>NC_133658.1:775781251-777131251 GCF_037893015.1 Macrotis lagotis
ATTCCTGTTCTGAAGTCTAATCATCTTCCTTCTAGAGACATGTTTTTTTTTAATTGCTCATTGCTTTTTTTCCTCCCTCTTCATGTCACTGTCACTATATTTAGATACTTTATTTTGACCTATGGCTTTTTAAATTTTCTGCCTTTTCATCCCTGCTACTAGGCACTTAAGACCACAAAAGAATATTTCCTACAGCTTATGTGCAAATTCAGAAATAATATGTTTTGGCATGACAATGTGTATATAAAAGAAATAGTCTATTTAACAAAGATATTCTTGAACCATGCTAGTTTTTTTTGACTTGTCTTAAGAGAATGGAGAATTCTGCTCAACAAAAGACTTCCTAATATAGAATTTGATAATTGGTATACTCTAGATTAGACTCAGTAGGCTATTTTATAATTTGTACTAAACTTTCATATAATTACAAAGTTTCCTAAATGGAAGGGAGGACAGGTTTGAGAGTCTTCTTCCTATTCTCCTGTTTAAGCACTGATTTATTTTTCCCTTTCATTAAAGAAAATTAAATAAATAGTTGAAAGGAAATATCAATAAAATCAAGGTGAGAGAGCTCTAATTTTCAAAAGATAATTTCTATTCCTTGTATAATGGAATAAGCAGAGTATTTGTGGCTTATTACTGTAGTACACAAGTATCTGTTCAGTGCTGAAGACTTCAAAATAATTTAGCAATCCCATTTATGCACTTATATGCTGTGTGACCTATTTATTGGAGGTAGAATTATTTTCCTTAATAGTTACTTATACATACACATATAATCTATATATCTTTATCTCTCTCTCTCTCTCTCTCTCTCTCTCTCTCTCTCTCTCTCTGTGTGTGTGTGTGTGTTTGTGTATTTCCTTTCTCTTCTTTGTCAATTCATTGGATTTGCAAGGCACCAGGCAGCTAGACACCATCTCTGACCAGGAACTTGTCATTTAAAGCACTTCTGTTATTGTTTTCCATCCTTCAGTTCTGTAATGTTTTGCAAATGAGTTTCTATTATAAATTATTGTTCTTGGCTATTATATCTAGCATCTTTTAGTCTCCTATCTTACAAGATTCATAGTTAACATTTTCACTTTTATTCTGTTTCCTCCTTTTAAGAGTCAACTGCTTATTTAAATAGTGAGGGCTGTTTCATTGAATGAAATGTCATCTACAATGATCTCCTTCACTAATAAAGTACATTTCAAATTGTTTTTTATATTGGTAATTATTTTCTGTTTATTAAGTTAAAGCTTTTCTTAGTTTCACTTCTTTTTTTTAATGTTTGGGGTTCTTCTTTTAGACTAAAGTATTTATTATATATTGGTGGGATCCTTCTGCGTGTCCTTTGGTTTCTCATTTCTCACCTCTTAGACCATTTTTTCATAAGATTTTTTCTCTATCTTCCAGTTGAAGTAGCCTTTTTATTGTCCAAAACCATCTGTGATTCCTGAAGTCCATGTACTACTGATGTATGAATTTCTCTCTCAGGAAATAAGGCTAAATGGTTTGTTACTGTATATTGGAACCACTATTTGTGATCTCTATTTTGGACATTCCTATCCTAAGAAGAAATATTTGTGCTAAATTTAGTATATCATAACTTTGCTACATTTGCTTGTTCTTAGTTAAGTTTCCTTTAAAGTAAGGCAGCTAAGTGGTTTAGTGGATAGGGTACTGGGTATGTAATCATGTTCAAATCCAACTTTAGACACTTTGTAGCTGTGTAAAAAATGGGCAAATATTTAAGCTCCCCTAGACTTAATTTTCTCATATCTAAAATGAAAATTTGACTACCTCACAATATACTTCTTATTATTACTGTGATTATAATTATTATTCTCAGTTGTTTATAACTGCTTATAACCTCTTAGTTGGCCTTTTAAAAGTTCAAACTTTTTTTTTTGACACCATTTCATGACTTTTGTGACCTACCCTCTCTATCCCCCTTTAAGACAATGGTAGTTTCTTTTAAAGTCATTTTCAGAATAATGATTAACACTCACATTAGAAAAGCTTTCTGACCGGAGATAACAGCTACCTTCCATGTTTCCTGAATTTGCGTCATCGTTAGGTTAATCATGAGAAACTTCCCAACAACAATCTTCCTTCTGGATAAGTTCCCTATACACAGGTTTCTGCCTTTGTGTCCATCTTCATGTAGAGGTCAGATTATACATATATATATATATATATATATATACATATATATATATGTAATTTTATTTTATTTTATTGCAAGGCAATGGGGTTAAGTGGCTTGCCCAAGGCCACACAACTAGGTAATTATTAAGTGTCTGAGGCCAGATTTGAACTCAGGTACTCCTGACTCCAGGGCCAGTGCTCTATCTACTGTGCCACCTAGCTGCCTCAACTTTTCAATTTTTCAAAGAATTAGTCATTTCTTTACTCTTTTCAACATATGTTGGAATATGTTCTTATTATCATGATAGTCCCTTTATCTTGAACACCTCAAAATGAGATGATAAAGTATTAAATATGATATAATATAATATAATAATGTTTCTTATTGCCTTGGAGCATAGGATGAAACCAATGCTGCTGAATCTTTGACTGACATAACTGATGAAAATATATGAGCCATCTTTCCATTAGCCTCAGCTTGTTTGTGTCTTCTAGTTTAATTTATAGAGGTTTAATTCAGTTATTCTAATAATGTATCAAACTGGTAATTGGTTAAAGATTTCATATTTCAGAGTGCCAGATATTTAACTAATGTATATAAATGGGTACAAAAATCTGTGTGACTCCTTGTATCTTTTGTATCCTTTTTTCTATCCTTCCACAATCACTGAAAAAGCAGTAAGAGGTCATGGAGGATGGAGGGCCATTTTGGATTTTTAACCTGTTTCCAAAAAAGATGGCTTAGTTGCCAACTTGCTGGTAATTAGCTGATTCATAGGTCATAAAATCTGTCACTGATCATATAGTTTAAAGTCTTTTAGACTTGGTAAAATTTTCCCTAGTTTATGTTCCATCAGCATAGAGCTCAAGGTAGCCTGTGCTCCATCAGTGATACGACATGGAAATAAGACTATTCTGGATGGTTCTCTTACTCTAAGATGGCCTGATTACGCTCTTACTAAATCCTTGTTCTATCCACTTCACCAATTAATTCTTCTATTTTGGCAGAATAGAATCTAGAATTGTAGTTCCCCTTTTTTATTTCCTCCATCTTCCAAAAGATGTCATTATCAATGAGATAAAGACATATAAATGTCAGCAGAGGCTTGTTTAGTCCCTATTTTCCAAAAATATGTCTATATAAAATCACTTTTTAATACTCAGAGCATTTTTATACATATGAGATATTGCTACTATTGGTTGAAATGCCTTTATTTACAAAGCATCTTCTACTTACATTTATATTAAAGCCATGTGAATTATTTCTTCCACTATTTCTCAGCTGAGAAAGGTGTCTGGGTTATGTGATGAAGAAATGGCACCACAACCACAATTACTCTCTTTCCTTTTGTTTGGTAAAAGGCCAGGTGGTCCTTTCCAATGTACACAGCATCTGTAACTAGGGGTTGAGAATGCTGTGTCACAGCATAGACATGATGATTCCAAAGGATCCTAATGCCTTTAACTTCTGATGAGAACCTTTAATCTCTGGCAAAAGTTGTGCACAAGTTCCTAAACTGTTTTGTTCAGAGAATCCCCTTTGGCAATGCAATAAAAGTCTATAGATCCTTTCTTAGAATCATATATTTAAATGTCTAAAATAAAATACATAGGATCGTGAAGCAAATCAAAAGAAATACATTTTTTTTTCCCACAGGGCAATGGGATTGACTTATACAGGGTCACACAACTAGATAATTTTTAAGTGTCTGAGGTCAAATTTGAACTCAGGTCCTCCTGTCTCCAGGACTGGTTCTCTATTCACTGTACCACCTAGCTTCCCCTGAAAGAAATATAGTTATCAAAATATTTAAGCAAAAAAAAAAAAAAAACAACCTCAGGGACTCCAGATTAGTGGCTAGAGTAAAAGACTTGAAATCAGAAAGACCTGACTTTGAATCTATCTCTGATACATATTGACTGCATAATTCTGGGCAAATCACTTAATTTCTCAGTGACCCAAGTAACTCTCCAAGGCCCAATATACATTGATAGAAGGAATTTTCTCATTGTCAGTAGACATCAAGATTTGATACACAAAAAAAGATATATTTTTTCATCATTTTAACTTAGAGGCTTAATATTATCTAAATTTTGGAAAGTAAAACTTCAAGGTCTGCAATCTTTAATGTTGGATATATGAAGGGTGAAGGAGGTCTTATTTTTTCAAGGGGATATTTCAAGCTATTCCAAAAAATATGCCTTCCCTCCCAAATGAATTTTAGTTAACAAAAAAATCCAAGAATGATAGAATTACATAAGTCTTAAAGTATTATACTTACAGTAGGTCATTTAGCATTGCAGACAAATTATAGCAGCACCATGAAGAGCATTTGTTTTTGATGTTCCACTGACATGATAGACATGTTTTAGGACTCGTTAGCAGGACTAGTAGCTCAAAAATACCTTTAGGATCAACTCAGTGCTTTTGAAGGAGGTTAGTTCATCATTTTACTAGAGGCAGTTAGGTGGCTCAGTGGATAGAGCACCAGATCTTAAATTTGGAGGACTTCAGTTAAAATCTGACCTCAGATACTAGCTGTGTGACCCTGAGCAAGTCACTTAATCTATTGGATAAGGAAATAAATTACTCTACTATCCTTGCTAAGAAAACTCCATGGCTATCATTGCCCATGGGGTACATGGCTAAACAACCAGTCTAGCATCTTATTGAATAATGTATGGTCTATCATTCATTGGATAACCAAGTTAGTCAAACTTACATTTATGCAGTCAAACACATTTTATTTAGGAGATTTTATATGGGCCTACCATTGCCTATCTAGTTTTTGTAACAGAAATTCAATAAAAGAAACTTTCAATAGGTATTTTCTCAAGCCCTCTCCTCCATTTAATAATAATGATAATCTATTTTTTTATTTATGGCAATGGGATTAAGTGATTTGCCCAAGGTCACACAGCTAGGCAATTATTAAGTTCTGAGGTCAGATTTGAACTTAGGTACTCCTGGCTTTGTGCTCTATCCACTGTACCACCTAGCTGCCTACTTTCTTCCATTTAAAATAGAAAATTTTTAATTCAGGGTGGTGAGTTGTACCTTCAAGGTATTAAGCACCAGATGAATGCTTCTATGCACAGGAGTGACACTTCATGAAAAAATTAATGACAAAATATGGATAAAAGTTATCCCAAACAAGAATATATGGAAGATCTATGGGATATCTGGATGGATGGAGTATTTATAACTCCAATACTAGATCATGGGTATTTTCAAAAAAGGATCATCACTTTCATTTAGGGATAGAGTGTTCTCTTTAGCAAGAAAATAATTTATAAAAAAAGGGAATACTGATTTTTTAAAAACCATAAACATATGTATATGGAAGATAATCAGTTTTACTCTTCACTATTAAAGACTGAACAGCAGAAAAAAATTCAAATTAGCATTTAGCATGATCTAGTAGAGTTGTTGATCATTGCAGAATGCATTATGAACAAATATGTACAGCACTGTGCAAATCTTAAGTGTGCTTAGAAAATACTAGTTATTACTTTCCTAGAAATCATTTGGAAGGAACTAGATATGCCATTTAAATAGTTTCATTTAGTGTAGTCCTGCCTGAAGTTAGAAGACGATTATGAGCCTGGCATACTAGTTCACAGTGCTATTACCTCAGAGTCTACCTAATTTAGCCCCCTCAGTTTACAGATGAGGAAACAGAGGCTCAGTGAGTTTAAATGACCTGCTCAAGAGCACGTAGGAAACATCTGAAGCAGAAGTTGAACTATGATTGTGACTTTAGTTCAAATCTTTCCATTGCCTTGCTTTCTCCTAGGATTATGTTTCTATGGTTCTATCTAGTGTCATCACAGAATCTCAAAGTTGTCCTGGTCTTCATGGGTCAACTAGGAGAGTGAATTAGAATTTTTTTTTGTTGCCTAACATACCAGAAAGTATCTAACCATCTTTATTTGAAGATGTAATACTTTATTCCTCTCTCCCCAACCCCAGCCTTCTAGGACATTTGGGTTTGATATAAGCCTAAATTTGATCTCCTGCAACTTTTACTCTTGTTTCTCCTAGTTCTTTCAAAGTCCATGAAGAGCAAATCCAATGTCTTCTATTTGAAAATCCTTCACATAATCAAGGACAGCTTTTATGTCCCCTCTGAGTCATCCCTTTTCTAGTCTAAACAGCTCTAGTTTCTTCAACTGCTCTTCAAGCACGTAATTCACACACTTAAAAAAATAGTTTGATGGAAGTCAGTCAATACTTAATAGAAAAGAAAATGAGGAAATGCCCTAATAAAATATTTTTGTTGGCTTCGGTTAAAAAGATTTCCTGTTAGAAAGTATTTTTCTTGGTCCAGTATGAGAATTCACAACTTTGCCTGCCCTTATCTATTTCAAAGAGCATTAAACACTAAATTGGAAAATCAAACAAACAAAAAAAACAAACTAACCACATCATAGTTGGTTGTATGGCATTTTTAATAGTAACAGGAAATTTAAAAAAATGCACAGCAAATTGCAGCACTGCAAATGTCAATTGCCTACAAAAATATTGTTGACAATGCAGTCAAAATTTTTTTCCAGTCAATGAAAATGTTTGTCATAGGTATCCTCCTGATAAGAAATAACAACCCAAAAATTCTTAGTAAAGCCAAGGGGAAGGGAAAATTGAGATGCTGAGTTTGGGAGTTCATACTGATCATTAAAATGATACGATAAATTAACTGACTCTGACATGGATTGAACTTGTCCAATCAATGATGGTGATGGAATTGACAAGCACAGTTTTCCTTTGCACTGAGTAGTTTCCTGCTACCAGTGTATAAGGCAGTGGCCTCTAAAATATCAGTTCCTCCAGGAAGAATTCTATCCTACATTATGCTTCTATTCTCATGATCCAGTCGTCAGCTTTTCCCAGTGATCTTCATACTTTGTGTTGATTTAGCAACCAATCCAGGAACTAGATTTCACCACATTAACCACGTCTTCCTTCTCTATATCATATTTATAGGCTTTTGGTCCAGAAAAGAAGTAAATGTAACCTAAAAGAGACAAATGGAAAGTTTGGCAGCCAAAAATAAAATTATTTAAGAGAGTACAAATGAGAGAATTAGCAATGTTTATAAAAGTAGTACTTTTTCAGTGGGCAATTGAGAATTTTTTAGTTGGAATGTTGGGTAAACTTTTTAGGCTAGTTTTTAATGCTTATCATAATGTGGTCTCATCCTATTGTTCTCCAAGTGATCCCTCTGATTTAGTATGACTGCTCTGTCCAATGTCCTCTTCCCGTATCATGATAGAAGTTTTTTCATAGCCTTTATTCACTTCAAATCTATAAGCACTTATTAAATGCCAATTATATTCCAGCAGCTACATCACACAGTAGATAGAACATTGGACTTGGAATTAGGAAGACTCATCTTCCCGAGTTCAAATCTGGACTCAGACTCTTCTTATTTATTTGGTCCTTGACAAGTTACTTTTCCCCATTTGCTTCAGTTCCTCATGTGTAAACTGAGCTGGAAAAGGAAATGACAGACCACTCCAGTATTTTTTTGCCAAGAAAACCCTAAATGTGGTCATTTAGAATCAGATACAACTGAAAAATGGCTGAACTGAAACATGTCAGACACTATGCTAGATACTGGGAATATAAGTAAGAAACTAAATAGTCCTAGAATTAAGGGATCATAAAATCTAAGTGTAGGGAAGGATTCAGTGACCAAAAAGTTCAACTCATAGATGAAAAGAACTTCTGCTATAAAATAACTAACAAGGGGTCAACCAGCCTCTTGAAAACCTCCATCAGGAAAAACCCAGTAACTTTCCTGGCAGGTTACTCCAGTTTTGGGTAGCATTGTTAAGAAAATTGTCTGACATCAGGTCTAAATTCACCTCTTCAACTTCCACACACTCTTGATTCAGCTCCCCAGGGAACAAGTCTCTAGCCCTTTCTCTCTCTGGTTCCATATAAATATATATTTACATGGTATGTATAATATATATTTATAACATACTATACTTCACTCTGTGCTTTTGTTCATGCATAAAATAAAATACATAGGATTGCAAAGGAAAACAATTATATTGAAATGCATATGTATTTTTTTTCAGTCTAGACTCAGTGAACCCCTGAAATCCTATTCTAAACAAACATTTTTTTCTAAATGTTATATATTTCAGTGTTAGGATACTCACCATTCACTTCAACAGCAGCATCTATTTTGCCAATTATTCCTGAAAATTCTTCTTCAATATTCTTTGGGTAATCTTTTTCCATTTTCCTTTTTATTTCATCATAGCTAGAAGAATGAAATATGTCATAAATAAAAGGGCCAATAAAAATCAAAGGAAGACCACTATGGTCATTTAGAAGCTCCTGTTACAAGACTAGTATGTATTTCATTAATTAATCCCTTGTTTTCACATCTGTCAATTAAATATAAAAGTAAAATTTTCAAAGTTCTTTTAAACAATATCTCCTTTGATGTCCATTATGCACTGGAAAGGAATATAATGTGCATAACTTAACTCATTTTACAAATGATAAAACTCAGATTCTTGGAGGTTAAATAATCTTTCCAAAGTCACACAGTGAGTACTCCCACTTAAGAAAATATCACTGTTTCCTGCCACAGTAACAAAGAATGGGAAATGAAGATAATCCATAATGGTTTCTACTTTTTTAAAAAATTTTTTGTAAGGCAATGGGCAATAAGGTCTCACAGCTCAGTAACTATTAAGTATGTGACTGAGGGTAGATTTGAACTCAGGTCCTCCTGACTTCAGGACTGATGCTCTATCCACTGCACCACCTAATCTGCCCCGTAATGGTTTATTCTTAATGAACTCATGATAGTTTCTAGTAATACCCCCCCCCCCCAAATGCTTACCATCTTCTGTCTTAGTAATATGTTCTAGAATTTTGCTAGGACTCTTCAAGAGGCTAGTGAGTTTTTATAATTTGCTGTATTAGTAAGATTGGACAACGTGATAAGAAAATTCTTATGATACTTTATATAATTTTTATTTCTTTAAGATTTATTTTTCTTTTCATAGAATATTTTATCAATCCTTTTTATCTTTATTTTATAGTTTCAAGTTCAAACTGAGCTCTACATTGTAACAAAAAAGCCAACTAAGCAAAATCATCTGATAGTGATTGTACCTGACACTGATACCATATTCTATACTTTTTTTCCCATTGAGTAAATATATATGTATACACACACACACACACACACACACACACACACACACACACACACACACATATATTTCATTTCTTGGGATCTCATTGGTTTTTCAATTATCCAGTGTTCAGCTTTCTTTTAGAATTTTTTATTTGCATTGTTGTAATCATTGTTCATATTGTTCCCATGGAATTGCTTAATTTGCTCTATATTCATTCCCATATTTCTCTGAATTCTTCATATTTGTAATTTTAACTGCATAATAATATTCCATTGCATTCATCTATTCCAGGTTTTTAAGCCATTCCCCAATGGCTTAAAAGAAGAGACAAAATTCTCTCAAAGACAAGTAGAGTAACTTACCCAGCATAGATATCACAGCATAGATAGAGAAGAATCCCAGTGAGAGAAGCTTGATGACATAGCTAAAACATATTGCATTGAAGACATGATTTGACATGTATTCTATATTCAGACCAGAATTTTTGCTCTGTATTTGTACCTCATGCACAATCCCTATATATATATATCTCCACTATACCGACTGATGATGATGATGATGATGACGATGACGATGATGATGATGATGATGAAGTTCATTTTTTTGGTGGTATAATGTGGCCCAGGCTTTTCTTACTATGCTTTTCATCAAATACTTTTGTTTTATATTAATTTATATTTGAGGAATAACAGAGATCATGAGTTGATTCACAGGGGTGTCAATTGGCATCCCTTTTTGAATGATTTGATTGCAGAGTCCAGAACAAGACAGAAGTATATGTAGGGGGTGGGTTAGGAAGAATAGTTGCAGCCTCAAGGGAGATGTTCAGATCAATGATATGAATTGTTGAATAGAATGTAAAATTAATCTGATCTAGTGGTTTGGGACCCAGCAAAATATAATGTACAAGTTGAGTTTACATCCACTTACCCCCCTTAGTCAAGGTAGCTCAATCTTGTACAGGAATTTCAAAGCTAAGTGAATTAATTCCCCCAAGAGATTTCGTAATTTTTTTTTCTGGTGTTCTGGTTTGGAAAAGCTATACCAGTTGGACAAAAGTTGCAAGGCAGATGGTAAGATGATTAGAATAGACAAATGGATGGGATATGAAGCATTGTTAAAAAGCCTAATTTTATTAATTTAGATTATAAACTCCTTGAAGGCAAGTAAGTTATAGTTTTTTTTCCTTTTTAAAATCTCTAATTTAGGAGACTGCCTTGCTTATAATAACTATTTTAAAAATAATTGTTGGATCAAATTAAGGAGAGCACTACAAATCCAGAGAAAAAGTGGAAGAATGCCAGAGATAAAAACTCCACCTATTTCCTGATTTAATCTGGTGAATTCATTTAGGATACAGCAATTGTCCTAAAATGAAGAACTTAAGCTTGTGCTT
Source organism: Macrotis lagotis (assembly GCF_037893015.1). Taxonomy (NCBI): domain Eukaryota; kingdom Metazoa; phylum Chordata; class Mammalia; order Peramelemorphia; family Peramelidae; genus Macrotis; species Macrotis lagotis. The sequence continues at coordinate 775,791,951 of NC_133658.1, forward strand.
TTAGTGCTACAATTCAGGTACATAATAAGTGAAATGGAATTTTTATGGTCTCTTCTAGGAAACTAATTGCTACATATCAATTTATTTATTTTTAATTTCTTTTTAATTTTAGGCAGTGGGGTTAAGTGACCTGCCCAAGGTCACAGTTAGGCAATTATTAAGTGTCTGAGGCTAGATTTGAACTCAGGTCCTTCTGACTCCAGGGCTGGTGCTCTGTCCACTATGCCCCCTAGCCACCCCCATATCAATTTATTTCTATCAGAAAAAAGGTTTCCCCTTAACTGGGGACCATTTAATATACAGTCTCTGTTGGGTATTATTCCCTTATATGCACAAATTTCAGAGATTGGCCTTCTAAGTACCAGTTTACCAGGTTAGAATGCCTAGGACATTTCTCAAGAAGGAAAGGATAATAACTTTTCAGTTATAGAGAATATAGAGCAAAAGTCATGCACAATATTCCCAGAATAAAAGTAGCTTTTCTTTTAGAAACCTATGTAATGATATTGCAGGATTACATGACTGGCCCTAGATAATATGGTCATGTGTGAATTACTTGGGACCTATAATAATTTTTTTTCACCTGCAATGGTTATGCATATGCACTTCTACTGACATTAGACTATCTCAGAACATCTGACCTTGACCTTCAAAAAGAAACCAGAATCCTTTAGTTCTGTTGGTTGAGTTGGATTTTGTATTATGTGTTTGTGTTTCTTTGTTCTTTTTTGATTCTGTGATTTTAAAGAATTGATATTATTCCAAAGAAATGTACTTGAAACTCACAAGGAGCAGACCTCAGTGATTCCTAGATATATTGTAGCAGTGGTTGATATAAGGAAGGTAAGCATTTCAAACTTCTTTTAAAGTAAAGCAAAAAAGCACTTGCCACAGGCCAGAACATACAAAATGAATTACACAAAACTAGAAATAGAGAATTTTTACTGGCGAAACTCACATTTTCATCTAGGTCTTTGCCAAAATTTTTTCAGAGGAGATTCAGATGAGCCTATAAGAGTTGAGAATCTTCATTTGAATGTAAAACACTTATCCTCAAAAGTTATTTGGGGATCTTTTACTTCCAGTGGGTCTTGTTCCAATTAGGGAAATAATGAATTCTGATAGATTGATATAAGGAAGAGCAGAATTGTTGCTAAATTATAGAAATTACCAAATGGAAATGAAATAATGGGATATTACAACACATCCTTACACCATGTCACATGTCATAAAAGCTTAAGAAATGTACCCAAAGAGATAGAAATAAATATCCTCTAAGTGACCTGAAAACTAACTTGATTTAAACTCCATTGAAAATCTATGGGCTATAATCAACATTAGATGGGAAAATGAAATCTTTGTCAAATGTATGCTCAATATTCAGTGTGTTATGTATAGTCTCATGATGAGAATTTAAGAGCATATGACAAATTTTTGAAAATTCAATTAAAAACATGTAAAACAATTTAAGATAACAAGAGGAAGTCATAGTTCATATTAATTTTTTTAAATGTAAGATACACAGTTCATTACATAAATAAATAAATTTAATTATTTTCTTTGTGTGAAGTAATCTGTCTACCTCTATAATGAAGCTGAATATTCACAAAATCCTCTCTGACTTAACTTGATGGTGAATTTTCAAGAAGACATAAGCTGAGGAGGCAATTATTCATTGTTCTCTCTGACTGCTTAGCTGGATTCCCGTCCCTTCCATGCATATATGTCAATCACTTTGATGCTGTTTTAAGGTCAATGGAAAAAAAATCCTCCTATTTTTCTGTAATTAATTTGATGAAATTTAAATATACTTTTTTTTGGTGGGCAATTGGGGTTAAATGACTTTGCCCAAGGTAACACAGCTAGTGTCTAACTTATTATTGTCTAGGAAAATATACATTTTCCTAATTATTTAATTTCTAATTATTTATTCAGTTCAGGTTTCCTTTTTGAAACCAGAAAGCTTCTGGAGACTCAGTTTCCAAAGTGGCTTCAAAATTAATCTAAAACATATTTGTGAAGTAATTAAAGGGAAAAAGTGTATCCAGAAAAGAAGACATTGGAATAGGCACTTTATAAAAGACAAGGTTGATGAGAAGGAATGAGAAAACAACGACTCCTAATGAGGACTTAGAGAGGAATAGAAAACCTCTTATGACATTTTATGCATTGAAGTAAATAAATTTAAATTTAAATTGTTACCATACAAGGTTAGTTGGTCATATTGTTGTTCAATGTTGGGCTTTAATAAAGAATTAGATAATTATATATATAAAGGAAAATGTCCTTCTATTTCCAAATGGTTCAGTATTACACTAGGATTTGAGGAACACCCCCAAATTGAAGACTACTTGAAGTTGGATGGGCACCTCAAAACATGCAATGGAATGTATTAAAAGGAACTGAAATGATAAAGGTTTCTCTAGAAATTTAAAGTACATAGAAAATAGATATGAAAATATGAAAATTTTTCACAGTTTATGTGTATATGATTCAATGTTTTGCAAGTGAAGGCAAGGAAATATTCAGAAAAGAGAAAAAAGAACATGGTCCCAGAAAATAATAGCTTGATATTATTGGTATTAAATAATCTGAAATGGACTCTTCAATTCTGATAAAAAAGGGAATTGTTCTATTGAAAATAGGGGGAATTTTCTGCATCTAACAGATATATTCATTCAGATATTCCTATTTCATAGGAAAGAGTTTTGGTCAAAATTTTGAAAAAACAAAATTCACTGACTGAGAAATTGTAATTCATTGTTCTGAACTGGATACAAAGACTTCATTCTGATTTGATGTCTTATGTCTTATGAATATAATTTTGATTGTTTTTTTAATTCTTAGTTCCAGGGTAAGACTTTAGATAGAAGTGGGAAGTAGATATTATCAATGTTGAGAATATTTCAAGGTCTTTTTAGTGTCTTTACCAAACCTGCCTTCCTACTCTCTCCATCATGGGTTCTGTGCCTTGTCTGTCTATTGTCAAGGATGAATGGTCTGTTTTGTAGATTAAATTATTCCTAAGGTGCTACCATCCCACAGCTTAATATGGTATCTTATCCTGAGGCATTTGCATTCTATTGGAAGACACCAAGATCTTAAAGACTAAATCAATGAGGAGTTTGAGATCTTGGATTCCATAGTTGTTTTTGGTATTTCTTTAGGCATTTAAAATTTTTTTTTAATTATAAAACCAGCTATTTTTTTAAAGCTATAGTCTTCCAGTTCCTTACCATCAGAATTCTTGGATGTTCAATGAAGGATGATTTAGAGATTCAAATCTAGTTTTGGATGCTTACTACCTTTGTGATTTTGGGCAAGTTGCTTATCCATCAAGGGTCTATTTTCCTGATTTTAAAAGTGAGGAGACTGGAAAAAATGATCTCTGATATCTTTCTAATTTTAGATTTTATGACCATGTGTTTTTGTTTTTAGATCATGGTATTTTTTTAAACATGTTTTTCAAAGTACAAACAAAGTGATTCAGGTAATTTCAAAACAGAGCTGAATGGTAGCTATGTAAGTGGTAGGTAAACTGGAGAAGATGAAATATTTAACTTAACTTTAGGTTCAAATCCTGAACCCTTCTCAAAGAAGAATATGCTGTCCATTAAGGTAGTAGGTTCTCCTTCAAACAGAGACTGTATAATCATTATTCCATGATATCATAAAAGAGATTCCATTTTCAGGAACATAAGGATTAGAAGGCCCTGAAAATATTGCTAATAATTTTATGAGCTCACTATCTCAGTCCTAATAATCATCAATTCAGTCTTTCAATGATTAAATTGGATTGACATTGTGAGCTGATCCAGGCCCCACCCAGGGGCATGACATTTCTCTTAGGAAATTCTTTGTTTGAATAATGTGAAATGTATAACATAGCAGGACATAGTCAATGGTGGTGGTGGGGAGTGTGGAGAGATATGGAAGAAATGAGACTGAGATAAGAAAAGTATTGGAAGAAAGGGTGTTGCTTAGAGCGGTGACACCTTTGGCCAAATTAGATAGAGGAAGGAGTTGAAAAAAGGAGAGTAAAGATGACACAATATAAAGAGAATACTGACTTCCTGAGTTAGAAGAACTAGGTTAAAATTTCACCATTACTTTTGTGATATTAGGCAGATGATTGATCATTTCTGAGTGCCAGTTTCCTTATCAGAAAAATGGAGGGATTGGATTAAGTGGTCTTTAAATTAATGATTCCACATGAATTGACATTTTCAAGGTATTCTGAAAGTCTTGATGCAGTTTTAAGCTTTAATAACTTTTAGCAATTAGTTCTTTAAGTTATCAGTATTTTTAGATTTACAGTATATTTTCTTTTTTTGAGGAAGTAGTACAAGTATTTTTGGCATATTTAAAATATGAGGAAACTGAGGCCCAGAATGATCAGCAGTTAGTATCAGAGCAGGGTCTCAGAAAAAAAATCTTCTGACTCCTGGTGAAGATTGGATAGCAATCTCAGACATCAAGATTTTCATTAAAGATGAAGAGGTGATTAGATTTAAGTAAAAAATACATGCATATGCATGCAAATGTTTAAAAATGGTAGATACATAAAAGATTATTTACATCCATTTTATGTGCTCCTTTTAAATTTACTCATGACTTGTGGTATAATGGAGAGTGTGAGGGACTTGGAGTTAGGAAGACCTCAGTTTGAATCCTTACTCTGTCATTTGAACCTGTGCAAAATACTTAACTCCTCTGTGTCTTGTATGACCCCATCTGTGAAATAAGTGTTGACTAGTTCTCCAAGGTTTCTTCCAGTCTAAATCTATGATCTTGAGATCCTTTGATCAAAAATCATACAAAGAAATGATTAATCATTGGTGTGTTCAAATATTCTCTTGGTGGTTGAGTAGGTGGAGAGAAAATTTTATTCATTATTTAATGTGATCAAACCTATAACAATTGGATTAATTCTTACTAATGATTGCAATTTTTTTTTTTTAGATTTTTCAAGGCAATGGGGTTAAGTGGCTTGCCTAAGGCCACACGTCTAGGTAATTATTAAGTGTCTGAGCCCGTATTTGAACCCAGGTACTGCTGACTCCAAGGCAGGTGCTCTATCCACTGCACCACCTAGCCGCCCCTATTTGATTAGTTTTAATCTTCTAGTATAGTACCTGGGATGTTTTTCAAGTATCTATGACATCACACACTTATATTTACAATTTATTGGATAAATGACTCCTTTTTATCAATAATCTTCATTTTAAGTGGATTTAATTATGTTCTTACATTACAGTTTCCTTCCTTAATTTCTCCAGTTTTTAGCTTCTCTATACCTATAATCAGGTCATAAATTCATCTTCTCAGGATTCTGGGAATGGGAGTAGAGGAATGTGTTGATATATTTGGTTTTTCTGATGAAGATGTGGGAAGGTTGGAAAAAGGAAAGGCTCCTGAACAGATATCAATAGTAAGTTTTTATTTGAAAATAAAGTAGTAATGGAAGTTATTTTTGTTGGGAGGGGGTTTCATAGCTCTGCCCTGTCAGTTTACTCCTTCTGAACTTACTTTTGGGATTTCCTCCCCTTTGGGTTCCTTGTGTAATCAGTGGTATATCTAATAATCCAAAACTGTAGATGTACCTGGTACATCTATAATGGGAAATTTTCCAAGGCTGTCTTAATCACTGAAATAACTCAGAAAAATTATAAGTTCACCAGAAGTTCCATAAGAAAAAACTAAATAATTTCTAGTATTTTATTTCTTATTCTATTTTCTTTGATTATTATTTGTTCCAGAGACTAGACTTGCATGGAAACTGAAGAAGAAAGCTAGAAAGAGAAAAATAAGAGGGTCTAGAGAATGGAATAATTCCTCATTATTTAATCTGGGATTGTTAAATGAAAAGACAGACAATATCTAGAGATCATATGATGTATCTGTGAGGTCACATTAAGAATGATATTCCAGTTGCTAGTCAGTTCATTACCAGGGACATTACTATAACTTATTCCTCACCTTCAAGTCTTAGGTCAATGTTCTAGAGACTTTGTCTCCATTATTCTCTTTTTTCCCCAATAGATAAAACTGGAATAAGTGTGAGTAAAGCAGAAAACTTTGGGGAACAGCTATGGTACAGTGTCAACATTGCTGTATGTGGAGTTGAAAGAACTGGATTGAGTTCTGTTACCAACATTTAGCTATGTGTCCTTAGGCAACTCATTTATGCTCTTTGAGACTTAGCTTCTTCATTTGTAAAAAGAGTGTAAGAATATAGGTATTAGCCACCTCTTTAAAACACTATTATGTAGTGATTATATATGATGTAAGGGTGGAAATATTTGTATGACACTGGGACCCAGACACTAACCTCTATGAGTCTTGGTTTCCTAATTTTTCTATAGGATTTATCACAGGACCATACATTTAGAACTGCAAAGGATTGCACCTTCAGTCAAACTTTCTCATTTATTTGAAGTTGAGTTCCAGGTAAGTAGCTTGCCCAAGGTCACATAAATCGCAGGGGCTCAGACAATATTGTTTTCTCATGAAGAACACATTCTACAAACTCTAAAGTTTTTTTTTTATAAATGGGAGCTGTTATGAGTCTTAGTTATATGACCTTGGGGAAGTCACTAATCTGTTTGAGTATCAGTAACTTCATCTCTAAGACAGAGGTTAATAGTTTCCCTTAAGGTACTGTTGTGAGAAAATTAAAAAAATATAAAATATTATTTTTTTGTGAAATGAGTTTCTTCCTCTTTTTCTCCTTCTTTCCCTCCTTTTCCACCTGCTCTTTCCCCTTTTCTTCCTTTCTTAGTTTCTTTCCTCTCTCTTTTTCCTTCTTCTTCTTCTCCTCCTCCTTCTCTCCCTTCGTCTCCTTTATCTTCCTTCTCTTCTTTTTCCTCCTCATTGTCTTCCATTCCATCGGACTTTCTATTTAAGGTGTGAAAGGCAATAATTGGTTCAATTCAATGACTGCCTGAGTCAAAAAGTTTGTGTGTCTAATGTCTGCCTGGTAGTTCTGTCTGTCTGTCTATCTATCTATCTATCTATCCATCTATCTTTATATCATGTATTCATATATATATATATATATATTTCTATGCCTCCAATAAGCTTTTTAATTCTAATGAATAATTTAGTCTAAACTGAATATTTAGAGACTATAGGCATATCCAGAGAGAGGTGTGAGGTTTCCTTAGCTTCCTAGGTTGCTTCCTATGCATTTCAGTTGTGCATACTTCATTAAGATGCTACTTGTTAAATAAAGCCAACTCAAAAGTCACAGTTTTGTCTTTGGCAAGAAGGGGAGTATAGCAATTGTTCTGTCAGTAAATTTAATGTGTCTTACAGAAGGGGAGACAGAAATAGTACAGATAAATGAAATCCAATGAGAATTCTTAAGCTTCCTTGTAGCAGATAATTTCAGCATCTCTTCAAACTTAACCTTTTTACTTGAAAAGTTGATAAGGCACAGCCACAAGTGAGTAGGAATAGGGTAGGATGGATACAGGACCTCTGGACTTGGAGTCTGAAGACCTTGATTTGAATCCCACTTCAGACATCTACTAGATTTAATTTTAATTTAATTAAATTTCATTTAATTTCTCAAATTCTTAGTAAAATGGGGTGGGTTTTGCACTCTCTACTTCATAGGATTCTTATTAGGAAAGCATTTACAATCTTTCAGACATTGTACAAATGTTAGCTTGTATTTGTAACATTGAAGTGACCTCTTAGGACTTTGGTGAAAGAGAAAATGAAGGAGGAGGTGATTTAAAGGCCCGGAGACCAACTAAAGAAGAGTGATGTTAATCTATCAGATGAAGAATCAGAAACTTTATAATAAAACATTATTTTTGGCTCCACTTGTTCTTTGTAATGAATAACAAAGAATGGACCTGTTCCTTTGTCTACTTCTTGGTAAAGTCCACAGTGAAGGAAGAATTGCTTAATACTGGTGACGCAGTGAGTGTAAACACTGTGGTTTCCCATGGAAATGCATTCTGAGCTCAAACAGCCTGGGTTTATTTTTCCAAAAGAAAGGTCTGAGAAAGAAATGGTGTGGTTTTGAGGTTTAGAAATAAGATTAGAATTCACAGTTTATTCCTCTCCACAGTATTTCTATTGGTACACTGGGCTTTTCTGTCTTTGAGCCTAGTTGTCTGTGCTCTAGCAACTCTGAAATGGGAAAATAATCACTCTCTAAAGGGATGGATGGGAAGTATGAATTGTTAGAGGATTTGTAGGTACAAGGCAGTAATAGATGTTGGAAGGCTGTGTTGTGCTTGGAAAGAGCATCAGGGTTGGAGGCAGAAAACCTGGATGTCTGTCTTTGATTCTGTGCCTAAACATATGTGCAGTCCTGGAGAAGGCATTTCCATTCTCTGGGTCTCAAATTTATCAACTATAAAACTTAGAGCTTGAATTGCAATATTTTCAAATTCTCTTCTAGTTTTAATATCTCATTGTTATTCTTTTGTACTTAAGATTTAACGATTTCTTTGTATGTTTACTTCCTCTGTTGTCACAGATTGCAAACCCAGATAACTTAGTAATTGATCTTTGAGAACTGTGGCCAAAAGTTCCATTGCCTGTGGTCATCCTTGTAACAAATTTCTCTTAGCTATGTTTTTAATGATGACAGGTATGCTCTTCATCATCATCTCTCTTCTTAAAGTTTTTCCAGTTCACTAATTCAATAGAGCTTTTCCTTTATTGATTAACCTTTGAATCCAAGATTACTTATGTCCATGAAGCATTATAAGAAAACTATAGTTGAAATTTATGATTTTATGAGATGAGAACTTCATTAATTTTTGTCTTTCTTTAAAATGGTTTGCTGTTACCCCTCCTCTGACTGTGTTTTATTCTTTTATATCTAAAGTCTTTAATATTGTCATATTCTTAACCTCCTCCTTTTTGTTCTCGTTTGAAATCCATGGGAAGGATTCCTCATCTTTAAGGAATGTAATAAGATATTGTGAAAATCTTCTATATACAATCTGTCTGGGTCCCAAGGTACATTTTAGTCCCAAGGAGCATTGGGACTATCTAGCCGGGCCTTGGTATTTAAGTTCATAAATTTAGAATTGGAAGGGCCCCTAGGATACATCAAACAAAACACTCTCATTTTACAATTGAAGAAACTCAGGTACAGAGCTGCTTTCATTTTTTTTTTGCCCTGGATTAAGTTGCCACTAAGTTTCTGAGGTGGTTTTGAACACAGATCTCTCCATCTATGCAGGGAATGAATGGATGCTGAGCTATTCTTCTGACTGGGGCTCAGTCACTCCTAAAATAATTTGATAATGGAACAGTCACAATGATCATATAATTAACTTGTGCCCTTTGGAAAGAAAATAATTCATTGTGCTAGCAAAAATTTTGGAAATGAATAGACTTGATTTATCAGCAATAGTTATAACTGTATAAGTATTTGAAAGACTTTCCAGTAGAAAAGGGGCCAGATTTGTTCTGTTTGATTCCAGAGGAAAGATTGAGGAAGAATAAGTAGAAGGTGCAAAGAAACATTTTTGAGCTTGATTTGCAGAAAAATCCTGCTAGCAATTATAGTGTATTGAAAGAAGAGGCTATCTTGGGAGATCATGAGTTCCCCAACACTGGAGGTCTTCAAGTAAAGATTGGATGGCTTTAGTACCTTTTATAGAGGACGTAGAAATTCTTATTCAATATAGGTTGGGCTGGATGGCCTATGAGATTTCTTTTAACTAAGATTCTGTGATTTTATTTTATTTTGGGAAAGATAGAAATTTATACCTATGGCTCCTTCTGCATGGGAAAAAATGTCTCTATTAAAACAGTTTGACAACTGTATCCCCTTACCCTCCACCACTAGATCATGAGTTTTGGAAGGCATGTTTTTGCCTTTGTTTTCTTGGTGTTTAGAGCTAGGGTAGTTAGATTATAACACAGATTGAGTACTGACTGTGGAGTCAGGAGGACTGAGTTCAAATTCAGACTCAAACATTTACTAGATGTGTGATCCTGGGAAAGTCACTTAACCTTGTTTTTCTCATTTTCCTTATCTGTAAAATGAGTTGGAGAAGGAAATGGCAAACTATTCCAGGTGTTTTGCCAAGAAAACCTCAATTGGGAAACAGTTAGATAAAACTGAAATGACTAAACAGCAAGTGTTTAGAGCAATGCCTGGGCCAGAGTAGGTGCTTAATTAATGCTTGTTGAATTGATTTGTGATAATATGGAGAGGGTTGCCATTGATCACATAGCTAGAAAGTATTAGAGGTAGGACTTGAATCCAGATCTTCCTGCCTTCATAGTCTCCTCAGTTTTCATTGTCATACTACCCCATTTCTCTCAACTAGTAAACAGTTCATTTAATTTTAGGGAGTACATTTCTTCCTTAGAGCTCTGTAGCTAATTACTATTCCCTGAGATATAAAGATTTGGATGTAGTGCCACTGACATTATTGCTGAACTAAAGTCTTGCTGATAGGTAGGTAGATGGAAAGAAAGTTGAACATGGAGTCGGAGACCTACTCACCTTTGTCATTCCCTTATCCTCTGTGACCTGAGCTACAGGTGGTAATTTAATTATACTGCCTCTTTTAACTCTTGATCTGTGATCTTACAGTTTCTGTTCACATGCTATTCCTGATGGCAATGTCTGAGTTTTTGCACTCATTGCTTTAGATTTAGTTAGCATATTGAAACATCTTGCACACTGGTCTCCTAGCTACCGAATGGCATTATTGAATGAATTTTTCACTTCCCAGCTGTGTGTTTCAGCCCCAGATACAGTCAGGGGAGCCTGTAAATGAGGCATAAGTGGTCTGGGTCAATTAGTTGACTCACAAAATATTCTACATTTTTCTCCACAATAGGATTTTAAATCCAGTCAAACAAAATACCATTGGTTATGTTAAAAATACCATTGGTTATGTTAAAAAAAAGAGTAGTAAAAATACCTGTAGTAGTCCTCTCCAACAAAGAAGAGTGTCTTTCGGGGTTCTCTTAAGTAGACAGCTGCATCTATTTGCTGCACATGCCTGGGGAACCCAAAGTCATAGATGGTCCTGGGAGGACCCTGCATTTGAAATCCTCTTGTTATCCAATAGTGAGGACCTGTGCACAGAACAAAGAGTTAAAAAAATAAACCACTTCACAATGTTTTCACCTAAGGAAGCATTATTTACTCTTTCTATTAAGTACCAAGTTCCATTTTTGATTCCCCCTCACAAACAGCATCTACCCCTTTGACTGCAAGCATGTATAGTCCTTTTGTCATTCAAACTACTCTAGAAATCCCACTTACCTTCTGAAAAAAAAAAGATCAGTATCCTAATTAGGGCACATTTCTTGGGCAGTTTTCCTGGATATAACTCTATACTCAACTGTAGATCTAGCAAGATTCTTGACTACTGAGAATAGGTCTCAGAATGTGGGAAGATGCTTAGCTATACTTATGGGTGAAAATTCTGGTAATACCAAAAATAGCTTGGCTGGTTGATTGGTTAGTTGTTTGTTATCCTTTGCTCATGAAGAGGACCAAAAATGGCAGCACTATGTTAGGATGAAATTACATCAGGCTAATTGAATGCTCTATCATAGGTCTTACATAAATAATTCATATGAACATTTCAGGTGGATTCCCTAAATTTACACATTTCACAAGTTCTTTGTGCTGCTGCAATTCTGCTATGCTCATAGAACACAGTGCCTTCTTGGTCAAAGAACTCATGCTGTACTGGTTCCTTTGCCAGTGTCTCTCATATCACATTATTAGTTCCTATAAGACTTTAACTCTTTTTTTTTTGTAAAGCAATGGTGTTAAGTGACTTGTCCAAGGTCACACAGCTTGGTAATTATTAATGTGCCTCAGGTCCTTCTGATTCCAGGGCCAGTCTCTATCCACTACACCACCTAGCTACCCCTAGGCCTTTAACTCTCAAGATATTTGCATCTCTATCTTTCCTTTTCAAAATTTTGTGGGAGTCATTTTGTTCAGTCATTGTCAATTGTGTCTGACTTTTTGTGACCATATTTGGGGTTTCTTGGCAAAGGTACTGGAGTGGTTTGCTATTTCCTTTTCCAACTCATTTTACAGATGAGGAGACTAAGGCAAACAGGGTAAAGTCACTTGCCCAGGGTCACACAACTAGTAAGTATCTGAGACCAAATTTGAACTCAGGAAGTTGTTTTCCTGACTCCAGGCTAAGCACTCTGTCACTGGGTAACTTAGCTGTCCTGTAGGAGACATAGAATAATTGAAATGCAAATATCATAGGATTATAGGTTGAACTAAAGTCCAAAGGTATTGGGTGACATGTTTAAAATCACACATGTAATGCCAGAGCCAAGATTTGGATTGAGGTCTAGGACCTTTCCCACTTTTATCACCTCTGGATCCTGCCTTTGCTACTGCCAAATGTGAGCATTGTGGTATAGTAGGAAAAAGCATTAGTTTGAGAGAGGTACTGCTCTGCTTCACATTACTAAACTGTAAAATGGCAATAATAATAATAATAATAATAATAATAATAATAATAATAATAATAATCATAGCACAAACTCTACAGGATTATGAGAAAATCATTTTGTAAAACATAAAGCACTCTAAAAATAGGATTAACTATTTCATATTAATTTCTATGAGTTCAATATGAATTCATTTATCTTGATTTCTTTAGCATAACTATCTAAATTATTCTTAAAAGAACTCTTAGACACATTGTAAGAGCACAGATTTAGGTCTATACAGTTCCTTCTAGTTATCACCTAGCTCAATCCCCCAATTTTACAGATGAGAAAACTTGGTCCTTACACATTTTAGTGACTTATAGTTATACAGGTAGCAAAATAGCAGAGCTGAGATTTGAACCCAAATCCTTCCACTGCAAATCCAGTCCTTTATTGTCTGCTCTATGTGCTAACTTTTTGGATCAGGGAATATGTATATATAATATATATATACATATATATATATATATATGATTAATAAAGCACCACATGCAGATAAGGGTATCTCTTTTTGGCCATCATTATTATCTTTATCTTAATATTATTGGTAAGGAATTTAACCAATAGTTGTACAGGCAGAGAGCAACAAGGATCCTTTCTTCTCCATCACTGAACAAATATCTCTAGCACTTGGCTCTCCAGGTACATGGGTTTTGTCCCTACTGCCACTGCATTTTTCAAAGTGGTAGGGAATTTGGTTGGGTACCTTTGAAAAAGAAAGCTATGCCCCTCTCGGTCACTTCATAAGCAGCATCCACATTTGACATGAGCTGGGGAAAGGAGCTGGTGATGGTACTGGGTCTAATTCCAGCTGCCAGGTGAACTTGCCGTCTCCAGAAAAGCCTATTGGTTACCCAAAACAGGGTCAAAAAGAAATATAGCTGGTAAGAAACATGACTTGAACCTGAAATAAAATAGATCTCAGATCACTGTGGAATCTCCTTGGGATGTCCTGAACTCACAATGACCTTTGGCTTTGCTGAGATTTTTTTACCATACTTATCCCTCTCTCCTTTTCTTTTTGGCAAGACAATGGGGCTAAGTAACTTGCCCAAGGTCACACAGCTAGGTAATTATTAAGTCTGAATCTGTATTTGAACTCAGGTCCTCCTGACTCCAGAGCTGGTGCACTTTCCACTATGCTACCTAGCTGCCCCTTTGCCATACTTTTAATAAGCTAAGAAAATCATGGATTTAGACTTATAATGGATTCTAGAGTCTTTCTATTTTATCCACCTCATTTTACAACTCAGAAGCGTTAACAATTTGCTCTTAATTATTCACAATTTATTCTGATTATATCTTGCTTTTAAATATTAGCTTATCCATTAGATGGCAAGATTTTTTTTTTTTAGGATAAGGTCTGTCTTTTGACTTTTAAAAAATTCTCAGCATTTAGCTGAAATGTTTATTGACTGACTGGTTCATAACTAGTGTCTTGATAAAGTTTACTTCCCTGTTGTTTATTTTTTACTCTATCCTTACTTAAAGACCCAGAAAATAAATATTGTGATATGAAATAACAGAATAAAAATCAATCCATGGAAAATACTTTTGAAATCCTAAACCACTTTATAAATGGTAAGTGTGATGATGCAGACAATGATGGTGATAATGATGATGCAGATCCATAACTAGGCATTAATTTACTTGGGACAAAAATGGATGGAAAATGGGAAAATAGCATTTATAGTGAAGGCACTATAGAAAATATATAATCATTATAATTGTGTTGGTTGAAGAATAGTATATTCCTTAAAGAATCTGACCTATATTCCCATGTGAATTGGGAGACAAGGTAGGACTTGAGGAAGGGCAACGTGATGTCAGGACTCTGAGAATGGGAAGTAGGATGGTTATGTGGCATAGGTTTGGACCAAGGAGCATAAGTCATAGGACTACTTGTATTCGTTTCTGTTGAGGGGAGAAGATATGCCCCTAGATGTTGGTATCCTGAAACAAAGTATTGCTCATGCCACCTTTAGTTTAAATTCTGTTATTCAAAGAATATGAACCTAATATCCTAATATTCAGTCCAATTTAGTGAATATTTATGCCTTAGTTATTCCATCTAATGTACTTCACTAATATTTAAACTACTTGAGATTAGGGACCATTTCACCTTGTTTTTGTATCCTCAGTGCTGAGCAGAGTTCCTTCACATGAGAGGTGCTGAATAAATCTTTGTTAACCAATTGATGGACTGATATCAGGAGAAGATACAAATGTAACTACATTGTCTCTATATGTGGGTTTCCCTTTCATGTTTTTGTTTCAGATACAAAAAATATCTTATAGAGACAAAATAGCATAGTAGCTAGAGAGTTAGAGGTCAGAAAGAACCATATTCAAATCCTACTTTTATTATGTACTAAATATTTAACTATGGACAAACTACTTAATCTCACTGAGACCCAATTTCCTCATCTACAAAATGAAGAGATTTGATTAGATGGTCTTTAAGATCCCAATTAGCTCTAAATTTATGATCCTTTCATTTAAAAGTATTATCATTTATAAAGTATATGATTAAGGAAAGGGAAGGTATTAATTATTACCTATAATAATAACAATTATAGTAATAGTAGATTAGGTGGTAATTTAAATAATTGTTTACCAAAAATGATATCAGTTTTATACCATTAATTCTGGTTTTACATTGCAATTCAACATGGAATTAAAAATAGATCCAATAGCATATTCAGACTTGGAAAGTAAAAAAAATCCCAGGAAAGTAGTCATCCATTTAGAATTAAAGGACCCAGAGCTGGAAGGGAATTTAGAAATTATCTAGTTCATCATAATCATTTTATAGTTGAGGAAACCAACACCTCATGAGTGAAGTGACTTGTTCTAGCTCACTCAACCTGAAATCTCTGGCTCAACCCCAGAGCTATTCCCATTAGACTATTTTCCCAACATTAAAAAGACAAAATGACAATGAATCCCTAAGGAGTCACTAACTAAATGGATTCAATCTCTCTGTGTGTATGTGTATATGTATGTATGTATGTATGTGTATGTGTGTGCAATGAATGAAAGAATGTGCATAAATGGCCAATGCACTGTGAATGGTTGCTTAAGCTTGTGATTAAATTACAAGAATGGTGATTTCTGTTTTTTTTGTTTCCAATTTCAGTTGGAACCAGACTGATTCTGCAATGTCAGCAGTAGAACATTGAGTTTTCCTTTTGCTTTTGAAAAACCTTCAGAATAATGTTGGAAAATGAAGTAAAGCAAAGAATGGACAGACAATTGGAGGGTTTGTATTAAAACAACCTTCATATTCTATCTACTAATGAAACTAGAAGACTAAATGAAATTGAATGGGAAGATGAAACACAGGTTCTTGGGGATATATATAAAAGACCTAAGGAGTATAGATATAGATTTAGGATGAGGAGAGGTCATAATGCATATACAAAACAACCTCTTCATATTTAAGATAAGAAAATTGAGGTATAGAGAAGTTAATTGACTTGCTCAGAGTGAGACATATAGTAAATGCTTGTAACAGGATTTGAATCCAGGTCTTCTTGACTCAAGTCTAGCATTTTACTCAATACATTAGACTCCTGAAGTGGGCAAAGCTGGTTTTTATCACAATTGTTCAAAAGCAACAATAATCAATTAATGGAACACTTAGCTATCTTGTATTGTAATGTTCATTTTAATCTTTTGAAAAATATTTCAATTAAGATAAATATAATCTATGTGCAAACATTATGAAGAATTTGAGAAGGAAATGGACTGTTTTTTAAAGAACTTGATAAGATGTAAATTAATATATTCTAATATCAAGTAACTTAAGTGCAAATGTAGATATATAGAAGGAGAGTTAAAAATAGTTGGAATAAATGATCCTAGAGTTCAAAACGAGAAGACCAAAGATCACAGACTGTCCATAAACTTCATTCCCATACATTATGAATATTTTCTTTAAGAAGAGAGCTAGGCTAATATGGAAATATGTTTAACATGATTGTACATGTATAACCTATATCAGATTACTTGATGTCATGGGGAGGGAGAAAAATGTGGAACTCAAAATTTTACAAAAAATGATTGTTGAAAACTATCTTTTTCATATAATTGGAAAAAATAGAAGGAAAAATCAAAAGAGTCAGGAGGTGTCCAATATAAGAAGAAGTATCAAATAATATCATAGAAGAGCAATCATTATAATTTAACCAATAGGAAATGGCTGGATAGTAATATCATAGTGATTTCCAGGTCATTGTCTGTATACAGTCAGACCACTGATTTGTTAGCATAAAGATAAAAATAAATATCAGAAAAATATTGATACTTTTTTTCATTTGCAGCCGTTATAATCTAACCTGTTCAAATAAGTTGTTGACAGCAAAAAAATAGGAAATGAATAAAAGAACTGACATTGACAGAAAAAATGGGAAGAAAAGTTGGACAGGATAAGCATTCATAGGATGTTTGTACTGGAGTAGCACTATTTTAAGATCACTAAAAGATCTCAAGATATCTTAAGATAGAAAAGCATAAAACATTTGGAAAATTAAAAAGAACACCATTGATACAAAAATGCTGAGGAAATATCAATGAATATTCAACAGTATGTCTATTTTTTCCATTTCCACATAATTTTTATGAGAATAATCTCTGTATACATGGAGGGTCATAATTTATGAAAAACTGAGAGAACATATATACGCTTTCACAAATGTTCTTTAGGTGGTACATCTTTACAGTCATAAAAATGAATGAAATAGAAAGAGGGTATAAGGAATCCTCTATACTTTTCTTTCTTTCTTTCTTTCTTTCTTTCTTTCTTTCTTTCTTTCTTTCTTTCTTTCTTTCTTTCTTTCTTTCTTTTTTTGCAAAGCAAATGGGGTTAAGTGGCTTGCCCAAGGCCACACAACTAGGTAATTATTAAATGTCTGAGGCTGGATTTGAACTCAGGTACTCCTGACTCCAGGGCCGGTACTCTATCCACTGCGCCACCTAGCTGCCCCAATGCTTATTTCTTGACTCTTAAAAAAATCATCTGATGATAAATCCAACCAAAAGCTAAATAAGAAAAACCTCAACGAAATGAATTCAATTTGAATATAGAAGCATACTTTTTTCCTCAGTGGTCCCGGGTATCTTTACAAAGACTAAGCATATAATAGTACATAAAATTTTTATAGTTAAGAGCATAAATATTAGTAACACTCTTTTCAGATCACAAGTAATAAAATTATATTTAATAAGGGATCATGGAAATATAATTAAAAAATAATTGGATATCAAGCAACCTAATCCTCAAGAATGAGTGGGTTAAAGAACAAATCATAGTAACAATAATTTCACTGAAGAGAACAACAATAATTAGACAACTTATCAAAGCCTATGGAATATAGGAAAAGCAATAATCAGAGGAAAATTTATATCTCTGATGGGTTACATCAATAAAATAGAGAAAGTAGACTAAAGAAGTGGTTATGCAACTAAAAAGAACAGACTACAGGGGCGGCTAGGTGGTGCAGTGAAAAGAGTACTGGCCCTGGAGTCAGGAGTACCTGAGTTCAAGTAGGGCCTCATATACTTAATAATTACCTAGCTGTGTGGCCTTGGGCAAGCCACTTGACCCCATTGCCTTGCAAAAATCTAAAAAAAAAAGAACAAACTACAAATCTCCAATTAAATACTAAATTAGAAATACTAAAATTTAAAGGTGAGATTAATAAAATTGAGAGGAAAAATCATTGAATTAATAAATAAAAGTAATTATAGTTATTTTGTCTAATTCTATGTCAATGAACAACAATTTACGTGAAATGGAAGAATATTTACAAAAATATATATTGCTAGATTAGAAGAAGCAGAGTATCTAACTAAATAATTAGAAAAAAGAAATTGAATAGTTTATAAATTAACTTGCTAAGAAAAATCTATATGAATTTATTAGTGAGTTCTAGCAATCATTTAAAGAACAACTAATTCCAATATTAACCAAATTATTTGGAATAATAGACCAAGGAGGGATTCTATCAAATTTCTTTTAATAAAACAAATATGATGCTAATGAACCAGGAAGAGGAAAAACAGAGAAAGACATTATAGATCAATTTCATTAATGATATGGATGCAAAAATTCTAAATGAAATACTAGCTAAAAGGTTATAATGATATGTTATAAAGATTATACATTATGGCCAAGTGGATTTGATATTAGAAATGTATCAATTTCTTAACATAAGGAAAATTATTAACATATTTGATTATATCATAACAAAAAATTTTAGAATCATGATTATATCAATGATGCATAAAAAGCTTTTGATAAAATACAACACTTATTTCTATTAAAAACACTTGAAAGTGGAGGTATAATTGGATTTTTCCTTAAGCTGAGAAACATTTATCCCAAACTACCAGAAAGCATTATTTATAAGGAGATTAATTCGAAGCCTTCCAGTAAAATCAGTATGAAACAAGGATGCTCAGTGCCACCAAAATTTTTTATTGATAATTTCTCAAATATTACTTAAATTATTAAATTTATTGGCATATACTTGGGCAAAATAACTCCTTATAATTAATTTTACCTTCATTAGTGACATATTCACCTTTCTCATTTTTTAAACTGATAATTTGGCCTCTCTTTTTTATTTTATTTTTTCTTTGGTCTCTTTTTAAAAAATCAAATTAGCCAAATACTTGGAAATTGGAACAATTAAACAATCTAATCTTAAAGAATAAGTGTATTAAAGAGCAAATCATAGGGACAAATGATTGAAGGGTAAAGTACAGATGTTGGAAGGGATGTGGAAAAATTGGGACACTGAGTCATTGATGGTGAATGAATCCCTTCATCTACCTTTTCCATTTCAAATGATCTTTGTCTTTATATCCTTTATAGGTGGTGCAGAGGAGAGGAGAGAGTTCTAGGGCTATTATGGAGAGCAATCTAGAATTATACCCAAAGAGTTATTAAACTGCTAGGTCTAATTCCAAAGATGATTAGGGAAAAAGGAAAATACTTATACCAGTTCTCTTTGTGATGGCAAAGAACTGGAAATCATGGGGATGGTCAACAATTGGGGAATGATTGAACTTGCTGTTGCAAATAAATGTGATGGTAGCACTATTGTGCTATAAAAATGATGAACTCGATGATCTTAGAAAAAAATTATGAATAGACTTGAACAAAATAATGAAAAGTGAAATAAGAACCAAGAGAACATTGTATACAGTAAAAGCAATATATATATATATATATATATATGTATGTATATACATATTAGGTTTTTGTAAGGCAAATGGGGTTAAGTGGCTTGCCCAAGGCCACACAGCTAGGTAATTATAAAGTGTTTGAGACTGGATTTGAACCCAGGTACTCCTGACTACAGGGCCGGTGCTTTATCCACTACACCACCTAGCTGCCCCAAAACAATATTTTTTAAGAATAATTGAGAAATAAGACAGTTTGATTATTATAAATACCTAAATTATATATATATATATACATATACATATACATATACATATATATATATATATATATGTCCTATAAAGGACATTTGGATGAAGATTCTATCTGCCTTCAGGGAAAGAACTGATAAAGAGAAGTATAAATAAAGTAATTTCACATATATATATATATTATATATATATTTATGTGTAATGTAGCCATATCTAGGGTAGCAGAGAAATAGAAAAAAAGAAATTTATATGATAACTTTATTATATATTTTAAAGGAATAGTAAGTTGTATATCATAGATTTGTAGTTTCATGTAAAATCATCTTTTTAATTATATTAAGTTATAGAAACACTTGTTTTATTCCACAAATTAAAAATAAAATAAATGAAATAAAAAAACAACCTATTTGGTAGAGAAAAAGCCTTTCTTTTAATAAAGTATCCCTTAACTCATTTTAATATTACACAAAATGATTTGAAAGATATAAGAAGAGAGCTAATTTGGTGACCTTGATTATAATTATCAAGGAAGACATGAATTATAAAAAAATATATTGCAGAGCCTCCTAGATGGTATACATAATCATTTAAAAGAATTTGGCGTAACCTTTTTTATGCAGGAAAAAACTAAATAAAGAATTTCTACTTTCCTGATTCTACTTTGCACTTGAATGGATGACATATGGAATGATTCATCAGTACACACATATTTTGCCCAGATATTGAAGATGAACAAAGGATTTAACCAGAACTAAATAAGACAGATTAACTTTGAAAAATTGTCTGATTATCTTAATTATCACAAGCTTTTCCCTGAAACAAAGGGCTACTTTTTAAACATAGGTAATCTTAGTGTAATACTCCATGACTTGGTATCTTAGAATATCATAGTCTCTGAAGAATCAAATCTTAGGTTCACCCAAAGGGCAATGGACAATGTCTATTGGGTAGTCATGAGACATATATTAACACTAAACAATTGCACAATAAAAATGGTATAATAAATCTGAGAGCTATATTATTGGGAAAGGAAGTTGAATAAATGACATGAGCAAGGGAAAAGTGATTGATGGTCCATGTGTATATACCCATTTCTCATTTCCCTGGCTGCTAAGTTCCATACCCTCTAAAGTTGTATTCCTTCTACTCTGTATTTAACTTGTATGCTCTGATTATATAATTATCTCCCTGATTAGATTGTAAGCTTCATAAGAGCAGGGACTAGTTTTACTTGTTTTTCATTCTATCCCAAAGGTTTACCACAGTGCCTAGAGTAAACAGTAAATGCTTTATAAAAGCAAAATGTCTGATTAATTGATACATGTAATGTCAAGGATCTAGAGGAAGACCACTACAATGATGAATGGATACATGGTAGAAAATTAATGGGAAGATGAGGATAAGAAAAACACAGAATAGGTTGGTATGGGGATAGGATCTGCACTGTTGGACAGTGAACCCCTATGTTTGTAATCACAGCTTCATCAAAGTATTAAATAATGAAAATGCAAATGAAAATCAGAATTGTTTGGAAAAAGTCCTGATTTAAAGGAGTTTCCAAATGGCCTTGAATTAATGGTTTAGAAACAAACAGGAACTAAAGTTCCAGTTTCACCTTATAGCTACAGGAAGACTACCTCCTGACTAAAGTTCCAGTAATGCCTCATGTTTGGGGAAATAAGATCTTTGAATTCCTGCATTAATGCTCATTCTGGTATACCTTACCGCCCCACATACCACGACTGCACAGAGATTCAACTCTTGTCACCCTGCCCCAATCACTGAACACTCAGGAATCAATTTTCTTCCTATTTCCCTGAGAAAAGCAAGATTATCTGTTATGAACCCATTCATCTACCTTCTTCCTTTCAAACTATCTTTATCTTTATGTCCTTTATAGGTAGAGTAGAGGACAGAATTCTGGGGCTAAAGTCAGGAAGACTTTATTTTGTTATTATTCAAGTCATTTTTTCAATCATGTCTAACTCTTTGTGACCCCTTTTGACTTTTACTTGGCAAAGATACTGGAGTGGTTTATCATTTCCTTTGCCACTTCATTTTACAGATGAAACAGGAGTAAATGACTTGTCCAGTGTAAGTGTCTGAGGCCAGATTTGAACTCAGGAAGATGAGTCCTCCTGACTTGAGGCCCAATGTTCTATCCATTGTGCCACTTAGTCTGAGCCTAAATCTAGTTTCAAACATTTACTAGCTGTGAGACCCTGGACAAACCACTTAATCCTGATTGCCTCAGTTTCCTTATCTGTTAAATGATCTGGAAAAGCAAATGGCAAACCATTCCAGTAATTTTGATAAGAATATCCAAATGCAGGGGCAGCTAGATGACACAGTAGTTAGAGTATCAGCCCTGGAGTCAGGAGGACCTGAGTTCAAATTTGATCTTAGACACTTAATAACTACCTATGTGACCTTGGGCAAGTCACTTAACCCTTACAAAAACCAAAAAAAATTATGTCAAAATTATGTCAAGAATATCCAAATGCAGTTACAGAGAGTTGTACAGCACTGAATTGGCTGAACAACAACTTGCCCTTGCCCCTTCTCTCAGGGTAAGAGTTATCTCTTTGCTTTTTTCTCCTGCCTCATCAATCTATTTTCACCTGCCTCCTTCAGAATCTTACTCTTTTAATCACCTCATTTTCTTAATTCTTAAATCTCTCTTGCTCACCACTTCCTTTCTCCCTTCCTTCAAATATGCTCTGTCTTTCCTCTTTTGAAAAACCTTTCTTTGATCTACTTTCTTTTCTGGCTACTAACCCATTCTCATTCCTCTTACTGACAAAAATATTTTATGAATAGACTATGCTTCCTGCCTTAACATCAAGAATCACTTTCAGCACCTAATATCTGGCTTCTCTTCTCATCTCTCTATTGAAACCACTTCCCTAATTTCTTTAAACTAAAGCCTTTTCCTTAATCTCTCAGTAGCAATGACTCCTCTTCTGACTCAAAATTTGTCCTTTGGCACTAAAACTGGTCCTTCTTCTTGCTAACTTTTCTCTTCTCCAATTCTCACTTTTTTGTTTTGAAGTTTAATTCCCAACTATACATTCCCTTTCTCATTGAATTCTTTCCATAGAATTATCATTCAGTCTCACAATTCCAGACACTAGCTTTGATTGTTCTTCTGAATAGAAGACCCATACCTTTAATATCTTCATCTGTTTGCTCAAAATTTCTACTCAGATATTCAACTTACTATGTTTAGAACCACATATTCAACATGACACAGGAAAGATCTTTCCAGTCACCCAGGCTGAAAACTTTGTTTGACTCCTTCTTCTCCTTTGTTTAAGATATCCAATCATTAACCCAAAATCCTTTAGATATTCTTATGATTGATGATGGGAATTTTCAAGCTGGCTAGTGAAAGTGAATAAGTTTTGGGAGTGAACAAATACTTGGATTTTTTTTCCTCAATCAGGAAATCCCCAGGTTGTCATTGTTACTGGGTCATGAAAGAATGCTTTGTTCTTTGTTCAGGCAAACTTCATTAGAATACAAAGAGAACCGTCAAGAAATGTGAAACCGAAAAATCATTGAATCCTAGAGCTAGGCAGATAATTTTTTCTGACATGTTCAATCAATAAATGAGGAAACTCAGATTTAAAAAGGAAAAGACTTTGCCAAAGATCAAGAAATTACTGTCAGAGCTGTGACTACAATCACAAATCCCTGTCTTCTAGTTCTATATCCCCCCCATATATCTTAGTATGGGCCAGTTTTTAGAAATCATCTGTTCTATCCCATTGGCTCTCACCAAATAATATGTCAAGAAGTCACAAAAGTTGCTTTCCTCTAGAGACATGTTAAACAACCTTTAGCTTAACCCAACCACTAGACTTCAGGGAACTACGTCATGATCTGCTTGCACTTAAAGAGTTGTTTTTGTCATTGAAACAATGATGCATACTATCCAAATCAATGATTTCAGAATGTGAGAACCTCATGGAGAAGGACAAGAATGTCAAGAATTTTTATTCTTCCATCATTATCTCACTAGAACATAGTGACTTTATCTTATACCCAAAAGATAGGTAAGGAGAGAAGTGGGGATGGTTTTAGTTGAATGATGGAGAGGTAGTTAACAGGAAATGTTAACAGGATTCCATTTCCATATCAAATATTCCTCATTTTCTGTCAGGAAAACTTTCAAATATATGAAAATTCTAGAAGTCATGGATGGAACAATTTAAGAAAAGTTAATATCACTAGGAAAAATCTTGTAGTCAAGCTAGTTAAACATGTCTTCCTGAAATCTCCTTATGAGAAAGTATTTTTATTTTTGCAAGGCAATGGGGTTAAGTGACTTCCCCAGGGTCACACAGCTAGGTAATTATTAAGTGTCTCAGGCCAGATACTGCACCACCTAGCTTCCCTGAGATAATATTTCTTAAGGGCTTTATAGTAAGAATATTAGTAGTCTACAACATATCAATGGGTTGTGCTGCAAATATTCATTTTTGTGTCATTTGTTTGAAATGTAGAGCAAATTTTCTTAAAGAAACAATTTCTTTATAATGGGATATTATAAAGAACTATATGAAATTAAGCCACAGAAGGATATTTATGAGAATATTGAACCATGCTTTAACTTAGGGTCTTATATTCTATTAGAGGAAAACTGCATGTACATAGATAAGTAATTATATGTGATGTAAATACACAGTAATATGGGGGTGAGGTGGGGATAGTGCACTCATTTCCAGAAATCAGCATGAAAAAAAGAAAAAAAAGAAATCAGCATGGACTCATGTACAGAGAAAATTGACCTTTGACTAGAGTTAGATATTCAGAAGGCATAAATAAAAAAAAGATATCATTGGGGGTGGAAATTAAGAAAGAACTATGCCAAGTGGCATAGACATGAAATGCAATATCATGTGTTGCTGACAAAAGGGAGATTAGTTTGGAAGAAATATTGAGTCTATGAGGGGGAATAATATACAAAAAATCTGAAAAAAGAGGTTGGAGTTAGATTGGGAAGGACTTTAAATATCAAACAGAGGAGTTTGTATTTTCTCCTAAGGGCAAGAAAGATACATTGAAATTCTTGAACATGGGACAGATCACATTTAGAAGAAATATGTTTGACAGTTGTATGGAAGATGGATTGTAGATAGACTAGATAGAAAGATGGATAGACAGACAGAGAGATAGATACAGACAACTAGCTAGCTAGCTAGTTAGTTAGGAGATGGGAGATAGAAGTATATTGAAGATAGACTTAAGTCAAGAAGACCATTAGGGAGGCAACTTGTAGTCAGTCATAAGAGATGATGAGGGTGATGGTTGTGTGGGAAGAGAGAAAGAAACAGATATAAGTGAAATTAGGTCAGTATGCCTTCTCTCATTAACTTCCAAACTCAACATTATGCCCCAATTCACCCCTTTCTATGCAGATTAAACCTCTTAACATTTACTGAGAAGACCGAAGTTTCCAGATACAACTTCCTTCAGATCCCTTCCCTCACAGTGAAAAAAATATGCCTTCACCTATGCTGTCCCCTGGGTTCAGGGGAAGTTAAGGCCATACTTACCCTTGGGTGTATGAGAGATAATATATTAAGGAGCCCTACTCAAACTCTACTCAGTATTGTCAGTTTGTTATAATTCTATAAAGTGAAATGATTGTTAGCAATTATTTTATTATACTCATTTAATAATATACATTTAGTCAATCATCAAATAATAGACATAAGAAAAAATGTCTTAATCTATATTTTGTATAACTCGCATAGGAATATAGGCCTCTTTGGGCCCCTGTATTAGAATTCAAACTTTAATGTAATATTTACCACTTGTTTACTGGCTAAGGAGCTTACTTGTGTAGGAATGCTGACATGGATATATCCATTCTATTTTGCTCAAATTCTATTACCAAACCAAGCATGGGTGGCATGCACAGAAAATTCCTCCTTATTTGTTCTTGTAACATATGTATATATGATTATATCATCTCCACTTGCCCAACCCCATCCATCTTATGACTACCTACTCAGCAGAGATATTTACTGCTTCACCCAACTTGTGACCCTGCTGACATACCATTTTATGTGTCATATATCAACCAATGGGAATCTATAATTTGTATAGCCTCTTTTGAATGTTCAGGCAATAGATCTGACATCAAGTCTTATAAGGCATTGGAAAGAGGAGGTACCTTAGACCATGAGGAAGGTCTGGGTCTACTTCATTAGAGACTGTCAGGTCCCTTTAATAAAGTGCTTTGGCTCATAGCTCTGCCTCAGTTTCTCTTTTAGTTATTTGATGTTTTTTGTCCCTATAGATCCTTCATATCAGTCCTTTCATCTCTCTTAGAACTTTTTCTAATAATATCTCATCCCTTACTATTTGTCTCTTCCTCCCCCTCATAGACTCAATATTTCTTCCAAACTAATCTCCCTTTTGTCAGCAACACATGACATTGCCTTTCATGTCTATGCCACTTGGCATAGTTCTCTCTTAATTTCCACCCCCAATGATATCCTTTTTTTATTTCTGCCTTCTGAATATCTAACTCTAGTCAAAGGTCAATTTTCTCTGTACATGAGTCCATGCTGATTTCTTTTTTTTCTTTTTTTATACTGATTTCTTGAGACTCTTTTCTTTCTTTCTTTCTTTCTTTCTTTCTTTCTTTCTTTCTTTCTTTCTTTCTTTCTCTCCTTCCTTCCTTCCTTCCTTCCTTCCTTCCTTCCTTCCTTCCTTCCTTCCTTCCTTCCTTCCTTCCTTCCTTTCTTTCTTTCTTTCTTTCTTTCTTTCTTTCTTTCTTTTTTGCAAGGCATTGGGGTACAGTGGCTTACCAAAGGCCACACAGCTAGGTAATTATTGTTTCTGAGGCCAGATTTGAACTCAGGTACTCCTGACTCCAGGGCCGGTGCTCTATCCACTGTGCCACCTAGCCACCACTCTTTCTGTCTTTAATATGCTCATCTTCTCATCCTAAAAAACAAAATGAAAGAATCCCTTCTATTGACTTTTATTTTACCTCATTATTGATCTTATTAGTTCCTCCCTTTATTGACTGACACAGAAAGAAGACTGAAGAGATGTTAGAGCAGAAGAACCAGAGGAGAAGAGAGAAGAGAATTTCAAGAGGAAGAGATGATAAGCCCTGGGAAATATTTCTGAAACATCACAAAAAAGGCTGTTGGATTAAGCAATTAAGAAGTAATTAATGATTTTTAAGGGAGTAGTTTTAGTAGGTAAATGGAAAGGAAACCAAATTGCAAGGGTTAAATAGGACATAAGGAGGTAAGAAAATTGAGACAGTAAATGGAAACTACATTTTCTAGAAGTTTACGATTCCTCTCCTCTCCTCTCCTCTCCTCTCCTCTCCTCTCCTCTCCTCTCCTCTCCTCTCCTCTCCTCTCCTCTCCTCTCCTCTCCTCTCCTCTCCTCTCGTAAAGCATTGTGCTGTACTCCAGACAAAGATGAAAAATGGCACATCCCTTATATTCAATATTGTATATAAAAATATCTCACAATTTTCATGCTAAATGGTTAGTAGATACCTATAATGTTTGCATTTTGAAAAGAGATAATCATGATTCTGATTTAGATAGCTGGATTTCCTTGCAACATCCCAATACATCATTAGTGTAAATGTTATTTCCCCTATCTCACAGATAAGTTAAACTCTAAGAAGCAGATGCCTTGCTGAAGGTAATAGGGTTAAGATTTGTCTAAGAAATTATACAACTAGTGGATCATAAAGTCAATATAATAATAAAGATTAATAATAGCAATAACTAACATTTTAATAGTGATTGGTAAGTTCTAATTACTGGGCTAAACACTTTTCAATTATTCTCTCATTTGATATTACCAACAACTCTGAGAAGTAGGTGCTGTTATGATCTCTGTTGATGAGGAAGCTGAATCCTACAGTTAAGTAACTTGCCCAGGGTCACACAGCTTATGAGTTTCTGAGGTCAGATTTGAATTGAGGATTTCTTAACTTCAAGTTCAGTGCTCCATGGACTATGGTGCCATCTAATTCTTCAAGAGTTGAACTCTGGGGCGGCTAGGTGGTGCAGTGGATAGAGCACCGGCCCTGGAGTCAGGAGTACCTGGGTTCAAATCCAGTCTCAGACACTTAATAATTACCCAGCTGTGTGGCCTTGGGAAAGCCACTTAACCCCGTTTGCCTTGCAAAAACCTAAAAAAATGTAGAATAAAACTAATGTGAAATAAAACTTTGTGAGAAATCAAGAAACAATAAAACAAATTCAGTAATGCAGTAAATGCAGTAAAAAGGGAGGCTGTTTTGTTCTAATGTCCCAGTCTTCAAAAAGTCAGGATTTTTTCAATTCCATGTAAAGCATCAGATCTGACTCACTTTTCTTCCCTGCATAGAGCTATGGAGAGAAAGAGCTGAAAGAAGGTGAGAAATGAATCACATCCACTTGTAATATGTATATGTATGTATATATATATACACATATAACATCATATTCAAAGTTATTTGCATGTTGTCTCCCCCATTAGAAATTAAGCTCCTGTTTCTTGCCTTTCTTTGTATCTATCTTTACTGCTTAGCACAGTAGACTATGGACTTAGCCACAGTAGTTACTGAATATCATTGACTATGATGATACGTGGGTTACATCTTATATGCTTAGTATATACGTCCATATATACTTAGGCTCAATGGAAAAGAATGTTGAAATTATAATAATAATAATAATAATAATAGCTAAAATTTATGTACTAGTACGTGCACTATGGACAGTACTAAGCACTTTACAGTTGTTTCATTTGATCCTCTTAATAACCTTATTATCTCCATTTTACAAATGAGGAAACTGGGTTAAACTGCTGTTAAGTAACTTGCCCAGGAATACACAACAAGGTAAGTATCTAAGGTTAGATTTGAGCTTAGAGTCTCCTGATTCTAGGTCTAGCGCTCTATTCACTCTGTTGCTTGGATGCCTAGGTAGTTAGCAATCAGAAGACCTTTGCTTAAATTTGATCTCTGACATTTAGTACTTACTTATAAGTCACTTAATGTTCCTAGACTTCTGTTTTCCTTTTTTTTAAAAGTTTTTTGTAAGGCAAACGGGGTTAAGTGGCTTGCCCAAAGCCACACAGCTGGGTAATTATTAAGTGTCTGAGACTGGATTTGAACCCTGGTACTCCTGACTCTAGGGCTGGTGCTTTATCCACTACGCCACCTAGATGCCCCTATCTGTTTTCCTTTTTTGTAAAATAAGGATTTGATGATTTAGAAAAATTGTACTTGATGACTTGTAATATTCCAATATCTAGTAAGTGATCAATAAATGCTCTAAATCTATGTTCCCATGTTCTCTTTTTTTCCTAAAGAAACTTCTCACCTAAGCTACTTCTGCTCTTCTCAATTTCTTCCCTTATAATCCACAACTTCTTTATTTTTTTTTGTTTTCAAGCAGATTTTCAAGACAATGATATTTAGTGAGTGAATGAATGAGAGAGAGTGTGTGTGTGTGTGTGTGTGTGTGTGTGTGTGTGAAGGGGAGGGCAGAGAGAGAATAGAAGAGTAGGAGAGTCTAGTGATCATTGATGTGTAGCTCCAGATTACATGTATGTCATTTTTCAGTATGCAGGTTATTTTTAAGTAGATGGCTGCCTGAAGTAATGCTTTTTCTTCACTTTTCCAACTGATCTGGATCTCTGAAATCAAGCAGGAATCTTGTATGCTTTGATGTTGCATATATATATATATATATATACATATATATATATATATATATATATATATATGTATATACATACATACTGAACTCACCTGTCTTTGAAGAACAGTAATTCCTTCCCCAGCATTGTCACAGCATCAAAGGAAGAGGTGGAGTCACAGATATCAGGGTCTGATGGCTTGTGGGGAGGGACATGAGGTACATTAGGTTTTTCAGTGACTGCCCTGCGAGATCCTAGGATGCAAAAACAAAATTGGCAAAACAGACTTCTTAAAGAGTCCCTTATGTCCTTTGACTGCAGATATTCAGGATACTTGTATGATTTCTTCATCATTTAGAAAAACACCTTACTCATTTTAGAGAGATGGAACAACTGAGACTCAGAGAAGTTAAATGACTTGTCCAAAATCATAGAGTTAGTTGGTGGGCACTGTGTACTCTAAGAAAAGAGAATTTGATTCCCACTGAGACTCTATTTCAATTAACTATAATGTAGGTTTGTCTAATCTGCTATGGGGAATCAGGTAAGCTGCCATTAGTTGTCTTTTGAAAATCTGCTTATACTCTTATGTTGGTTTTTGCACTTGAGCATTTATTTGGAAGAAATACAAGTTCACTTATATGCAAAAGGTGGGTCTCTGAACATGGCTATAAACATGCATCTTATTTCATTAGGTGAGTTCTGATCTAAGGTTCTAGGGAATGTGAAGCTTTATTCTCTGTCTCTATACTATCATGGTCTAATATTTTTTTATTGTTATGTTTTTTTTTAGTTTTTGCAAGGCAATGGGGTTAAGTGGCTTGCCCAAGGCCACACAGTATGTATTAAGGTATGTATTAAGTGTCTGAGGTCAGATTTGAACTCAGGTACTCCTGACTCCAAGGGCCGGTGCTGTATCTACTGCACCACCTAGCCACCCCCCTAATATGTTTGGGTTTTTTGCAAGGTAATGGGATTAAGTGGCTTGCCCAAGGCCACATGGCTAAGTAATTATTAAGTGTCTGAGGCTGGATTTGAACTCAGATACTCCTGACTCCAGGGCTGGTGCTCTATCCGCTGTGCCACCTAGCTGCCCCCTAATATACTTTTGATAAAAGTTCTCAACTCTAATTACAAATTTAAGAAGACAAAGGTGTTTGCAAAAATGGGAAAAATATGGCTGAGAGAAGGTTAATCTTAATTAATCTATTTAAGTAGTGATTGTCAAAGCTTAAAACCCCCTAGTTGTTGGAAATCAAATGTTATTCCTTCATCAGTCATCTATGCTTGGTGACCAGATGAGTTTAGGGTTAATACCGTATAGTGCCTGGATCCCTTTCACATCATCCTTGGGGAGGCGGAATCCATAGGGATGTTGGTATCTGTAAGTTGGATACATCAGTGCTGAGGGGTCACTAGAATGGGCCAATCCCAATGCATGGCCAAATTCATGGGCAGCAACAGTGAATAAATTGAATCCTAAATGACACAGAAAGAATAAGATTAGTATGGAAATAGATTTATAATTTCAATATCATCATAACAATAATAGGTGATTCTATATTTTAAGATCTGTGAAGCATTATCATAATTCATTTTCATCATCTCTTTATGTTGGGGAATTAAAATTGAACTCAATGTATCTTTCATTGCAATCATTTTGTTTAAGCAAAAGTTTGTTATCATCGATCATAAATTATTCATAAACTATACTTTTCCAGTGTCATTTAAAAAAATTTCCATTTCCATCAGAAAGTGGGAAGTTTAATAATGTTTGACCTGAATCCTTTTCCATACATTTGTACAGATGGGTCCACTAAGGGAAGATGCAAGTTGACTAATGAGGATCAATGGGTGGAAATTACAGGATAATATATGGGAGAAAATTTTCCTAAAAAATGAGAGCAATTCAAAAATAGGATGAGCTACTTTTGGGGATAGTGAATTCCCTGTCACTGAAATTCATTAGATAATCATTGGTCTGAATGACCCCTGAGATCCCTTCTATGTCTATAAGTCTATTCTTCAATTTTGTTTAGATTTAGTTACAGGTCTCTTGCCTTGTTCATTGTGAACAACCCCCATTTTATATATTCCAGTACCAGTAACTCTGTTCCATATCTTCCCCTATATAAGTTTCTGTCTTGTTACCTTGTCCTAATTTTCATATCTTCCAGAGAAGAAACTGGAGAACTTCTAGTAAATCATAGATCACACAGACAAATTCTTCATATATATCAATTGTTGCTTTGTCTGTGCCTTCTTCTCTCAGGCTACCCTGATGCTGTGTTCTATCAAGCTACTGAGATAACTTCTCCTAGACTTAGAACTCCCAGATGTTGATAATCAACCAGAGTTCTGTAACTGGATGTGTCATATTCTCTTGATTCTCCATTCATCAGCTTAGGTCTCTCCTAGACCTATTTAGACTTTCCTGAATCACTTGTCTCATCCTAACAAGACTCTAATTTCCAGGTTCCAAAAATCCCTCATTTGATGCAATCTGTTAATATGCAATAACTAAATCCTAAGGCAAAGAGAGAGGAGCTAAGATAGATTAGTCAATTTTGCTAGTTATTTGTTTTCTGGGTAGAGCATTTAATTTCATCCCATAATATAATCATTTCAACTGCTGGTGTGCAAATTGACTCTACCAATACCCATTCATAACTGTTCTATAATTTATAATCCAAGAGAGCTATCCAGCTCATTAAAAGGTTAAGTGATTTTCCTAGGATTACTAGCTTATTGACTCCAAAGAAAGCTTTCTATCCATTAAGGCACCCTCTACCCTAAGCCATTCCCTCATGCTCTTATAATAATTACTTACTAAATGATTTAATGAAGGACACTAAAATCAATTGAAAAGTAAGATGGAGAGTGGGATCTATGAATTTCCCCATACCTTTAGTTCTGTCTCTTAGAATAAAAACTTAGCCAATTCCTCATTAAAGACACACACATTCTATTCATATTATGGATTGGCCATCCCAAAACTTTTTCTTTCAGACACTTTGGGGAAAATCCTTCCCTTTCAAAACATTATATGTTTTCTTAAGGAGTCAATAGGTATCACCTTCTCCTTTTCTCCTATTTATCCAGAATAGAAACTCCTTCAAAGCAAGGAACAGTTAAGCTTTTTTTTTAAATCTTTCTAGGGTCTAGTAGAATGCTTTGTCTTTTTTTTGTGGTTTGGACCTGTGATTTCATGGGTGTAGGAAACTCCAGGTGATGATAACACTCTATGAATGTGGATAAGCAACTGCTTTTCAACTCAGAGAGATTCCTGGGGCACTGGGATTTCAATGACTTGTCCAGAATGACACAGCCAGTAGATGAGAGGAGTGGAACTTGAATTCAGGTCTTCCTGACTCTGAAGCCTATTGTCTATGCATTCCACAATGCCTTCCTTGCACTTAGTGGGCACTGAATAAAAGTTTGTTGATTTGAGTTGAATTACTTGCAGGTGACAATGGCTGGAGAAGAGACTGTTGCTGCTTCTTTCTAATGGAATATATGGCTTATGCTGAAGTGAAACAGATCAAACAAGGTTTCAGCAGCAAAACTGAGGGCAGAGCTTTCCCCTTATAGGGTTGAATGACCTTTGTGATTTTTGGCTTACTTGTTTTCCTTAGCCTGGTCCCCTAGTTAAAGGGTGGCTTGGACCGTTGAGCCACAGGGTTTCATGTTGGAGGCCCAGGAGAAGGTACAATATTTTCCAGGTTATGGTGAATTGTGCATATATACCATTCGTTCCCATAGTCCACTTCTCAGCATTGTCGAAATGGGTGTCTCCTCCCAGGCCTTCTCCAGGTGCAAATGCATGGGCCAAAGTCCCTCGAGGACCATCAAATGGGTACGAATCCCCATGATCTACCAAACATGAGAAAGATGCCAACAAAATTTAGTATGACATCCCTTGGTTTCAGTTCAACATATTTCACCCAAACCATGCACACAGATCCTGATAAAATAGAATCATTGTATACTGTATAAATTGTATTTCAGTATAATAGACACTAGAAAAAGTGATAAAGAAGATTAATACCATGTCACAAAAGAATATAAAAGCTTAATTCTCCCTTCTTTCAGTAAGAGAAAGCTTCTTGAGTTTTCAAGGTAAAGTAAAAAAAGCATTAGGATGGATAATGCATTCTTGGTGGCTCCCACAATAAGATAAACCAATATCCATGGTCAAATTTAGGAATTTGAGACTAGGTAAATTTCTTACTTTGTGTCTGAGAATTCCTAGTTTCCTTTAAAGGTCAAATCTTATCTTCTTCATCATGCCTATTCTGATCCCACCAAGAATTTGTATTTCTCCCTCTTTTTCACCCTACTTCTCCCCAGTTACAGTTAATTTAAAATGGATATCAAGAGCAGCCTAATGGTCAAAAGCAGTCATGAAAGGGCTTCTTAGAGGCGTATATGAAAGAATAGTTAAGAAGTTTGGGCCTTAATGATGGTGATAATGGTGATGATGAGCCTTGAGGAATCATTAAGTATTTGAATCTCAGGTTTTTTCTTGAGTACTGGTTAGTATTAGAATGGATTGTTTCTTTTTTTTTTTCTCACTTGCCTGCCTTGTCTAAGTCACTGACTGGCCAAAGTGCATGGCCCATGAAAATCACATCATTAGTGAACTCTGGACATGACTTGAGTCAGCAAGAATGTGAGAGGAAGACAGGCAGTGGGAAAGAAAGGAGCAAGAAAAAAAGGAGGTATAAATTCACAGATCAGGTATAGTAGTTTCTTTCTTTAGGTCATACATGTAGAGTCAAGCAAGACATTTCCACAAAAGTCATAGAATTAAGAAACCCTTAAGAAAAATAAAGTTTAAAAAAGTATGCTTCAATCTGTATTCAGATTCTTTCTTTCATCAAAAGTCCTTCAGAGTTGTCTTGGATAATTGTATTGCAGAGAATGTTTAAGTCATTCACAGATCATCATGTTACAATATTGCTATTATTTTGTACATAGTATATTTTCTTTTAAGTCAGCTGACTTAACTTCCTGGTTTGTCTGAGAGCATCCTGCTCATCATTTCCCAAAGCAGAATACTATTTCATCATAATCATATGTGACAATTTGTTCAGTCATTCCCCAATTGATGGGCATTCCCTCAATTTCCATCTCCTTGCCACCAGAAAAGAGCTTCTGTAAAATATTTTTGGATATATATATAGGTCCTTTTCCTTTTTTGTTTTTCATCTCTTTTGGAATATAGACCTAAGGGTGGCATTCTGGTATAGTAGTCTCTATTGAAAAGGAAGAATAAAATCAAGTAGGTCTTAGTATAAAGGTCAAGGATAAGCATTAAAATTAAATGATAAATGATCTATTCAAATCAATTTGGAGGACCAAAACTTTCTGAGAACTGTTTAAGCTGTAACTTCTGGTTCAAATAGTGCATAGGTAGCAATTATGGTAATTTTTTTTGTAACCTGGGTCTCCACTGATCAAATCTCATTATGAATAGAATGAACTGAATGACTTCATTCAAAGTCACCCAAGGATGGACTAGTATGCTGGTTATGGACAGAGCATAAAAAAGAAATGTTACCTCCAATTTCAAATGAGATCATGATATCTGCTTCTCCTGTGTTTTGTTTAACAAAATTCAGAGGGACAGCATTACTCCAAGCCTGTAAGGCCATATCTACTGCCTTGTCAACTTCAGCATGGCTCATTGAGGATGTGTATTTTGAGATTCTGTACAAATAAAAAGAAAATGTTTTCCATTTTTATGAATCATTAATAATGAGACAATCATATTTTTAAATTTAAAAAAACAAATTTTTCTTGTTTAGACCTTATTTTAAGAAAGTATTTTTTATTATTGATTAAATAAAATATTCTAGAAAACTGACAGACTAAAATGGAGAACTGAGATAAAAGGTGAGAAAACAAAGGACTTAAGAACATTCTTCTTTAATTTAATGAATATTAATAATTAATAATTTCCAGAATAAAACAAGCATTTCCATAGCATAGTATAGAAAAAAGATGATTACATATGAAACTGCAAGTACATTATGTACAACTTGCTATTCCTTTTAAATACATAATCTTTTAATACATAATCCTTTTAAATACATAATCTTTTAAATACATTTCTTGAAAATAAAAGATAAAAAAGGTATGAACACTGTCAAATAGAGAGATAAGGAACTTAGACTAAATATTCTATGGCAAAACAATGTGGACATAAGAAATAGAATTTAGAGTTGGAAGGACCCTTAGTTAAACCTCTTCATTTTACAGAGGAGGGAGGGTCAATTGAGAACCAGGGCCAATTGCTGTTAACATACTTAGGTGTATTGTTTATCTCTGGAAAGAGTCCAAGCTGAAAGGGATTCAGATCTAGATTTTTAAAAAAGATGGTAACTATCTCTAGGGAGGAGGGAAGGGGGAGGAAAAAAAGCAAAAAATGCATGATAACTTTATTATGTATTTAAAAGGAATAGCAAGTTGTATATAATGTTTTTTGCAGTTTCATATGTAATCATCTTTTTTTTCTATACTATGCTATGGAAATGCTTGTTTTATTCTGGAAATTAAATGAACAAGCAAAAAAAAGTTGGACTAGATGAGCTAATGACACTGATAGGTACAATTGTGTAGAGCTAAGGGTCTCTTTTTTAAAGACCAATAATAGATGGAGAAAGCAGTAATGAGACTTTATAAGTCAGAGTGTAAGGACTGCTGTTTGCATAATTTCAAATTGCTTTCCAAAATGATTATTTTGATACATGTTTCCTTTTGTTTTTGAAGTTTTTGCAAGGCAATGGGATTAAGTGGCTTGCCCAAGGTTACACAGCCAGGTAATTATTAAGTGTCTGAGGTCAAATTTGAACTCAGGTCCTCCTGATCCCAGAGCCAGAGCTCTATTCACTGCCACCTAGCTGCCCCCGATGCATGTTTCTACCAACTTTCTACTGATTTTCTATTTTCCCACAACCTCTCCACATGGATTATTTCCATTTTTGATATCTTGTCAATTTGCTGAGTATGAGGTGAAACTTCAGGGTTGTTTGGGTTTGCATTTAATTTTCTATTAAAGATTTGGAAGGACATCTAGGTGGCGCAGTGGATAGAGCACCAGCCCTGGAATCAGGAGTACCTGAATTCAAATCCAGCCTCAGACACTTAATAATTACCTAGCTGTGTGGCCTTGGGCAAGCCACTTAACCCCCATTGCCTTGCTAAAACTAAAAAAAAAGGTTTGGAGCTTTTTTTTTCATATGGCTAGTGGTTTGCAATTCTTTTGAGTACTATTTCTTCAAATCCGTTAATCACTTATTTATGAGGAACAGCTTTTCATCATATATATATATATATATATTATACACATATGTATAAAATATATAATGTACATTTTATATTCCTATGTACATATATCTGTTAATTGTCTATATCTTGAATATAAAATTTTTATGTGAGGAATTTTCTGTAAAGATTTTTTCCCACTTAACTGCTTTGCTTCTTGACCTAGATATATTAATTTTATAACTGCAGAAGTTTTTCAGTTTTATATAATCAGTTATCTAGTATATCTTGTGTAATTTTGTCTATTTCTTATTTGGTAAGAATATATCTCCTTTACATTGCTGTGAGAGATGTATAATATACTCTATTTTTTAATAATATGATCTTTAATACATTTTTAAAGTCAGTATTTATTTTGAATTTATTGTGTAATTGGAGTAAAATATTAGTATAAACTTAATTTCTGACAGGCTGCTTTTCTCTATGTCCAGAAGGTTTTTTTTTTATTAATCAAATAGGGCATTCTTTCCCAAATAATTTATTTTGTCTGGCTTATTGAATGTTGGGTTGTTGAATTCCACTGAGTCATTGTGCTTTGGTAGATTGCTATTATTTTGTGCATATTATTATTATTTTGAATAGGGATTCCCTCTTTATGGTTTTGTAATTATTATTATATAGAAATGTTATTGATTTTTGAAAGTTCTTTTGTAGCCTAAATAAAACACCATGTCATCAACAAATATAATTAATTTTATCTTCTTTTTGACTAATATTTTTAACTGACCTTTTTACTTCTACATGAAATGATAGAGAGTAGGTATCTTTAAAAATTTTTTAAATTAAAAAAAATTTGAGGCAATGAGGATGGGTGACTTGTCCAAGGTCACAAAGTAAGTGTCAAGTTTCAGATCTGAATTCAGGTCCTCCTGATTCCTGGGCCAGTACTCTATGTACTGTGCCACCTAGCTGCCCCCAAGAGCAGATAACTTTGTTCAACTCCTATATTTATTGAGAAAACTTCTAATATCTCTTTATTCATTGTGATACTTTATTTTGGTTTTAAATATTTTTATGATATTAAAAAAGTCTTTTATGCCTATACTTTGTAGGAAATTTAGCATAAATGAGTGTTGTCCTTGGTCAGAGATTTATTTTCATCTATTGAGATAATTATATAGTTTTGGATAGTATTGTTTTTATTATCCCTATAAAGCACTTTATCCTCTTCCCTCTCATATAGCCACCAAGTTTAATCAGATTATCATCACCTCTTTAAAAATATATTTTCAGTGAATACTCATATATACTTCCTCTCTCAATTAAAAAAAAAACAAGAAAACCCTGAACCATTTCAATAGTCTTTTAGTTGGTGTCTCTTCCTTGATTTTCTTCCTTCTCCAACTTATCTTCCACACAATTTCCAAAATGATAGTCCTAAAACATTAGTCTGACCTTGTGAGTCCCCTTCTCAATGAAGTCTAGTAGTTTGCTATTGCCTCTACAATCAAATACAAGCTGCTCTGTTTGGCATTTCATGACTTTCACAATCTGGTTACAATATGCCCTTCCAGGATTATTAAACATACTCCCTTTTATATACCCTATAGTCTAGCCACTGTATGTCCTCTGTTTAACACTGCTACCATCCAAAGCAAGGTCTCTTCACTTCTTGTCTAAACTATTGCCACATTGATGGTTGATCTTACTGCTTATCTTTTCCCACTCGAGTTGATCTTTCACTCAACTGCCAGATCATATATACATATATGTATATATGTATATATGTATATATGTATGTATAGAAGGAATTTATATAATATTTAGACAGGTCAGGCTCTATGTCTTCAAACAAGGAGTGGATAATTACTAGCTTCACATATTATAGTAAGAATTCCTTTCAATTATGGATTGAACTAATGATCACAGAGATTCCTTCCACTGTCAAATTTTATGATTCTATGAGATCCAGTGGGACAATATGAAGAAATACCCTTGGTTTAGCTAAATTCAGGAAATGTTTATTAAGTGCCTAGTATAGTACTTAATAAATAAATTGACCTCAAGGCACTTACTTGGGTTATGAGTATGGGAAGGAGGGTAACCACTTGCATCTGACTAGGGACTGATCTTGTTCCTGGGGTGAGTGAGGGGAGCAGAAGAATCACTCCATTTTCTGGTAAATACTTCATACTTTTGAAAATCAAAAGATTTTAAAAATTTGTTTGTACCAAATTATCTATGGCTTAGATCCTTTGTTGCACATTTATAGTTATACTCATTCTCAGGCATCGTTTATTCTTTAAAAACATAGAAAAATGCTTCAGTCTACTATAGATAATTATTTTACCCCTCATCTGTTGTACAAGACTCAGTATTCCTTGTTCCTAAGAAGTCTCCCTGAAACCACCTATTCTAACCTGAAGAAAGCTTTCTACAAAATAATTTTCATGGTGTCATTTCCTGACTCTTAATCCAGTCCTCTTTATACCACAAAACTGGCTAAAATTTTATTCAATTAAATTCATTATATATTTTCAGAGCCCCACCTGATGGCTATACAGAGTCATATCATTTAACTCACTGCATAAACACCTTGATTATCCATCATATGACCATGCATGTTTGAATATATATTCCTATTTCAAAAGAGGTAGATTTTATAATATCCTTGAATTCTTTTTCAAACCAAAAGTTTTAAAAAAATGTAGCTGGACAGCACCTTCTTTTAATCACTTGAATTTATTTCCTTTTCCACATTTCTTGTGTTGATCTTACCTGGTCATAATATCTAATGCATCCAGAAATGCTATAAAATGAGGATAATAGATACACCTACCTCTCAGGTTTCTTTTGAGGATCAAATGAAATATTTATAAGGTGCTTAATATAGTGCCTAACTCAAAGTAGGCACTTAATAAACCTTAATCTATTGTTTCTGACTCTTAATCCAGTCTTCTTTACATAATAAAACTGGCTAAAATTTTGTTCAATTAGATTCATCATATATTTTCAGAGCCCCATCTGACGGTTACACAGAGCCATAGTATTTTACTCACTGCCTAGAAAAACATCTTGATTAACCATCTTATGACCATACATGTCTAAACATTTATTTCAAGGGTTACCAAAAAGGTAGATTTTATCATATCCTTGAAATCTTTATCATATCAAAAGTTCTAAAAAATTAATTGGAAGGCAGCATCATTTAATCACTTGATTCAAAGATTCCTTTTTTCCCCTTCCACATTTAATGTGTTGATCCTATTTGGTGCCTAATTGCCTAATGTCACAATCATCCTGAGAATGTGTCCTCATAAAGCCTGCCTGCTTTTTATGAAAGTTGGAATTGATGAAGAATAAAGAACATAGGTTTGAGAATCAAAAGACCTGAGTTTGAATTCTGAGCTCTACTGTTTCCTAAGTATCTCACCATGAACAAGTCACTAAACCTCTGAAACTCTGTGTCCTCATCGGTAAAATAATTGGGGGGGGGGAATGAATCATGTGACTTCAAAGGCCCCTTCTAGTTAGTTCATTGTCCATGATGTCATGATATTAAATGATTTCCATCCCCTTCTGTGTACACTTAACATAGTGTATATTGGCAAATTCATTCCTCAGATTATCAAAGAAGCATCAAAAAATATATTGTTCTCTGACTCTTGAAAAACTCTTATGTCATTACCTGTATGTCAAAGTATTTTTTTTCCACTTGGGTTCACCTGGGAACAGACGATAATTTTCAATATCAGGAACACCACATCGCGGCTTCTTCATCACCTTCATCGTAGAATAATCCAGTTTCCCAGTGACCTGGAGGCCAAAGAATGCTTGCATTTCTTTAATTTTCCTTTCCATGGTGTGGTGTCCTTTTACAACCATCTCCCCAATCTGGTGTCCTCCTTTCTTTGTGTAATATCTGTCAAGGTAAGCCTATAAGGAAGAGAGACGCAAATGTTTCTTTAATATGAATATTTTATTTTTTTAGGTTTTTGCAAGGCAAATGGGGTTAAGTGGCTTGCCCAAGGCCACACAGCTAGGTAATTATTAAGTGTCTGAGGCCGGATTTGAACCCAGGTACTCGTGACTCCAGGGCCAGTGCTTTATCCACTGCACCACCTAGCCGCCCAATATGAATATTTAATATAAATATACTCTATGAAATTCTAAAAGTATTTTGATGTTAGAAGTCATTTTTAGTGAAATACTGATCAACCTTTGTACTTCTAAACATAATATGGTGAGTTTCTTGAGAACAGGGACTTTTTTCCTTCTTTGTACCCCCAGTTTTGATACAGTACCTGACCATGGCAGATACTTAATAAATCCTAATTCAATCATTATTGTTTGCAAAGCTCTTTACATACATTATAACATATGTTCCC
This sequence comes from Macrotis lagotis, assembly GCF_037893015.1. Classification (NCBI taxonomy): domain Eukaryota; kingdom Metazoa; phylum Chordata; class Mammalia; order Peramelemorphia; family Peramelidae; genus Macrotis; species Macrotis lagotis. The sequence continues at coordinate 775,833,194 of NC_133658.1, forward strand.
TGTCATAACCCTTTAAGTTATTTTACAGATCTATTTTACAGATGAGGCAACTGTAACTTGTGTTAGAAAATTTGATCCCAAGTTTACTTGATTCCAAGCAAGTCTAACATTCTATCTACTATGACACATTCTCTTTCTGTGAAATGAAGTGTTGATGAGCAGTTTGGTATGGTATTTTTTATTTACTATTAATATTATTACCTTACATTTGTATCATACTTTACAATTTGTAAAGTACTTTACTTGTATTATCTCAATTAGTCTTCATGATCTAGTAGTGAGGATATAATTGTGTCCATTGAATAGATGAAGTTCAGTGAGGAGCAGTGACTTACTCAACTAAGATTACTTTGCCAAGTCTTCAAATCCCCAAGCCTAGTGTTTTTTCCTACTGTTCAACTAGCTATATCTTTTAAATATATAATAGTTATCATGTAGCTTTCTTTTTTCCTTTGTTTCTTCTCATCCTGCACCTGAGATGGCTACTATTAGATATAAATATGTATATATCTATATATATATATTTATACATATAATATGTAAAATCATTCTATACATACAACCATTTTTCAGGTTCCAGTTGATAAATGGCTAATGGATAAGAATTAAGACTTGAAAATGGGTATTACATAGAAGGCAATGGAAAGACTTGTCATGAATGTGAACACTGTAACACAATGACAATTGGGATTATAAAAGTTAAGTGGTACAAAGGATGTCATCAAAGAGAGGTAGGAGTCAAAAATATTCATACATTAGGGCAGCTAGGTTGCACAGTGGATAGAGCACTGGCCCTGGAGTCAGAAGGACCTGAGTTCAAATGCGACCTCAGACACTTAATAATTACCTAGCTGTGTGACCTGGGGCACTTAACCTCATTGCTTTGCAAACCCCCCTCCCCCCCCAAATACTCATACATACAAAAAATACTCAAAAGATAGGCTATATATATATATATATATATATATATATATATTATATCAGAAGGAAGAATAACATTTGGATAGCTCATGTGCTCTACTGATATTGTCAAGATAGCAAGAAAATGTGAAGATGGTCTTCAGCATGTTAAATTGTGCCTTTTGTAGTGAATTTATGGGAGAACATAAAAAATTTTTACAGGGTAATCATATGTAGGCAGGCTGGAAGTTCATCTGGAGGAAATATCTATATCAAGGATGTTTAAAAAATAATTATTTTTTCAAAATGGAAAATGTTAAATTAAGGCTTCATATAAAAGTCCTAGGGTAAAACAAGTATCTATATGGAGATATTTATGAAATCATATATTATTAAGTGATCTACTTAACATTTCTTAAGTTTTATGAGCCTATTACTTAATATAATAAAGAAAAGTATGATATGCTTACATGCACAATCATAGATTGAGAGCTTGGATAAGCCTTAGAGGTAAACTAGTCTAGTTCTCTGAATTTTATTGTGGAAGAAGGCTCATTGGATGCTCACGGTCACATGTGTAGAAAATGACAGGATTTGAGGCAGCATTTGAACCTAGGTATTGTCACTGGAGTCAGATTCCTTTTGATGGCAGCATTCTGGTATTAATCTAAATGTTATAAGATAGTGGACTGACTATAAATTAACTTAAAATCACTTGTCTTTTGAAAGAGTTTGCTCCATTTGGGGGAGAAAAGTAATCAGGATTTGTATAGAACTCTCTAATGTCCCTATTTACAGGTATTAGGGCAGCTAGTGGGGCATTGGATAGAACCCTGGTCTCAGAGTCAGGAGTCTGGAGTTTGAATCCAACCACAGATACTTGATACTAACTACCTGTGTAATTTTAGGCAAGTCCTTTAATTCTGATTTCCTTTCATCCAGGATTATCTCCAGTCATCTTGATTCATATCTGGCCACTAGAACCAGATGGTTCTGAGAAAGTGAGACTGGTGACTTAGCACAGCATCCCTTCACTCAAATCCAATTCATGTACTTGTCATGCCATCACCTCCCTGATATTGTGGTCTTCTTCAAGAATTAAGGATAAACATTTGCCAGTGTGGATTAGTGGAAAGAGCATTGGATTTGTAATTTGCGCATCTGGGTTCACATTCTGCCTCTGCTATATTGAGCTGTCATTTCTGCTACTGGAAATCAATTTCCCCATCTATAAGATATGATGTTGATCAGATGATGTCTTGGGTTTCTCTTCTACTAAAAAAATCTATGATTAAAATCAGCTATTTGTTACTTGCTATGGAAATAGAAGATTACAAGGGAGAGATACAGCCCAAGTGGACCCAGTGACATTAAATGGATTTGTTTTATTTTAAATTCATCCCAAATTATCTTACAATCACTTTTTAATGTTCAAGAACTCCCCCATGAGAACTCCTTTACCTGTGTAGACTGCAAACCATCAGTGACTTAGTAAACAAGTTCCAGTAAAATTGCATCTAATTGACCACCTAGGATTACACAGTTAATGAGAATTAGAAGTCAGATTTGAAATCATTTTGCTGGTGCCAAGTTCAAAACTTCACTGCTTCTATTTTATATCTTCATCTAGACCTATTATATTGAATGTCTTCTATTATATTTGTGACATCATACTGAGTGACAGTATGTAGGGTACTATGTTTGGGTCTTCCAGGATGCAAGGATATACTCTAGATGTTTTGCTAATATTCAAAGAATCTCAAAGCCTTACAGTTGGAAGCAATCTGAATATGAACAAAAACTCCTTTCTAGGACATACCCTAGAATGAAAAGAAAGGAAAGAGTCAACCATTTTTTAAGTGCTTACATGGGATAGATAACTGTACTAAGCATGCTACAAATATCCTGGAGGGGAGGCACTATAATGAACTTCATTTTATAGATGAGGAAATTAAGGAAGACAGAGGTTAGGTAACTTGCCCAAGGCCACACTGAGGTAGAATTTGAACTCAGGCCTCCCTGACTCTAGGTCCAGCACTCTATCCATTGGACCACCAGGTTGCTTCTACTCCCCTAAGAAGCTTATTCCATTTTTGAGTATATTTATTTGCTATAAAGTTTTCTTGACATTGAACCTTAATAGCTTCTCCATAAATCCCTTCTGGGGCCATACAGAACAAGTGTAATTCCTCTTCCAATTGACAGCTCTTTGGTAAAGACCTTTGTTGTTCCCTCAATCTCATGATTCCAAAATTGGTTTTATGAGCAGTCATGTGGCTACATTTATCTCTCTTAAATTTCATTTCATTTCTGACCCACTGTTCTAACCTATGAAACTCTCTTTGGATCGGTTTTTTAAGGCAGCTATGTAGTACAGTGGGTAGTGTCTAGAGTCAGGAATTGTTGATGGTGTTGTGCAATGATTTAGTTGTGTCAAACTAATCTACCATGATCCTGTGGGCTAAAGCATGCCAATAGTGGGGTTTCTTAGCTAAGATAGTGATTTGCCATTTTCTTCTCCAGTGGATTAAGCAAATAGAGAGTAAGTGATTTACCTAGGGTCACACAGCTAGTAAGTGTATGAAGCTGGACTTTTGAACTAAAGTCCTCCTGACTCCAGGCCCAGAGGTCTATTCACTGAGCTAAATCAGCCTGACTTTCTAGTTGTGGATGTGACCCTGGGCAAGTCATTTAACCTCATTTTCTTTTCCTTTGTCTACATAGGGATCATATCCTTACCTGTGGTGTTCTACCCAAAGAAATGTAAATTTTGAATCCTGAAATCTCTCAAGATATCTTGGGATTTATGACCAAGATCTCTTTCTTAAGGATCAAACCTTAAACCCAAATCACTTTGACTCTCATTGAGTGACCAACAATAGATTCCAGTTCAAATCCAACTTGGTTATTGTTTCTGCCTTCATGGTTCAGAGTGAATGTAAATAACTATTTCTGTTTTGGCCAGGAACTCCCACAGTCTTTCCCTTCCTGACTGAGTTGATTTTTGGTTTTTTTTTTTTTTTGACACTAAGTAAATGAGGCTATACATTACATCATTTCTTATCTAGCCTTAATTACTGAACGGGTATTGCCTCAGTCAAACTGAGACCTGGGAAAGATCTTAGTTTAAAAAGACCATGATCTCCCACTGCCTTGAGGGTCATCATGATCTATATCATGCCATTAGATCCCGATGGCTCCAGAGGAGAAAGTGAGGCTGGTGACTTTGTATAACCCTCCCGTCACTTCAATTCAATTCACTTATATGTCATGGCATCACCTTCCTAATGCCATGGTCCTCTTCAAGAAAGACAGACAAACAACAACAGATGGGACACGTATGCATTTATATAAGTTGGGTTCAAGGAATATTAAGGATGGAAAAATAATTAAAAACAGGTGAGGAAAGATCAGGAAAATTTTTAGATGTCATTTGATCTGATCTTTGAAGGAAACGAATAATAAGAACAACCACAATAATAGTAAACAAAGCATTTATATAGTATTTTAATGTTAAAAAGGTGCTTTAAAAATATCTGCTTTTAGTCTCACAACAACCCTGGAAGATAGGTGCTGTTATGAGACCCACTTTATAGATGAGGAAACTGAAGCAAACAGGTTAAATGATTTGCCTGAGTCTTAGCTAGTTGGCATTTAAGGCTACAATCTAACTTATCTTTCTGTCTCCAAATTTAACACTATAGAGGTGATGGGAGATGAGTTATATAAATAATACATGTAGGTATTAAAATGGAATATCAAATTCTGGGAGCAGCTAGTCCAATTTTACTAGAATGTAGATATAACATGAAGAGGAGTGGTATGAAATAGAGTTTGAAAGATAAGTGGGAATTAAATTCTAGAGGCTCCTAAATACCAGACTAAACAGTTTCTAATGCATGTCATAGACAAGGAGAAATTGCTGAAGGTTTTTGAGTGAGTGAGTGACATAGTTAGACTTTCTTCTTAGGAGACTGAATTGGATGGAAGGAAGCTGGTAACCAGGAGACCAATTAGGAGACTATTATAAATAGTATAGGGAAGATATGCTAAGAACATGAAGTTGTTTAAAGCATATGAGATATAAGAAATATGGAAGTGTGATAATCACATTTTAGCAACTGATTCTGAAGTTAGAGAGAGAAAAGAGTCAAGGATGACTTTGAGTTTATAAATCTGAATGGCTAGAGGATGGTGATTCATTGAACAGAAAATAAAGGAAGGTTGGAGGAGGATGGATTTAGGCAAGAAGATAATGAGTTCTGTTTTAGTCATGTTGAATTTGGGATGTTGATAGGATATCCAGGAATGTGTATTCAAGATCATTTGATGGTAAATTATATAAACTATAGCTCAGCAAAGCAATCAGGGTTGTATATGCAGATTTAGGTATCATTTGCATAGAGATAATACTTGAAGCTGGGGCACTGATAAGATTTCCAACAGAGAGTATATAAAGAGAGGAGAGTCCAGAACAGAATCATGGGCATGTTGATGCTAAGGAGGCAGATATTGGATAATGGTTCAGCAAAGAAGACTGAGGAGTGATCAGAGGGAGGTCACCTGGAAGAGATCAGTGGAGCAAAGAGAAGGGAGCTCCTGGGAGGAAGGATTGATAGATGTTAAAAGTATCAAAAGAAGATGTCAGGGAGAAGGAGAACTGAGTAAAAATTTTAAGAAACCCTCAGAATTCTTTCTGTTACTATTATTATGTATCATATATTATGTATTATACATTATATAATGTTTATTTTCTACTTGCACAATCCCTTATGATATACTGAGATACTTAACTGAGTAAAATGTGGTTACATTCTTGGAGCTTACCTGCTAATAGGTACACTCATAATTACAATTCAAGATCAAATGTGGAAGTGCAGTTAGAGAGGAATGGAGTGTTAGAGGAATTCAGAGCAGGGAGAGATTGCTTCCACCTGGGAGAAATAATGATAGCTTCTTGGAGGCCTGGAAGTAAGGGAAGCAGAATTACAGGGAAAAGCATTCCACAGAGAGGAAATGTCACAACAAAGGCAGAGTACACTCAAGTAATATCCTATAGTCCCACTTTCCTGGACTGAAGGGGAAAGTAAAATATTGGGAAGTAATATCAGAAAGATAGTCTGGGGATAAATTGTGGAAGATCTATTTCCAAATGATATTATCTTTTAATAGAAGTGGAAATGAAATGAAGCCTTAAGCCTCTGGAGACATGGAAGAGTGCACACCAGAGGGGATGTAATGATGCTGAAAGTAAGGCAGCCAGGAATTTAAGAAAAACAAACAAACAAACATTGACTCATTCATTCAATTGTTTATTTGACAGTTATTCATTGAGTATCTACTGTCTATAAAGCCCTGAATTTCAACCCTTGAGGAAAAACACAGATTAGGGTTTATGATTTGAAGAAGAGTTGCTCCAAATAGTCTAGAAGTTATGAACAATGCAGTTTATTTTCTCTTTATAGTCTCTCTAATTTCACAGATAAAAGAATGTGCAAAGTTTCACTAACCTGTGCAATATAATAGTCCCTCCTTGTTGACCTGGAAGGGGATGCAAATAAAGCCGAGGCTACAGCTGACAATTTCAAAACAGTGATCAGGAGAAAAGAAAGGCCAGATGCCTGTAGTATCTTCATTTCCTTAAAGCTGGGTTGGAAACCCTATCAGTCAGTGTGCAAGCAGCAGATAGTACACGTTTGCACTTCGACCTTGTGAAGCTTTTATAAAGCCAAACAGGTCTGTGAACTCCGGGCCAAGATGATTCATGTCTCAGAAGGTAATTATACAGCTGTTTTGTTTATCTTTGATGAAGGGGTATCACAATGGTTCACAAGTTTCAGGAAAAGCTTCATTCTTGGTGATTTGGAAAAGTCATAGAAAGAAAAAACAACTATTTCTTATGACTGATGGAAAAAACCTATTACAAATGGCAAGAATTCAGTTAACCAGAAATCAATAAATTTCTTTGGGTCTCAGTTTTCTATTCTATAAAATGAATGAGTTAAATCTCTTCTAGCCCTAACATTCTCTAAGTCTATAACTAAACCTAAAATCTATTGTAATTTTTCATCCCCCTCTTTTTTCCTAGAAAAGCAACAGGAACAACACAGGAATGGCAGGTTCCTGATCAGGCATGGAGTGGACTTGTCTGGAGTCTTACAAATCTAATTAGAAAGAGTTTAAATTGAAAAGGAAGATATGAGAAAGGAGAGGGACTGTTTAATTATCTACCAGTCTAAATGCCATAGCTACAAGACAGGGAGAAGCACAGTAGTAGGAGAATCCAGAAATTCATAAGAGATGAGATTTACAAAAAGATCCAGTAATGAAATCTATGAAATGGGAAATCTATACACACATGAGGAAAGAACGAGTGGCAAAAGAGATGAACTAAAGAACTGAATGCAGAAGCAAATTTGACCTTTTAGGCACCTCTAAGTTTAGTGGGATGAGATCTGTGATTGGACTTTGGTTTTCCATTCAAAAGAAACACAATTGTTATGTAGATAGGGTGTCGGGAGATTGCATTATATATTAAGAAAAAATATACATGAATGAGAAAATTCAGGAAGTGTTGATGGTGAACATATGGATGAAGATTAATAGAAGCAGAACTATGATATTGTCATTGGTGTATACAAGAGAACACATGGAGAGAAGTGGAGGTGAGGAGTTTGGAAAATAGATCACATGAGGCACAAATCAAATGTATTACAATGACGGAGAGTATAATTATTTAAACATTTGATTGGATTCTTTCTTTGCAAAAAACACAAAAACTAATAGCTTTAATGATAATTTTTACCTTTCAAAGAGTAGGAATCAACAAGAGAAAATTCTATTCTGTATCTTATTCCCAACAACAGGGATGAGCCAATCTACCATAAAAGTAAAAAGATAGAAGAAGAGAGGAAATCCATATATAGTTTGATATACTGCCTACATTTTGAGAAAGCAAATTTCAAAATATTCAGAGAAAGAGCAAGTAGAGTGTCCTAAGTTAAAATTCAATAGAATGTAGTCCAGAAGGAAGGGAAAGCTCTCAAAAATGAAAATTTGAAAACACACTGAAAAATAACTCCAGTGAGGATAGGAAAGGGGAGTTATCTAAAGATACCACTGTGAATATACAGGGAACTCATCAGCTTAATTAGATTTCAGGAAAAACTTATGCAGAAAATGAAAGAAACAGATGGTAATAGAGGATAAATATAAAATCTGTGGAATGTCAGTACCCCCCAGTAGGTAAGTGATCAAATTACATAAGTAAACAGCTTTCAAGAGAATAAATTCGAATTGTCAATGGTTAAATAGTTTTGTAATATGAAAAAATGCTTCAATAGAGATTTCACAATATGGTTAATTAGCAAAGATTAAGCAAAAAGGAAACTGTCAGTGATGGAGGAGATATGGGAAGCTAGATACTAATAAACTCTTGATGGATCTCTGACTTAGTCTGACAATTCAGGAAAGTGACTTGGAATTATGTGAGGAAAATTCACTAAACTGGGCCTTACTGTTTCTATTATTAGATATATGCTTCGAAGTTAAAATCAGAATGAAAAGTATACACAATAAGTGTCAAACTATTCATAGAATCATTTTGATGGCAAGAAAAAGCTATAAATGTGAGAGTCCACAGATTGGAGAGTGGCTGAACAAGTTGTGGTATCTGAATAGGCTGGAATGTTATTGTTCAATAACAAATGGCAAATATGAAGAATTAAGATTTATTGAAAAAATAGAAAAATTTATATTGACTAATGTTGAATGAAATTAAGGGAACCAGAATGTTATACATTAATACATGTATTATATGTAATGTATATATGACATACTGATATATACAATAATGTAAATGAACAAGAGAATTTCAATTCTGATTATTATAATTTAAAAAATATTCTTTCCTAAGAAGAGTTAATGAAACATACTTTCGGGAGGAACCCATGGAGACAGAATATTACAGATATTCTTACATGTAATTATTGTCAATGATTTTTTTGTTTTAACTTTTTTTTACACAGAAAGAATTCAGGTCCAGTAGTAGGGAAAAGAATTTTATGCTGAAATTAATGTGCTTCAAAAACAAACTATTAATAAAATATTATTAAAATGACATTGACCATCAATAGAGAGAAAAAATATTGTCAGGAATTCTAAAAGTCAAAATGAAGTAAAAAAAAAACTAAGAATCAGAAGAAGAGGATCATAGTAGGGAAAGAAGATCAAAGAAAGAATAGGTCCACTCCAGGGTGGATGAGATGATAATAATGAATAATCGAGGGAAGGAGAAGCTGTTCATTATTATTTTTGTTTTGTTTTCTCTACCAGTAAGAATTATCTTAAGTCTGGGAAGACCAAAACAAAAATGTCAGAGTTGTACCTAAGATAAGTGGAATGAATTAATTAATAAGATGTATTCATTAAATGTTTGCTAACAGCACATGTACTATGCCAAGCTTGGACAATACAAATACAAAAAATGAGAGTCTCTACCCTCAAAGAGTTGATATTCAAGTAGAGGAAGATAATGCATGCAGGAGTGTGGTAGCCAGATCAGGGAGTAATGCCTGGAAAGTCACATAGATAATGAATGGAACAAAACAACAGTCAACTGACACATTCTTACTAAAGAAAAGAGTAATATTTATAAATAAATATATATATATATATAATAGAATATATAGAATAAATAAATCACCCAGCTTCTTGATTAGCATCAGACTCTAGTTTCAGATGAACTATAATCCTGGATATGGAAAAAATAATAAAAATAGTTGTCAGTAATCTTTGAAAGACTTTCAAGAATGGGAAAGATATTGCAGGTCTAGAAAAGAGCAAGACATTCTTCTTTTTAAAAGTAGTAGAATGAAATTTGCAGATTTTAAGCTAGTGAGATTGAATTCAATTCTTGGCATAATTCTAAAGCAGATTATTTATTAAAGATATTATCAATGATTTGGACAAATCAGTGACTGTGAATTCTAGAGCTTAGCTAAGGGATTTCATCCTATTTCCTCACATGATCCTTCTACCTCTTGGGATCTCTGGTTACATTTAAGACTTGACTCAAAGGTCACCTTTTACATTGGGCATTTATTTGTCTCTCCCTTCTCTACTCCTGCAGGGTGCCATGTGTTTGCAATATATATATATATATATATATATATATATATATATATATATATAGATATATATATACACCTAGAAACTAGGTGGCACAGATGATAAAGTACTGACTTTGGAATCAGGAGGATGGGAATTCAAATCTGGGCTCACACACTTGACACTAGTTGTGTGACCTTGGGCAAGTCACTTAACCCTGATTGCCTTTCATCCAGGGCTATATCCAGTCATCCTGATTCATATCTGACCGATGGACTCAGATGGCTTTGGAAAAGAAAGTGAGGCTGGTGACCTAGCACAGCACTGCCTCACTCAAATCCAATTCATGTTCTTGCCATGGCATCACCTCCCTGATATCATAGTCTTCTTTGAGAACAAAGGAAAAATATCACATCTAGCACTTAGTAAAATCTCAGTACATGTTTGATGAATTGAATGACCAATTCCTAAAGACTTGTTGGAAAATTTACAGATGATACAGTGTCTCAGCTTTGATTGATATGAATGTAAAGTTCTTCCCTTGTGATCTAGGAAATCAACTTCCAAAAATCCAAGAAGGTAGAGGCAAACTAGACAATTACTAGATAGCAGTTACCTGAGTATTCCAAGGAACAGCAAGTCCAAAAAGAATGGCCAGAACCTTTTCAGGTGGATTGTTATCTTGTAATTATTTCACCACAATGTGAAATAACAACTTCAAAGCTCTCTAAAGAGTTTAGGCTTCAGTTAGAAAGGCACAGAACAGGGGCAGCTGGTTGGCACAGTGGGGAAGCAGCTAGGTGGCACAGAGGGGGATAGGTAGTTGGGGCAGTGGATAGAGCTGGCTCTGGAGTCAGGAGGACCTGAGTTCAAATTCGGACTCATACCTAGCTGTGTGACCTTGGGCAAGGCACTCAACCCCATTGCCTTGCAAAAACTAAAAAAAAAAAAATAGAAAGGCACAGAACTAAAGCCTCAGGAGTTGATAATTTTACTTCACTATATCCTGATTAGACTATTTTGGGAATATGAGCATGATCTTCATTGGACTCCTCAGGTAGATAGTGAGTTCCCTTCACTAGAGGGAATGAAGATGGGCAGAGATCTTGTAGCAAAGGCTGGATGATCACTTATTGGGCATATTTTACATTGAATTCTTGTTCATATCCTATTTGGATCCAAAGGTTTTTGAGGTACGTTTCTATACTTCTGTGAAAAAAGGCAAAAGATTAAGAAAGCAAATTAATATAGGTAAATGGTGACATCTGAGTGATTCAGTGGATAGATTATTGAGCCTGAAATTAGGAACACCAGTATGCAAATCCATTCTCAGACACTTAGTAGCTGTGTGACTCTGGGCAAGCCACTTAACCTCTCTTTATCTTAATTTACTGGATTAGGAAATGGCAAATCATTCTGGTATCTTTGCCAAGAAAACTCCATTGTCAGCATTGGTGTGTTATAGTTCATGGGATCATGAAGAACTAGACATGATTGAATAACAACAGGAAAAATTCCTGCATACTTTTCCTGATTTGTCCTAGATTTAGTATAAATAAAAATAAAACAGTTATATTGGGCTTTATGATATATATAAAGAGCTTTTCAATTGATGTGCTTATGAAGTAGAGAGTGCAAGTGTTATTCTTATTTTATTTAAAGAAAACTGAGGTTTTGAGATGTACAATTTACCCATAATCTCATAACTATTAGGTATCTAGGGAGAAATGTCAATTTAGAAATCTGTATTTTAATCCTAGTGACTACATCTAGGATCTTTTACACCATTCATATTGATTACTCTGGAGGTCAGCAAGATCCTGATTCTTCAAATAATATTCTTCTCTGCTTATAGTTTTCAAGTTAACCATAAAATGTAGTTAATTAGGATCATATGTATAGAGTTAGAAGGAAACATCAGAGTGACCTGGTCAAGGACCACATATGAAATAAGTAATAGTTAAAATTATACTCAGGTTCTTAGATTTGAACAATGACTTTCTTTTCCATTCCATAAATTGTCTGGTTAATCCAAATTTCATTGGGTTGCATGGTTGCATCAGCTTTTTTAAACTATAAATTAGTTGCAATATTTGTTATTTGCCATTGATTCTTAGTTCTGCTATGCATGTCTATTCATAGAATTATAGAATTTGAGACTTAAAAGATTCCAGCAACCATCTTCTCATTTTTGTTATGTCTACTACTATTTTTACTTCTTCCATTATTATTATTATTATTACCTATAGTTTTATTTCTTCCTTTGGTTCCTCCAGAGCTTTTTTAGCAGGTAGAATAAGATGGAGAGAAACTTATGCTATCCTTCATTTTTTAAGGGTTTTTTTTTTGCAAGGCAAATGGGGTTGAGTGGCTTGCCCAAGGCCACACAGCTAGGTAATTATTAAGTGAGACTGGATTTGAATCCAGGTACTCCTGACTCCAGGGCTAGTGCTTTATCCACTGCGCCACCTAGCTGCCCCTATCCTTCATTTTTTAAAAAAGATAAATACAAGTCAAATTTTCCACTAAAATCCTGATGCCTCATTTTTAGTATGAGTCTGACCTTGAAGTTTCAGTATCTTTGCCAATGGAGAAAAAGTTTTGATAGTTTTAATAAAGGACCAGTGATGGATTATATCTATTGACTAAACGATGCTCTTCAAACTTTTTTAGCTTATACAACCCATCTTTTAAAAAAAGAAGTTTAAGAAGCACCAATGATGTATGTATTATTTGTTTATTTATAAATTCCGACTACATGTCAGTACTAAGGATACAAATACAAAGAATGAACCAAACCCCACTCTCTTAGGGGAAACATGAATATATAATTAACTACAGAATAATTAAGAAGTTAAATATGAGGTCAGCTAAAAGGAAGGGGAATGAGGTAGATGTGAAGCAGGAGTTCATTTCAGGCATGACAGTCAGAGAGGAAAGATGGAGTACCATTTTTGAAGTAGAGAAAAATCCAGTTTCTTAGGATTGTAAAGGGTAGGAAGGGAAATGAGGGGTGACAAAATATTATATGTGGGTGAATGGGGGGGAGAAAGAGAGAGAAAAAGAGAGGCAGAGAGACAGAGACAGACAGTCAAAGAGAGAGACTGAGACAGAAAGAAAGAGGAGAGAGAGAGAAGAAAAAAGAGAGAGGAGAAAGAAAATGAGAGAGGATAGAGAGAGAGAGAAGAAAGAGAGGAGAGAAAAGGGAGAGAGACACATATAGACACATACACAGAGACAAGAAAGGGACAGAGAGGCAGAGATAGAGAGAGAGAGGAGAGAGGAGAGAAAAGAGAGAGGAAAAAGAGAAAGAGGAGAGAGAGAGGAAGAGAGAGGAAATTATAGACACACACAGAGACAGAGAGTGAGAGATAAAGAGAGAGACAGAGACAGGGAGAGAGAAGGGAGAGGAGAGAGGAGAGAAAAGTGAGAGAGAGAGAGAGAGAGAGAGAGAGAGAGAGAGAGAGAGAGAGAGAGAGAGAGGAATGAGAGAGAAGAGGGGAGCGAGGGAGAGAGGAGAGGAGAGGAGAGAAAGAGAGAATGAGAGAAAGAGGAAAGAGAAAAGAGAAGAGGGAGAGACTCACAGACAGACACACAGAGAGAGACAGAGAAAGGGAGAGACAGAGTTAAACAGGATTTTTTATCTGATTTGCAAGACAATGGGGAACCACTGGCATTTATGGAGCAGAGAAGTAATATGGAAACTATAAGTATCATTGCAACTTAAAGGACAATGAAATGGGAAGAGACTTGTCAGGAATACCACTTTGGAGGCAATTACAGAAGTTCAGGGAAGAGGTGATGGATATTTGTATATCCATAGACGTGGCTGTCAAGAGGAGACAGATTTGATCATTAATATTAAGACAGAATCAAGAAGAGTTAGCAACTGACTGAATCTGAAGGGTAAGGGAGAGTCAAAAGAAAAAGATGATACCAAGATACCAAGAACCTGGGTGACTGGAAGAATGATGGTGCAATAGAAATAGGGAAATTTAGAAGAATAGTGAGCTTTAGGGAAATGATATAATGAGATCAGTATGCAGATCAGTATGCACCCCTCTACATCTGTGTATCTTGTGAAACTCACACTTTATCACTTAAAATGAAAAGAAGCAGAGGGATTATTACTCATTTGTTTACTGCCTTGGAACTCAGAGATGATCCTCCTTAGGGTGCCTGCTGAAACCCTAAGGTCTTCTAGAACCAGGGAGTGAATATGTACTTGTGTATGAATTCTTCTAATAGTGGCTATGTGTTCATAGTAGCTACTGCTATGTGTCCAGATAGACATTAGTTTATAAATGCCTGTAGGTACCAACACATATCTCAGAAGAGAAAAGCTTGGGAGTGATTGTAGACAGGCCCCTTGAGTGGTTTAGTTGTACAACCAATGGTGCAAGAAATAGCAAAGTTCAAAATGGGTCGTTGCCAGAAGTTTGAGTGCTGGATAATGATTTTTTTTTTGGTCACAGAAGCTCACGAAAACCATCTGTTATGGCATGGGTGTGTTGATATCTTCAATGGTTCAAGGAGTTTATACACCAATGAAATTACAAATCCTTGAAGCTGAAGAGCAAAAAAGTATGTAGAACTAGTCTTTCTTTTTTCCTCTCTATCTTTGTTTCTATCTTTCTATCTTTGTTTCTTTCTTCCTTTCTTTCAGTACCTCTCTTAGGAGACATTTCCACCATAGTCTTATGTTATTGTGGTTCTTTTTTGATATTATGCAATTTTTTATTTTTTATAAACCTTTTTCAATTTATTAATTTTCCAGATTTAAATTATTTTTTCATATTGTTATTAAGTTTTGTTATATTTGTTACTATGTTCTTAGTTTCACCACTCCAGTTCATCAGTGATAGATATGACTTTGCTAGGACCCTGCTCAAAGAGCTCCAATAGCACCTCTAAGCTAAAATGTAACCTCCTCTTATTTAGTCTTTAAAGTTCTTCAAAACCTGGCCCTAACCTTTCTTTCCTGCTTCTCTGAACATTCTGTGCTCTGTGATCCAGTCAAACTGGTCTTCTCTCTGTACCTACAACACTACATCTCTCCATCTCTAGGGCTTTGTCCTGGTTATCCTTGATGCCTATACCTCATTCCCTTCTCATCTTGTGATTAGTGGGTGTTTCATTCTTTGTGATTGCACCTCGTTCACTTAGCACAGTACTTTGCACATTGTAGGCCTTGATAAATTCTTATTGATTGAAGGATTGCATTTTTACCTCCCAACTCCTGATTGAAATCTTCTCCGGGTTCTGCTCGAATTCTCCTGATTAGTAGAAAATGAATGTAGTCTTTTGGAAGTTTCTGAGTGAGCTCATTGCCAAAGTAGGTGACCTGCTTTTGTCCTCCTAACCAAGAAGAGAACAAAAGAAAATAGATATTCTTAGCCTGTTGCAATAAATCAACTAATTCAACAATGATTGATTAAATGTTAGAAACAGTAGAGAAGAAGAGTTTGAATATTAAAAAAGAGAGAGAGAGAGAGAGGGAATAAAAGAGAGGAAAAATATTGATGATATGAAAGGAGGGAACTCAAGATATAAGTAAAAAGGTTGGCAAGAAGATAGGCCTCCATCTTAATAGATCCTTTAGTAAAGGAGAAATAGTAGAGATAATATTTGGGGGATGTGAGGTGAAAAGATTGGGTGAAGAAGGGATTCTTCCTACTTGTGTGACCACTTTTATTATCTGTAGGTTACTGGGAAAGTCATATCTGCCTCTGTATGCCTCAGCTTTTCCATGTGGCAATAGAGGTGATTGAAATAGAATTACAAATTCGGAGCTAGAAGGTGGGACATTGAAAAAATGTCATTTGTCCATAGTTACATAGGTGATAGATACTTGAAGCATAAGTCAAACCCAAGGCTTCCCTACTCAGAGAACAGCAAGCTATCTTCAATTCCACACTCATCTCAAAGTTCCCTTACAACTTTAAAATCTTATTATCTGTTTACCAGTGGAGGGGTGACTTAATTGACTTTTCCAGCTGCTTTGTTAACATATATAATTTCACATAATTCTGTAGAAAAATCCATATATAGTTTTCCAGTATGCTTATAGAATGCAAGATCTTAGATAGAATTTGAATGTCAATCTTGATGCAAAAATTTGTCCTTACATTATGCACTAGAAGCAATGACAGATGGGAAGGAATCTAGAATATTAGTCAGCTGGGCTATTGTTATGCATACACACTATGGTGTCCCTCAAATAACATTCATATTCACTTAGGATTCTGGATGATGGAAAGAGAACATGTTTCTGCATAAATATTTAACACTTCTGTTTATTCTTGTAGATCACCAGCCTTCAAAAACACAGAAATGCAGGTTGTAAATATGTTTACAGAGAAGAGAGGGAAGGAGGGATGGCAAAAGCAGATTAGAACACATTCCTCAAAAATTCTAGACTGCTCACGTGCTTCTAGTGTGTTAATTTGCCAAATTATAGACCTATCTCAGGGCATGATTCAGCATCTTCTGGAAGCTGAGAGCCCAGCAGTTTTCTTTTGAAGCTTCCATCTTTTCAGCAGGTAATTCTTCTCTCATTGGTAGTTCAACCATTTTGAGAGGTAACTGCCGGGTGAATAACAAAAGAGCAACACCATGTAGATGCAGTATTTTATAAGCAACTTAGTATTTCCTGAAGATTCATGTAGAGAAGCATATATTTAAATTAAATGTATTTAAATATAGTTTAGAACAGCTTAGTAATACAGTGGGTAGAGAACTGGACTTGGATTCAGGAAGATTTGAGTTCAAATGCAGCCTCAAACACTTACTAGTTGTGTGGCCCTGGGCAAATCACTTAATCCTATTTATCTTAGTTGGAAAAGGAATCAGCAAACTGCTTCAGTGTTTTTTCCCAAGAGAACTCCAAAGAGGGATCAAAAAGAGTCAGACATGGTTGAAAATGACTGAACAACAACAATAGCAAATGAAGTTTGGAAGCAAAATAATTTTATAAGTGGGAATTTTAATAGCAATTCAAAGTAAGACTGAATCTAGAACACAGTTAATCTGATAGTTTTGATTGTAATAATTATTTTAATATAGGGCAGTTTCTATAGGCAGGGAGGAGGGAACTGGGAAAAAGCTATAGAATCTCAGAACTGGAAGAGAGCTAAGAGGAGAGTCAGCACCGTATGAATGAAAAAACATTTGATTTGGGCCCAAATCTTGGTTCTGCTACTTGTTGACTGCATGACTCTGGACAAATCACATCACCTTTACAGGCTCATTTTCCTTATCTGTAAAACCAGAGGTCTGATTAAATCTAATCTCTAAGGTCTAGTCTAATCCGAAATCAATAACTCCATGATATATCACAATCTGTACCTGACTAGGAATCCTCTCTACAAATTAGTTCCCAATGAAATGGGAACTAATGATACTATTATACTGCATTATACTATGCTGGGCTATGCAACTTGCAAATAGGCACGGAGATGGATCTGATTTTCCCAATTACAAGATTGTTTTCCCGGTTGGCATTGTTATTCAGTCTTTTTTTTTTTGTCATATCTGACTCTACCATCATCTTTTACCAACTTTTTAGTAAATTAGGCATCTATCATCAACTAGTATTGGTCTTGGCTGCCATGTTTCTCTGTTGGTAAATAGATCAGGTTTTTCTTAACTAAGGCTGTTTTTAGATTCTTTGAATCAACTAAGAGTAACCCAGTAGCTAGAATCCTGGACTTGCAGACAACAGGACCCGGGTTTGAATGTCATCTCAGATACTATTTAGCTATGTGAAGCCAAGGAATCACTTAATTTCTCTAAACCTCAGTTTTTTCTCTCTTAGAAAATGATAATAATAGTAGCACCTATCTCCCAGAGTTATTGCTTTACAACCCTTAAAGCATTATTTAAATGCTATGACTCATTATGGTGATTGATATACATCCATTGAAATTCTGTTGAAATTGTTAATATCCATGTTAATGTGATTTCCCATTTTGGAGTATTAACATCTTGTAGACACAAGTTTTACTCCCACTTATTAGTCATAAATTGAGCAGGAGTTTATACTTTCATAGGGTAAAAGGAAGATGGAAAATTTGTAAAGAAAGTTGAGTCATGTTATAAAAGAGTTAGATAACACACTCTTGTTAAAGGCAGGAAAAGTAAGCTCAATGAAAAAGTTGAATTCGGAAGTTCACAGATTCATAGTTTCTCAGAATTGGAAGGAACCTCAGGGATTATCATGTTGCACCCATACCTGAACAAGCATCCTTCACTTGAAGAGGTTCATTGAGGGAGAACCCACTGCTTCCTGTGTGTTAGCTCTTCTTGTTCATCATCATCTTCCTCTTCCTTCTTTCTCCTCCTCATCCTTCTCCTCCTTCTCCTTCTCCTTCTCCTTCTCCTTCTCCTTCTCCTCCTCCTCCTCCTCCTCCTCCTCCTTCTCCTCCTCCTCCTCCTCCTCCTCCTCCTCCTCCTCCTCCTCCTCCTCCTCCTCCATCTTCCTTCTTTTTCTCCTCATTAGGATATATATCTCTAGTCCCTTCAATTGACTCTCATGTGGCCCTGTCTTCACTCTTCTTGATTTCTTGGCCACTCTACTTTGTTTAGGCACTAGTTTCCCAATGTTCTTTATAAAATGTTATCTGAGAACAGAACAAAATACTCTAGATGCAGGCTGAGCAGAAAAGAATATTAAAATGCTTTTGACTTTCTTTTTATGGATACTACTCATGAATTAATGCGACATAAGTTTGTATTGCAAAATAAAATCAACATATACTTTGATCTTCAGTGACTTTAATGTAAAGGTGGCCATAAGAATGGATGGTGAAAAAAACATATTATGAACAAGTAGGTGACCTAGTGGATAGAATTCCAAGTCTGGAGCCAGGACCTGAGTTCAAAAGATCTGAGTTCAAAATTGGTCTCAGATACTTTCTGTGTGATCCTGGGCAAGTCTGTCTATTTCAGTTTCTTCATCTGTAAAATGGAGATTTAAAAAAAGCACCTTACTCCTAGTCTTGTTGTGAAGATCAAGTGAGACAATAATTATGAAGTGCTTACCAAAATGCCCAGCATGTAGCAGCATATAAATGTCAGTTATTATTATTATTATTATTTTAGAAAATATGATTCAGGTACAAAGACATGTAGGTTTCATAGAGACATATATATATTAGATACATATCTAATATATATATATATATATGTCCATATGTAGGCATCATAAATATTTTCTTTAAGGAAATAAATGGAAAGTTCCATAAATTAAATACTACAAATAGCATTACAAAATTAAATTGTTGTATTTATTATATTTGATTCAGTGGACCAAAAATACTGCCTCAAAGGCAATGTTGTCGATCTACCATGTCAGAATAGTAAAGAGTCAAAAAGGGATTTCCCATGAGAAAAGGAGGTCCTTTGAATGCTCCAGCCTTGTAGTTACAAAGAGTGGATGTATGAGTCGCAGGAATATAGGATTCCAGGAAGGTAGGCTAGATGTTACAGTTATTCCAGCATCATCAACCCAGGGGTATGGAGCATTCAGATATAGGGAATGACCATCCTCATCTCAGCCCATTAGAAATCAGCATTGATACTGCTTTTGGACATGAACTTGATGGGACTAGGCTACATAGTTGTAAGCTTCCAGGTCCCCAGACTATAGATATATCTAGGAAACCAACATCTTTTTATAAAAATCACCTTAATGGACATTAAAAATGGAGGGCACAGCTGTGGCTTCTCAAACAGATGGCAGAAAAAAGATACCCTAACTTATTCAGGGTAGAGAACCTGAGGGGGGGGGAAATGTCTTAGGTCTGATCCTGAAACAAGGGGGCCAGAGCTAATTTTTACAGAGATAATTCCAACTGACTTAAACCAAATAAAGCTAAAACCCTTTTTCATATCTGGTGAGAAAAAAATCTTTGGTATTGACTCAGTGAAAGATAAGCTAACTGATATTTTCAGTGATCAGAAACAATATGAATTTCCAATCCAATTACAAAACTTTTGCTGTACCTTGGAGAAGTATATGCCATTCTTTTTTCACAAAGACTTTAATTTATGAAACTTATCTCTGCAATTCAGGATTCTCTCTTTTTCTCAATCAAATCCAAGGTAAGAAACAAAATAAAAATTGAATATACATAGAAATCTCAAAAATGAAACAGAACAAACTGTAAGCCGAAATCATTGGTTGGCAAAAAACAGAATCAAAGGTGATTCTGCTTCATTTGACTAAATATTGATAAATACCTAACAGCTTTATGACATCAAATTGTTATATGTCAAATAAAATTTTCTTTATGAAAAATTAATTGATCTCCAAATTTTCTTTATAATAAAATGACTGATAAACTCTACAATTTATTTCTTTTCACATTTGATGAGGGCAGTACCAGAAGGTTTACTGAAAGTCAATGGGTTTAGAGATGAAGAAAACTTGGGAATCCATTTCTAACAAAATATTTGGTATGTTGTATATTTATCAGTGCCTAATAAATATTTATTGACCTTGAAAAAATATGAATGACACCTTTGCCTATCCCATACCACATAATCACAGTAAAAACAACAGGATTTCTCAGGCAGTGTTCCTAGAGAATGAGGTCTGAATATGGATATGTTTCTACATTCATCAAACTTCTTAAATAATGTTGACTTTAAATAATGCCACCTTCATTGGTGGCATAAAACTTATCTTTTTACTTTATCATTAATTATGTAGAAGTTTGTCAGTATTCCAATAATCATTTCTGAAGAATATAATAATGGTTAAACAAGATCCTCAAATGATGTTTTGCTAACTTCTTTTCTCATTAATTTGGATATAATGATAAAGAAGACAGTCCTTAAGTTGGATTCATTTGTACTCCACTATTATCTCAACAAGAATAACAATGCATTTTAAAGAAGACTTGGCCTGCCAATTTAGGGAATAGGTGATGTTTTTGTAATGAGATGACAAAGTAGCCCTGAAATGCATTTCAGAGAAAAGTAGTGCTTGGATAAATCTGTTCATTCCTTGGAAACGGGCATACCCAGTTTATTCATTTACTGTTCTGTTTGAATCCTCCCATATACAGTATTAGAAGTAGCCTCTCCTTGAATCCTCCCAAGGATGATTTTTTTCCTTTTGCTTCCAGCCTTTAAGACTTTAAATTGCTTATCTCTGTGAATCAAGATTCTCTGTCTCTATCAATCAAATCCAAAGTAAAAAACAAAATAGGAGCTGAACAGATAAGTAGGTATCTCAAAACTGAACAACTTCATTCACTTCACACACACATATATATGTATATGGATGTATAATAATACTTTTTGGATGTATCGTACTTTCTCATATGTTAGCTGTATGAACTCTCTACAACCTTGTAAGTAAGGGTGGGAAGGAATTATTATTCTCATTTTGCTGAGAAGAAAATTGAAGCTCATAGAGGTGAAATGATTTGCCCAATTCAGGAGTCAAGTCTAGATCTTCTAATGATAAATTCAGTTCTATTGCACAGACAGGATGTAAGCTCTTTGAGAGCAGGAACTGTTTTATTTTTATCTTTGTACACTCTGCATGTGCATGTAACAGTGCTTATAATAGAGTAGATAGCTAATAAATAAATAAATAAATAAATATTTGATAACTGACTCGATATCAAGGGTTCTTAATCTTTTCTTGTGGCTTTTGACAGTCAGGAGAAATCTGTGTATCCCTCCTTTGAATTATGTTCCAAAATGCATAAAACAAAATAGATAGTAGTGAGTCAATGACCTTTTATTAAGCACCTACTCTATGCTAGACATTAAAAGGAAACCAATAATACTGAAATAAAGACATAATCTTTTTGCTGTCCAAGTTCACAGACTCCTGAAATCTGGTCTGTGGACCAGGTTAAGAACCCCTGCTCTATTTAATACCTCACTGATGTTTATGTTGTTAACTGAAAACCCAAAATTTCTCTTTTCCTTGTGACTTCTCATGGCACCTTTGATGGTACTCTGAGCATAGTGGGTACTCAGCTTATATTGACTATATATACTGACCCCAATTGAGTTTTTAAAATTTTGAAATAAAATTATTAATCAGTTCCATTGGCAGCAATGTTTACATTGACCCTGGTCATATTTTCTATTTTGGCCTGTTTCCCCTCATTGTTTTGCATCCTGGATCAATAGAAAAATTCAACATCTTTCTACAAACACACATAAGCCCATGAAAACTGAATATAAAGGGACCAGAATGGATCTGCAGTCATATATCTCATTCCTTGTCTGCTGTCCTCCCTCCTGACTCTCATTAGTCCTGCTGCCTGATTCTCATTATATTCACTGCCAGAGTCTTGCTAGGTCTGCCCTGATTTCTTTCAGGTCAGGGTGTTTATTTTCATCTTTCCTGATTTCAAAAAAGAACAAAAATCTCAAGTTTTTTTCCTTCCTCCACACAAAGACCTTGCAGCTCAAACTGCTACATTATTTCCCTTGCATTTGTTTTTATTTCTAAAAAAATTTGATTTCTCATAACTGAAGCATCAGTTATTGGCACAATGAAAACAGAGCTATTACCATCCTCACAAGATAGGCCACCTGCCTTTTTTCAAGGTAGGCACAAGACCCTGCAGTCACTATGAATTACAGAATCTCATAGAATTATGGAGGACATGAGAGGTCCAACCACCTCATTTTAAAGGAGAGGAAACTGATTCCAGGAAAAGGCAGCTAATTTGATATCTTTCAACTAGTTAGAAGCAGTTTGGTAGTGGATTGAATATTGGCTTCTGAGACTTAGCTCTGAGGCTTTTGAGCTGTGATCCTAGGTGAGTCTCTTAGCCCGAGATTCAGGCTTCCCCTGCATTATCTTCCTCCCAGGATTGTTATGAGGAAAATTTTAATTTTAAAATGTTACTTTGAGATCTATCAGTGGCACAGATTGGAATTAGAATCCAAGATTTCTTTTCTGATACTTTTTTTCATTATACTAAGATACTTTTGTTTAGGATTCACTATGGACTTCAGTAATAACTTTGCAATCATAGTTATAACTGAAGTTGGGTGAGTTCCTTTTTTTAAGTTATAGTTAAAGTCTTTTCATTTTTTTTTGGACTTCATGATAAAAAAAATGACTCATTTGATGGGCTTTCCCCCTTTCATTCCTTTGACTGGTTGTGAAATAGGCATTGCTCTTGCCCTTGATTGCTGATATCAAATGCATTTCTAATGTCTCCTAGGACACTTGTCATTTTTCAAAATGTGAGTTTCTGGGTTGTTACAGTATAGTTTTTAAAAATTCTAGAGATATGAATGTTCTTTAAAGTCAGGTCTAATGAATTTTGTTTCCTTTTAGAGGAAAAGAGAAAGAAAAGAACGACACAGCAGGGATTCACAGTCCCACATTCCAGACTGATTATCATGCAGAGTTTTAATTAGGAAAATAAACCCAGCTGTGTTTTCAGATTGTTAAGCAACATTTGGCAAATATTTGTGGTTTAAAAAAAATAAAAATCCTCCCATCTTGGCTTTTTAGATTTGTTAAGTCAATGACTTTCAACCCAGGGGCATAATTCCTTTACATGTAAATCAATAATTGGTTTCCAGAATCTTCAGAGGCTTGGGGGTCAGAGATATTTCTAGAATAGTAATTGCTACAATTCTAGAATAGCAGTTGCTGAAGCCTTGCATTTAAAAGGTCTATCTTTGGGGAAGCGATGCTGGACAATGACTTGGGAAGATAACTAGAGGAATGAAGCAAGGGGTGTGGTAGTTTAGGTTTCAAGAGCAAATTGTTAAATTTTCAATGTGAGTATATACACTTTTGGTCATCAATAAATACTATAAATTAGGGCTTGATGTATTGTTTTATTGATTGCCGAGACTTAAGAAAATATTAATGATATAGATTAAACTTAAGTGTGTAGAGCATACTTTCCCCTACAGAAATCTGGTTGTTAAACATTAACAGCATATACCCAATGAAGAGAAGTCACCTGGGGCTGAAAGCTGGAAGTTTATATACTTACTTAATCCATGGATTCCTCATAATTCTACAACTAAGGAAAAACCTTTCCCCACTTCCAAACAAACTACTCTTTAATGCTATCAAGTTACATGTTTGTTTTGTGACTTCTTTTTCCTCATGAATACAGTCTTCTAGGTTCTCATTAATCTGGTTTCACTTGGAAATTATACCTGTAAAGGAAAGCATATATCATCCTTGGTGGGGTGGGGTCCTTCCTTTTGTATTTTATATTATTTAAGACTTAGCTTAAACACAACCTTCTGCAAAAAGTCTTCCCTTTCAAAGTTATCTTTTTACTTTGCAAATATTTTGTATATACCTTTATATATACCTTTTGTGTATATCTATATCTATATCTAATCTATATCTATATCTATCTATATCTATATCTATATATCTATATCTATCTATCTATCTATCTATCTATCTATCTATCTATCTATCTATCTATCTATCTATATACATATTGTCTTTTTGGTTAGTATGCTAGCTCCTTGAAGACCAGGACTATTTTTATATTTTTGCCATACTTTGCATCCCTAGTGCTCACCAGTTTTTATTGGTGTAGTTAAGTACACATATTAATAAATATTTGTTGATTGATCTCTTGATTGTGCATGATGTCTTTGTGCATATTACAAAGGATCACTCACACCAATAGCCTGAACTGGCTGATTGATCCTTGTAATTTCCCTTGTTGACTTGTGATGGAGTTACACAAATACCCAAAGTTCTGGGGCTGGGTTGTACTTTAATTCAACATGGTGTCACCCTTACATATAAATTTAATTGTTCTGTATGTCCAAATATTCTTGAATTGTCATGAATTCATGAATATGTCAGCAGGACATATTATATATATATATATGTATATTTTAAATTATGGTGAATATAATTATTAATACAATAACTAAGAATAAATCATTACATAAATTATAAAACTATTAAGAATCATTTACTTGGACTCTAATTATCTAACCAATTAATCTAACTAATGCAATGACTTCAAGCTCAAAGAGAAATAGAGACCACTATACATAAATAAACATTCCTTTGGGCTATTTTAAAGTGTAATATTATTGAATTTTTTATTTATTTTGTTAAATATTTACTAACTAGATTTTTTTCTGATTCCCATCACTTGGGTATGTTGCAGCTCAGGTTGTATCTCACAGTTCTTATATCTGACAGGTAAAACAAGTTCTTTAAAAGTTTAGTTTAATTTTTCTGGAACCCAATATCTTGATTACTCCCTAGTTCTATGATATTATTACATCTCATAATGCCATACATGCCTTAGTAATTGATTTTTCATGGAGTTGCTGTGGTTACAAAAAAATAAACTCTGGTGACCTCTTTTGTAGTGATGTGCTTTTCCAAAATGAGGCCAGTATTTCTCCAGTAGATGAGATTTATCTCAATGATCATGTGGTGCAGTAGAAAAGGTAGTGTTAGAAGATGTCAGTTCAAAACCCACTTCTCATACTTATTAGCAAGCAAGAATTGGGTAATTCGTTGATTTTTTTTTCAATGTAAGATGAAGAGAATTGGACTAATTGTTTCTAAGGTCTTTTCTAGATCAAGATTTTTGATTTGTTATTGTTCCGTTGTTTCAGTCATATTCAACTCTTCATGACCCTATTTGGGGTTTTCTTGGCAAAAATACTAGAGTAGTTTAATATTTCCTTCTCCAGATCATTTTACAGATAAGGAAATTGAGGTAAGCAGGGTTAAATTACTTGCCCATGGTCACATAGCTAGTAATTGGCTGAGGCAGAATTTAAACTCATGTCTTTCAGAATTTAGGCCTGGCACACTGTCCACTGTGCCATCTAGATGCCCTGATTTTTGATGCTGTGATCTTTTCCCACTGTATGGTATAGGAGAAAAGGTTGTACATTTGATCTCAAGGGACTTGGGTTTGAATTTTGACTGCTACTTTCTAGTTTTGTGATCTTAGGTAAGTTACTTAACCTCTATGAGCTCCAATTGCCTCATCTGTAAAATGAGGGGGATGGCCTCTGAGATTTAAATCTATGATAAGATTCATAGTCAACTCTCTTCCATGTAGAGACAATGGAAAAGGATTTTGCTGGAGATGAAATCCAACATAACTTAATTTAAAAAATGATAATGAGCAGGGTGCATGATGAAAAGTAGAAACAGCAGCAAAATGTATGAAGTAGTCAATTTTAGATAATATAATTGTACTCTGAACTATGTCTTTGTTATCATTCTTCAGGTCTTATCTTGCTTTTGGTTCCAAGTGAAGATAAAGAAGTATACAACTGAAAATGTTTCCCCAAGGATCTATTCCAGCAAACTACAAGCTCTAAGCAGAAATGAATTAAAAAATTTCTATCTCAAGTTAATCCAATTCAACAAACATTTATTGTCTATTTGTGCTTGATTCTGGGAAATTCGACCTGGGAAAGCAAAAACATGAAATTTAGCTCAACTTTTTCACCTAAGAAACTTATAAACTAATTGGGGATTGGAGCAGATCAAATTTTAATAGAGGTGAATAGGATAAATGCATAGAACAATTTTTATGCAAAAGATTGAGAGTCTTGCAGAGCTTGTTGAGGGGTTACAGAAGTATTGAGAGGAAGGGTTCCATGGCATATGATATTGCCTTCAACAAATACAGATCAGTTGTAATCATAGATGATACCTGGAGAATGTTTGTCCTTCATTTTTTTGAAGAAGACCACTACATCAGGAAGATGATACCATGAGAAGCATGTGAATTGGATTTGAGTGAGGGGACGCTATGCTAAGCCACCAGCCTTGCTTTCTCATCCAGAGTCATATGGGTCCAGTGAACAGTTATAGATCAGGATGACTGGACATGACCCAATGACTTGTCCAACTTCACACGGCTAAGTGAGAGTCAAAAATCTGAGGCTGGATTCAAACTTCCTCCCCCCTGACTCCAAGGTCTTTGCTCTATCCACAATACCACCTAGCTGCCCCAAACTGGGGAATACATAAAGGATGAAGAAAGTAGAATAATTTTGGATTAATCTAATTCTTTGGGATTTTAGAGTACATGAAGGGCAATAAGACTTGTCTTATTTATTTAAGGCAAATGGAAGTTGGGCTGTTGAGGTTCTTGAATATGACTGTTTAGCTATTATCCCATGGATAAGAAGGAGTAAATGAAAGAATTCTTGGTTTTTAAATGTAGAGGCAAGAATTTGAATTCTGGTATCTGCCATTTCCTACTTTTCTAATTTTGATCATATCACTTATTTTTCAGTTTAATTTTCTAAAAAAAGAGGAAGATTAAATGTCTCCTGAAGTCCTTTTTTTACCATTAAATCTGTGTAGATTTTTGAATAGTGATATGATATGATCTTACAATATTATTTTTGCATGAAAGGATGGTTAGAGAGAAGAGAACCTGATAGGTCATGAGGGCCTGACTTGTAGTGGTATCAGTGAAAGCAGAAATGGACTGAAGGATGCTAAAAATATTTTCAGGTAAAATCTTTAAAGTTTAGTAGCAGATCAATTGTTGGCAATAGGATCATGGGGTAGTAAGTAGGAGACACTTGAACCAATGATAGCATCAAAAGCATGAGGGATAGGTAAAATTAAAAACGTTAGCCTCATCCCTTATATACAACTTCTCTCCACTCATATAGTCACCATCTTAGTATGGGCCCTCTTTATCTCTTTCTGGGACTATTGCATTAGCTTGTTGGTTGGTCTCCCTGCCTCATGTCTCTTTCCACTCCAGTACTTCTTCCACTGAGTTGTCAAGATGATTTTCTTAAGGCATAAGTTTGAGTATGTCATCCCTACCCCAGACCCTACCCAGACAATTCTCTATTAGCACCAAGGTCAAATACAAAATCCTTGCTTTGGAATTTTTATCTTTTTACAACCTAGTCCCCTTCTTATCTTTCCAGATTTCTTATATTTTACTCCACACCTTGTGTTCTTCAATTCAGTGACTGAAAAAGTGGCCTCTTTGCTGTTCTCTTGACTGGTGTTTTTTTCCTGATTGTCTCCTTTACCTTGGAATGCTCTTTCTTCCCTCTTTGATTACTAGATTCCTTAGTTTTATTTAAGTCACATCTAAATTCCATCTTCTACAGGAAACCTTTTCAAACTTCTCTTCCATATCCAACTAATTCCAGTGTCTTTCCTCTAAATTATTTTCTATTTATTCTGATTATTTTTATAATTTACTTTTGTTTCCCCCATTAGACTGTGAACTCTTGAAAGGCAGAGATTATCTTTTGCCCATTCTTAGCTTTGCAACCCTGGGCAACTCACTTAACCTCTATTTTTCTGGCACATATGTGGAACTTAATAAATATTTATTGACTGTTCTTTATACAGGGCACCCTGACTTTTCACTGGCAGTACTTTATTACCGCAATGCTCTTCTCACCTCCAACTTAATTCTCACCTTTTGCAAAGCACTTTTCCTAGATCCTAACCTGTTTCCTACTCCCCATTTGACCCTTTAAAAATTACCTTCAATCTACATGCTCTCCATATTGTTTATATATTTACAGTATTTTACACGTGGTCCCCCATTAGAATATGAGCTCTTCGAGGACAGGGACTAAATTTTTCCCTTTGTAAACCTAGAACATAGGCCAGTATCTGATACATAGAAAAGGCTTATTGAGTAACTGACTGGGGGAAAAGATCGAGTTAAATGTTTGAAGTACCAAAAAGAGATATCTTAGTGGAACTATTTAATAAACAATTTGAGATGTAAGGCTAGAACTTAATGGATTGAGTTGGTGTTAGAAAAGTAGATTTAGAATCCATTGCATAGGAATAACCACTGGAGTCATGGGAATTGAACAAAAATATTCAAGAAAGAGAATGGAGAGAAGGTCAAAGACTATACCATTTTGATAAGAAGACTCCTTTTGTCCTCACTGAAGGAGGAAGAATAACCAGTGGAAGAGACCATAAAGGAGACATCAAAGAAATAGAAATTTTAAGGAAGACAAAGAAGCCAAGGAAAAGCAAAGAATAAGCAACAAAGAACAAGTTTTTGGTAAAAATGAAAGTGCCTTGATGGTAGGGATTGGTTTTATGCTTGTTTTGGTAAGTCAGTGCCCTGTAGAGTCCTGGTACATATTAGGTATTTAATAAATACTTGATGGATTGGTGAATTATTAAGAAGAATAGGTACTAGTCAACAGTGTCAAATATTGCAAAAAGGCCCAGGCATAGCATGAACTTGTCCTGAATACAAATAAATAACAAAAGACTGAGAGTTTTTCTACTATGTGCTTTTTCTATCACCAGAAAGAACTTAGACTTGGGAATCAGATAATTTGGATTCAGATACTGGTTTTGCTATTTACTAGTATTATGATCATTAGGGAGAAGACACTTAACTACTATGAGGATCAGTGTTCTCATTATAAATTAGGAATAATAATTCTTGTTCTGCCTACCTGACACTGTTGTGGGGAAGGTGCTTTTCCAAGATGTAAAGTGCCATGAAATTATAAACTATTGTTATTATAGTAATTGTAAGTTAGCCTTTTTCACTATGACGAGATGTTTTCAAACAATGTTTCTGTGGACATTAGTAGAGTTCCAACCACAGAAATTTCTGGTGGGAAGCAGCTGTGTTATTATTCCTAAATTGTTGGGCAAGTTTCTCTAACTAGAGAATTTTTGTTTGTTTCTAATATAAGTGGAAAATATAATCCTTATTTACACTATTTATGTAAAACCTAAGTCTTAAGGGCAGGTTAATGTCCTTAATGCATGTTAAAAAATACTATTAGGAGGCTGCTTAATTAGACCTTCTTGGTAATTTTCAATTGAAAATATGTTCCCTTTTTACTTTTTTTTAGCTTTTCATATTTTGAGGAAAGAGAAGATGGATAATGCATTGTTTTCCCACTCAACAATATATCTTGGAAAAGAAGACATCAATGGTTTCTGCCACTGGAACAAGGAAGATGCTTTCTATCTTCTCCTTCAAAATTAGTTTATCCTTTGAAAATGTGTACACATCCCCTGGAACTTAATTCTTGCTTACATACATTAATTACATACATACATACATTAATTAAGTACCTACTATATACAAAGCATAGCACTTTACATATATTAACTCATTTGATCTTCAGAACAACTGTGGGAGGTAGGTGCTATTAATATCTCCATTATATATTTGGGGAAACTGAGACAAATAGAGGTTAAGTGACTTGCTCAGAGTTACAAAGCTAATAAATGTTAGATAGGTACATATATATATTCCTGACTGCATACCCAGCACCCTGTGTGATACGGGTTATATAGTGATGATGACGGGTTAAATAGTGATGATGCCTGGTTATACAGTGACAATATCTTCCTAGGATTGGATTCATGAGAAAGTAAAAATGGAACCTTGGAATGATTTGAGGCAGCTTATAGTTAGGGAAGCAGTATTGGATAAGAAATAAGAGAATGCCAATAGGAGAAACCTGAAAGCAAGAAAAACACGAAGATGTAGGGAAATCAAGCCAAAGGAAAGAAAGAGCAGGAATAGGAGTCAATGTACAGGTAACTTGAAAAGAACCTTTGCTCTGTCCAGCAGTTAGGATTGCCAGCTATGACTATGTATACACTTCTCCTGGAATGGTCATGTTGACCTAGTTGACTTCGTGATTCAATGTATTTACTTAGCATCCACTGTGGGCAGCATACTGTGATAGGTGCTAGGGACATACAAAAATGAAATAAGATGCACTTCCTCTCTTTAGGTAACTCATAATCTACTAGGTGTTATGACATAAATTCAAGTAGCTAATTCAAAATGATATGTAGATAAGAGAGGTAAGACCCAGAGATATTGTAAGGACTAAGGTGAAGCAGATCATTTCTGAATGAGGAAATCAGTGATGTCATCATAGCAAAGATAATACTTCAAATGGGTCTTAAAAGATGGGTATCATATCAAACGTGGAGATGAGTTACTCTGGCAACCTGGACCAGAAACTTTAAGAGAAAATTTGATACAGCAAACATAGGAAATATCGAATCAAGATTCTGACAAAGTAATATAAATAATTCTGATGAAGAAGAGACATTTAAGGAAAATTGTGACTCTCCTGGGAGCCCTGTAATAGCTTTATATTTTAAAAGGATATATACAAAAAGATAGGGGTACATGATATAGTACATATAAAACCCCAATGAAATGAAACCTGTAAAATGACTAAAGACAACAAAAATGTATTTTTAAAGTATGATCAAAAATGGATGAAGAAGGGATAGACCCCTTTCTTGGGACAGATAGCATTAACAAATGATAGAGAAATAGTAATGCAATTCAACTTTTAATCAACACACTCACAGTGGAGGAAATTATGGAATAAAGAAGATTCAGAGGAAATCACATTCAAATAGATCATAACAGGATAAGGTTTTGTTATTGTTCAGGTGTGTCAGTTGTGAGTGACTCTTTGATTCCAACTGGGGTTTTCTTGGCAGAGATGCTGGAATAGTTTGCCATTTTCTTCTCTGTTCATTGTACAGATGAGGAAGCTGAAGTAAATAGGGTTAAGTGACTTGCCTAGAATTACACAGCTATTATCTGAGGTCAGATTTGAGGTCATAAAGATGAATTTTCCTGATTCCAGGTCTGGAACTCTCTCCATTATACAACCTAGCTGCCTAATAGGATAAGCATAGTTCAAAAATTTTAAAGATATTCAGAAATATTCTGGTACTGGAAAAGAGTGAAAAAAGGAAACTTGATGTGATCAAATAACTGAACAACCAAGAAAAAAATGCCAGAAGACAATTGTTATAAGTAAATGATGCATTGATTTTATAAAAAGGAAAGAAGTTACATTTTGGAAACTACAGTCTGATGGTAAATTATGCTAATTCTCAATAGAATTTGATAATTGATGGTCTGTTAACATTTAGAAAAAACCCTGGAAGTCAATGAGGATTCACTAAAAAACAATTCATAACAGGCTCACATAAGTTTCCCAATGGCAAGTGATATGAAATTTAATAAAATATCAGGGTCAGGCTGGATAGGGATTGGTTCTGAAGGCCGTTGTCCAGTGAATAGTTATAAGGGATCTTGTGATAAATTTTTTTTAAGTGATAAATCCTTCCAGGTTCTTGGAGACTATCTTTCAGGCCCAATACTGAAGATACCCATGAGGACATAGACAAAATTAATGATGATAATATTATATATTATCATTATATAGTGTTTCAAGGTTTGCAAAATACTTTATATAATCTTTCATCTCTACAATAACTCTGTAAGTTTGATATTAATTTTAAAGAATGGAAACAGAATAAGGGAGATTAAATGGCTTTTTCATGGTAAATATGAAATAAACAAGGAAAACATACAAGAACAAAAGATTTTTGGAACTATGCTGCTTTACCACACAGAACATTCACATGGATTTCTCCCTCTCTTCTTTTTTTTTTAATTTTTCAAGATAATTAGAGTTATGATCATATCATAGTAGGCCAATCCAGAAAACCAGTTAAGAGATCCTGCTTCTCCTTTTCTTTATCTGTTTGCTGTAGGGTCAAAGAGTGTCTATTAGAGAGAAAGTATGTGATGTGATGTTCTCAAAAGTCATGACATCAGGAAGGTGATGCCATGACAAGCATATGAATTGGACTTGAATGAGGGGGATACTGTGCTGAGTCACCAGCCTCACTTTCTCCTCCAGTGCCATCTGGGTCAAATGGTCAGATTATCAATCAGGATGACTGGAGATGGCCCTGGATGCAAGGCAATCAGGGTTAAGTGACTTACCCAAGGTAATACAGCTAGTATCATGTGTCTGGGGCTAGATTCGAACTCCATTCTCCTGACTTCAAGGCCAGTGCTCTATCCACTGTGCCAACTAGCTGCCTGAAAAAAAGGTATCTAGAGATAGACAGAGAGATTGAAAGAGAGATAGTAAAGGAGAAATACAGATAAACACACAGATTGCTTTTTGTGTGCATTCTCAGTTTTGACTCTGCTGACAATTAAAAGACTTTTCTTATCCTGTAGTAAGCAGATTAGAAAGTCACAGAACACCTGAGCATGCTTTGAATTGGAAACAGTGCCCCTCCTACTCCCTCCCCATGCCTGTCATTCATGGTTCATCAAGAGGTCTACATTACACATAATGTATCCTATTATACTATTAAAGATCAGCTGAAGAAAAGTGCAGAATGATAACTGTCACCTGGAATTATTACAATGTTTTTCTCTCTACGTAATTATCTCCCTTCCCAAACCCATACTCTGTACAGCTGCCAAAGTGATATTCCTAATTCACAAGTCTGATATGTCACTCCCTTGTTCCATAAACTTCAGTGGCTCCCTATCACCTGAAGAATTAAACACAACTTCCTATAGTTGCTCTTCACAGCTGTATCCAATCTAACTTTTGGGGTCCATCATTCATTGCTCTTCTTCATGTACTTTTCAATTTAAACAAATTAGCATTTTTGTTGTTCCTCACATGTGATAATTCACCTTTTGTCTCTATGCCTTTATCTAGACTTTTTCCCATGCCTGGAATACATTCCCTCCTTACTTTCATCTCTTAGAATATATAATTTCCCTCCAAACTCACCTAGAATGACTCCTCCTACTAGAAGCTTTTTTTTTTTTTTTTTTGGTGAGAACCCTACCTGCTCAAGCCTACATCTCCACCTTCAAATCTCATTAATTTTTGAGAAAGTCTTGCTGTCTTTTTCTGATTACACTCTCCTTTTCTAGGCAATCAATAAATATCCTTTTAATAGTACCCCTTTATTTAAAAAAAATCAGGGGAATCCAGTCCTTAGCAAAGTGGCTGGTATGCAGTAGGTGCTTAATAAATGTTCAATTCAATGATTGAATTGATTGACCTACTATGAACACTTCCCAATTTATCATTTTCTAAAAGGTGACACTCAGAATGAAGTAGAATAACCCATGTGTGGTCTGATCAGAACAGTACATCACAACTATCACTTCCCGTATCTTTGGAAATGTGTTTTCTTAATGTAATCTAATGGATTCCTGGATGCCATAATCACACTATTGACTCATGTCGAGCTTTCCAACTACCCAAATATCCAGATTATTTTCAGATGAATTTTTTCCATTAATATCCTTCCCATCTGTACTTTCAAAATTACATATTTTGGAATCCAAATATAATATTTTTGCAAAATCTTCCTGAGTGCAAATCTGACCTCAGAAAATTACTGCTTTGTCCCTGGGCAAGTTATTTTACCCTGTTGGCCTCAGTTTCTCAGTCTTAATTTCTTAAAATGAGCTGGGGAAGGAAATGGAAAAATCATTCTAGTATCTTTGCCAAAAGAACATCAATAGGGGATCAAAAGAGTTGGTCAGGATTGAAAAATGCCTAAACAAAATCTTGCACTTCTTGATATTTTAGTAGCACCTCTCTTCATTCCCATGTTCTGCTGGTTACTACTGTTCTCCATTTTTGGCAGAGATTGTGGCAGTTTGGTTATGCCACGGATAGAGTCCTTGGGATTAGATTTAGGAAGAATTGAGTTCAAAATCTGGTCTCAAAAAATGTAATAGTTAATGTGACCTTTGATAAGTCATTTACCCTGTATTTACCCTCAGTTTCCTCAACTGCAAAATGAAGGTAATAATAATAATAATAATAATACATGCCTCCAAGAACCTACCTACACTACCTATGTAGTATGGATTATATGAGGAAATATTTGTACAATGTTTAACTTGACAAGTACCTGACAAATACAATTATCCCTTTCGTGTCACAGGAATTGAATTTAATTTGAAAATCCCTTTGCAATTTCCCAAAGGAATTCAGTTCATTCTTCTCTTCCTGTTCAGTTCTGGGTCCAACTTGTTCATTTGGTACTGTCTGGTCCAGATAGTCACACTGATGGGCAAACTCTAGAGGTTGTCCTTGAAAGCACACGGCATAATCTAGATGCAGACATTCTTTATCCTCTTGACTTTTCCCAAGTGGTTAGTAAACCCCTTTTCTCCCATGGTTCCTTGCCCATGGATCCCACCCCGACCCCTGATCTGGAAAATTCATGTAAAATTTTTTGACCCACCCTTAGTACCAGAGATGAAGTCTGAAATTTTCCTTTTCCTTTTATGGAGAATTTATACTATCTTTTTAAAAAATTGTATTAAGTATTTGGTCATAGGCTCTGTGTCATCTACTGGCCTTCATGTATCATCTATGGTTTTTACCAAACTCCTCACAAATTGCCATTTATTTTCTTATATTGATCTGTGATATATTGAAACTTCAATGGGGAAAACTATAAAATGAAAGAGATAATTGTAGTATATGCTTTATAAAAATGCTCATTACATTACTATTATTATTACTACTATTGCCATCATTTCTATTTTTCTTTTTTAGTACAGTTCTTACTTGTTAGTATCTTAAGTTTTGTTTCTCCTAGAGGTTCTCCCAGAGGAGATGGTGCTAGTTATTTCCTGTCCAGGTCCTAAGTCTTAAGAAGGTTATCCTGGAACTGACAGATTTATAGCTCTAAGGCATAAAATGTCTCTGATCTACTTAGAACTTCTACTGTTTAAAATTGTTCTACAATCTTACCCTTTCCAATGAATCTTTAGAACCTTGTTCACACTATTCTCTATTCTGAGTATCCTATAATCCCTTCTCCTATCACCAACTATTGAAATCCTAACCATCTTTTAATGTTCTCCTTAAATACTATCAACTCCATGAAATTTTCCTTCTCTCAAAGTGAAATTCTACAAATTCTTATTGTTTTATTTTTTATTTTTTACTATTTTTAGGTTTTTGCAAGGCAAATGGGGTTAAGTGGCTTGCCCAAGGCCACACAGCTAGGTAATTATTAAGTGTCTGAGACCAGATTTGAACCCAGGTACTCTTGACTCCAGGGACGGTGCTTTATCCACTGAGCCACCTACCTGCCCCTGAAATTCTACAAATTCTCATGACATCTTACTTGTACTTCTCTTAGGCAATTATCATGTTCCCATTTTGCTTTAGTTGTATATGAATGCTTGTAAACTTTTGAGTCATAGAAGTATGTTTTATTATTATTATTTTTTAATTCACTCAATTCTAGAAGGTAGACCCTTCAATGAATCTGTGGTCTCTTTGAACCCCACCAGTGATGCAGCCTGTGATCCTTCTGTGCTACCCTTCTTGGGAGACTCTTGCTCATGTTCTCCCCTAAGTTCAGCATAGGGAACTCACCCAGTATACTAGAACTCTTTCTAAATTTCTGTTAATATCACAAGGATGTCAGTGGATCCATAATCAAACCATTTTGTCTCCCTCTCATACATTTCCTGATTATATCTTTTAATTATTTTCTTTGAAACTTTGTATTGGTTATAAACCACTGCTTGTTCCTAACTACCATTGCTCTCCATATAATATTCACTTTTAGTTCTGAGGAAGAATTTGTTTTCCTTCAAAATTATACAGCATCATCAGTAGGATATATTAAAAAGATGGTCTTGCTTCCAAAGAGTCATCAAATGACCTTTGCAATTTCCCAAAGGAGTCCAATTCACTCTTCTCTGCCTAGCTTATTTACTTTGTTCTGTCCAGTCCAGATAGTCACACTGATGGACAAGCTCTTTAGATTGTCCTTGTAAATACATGACCTAATCTAGACATATACATTCTTTATCCACTTGACCAAAACAGTGTCACTCACAAATAGGAAGATCTGGAGATCACTAACCACCAGCTCTGTAGTGGGTCTCTTCCATCACAGTGGCCAACACTTTTGAATATTTCACATCTCCCATTTTTATGCCTCATCTGATATCAATGATATTAAGAAATTCATTGATATTCTTGTTCTTAATTCATTCAAAGATTTTTTGAATAACTGTTGCAAGGATTAGAGACAACTTGTTGGGAGAAAACCCTTAAGGCAATTTATTTTTTCATAATCAACATAAAATAAAGTAGGATCTTAGATATATCTTTCACTCAATTGAAAAAAGTAAGGATATGAATTTTTGTAGATTATGGCTTGTGAAAGCCTGCTCAGTATGCATGAAATAGGGAATGAAATGTACTAGGCACTGTGATAAGTGATTGAATTTAACAAAAGGGTAAACTGAGGCAATTTTTCAAGTAAGATAAGTTTATTAAAAGGGAACCAAACTTGAAAGAATTTAAAGAGGTCTATAACTTGATTCCATTTGTGGCAAAAGAACCAAAGTGAGGGCTGCCAGGAACTTTTAAATCTAGGAATGTCTTCCTTCTGATTGACCTGACAATATATCATTTGGACCTCCCCTGGCAAAGGCAAGGTAATTCTGATTGGTAGGCATTTTAATGAGGAGGTGGGTTAAGAGCTCTCAGTTCCTCTTTGCCATATCTTTGGGCAGGGC
The DNA here is from genome assembly GCF_037893015.1 of Macrotis lagotis. NCBI lineage: Eukaryota > Metazoa > Chordata > Mammalia > Peramelemorphia > Peramelidae > Macrotis > Macrotis lagotis. The sequence goes on from NC_133658.1 coordinate 775,870,564, forward strand.
ACTAGCTGGGGAAGGTAACCTGGTCTTGAGCTTTGGCTGAGTTGTGATCTATATGACCATAATCAACCTCTCTGATACTTAAGGAACATTAGTTGTTTTATGAGACCCAACTGCATCTAGCTATCTTGGCTAGGAAAAAAAAATCAGAAAAAGTCTCTATCTAGTTTTGATTTTGCCTCATAGACCAAACTGCCCTAACTTTGATGAAGGAGAAGTAAGGATAGGAGACCTGTCCTCTGAAAAGGGCTTTGTTCAAGTTGGTTTTCTGCTTTTTGGATAAACAAAGCAGAGGTATCAATTGGGAGGGACCCATTCTAAGGAGATTAAGTAGCAGATGCTTTGGGGGCTGGGAGTGATTGTATTACTTAATCACACTCTTAAGAAATTACCTCACCTTCAGAAGTGGGGTCTAACAAATGATGAAAATGATGTTTCACAGAGTAATATTTCTTATTAAATAATACAGTGTAATATTAATTTTCTTCAGTTCTTTACAATTATTATTTCATTTGACCCTCACAAGAACTCTGCAAAGTAGGCACTATTATTAACCTCATTTTATAATTGAAGACACTGAAGAAAAAAAAAGAAGTTAAGTGATTTATCCAGTCACAGCTAGTGAGTGGCTAAAGCTGGATTTGAACTCTTGTCTTCTTGACGCTAGCAATCTCTGAGATGAATCTCATCACTGAGGATATCCACTATATCTTTAATTAATTTTATTAATTAAGCAATTAATATATTTTGCATGAATTTAGCCACCCTGGAAGTCTCAATGTGGACATACTTTTTATCCAGTATCCCTTTTGGGTCTTGAGCACACTAGTGGAGAAACAAAGGATAAGCTAACCATACTTAATGACCATACACTTAACTTATCCTTTGTTTCTCTGCCAGTGTGCTCAGTTGGTTACTTACCAACCACCATAATGCTCATGGTTTAATAATCTTACAAGCAGATTAACATAAATTTTGAAAAAAAGGACCAGTTTTAAAATCTATTTTTAAAAAGGCCAATCTAACAACAGAATATACTTCCAACCTTGTTCTTAACCTGTGTGCAAAACTGCCTGCTGACAGATGCATATACAAGTGTAACTAAAGGGTATAAAGCTCTAAACTATATATTACATGGAATTGGTATGAATAAACATAGAGAGGACCTTTCTTCAATCTTCAGGAATCTGTTTTTGCCATAAGATATTTGAAGTACCCAGTATCCTTGCATGAAAGGTATGTTTTAGAGTGAAAACACTATTATTATATATAATTTGCTGTCTTCTATTACCTCTAGCTTTTTTGCAGCAATATTAATTTTCAGGCACTTCAGATTCATAGAGGGAGGCCTCTTGCATGTTGAGTAAATCTTTTATGGATGACGAATGGAAAGATGTGGACAGGAATTACTCAGGAGCAAAAAAAAAAGCATGGATGGGGTCCTCTGGTCTTGTAGAGAAGATACCTACATTGTTGATGACACAGTTCCATTAAATTATGAGCATGGGGTTTATGGAGTACTAGAGTTGAATGAGACACTAGAGATCATCTAATTCAAACTCATCTTAAAGGTATAGAAACCTGGACTGAGAGAGGCAAAGCTAGGTACCTTGAGGCAGTCAGTGGAGCAATATTTAGAGCACTGGATTTGAATTCAGGAACCTTATCTCAGACATTTGCTAGCTGTGTGACCCTCAGCTAGTCACTAAATCTTCCTGTGCCTCAGTTGCCCCACCTGTACACCTATCCTAAGACTCTTTCCAATGCTAAGAGTCCATGATCCTTATGGTGGAGGCCTGTAAAAGAAATTTTAGGAAGATGGCTGGATGAACTGACTCTGAAGCTCCTTCCTTAGCTAAGATGCTGCAATTTAATCCATTATTTTGGGGGTGATTCTGGCTTAAGTGATATGAACCAGGTTCACAAATCCACTTTTCTCTGTTCAAAGGAAAATGGTTTAAGGTGTTCATCAGAATTTATCCTCTAACTTTTTGTGTGAATTATTTTCTTCTTGGTGAGATTCAATTCTATTGAATACTTGTGTTTTCTGTTTGCTAGGCATTATGGGGGAAAGGGTTTTCTCCCCCCAGGGTGTTTTTTTTTATGAAAAGACAAGTTGCAAAGATGCTGCCTTACAGCAGTTCACAATCTAGTAGGTGAGAATAAACAAATACATAGGGACAAAATGATATAATAAATCTATAATGAAAAGTCTATTTTTAAGTAAGAGACTCTCTCAACAAGCCAAGGGACTGTTTTCAAAGTCAAATCATCTCCTCTCAAAAATGCTATGAAAAATTCATCTTATTTGTACACATATCAACAGCCCAGACGTTGATTTTCAATTTGATCTCCTGGAGATTGCACCTTGTATTTCCATCCATCACCTTCACTTTCTTCAGCCTTGACTCACCTTACATTTCATGCTGCCCCCCTCCCTTCAGCCTCCATTGGACAAGCAATAGATGGTTTCATCTGTACTTTCTGAACAAGCAAAACACCTGCCTTTGTTTCTTCGAAGGCCCTTGTTTCCAGCTTTGCCGGAGGACCTGCACCTGGTCCTTCTTTTGTAGTTTTTTAAATGGTGCTAAATGCTCTGCAAAGCTCCCTTCCTTTACATGCTTGAGAAGAATCCCAGAAGGGAGAATCAGCGGGAGGGCTGCTCCTTCTGAACACTCAGCCAAAGATGCCAGGGCTTGTCAACTTGGGTATTCCAGCTTTCTCAGGTAAACAATGATAAAATAGCTCCCTCACCACAGCCTAGTGTCTGATTTAAGTATATGTTCAAGCAAGAAAATATGCACATGCAAGGGTAGCAGTAAGCACTTTGAGGTAAAGAAAACTTTTCTGCTGGCTTTTTGACAGGGGTTAAATGCTGATCTTAGGTGTAATGCACAACAATCATGTTAAACAATATTTATCTGTCAAGAGTTTGATATGTCTGGCTAACAAGACACCTCTCTTTTTCACTCTTGTTTATACTTTTCTTTCTTTTATTCTTTTTTGTTTGATTTCACATTTTCTTTTTCTCCCTTTCCCTTCCTTCTTCCCTTCCTTCCTTCTTCCCTCCCTCCCTCCCTCCCTCCCTCCCTTCCTTCCTTCCTTCCTTCCTTCCTTCCTTCCTTCCTTCCTTCCTTCCTTCCTTCCTTCCTTCCTTCCTTCTTTCCCTTTGTCTCTTTGTCTCTTTGTCTCTGTCTCTCATGACTTATGCTTTTGGAGTCCATTCAGGTTAATTGAAAACCTTTTATTTTCTCCTCTCCCCCACTAGAGTTTTACTCTAGTGTCTCATTGCAGAGTGGAGATAATACTTGGGTCAGCCAAATGCAAGTTCTAGCAGGTCATAACAAGCTGGAAAGGCTTTGAATATGGGTCCAGTGATGGACTTTTGTGCTTATAGTTAGAGGAGCAATTTTGCTTAGTTCAGAGTGGCTTATTGCCAGATCGTCCATAGGTTGATGACTTTTCCAGCCTCAGTAACTTTCAAAGACCAAATACTAAATCATAGGAGAGCTGCAATCTGCACTGATGGAGGGCCCTCATTATCAAATCATAGAGCCTGAAATATCAAAATATATGGATAACAACCTGTGATTTGATTGTTAAGGGAACTCCTCTCAATGCAAGTGAGGCCCTTCTCTGCAACTTAGAGATCTACAGAGTTTTCTAGGGTCTGAGATGAAATAAGAATCCAGGGTCACAGAGTTGATATGTATCAGAGGGGACTTAAACCTAGGTCTTTTTGTCTTTGAAGCTGACTCTTCAGTCAAAATGTCACCTTTTCTCTCTATTGAATTGTTATACATTAGATCTTGGAAGGATACTTTTTTATACAACCAAAATGGGGGTCTATGGATCCCCAAAAAGAAGTTTGAAAAATGAAAATTATTCTCTTCCTTTTCAATATACTAATTTTAAAAATTCCAAGTAAGTTATTGCTATACAAAATACAAGACATTAGAAAAGATGAACAGAATGAGGAAAGAGAGCCAGACAAAGTCAGGGAGGCATGAATTCTATTCCTATTTCTGTCTCTACTTAGTAGTTTGACTCTAGGCAAATCACATCACCTCTCTCTCCAGCCTTCATCTTATTCAAATGAATAAAGAAAAGGTTTCTTTGAATGATATCTAAAGCCTCTTCCTGTTCTAATATCAGATTATTGAATCATAGATTTAGAACTGAGTCATTAGAGGTTATCTAGACTATCATCCCAACTTTATGGATGAGGAAACAACACTTTAAAGTTTGTGAATCATTTTGTATATATTACATTTCAACTAGCTATGAGGTAGTTGCTATTATTATCATCTGCATTTGACAGATGAGGAAACTGAGGATTAGAGAGGTGAAGCAACTTGTCTATAGTTACATTGCTTGTAAATGTCTAAGGTTAAATTTGAACTCAGATTTTCCTGATTCTAGTACTTCCAGATCTAGCACTCTATCACCTAGATGACTCTTGTTTTTGTTTAGTAGTTTTCAGTTTTCCGTGACTCTTTGTGACCACCCTATGTTGGGAGTTTTCTTGGCAAAGGTATTGCAGTTGTTTGACATTTCCTTCTTCATCTCATTTTACAGATGAGGAAACTAAGGCATACAGGATTAAGTGACTTGCCCAAGATCATACAACTAGTTAGTGACTGAGGTCAGATTTGAACTCATGAAGTTGGGTTTTACTGGCTCACTTAAGTGCTATATCCAATTGCACTCTTTAGCTATCTAAATGACTCTAATACCACTTCAGAGAGGTTAAATAATTCACCCAAGCCCTCACAGGAAGTGAGCAACAGAGCAAGAAACCAGACCAATATTGATCACTCTTTCCCCTGCACCTACTCTATATTATTCTCATTATGCCTCTCTGGCCTGGTATACTCTTGCTATTTTATCACTCCAGATGAAAGCCTGGAGTAATGGTGTCATTAATGCAACATCCCTCTCTAGTTAAATATGTCGCCATTTAGTTGCATCTTCTTTGAAAAAGTCTGGAAATTTCAAGTGGCATGAAATGGAGTTCATAATGAAATTAATGCGATCAAGAATACATGTTTACTGCAGAAAAATCAAATACTGGGAGAGTTCTGAACTGCCTGTCAGGTTAAAAAACTGGAAAGCCCAGCTATATCTGCTGTTTGTTTCACATCTGTCATTACAATAATCCTGTTCTGCCTGGAATGCAGCCATTTGATTGAAAGTAATATTTCTGAGTAACTGCATCCCAGAATCAGTTTGCACACACAATTATAAGGGAAAAACCTTTAAAAGATCTGAGCCTTTAGTTTCAATGATATGCATAATTATGAAATTTATAGAATGATTTTATCACACCCTTTGATTTAATATCTTGCTGTTTCTATTAAGAGAAAGAAAAATATAGATAACTGGAAGCCTTCTTTCCTTAATGATAAGAATATAAATGAAAACAAAGCATAAATGATAAATTTAAAATCTAGGTATGAAAGATTCTTTAAGATTTTTAATATTAGTTTTCTTTACTCATTATCTGTTTTCTTTTTTTGACAAAAAATACATCATCTAGAGTGACAAACTCCAGACTCATGTAATGTTTGTTTTGGATAGACCTTCTTCCTCTCATTTTATTGGAAAAGGTGCAGTTGATCTTTAGAACATTAAATATCAGGTGGTACAACATAGTTGAAAGCATGGTAAAGCACTACCATCCCAGAGAGTCTAAAGAAGCTCAATATTTGAGTTTTTCCTCAAATATTTGCTTTTATCATTTTCCTTTATTTCATTTTGAAGGAAGCCTACGGTGAGATTAAGAGGATATAAAGTGTTTCATTTTAATTTCTTTATAAGTCAATTTTGAATTCTCTTTTTGGTTTATAACTACCACATTATTATTTATGTAATGAATTTCTGCCTACCATAATCCCAAAGCTGGCAACCTAGAAATTTTAACCTAGAGAAGAGAAGGCAGAGAGCACACAATCATTGTTTTTAGATACCTGAAAGACTTCATATAGAAGAGAGTTTACATTTATTCTTCTTGGTCCTTTCTGGAAGAATTAGAACCAATGGGTAGAAAGTATAATGAGAAAGATTTCAGATCAGCATAAGAAACAGTTTGCTAACTAACTATTAACTAAAGATTCATCCAAAAATGGAACTACTAAAGAAATATATAGATTTATATTTGGAAAATAATTCCACAATAGATGATATCAAATAAAGTGAACAGGCAGTTTGCAAATGAAGAAATTCAGACTGTCAACATACATGTTAAAAAAAAAGCTTCAAATTATGTTGTTTAGTCATTTTTTTCAGATGTGTCTGAACCTTTGTGACTATTTGGAGTTTTCTTGAAAAAATGCTGGAGTAGTTTGCTATTTCCTTCCTCAGTCATTTTAACAGATGAGTTAAATGACTAGACTAGGGTCATACAAGGTCATACAAGTGTTTGAGGCTGAATTTGAGTTCAGGATCTTGACTTCAGGCCCAACACTCTACCCACTGTGCCACCCAGTCACTTCAAATAATAATAAAATTAATGCAAACTGAACAACTCTGAGGCTTCATAGTTATTAGGTTGGTAAAAATGACAAAATGAAAACAGTAAATGTCAGGGCAGATACACTAAAGGATAGTTGATGAAACTGTGAATGGGTTCAACCATTTTGGAAAACAATTTGGGACTATACCAGGAGAACATTTTCAGTGACAGTTTTTATTGGAATAAAATCTGGAAAGAAAACAAGTACTCACCATTTGGAGGATAGCCAATCAGATTGTGGACTATTAATGTAATAGAATTTTAATGTGCCATCATAAATGACGAATGTGACAGATTCAGAAAAATATGAGAAAACTTTTTTGATTTGATGTAGAATGAATGCTTGCAATTTATTCAGTAACTGCAATAATAATATGAGGAGAAACAAATTTGAAAGACTTTAAACCTTTGATCAAAGTAGTAAACAATCAGGACTTCAAGAGACTGGACTAGAGGGAAAAAATGAGATATTCATTGTCAGACATGGGCAGTTATGAAGGTCTGTATTAGAATGGAGGCTGTGTGGATGAAGAAGGGGTGAGAGATGATATGAGATGTTACAAATGTAGACATGAGAGGACAACAGATTAGATATGTGAAGTGAGAATGAGGAACAGAGAATGACAGAGAAGTTCCTAGGCTGCAGACAAGGATGCTTGAAATGTTTGTTGAAACATGTTAAGTTCGTAAGGTGGTATAGTGGATAGAGCACCAGACTGGAGTTAGGACAATCTGAGTTCAAATGTGACCTTATTATGTGGCCCTGGGCAAGTCACTTAAACCGTTTGCTTAAGGAGTAAATTAATCCCAGTATTATTATGAGGTTCACATGAGATAATAATTGTTGTGTTTATCCTAGTTCCTAATAGATAGTAAATGCTGTAAAAATGTTAGTGGTTTACTTAACTGTATTGCTTTACAAAAAAAGCAAAAACAAACAAAAATGCTAGTGGTTATTATTACTTTAAAGATCTCAGCTAACATTGGCAAGAAGGGTGCTGCTTCTACCAACCTGATGGCAACTTCGATTCACTTGGAGTTTTTCTCTTTTTTTGTTTTAATTTATGGATCTGGGTTACAATATGAATTCATATATATTATGAAAGTATCATTCTCTCTCTCTTTTGAGTGTGGTCCCTTCCCTAGCTTGTACTGAGGAAAATGTTCCCTTTTAATGATTTTGGTTTCATTCCCACTCTATCCCCCCCAACCTTGCCAGTCCCCATATTAACAAACTTGTACACAAAAAAAGAAATAATCATGGTTTACTTGTAGCATAAACTAGCATACATAGACAGAGAAACACACACTCAAGATTTTAAAAGAATCGATTCCCAATTGTTATCATTAGTGTCATCGCCACAGAGCCTAGACGTTTTTTCTTTCCTTGTGTTTCCCCATCTCCTCTAACCTTGTGTTTCCAGAAGGAAAAAATAGAAAGGAAGTAGTTGAAGAGACAGTGAGGAAAGGTCCATATAAATAGGAAGAACCATGATTCTGGCACATCAGAATGTTTTTGTATTCCATTCTTTCCAAAATAGAGGTAAATATAAAGTATCAAGGAAGTGATTTGGTAGGATAGACATCAGGAGATGGAGAGACTAGAAAATAGTGTCACAGGTAGTATTTGATTTATGAAGGGAATTAGAAATTCTGAGAAACCCCAAGAGGCTACATGACTCACCAAAAATCACAGAAGTGGTAGAGCTGGTGCATGAACTGAGGTTCCCTGACTCCAGATTCCACACTCTCAATCATAGATTGAGAACTGGAGGACTCTTAAGAGTCATTTAGTCAAACCACCTCATTTTTCAAAGAGATGAAGGGCATACCTAAGGGTCAGAGTCAGGATACTTGGGAGGTATTTAGATTTGTGTTATTTTTTTTATTTCATGCTTTCAGTTTTATTGATGTATTTTGTTTACATTACATTTACAATATAAAAATTCTGTAATAATGTAAAACAGTTAAATAAGACTAATAAGATAATGACTTCATTTGAAAATTCAAATAACATTTCAAATTCAAATCTCAAATTCATTGATTCTCAGTTAAAGAAAGATTAACAGGAATTTATTTTCTCCCTCCCCAACCCTAACTCACTGAGGAAAAAAAAAAGAAAAAAAGCATTTTTTATGTAGACATTGTTATAGTTATAGTGAATATATTCACATATATGTACATATTTTATCTATAGACACATGTTTATACACATCATATTAGTACATAATACTTATATGTATATACACACATAAATATACATATGTATAAATTCAGAACCCCAAATCTATTAACATTCTGTAATAGTTATCATGGTTCATCATTTGTCCTCCAGAATTATGAATGGTTGATAAATTGATCATGATGCTGTTTTGTTGTTGTTGCTTGCCTTTATTTTTCCATGAGAACCACTGACATCACAGATGATATCTTGACTTATGGGTGAATTGAGTTTAAGTGAGACAGAGTTCACAACAAAATTGTAAGCCTTTCTCTCTCTTAAAAAGTCATTGAAGTCCAGTGGCAGGACAAAAGTCAAGACTACTGGTGGTAACCTGGGATGCAGTGGATGAGCTTGATTTCTTTGATGTTTGACCAAACTCTAGGTACTCCATAGTCTAATTCTGCTGGGGGAAGTCTTCACATGCTTGGGGTAGACGTCCTCCTAACTAATTCACTGACAGATTTGAGACCTAATTACTCTCAAACCGGTTTAGCCCATCTGCCAAGATAGTTTAGGGTGTGTGTGTGTGTGTGTGTTTGTGTGTGTGTGTGTGTGTGTGTGTGTGTGTGTGTGTGTGTTAGCTGCACATGCTATAGTTACTTGGAGCCACAGCTGAGAATAGGGTGAAAGGTGGACACCAAAAGTGGATGAGTAGCCCTGAAAAGTGCTCATCAAGAGATCATAATAAACCATTGTGGAGTGGAGGTAATCCTCACTTCTAGAAGGCATAGCCACAGAGCTATAAGCTCTGGCAAGTTCTAGCACCAGGAAACAATTTTGAGCATAGGTGCAATGATGGTCTGAGTCCTTGCTATGCAAAGATCAACCTAGTCAAGTTTGGAGAGCTTCATCACCAGATGTTGACTACTAGGTGATGATTTTTTCAGTCACAGAAACTTTGGGTGAGAAAATCACAGATCTTTGAACTGCTAAAGTACATCATCTCAGTTTACCAACACTATGATATACAGAGAAGAGTCAATGAATGCGTGAATGAAAAAATGCTTGTTAAGTGTTTACTATGTACCAACGATGCTGCTAAATACTAACACGATCTTAGCAAAGGATAGAGGATCCCTTCCTACTCTAAAATTCTGTGACGTATTAGAATACAAACCAATATCCTATCATATCACAGATCACTGGGAAAATCTGACCATATAGATCATTAGAGTATGTTATTATGTTATTTACTAGGTTGTTGTTTTATATCTGATCAGCAAAAGTTCCCATTATTTCTGGTCAATCATCTTGATCCAGGTGCATTTTAAAGGGAGAGAATTGGTATTGTCCTAGTCTAAATTCCTAAATGATAATAAGGGAACAAACAAGAATGTATTAAGAATTCATGGGAAAAATAGCTGGAAGTTTTAATGAATTATAAGAGCAATATGAAATCAATAGTATGGCATGGCTGCCAAAACAGTGTATGAAGTATTAGGTTGAAATAAAGTTTAGTAGTAATCGGGAAGTGTTCTGTTTTGGGAATCGCATTTAGGCAGGATATTAATAAACTGGAGAATAGCAAAAGGAAGATGATTAAAGACGTAGAGGTTCTTAAGAACATGCTTATTTGAATGCACTGGGGATATTTGTTTAACTTATTTTTTTTTAGGTTTTTTTTTTTGCAAGGCAAATGGGATTAAGTGGCTTGCCCAAGGCCACACAGCTAGGTAATTATTAAGTGTCTGAGACCAGATTTGAACCCAGGTACTCCTGACTTCAAGGCCAGTACTTTATCCACCTAGCCGCCCCAAAAAAGACAGTTCTCAAGGAACATTTAATGGCGGGGGAGACAACATGAAAACAAATCTATACAAAGTGACATATACAGGACGAATAGGACATAATTAACAGGGGTAAGGCACTGGAATTAAAATGGCTTGGGGAAGGCTTCCTGTAGAAGATGGTATCTTAGTTTGGACTTAAAAGTAGCCAAGAAAACAAGTAGTTGGAGTGGAAGAAGAGCATTCCAGGAAAAGGAGAGAGTCAGAGAGAATGCTTAAAATCAAGAGAGGAAGTGTCTTATTTGTGGAACACCCTGAGGCCAGAGTTACTGAGTCAAAGAGTTTGTTTTAGGGAAGAAGACTGTAAAGATAGGAAGGGGCTAGGTTATAAAGGTTTCTGAATGGCAAACAGAGCATTTTATATTTGTTCCTGGAGTCAATAGGGAACTTTTGGAGTTTTTTGAGTGGGCAGGGGGCATGATCAGACCTGCATTTTAGGAAAATAACTTTAGTGACTGAATAGAGAATGTACTGAAGTAGGGAGAACCTTGAGTCCATCCGACCCAATAGCAGACTATTATAGTAATCAACACAAGAGGTGATAAGTGTCTGCACTAGAATGGTAGCAGTGTCAGAGGAGAGAAAAGGGCATTTTGAGGAACTATTGCAAAGGTGAAATTGGTAGTCCCTGGCAATATTTCGGATAAGATGGATAAGAGATAGTGAGGAATCCAGGGTGATTACTAGGTTGTAAGCCTGAGGGATTGGGAGAATGGTATTGCCCTCCACAGTAATAGTGAAGTTAGAAGTGGGGAAGGGTTTGGGGAAAAAATAAAGAGTTCTCTTTTGGACATTCTGAGTTTAAGTTGTCTCCTGGATATTCAGTTTAAGATGTCCTAAAGGCAGTTAGAGATGTGAAACTAGGTGGGTCAGAAGAGACTGGAGCAGGACATGTGGATTTGTGAATCATCAGTATAGAGATAGTAATTAAATCCATGGAAGCTGTTGAGGTCAACAAGAAAAGTAATATAGGAGAAGACAAGAGAAGATAAAAGAAGTTTCTTTTTGTCTTTAGTGGTCCTCAAATATTTAAAAGACTAACACAAAGGAAAAGAGCCAATTTAAAGAGAGAACTAGGAGTATGAGTTGCAGAGATGAATAAAGAATTTCCTAACATTTACAGCTATCCAAAAATAAATGGAATTTTGGGAAAGGTAGTAAGTTTCCCCTCACTAGAGAATAATCATACTAACTCAATTTCTACAATATTTTAAAGTTTCAAAGTAATTTTTTCTAATAGTATTGTATAAGAATTATTATCTCTGTCTTACAGATAAAGAAACTGAAGCTCTGAGGGGGTTAAGTGACTTGCCCAAGACTACACAGTTACTAAATTTGAGGTAGAATTTGAATCCAGATCCAGTACTCTTTCCACTAGGTCATGTTTTCCCAGTTAACACTTTTGGTACACGAGCTAGAGAAGATTCACGTTTAGGTAAGAGTTATAAGAGTTGGGCTAAATGTCTCTGGAGGTACACTCTTATTATGAGATTCTGTGTTTGTGAATTTCCAAAATGGCTGTTTGGCCTTCGCCTTCCATGTTTTACCTAGGCTTTTTTCTTTAGAGTTGATTGAAAATCATGTGAAAAATGAATTTCACCTGGAAGTGTAAATAGGATTTTTTCCATCATAGGGAAAAAAAAGGGTTGAATGAGGGAAATGCAGCACAAAGGACAAGTAGCTACATGAAGAAGACAGTGTGATTTTTGAGTAAAATAACATTTGCCCTTCCCCCCCTTTCCCTGGTTCCTTATTTTCTCTGAGTTTTCAACTTTACTTCTTGACCTACATTGATCAAGTCCTTGTGAGGGGATGGACTGGTGAAGGTTTATGGAGTGAGGGAAGATGTTAGGGACAGGAATCTTTCTCCCCATGTTAGCCACTTTTATGGTATATGTTCCCCAAAAGGAGAGATTATTTCATTCTTTTGTCTTTCTATCTCTATCACCTAGCTTTGGGCTCAGCAAATAGCAGATACTCAATAAATACTGATTGGGCACAAACTTGACCTCATTACAGCTTTGATTACATGAGAAATTTTCATAATTTTATGGAAAGATAAGCCCAACTTTACTAGATATGGAATTATCTACCTTTGAAAGACTCAGGGACAGATATGGGGGAAACTAAGCTTTCTCAGATAGCAGTATGATGGGGAACTGGTCCATTAGAGCCCAATCTTGAAACATGCTCAGATTTTTTCTTCCTAGTGGGTTACACATGACCTACACAATATTGCCTGCCACAATATGTAGCACCTTGGTGAACCTTTCTTCCAGGTACTAGTGACTACTTCCTCAACCTCCTGGCTTTTTTCATCTCCTTCTATTCTTTCCCATATTCCAAAATAGGAGAGAACACAAGCCATAGGCTCCCAGTTGTTGCATTGTTGGATGGCTCTAGTTAGAAGATGCCATCTTAAGTTGACCTATAGTCTTCTTATATAGTCTACTCTTTGATCCTAGTTTTACTTCCTAGAACCACTTCTAAATGACAATCCCTTAAATATTTGAGGATAATATTTATACCTCTACTTTTGTAGCCTTAACTAGTCCACTTACAACTATTGTTGTGACAGTTTTGAGTCATTTGCTCTCCCAGGGCAAATCACTCTAGCCAGTCTTTATTGCTCCTAGGATAAACTATAAAATTCTAGGATAAATTATAAATCTGCTAAATGTCTATCTAAACTGAACTCATCTTCCCAATCTTATTGTATATTATTTCCTTCCTCCCCTAACTCAAATCAAGTTTAATCAACCTTCTATCTATTCTTATACTCAGTATCATCTCATCTGCTATCTCTGTCTCATGTCCCATTTTTTCTCTTGCACTATCTCCCACACTTGCAATGCCTCCCCCAACCACCTCTACCCCAATGTGCTGCCTAGAGACTTTCTTTCTTCAAAACCTAGAACAAGTTGCATAGTCTACATGAAGTTTTTCTGTTAGTGCCTTCCATTACCTTGATTTTAATTATTTGTATTTATTCTTCATATTTTTGTATATTTATTTGCTGCCTTTCCAGTTAGAAAAGAAGTTCCTTGAGAATAGTAGTTGTTTCATTTGCTATATTTGTATCTTCTCTCCAGAGCATAGCACAGTTTCTAGATCATATTAGGGGCTTCATAAATGCCTTTTGATTGATTGAAGTGTCTCCTCTTGTTTTAGGGAACCCTTTTGCTAAGGACCTCCTGCAGTAGACATATTGATGTCTATTCTGGAAGATATTTTGTGAATAGTCTTAAATGTGTTATTAGCAGTATTTGAAGATTTTTGAGAACTGAATACTTTTATGACAAAATAGAAGACTATCGCCATCTAGTGGCAAGTGAATAAGTATTAAACTCATAAAGGAGCAAAATAAATTTTTTTGGTTAAAAAAATCAGCACAACTCCCTCCTTCCTCCTTCTTTTTCCTTCCCTTTACATCCTTCTCCCTTCTTCTCCTTCCCTTTCCTTTTCTCCCTTTCCCTTTCCTCCCCTCTCTACCCTCCTCTTTCTGTAATCTTTCTGTAATCTCTGTCTCTCTGTCTCTGTCTTTCTGTCATTTGTCTGTCTCTGTCTGTCTCTCTCTATCTCTCTCTTACTCTCTCTGTCTGCCTAAGTCTCTCTGTCCGTCTGTCTGTCTCTCTGTCATTTGTCTCTCTGTCTCTCTCTGTCTCTCTGTCTCTCTGTCTCTCTCTCAATCTCTCCATCTATCTGTCTGTCTCTTCTTCCCTTCCCCTTCCCCCACTTCCTTCTTCATGGAAGGGCATTATTTCTCTCCCACCTGCCTCTATAAGTCCCAAGACTTAGCTCATTAGTGTCCAATATAATTTTTTTTTCTGCTACCTTTACCTTTTCTCTATAGATTAACTCTATTCATCCCAGTGTCTTGGGTGTTGCACATAATTCCTTCTTGGAGAATCACTTATTAGGTTCCAGTTTAGAGTAAGAAGATGCCTTTAAAAAAGACAGTATGTTATGGAAAACCATCTTTTCTGTTCTTTCCATAAAGATATGATCTATATGACATGTCACCATTCAAAATCAGGTATTTTTGTCAAATAAAAAGTCAGGAGGAACATTATTTTCATTCTTCATTTGTTTATGACAATTCATTATCTATGTACTTGGGAAGAAAGTTACTACAGATTATTAGTAGAGATGAAATAAGGAGCTTAGGTTCCTTGACATTCCTTTGTTAGATATTCATAACTAAAAGGAAGGACAATGGTTCTTATTTTCTATTACCATTTACCCTGTATTTTAACCTCATCTCCTTATGTGCATTTCTAGGCCTCTGAGAGGGGATGCTTATTTATGGGGGAGCAGTGTGGCAAAGTGGAAGGAGCAATGAATACATAATTAAATATTTGCAATCAAATCCTGGTCCTAAAACTTTTTCTTCTGTATGAACTTTTAGCAAGTCTCTGATTTCTAGTTGCCTCATCTGTAAAATGGGGGTAAGAGCACTAGTAGTCTAAATCACTTGTATTAGACTTAAGTCATAAAGAAAAGATTTATGTTAAATATATATTTATAAATATATATTATATATGTAAAGGTATATATATATATATATATCATATATACATACCCCTTCATCTCACCCCAATCCTCCCATCTGCTTGAGAATGAAAGAAAATTAAAATCTTGTTATACTATAGTTAATTCAAGTCAAACTTCTTCATTGTTTATGTCCAAAGACAAACATTTCTCATTTTTACTCTGAGTTCTTCATGACTCTAATAGGAGGTAGGTGCCATGTTTCATCATGTCTCTAGAATCATTTTTGATCATTAACGTTGTTCAGTTTTTCCATTTTGTTGTCTTTATATAAATTGTTCTCATAATTCTGCTCACTTTACATTAGTTCATGAGTCTTCTCAAATTTCTCTGAAACCATGTCCTTCATTATTCTTAAAAATCATTTTAAAAATTTATTTTTTAAAGCATAAAGACTTTTATTTTTTTAGTAAAATTCTCTTCCTCTTCTATCCTCCCAAACAAAATCTACTGCAAATAGTCATGTAAAACAAATTTCCACATTAGCCATATCCCTTGCCCTCATCAAAAGAAATGAGAGAAGATACACTTTAGTCTACACTGTGAGTCCATCATCTCCATCTAGAAGTGGATAGCATGTTTCATCATGAGACTTTTGGAATTGTGTGGGTTAGAGTTCTTAAGTCTTTCAAAATTGATTATTTTGATATTATTGCTGTTAACTATATACCTTTTTTCCTGGTTTTATTTGCTTCACTTTGCATCAGTTCATATAAGTCTTCCCAGATTTTTCTGAAACCAATCTCTTCATTTTTTACAAAACAATTATATTTCCATGACTACACAATAACTTGTTTTGTCATATCCAGTATATGATTATCCTTTCAGATTTCCATCCTTTGACACTGAAAAAAAGCATATTTTTTGCACATTCTCAAAGTAGTCTTTTTTCTTTTCTTTATTCTTTTAGTTTGTTAATAAACACTTTGTTTTTTATTCACATAATATTTTATTTTTCCCTAATTACACGTATAAATTTTTGTTTAACATTCATTTAAAAAAGTCTTGAGTTCCAAATTTCTTCCTTCATTCCCTCCCTTATCCTTGAGACAGTAAGTGATATGATATAGATTCAACATGTGCAATCATGTAACATGTCATATTAGTCATTTTTTGAGAAAAAAATTGAACTTAAAAGAAAGATTAAAAGAAAGGAAGGGAGAGAGAAGAAGACACACACACACACACACACACACACACAGAGAGAGAGAGAGAGAGAGAGAGAGAGAGAGAGAGAGAGAGAGAGCAGATATAGGGAGAGAGACACAGAGAAGCGTGCTTTGATCTGTATTTAGATGCCATTCATTTTTCTGGAGGCAGATAATATTTTTCATCATAATTCCTTTGGAATTGTCTTGGATATTTGTATTGTGGAAAATAACAAAGTTATCCCACAGTTGTTCATCATACAATATAGGTATTAATATATACAATGTTCTCCTGATTCTACTCATTTCATATCAGTTCATCTATGAATTTCCAGTTTTTTTCCCTGAAATCATCCTGTTCATCATTTCTAAAAGCACAATAATATTCTATTATAACCACATCCTTGTTTAGCCATTTCCCAATAAATGAGCATTCTTTCAATTTTCACTTCCTAGCCAGCACAAAAAGAGGTACTATAAATTTTTTGTACAAATGGGTGCATTCTCCCCTTTAAAATTTTTGAGATACATATATAGTAGTGGAATTGTTGAAGGTATCTCAGAGTTGTTTTAATTTGGACTTCTCTAATCAATAATGATTTAGAACATTTTTTCACATGACTTTAGAGAACTTTGATTTCTTTGTCTAAAAACTATATGCTCTTATCCTTTGGCTAATTTATATATTGGGACATTACTTGTAGTCTTATAATTTAACTATTTTCTATATACATTTGAGAAATGAATCCTTTATCAGAGATACTGTCAATATTTTAATCAGTTTTCTGCTTTCTTTTCAATTTTATTTGCATTGGTTTTTTTGTGCAACCCCCTTTTAATTTAATATAATCAAAGCTATCCATTTTACATTTCATAATGCTCTCTATGTTTTGTTTGGTCCTAAATTATTATCTTATCCACATATCTGAAAGGTTTGCTTTTCATAGTACTGATCCCTTGCTTAATCTACTCTCCCCTTTTCCCTCCTATTTTCCTCTGAGTAAAATGTATTTTGTACCCAACTCTCCCAACTCTCTCTCTCTCTCTCTGTTTCTTCTTTTGACTCATTTAAATGAGAGAGAAGTTCAAGTGTTAATTGCCTGAGATTTCCCTTCCTTCTTCATTTTTTCAGCTTGCACATTTGTAGAGATGTGTACTTGTTTTTCATATGATACTTTTTTTTAGTTCGATATTCTTCTCCTTATTGCTTTACAAAGGTAGAGGACACCAAAGAGTTAGATCATGGCAATTCATTCTTTTGTTTTTATAAATTCACATATATCCATCCGTGCCTGAATCCTCTCATGTCTTTCTCAGCACCCTAGGTGTTCTTATCTTTCGTAGAGCTGTCAGAGTTGATTCAGATCACTATATATAATCAAACCTGATTAATGACTGCTCATTAATATTGAAGCAGCAGAAGCCAGAACACAGTGCATTTCCTCGCTCTCACATTGATTTTTTTATTTAAAAAATTTCTGAACTTAAATACCTTCAAAATGAGATTTTCATATACGAAGCAGAAGAAAAAAAGGATGGAATTGTGAATACCTATTTGATATCACTTGACTTTTTGAAAAAAATAATAAATTATATGCTATTAAAAACTTTCCTATTTGTATATTCTGAATTTCTTTTGGTTTGCTTCTGTTCATTTAATAAATGCTTCAATGGTCCTTTTTCGAAGTGAAGGGTATCATTGTTGATAGAGGTTTCAGGAAGTAATTAGAAGATTATTTTTGTCTTTACTTTGCTCTTTGGTTCTAATAGATTTGAACAATCTTCAACTTAAAATTTTATGAAATATAGTGTCCAGAATTTTAAAAAAATCATGGGTTTCAGATACTCCAATGATTCTTTGTTTTATTTTTAGATTTTTGCAAGGCAATGGGATTAAGTGGCTTGCCCAAGGCCACATACCTAGGTAATTATTAAGTGTCTGAGGCCGGATTTGGACTCAGGTGCTCTGACTCCAGGGCCAGTGCTCTATCCATTGCTCCACCTAGCTGCCCCCAATGATTCTTAAATTATCTTTCCTTTACCTGTTTTTCAGACTAGTTGGATATTAGAGTCTTACATTTTCTCCATTTTTTCCATTAAAAAATATTGTTCTAATATTTTTTGGTGTGGCATAAATGCTAGTTTTCAGTGAGTCTATTAATTACTTGGGTAAGATTTATCACTTTCTCTTCGAAACTACTTATACTCTTCCTAATTCATTCACCTCCAGTTTTTATTTTATTAAAAAAAATTCCCATATAACCTTCTTGTTTCACTTCTTGACATTCCTAACAGTCCTAGTGAAAAATTATTTTTCTTTTGAATTTCTGCTTGTAATGTTTGCAGTTAACTCTCCTTCTAGCCTGAATTTTGGGAACTCTTTAGATCTATAATAATTTTTAGACTGATTGGTGTCTTTTAGCTTACTTAACTTTCCAGTTTTAGTTTCTGGGTTGGTATTTGATTCTGGGGCCAGTTGTGCCTTCTGCTGTGCTTTCGGGAGGGTGGTCATCCCTGTTTGGTGTCACAGGAGCTTACTTGGACCCCTTAATTGAACATTATCTCTTAGGCCAACTGGATGTTTGCAGTTCAATGTTGCTACCTCTTCAGAGCATCCTTTGGCATCTCAGTTCAGAATCCTAGGAATACTGGGAGCCTGGTTTGTTCTGCCCTGCCACACTACTGGCTTTTACTCCTGGTGGTTTCCAAATTCCCACTTTGGTTTTCTATCTTAGGGCTTTCCTAAGCCGTGGAACTCTGGGCTCATGCATCCTCCAGAAACCTGCAAGTTAATTGTGTTTCTGACTGGTCCTGGGGAGCTTCTGACCTGTTTTTGAATGCAATCAGTTAATAGTTTCCTTCCCTATTACCTTCAGGACTTCTGGCCGACTTTTTGTCAAAATAAATCACTGCAATTTTTCATGGATTTCTTGATTATCATTCATTTTAGTGTGAATTTCAGGTCTTAGGTATAATAGGCATGGGAGAGGTAGGTGGTCTGCCAACATTCAGGCAAGTATCTTGGCTGGAAAACCAGTAATTTCTTGGCAGTAAAAACCAGTATAATAATAAAAAACCAATCCCAGACTCCACACTCACTAATTTCCTCAAACTTCACAAACACTGATTCTCTTGACCCTCTTTGTTTCTGATCACACTCTTGATTCTTACACTAATGCTTGAACTCCTAGACTCTTAGACTATCCCTGATACACCTCTGTTTATGGTCTTTCTTACCACATCTCAGTATTATATCCTCCAAGATGCCTCTCACTCCAGTAGTTAGAGTTTATCTCAATACTTCTTTAATATCTCAGTAATTAACTTGTAACTGTGAGTAACTTGTGCCCTTGTAGCTTATAGGTACACAATTATTCCTTCTATTGGTATTCTCAGTTTCTATTGCATTCATTCATTCTACAAATATTTGCTGTCAAAGCTTGAAGAACTAGATATGGGGTGGATGTGAAGAGTTCCATAGATATGAAGGGGATGGATGGAACATTTTGTTTCCATTATTAAGCTACATAAGCAAAGTTTAATTAGCCTTACAGTATAAAGATGGTGCTACTATTGGCCCTCACCTACCTTACTAAAGAGCTACATTTTTTTTAGGTTTTTGCAAGGCAAATGGGGTTAAGTGGCTTGCCCAAGGCCACATAGCTAGGTAAACTGGATTTGAACCCAGGTACTCCTGACTCCAGGGCCGGTGCTTTATCCACTGTGCTACCTAGACGCCCCAAGAGCTACTTTTCTTAACATGGGAAATTTTCTCCTTGGGAAAC
The DNA here is from genome assembly GCF_037893015.1 of Macrotis lagotis. NCBI lineage: Eukaryota > Metazoa > Chordata > Mammalia > Peramelemorphia > Peramelidae > Macrotis > Macrotis lagotis. The sequence goes on from NC_133658.1 coordinate 775,890,570, forward strand.
CATTTTCTGTCTCATAAAATAGCAGCATGTTAACATTATTGTTTCAGTAAATTTGAGACCATACTCCATATCATGAGGGTGTCTCTCCCAAGTATGTGAAGACTTTCCCCAGGGAAATGGGTGAATGAGAACAATCTGTTCCAGTTACCATGAAGGAGACTGAAGCAGTAGGTACTGTGGAATTCTTAGAGCTTGATCAGACATCAAAAAACCATGGAAAAAAAACACCAAGGTCATTACCAGTCATCTTGACTTTTGTCTTGCCACTGAACTTTAATGACTGGAAGAAAGTGAGGCTAATGAATCTGTGGAACTCTGTCTCACATAAATCCAGTTCACCCATGAGTCAAGATATCACTTTGTGATGCCATCGGTCCTCTTTAAAAATGAAGGACAAACCACCACCACCACTACCACCATAGTTTTTTTTAGCATACTGCATTGCTAATTAACTTATCATTGAGTACTATGCTGAACCGAAATTTCCTTTACAAATTTATTGACATTTCAACATTCTCTTGAAGACCTTAAGGGAGGAAGAACCTATCCCTGACTGAAGTAGCCTAGTCTATTTTGGAGTAGCTTTCAATAGGCCTAAATAGTTAGGACATTTTTCTTCAAGGAAAAATCTATTTCCATGCCAGTCATTGCTTTTACTTCTAGTTGATAAAAACTTCTTATAAGTAAATATTATATAGTTTTTACAATCATACTTTAGTCTTTCATCTCCCAACAAATAAGTAGTAAATATATACAAGTGGAGAGGCAGCATGCTGTATAGTGTGGTGGTTCCTAATATTTTTGGTTATGTGAAACCTTTCCACTAAACCAATGAGTTGTGATTTCTCAGGGTAATTTAGCAAATTATTTTTAGGTTTATTTGTTAAATGCTTAAAATAATTATGATAATAGTTTTTTGTCCTCTCCAGTTCAGATTAAATTTACATAGTATAGTGGTAATAAAATTTTAAATTTTATTTTACCCATAATGTAAACTCTAATAAAAAATAAGTATAAATATTTTATGTGAGACATTCTGTAAGAATTAAAAGAAGCAATCCAGTAAGACCTCATATGATTACTCTTATTTGCAATAAATCATATTAAGTTCATATTATAGATTTTGTTTAATATAAATAATGCTTTAATGAAATAACTTACAATTTGGGAGATAGTTACTGAAAAGGAATAATTATATAAAAATTTGATTTTGAAGTCAATTTTTTTATTTGAACAAAAATATGCAACATTTGTCTCAGCACCAAACAGTCTTAAATTTAGTTTCTCATGAACTTACTTCTATATTTTCATTTAAAATAAGAATTGAGAGAAAAGTCACTCATACAAATATGTGGTAGAAAACTCTAGGAGAATTTTACAAGCTCTCTTGTGAAGAGATAGAAATACATTTTTAAGTATTTGGTGAAAATAACTAGTTACAAAATAAAATATTTACTTTTCTACTGGATAATGACAAACACTGTATTAAATGATAAATGTATTTAAAATTCATTTGTATGCATAGCTTCTTTTTTCTTTTAACAATGTTTATATGCATCCCAGCATTTGTAAGGGAAGACTCTTCAGGCATGTCTTTCTTCTCTTCTACCACTCCACTGACACATCAACTTCCCTCCCACAGAAATTTCACTGAGTGACTGACCAGTGATGCCAACCAGTTCAATTGAAATTCCACCACAGGGAACAGTAACATAAGCAGAGGACAAGTATAAAACTAGAAGCAGTCTTAATTTTGTGTTGAGGAGGATATAAGATTTATTTCAGGTTATCAACTATGCCACTTTGATAAACATTTGAGATGGTCCATGATGACTTCAAAAGGGTTGTTAATGCATATGCCTAGCAATCATGGTTTTCAAATAGTCTGTCACCTATGTTATAAGAACAAACGTTTGTAAGACTTTAATCACAAGGTCATGCAACTTATTGGTGATAGAGTCTTGTTTCCTTCTCCATGACTATGTTGCATAAAATTAATTTTGCTCTCTTCCTCCTTCCTTCCGTCCTTCCTCCCTCCCTCTCTCTCTCTCCCTCTCTTCTTTCCTCCCTCCCTCCTCCTTCCTTCCTTCCTTCCTTCCTTCCTTCCTTCCTTCCTTCCTTCCTTCCTTCCTTCCATCATCAAAGTGGCATAATTGATGACCTGAACAAATCATTTAGCTTCAGTTTGCTCAAGTTTCTTCAACTGTAAAATAGGAATAATAATAGTACCTCCCTCCCAAGGTTGTTTTGAGGATAAAATGATGAAATGTTTGTAAAGAGCTTTGTATCCTTGAAAGATAGAAAAAAGAGGGAAGAAAGAGAGAAACAAACATTTATTAGGCCCCTCCTATGTTTCAAGCACAAAGATAAACATAAAAAGGGATCTGAAAAGAGAGGGGAAAGAAAGGAGGCAGCCACACAGAAGAATGGTTACTAAGCCTGGAGGATGAGTGATGGCTGAATTGAACCTTTTCCCAAAATGAAAGTTTCTGGAAGAACTCATTGGGGAGAAGGGGCCCATAATAGGCACACAATCAAAAGGCAGCTAAGCCATGGGGTAGGTGAATGACAGAAGACAAAAAGTCTTTGTACAAAAAAAGGGAAAAGTAGAGAAAAGAGAAAAGAGCTCTATTCAGTTCTGGAGTTACTTCACTTTGGCATCTCAAGGCCTTTGATATTTGAGTGAGGCTGGAATATTTGAAATCAATTTTCATCCAAGTTTTCTACATTTTCCTAACAATGAAATTATAAAATCAAAGGATCATACCACATCACCTCCCCCTCCCCCACCACGGATTACAGATTTTATAACAAGAAAACTAAGTAGAGAAAGTCAGGGACTCATTTTAGGCACATATAATACTTAGCTGAAGAAAACAAGTTGCAATATAAAATACTTCATATACATATATATATATAGTTACCACTAGATGGCATATGGAGATCTTCAAATAATTGTCATAACCTGGTGAATATAACATGAAAACATGAAAATCAAGCTATGTGTGATTATTGCAACCCCCAGGTTATTGGCAATTGATATGAAAAGAGAAAATAAAGTTTTTCTAGAGCTCTGTTCTTGGAAGTGATTCAAGTCCTGTTGGAACCTACCACTTAATGAGACCAGGCAAGACATTTATATTTCCTGATGGGTGCTTTTAAGTGTTCATGATTTATTCATTCATTAGCATTTACTTAGCAAGTTCTCATGATACAAAGAAGTAGTGGATTTGAGGTCTAATCATCTGGATTCAAATTCTACTGTTGTCCCTTGTGTGACCCGAGTGAGATCATTTGGACCTTCCATAGGTCTTCTCAGATTTCCTTTCCAGCTCTAAACCTATGATTATCTGACCCTTCCTTCTGCTGCAAGTAATAGCTGAGGTGTCATTTGGCTGAAATAGCTTTCCCAGAAACTAGGGATATTAATGTATTTTTAAGAGAGAGGGGATGGAGTCTTGAGGACAGACAATTTAAGTCATTTGAGAAGAGTCATAATTTAGAGACTTGTAGGAAAAGAATTGAGAAGTTTTTTTATGAGAACTAGAGTGACAACTGTCACAGAGAAGATTTAAAATGACATTTTGAGGGAATTAGATTTAACTTTTATTCTGTGGAGAAGATATGCTGAGAAGAGACTGTTATTGATAATCTGAGAAAGCTAATTGATGGAACTCTGGTTTTAATGTTGTGAAGGAGTAAGCAATTGCTGTTGATGAATAGCTATGATCATTTTTGTAGCTAATATATTATTGAAATAGTTAAACATATCTTTGTATTATTAGGTACTCTGTAAGTAATTTATATACTAGTAACATGGATATTTTTTAAGCCTGTGACTAGAATTTTATACTGAAGGAGAAAGGGAGAGAGAAAGAGAGAAGGAGAAAGACACATACACACACACACACACACACACACACACACACACACACAGAGAGAGAGAGAGAGAGAGAGAGAGAGAGAGAGAGAGAGAGAGAGAGAGAGACTGAGAGAGACAGAGAGAGAAACAGAGATATGGGAAAATTTAATTTCTAAACTGGTGTTTATTCAACTAATTAAATAATTAGAGAGTGTGTGTATTTGTGTTTCTATTCTGAGTAATCATAATAATACACACACACACACACACACACACACACACACACACACACACACACAAACTTTCATTGCTTTAGAACCCAGGTGGAGAATTCATAAGGAAATGAACTAGAATCAAGTAGAAAAGAATAAGAATTGGTATTATTGTCATTTAGATTAGAGCCCAGCTCTAACTGTAGTCTCTTTTCTAAAACTGAACTCAAAAAGTTCCTTTTTCAAGTCATATTAATCCAATAAATGTATAGATGCCTCAAACCACTTCTAGCAACTTCATGCCGCCCTCACATGGCTTCAAATAGATTGACACCCTGGGTTTCATATCCCTTTTCAATGCCACAGTGTTTTTAGGGTCAGAACAAGGGAATATGTTTCTCTGCCTATTAAAAATGAACACGTTTTATCTACAGGAACTGGAGAGATGTTGATTGAGAAAGCTCAATGAAAAGCATGCTGACCTATATTAGGTGTACATTTGGTACCCTCATGAGAGCTGCTGAAAACACAGGATCAAAATTTGTTGAATGACTTATTGATTTTAATCCTGACCTCCAGTCTATAGGACCATCTCCATGCATATGCCAAGTTGCTGATGTAGTATGTTCTTAGATCTTTTTATTTCCTTTAACTCCTTTCTATTCTTCACCATTCTCATCACTTTTAAGTTAAACAACAAAGATGGAGTCAGTATTTCTGGGAAGTTGTGTTTGTTTCTTGACAAACGAGACCAGGTTCTACACTGCTCCCATTACTATGCCCACACACACACACACACACACACACACACACACACACATGCGCGCGCACGCACACACACACACACACACACACACACACACAAACAAACTAGTTGTGGTCTTGTTAAGTCTAGCATAGAATGCAGAAAATAATTTTCAGTGTAAGCAGAGAAAGAAAAGAGCCATAGCACTTAGCATTTGACTCTCCAGCAGGCTCAAGTGGGACCCTATTACATAGTCCTTGTACAACCAAGGTCTGACTGTGAATATCAGATCATACCCAGACCTATAGTTCTATGGAATGACAGGAATGAAGGGAAAAGCCGAAGAGTTGAAGATGCACAACCGTTTTTGCAATTTTGTCTCTGGAAAGGTTGTGCTCGTCTGATAACCAGTAGTTATAATTTCTTAGGTACAGGAATGATTAAAAATGTCTGTCTTTTCAATAACAACAGCAATTCAGGAAATAGTCTAGGGCATTGTGCCAGATACTGTAAATATGCACTTGAAAACTGTCACATTCCCTGACATCAGTGAATTTATAATCTACTATTGGGAGGTGGAGTATATAGGTAAGTATAATATAAAGTAGAATTTGATAGGATCGAAGGAGAGATCCAGACAAAATGCTTTAGGAAAATTTTAAGAAGGAGAGAATGCTTTCCAATGGGGATATTTAGGAAAGGCTCCATGGATTATTTGAGCAATGAATGAGTTTAACAGAAAGGAATAAGTTAGGGGTATATAATTCAACCATGGAGACATCCTTTATGCATGTGTACGCTTAAAGGCAGCAGAGTAGGGAATGAGATTGGGCACAAGATATAGTGCAGTTTGGTTGGAACAGAATGTATAAAAGAGGGCATTAATATGAAATAAGACTGAAAAGATAGGCTAGAGCAGTATGCTGAGAACTTTAAATATCAGTTTAAAGACTTTGTATTTTAGCCAAGAAGTCTAGGGATCCATGGAAGATTTTTGAGGGACTGACATAGTCTAATTTGTAAACTTGACAATTTTAGGAATGAAGCATTGCAGAGAGGCAGTAAGAGGCAGTAAGTTAGAAGGTTACTATAACTGCAGAGAGAGGTTATGAATGCTTAAACTAGAGTAAAGGCTGAATAAGTGGAGAGGGAGGGAGAGATAGAAAGTAAAATTAATATGACAAGGCAACTAATTGTATGTGGGGAGGGAAAGGGAGGAGAAACAAGTTAACAAGTTAGATTTCAAATCTGCTTGATAGGAAAGATGTTGGGATTCTGGGGAAAGGTTGAAAACTTCTTAAACCATAAGGGACCATTATGACATCCAAGTGCAAATGTCCAGCAAACAAATGGAAATTCAGGGCTTGTGTTTAGGGGACAGACTGGGAGGGGTGTAGAATGATTTGAGAGTCACCTGTGCAGAGATTTGATTCTCTGGAACCAATAGACTCTACAGTCTTGGATAAAATCAACAAAGGGAAGAATATGATGAGAGAAGAGGATCTATTCTAGTGTTCTGGGAGATGCCTATACTCAGGGGAAGGAGAAGGGTGTGCAGAAGCAGTAAGACCAATGAGAGAGCAGATTAAGTAGTCATGGAATTGGAAGCATGATTGCACAGAATTGAGATGTGAATGAGTGACAAGGATGTGGAGGCATCAGGGGTAGACAAATTCTTTTAGGAACATAAGTGAATTAAGAGAAGAGAGAGTGAGCATCTTTATGGGGACAGAGGAAGAAGGTAGGGAAGGATTAAAGGCTGTTCCATTTCTAAAGAGTTTGTGGGTTTGTTGTCCCATTCCTGCTTGAAGCTTAGTGTGGTTGCATTGAGAAGGTTAGAAGACTGACATGACTAGTTTCAGTACAAACCTGATGAAAGCATTCTATGTTCCTTTATATTCTGTGTTCAAAGTGAGGTCTAATAGATGGTAGAGTTTGAGTTGACATAAACTGAGATTTAGGGGTCTGGCCTCTCGAGATTAATATATTTAGTCCCTTTATAGTCTTTTTTTTAGGATTGCTTAAAGGTTGCTTATTCTCTTCTCCCTCTTTTCTTTAAAGAAATTGTGCAAAGAAACCACAATGATTATAAAACCAGAACTTCAGAGAAATGAGTTGCGGAGGTGCCAGGAAACACACATTGCAAAGAATCTTCTCAGTGCTTCTGCAAAGCAAATGGACTTGAAGGAAAGACCATGTATTATCGTGTGTGTGTGTGTGTGTGTGTGTGTGTGTGTGTGTGCACGTACATGTGCTCTAGCATATCTGTGTATCTGCATATGTGTGTGTATGTGGTCCCAGTAGGAAACAGGGTGGAGGGAACAATAAGATGAGTAATAACTTCCCTCAGGGAACTCACGAGAGGGAAGTTAGTACAGTACATGAATTCCTGAAGTCCAGAAAGGGCCAGTTTCAAGATTAAATATTGGAAGTGTCAGAAGATTTTCCAAGCATTCTCTGAATTTCCATTTGCACTTTCCAACTCAGATCCAAGAAGAAGCATGATGAGTTGTAGAGAGAGTCAGTCTTGGGTCCAGTAAGAGTTGGGTTCAAGTTCCACCTAAAGGCTTCTGTGATCCTGTGAGCCTTTTAATGACTTAGTACCACAGACAGTTCAGATAAAAGTTGCAGAGCAGTTGTTCATCTTTATTTTCTATTACAATGAAATTTCATATATGGTTCCCCCCCTACACAATCAGTCAATCTTTAAACATTTATTAAGTGTCTACTATGTGTTAGTTATAATGCTACATTCTTCAGATACAAAAAGAAGTAAAAGACAGACCCTGTCCTCAGGGAGTTTACAATCTAGTGGACCAGTTTCTTATAAAGAGACTATGACTTCTAAATAAATAGTGTGAGCTCACTACCCAAAGATAAATTTCAGAGTCAAACATTTTCCAAATGCTGAATCAGATGAGAACATAATGATAAATAATGATTCTTTTAATGTTTTAGATTGTAAGAAAGGTTTGTAAGCAACAAACTTTAATGACTGAGCAGATATGCCTTGATTTTAAGGCAGCCATGGTATTAGTATTTCTTCCATTGATGCAGATCACAAATGCTTCTCACCTTGAAAACTTTATAAATTGCTGTGATCTTCCAAATTCATTGCCTAGTGGTCAGCCTTCTTAGGATGAACAATTTAGCTTGGTTTGAGGATCATGAACCATGAGAAATCAGGACCCATGCTATCATTGAATCATTTGAAGTAACTGAGCATGGCATCATTCCCCTGCTCAAAAAACTTCAGTATCTTGGTACTGTCTCTAGGTTAAAATATTAAGCCCACCATATGACATTTAAAGTCTGACCCTAATCTGCTCTTTTTTTTTTTTTTTGCAAGGCAAATGGGGTTAAGTGGTTTACCCAAGGCCACCCAGCTAGACAGTTATTAAGTGTCTGAGGCTGGATTTGAACTCAGGGACTCCTGACTCCAAGACCTGTGCTCTATCCACTGCACCATCTAGCCGCCCCCCTAATCTACTCTTAAAGGCTGATTATACATTCTTTCCTTCTCCTCTTTGTTTCAGCCAAACTTGTTTTTTCCCTATTTCTTATAGTGGACATGCCATCCTCTGTCTCTGTATCCTAAAAACCTGGAATGACTTGCTTTCCAAGTTCTACATCTTGGAATCTCTAGCTCCCTTCATGACAAGTGCTCATGACACATCCTCCAAGAGGTATTTTTTAATTTTGCCAGGGGCTATTTCTTCATTATACTACTCTGATATTTCTTTGTATTTTTGTTTTTGTATCTCTGATACCTAGGGACTGTATCTGACACATTGTAAATGTATACATACATATGTGTGTGTGTGTCTGTGTGTATGTGTCTGTGTGTAATAGGGGAGGAAAGCTTGTCCTAATGGGAATGTCCACTAACAAAATCCATGACTGTTGAGTATAACCTTATCTGTTTTCAGTTATTATTACCTCATATAATGCCACATCTCCTAATCCCTCCCTTTTGCTAAAATTGCCCTTGAATGATAGAATCTTAAGGTCCTAGACTTAGAGCCAGAAAAGACTTTTAGACAATTGTAGTATAATTCCATCATTTTACATTTTAGGAAATGGAGGCTCAGAGACGTCAAATTACTTTTCTAGTGTTAATAAGTATGAAAAGAGGAATTTGAATCCATGCCTTTTGACTATAAGTCTAGAACTCTATTATATTCTGCCCATTCTATCTCCCCACCTCCTACTCTGCCTTTTTAAATCTTCCTACTCAGACTAGATCCATGGTCCTCCATTTCAGTAATATGCTTAACACCAACTAAGAATTCCTTATTCTTTTAACCCTCTGTCATTCCTGCTCTGCTAAGTTCCAATACCAGTAAAACTCATTTTTTATCTCTTATTCTTACGCCCCACTGCAAGACTATCAAACATTGCTAAAGAAAGTCACAAAAGTGAGCTGATTTTTGTCCTTATTATTGCATGCTAAATCATCTTAACTGGTCCATCATTGCTTCTCAGAAATACTTTTATTCATCTAATGTTGACCCCCTTTTACTTACCTCATACTCTTATTTACCTCATACTCTTCCTAACTTCTCATATCTTCTTTAAAACTTCTTTTACAATACCTTTGAGAAAAGGACATTCCCCATGAATTTTCTCAACTTTTCTAGAATTGTGGAGAGGCATAGGAGGTGCAAAGGATAGAATACTGGTTCTGGAATCAAGAATACTTAAATTTAAATCCAATCCCAGACATTTACAAACTATGTTATTCTGGACAAGTCACTTTACTTCTGTCTGCCTTCAAGGGTTGTTCTGAGGATCAAATGAAATAGTATTGTGAAGTGTTTGGCACACATTAGATACTTAATGAAAGTTTATTTCCTCATAACCTCAAAACTTCTGTACATCTTTGTTTTTCCGATCTTATAAGTCACCATATTCCTGTGGGAGGGAAGGTAGTAAGAAATTATTATTTCACCATTATTAAGAGCATATGGGCTGAAAATTTAATACCATTCTATGATAGTTCCTACCCAGTGAGAGCTGTGGACCAGTCTTCAGTAGCAGATTGAGTATTTACATCTTGAGCAGTGTACCAGATGGGCATTGGCTGGTACCTGTACTCCTTCAGACCAATGTGCAACCTCACGTAGAGAAGCAGTGAATCCTGGAACTGGGGCTGTCCATTCACCCTGAAACTGCTCCATTGTGACTATGTTTTCAGCTGCTACCTACTCTTCTTTTTCAATTTTCTCTGGACCCAATTATAAGAAGACATGGTTCTAATTAGAATTCACAAAGAATGATAATGAATACATATATATATATATATATATATATATATAATATAAAATGTATAAATAGATACGGACAAGTCGCATGATCCATTCATCAGAGCCAATGATCTGATATATCAAAAAGGGGTTCCTTTACCTCATAACCCAAATCGGGGTTAGGAAACTCAAATAAGCCCATAGCTTCCTCTGAGAATTGGCAGATCAGTAATGCATAAGAAGGAAAGCTTCTGGATAGTGAAAGTACCTAGTGTGAAACTCCCAGGAATAGGTGTAGCACCATTAGCAGCAGCAATTTTTAAAGCATCATGCTAGTCAGAATAAGTAAAATGAGACATCAGTTGAATTTTGCATGCTGATAATGGCACAAGCCACTAGCAGAAATTTTTTCCAAGTTTTCAGATTTGTAGTATAGATATCATTACTCTTTTTTAGATATTCAGAAATACAAGTTGCTGACACCTGAGTGATTTCATGTAGCAAGGAATTGGAGGCTGTCCTCATCCTTCATTAAGAACTCTTGAATTATTGAAATTATGAAAATTTCTCTTTAAAGTTTCAAGGAAAATGGAGTAAAAAAAATTGGGAATCCTGTTCGAGGAAGAGCAGAAAATTAAATTCAAATTCAATGACCTTTTCTTTTATTTATCATCATTGGTTTTTTTTTGCAGGATTTATTTCTGATAGTGATCCCTTACTTCCTTAAGTTTCCATCTCTGACATTACTTCCCTGTAACCTTTAATGACTCATCTTTTTCTTCCTGTCCCATTAAAGACATATTTCCCTAAATTCTGTTTTTTAGCTTCTTTTATTTCCCTCTATTCTTATCCTTGATGATCTCAAAACATATTAAGAATCAAAATTCACCAAATAAGCTTTGTATACTGGTAATCAGCTAGGTGGTTGCTAAGTGGTAAAGTGCTGAGCCTGGAGTAGGGAAGACCCAAGTTCAAATCTGACATTATATACATATTAGTTCTATGACTCTGGACAAGTCATTTAACTTCTGTTGCCTCAGGTTCCTTATCTATAAAATTAGGAAAATAATGGCACCTACTTTACAGCATTGCTACAAGGGTCAAATGAGATAATAATTGTAAAATGCTTATCATAGTACCTGGTACATAGTAAACTCTTTAAACACTATTATCATTACCTGTCACTATTATCAAAAACTTATAATCATCATAGATAAAACTACATTAAATAATTATGATTATTATTTTCTAATGAATTATATGTAAAAATGAATTATCTCTGAGTACCAACCTGATGTCATTTGATAGGGAAGAGGAAGGTACAGCAGAACCTCTTGATTTTAAGATGTGATGAAAATATTATTAGTTACCATGCAGTAAATTGTCCATGGGCCTTTAGAAGAAGGATATGACAGCAAAAGTTCTTTGATTCTCAATCCCCCCTTCTCTTTCTGACTCTCTTTTTCTCTCTGTCTCTTTCTCTGACTCTCTCTCTCTCTCTTTTTCTTTATGTGTGTGTGTGTGTGTGTGTGTGTGCGTGTGTGTGTAGAGAAGGTGCTTAATAAATATTTGTCAAACTGTCATTCCCTTCTGTTTATATTTGCATCACTTAGCACAATGTATGTACTAAGTTTATTATAAGTATAGTATATAGTAAATACCAAGTACCATAATAAATACATACAAATGCTTTTTCTTTCATTCATTCATCTATCATCCATCCATCTAAATAAAGCAAATTTTCCCTAAATCTTGTGATTCAAAGCAAATGTGACTTAGCAGTTCCATTTCCTCATTAGCCATATGACAAATATTAGCTGTTGCAATTACATGTTTGTAAATTCTGAAAAGATTTGACTTTGGGACAAAACCTCCTAAATTCATTATTAAATCATAGATTTTGTATTTTCCTTGTCTTTAGTAAGGGTCAAATACTCCTTTCTATGAGCAACCAGCTCTCCCTGTGTGATGGCACTAAAAGATGGTTCAGGGATATGCTCTGAAGGAGGGAAGATTTGAAATGAAAGTTGAATGGGGACAGAATATATATGATTGTGAGTCAGGTACAGCTTGTAGGTCAGATATCAGAAAAAACAGACTAAAAACATTTTCTATGAACATAAATCTATCTATTTAGGGCCTTCTTTAAAAGTCTAAACATCTGAAGGGATGTATTTCAAGTAACGATATGACAATGTATTCTTAACAGACTTGGACCAGAAATCTCCACAATCTAGTAGACAAAACCAGTTCTCTAAGCAAGCAATTCATTTTTAAGACCCTGGGTGAATTATTAAAAGTAGGCACCTTTAAGTTATTTTTACATTTGACTTGAGGTAAAGAGTAAAAAAGTTTTCTCTACTTGATGTAAATGAATTCTTTTCCATTCCATGAAATGATTGAATTTTACTGTCTTGGATCAACATGATTTATGTGGATGAGATCATCAAGACAATGATTCTTGTTACAAGGTCATCTTGTTGTATAACCTTTGTTTTCTGTTAGGTATGGAGCACGGTGGAGAGACAACCAAAGAGCCCACTAAACTCTTTCTAAATTCAGCAGTTCTTCCATGGAGAGTTGAAGTCTAAATTTGGGAGAAGGCTCAGAAATCATCTGGTATGATCCCAGAGTCTGGAGAATGGAATAACTTAATTGAGGACATACATACGTTGCCGAATTCCAGCTTTGGTTTTTCATATGTTCAAATGGGGTAAGAGAATGGTGCACCCAATGCTTTTCTTACAGTCTTTTCAATATGGATAATCATCATTAATATAGCTAATAGTTATTTAATAATATATACTTTAATTTTTCTATATATTATACCTTACATAGATTTACATATTTAAAGGTTGCAAAATGCTTTAAAGAAATAGCCTCATTTTTATCATAACAATAACCATGGGATATAGGTGCTATCATAATCTCCATTTTACAGATGAGAAAACTGAGCAAATAGAAGTCAAGTAATTTATTCAGGATCACACAGCTAGAAAGTCCCTGAGGTCACACTTGAACTCAGGTCATTCTGACTTCAAGTTCAATAGTCTATCAACTATGTTAACAAACTGTCATTCTAATAGTTCTAACATTTAAATCTATGTTAGAAATCTGAAGAGACATGTCTGTGTTTTTAGTAGAAATAAATAGGAGTCAGAGGAGAAAAGGGGAATGAAAGAGAGATTTAAAATATAAGAACCCAGATACCAGTCCTGGCTCTGCCAATTACTGCCAGTGTGACATTGTGTAAGTCTTTTAAGCTCTCGGGGGCTGTTTCCTAATCAGAAAAATGAGGGATTTTGGACAAGATGAACTCTAAGGTTGTCTAGCTCTTAATCTATAATCCTATAATATTCCAAGAGATTGGCTCTCTTGAGGTATCATTCTTGATCTTTCCTATGAAGATTCTCTTACTTTAAGGTTAAGGATAATAGCTCTTAGAATTTCAGATATTTACCAAATTAAACTACTTTTTGGATAGTACTACCTATGTGTGGAAAAACAATATGGTATACTGGAAAAAAGTCTGAAATACAGTCAGAGGATCTTAAAATGGATTCATCTCCTTTAGTTTCCTTACTATAAAATACTAAATGACATCTGAGGTTCTTTACAACTTTACATTTATCTACATTCATGTTCTTTTATTGAATCAATCTCTTCCTCTCTCTTCCTCTCCTTTCATAATAACAAAATCAAAATAACTCCTTCAACAAATCGAGTGCTTAATATGAGAGACAATATATTTAAAAATAATTTTTGCTTCATAGGTAAGGTAAAGCTTTAGGTAGCAAAATGATTATTGAATTTCTAGAGAAAAAAGAAATCTGGTTTCAAGCCTTAATTTCTCACTTAACGAACTGTGTAACATTTGACTAATTACTATACCATTTTGAGACTTTGTCTCCTTATCTGAAAAATGGGAATAACTATATGTCTACTACCTACCTCACATGGTTGTAGTAAGGAATACATTCTATCACCTGTTTATCTCTGTAGAAATATGAATCATGAATATTTACATGGATCTAACTAAAATGCCTTTTTTAATCAGAAAAAAATTCTGGACTTGGAGAAAACAATTATTCAGAGAACAAGTAAGAAGGAATGTAGTGAAAATGTATAGCACCTGTGCCTTTTTTTGTTTCTGTACTCTGTCTCTAGTGGCTTGTAGTTCTTATATCCATATCCAATTAGTATCAAATGAGAATGAGATTTTCACATCTTCCATGATAATTCACTGAAGGTTTTTTTTTTTTTAACAAAGAGAAGAGTTTGAATTTGGAATGATAACTAATGTGTGAAAAATAATTGCCAGAAATAGAAAACTTGTTATAGAAAGGTATATAGTAGAGTGCAAAAAATACTAGATGTAGAAGTAAGGATGCTAAAATTGAAATCTTGCTTCTGCTATTTAACTAGTTGTGTGGGCTTGGTCAAGTCATTTCGATTTTCTGAGTCTTCATTTTCTCATCTATTAAAATATGTGAAATAATATCTTTATATCTGTAGTACCTATCTCTCAGGGTGATCATGAGGTTCAAGTGATAAAATATATGAAAAGCAGTTTGTAAATCTTAGAGTTTTGCAGTTAATATTATAATCTGAAGGTCATCCAAGAACACAGTCTACAAGAGGAATGATAAAAATGAGAAAGGACACTTTTTTCCACACATGCCTCTAATCCAATATCTATTTTTTGATACATGAGTGCAATTTGCTCATTATTCAGTTTTAATACACTTAAGTTATGGTTAGATTAGGATTATTTAATCTAGTTGAAAAAAGAATTCTGAGTTTGGTTTAATACTTAGTATTTGGTCATTATTGATCACATACTCAATTCTTCTTTATGCCAACAAAGTACTGAGATTGTCATATGGGAAATTTAATAAACTTAATGCTAAACATATCAAAACATTGAACCTGGAAACTCCCAAAGGACGTAGAATCACCATCCTTACTCTTTGATTAAAAAAAAAAAGTTTATGGTTATCCATCTGGAATGATTCTGGTATATTTTGGGACACAAGTCTGGAATTGATGACTTTTTTGAAATCCTTCCATGTCTATTATTTGACAATTATTTCACCAGCTGTAGAGATCTGTCAGCAGATAAGTAATAAGGTAAATAAGTAATATAACACTCTCTTGAGGAATTACTTGTACTGATTTTGAATTTGAATTTTTTTCCAGGTTAGAACCATAATAAGGTAATGAGTTTGATATTTTTTGACACTTGAACCAGCTGTTGACCTCCAAAACTCGAGCAATATTCTTGGTTTTAGGGTTAAACTCAAACTGTTCTGTCCCACTGAAGAAATAGAAGAAACCTAGAAAGAAAATCAAGTCCAATTATTACCTGGTACAGGTGAATAGTCATATCTGTCTCACACTTTGGGGAGTCCTTAATAATTTTTAGAGTGGAAAAGGGTCCCCTAGACTAAAAATATTGAGAACTACAGATCCAGAGCTACTGTATCTGAACAGAAATATCCTCTACATTATCATTGTCAGATAGTTAATCTGGAGTAGGCAGTTGGCTAGAAAGTGGTAGAATTCAGGGTCTGGAGATAGGGAAACTCATTTTCTTTAGTTCAGATCAGATACTTTCTAGCTAAGTGACTTGGCTAGCTGGGCTAGTTACTGAACATTGTTTACCTTAACTACCTTATCTATAAAATGAGGTGGACCTTTTTTCAAGAAGACCCCAGAAAAGGGTCATGAAGAGTGGAACATAACTGAAATGACTGAACAAAAACATCATCTAGAATACATTTGAATATTTCCAGAGAAGCAGAGCCTCTTTCATCCCCAGATAGCCCGATCCAGTTATGAATAACTTAAAGCTTGTCCTTATATCAAAGCCTTTCTGTCACATCCACCCATTACTTCTGGTTCTGTCCTAGAATATTGAAAATAGTTTATCCTGTTCTTCTGTATTGATCCCCCCCCCCAACTAAACACCCTTAGTTCCTTCAATAATCCTCCTGTAGCAAAATATCTGTTCCTTCTCACTATCCTTTTAGCTTACTGCTGGACATGCTATAATTTATAAAATTCTTCCTAAAATTCGGCAGACAGAACTGAAGGCAATTTTCTAGCAGAGAACTGAGCAGCATGGAGCATGGTGAAATGATCACTTCCCTAGGCCAGGGCACCACCCTTCTCCTATGAAGCCAAACTTCATGAAAGCATTTTTCACTTAAAAATCACACTTGCCTCATCTGGTGCTTGCAATATATTAAAACTCTAAGATCTTTTTTTCACATGAACTGTTGTCTAGCCACAACTCCCTATTGTATACTTATATAGTTATGTAATTGTGGAGAAATGGGTTTCAGTTCAATATGGGAAAAGTTCCAACAATTATAGCTATCTCAAGCTATCTCAAAGTGAAACAATGTAGTGAATTAGAGCAATTTCCATCTCTGGATCAATCAGAGGCCCAGGTGCCAGTGGAACTCTTGGATCATCTAGTTTTTTATTAATTGGTCTTGTTACATTATTTTCAAGTCACACATTTCCTTAACAATATTCCTTTTTTTTTTAGGTTTTTGCAAGGCAATGGGGTTAAGTGGCTTGCCCAAGGCCACACAGCTAGGCAATTATTAAGTGTCTGAAGCTAGATTTGAACCTAGGTACTCCTGACTCCAGGGCCGGTGCTCTGTCCACTGCACAACCTAGCCACCTCAATATTCCTTTTTTAATCATTTATTTCATGTGAGTCATTACTAAAAACATTCTGCAGTCATTTATTTACTCAGTGAATATCTATTTCCCTTTGAGTTAGTCATAATTTTGATTGTTCAGACACTGTGGTGTTCTAAGATTTTAATTCATTCAAAATTGTCTGAAGAACATTTATATCATAATATAAACTTTTGTGTTGCAAACTAGTTTTAATCTTAAAAGCACTGTCAATTTCCAAAATGCAATTGCCCTTACTCTTTCTTCTCTTTATTTTTGTATTCAGTTCACTGCCCACTTACAATGCCCAATATGTGACTGATCTGATGATACCATCATATGTCATAGTTTGAACAAGAATCTTTTTTTTTTTATCAATTTAATTTTTCCTGTATGAACTGTTAGGCCAAACTTTTAAATAACTTTGGGTCTCCTTAAGGAGGCCTTATAATCTTTTAAAGTTTGATATAACCAAACAATATCATCTGCAAACAGATTATCATAGAATGATTGTGTGGAATCTTTCCTCTACTTGAAACTTGAGCAGGGTATCCTCAATTATAGTGAGGAACTTTAGTAAGGATGTTTCTCCTTGTTTTCTATCCTACCTGATAATAATTATCAGTCATTGAGACATTTATCTCTGTAGCTCTGTTTATCAGGAAAGCTTATATAATCTTGTTGTTGTTGTTGTTGCTGCTTTGGTTTCTGCAAGGCAATGGCATTAAGTGACTTGCCCAAGGTCATGGAGCTACATAAGTATTAAGTGTCTAAGGCCACATTTAAACTCAGGTCCTACTAATTCTAGGGGCTGTTCTCTACTTACTTTGCCACTTAGCTACCCCCCAAGCTTATATAAGCTTAAGGTGAGCACAAAACTCATTGTTAGAACTTCTAACATTGTCTTTTGTTCTACTGAATCAAATGGTTTTTTTCTTTTTAAAAATAATTTACAAATAATAAACATAATGGGATCTTGTTCTCTGCACCTTACAGTGAGATGAATGATTGTGAAATTGTGACTTACAGAAGAGAATCAGTTTTGAAAGTCTTCTCTACTTGTAGATTATTGCCATAAGAATTATATAAAGAAAAGAAAGCAATATATGTGGGAGGGAGGTGGTGCAACATTCTCAATTTAATTGGAGTAGTTATACGATTTTTCTGTGTTTTTCCCCTTGTTCTTTTTAAATCTTATCCTCTTTTTTTTGGCAAGGCAATGGGGTTAAGTGACTTGCCCAAGGTCACACAGCTAGATAATTATTAAGTGTCTGAGGCCGAATTTGAACTCAGGTACTCCCGACTCTAAGGCCAGTGCTCTATCCATTGTGCTATTATAGCTGCCCCCCAAAATCTTATCCTCTTATAAAGTGTTCCCTCCCAATGTTTTCAAGATTATAACACCTTCAAGCATTGATTTCTTTATTTTTTGTTGGTCTTGTCAAGCCATTCTTCTCAACATTCTCTTCTTCATTGCTGTTACTACTTAGAATTTTTATGTGTTGATGCTTCTGCTTCAGCTGCTGCTTTTGCTACTGTTATTACTGTTATCTCTTCTCTTTTAAACATCTTTCATCTTTTCTACCAGTGTTTCCTTACCATCTTCCTCCAAAAATAGTTAGATCTGCTATATCCAAAAAGCTTTCTCTTAACTGAGTGTGGTGCCGCATGATTATGTGTATGCTCTGCTATGGAGATGGTTGGAGTCAGTGTATTTTGAGCTATGGAATTTTGAGATATAGTAAAACTAAAGTCAAATATGCATCCTCACTAACTTCAGCATCAAGATGGTGAGCCTATGGGACCAGAAGGGTTATCAGACTGCCCAAGTAATTGGGCCCAGTCTGGAAACTGAGAAGGTCAATATTTCTGTGCCAATCAATAGTAGAATTGACATGTAGGGCTGCTGATATTCCAGTCTAGGTGAGATAGTTTGAGCTAGTCTCAAAAGAAGCTTTCCCCTCACCCTTCTACTCCATTCATTGATTACATCATTCCTCTTTTCCCTTTCAATACTGAATTTATTGAAAAATGTTGCTGATATATAATGGCTTTTCTTCCTCACTCTTTATTCTTTCCCTGCCTTTACCATTGTAATTAACCTGTGTTTAAAACAGTCACCAATGACTTCCTAATTTTAACATCCAGCCTTCCCTTAGCATCAGAGGAAACCAAAATCACCGGCTTCTCATGGCTATTTATGTTCTTGAAAACAATGAAAGTACATACCTTTAAGAAAGATTGAAACTTTTAGTAATTTAATTCTATTTCCCACATATCCTAACTACTTGACATTTCTACTTACTCTTATACTGGAATGCAGCATCAACCGGGAGACCAATTCCTGGAAAGAGTATTGCTATCCGTCTAGGGTAACCTTTTTCCATGGATTGGTTTATTTCATTATATCTGTAATTACAAAATGGAGCAAAAGGTGGAAGTTTCAAAGAGGTAAATTTAGATTTTGTTTAAGGGAAATAGTGCCTAACAATCTGAGTAATTTGAGTGAGATAAAATGGGTTTCTTTTGAAGATTCTGAGTTTTTTCTTCCAACAGTTTGGTTCCTTTTTTGATTACCCTTTCTTCAGTTACTCTGAGAGAGGATTCCCATTCAGGATTGGACTGGTTGGCATCTGAGGTGTCTTCCAAACTGAAGATTTGTTATTAGCATAAAACATGTGTGTTAAAAAATATGATGACCACAAAAACTCTCTTCATCAAAACTTGTACTACATAGGAAATAAGACAATACTGAAACATCTTCCCTCCTCTCTATGGACCTAGAAGATGAAATGGGTATTTTTCACTCTTGAACAAAGAACATAATGAATTCTGTATTTACCTCCAGTACTTATCTTCAACAAAGAAATAGGTTTTTCTTGTATTCTTGTCAAAGAGAGCTGCATCTATCTTTTTTATGTGCCTTGGAAAGCCAAGGTTGTAAATGGACTTGGGATAACCTGGTAGAATGGCACTTGAACTGATCATCCAGAAATTTTCATCTAGGGTGAGGAAAAGAGATAATATGTGAATTCTTGTTCTCAGTGTAAAAACAATTGTCTTAAGAGGCATGAAAAATCTTTAGGTCACAAGTTCAATTCTGCTTACCAACATGACTATAAATTTTATCCTTTTTTACATCTCTTCTCTTCCATCTGCTTATCAAATCATTAGACTGAGGGAACTAAGTATCTACCTCTAGAAAATACCTTGAGGTTATATCTGAGCATATCCAATCAAAGTACCACTAAAGGCACATGTTCTTATTGAAAAACAAATAAAAGGATAGCAGAAAAGATAGAAAATGCATGCTAATTTTTTAGGAAAGAGTATCAATTCTTCTGACACCCATCTAGACCCTGGGTAACTTGGTGTTTATTTTTAAAGTTGTGTGAAAAGACCTGATATTTGCAGATACAACTTTAAGGTTATATATTGTCTAATATTCTCTTCTCTATAACCCTTTGGGGTAGTTAGGACAAATGTTATTATCATCATTTTACTGGTTAGAAACTGAGGGAATGAGAAATGAAGGGACTTGCTCAAGGTCACCTAGAAAGTGAGAGACAAATCAAAGACAGGTCTTCCCATTCCAAGTCAAATGTCCTTCCTGATACATTTTAGATACTGCCTTAGAAATATCTACATACAGAAATACTGGAAATTAATTCTGATGTGCTTCTTATAATTATGTTTAAGAAGCTAAAGTCAAGTGAGGGCAACTAAGTGGTGCCATGAATTGAGTTCTATGTCTAGAGTCAAGGAGAGCAGATTTGAAAAATGACCTCATCAACTTACCAGCTGTGTTGCCCTAGTCAAGTCATTTAACTTCTATCTGCCTCAATTTCCTTTCCTTAAAATTGGGATAATGATGGCAACTATCTCCTAGACTTGTTGTGAAGATTAAATGAGATATTTCTAAAATGACCAGGACAATGTGTGATGCTTCTCTTCTTTTTAATGGGGAAGCACTTTCATTCTGGGTCACTAGTGATGTTTCTTTTCCTAATATTTTAATTGGCCACAAATGACAGAGAGATACAATGGAAGAAGTTACCTTTAAAGATCAGAATTTCATCCCTGTCATTTTCATAGGCAGCTTGAATACCATCTGGCAGAGCTGGCCAAAATGAAGAAATTAATTCAAATTCAACTTCTGAGAGTTCAGGATAAATTCTCCACAAATACCTGTTTCAGATATAAGATAATCTTATGTGTACATATAGCATAGATGATGATAGCCATGAGATGTATGTAAATGTCTGGAATCATCCCCATCATAATTTATAAGTATTTCTTGTGTGTCTCTCATAGATACAATAGCTTTGAAACTTGCTTTTGCCTCTGTGAGTTAGAAAAGCTTGTGCTCCTTGTGGAATCTCTGTAGAGCCCCTCAGAGTTCTCAGACTGAACCACAACTCTAGGAACTCATGACCTAGGTCATTTGGGATTGACCTTCAATTTCAAATCTGGCATCTGTTGGAATGAAAAATGTCTTCTTTGAAAACATAGAATGTTAAAGTCGATCCATATTGGAAGGGATTTCAGAATTTGTCTAGTCTGCCTCCTACTCAAAACAGGAAAGCTCTCTAATATAGTCATTCAGGTAGTTCTCCAGTGTCTGCTTGAACATTAAAAGTTAGGAATCTGTTAGGAAATTCAGAAATGACATAAGGAACAAAATCGAGTTACTGTGGTTAATCAAAGCCCAAGTAATTCAATATGGCATAAATCCCTACCACAAATTATCGTGTTCTGGAATAGGATTTAAAGACTTGTGTAGAATATTCTTGTTTAAAATAGACATTTCACCCTTTGGCATAATGGGCATTCAACAAAACAAAAATTCATTTAAAAGAACAAGTTCCAGAAAAGGGAGAGATCTTGTTGAAAGAAAAATGATTTACCTGTCTTTAAAGAATATAACTTCTCTGCGCAAGGTGGTGACAGCATCGAAAGTCAAATTAGGGTCACAGTCTTGGGGAATAGTGGGTGTCTTTGGCTTAACAGGTATCTTAGGTGAGGATCCTTCAGTATGAGAACAATACATTTGAAACAACCATATTGAATGGCAAGAATGTGAGGAAATAACATGAGTACAGAGGAGGCTTGCACAATGAGAGTTTTTTATGAAAAAAAAATTAAGAAATGATTTACCTAATTTCCTTTCTGAAAGTCTTCTTGTTCAACACATTTGTGTAAAGTCTTGAAGTCCACTTACCATAAATGGCCTGAATGCCCTTGATATCATCATGAGAAAGGGGAGATTTGCTGGGATCAATGAAGGCATAATTTGGGAACATCAAGGAATTTGGATCATTGGAATGTGAGAGACCTAGGGAATGGCCAAACTCATGAGCAGCTACAAGAAACAAGTTGAATCCTTAAAAAAAAAGATAAAGAAATAGTCAATGGGTCAATTAGTCAAGAAGTGCTTATTAAGAGCTTCAGGTTTGCCTACATAAGCACTATGAATATAAAGAATGGCAAAATGAAACTCACATTCTAGAGAGGGAGGAGGGCAGATAAAACATGAAAACTACTTCATAAATGCAAGGTATGTATAGGATGGGTGAAAAATAATCTCACAGAGAAGGTAAGGGGTGGAAAAGATCTCCTGCAGAAGGTAAAGTTTGAGCTGAGTCTTCAAGGCAACCAGTGAATTCAAGCAAGTCAAATGGGGAAGGAAAGCATTCCAGGGAATACAATGCAAATGCTGTCAGGAGATGGAATACTATGAGATAAATAGTTTGTAGTTTGGTATAGTGGGGAAAAATATAATACTCTGCTTTATTGACTTATTGATATTTTAATGAATAATAAACATTTATAAATTAGGACATTTGCATGTTAGATGAAAGGTTGGCTTTGGGGAATTGAAAATAAAATTGTCACAGGGAAGACAATATGTTATGGACTATAATTCATTTGGGAATTATTCAAACTCACTATTAGAAAATAATGGTCTTACTGCAGGTTTAGTAAGGTTTGTAATGCCAAAGTCCAGTTCAAGAAAACATGAGTACAAAACTTTCCTGAAAAGGCAAAGTTTTTTTTGAGGGAAGTTATGATAAAGAAGAACAGTCAGGAACAGTAGATACAGGTCAAATTCCCTGGATTACCTGGGTAGAATTGGGAGCCCAAGTTGATAAAATGTGCTATATTTGTATAGGGTTCTTATCAAGATTAAACAGGACTAGGCATTGAGAGGAGAAAAGATCCTGGACTTAAGAACTGGTGCAGAATTACGATAGTGCTAGGGTGGGGAGAGGGAAACTCCTTGGGAAATGGTGACTTGGTAATATTTGAACTCTTTGGGAAAGGGTTTTCAGTTGTTACTGCTAGTCTTATTTTGACTTTGTGACTCATGATATTTTAGTTTTTCTTGTGCTTCTTCATTTAGAAGGATGATAAGACCACTTAGATTCTTATAGCTCATTTCTGATTTAGTAGGTAAGTCACAGGGAGTTGAACAAGGTACATAAAAGTTAAATATCTTGTCTAGGGTCACACCACCTAATAAAGTTTCATAGATATTTAGCCTAACATTCCATCAAATCCATCAAGCTATCTTCTCATTCAATAGATAAGATGAAATTCAGCCTGTGGAGATAAAATTATTTTTCCCAGCAGAGCTGCCACTAAGATAGGGTTGCTGGTCCGTTGTCCCAAGCATTGAAATGAAAAGGGTATTTAACAGAACTTGTGTTCTTACACTTGCTGTGTAGAAATAACTATGTAGCACCTAATTAGTAAGGATTAAATAAAATAGGAAGCCTCAAGATCACATATTGCCTCTCCTTCAGAGTCTACAGTCTAAGAGAGATACTCCTTAGATCACCCCACTCAGCTCATCACCCCATCTTACAGTGGCTCTTACCCCTCCCCTAACTAAACTGTCCCAAGCATTGTTTGTTATGGCTCTGCCCCTTGGGATCTTAGAAATTCTTATGATTGCTACTCTAGGAAAAGAACCTAAATTATTTGCTATTCAGACTATAGACTACTATCTTGTATCTTTGAAGATGCTGCTCATAGCGCCTCTCAAATACTTATGTGAATTTATAAGCTCATTGATTCAGACAATCATCCATAACTATAACCCAGCTATACCTGCCTGTGATTATTGCCTCTTGTGCACATTCTCTCATAGATCTGACACAGAAAGGTCCTCCAGTGGAGCAAAGTCCCTCATCACTTTTCCCTGATATCTTGAGAATCTTGATGGAGTACTTTCTATCTGCCTGTTGTCCAACATTATTATTATTTTTTTTTTTTGCAAGGCAAATGGGTTAAGTGACCTGTCCGACGTTACACAGCTAGGTGATCATTAAGTGTCCAAGGTGATATTTGAATTCAGGTCCTCCTGACTCCAGCCAGGGCCAATGTTCTATCACTGCGCCACCTAGCTGCCAATATTCTTGCCTTGGGAGCAGCCCATTTTCTCTTCTATGAAGCAATTTCTCAGTGACATTTTTTACTCTCATTCTGTTCAGGCCTTTCATTCCATGGATTTTATCTCCATAATATCTCTTCCACATACTTTCTTCTCTCCTGCCACCACTATGGTGAAAGCCTCATCACCCAACTCCTGGACTATTGCAGTAATGCTGGTGGGTCTCCTTGTCTTAAATAACAATCCAATTCAGTCTGTTCTCCATTCAGCAGTTAAATTGATTTTCCTAAAGTGCAGATCTGATCATGTCACACACACACACACACACACACACACACACACACACAAACAGCTTCCCTTCCCTCATTTGAGTTGCTTTTATTCATCTTTGGGAAAATAAAAATCATCGTTTTGATAGTCAAGGTCCTTTATTACTCAAACTTGTTTGACTTTCCAGTCTTCTTACATCCCTGTACTGCCTAGAACACTCTTCCTCTTCATCTTTATCTCCTTCTTTCCTGGACTTTTTGCAAGTTCTAGGAAAAATCTTTCCTTTTTCAAGAAATCTGTTCCACTTTCTTTTGATGCAAATGTCTTCCCTCCGATGATTATAACCAAATGATCTCATATATTTCTTGTGTATGAATATAGTTTTTTCCTAAATTTCGTCTCCCATTAGGCTATCACCAATTAAACTAGGCAAATTTCTTTGTATCTCCACTACTTAGCACAGTCCTGGCTCTTAATAAATACTAAATACTATTGACTCTTGGCAATGGGGTGGGGATGGGGTTTAAGTGACTTGCCCTAATCACACAGCTAGGTAATTATTACGTATCTGAGGCCAGATTTGAACTTAGGTTCTCCTGACTCCAGGGCTGGTGCTCTATGCACTGTACTTTCTAACTGCTCCAATTCTATTGATTCTTAATTTAAGGTTTTTTTTTTTTTTAATTTAAGGGTTTTTTTTGGTTTTGTTTTTTGTTTTTTGCAAGGCAATGGGGGTTAAGTGGCTTGCCCAAGGCCATACAACTAGGTAATTATTAAGTGTCTGAGGTCGGATTTGAACTCAGGTACTCCTGACTCCAGGGCTGGTGCTCTATCCACTGCGCCACCTAGCTGCCCCCCAATTCTATTGATCCTTAAGTGATTGACCTTAAGGAAATATCCTCCCCACAATGGCCCGGAATGGAAATCTAATCTGTTCTTTGAATTTTGACTCAAATGTCATCTTTCCCAAGACACATTCCCTGATCCTCCCCCATTAGAAATTATCCTTCTTCCTCATGGCACTTTTACAACATATCATACATAAAATAATTGTGTAGCTAACATTTACATAGTGTTTTAAGTGTTTTAAAATATCATCCCATTTGATCCTCACAATAACCTTAAAAGGTAGGAGTTATTATTATCCACATTTTATACAAGGGGAAATTGGGGCTGATTGAGCTAAAACACTGTCTACTGAACCACTCTTGCAACCACCCTCATTTGTGTTATATGTTTTTGTGTATCTTCCTCACCTTCATCACTAGACATGAAACTCCTTGAATTGTATAAGTTGTGATTCTGAATAGCAGTCACCTAGTAGTTAGACATTTATCCACAGGAAATATTAGAAGCTTGTCAAGGGCTATGGAGAATATTTGGTAAATGATTATACTGTAATCTTGAAATATTTGATCTCTTACTTATATAGAGAGAGTTATCTGGAAAAGATTATCTGGAAGCCAAGGTGCATAAGAACTAAAAAAGATTGGGAATCGAGAGAGAGAGAGAGAGAGAGAGAGAGATCTTTGGAAATCCTGGTAAATATTGGTGGAGTCACCATGCTCCACACTTCTGATTCTCTGTCTAACCTTAACCTCTAACTATGTGGAGAAGTTTCTTGTATATATGTATATATATATGTGTATATATATATATATATATATATATATATATATATTAAACAGTAGAGTTAGTATTTGCAGTTAGTGATGTCATTCTACAACATGGAGGCTAGGGGGTTTAATAGCTCAAGACAACCTTGTGAATATGGAGAAAAACAACTATTGACAAGCTATTAATTTTGGGGTGTGGGTAAAGAAAGAAGCAAGGAGGGAGGGAGGGAGGAAAGAAGGGAAGAAGAAAGGAAAGTAAGTAGGAAGAGATAGAGTGAGAAAAGAAGGAATAAGAAGGAAAAAGGAAGGGAATAGAGGGAGGGAGAAGAATGAAGGAAGGAAGGGAGAAAGAGATGGAGGACGGAAAAGAACAAGCATTCATTAAATATGTTATGAGTCAGGCATTTTGCTAAGCAATTCACAAATATTATCTCATTTGAACCTCAAGATGTGTCCAAGATATAAGCATTATTATTCCCATATTATAGTTGAAGAAACTTGGGGGCACAGATGGAATTAATCTTTTTTACCTACTTACTATACACTAGCCTCTGTGCCAAGTACTTTACAGATATTATTTCATTTTATCCTTAGAACAATCCTGTGAAGTAGGTACTTTTATTATCCCTATTTGACACTTGAGGAAACTAAGCCAGATAGAGATTAAATGACTTGTTCAGGGTTATAGAACCAATGTCTGAGGTCATATTTGATCTCTTGTTCTCTTGATTTATTCATGTTATAACTCTATGCCTGGCCCTAAAAGCAACCATGATGTTAGCAATGCCTTTGGAAATTTTGGTGAATGTTAGTGGGTTCACTTACTTCCAGAGCCTTTTGGTGACTTCCTCCACATCAGATTTTTACATTTCAGGAGTATAGTCATCCTTTAAAGCAATTTCTTAAAAAGAATTGTTGGGTATTAAGAATTCCCAAAACTCACCACTTGAATCTTTGGTCCAATTTTCATCCTCATCAAAGTGGGTATCTCCACCAATTCCCCTGCCAGGAGGAAAAGCATGGCCTAGGACTCCCAGCGGACCATCAAAATGACGAGGGCATTTACCATGGGCTGTAAAATTAGCAATAATAAACTAACATTTAAATAGTGTTTTAAATTTGGAAAACATTTTCAAATATAATCTCATGTTTTATTTATTTTGAGTTTTAAAAATTTACCCTTTTTCTTGCTTCCCTCCCCCCACCCCCCCACATAAAGCAGTCTGTTAATCTTTACATTGTTTCCATGGTATGCATTGATCTAAATTGAATGCAATGAGAGAGAAATCATTTCCTTAAGGAAGAAAAATAAAGTATAAGAGATAGTAAAAGTACATAATAAGATAATGTTTTTTTTTTCTAAATTGAAGGTAATAATAGTCTTTGGTAATAGTTTCTCTCTCTCCGAAGTCTTTGTTCAAACTCCACAATTCTTTCTCTGAATACAGATGGTATTTTCCATTGCAGAGTGCCCAGAATTGTCCCTGATTTACACTGATGGAATGAGCAAGTCCATCAAGGATGATGATCGCCCCCCTGTTGCTGTTAGGGTATACAGTGTTTTTCTGGTTCTGCTCATCTCGCTCAGCATTAGTTCATGCAAATCCTTCCATGCTTCCCTGAATTCCCATCCCTCCTGGTTTCTTATTTCTTTTTTTCTTTTTTTGGTTAATATCACTTTATTTATACATCACTAATATTCTTGTTTAAGAGTAAACATAATACCCCCTCCCCCACAAAAATATAGAATCTCATGAGAAATAAAGTAAAAGAAAGAAAAAAAATATGTTTCAGTCTGTGTTCTGATACCATCAGCTCTGTTTCGGGTGGATCACATGCTTTATCATAAGTCCATCACAGAAGTTACTTCCATATTTTCCAATAGTTGCTGTTGCTGATTGTAATTCCCTCTATCCACCTCCCTACTACCATATATTATATTTTCTCTCTCCTTTCACTCTGTCCTTCTTCTAAAATGTGCTGTAGAGTAGCTGAGTGGCTCAGCGGACAGAGTACCAACCTTGGGGCCAAGAGGCCCCAAATCCAGGTACCACCTCAGAGACCCAGCAGTCACCTGGAGCTGTGATCCTGGACAGGCCACCCAATCCCAGCACCTTACAAAAAATAAAAAAGAAAATGTGTTATATCTGACTGTGATCTATCCTCTCCTCTATCACCACATCCCTCCCTTCCCCTGCTCCCCTTCTCTCCTTTTTTACTCTAGATGTCTATACCCTATTGAGTATGTATGCTGTTTCCTCTCTGAGTCATTTCTTTTTTTTTAAGGTTTTTTGCAAGGCAAATGGGGTTAAGTGGTTTTCCCAAGGCCACACAGCTAGGTAATTATTAAGTGTCTGAGGCCAGATTTGAACTCAGATACTCCTGACTCCAGGGCTGGTGCTCTTTCCACTGCACCACCTAGCTACCCCTGTCTGAGTCATTTCGGATGAGAGTGAAGGTTCCCTCATTCCCCCTTGCCTTTCCCCTTTCCATTTCATTGCAAAAGCTCATTGCAAAAAAAATATCTTTTATATGAAATATCTTAGCCTATTCCACCTTTCCTCTCTTTAACTCCCAGTACATTTCCCTTTTAGCCATTGACTTCATTTTTTACAATATATTATATCTTCTAATGAATGAGAATATATTTGAAAGAATGAGCCATTTATAGCATTTCAGAATTTCAATGCTGGAAGTCATATCTACAAAACATCTCCTCTGTACTATCCCTATCAAGTAGTCAGATTGCCCTTTCCTTGCAAACCTACCTGGTGAGAGGTAATTCATTATCTTCTAATGTAGTCCATTTCATTTTTTCTTTTTAGGTTTTTGCAAGGAAAATGGGATTAAGTGGCTTGCCCAAACAGCTAGATAATTATTATTGTCTGAGGTGGGATTTGAAACCAGGTACTCCTGACTCCAAGGTGCTCTATCCACTGCACTACCTAGCTGCCCCAAGTCCATTTCATTTTGAGAATCTGATTATTAGATTTTTTACCCTAACTAGTCTTCTGCAGTTGTTTGGTACCCATTGCTTGCCATTCTTCCCTCTGGGGCCTAGCAGGACAAATCTTATTTAATTCATAAGATGAATTAACCAAGATGAAAACACCCTGGTTAATGATTCATTTATGCTGTAACTATACCTCTGGTCCTAAAAGCAACCATGATGTCAGCAATGTCTTTGGAAATCCTGGTGAATGTTAGTGGGGTCACCTTGCTCCACACTTCCAGAGCCTTTTGTATGGCTTCCTCCACATCAGATTTTTCCATATCAGGAGTATAGTTCAATATCCTTTAAAGTTAACATAAAGTCAAAAACATTCATGCAAATATGCATTCCACATACATATTGGTATATAGATAACTAAATCACTGGTGTTCTATCACCCGAATCCTACATCTACTACTTTTTTGTCTAATTCCCTATTAGAAATAAAACATGTATTTGATATACCTGTATGCATACACATATTTTTAATAGATATACATACTTGGTATGGCTATAAAATAATGAGACTCACATTCTTGAATGACTTATAGAAATTAGTCTTACAATAGCTGGATATTTAGGCATATCCCCCTGCTAATTAATTTAAATTTCAGCTCCTTAAAATTTTCCCCTCTGATCCAAGAACTACTTAGGGGAAAATGTCACCTTTATTTACTTGTTAGTTAACAAGTATTTAAAAAATGCCTACTATGTAATAGACACTGTGTGAACCTCTAGGGATGCAAAGAAAGTTAAAAGATAATAACTGTCTTCAAGAAGCTTCTAGTCTAATTTTGTATCATAACTTTATTGAGAATTGGGAGAGAACTGAGAAGTTGTGTCTCAGTCCAACATCTTTATTTTACAGATGCAGTGAAATGAGAGCCCAGTGAAATGAGAGAACTTGTCCAAGTGTTGGGGATAGAGACAGAAATAAAATGCTACTTGCTTCCCAGAAGAACCTAAATTTTATTATGGAAAACACATGTACATAGAGTATATACAAAATAAATTCTAGACCATTTTTATTTTGTTTGGGAGAGGCACTAGAGACTAAAGGAATCAAGAAAGGCTTCATGTGAGAACTTTTAAGAAGTTTTCTTAAGGGATGAAGGTGAGAGATTAAACGGAATGCTATGTATAAAGAATATCTAGAAAGTCAATTTGCAAATTATTTTTTTAAAAATATTTATTTTTCCAACTACATGCAAAGGTCGCTTTCAACATTCATTTTTTCCCCACTGCTAATAGTCCTTTGATGAATGAAGAAGACCACACCTATCAATCAGATGATTAGAGAATGAGTAGCACAATTCTTACTTGCCTATAGCTGAAGCAAAAAATCCCAGGACCTTATTTTTTAGGAAACAGGACTTCTAGAAATGGTCTGACTACTGTAGGAGTCTCTTGGTCTTAAATGGTTTTGGTACCTCCCATATCATCAGTGAGGCAATCATGGCACCAAAACAATGCTAAATAAGCACAAGTTTGTGCTGTGTGATAACATACAGCAACCTGGTAAGTCCTAAACTATCACTTGAGGGATTAATCCTCAGTATGGTCTTTCTTCACAGGTTTTGTGTTCCACATTTTTCTCCCTTCTTTCTCCCCTCCCATTGACAGTGAATAATCTAATATAGGTTTTACATATATAACTATGTGAAACATGTTTCATTATTGCTCATGTTGTGAAAAAGGAATCAGAACAAAAGGAAAAGCATAAAAAATTTTAAAAATGAAAAATAGTGTGCTTTGATCTGCGTTCACACTCTACAGTTCCTTCTCTGGATGAGGATGGTATTTTCTATCACAAGTTCTTTAGAATTAATTGTCTTTCCTCATTGTAATACTGAGAAGAGTTGCAAATTATCTTTGCATGTTATTGGGAAATATAAGATACACTTAAAACAAAGAAAATCACAATGACTAGGTTATAAAGTATTGAAAAGAAATTATATCAAGATGATGAAGTACAAGCTAGGATCCAGCTGAATTCTCCCATTATTCTTTTCTAATTTTAAAATAACTCAAATCAAATTTTACACTTACAGAGTCAACAAAAGATTAGAGGGACACTATTTTCCAGCCTAAGACAACTTAGGAAACCTGAAGAAGTCTGGGACATTGCTATGCAATAGTATTGGAGTTGGCCATAACCTCAGCAGCAGCAAAAGCTCTCAATTCAGAAATGGTGGTGGTGGGGGGAATCAGACAATTTGTCGTAGAGACATTACAGGGTACCTTTTGATGGCATTAGTTGTAACTGGTGTTGAGCAACAATTTTATTACTTGTATGCCGTTTTGGGTCCTAATTGCAGTGTAGAGAACACTTGGGATCAGCCACAAGGGAGCAGGGGCCCAGAGTTCAGTTCTAGGGCTAAGAGGACCATTAGCACTTGAAACTGCAGGAGAACAGGGGACCTGGTCACACAGTTCCAGGGTCAAAATGAGCACCAATATTTGTGGCTTTAGGACAGTAGGGGCCTTTTCTGGGTAAGGAGAGCATTATCACACTTTTCGTTGATTAGCTCTAACCTGGAAGCACCAAAAACTTGTAGATCCGAGAATTGGCTCTGAAACCAGGAGCAAGAAAAAAATATGAAGCTTAGCACAATGCCTCCCCATTCCCAGGTGGTCAGAATCCAATTTTAACATAAAGTTCAAAGTCAAGAAATAGTCTGGAAAAATGAGCAAAAAGAAAAACTTGACCATAAAAGGCTGCTCTGGTGGAAGAGAAGACCAAAGCATAAACTTAGAAGAGGAAAAGAATATAAAAATAGTTACAAACAAAATCTCAGATAAAAATACTAATTGGACCCGAAGTCAGCAAGAATCCTTGGAAGAGTTAAAGAATACTAATAATACATGAAAATTGTGAAAAGAGAATTAAGAATTTGAATACAGAGAAACAAAATAACTAAGAAAATAAAACCTTAAAAATTACCAAATGGTAAAAAAGGCATAAAAATTCACTGAAAACAAGTCTTATAAAAGTAGAATAAGTGAAATAGAACAAAGCACAAAAAACCCCAAACTCACAGAAGAAAAGATTTTCTTTAAAAGAAAAGCTGGCTAAATGGAAAAGAGTACAAAAATTCATTGAAGAAATAGTTTCTTAAAAATTAGAATTAGATAGGTGGAAGCTAATGGCTTCATGAAAATTCAAGAAACAATAAAATAATTAAAAGGTCAAAAGAATGAAAAACTAGAAGGGATTGTGAAATATTTTATTGAAAATCAACTGACCTGAGAAATAAATTCAGAAGATATAATTTAAGAATTAATGGACTACATTAATGCTATTATTAAAAAAGACTAGACATTATATTTTAAGAAATAATTAAGAAAAAATGTTCTAATATCTCAGAGAGAGAAGGATTAACAAAGGAAAATATAATGGGGAGAAATGCACAATTAATGATGGTAAATGTAAATGTGAAGACAATGAACTAATCCATAGAATGGAAATATATAG
This sequence comes from Macrotis lagotis, assembly GCF_037893015.1. Lineage (NCBI taxonomy): Eukaryota > Metazoa > Chordata > Mammalia > Peramelemorphia > Peramelidae > Macrotis > Macrotis lagotis. The sequence continues at coordinate 775,923,077 of NC_133658.1, forward strand.
CAGAATGTATTGGAAACTAGAATCTAACAATTCATTGTTAGACACTTAGGACAGAAACACACTCCCACAAGAGTGAAATGAAGGACCAGAACAAAGTCTTTTATATGAAGAGGATAGGGGTAACAATCATGATCTCAGACAAAGCAAAAGCAAAAATAGACTTAATTATAACAGACAATCAAGGAAAAGTACATTTTTGCTAAAAGGTACCATAGACAATAAAATAATATCAAAAACTTTTACTACAATCTTCTCCAATAAACAACTCATTTCTTAAATATATTGGGAACTGAGTAAAATTTATAAAAAAATAGGAAACCATTCCCTAATTGATAATTGCTCAAAAGATATGAATGGAAAATTTTCAGCAGAAATCAAAACTATTCATGGTTATATGAAAAAAAATTTTCTAAATCACTGTTAATAAGATAAAGGTAAATTAAAATAACTCTGAAGTACCACCTCACACCTATCACAAATGACAAATGATGGAGAGGATGATGGAATATTGGTACATTAATGAATTGTTAGTAGAGCAGTGAACTAGTACAACCATTTGGAGAACAATCTAGAAATCTGTCCCAGACTATTGCCCTTTAATCTACAATACCACTGTACCTCAAAGAGATCAAAGACAAAGGAAAAGGATTTATATGTACAAAAATATTTATAGTAGTTTATTTGGTAATGGGAAAGAACTGAAAACCGAAAAAATAGTTATCAATTGGAGAGTGCTTGAGCAAGGTGTGGCATATGTTTGTAATGGAATAGCTCAATTGTGCTATAAGAAATGATGAGGGGTGGTTTTAGAAAAAAAATTATAAACCTATATGAACTGATGCAAAGTGAAATGAGAAAAACCAGTAGATCAGTATGCACAGTAACACGAATGCTCTAATGATGATCAATGGTTAAAAAAAAACAACTTGGCTACTCTGATTAATACCACTATCAAAGATAATTCCAAGGGATTCATGAGGAAAATATTATCTCCTTCTAGAGAGAGAACTGATGAATTCTAAGTGTAAATTAAAGCATAATATCCTCATTTTTTTGCAAAATGGCTAATATGGAAATAGGTTTTGCATGATTTCATGTGTATAATTGATATGTGGTTTGTCTTTTCAGTGGATTAAAAAAGGATGGGAGAAAGGAAGAGAATTTGAAACAATTTTTTTAAAAAATGTAAAGAAAAAATTGTTTTTTGAGAGAAAGGAAATTATGTATAACAAGAATAAATAGAAGCTTAGAATAGGTTCTGAAGAGTCTTAAATACTAGAGGAATTTGTATTTGATCCTAGAAGCATAGGAAGTCACTAATGTTTTTTGAACAGAGAAGAAATATGGTCAGACCTGTGCTTTAGGTTTATTATTTTGGAAGCTATGTGGAGAATGAAGTACAGATAGAAGAGACTGGAGACTGAGGAAACCAATTAGAAAATTTTTGCAATATTCCAGAAAAGAAGTGATGAAGACCAAAATTAAGAGGGAGGAACTATATAAATGGAGAGAATGAGATGAATTAGAGTTGCTGTAGAGGTGGAATCAATAAGATCTGGCATTGGACTGACTGAGTTGATTGAATATGTAGGCTGAGGAAGAGCAAGGAGGAAAGAATGATGTAGTATTTCTGAATCTATGACTAGAAGAATGTGACAGGAAAAACTGGAAGAGCACTATGTTTGAGGGAAAGAGAATAATAGGGAAGAAGTGGAAGAGATGAAATCTAATGACTTTAAATTCAGTACTTTATGGAGGAGAAGAAAAATTCGTAATCAGATATAGAGTTTGATTGGACTCCTTTATTGGCTCCCAACTTAAATGAAAGACTGGAACCCACACTTAAACATATGCTCTTTCCATTCAAGAACCAGTACAGAGCTAGATTTCATTGCATCTTTTCCTCTATCTTCACTGTCATCAACCTCTTCTCCACGTTATACCTTATGAATGATTATGATTATGATGGTGATTCTACTAATAGCTAGCATTTACATGAAATGCTTTGCATACATTATCTCATTTGATTTTACAACAATCTTGAGGGGTAGATGCTATTATTATCACTATTTTACAGATAAGGAAACTATGGCTGAGAGGTTAAATGGTTTGCACAGACCTAGAACCATACAGTTAGTAGATGTCTCAGGAAAGATCCTACTTGCCTAGGTGAACAACTACTGACTCAATATAAAAAAGCCATCAGCTATCTAGCATGTGTTTTCTTACCATATAGGACCTTGGTTTCCATCATGAAACTTATAATACTAGAAATGAGAATAATTCTTGTATGCATAAACATACCTGAGGAATAATTGGTAGCTATGAACAGTTCTGTGTCATTGCTACTTCTCACATTTTTAAATGGTGTCCTTTAATTTATTGAACTTTTCACAGCACTCAGTAATAGATTTATAGCCATTATATTATCTTCCTGAACCTGCTGTTTGCCTCTCATGTCACTAAGGTGTAGTAATAAAAATAATGGTTAGCATTTATATAGCACTTATATAGCATTTACAAAGCATTTTACAAATTTAATCTAATTTGATCCTCACAGCAACCCTGGGAGATAAATTATCATCCTCATATTGCAGATGAGGAAAATCAAGCAGGCATGAAGGGATTGCTCAGGGTCACACAACTAGGAAATTCTGATGCTGGATTTGAATTCATGTTCTCTCTCCTTCGAATCTAGCCCTCATCTACTGAACCAACTAGGCAGAGCAAGAGAGCTGAGGAAAAGATAAGAATCTTAGAAGCTGTAATAGACTTTGTCCACTTCCTTCATTCAAAGTCAGGAACATACATAATTTATTGTGAAACAGTTACAGTGATCCTTATTTTATAATAGCTTTAAAGAAAAGATTTGGTAAAATTCCTCAAAATCTATTCTAATATTAAATAGCCCTCACAGTTGGGAAGTCTTCATCATTTCCAACTTAAATTGGCTATGTTCCATTTATTTTTGTACACATTTTATATAGTAAAGCACATATGTGTAATTTGAGAGTAGAAAAGTTACAGGATTAGAGAAGACAAGCATTACCTATAGGTGAGGTTGTGTTTTTTCCACCCAGGTAGAATATAGCCATACTGACCAACATCAGGCATCCCACACCTGGGCTGTTTCATGATCTCCAGGGTATTAGAGTCAAGTCTCCCAGTCACTGTCAATCCAAAAAACGCTTGCATTTCCCGGAGTTTTCCATCAAAGGGGACATTGCTCTTGTTTTGGACAAGATGACTCCCTTCTATTTCGGGTGTATAGAAATGACCTAAATATTCCTGATCCAAAAAGATAAACACAAAACATGTATATGTACACACACAGATACAAACACATAAATACAACTACACAGTTTAGGATCTCCAATTTAAACTCATTGAATAGAATGATTTGCAACTGACCAAAGAAAACAAACTTAAAACTTCTCAAATCCAACCACACCCTAGAGGATATTGGATTTCTTTTGCCTGGGTAATATTTATGTTTTTAATCTTGACTGCTATGTTCAGTCTAGTGTTTCCTAGAAACAGATTTTCTAAGTACAAGTTTTTTGCTTTGCAAATGCGACCAGTTTCAGTCACATGGGACCATCAAATTATAATGATTTCTACAAGTCTCCTCCTGAGCTAGACATTGCTTCACATTGTAGAATAGGTATTGTAAACCATAACTTGGACTATTCTAGTCAATCTCAAAAATTCTTCCTGATGAATCTCTTAGGTGGTTACTATCCCCCAAAACGCTTTTGTTTCTCTGTCTCAATCTCTCTGTTTTTGTCCTTCAGATGTTGTGTCTGTCTCCATCTCTGCTTCTTTTTCTGTGTTTGTCCATGTGTTTGTCTATCTGTGTTTCTATCTGTCTGCTTCTACCTCTGTTTCTCTGACTCTGGTCTTTTTTCTTTGTCCCTGTGTCAGTCTGTATTAGTTTCTTTGTCTATATCTCTGTTTCTCTCTGTCTCTTTGTTTCTCTGACTTTCTATCTCTCTGTGTCTGTCTCTCTGGCTCTGTCTAGCTCTGTATCACTCTGTCTCTTGGTGTCTCTGTCTCTGTCTCTGTCTCTGTCTCTCTCTCTCTCTCTCTGTCTCTCTCTGTCTCTCTCTGTCTCTCTCTGTCTCTCTCTCTCTCTCTCTCTCTCTCTCTCTCTCTCTCTCTCTCTCTCTCTCTCTCTCTCCTCTCTGTCTTTGTCTTTCTCTGTCTCTCTCTTGCTCTCATTTTCTAAGATTTCCATAGCACGATGTCACCTTTACTGCTTTACTCAAAACTTAACTGTTTGTCTCCCTCATCCACCCCATCCTCATTCAGTACCTCTACCTAGGAGCTTTCTTCTCTTACAAAGGTCAGGGACTCATTTTGCTAATGCTTCAGGTTCTTAGATGAGAGAAAACAAAAGTTGCCTCTATTTTTGTTTGCTTCTAGTCAGTCAGCCAGGAACATTGAATGAGTAAATACCTGAGCGAGCTGCCTGCTTTCTTCATGGTCCATCTTTGGATCTGCAGGAAAAGCAAAAGAGGATGCTAGAGAGATCAAGCAGAGAAAGGGCAAGATCTTCATCTTGGTTCTCACTTGTGCCCCCTTGATTTTAACAGGACTCCTTCCTTTCTTCACATGAAGCTTGGTCCTGCTTGTACAGAATTTAAGTAATACAAGTCAGCAGAGCCATGACTCATTGATTGTATCATCTTTTAATTAACAACAGAGAAGGGCATTTCTAATAAAGCTTACCATGATAGGATTTTATTTTTCTCTTAAATATATTCATTTTGCAATCCCAAAGTTTCTTTTTAATAATTAGACACAGCCATTCTCTGTGGACCACTTGACTCTGTTATGAAGTTGACCACATAAGTCTAACTTTACTCTTTGTAAAGTTGATTTTTAAAAATAGAAATACTGAGATTTGATAAAAGCACTTTCATGTCCCTTGAACTCCCATAGATTAACAAGATATATTTTCCTCAAAATAGCTCCAAGTATTTTTATAGTCTTTATTTCACAGAAGAACCATACACACTCAAAATATCAACCTCATTATTAGAAATGCATAAAGGGAATGAGTGATTATCACTCTCATCATACTTGCTCTGTATTTTTTGGTCATAACAATATATTAGAAAAGAAATATACTTTGAAAGTTTGTCCTTTTCCCCCCTTGAATTTTATATTTTGGGGTCATCTACTTTGTGTTTAATACTGTGTTAGGTGTTGAGGAATCAAAAAATTATAGATGTGTCATAGTTTCAAAAAACATCAGTCTTGTGGGAAAAAATAAAATGCAAATGAAATATGGGAGGGTATTTATAAAATATAATATGATCCAGTGCTGAATTATATAGAAATGAAAAGAATTTGGGGATATCAAGAAGTTGGTATATATATATGTATATATATACATATATATATAAATACATGTATATGTATATATATGGCTTTTGAAAGACCATAGGGTTAAGTGACTTGTCTAGGGTCACACAGATAGGAATAATTTTTTTCTTTAAGTGTCCGAGGTCAAATTTGAACTCATTACTCCTGAATCCAGAGTCAGTGCTCGAATCACTGCACCATCTTAGCTGCCCCTTTGTGATCATGTTATATTGGTGTGATTTCAACATAGCCTTGAAGAATGGACAGAACTTAATTGTAGAAAGGAGAAAAGATAGCATTTAAGGTGGAATGTAAAGGACAAACAAAATCACAGAGGAATGAATTTAGCATATGTCACAAGTATTAATGAAGCCAACCTAAAGAGAATGTGCATATGGAGAATTATGAATGATATGATTAAATAGGAAGAATTGGGGCAGATCATAAAAAGATGTTGAATTGTAGTAATGATAGAGCTATCCTTGGCAATGTAATAACTATCACAAGCTATTTGGAATGGGAGGTTGGAGAATAATAAATTGTCCCTCTCATTTTGGACTTTAGTCAGAATGATGGGTATCAGGAAAATAGTTCCTACTGAGTCATGTTACTACATTAAGATGACTTTCTTTTGTTAAAAGGACAGGACTACTTGGATTCAAAAAGAGTATAAGAGCATTAGATTCTAGATAGAAAGCTGGAATACACTTCAGAGACCATTTATTCCATATCTTCATTTTACAGATGAAGAAGGGAAAGATGGTACAGGGAAGTTATGCAAACTTGCTTAAAGTCACCTTGGCTGGGGCAGAGCCAAGATGGTGGCAGGAGTATAGCCTCTCTTAGGTGCTCTCTCCAAAATATTTCAAAAATCTTAAAATTATGACTCTAAGTTTTTGAGAGGCAGAACCCACAGAAAGATCCAGGGAAGCAATTCTCCAGCCCAAGGTAACCTGGAAACTAGTGGGAAAGCTCTGTTCCATGGGATTGGAGGGGTGGAAAGGCTGGAACAAAGGAACTTCAGCCTCCCAGGAACAGCCCTAGGGCAACTGGGAGCAATGACTCCTGGCAGTATAAGCAGTTAAAATAAAAAAAAATAGAAATAGAAAAAAAATAACATCATGTCACCTTGGCAGTATCTGAAATAAGATTTAAACCCAAGTTCAGCAGTTGCAATACTGCTTCATGTTTTCTTAATGTTCAAAATTAACTTATCCCTTGAAAACTAAGGACACTTCTGTTGTCTCTCAGATTAGCATAGATCCTAGAATGGAAAGTACATTAATCCATCCTCAGAGCAGTTATAAACTCATGAAAGAAGGATAAGATGTGACTATGCTAGACTGGAAATATTGTACTGGGGTCTTCTGAACTCATTCATATTTTTTTTCTTAATACATTTCTCTTCTTTCTTCTCCTGTGGTTCCCTTGATTGATGGGAAGGGAGACAGGTTAAGATAGATAAAGATGAATAATCCAGTCATGTTTTCTTTGCATGTTTTCTTTCTTATATGTGTTTATTTTTAGAGATGCTATTAAGAAAAATAAACACAAGATATCTGAGAATGACAACACCTCCACCCACCATCCACAGTCACCTGTTTTACTTCCAGTCCAATCCTCATAGCCATCTTCTGGGGAAATAAATCTTATGGAAAAGGCGCCAGTCATCCTCACTAACCATCAGTCATTAAGGAGAGACAGGAGGCAATATGTGACAGGCAAGTCTAACTACCATCACCACCTTGACTGCCTTTAGGATCCTGAGCCCCATAATCCCTGGGGAAGTAATGCTTCCAGCCTGGTACTTGCAGCCATCATCAGAAGCAACCCTGTCAAAATATATCCTGGCAATGGCTTCTATAGGTGTTAGAGCTATAGCTACTGAAAACCCAGAAAAGAAGATTCTTGTCATTAAAGTTCTTCAGGTTGTCAAATGATTTGAAATCAGAAATTGATATAATTTTCAGTGAAAATGGCATGGAAGAAGAAGGATTATCACTGACTTTTCCATGTCATCGTTAAAACTATGGGGGTCATTCAATCTGATTTGCAGCTGAAAACTTAGGATAACTCTGATAACTTCTTAGCTCTCAAAGTCAGTAAGTGGAGGAAAGTCTGAGGTATCCATGCAGTGCCAGCTCAGTGGCCAGTTAAACTTTTCACAATTACATGACTCAGACTCAGATCTCTGTCAATATGATCAACTGAACCATATTATGTTAATTTATACATGAAGATTCAAAGCATTTTTTTGGTTCCTTCTAAATTTCCATCAGTATTTTTGTCCATTTATTCTCATTTTTTCTGTATCTGATCATAGTGTGCATTGCATTCTTTTGCTCTGTATATAATATAGATACAAATATATGATACCTAATGTTGAGTTTGGATTTGAGCAAAGGAAGATACACTCACTCAACATTGGGTTGATTGGTCAGATGCTGAACTGGAATATATTCATTTCATCCACATTCACTTCTAACCCAAAGATTCCTGAAAGATCTCAGTTTTAGCTCCAATTAGGAGCCTAACTCAGTCTAGTGACTATGGGATCCATGTTCATAGCTCCAGGAAATATTTTAGCTCTCAGATGTTTATGGTCCAGGGAGGGTTATAGCTCAAGGACCTTAAGGTTCTTAGTGTTATAGGTTTCTCTGGAGGAGGTAAGTAAAATGGTGGGCTGCTTAGAAGTGCTAATTTTGTTGCAGTTTCAGATATTCCAGTTCTGAATCATTCAGCTTTTCCCAATACAATCCTATTTTTAAGCCAAGTAGCATAGACACTGCTTCTTTCTAACTCAGTTCTCCAATACCAGTGAATATAGGGGATATTTATTGTCACAGGGATCACCAGTCCAGGGCTTTCCATTCTGTTCAGTGTAAAATATGCATCATCAGAAAACATATATACGTATACGTATACGTATATGTATATGTATATGTAAGTGTATGTGTATGTGTATATGCATATGTATACATACATATACATACATACATACATGTATATATATACCCGAGTCTCGTGTCTCATTATTCCATGTTCATTTCTTTGTCCCTCTTCCTTCTCTTCCTAAAGTAACCATTCTAGCTAAATTCCTGGTCACTTCCTTTATTTAGCTGGCTCTTCAACTCTTTTTATAGCCTCCTTTGGCACATGGAACTTCAAAACCCACCTTTGGAAGTTTTGAGACACAAGGTCCTTTGTTCCTTCCACTCTTTCTCATTACCTAATGGAGCAGAGTGGTCACAATGAATTAGTGTAGACTAACAAAATATCAGTTTGGGAGCTTGAAACCCACTCACTTTCCTAACCTTCCTCTAAACAGTGATGGATGCATATGCCTCTTTTTTTTCCCTTTTTTGTAATGGGATCGAGTGACTTGCCCAAGGTCACACAGCTAGGTAATTAAGTGTCAGAAGTTGGATTTGAACTCAGGTTCTACTGACTCCATCTATCCACTGTGCCACCTAGCTGCACCTCATGTATTTCTTGATATATATTTTATTTTATTTAATTCATCTCCTCTCTACTCCCATCTCTTAATATGTAAAACAATTTTTTAACATTCACTTTTAAAACCCTGAGTTCCGAATTCTTTCCCTTCTTCTTCTCCACCCCACTCCCCCTCATTGAGAAAGCAAATTATTTGATATAAAAAAATGTGTAGTCATGAAAAAATTACCACAGTAGTAATGTTGTAACAGTAAACATAACCCCCCATGGCAAAAGAGTGGCCTCATGAAAAATAGAGTAAGTAAAGGTATGATTCAATCTGTATTCAGAAACCATCAGCTCTGTCTTTTCAATGGGTAGTATTTTTTTAATCATTAAACTCTTCAGAGTTCTCTTGTACCACAGCATTGCTGAGAAGAGGTGTCATTCCCAGCTAATCTTCCTATAATATTACTATTACTTTGTATATAGTACAATTCCCATTGCTTTTGCTCATGCAAGTTTTTAACTGAGAGCATCCTGTTCATCATTTCTTACAATAGAATAGCATTTCATCTTAATCACATACCACGATTTGTTCAGCCATAACCCAACTGATGGACATCCTCTGAATCTCTAGCTCCCTGTCATGAGAAAAGAGCTGTTATATGTAGCCATATATATATATATATATATTTATGTATGTCCTTTTCCTTCCTGTTTTTCATCTTTTTTGTAATATAAACCAAACCCTGGCACTGCTAGTTCCAAACTGTTCTGCAGAATTGTTGAATCATTTCACAACTCTTCCAACAGTGCATTAATGTCTCATTTTTTCCTACAACTTTTCCAACATTTGCAGGTATTTTCTCCTCTTAATTTATTCTTAAATGAAAATAATTACTAACAGTTCAATATAACTTACCGAAGGGTTAGATTTGCTCCCTGTCTGAACATTTGAAGACAAGGTGTCCAAGGTAAATATCACTTTTTTCCTATTTTTGAGAGGTTATTAATATTATAATTATTGATCCATACATATGTATTAATAAAAAATTGTAATTAAGTTCTTGTTGTTTTTCAGTTGTTCCTGACTCTGTGATCCCAGCTGTAATTTTCTTGGCAAGAATATTTTCTTCAGTTCATTTTACAGATGAGGAAACTGAGTTAAGTGATTTTCCTGTGCCACATAGCTAGTAAATATAAGAGACCAAATTTGAACTCAGACTTTTCTGAATCCAGGCCTGGTACTCTATCGTTGTACCATCCATATTCTAGTTATTTTAAAATGGAATATAATAATTTGTATTTACTTCATCAATCTATACCATAACAAAATCTTTTTGGAAACATGACAGTACAGTTTCCCAGAGTGATTAAAGAGGCAACTTCTTTTTATTAGCAATGTTGGACCTCCTTGGCTCAAAACTGACCTGAACCCCATTAGACTTCAAATCTATAATGTTTGAAATGTAAACAGTATGATTTCTTCTGCTCTCCCCAGTCCCAATTCCACTCTCTGGACATATATGTCAAGGGTAACTTTGGAGCAGACATAAGAGACTTGAGCAAGTGGAAAAATGATTTTACAAGTCTTAATCATTAAATTATTGAAGTTATTTTAAAAATATTTACATTCAAATTAAATTAGAGCTTTCCCTGAAAATCTGTTTATATTCACAAGAGGAAAGGACTATATCAAAGACTGGGGCTGTGATTTCATTGGTATAGTGGACTTGGGTAAGAATCCTCTTCTATCAAGGTAAATCAGTGCCTTCCCCACTATTTAGAGGCTTATGTTTTCTAAAGCATTCACAGATTAAGTGAATGATCCAGGATTTGTCAAAGGTGGGACCTGAACTATTTTTTTCTGGATAGTTTTCTAACCATTATGCTATACTGGATCTCATGTACTTCCTTTTTTTTAAAAAAATAATGAAACTAATGAAATAAAGCAAGCATTTCTATAACACTGGACAATAAAAAAGACAGCTGTACACAAGACAGCAAATCTACCATGCACAACTTGCTATTCCTTTCAAATATAAAATCAAATTATCATATAATTTCTTTCTCTTCCTTTCCTCCTATCCTAGATTTGGCTACTATTAGATACAAATAGGTATATACATACATAAACACATGTGTATATGTATGTGTATATGTACATATATATAAAACTATTCTGCACACACTTTTATTTATCAGTTCTTTAAATGAAGATACTAGCTTTCTTCATATACTCAATAGTTAATTTGGGTATTTATAATAGACAATATTAACTTACTCTCTTAATGTTGTTCTTAAAACAATATTGTTATTGCTAAATATGTTGTTCTCTTGGTCGAGGCATCTTTCCATGTTTTTCTAAAATCATTGGACTCATCATTTCTTATAGCATAGTAGTATTCCATCACAATCATATACTACAACTTCTTCCCCAATTGGCCATTCCCCAATTGATGGTCAATTTTGTAACTTCCAGTTCTTTACCATCACAAAGGGAGTTGCTATAAATTTTTAGAACATATAGTTCCTTTTCCTTTTCCCTTGGTTGTTTTTGGAAATAGGCCAAGTAGCTGCATTGCTGTCTCAAAGAGTATAGGTATTTCAGTAACTCTGTGGGCAAACTTTCCAGTGTTCATTAGTATATTCTTCCTCTACCAGTATTGCTGAAAAGTACTGTCTTCCACTTTGTTTTATTTAGGTCTCTTATTGACTGTATCTGGTCCACTACTTCATTGGTAACTTGTTTAAAAACTCCATGGAAGCATCAATTGAACTCAAATCCCTTTCTGGAGCATTTCTTGGCATTTTCCTTATTCTAGAAATCAGAAGAGGCAATCAGATATCCTATTATTCTCATTAGCTCCCCTAAACCCCTTAAATATGGTGGTAATATTTTGATGAGAGAAAACCATATAGGCAATATAAGTTAGTCATGATTTCAATTAACATTTTGTTTTAAAATACTTCAAATTTTATTTGAGCAGAAATAAAGAGGAAGATTAATAAAACAATGATTTGCTCATAAAAACTTTGAAACATAGGATATATATATATATATGTATATAATACACTGCTGTTCAGAAGTGTTTAAAAATCTGTTCAATCATCATTATGAAATAGTATCTTGAGGTCATTATTATATTCCAACATTTAAAAATAAAAAGTTGGGAAACATTTGGTTTTTGAATGCTTTTTCTAAATCCTAGATACTTTAGATAATATTTTCAAAAAAGAATCATCTTAAGGATGAGAAAGAGAAAGCATTGGCAAAATGACAAAGTGTATATAAAACAAGGACTCACTTGAAGACAATTCTAAATATGAATAGATGTTTTGAATACAATTGGGCAAGAATATAAAAGCATTGATTAAACCTCATTCTTTACTCACAATTGAAATATAAAGTTATCTTATTAACTGCCATAATAACTGGAAAGATGTTAGAAGACAATTACAAAATGTGTTAAAAACGCCTTGTATATTGGATCTTCACTGACAGACTTTAAAAAAAACCCATTTATTGATACATCTAAAAGCAACCTTACTTCTGGCTTATATCTTAGCTATAGCCTATCTACAATTTAACAATCTGTTACTTCTTCCAACAGCAACAATTCTTTTAGTACGGAGATCAAATTTGTAGTATGTAGGTCCACTAAAGAAGTAGAAATAGTCTAGGGGGGAAAAAGAAATCAATAGTTAGCATACAGATATGTTCAAACTTTTCAAATGAAGGAAAATACAGTTTCCAGTCTTACTTTTCTTCTTCTTATTATATATTTTCTCTGGATCTGTGATTTCACTGATATAGGGAATATCTACTGTGGAAAATCCTGTGTAGACTAGCAATTTCTAGTCTTAGTGTTTGATGGACTGAGAGATTAATGTGATTTGCTTCTGGTCACAGAGCTAGTATGTGTCAGACATAAGTCTTATACTCACATATTTCAGACTCCATGACTGACATTCTATCATCCACTATATTATCCATGATTATTCTAAGATTTTTGGTTCTTCACAAAATCCTCAATGTTATTTCTAAAAAACAATTTAGAAATGATCTCACAAAATAGTTATTTCTACTTACCATCTTTTGGGAAAACAGCATCGACACTAGTTTGCAAACCTTGAAAATTATCTGCTATATTTTTAGGATAACCAGGATCCATTGCATGTCTTCGATTATCATATCTGATAAAAATAGATATAGGTTTATAATCATCATCATCATCGTAATAATAAGTAGTTCACAAAGTACACTTTATATACTTTTGAAAGCACATTTGCTTATTTGATTCAAAATCATGGAAGATAATTTGGTCAAGGTATTCATACTTATCTTATAGATGAGAAAAATTATTTACAGAGTAATTAAGTGATTTTTCCAAGGTGAAGTAGTCAGTGGTAGAATTAGCACTAGAATCCTAGCCTCCCAGTGTCAATGTTATTTCTAAAGTAAGAGAGGTTTACAAAGTAATTAATCCACCTGCCCAGAGCATTGCATGAGTACATGTATATTTATATTTAATACAACACTAGTGGTGATAGTTATGGTCAACATCACTCTGGGCCATCTGCAAAATATTTGCTTCAGAAGACTAGAGTTGAATCCCTAAAAAATGAGCACTTTCTTTCCATTGTACCTCTGTATTTACCCCAGCCTAAAGTGTTCTCTTCTTGTATAGAAGCCACCATTCCTTTATTTGATTGAGCAATTTGTAAAAGACAAATTTTCCCAGACCTTATCTTTTTATGGACAACATATAAGTCATGAAAAGAGCACCAATGCAAGAGTCACGACGTCCAAGTAATATGACTCTTTGTTATTTTGATGGCACAATCAATTCATGGTTATGGTCACAGTAATCTCTCAGTCCATCAACCATGGTTATGGTCACTCTTCCATGAGTACAAGTCAGAGCTCTTCCATATCCTTTCGTCTTTTGTAGCAATTCATATCACTAATAATATATTTTGCACCACTTTTCAATACAAGACATTATTTTAACTTATTGTTATAGTTTACTTAGAATTACAAAAAAGTATTAAAGGTAATCTAATCTAATTCCTGAATTTTACACATAAAGAAAATGAGATTAATAAATGTAAAGAAGACTCAAAGTCACATGACCAGTAAGAGGAGATCTGGAACTTCAATCCAAATACTTTGACTTCATAATTACCACAATTCCTTACCATGTTTCCCCTTTGTGTTTTTTTTAATTTTGAATCTTCTGACACCAATATTCCAAGACTTCCAACTATATATTTATAGCACCAGGAGAATATTAGAGATGAAGAAAAATGGCCTTTGTCTCAAAGGATCATCAACTAGCTATGAAACTCACTTAGTTTTGGAAAACTGGACTATTTTGTCAAACACATGAATATCTTGTTACAACAAACATTCAGCTCTTTGGAAATCACTGGAAAATGGAGTTAGCACCTTTCTCTGAATTTTTTCAAGTTGTCAAAGAAGAGCAAGGATGTCTTCCTATCATCTTAAAAACAAATTTCAACTTCTGGATATGGAAACATGCATCCTTACCTCCAGTATTGGTTCTTTACAAAGAAGTATGTTTTTCCAAAGTTGTTATTTGAAACAGCTGCATCAATAGCTTGCACACTTCTTGGGAAGCCAAAGTTGGATATATCTTTGGGGAAACCAGGTCTGATTTCATAGCCATATAGAGTCCAGTACTGATTACCTAGAAATAGTGATGGGGATCCATTATATAAAACTTAAATTTCTCCAAACTGTTTCTATTCGTTGTAAATTCATGATAAAAATCAAATTAGTGCCTGTGCATTTAAAAAAATAATCAAAATTATATTCCCATACTGCTGAGTCATAGTTAATGGTACCTCCTATCACTTGCACAATAAAAAGCCAAATTCCTTATCTTGGCCCTCAACGATTTGACCTCTTTTTACCTCTTAAAAAAGTTTACCCAAGAATTCCCTTTGCTCCAACCAAACTTGACCTACTGAGCAAACAGTGATTATTTTCACATGCAAAAAATGATTCCCAAAATAGTCCCTTGACTCACATTGTTTTCTCTACTGGGGATGCCAAACTGTTTTTTTGTTTCAGTCATAGCCTCCTTCTAGTGTTAGCAAAAGATCTGTCCCTTTTATGTAAATTCCTGTAGATTTTGTTGCCCTCACTATCTATTTGGCACTTAATCCAGACTGATTTATTAAGTTACTACTTTTGTGATGTATAGTTTATCTAGTGAGACTGTAAATTCTTTGAGAACAGAGGTGAAGTCTTATCCTCATCTCTACCCCCAAATTCTCTAGCCCTTTTTTAGTTTAGTACTGGACTCTCCTTGCAAATATAAAGAATACAAGGAATACATTTCTATGATGGTGGTAGCAATTCCTTCCATTGTAAATAGAAATTTTGTTTGATGAGAGACTTCAAAGGTATAGACACAGAGCAAGAAGAAATTAGATTTTTACTTGCTGGGACTCAACATTATAGCCAATAGTCTTTGTCTGATAATCTGGTCTTGGACATGTATAAAAATGGTGAAACTGGTGGTTATCTCCAAAGTCATCTTCCCATTTGTATGTAGGTTCTCAAAGAAACTCCTAATATCCTTCAGAAAAATCCTAAGCAAATGCTATACCCAAATGTGTACAACTCTTTTAGCCCAAACTTTTTTTTATAAGAAAGATTTTATTTATTTTGAGTTTTACAATTTTTCCCCTATTTTTGCCTCCCTCTCCCCACCCCCCACAGAAGGCATTCTGTTAGGGTTTACATTTAACCCAAACTTTGAATCAGCATAGGAATGTTTTTGGAACTGAGAAAACTTGAGTTTGAGTCCTGCCCATGATAAAAACTGGTTGTATGACCAAGGACAAGTCACTTAACTTCTTAATGCCCCATTTAACTCTCTATGACTTTAAATTACGAATGAGTTGCCAGTCCACATGTAGCAAGTTTATAAACTATTCTACATACATGAAAAATCAGACAGCTGAACCCCCAAATCCATCAATTAATGTATGGGAAAGTCTTGAAATATGTTGAAAAATTAATAATAGGGTAATGATTAGATAATTAAGGAGATGACATGCTATGTGCTTCAATTATGGGGCAATTTTAGAACTGTATTCTCCATTAGAGTTAATTTAGTCTCATTCTAACTAAATTTTCAAAAAATAGTTCAAAATCACACTATGAGATGATAATAGTTTTCTTATAACATTTAGGTAAATGGTATGAACGGGGTCAGAAGTTGGAGCATCTAGGTGGCACAGAGGATAGAGTGTGGAGTCAGGAAGATTCATCTTCCTAAATGGAAATCTACCCTCGGAAACTTAGCTGTATGATCCTGGGCAAATCACTTAACCCTGTTTGCCTCAGTTTCTTCATCTATAAATGAAGCTATAGAAAAAAATAACGAATCACTCCAGTGTCTTTGCCAAGAAAACCCCAAATGGAATCATGAAGAGTCAGACAAGACTGAAAAATAACGGAACAACAATAAGATTTCTCTTCAGCTCAGTTCTTCTTACTATATCATCACTCTACTCAGACTCCCAATGAGCTCATACTGCCTCATCTGACAGGAGCTTCCCACTATGGCACCTTAAAGATCACGAGAGCACACCAGCCTTTCTTTTTTTTTCTTCTTTTTCCTTTTTTTGGTTTTTGCAAGGCAGTGGATTTAAATGCTTTTCCCAAGGTCACACAACTAAGTATTAAATGTGTATCTGAGGTTGGATTTGAACTCAGGTCCTCCTGAATCCAGGACCAATGTTTTAACCATTATGCCACCTAGCTCCTCCCACATCATGCTTTCTGCAGAAAATCAAATACAACTGATATCACTCATTGGATCAATCAGTTATTAAATTTTATTAAGTAATTATTCTTTGCCACGTTGTGTATTAAACTCCAAGAATGCAAATATAAGGTCCCTGCCCTCAAGGAGCTTAAATTCTAATGGATGGGGATAAAATTTGGGATTTCATTGATAAAATTTTCCAAATGAAAAAATCCTCTACTAATGCAAGTTTGAACCTTTTCTGTAACTTCTGGCCTTGGAAAGTTACCTAGCACACAGATAGGTTAAATAAGATTTCCAGGGTCATATAAGCAGTATGCAACAGAAGCAGACTAATAGAATAATAAGTAACTTTTAAAATTCCTTATTCCAAGGTCTAAAGTAACAGATTCCTGATATGGGAACATAGAAAAGGACAATAACTGGTATTTGAAACCAGCTCATGTCTCTCTTTGGGCAAGACTAGGGTAAGGAGAGAAATCCAAATGCAGTTACCTTTAAATAGAAAAACTAAATCCTTTTCAACATCCTCATAAGCGGCTTGTATCCCAGAAGGTAATGATGGCCAGAATAAGGAAATCGTATGTAGTTCAGGCCTTACTCCTGGGTGGTGCTTTCGCCAAAAGTACCTGATGAGAATTTAAAAAAAAAAAGGAAATAAAATTAAAGTTGACAATAGCAGTATCTCTTTCAATAACCAAGATGTATGTAATGAAGTCCACTTTTCTTGTGTCTTATAAAGGACTTATCCTGATTTAAGAAAGTATCTTGTCCCAAACTTTTCTTGCATTTTAAGCTACTCTACAAAGATATCTGTAATGTCTCTCTTTTCCTCTAGAGCAGAGGTTGGAAACTATGGCCCCGTTATTTTTACAGCCTGTAAACTAAGAATGGTTTTTATTTTTAAAATTTACTATAATACTTAATTTGAGGTGGGAGTCCTTCAAAAACAGTGAATTACATTTAGCTCATAGGTCATTGTTTGCTTACCTCTGCTCTAGAGATTTAAAGCAGTGTAAATACAATCATTATTTCCAATGAAAACCAAAATCAAGCAACCATCAAAAATGATGAGTAGAAAGGAAAATCAGAGCATTAGGTAATGAATTAAACCCAATAATTTATTTTTAAAATGTCATGGGATACATCTATAAAAGAGAAAGTTAAAGGAAGTACTGATTCAGCTTTATACTTGTCTTTAAAGATGATGACTTCTCCACGGAGAGTGGTAATTGCATCAAAGGACAGCTGTGGGTCACAGTTTCTGGGTGTAGTGGGTCCAGTAGGTTTGATAGGATTATTTGAATGACCTTAAAGACAATATTTGAAGAGGCAAGATTTTAAAAAGTGAAGGGTTGCAAGACTACTGTGTTGCTTCTTGAGGTAATTTAAGAGGGAAGATTCAAGCAACAGAGGCAGATGCTCGGAGACCAGGGAAAGACCTCCTGGAGAGATAGGAGTTATCCAATTCTAGCAAAAAGAATGTTATCACCTCAATCCAACTCATTTTATCATATACTTATTTAAAGTTTTAGTCAACTCAGTCACTACACCATCATAGAGTTCCAATACACTACATCCTTTTGAGGGAGGGAGAAAGAGGGGACACCTGGAGCCAGTGTTGTTGCCAAAGCATAAAGTCTCCTCCTGCCCATAAAACAACTCTTATAATATTTGCCAGAGGAGCATCAGCTGAGTCACTATAAAATTAAATAAACAAGCTCCTTAGTATCAACAACTTAAAAATACTAAAGGAACTTATGGAGAGAATCTTCAAGAGAGTAAAAGTGAGTTCTTCAGAGCTTATGGAGACCCATTCCTTGGGTCCTCCAAACACATGGAGTTCAGCTCCTAATTGTATCTATGAACCAGTCCTAAGAATAGAGAGAATTCTACTCACCATAGATAAACTGAATGCCATTAATGTCATCCTGAGGCAGTACGTAAGTTCTGGGATCTGAGAAGGAATAAGTGGGGAACATCAAGGCACCAGGATCAGTGGAATGAGAAAGGCCCAAGGAATGACCAAATTCATGAGCAGCAACAAGGAATAAATTGTAACCTGAAACAAGAGAGGAATCACAACATTTTCATATATATAAGATTATAGGAATCATTATTATAGGTGTTGACATGTCCAGACCAGAAATGCCTGAAGACCACTTCTTGCAACCTGTGTTTAAGACCTTATTTACACATAGAACCAAGTGATGGGAAATAGGTGGATCCAGGCATTCTTTATATGATTTGAATATAATAAGACCGTCTTTTATGGAATATTCTATTTAAAATGAGAAAAGTGAAGCAACAGAAACATAATGTCATTTGCCCAGGATCAGAAGTAATGATTTTGGACTTGAAATCAATTCTTGACTCCCAGTTCAATGTTCTTTCTATTATATCTCATTCAGTTTTCTTGTTTTGTTTTGTTTTTTACACTTTGGTCTTCCACCTCCTTAATCTTCATTAGCATAGTCAAAGCCAACTTCAGGATATGAATGAGAATAGGCATCCAAGGAAGGTATAGATCAAAGGAGACATTGATTTTGGCATTTAGTTATATATTGACTTACATTGTTTTATACTTGTTTCTTTCCAATCTCCTGTGAGATGTTCTTTGAAAAACTAAAAACATTGTTCCTCAAACAAGACACTCCATTTCCTAACTGGGGCATTTTCACTGACTGTTCACAGGAGCTCTCTTCCTCCTCATCTCTGCCTCCTGGCTTCCTTCAAGTCCCAGCTAAAATCCCATTTTCTGTGGGAAGCCTTTCCCCAATTCTCTTAATCTAATGCCTTCCTTCCATTGATTATATCTGATTTGTGCTCTATATAATTTTTATGATTTTTTTTGCATGTTGCCTTCTTTATTACTCCTGTTATCTGTCTTTGTATCCCCCGGGGCCTTAGTTACAGTGCTGGCACCCAGTAGAGACTAAATAAACATTTGTTACCCATCTGACAAAATGTAAACTCTTATTATTATACAAAATTTCTACTGCAGATAAAATAGTCTACTATTTTCCTCAGAAAATGCTTTTGTGTTTTCTTATCCTTTACTTGTAAAGACTACCCAGAATTCTCTTTAAATTTTTTCCATCTTTCAAAGCCCATATCAAACACCATCTTCTCTATGTTTTCTTCATATCTCTTCCTCCTCCTCACCAGCTTATAACAGTTATTTCATCCCTCTACATTTCTTCATCATTTATATATCCCTCAACCCTCTAACCCATCCACCACAAGCCAAATGAATATTCCTAAAACAGAGATCAAACCATCAGATTTATCCCTGTCCAAAAATATTTAATGACTCTCTTATACTGGTAGGCTAAAACATAAAATTCTTGAATTTGAATTTATTAATTAGTAATCAGTTTAATTTTCCAAGCCCAATTTTATATGACCTCTTTCATACATTTACCATCAAGTTAAATTGGTGTTATTATTGGTCTCTGTGTGTGTTACATTTTATTTCCCTCTTCCACAACTTTGTATAGATTCCCTCCCAAATCTAAAATCAACTCTCCTCATTTTTATCTCAGTTTCCCAAGTTTCCTTCAAAATAGCAAAGATTCCACCTCCTATTCAAGGTCTTCCTGAGCCATGACAGGTTGATTATATATTGTCCTTGAAAATCTTTATTAAATCTAGAACTAGAAGGACCTCTATGGTACCTAATTTTATCCCTTCATTTTACAGATAAGAAAACTGTAGTCCAAGAGTTTATCAGTTCCCTGTAGTCACACAGTATATTAGAATCAGAGATAGGATTTGAATTCAAGTCTTCTGATTCAAAGTTAATGTTTCTTTCCACTATACTATGTTACCTCCTATATTTTGGATTTACTCATTTATGCATAACCCCAATAGAACATAAGCTTCTGGAGAGCAAGGGGTTACTTTGTTTTTATCTTTGTATTTCTGAAGTCTGGCACAGATCTACACATGTTTTAAGTCCAAGACTATGATTTTGTCAATGTCTGGAATTCACACTGTGAAAATACCTTCCACAATTGCAGATCAACAACTTCTTTAGAATTTTTGGTCTTGGGAAGTTGCCTAGGCACTGGAAATCAAGTGACTTTTCTATGGTTTTTAAAAAGTATGTGTTTCCCTCTTCAATAAATTCTGGTGCTTTCCTATTACCTCCAGGAGAAAAAAAAATTGTCTTCTTTTTGTCTTCTAAGCCCTCCACAGCCTGGCCTACCATTTCAGTCTTATACTTGACTTTTCCCATACTCTCTATTTGAGCAACCTTTGTGTCCTTATTGTTCTTTTCTTTTTTTTAGGTTTTTTTTGGAGTTTTTTTTGCAAGGCAAATGGGGTTAAGTGGCTCGCCCAAGGCCACACAGCTAGGTAATGATTAAGTGTCTGAGACCTGATCTGAACCCAGGTACTCCTGACTCCAGGGCCGGTGCTTTATCCACTGTGCCACCTTAGCTGCCCCTCCTTATTGTTCTTTACAGTGGATATTCTATTTTCCAATGCTGTACCTTTTCACAGGCTACTGTTCTTTCAAGGAACACGATTCCTTATCCCTGATACCTTCTGGCTTCCCTGTCTCTTTCAAAACTCAGTTCTAATCCTACCTTCTGCAGGAGACTTCCTTCTATCCTCAGCACACTCCAATAGTGGTTTCTTCCCACAGATAATACTTCCATTGAAATGATTATATTTGAGTTGTACACAGTTTTTTGCATATTGTCTTCTCCATTAGAATGTGAGCTCCTTGATGGGACAAACTATTTTTACCTTTCTTTGTATCCCCTGCATTTTTATACCATATTTCTCATACAGCAAATACTAAATAAGTGCTTATTAATTGACCATGCTGCATTATCTTTCACAAAATCAACAGGTAAGCTAGTAATGTAAGCTTTGAACATGGCAAAGACTTGGTAAATGTGTGTTGAGCTGAATTATTAAATTGATATCCCTGGAACTGGATTCTCAGGAAGCATATATGTCTAGGAGAAAGGATAAAAGTCTTCTTGTTCTAGTCCTGCTTTTGAAAGACCAAGTCTTTCATCTTAGTGAGTTTATTTGGTGCCTAATAAATATTTATTGAATTTGGTTAAATTTAGTGAGAAGAGTGGGGGGAGATTATTTAGACTTTAGTGTAAATAATTTGATTAGTTTTTTTCCTAAATGAAACTATTTTGAATACTGTGTCTTTGTGTGTCTTTGTGTGTGTGTATGTGTGTGTGTGTATGTGTGTTTAAACCAGAAACTGAGTGGTGTGGTAGCATGGAAAAAATAGTCGTTGAGTTAGAAGAATAAGTTTGGGGGCAGCTAGGTGGCGCAGTGAATAGAGTACCATCCCTGGAGTCAGAAGAATCTGAGTTCAAATCCAGACTCAGACACATCATACCTAGCTGTGTGACCTTGGGCAAGTCACTTTAACCCCATTGCCTTGCAAAACCAAAAAAAACCAAAAGGTTTGAATTCTTCCTCCATTACTAGCTATGTGATCTTGAAGAAATGATTTCCTTTCTCTGAATCTCAGTTTCTTCATCTTTAAAATAAAGGAATTAGACCCCTGGTGTCCTTTCAAGTTCTGAATCTATGATCCTAATACAAGGTGTTTTCAAAAGGGAGAGTTTACAAAAGATACAAAGGTGTCTTCCAATTCTAAATTCTATGATCTGTGATCTTATGAGTCATTCCAGAAATCCCAAATCCTATAATATTTAAAGAAATATACAATGACTTTATAAGGTCATTTATATCAAGGGATTCTGTAGCTTAAAATTCATTTTAAAAAAAACTGCTCAATTAGTGTGTATTAAGCCTTTACTATGATTCCAAAAAGGTATGGAGAAGTTGGAATCTATATATGTGGGAAAAGTATTCACATTGATGGCTTATATATAGAAAGATAGTAGAATGGAGAGGATAAACTTAATATCGTCATATAGTAAAAAATCAAGTGACATTCTGGGCTACAATTAAACACAAATAAATTGTCAATTGGAAGGGGCAGCTAGGTGGTATAGTGGATAAAGCACTGGCCTTGGAGTCAGGAGTACCTGGGTTCAAATCCAGTCTCAGACACTTAATAATTACCTAGCTGTGTGGCCTTGGGCAAGCCACTTAACCCCATTTGCCTTGCAAAAAAAAAAAACAAAACTAAAAAAAATTGTCAATTGGTTGGAGTCAAAAGGAATTTTGTTGACAGTAGTTTGAGACATTCAGTTCAACCCTTTAAATGTTACAGATTCAGAAACAGGCTTAAAGTAGTTAACTGATATTTTTCAAGGTCACATGGTTTCTAAGGGTTTAAAGCAAGATTTGAACCTAAGTCTTCTGACTCTAGAGTCTCATTCCACCTTGATTTTCCAGAAAAGAGATGTTAAGAGATTTGTGGGGAAAAACCAATTTCAAAAGTTCAATTCAGAAACTTTTTTTTTTGTAACTTACCCCTTGAGCTTGAGGTCCAAGTTTCATCTTCATCAAAATGAGCATCTCCTCCAATTCCCCGACCTGGTTGAAATGCATGTGCAAGAATTCCATTTGGACCATCAAAAGGAGAGTTATCACCATGAGCTGTAATCAAAACAAAATCAATCCTGAGCCTTCCATATTCTCTGATTGGCTAAAGAGGCTAAATTTAGCAGCATAAGCTGTTATTACCTCCTCGAACAAAAGAGATCTTAATGTCAGCTTCACCATTAGTATTCTTGGTGAACTTCAAAGGTGATGGATCACTCCAAATCTTTAAGGCTTTCTCAATTGCCAAATCCACTTCAGCTTCTAACATATCTGGTGTGTAGTTTAAAATGCTTTAAAATGAAAGGGATGGTAAGAGATAGCAAAATCAAACTCATCATATTAAGCATTAATCACCTTGTAATTTCTTTGAGTTATCTAAGTACTTGTTTTATCCCCTTTCCTAGAGATAAAAATTCCTTGTGGGTAGGGTCATAGAATCAGAGATGTATTGCAGAAATAGAGGACAGAAAGGTGGTCCAATGGATAGAGTGCCAGACCTGGAGTTAGGAAGGCTCATCTTCCTGAATTCAAATCTGACCTCAAATATTTATTAGCCATATGACTGTGGGCAAGTCACTTAATCCTGTTTGTCTCAATTTCCTCATCTGTAAAGTGAGCTGGAGAAGGAAATGACAAAAACAACTCTAGTATCCTTGCCAAGAAAATCCCAAATAAGGATTGGACATGACTGAAATAATTGAACAACAAAAAGTCAAAATAGACCTTAGAGATCATCTAATTTAAAGCTAATTTTGCAGATGAGAAAACCAAGAACTAGAACTGCTAAGTGATGTGCCATAGTCACACAGGTAGGAATTAGCAGAGATGGGATTGAAAATCAAGTCTTGGGCCTCCATATTTGCTGTTCTTTGTAGTGCATCACACTACAAGTCATGATTCATCTTTGTATCCCTAATGTCTGGTTTATGGTATATATATATATATATATATATATATATATATATATATATATATACACACATATATATACAATATACAAAATATAATATATAATATAATATATATATAATATATATATAATATATATAGGCACTCAACAATTATTAATATGTTGTTTTGAGAAAGTGAAGTTAGGTAGTTAATGTCACATATGAATCTCCTTTCTGTTTTTGGAGTAAGTGGAAAATATATTTTCCACTACTCTTTGGGAGAATGTCAGACTATGAATCAGTGAGAGAAGAATGTAAAGTAGGTGCTAGACCTAAAGGAGAAATGTTTAGTAATTGGATAAATTTGAACTAGATTCTCACTAAATCTTTCCTTGGTTGAAAGCAAATTGGATACATGGAGAGATACCTTCTTGCTAACCTAACAAGGTACCACTTAGTTAACCAAAATATTGATTTATTAAATATTTAATTTTACCAGCTTTTGGTGAAAAGGGAACCTGTGTTCTATCATCCTTGAATATAGGAAACTTTACCTGTATGTAATTTCACTTTTTTCCCACTTTGGATTTCCTGGGGTCAGCTTATATTCAGATGAATCAGGAACGCCACATCTGGGCATGTGCATTACTTCCATAGTTTCCTCATCTGGTTGTCCAGTCTCCTCTAATCCAAAGAATCTCTGCATTTCTTTAAGCTTCTCAAACAACTGAGTGCTATTCTTCTGTCGTTTTATCTTGTCTCCACTTTTTGGCATTTCATAAAAGTTTTCCAGATACCTCTGGCCAAAGATAAGCATAAGAAATCTTGTATTAAATCTCAATGCACTTACATTTTCTGAATTATTCTTGTATCAAACCTAGTATAGAGAATGCAGGTTGATCTCCATTTTCATGTCAGCTATGTCTCTGGGAATGTGGGGAAAGCTACAGAGAATATTTCTGTATATAGGCTTTTAAAAGTATAAACCCATTGAAGACAAGCATGACCCATGAATAGGTTTTGATTATAAAATCATGTGACCAGTGTTTTAGCAAACAGAGCCAAGTTTACATATCCAAATCAATGTTGTCTCGTTCAAAGTAGACACTTAGAAGTCTATACACTTATTCTAAGGATATTAAGAATATTCCTTAGTGTGGCACATTATGGGCATATATTTAATAATCAACAATAAAAATATGTGTATGCATGTGTTTGTGTATGTGTGTGTGTGTGTGTGTGTAACCAGAACCACAAGCAGAACAGAATAAATAGGAATTTTTACTATGGTGCTGCTATGGACATGGGCATACTTCTCCACTGGGAGTTCAGGCTTCCATACTTTTCATCCTTGTCATGATATTTATCTTCCAGTCCTACATAGGCATTAGTTAGAACTGATCCTGAGAAAATACAATGGTTGCTTTTCACCCTCCACTCTAGAACTTCCTTGCTGTTCCCTTTTGATTGTGCCACAGTATTTCTCCCTCTTTCTGTGGGTCTATCCTCATACTTTCACATCAACTAAATTTACTCTACCATTTCAGCTAGTTATGGGTCTTATAGTATTTTATAAAAATAGAAAATTATTTTAGGAAAGTTAAAAAGAAAGAATGATACAATTATTTAATTAATTAATAGCAGTTTCATTAGTTCCTTTTTTGATGGGTATGTTGAGCTTTCATTCTGTGAAACTATGGGAAAAAATTTCTTAGCTCTGCCTTTCTTTTTTACTCCTATGATTAATAAATAGCACCTAAATCTGGCAAACAGGAACTTTGATTCCACTTAGGGGTCTACTGAATTGATTTTTCTTATTCTATTTTTTCTGGTTCTAGGATTCCTACTGTCCCTGGGATCCCTGGTTATAATTTAATTCTGTGAATGGAAAACCAGTTAGCAATAATAATATATGGTATTATGTAGCTCTTTTCTTGTAACTACCTTTTAAGGAGGATGGTACAGTGGTCTGTTCTACAGAGGAGAGAACTGAGTTGCACAGCAATCAAATGACTTTCTTAACATCACAGTGGCAGTAAATAAAGGAATCACAACTGAAACCTAGGGCACCTGGCTTCCAAGACACCAAACCATCCCTTAATGGCTATATAGGCATGGGATGGTGAGTTATGGGAGATGACAGGAAATCCTAATTTAAATAAAAGGAGTTTTCAAGTAATCAATAATAGAAGCAATTCATTCTAAAATTTTCACAGTAAGTGATATTGAAGCAATAGCATTTTTATAAATTCTAAAGGCATAGCAAATTTCATTTTCTGCCTTCTGGGGTGGAGAGTTATGAAGAGACAATGTTCATCCTCTTTGAATCTTCTAAATCACTAGATCATAAAGCTGTACCTAAGCCAAATTTTGGAGAGAACAGTCCCATTCCTAACATTCATATTAGGACATTGCAATTGAGAAAGACAGCAATATCCATTTAAATTCCTGAGAAACAAAAAAATCAGCCACCATAATTAACCATTCACAACAAGATTTTACCTGAACAGTTGCCATTTTTTTCTCCTCAAGGCTTTTAGGAGATATAGGAAAAGAACTTGAAAGCTGTGTATGAAGTATCAGGAGAAACAGAAGGATCTTCTTCATATTTGGTATGACTTTTCGTTTGTTTCTCCTAGTAGCAGTACTTTCCATTAAGCCAGACTTTCTGGGTAAGGCCTTTCTTTGCTTGTTCCTGTGGGGCTTCTACCTTCCTTTGTCCCATATTAATGTTCTCTTTACGAATCTGATAAAGCAATATCCAAGATGATGGTTTCTTCAGAAGTTGTGAAGTAACCCTTACTTGTTACATTATCAATTTTGTAATTTTATTCTGTGATTTATTACAAGAAAGGGAGAAGAGGCTTTCAACAGAGAAAAGAGATTGTCTTGTTCTTTGCTCCCTGGATTTTTTTACAGACTTTGTCACTCAGATATTCATTTGAACAAAATTATACATGTAAGAGAAATCTACACAGGAGCAGGAAGCAACTCCCAATCAGTAGAAGTTCTCCCCTGCATATAAAAGATACTGGGACAGACAGAGTAAACTAATATACATCCTATGTGTAATGTACTTGGGTTCTATCCAACTCATTATACTTGAAAAGATTTTTGCCCCTAGCCACGAGTCATGAAGATAGGAGCTGCCATTGAAGAAAGTGAAAAGAGAATGTTTTTCAATGATGAAATCAAGAATGGAGAGTGATGATGGGAAAAAAATTAAAAGGATCCAAAAGAATTAATCTCTAAAGGTAAAATTTCAAGTCCTATGAAGGTAAAGTTCATAGATTTATAGTTGACAAAGGTCACTTACTCCAACTTCCACATTTTGCAGACGAAGAAACTGAGATCAAAGGAGGTTAACTGAGTAGAACTCCTTGAACCATGTTTTCTCAGCACAGGTAAGTTAATTCACTCAATCTTGGGGCTCCATTTCTCCAGGGACTGTGTTAAGGCAATTAGTGGATGGGCTACTTAAAATTCACGTACCCTGTTATATGTAACTCAACCAGATCATGCTTCTTATACCATCTGGTTATCCACCAGTATTCCTGGGCCTACTAGTACTGAAATGTTACTCAGTGCAATGCTGTCAAACTCAACTGTCAAACTTAAATTAACTCTATCACAACTGCTGGAAATGTTCCCCAGACCCAACTCTCTTCCTAAATCAACAGTCCTTCTTCTGTTATTTCCTTCATTAGAATATAAACTCCTTGAGGACACAATTTGCCTGCCTACTTCCTAACACTGTGCCTGACTTAAAATAGGTACTCAATAAATGTCTATTGATTGATCAGTTAACTGGTTGGATACTAATGGTCACAGAGAATCCCAAATCCAGTATTCTTTCCACTGTACCATATCCTGAATAACTTTGGTTAGGGAAGCCTTTAAGTAGTACTTTTCAGATTATAACCCATGAGCAATGACCTGGTCTACTTTATATAAAATCGCCTCCTATATCATCCCAGTGTGCCATTCATGAGTCTTCTCCATGTTAGATCCTTAAGAAATATTTATTAAATGAATGAATATACATACATATGTTGTAATATTTAATTTGGTTGAGATAAGACTTCAGATCCTTCATAATATTTTCTAGAAAATTTTTGATCAACCTTAAGACTTGGGAATTGGACTAGATTAGTGAGGCAGCAAGGTGATATAGTAGAATACTAAACCTAGAGTCAGTTTGTAAACATTTATTAAAGTTTAAATTAATATTGTGTTAGAAACTCTTAAAACACTGGGGAATCAAAGGAATGTCTTTAAAGAACTCATGATCTAATGGGGAAGATAGCATACAAATAACTACATACAAAGTCTAGGGACATGTGGTTAGGGGAGGCAGTCAACATTGAAGGGACTGTGCATGTACTACCTCTATTAGGCTCATACAATGCAAATCCTGACTCTGATACTATTCATGCTTTCCCAGTCATGGACTCCACTATACTTGAAAATCATGAGCATATAGATGATCATTTTATTCATAGATTCAGGAAGACCTGGGTTGAAAACACCTTCAGACACTTACAAGCTGTCTAACCCCGAGAACCTCATGTAACATCTGTGTACCTCAATTACCTTATCGGTGAAATGGTGATGATAAGACAAGCATTAGTTTCCCAGGTTTGTTGGGAGATTCACATGATATGATATTTATAAAGTGTCTTTAAAAATCTTAAAATATTGTATAAATTCCAGTTATAATTATCCAAATGACATATTAAAGATGAATTATAAAATCAATACCATAGCAACTCAGAATCCAAATAGTGCCTTTTCCAAAAGCAGTTCAAGGTGTTTTTCCACATTTTATCTCATGGATGAAGGGAAAGGAATAAACCTTTATAGAGCCATAGGCCAGGCACTGTGTTAGGAGCTTTCACAATGACCCTTCAAGGTAACTGCTTTCATTATCTTTTTTTCAGTTGAGAAAACTGAGGCAAACATGTTGTGAGTTGATCATGTTCCCAAGGCTAGTAAGTATGTGCATTCACATTTGAACGCAGATCTTTCTGACTCCAGATGCACTCATGGGGTAGTTTTTGTTTGATTTTTTTCCCCTTTTGTCAGATGTACAGTTAAAACATACACTTTGCACAGAAGTATCTAATGTTTGCCTTAAGTTGCAGTCATATTGGTGAATTTACTTATATAGTCAAGCTTGGTTTACTTGACTTTTCTTTAAGCGGCTAGTCAGAAAACCAACATTTTCAGGCTGATTCTTGGGGACTGTTTAAATGTTCTAGAAGTTGCACATTTGCTATATCCTGTTTCCTGACAAGAGGGCCAACATTTTGCAAAATGGGGAAGGAGTCAAAGTTTGTATTTGGTCCTTCAGCTTCCCCCTTTCTTCACCTTTATTATCCCTCTGCAGAATCCACTATACCTTCCTACCTTTGGAGCCCATGCTCTTGTGCTATCTCAGGTCTCCTTTCAAAGTTGCTTTCAGAAAGAACTCTGATATAAGCCAATTGTCCATTAGGATGACTTTAAATTGATTTATTCCCTCTCCCAAGGACTTTTGTTACTTAATCATAGAATGAAAATATTTCTCTATTGTATAGTATTTCAGGCATCAGGGAGAAAGAGACCTTCTTGACACCATTAAAATATAACCATTTCAGCAACTGCCTACTTGACTTAAATCACTTATTAACTCATATTTAAATGACACAAAATCCTTTCCTGAATAGATAGCTCCATCAGACATGAAACTTGACTTCATATGTATAAATAATAGAGGAAACAAATCAAATGATCATTGTTGAATTTGGTTATTTCACTTTCTCAGAGTAAATGAAATGGGGGCATATTTAAGGCCCTATGTAACATTTAAAAAAGTAAAATAGAGACTAGACCTGTGATTTTACTTATACAGGGAACTTCTTTCTGTTTAAAGGAACTCTTTCTACCAATGAGATTCAAGGTCTCAGCAATTTACAGTCTTAGAGAGTTGCCTAGAATACTGTGGCATTAAGTGACTTACCCAGTCAGGATCATATAACTAACTTGTGTTAAAGGCAGGATTTGAACTCAGAGCTTGCTAAATTTAAGAACAATTTTTTCATGCACTATTCCAAACTGCTTCATAATTAAGAATTAAGTCTTCTCTTTGTCATATTGATCTAGTCTAAGAGATAGACTGTCTTTGTATTATAGACATCTATGTACTTAGATCATTTCATCACTAGCAGTATGCCTCACGAAGACAGCCTATTTATATTTATGGGCTTCAGTTTCTTCATCTGTAAAATGAAGGGGGTGGATTAGATCAGTGCTGTCAAACTTAAATAGAAATAGAGGTCATTAATATGTAACATAAGGATTCTTATAGGCTGACTACTTAGTTTTAAAATATATTATGTTTTATTGTATTTATATTGCTAAATATTTCCTGATTGCTTTTGCCTTTTAGGGACAGCTAGGAGGTACAGTGAATAGAGTACTGAGCTTGGAATCAAAAAGATTCATCTTCATAAATTCAAATCTAATCTCAGACACATACTAACTGGACAACTCAGTTAACCCTGTTTGCCTCAGTTCCCATCTGTAAAATAGGATGTAGGGTATGTTCAAGGAAGACTACTACCTTGATGTGAGGGTTGCTAGGTCCTTTTCAGGGCTTCTTTTCCACCTTTTATGGCCACCTGAACCACCTAACTCTCACTTGTGGCTCCAAGAAGCTGTAGCATGCACAGTGGCCAGAGTTCAGTAAACCTTTTTGGCAGGTGGGCTAACCTAGGGAGTCTTAAACTCATTGATGAATAGTGAGGAGGGTGTCTACCCCAAGCATGTGAAGTCTTCCACTGGTGGTATAGACAGAGAACAATTCATTCCAACGGCCATGAAGACAGCTGAAACAGATGCTATGGAGTGCTTAGAGCTTGGTTAGCCATTGAAGATGCCAAGGTCATCCACTACATCTTGAGCCATCACCAGTTATTTTGACTCTGTCTTGTCGTGCTGGATCATGATGACTTTGGAAGAGAGAGTGAGGCTGTCAACTTTGTTCAACTCTGCCTCATTTAAGTTCAATTTACAAACACAACAAAAGACATCATTCATAAACATTCATCAAAGTCCTGTGACAACATATAAGTGACTAAGCAGCAGGTGCAGATACACTGGGAGCTGTAGTCACAGCCCTCACACAGGTGGCCCAGGCTATAGGGTCATTTCCTCACTGAAAGCAGCAGGGGATTCAGCAGTCCCCAAGGTGACTGAGCAGCTCTTTTAAGGAACTCACTCCTAATCTGAAGAAGGGGCTAGAAAAGGTGCACTAAAAATTGTCTGCTTACACAAGCCTGGCCTGATTACTGCAGTAGGTGGGGATCCTACAGTGTGGTTCACACACACACACACACACACACACACACAGAGAGAGAGAGAGAGAGAGAGAGAGAGAGAGAGAGAGAGAGAGATCTTTAAAATGAACTGGAGAAGAAAATGGAAAACTACTCCAATATCTTTATCAAGAAACCCCCAAATGGGGTCATGAAGAGTTGGATATAACTGAGTACACTGCATTTTAATTGGGAGAGCCATGGCCAGCAGCTAGCTTGCTTGATATCTCTAGACTAGATCATGTTCATTCCAGTTCTAAGTTCTGTTAATTTACAGTTGAATCTCCTGAACAACCTGTTTGGAGTATGGTGGGGATAGAAGGAACATGGATCTTGAATAGACATAACAATTGGTTCAAATCCCAGCTCCATTACCTACTGGCTATGTTACCTTGAGCAAGTACCTTGTCTTCCTGGTCTTTGATTGCTTATTTTTTTTCTCTTGGTTTTGATTAGGAAGTGGGGTTAAATGACTTCCCCACACAGGTAGGTAACTATTAAGTGTCTGAGGCTGGGTTTGAACTCAGGTCTGGTTGACTCCGGGGCTGATGCTCTATCCACTGTGCCACTTAGCTGCCCCACAATTGTTTGTTTCTAAAGTAAAGGGGTTGGACCAGATGATCTCAAAGATGTCTTTCTGTCTGTGACAGTATTTGTATATGAGAATGGCAAGTGGTAAGGAAATTAATCCCTAGCTTCACCCTAACCTATTTCTCCTTACTCCCTCAAAAGTTGGACTGAAGCAGAGAATTACTGCCACCATGTGGCAAATAGCTCTCTCCCCTTTCTTAGCCAAACTTTTTTCCCTTGGCTTCCTTCAGGGCTGCAATAGAATTTATCCAGAGCCAATCCAAGCTATTCAAGTGACCCAATTTGCCCTGGTGAGAGTTGAGGCAATCAGGATCTTTTTTTCAATGCTGTTTTAATTTTCCCTAAGCATTGCAAAAAAGTTTCTGTCTTCACTTTGGAAGGCAATATTGCTAAGTCAAATGAAACTAGGACTAAAACCCAGATCTCATTACTCAAAGGCTGAGGCTCTTTGCATTATTTCAAAGTTCTGTAAGGCAAATTACATTGCAGACACTAAAATATCAAAATTCTGTAACTTAGATAGATCTGCCTTTCATATTTTATTCTCTAGATCTCAGAACTCAGGGAAACAGAGGGATGCAAAGTGGAAAGAAGCATTTCGTGGATAATTTGTCCAAGTATCACTCTCCCTCTTCCCAAAAGCCATTCTAAAAACAAATAATAATTTAAATAAAATGAAGGAAAAATTGGAAGCATCAATACATTGAAAAAGATTTAAAATATCACCTGTACCTTATAGTATTTCACTTCTACAAAGGAGGGGAATGAGTGTCTTCTTATATCTCTACTCTGGGGCCCTTCTTGGTCTTTGAAATTTTGTAGCATTCACTTTTGTTGTTCTTTCTGTTTATATTGTTG
This sequence comes from Macrotis lagotis, assembly GCF_037893015.1. Taxonomy (NCBI): domain Eukaryota; kingdom Metazoa; phylum Chordata; class Mammalia; order Peramelemorphia; family Peramelidae; genus Macrotis; species Macrotis lagotis. The sequence continues at coordinate 775,955,885 of NC_133658.1, forward strand.
TTGTCTTGTAGGAGAGTGGCATGGTGGGACCTGCATTTTAGGAAAATTACTTTGATGGTTAGGGTATGAATTGGAGTGGGAAAAGACTTGAGGCAGACTGACCCACAAGCAGGCTATTGAAATAGTCCAAACACAAGGTGATGAAAGTCTGCAATTAGAGAGGAGAGAAGGGGGTGCATTGGATACATGTTGTGGAGGTAAAATCAAGAGACTTTGGCAACAGCTTGGTGTGGGAGATGGAGTGAGAGACAAACAAATCCTAGGTAGTGAACCTTCTCCAGTAATAGAGAAAGTAGGAGGGGGACGTGTTTAAGGGGGAAAGATAATGAATTTTCTTTTGGATATATTAAATTTAAGATATCTACAGGACATCCATTTTAAGATGTCTAAAAAGCAGTTCGAGCTGTGAGACTGGAAGTCAGCAGAATTTGGGACAGGATAGGTACATTTGAAAATCATCAGCAAAGGGACAGCTAGGTAGCAAGGTGGATAGAGCACCGGTCCTGGAGTCCGGAGGACCTGAGTTCAAATTTGATCTCAGACACTTAAAAAATTGCCTAGCTGTGTGACCTTGGACAAATCACTTAGCCCCATTGCCTTGCAAAAAACAAAAAAACAAAAACAAAGCATGCTACTTTCTGATTTGTGAATGCTCACATCAAAAATTTATCAATCCTAAATCTCTAATAATGATCTAGGTATAAGGAGTTATTTTAGTAGGACCACCTATTTTAGACTGTGAAACAGAACAGAATCCTAGTCAATAAATTAATAAAACAATAAAGTCTTTACTCTTTGAGGAAAAGAGATTGAAAGGTCTGGGTGCATTTATATACAGATTCCACAAACTATCTGATTTAACTGGCATCATTACAATTTGGAAGTTCACATAAAAACAAATCATGCCTGAGTCATTTTGAGTCATCTATTTAGTGTCTTCCAAGTTTCCAAATACTATAAATCTCTGCACTATTATCTCTTATTCTATATCTCTCTGCTTCAAGCAAGCAATAATTAGAATATAGAGAAAGAAATACTTTAAGGTCTGGAACCTTCCTTCTAAAGTTTTTCATTTCTCTCTTTTTATGTGGGGGAAGAGAAATCTCACCTTTTTCTTTTTGATTGATTGAACTGCAGAAAAAATACATACTCCCTTTTAAGAAAAAAAAATTTAAACAGTATATGTTGAAGAGTGTCTTATCTCAACTGACAGAGAGGATATATAGGCACTCATTTTAATTATCAGCATTTATACTTCTGTGTTTGACAACTATATCTGGATTTGTTAACCTCTAAGATATCATATAGGATCACACCTGGAAGAGGCCTCAAAAGTCATCTAGTCCAAGCACATCATTTTATAGATAAAGAAACTAAGGACTTCAGTGTTTTGCCCAAGGCCAAACAGACACTAGATAAGATTAATTCAGGTTCCCTAGGATTCTAGAGAACTTGATCTTTCCACTATACTGAACTGTCCCCATTGGTATAGTTAATGTCTATTTTTAAAATTCTATTTCTATTTAATCTATTTTCATTTCTCATAAGGTTGAAATCAATGTAATATAATTGCTTACAGTGCATTCACATTTTAATTTTTTCTTCTAATGGGGTGATCTTTGCTCTAACCATTTGATAATCTAAATATATACATAGATAGGTGATTTTTTAAATCATTACTTTACCTGCAATAAATCGTTTCCTTTCCATGAAGATTTAGTCCTTAATTTATATGTCTTTAGGTGCATTCAACAACTTTTGACTCACTATACTTGAAGAAAGTCTTCTTCCTACTACACAGGTATGAGATTATTGAATGATCTACAAGATTTTGTCCTCTTTCTTTTCTTGATCTCAAACCACATTTTTTAACATTTCTTACACTGTACATAGACAGTTTTCATTGAAGACACACATTAAAATTCTCCATGGAATGACTCCATTCTACCATTATCTGTTAAACAAGTATTTATGATAGAATCACAGAGTTGAGGTTTTCAGATATGGGAGCAATTTCAGTGAACAATTAGTCCAAGGGCTGACAAGCTGTGACTTACATATTGGTTACTGTCTGTTTTTGTATGGCCCATGAGGTAAGAATGTAGATGGCAAATCAGATTTGACCCTTGGCCTAACCCTGTCAAGTCCAATCCATACCTGACAAAAGATTTCTTTAGCATGATTTGTAATTGTGGAAAAATTGGAGCAATAAAGGTCCAATAAATTGAAAGAATGACAGGACACATTGTTATATAGAAATTTTATGGATTGGAATATTATAACAGACACAAACAATGAATTTGAATACTATAAAAAATATATGGAAACTTGGATGAAATTATGTGACAATAATGATGTTTTTGTCCTTTGTTATTGTGGAAGACCATGACATCAGGGAAGTGATACTATAATAAGCACATGATTTAGATTTCAGTGTGGGGACTTATTTGAGTCCAGGGGCCAGATATAAACCAGGACAAGTGGAGATGACCCTGGCTGTGAGGCAATTAGGGTTAAGTGACTTGCCCAAAATCACACAGCTAGTAAGTGTGAAGTGCTGAGCCTGGATTTGAGCTTCCATCCCCCTGACTTCAATCCACTCTATCCACTGTGCCACTTAGGGAGAAAAATTTAGAAATCAATATACATATTAAAATATAATTATATAAAATAATGTATGAATAGATGATTGTAGGAGGCCTACATAGAGGCCTAATAGAAATGTATAGAATGCAAAAAATTGATTTAATAAGGCAAAGCATTCTTAAAAACTTTCTTCTAGCAATTCCATTCCCATGTGTATGTTAATATTACACAAAATCCTTTCTTTGGTCCTACAACCACATAGAAAAATAATATTCTTCAAAGAACTGACTATGAGATGCATTGTTCTTCCCTCTCCCTTTTGACCCTAGTGCTCTACCCTCCAGGTTTACCCTTATATATATAAGTTAATAGATCTGTAACACTCCCTCTTCATTTGATACAGATCATAATCCAGCAATACCCACTCATTCTCAGTGATTCTTGTCCTTGATTCCTATATATATTCTCCATAGTAGGTCTATCTAATAGGTAGAGGCCTTCCTCTAGATTTCTTGACACTATTGGATTGTGTAGGCTCATCTTGGTCTCCAACTTGACTGAGTTCTTTACAAACACACACATCTCCCAAATGATTTCTTCCATGTCCTTTTTTCCTTGCAATTTTTTTTACTTACTATATTTTCCCACAACCTACTTATATCCATCATACATTTCTCTAAGGCCTTTTGGATGACTTGAAACTTTAATTCTTCAGAGTTATGGTATCTATAACTTGCATCCCTGTAATATATTGTTCCCCACTTTGCCTTTTTCCTCATTTTATCTAGAAAGAGAAAGAATAAGTAACCAAGCTCAGTTGAGAACAGAGGTAATATAATGCATGTGTTATACACTGGAAACTTGAGCAGAAGGTCTTAAGACCAGAGAAATCAGGGCAAAATGGAAGCCCCATGGGTTCCTTCTTGTCAGGGATTTCCATCAAAATTGCTTTACTCTATTTGCTATAAGATAGCTAGAGAAATACACAGTTGGAGGCAGAGAACTCTGAACAAAAAAGCACCAGCATCAGAAGCTTTGTTGGTATTGGTCTATAATCAAGTAGAAGGGTCAAGATCCTGATACAGATTTCCTGAATATTTATTTGGTGATGAATCTTATTCTATTGCATGAGCAGAACATCAGGTGTACCTTCTGCAAGAAGGTTTCCCTAGTACTCCTCAGAAGTAGTGCCTTCCTTCTAAGATTATCTCCAATTTATCCTCTATATATTGTATTTATATTTGTCTCTCTTTGTTAGACTGTGAGTTCCCTCAGGATAAGGACAGTTTTTACCTCTCTTTGTATCATCATTTGCACAGTGCCTGGCACCTTTAATAAATTCTCATTGACTTGACCAAATGATAGCAAAGGGTTCAAGCTATTGTTCTTTGTTCAGAGCCAAAATCTTAGAATAAGTCATTTGCAATTGACTTCATTTCCTTACATGTCATTCACTTCTTAACACCTCAGAACCTGACTTCCAAACCCTCATTTTTTAAAAATTTAAGACAATGGGTTTAAGTGACTTGCCCAAGGTCACACAGCTAGGTAATTGTGTGTGATTGTGTGTGTGTGTGTGTGTGTGTGTGGTCAGATTTGAACCCAGGTCCTCCTGACTCTAGGTGCTCTATTCACCGTGCCACCCAGCTGCCCCCTTCAAACCCTCATTTAACTGGAAAGCAATAATTTATTAATTGCCAAGTTTAATAATTCATTTTCCCCCCTGCTTGTCATGAGTGATGTTGCTTCCTTGTCTAAGGAAGAAAGGATGTGCACTGGATATATATCAATATTATTCCCTTTGCTCTTTTTCTATATTCTAATGAAAGTTTTAGATAATCCTTTTGTAAGAGAATCAAACAAAGTGATAACACACACAAAATGGTGGAACTAAATGAAGAAAAGTTCATTCTAAGAGAGACAAAGAGATTTTGTGGTCACCATGGAACACCCCTTAGTGTTGAGAAGTGTACTTAAAGGATGGGGATGTTCACTTGGTTCATAGTATCAGGTCCTTTCTTCTGAATAGTCAGGTATTGGTAATGGAGACTCAACAATTGTATATGATCACATTCCAAATAAGGTTGTTTCTTAAATGGGTGAATATTTAAATCTACTGAAATCAGTCTATGGAGTGATATTTTTAAAATGAATTTTCCTCTCTTAGACTTTTTTTGTTCCTGATAGGAATCTCCTTCTGAACAGAATCCTGAACAGAATTTACTTTGATATTTGATGCTAACCTATACAGTTTTGTTGATTATTTTGCATGATGGAGTACTACATTCCATATGAGATATTTGTGTAGGGCTTTAGTATCCCTACTTGTGTAGAGCTTTAGTAATTCTTTTAATGACACAAATTTTAGGATTGGTGATTAGTAGATGATAATAAATCATAAATCAATTTCTTCAGTATTCATTTCTCTTTTCAAAGATTGCCAGATTATTTTATATTTATCATCATACGAAATAGCCTCAACTCTAAGCCACTGTTAATATCATAGCATAGCCTATTGCTTTAAAATGGGTATGCAAATTTAATGATTAAGTCATTTAAAAAATGTAATTCTCCCAGTTAACTAACTAGCAAAAGGCCATTATTCTTAGTATTTAGTATCATGAGTTTCAGTATATGGGCTTTCTTATTGTAGGATTAAAGGATAAAAGATTTAGAGATGAAATAGACCTCAGAAGTCATTTGGTCCATTCTAGGGAAGTTAAATGACTTACTGTAAGTCATAAACAAATAAAAAGTGTTATTGACAGAAATGGGTGTTATATTTATTAGAAGTTTTTTTTCCTGATTCTATTGCTATTAAAACTTTTATAATTGATAAAACTAATTAAATTAGTAGTCTTTTTTATGTTAAACCATGCCAACATTTCTGGCATAAGTTTCACTTGGTCAAAATGCATAATCTTTGCATTATTATTGTTGATTTCTTTTATTTAGGATTTTATTTAGGATTTTTATATCCATATTCATTAATGAAAATGGTCTATAGTTTCCTTTCTCTTTTATTCTTTTGAATTTGGTTATCATATTTGTTTCCATAAAAGAAATTTGGTAGAATGCCTTCTTTACCAATTATCCAAATAATTTATTTGATATTGGAATTAGTTAATTTTTAAATGTTTGATAAAATTCACTTGTAAATCCAAATGGTCCTGGTGCATTTTTCTTAGAAAGCTCATTAGAAAGCATCTAAAAGAAATAGCAAGTTATACAAAATAGATTTGTAGTTTAATGTACAATCATCTTTATCTTTCTATTCTTCTGTTATGATTTTTTTATCTCTTTAAGCTTAGGATAAAATGAAAAAATAAAGACAAAAAACGTAGTAAGTGACCAACCTAAAACTGGAACGTTTGACTGCTATACAATTCCACTTGTCTTACTAGAATAATACTTCAAGTATATCAAGAGGCCATGTAATCAATAATATAATTTCAGTGTAAGATTCATTTATATATTCTGTAAAATTATGTCACTAGGACCAGACAACATATTCCTGCTCCCTGCAATTTTTGAAGAATGTTGAGTATGCAGTCACAGTACTGGAGAACTAATGAGGAGCTATAATTACAAATAGGCACTGAACTATAGAACTATTGGATTTTCATTATTTATAATCAATTAGATAGTTTTTGAGTTCCCATCACATTCATGGGCTGTGAGAAGTGCTAAGCTGTCTCACAAACATATACACAGAGACACATATACACATGCACATACACATACAGCAAAACAAAAGAGACTAGATCATTAAGAATTTACAATCTAGTTAGAAAACATAACATTTTGATTCAACAAGGTGAACTTAACAAAAATACATTAAATAGGGGGCAGCTAGGTGGTGCAGTGGATTGAACAACTGCCCTGCAGTTGAGGACCTGAGTCAAATGTGTCCTTAGCCACTTAATAATTGCCTAGCTGTGTGACCTTGGGCAAGTCACTTAATCCCATTGCCTTGCAATCCTCACCCCCCAAAATAAACCCAAATATGATAACTGATAATCTCCCTTCTTCCTCCTGTCTATCCTACAGATTTTTTATCCTCTAGGTAATTAAAGATGAGATAGTCCCTCTATCTTTCTAGGTTCTTTCTTTACTTATCCATAAAATGAAATAGTTGAAATTCATAGTATCTAAAGTCCTATCCACCTCTAATTTTGTATAATTAATGTCAAATTCTTAGCAGAAAAATTTATACTGTGCTATGTGGAACCAGAAGAGGGCGCAGAGAGATTACTTGAGCTGCAGGCTTTATATAGTCTTTATAAAAAATGTTTAGGCTCAGAGGAAAAAAAAATCAATAAACTAGCAATATAGGTTTAGGATTGTAAGATACTTTGAAAGTTATGGAATTCAATCCATTTACTTCACAGATAAGGAAACTAAAGTCCAGAAGGGCTAAATGACTTCATCAAAATTACATAGGAATTAGGAGGCAGAAGTCAGATGTATACCTACAATTTTTAATTTCCAGTCTGGTCTGCCTTTCCATTTGAAACAATATTTTCTTCTCTACTAACTGATTACCATCCAGTTTAAGAGGATAGTGATATTTGGACAAGGAGAATTGGGTTGTGACTTTCAGAGCTGTTGTTCAAACTTTGCAATAAGGAATTAGTTCTGTTTTTTCCTAATCCAGTTTTAGTGATATATTTTCTTTTTTTTTACATAACTTAGATTTTTCCACATTTACATCATCTTTGAGCAAGAATATAGCTAAAGACAAATGTTAATGAAGTATAATCCACTATTCAAACTTCCCAATGGACAGGGTAAAAGACTCAAATCTAACTAGAATTTGGGGATTTGCTATCCCAGAGAAACATTCTCTTTCTGCCTTGAGAAACTTTTAGAACTTAATGAACTAAACTGAGGTAGAGAAATAGAGGATTTCTGGGATAGAGGAAGCAAACAATGAAACCAGACAAAGAACATGCTTTAATGGGAGCAGGGAATCAACTGATAACTTCAGAAAATTGCTAGCTGGTCTCCAAAAGAACTTGTGAAGTTCTACATTCCCTTCTTCTCTTCTGCCAATATTTCTGCCTTGAAAAGACAAGCATTTATCTGTAAGTGATTTTCTATTTTTTAACTTCTAACTTAATTCATATCTTTGAAACCATTTTTCCTTGACAAAAAAATCTATGACCTATCATAACTTCATTTTGATGTATGCTTGAACATTGGTTGTGTATAGGGACTACAAATGAAAGACACCAGTGACCAGTGTGCTATTCACAATATTTTAATAGGCTAAATTTGAGTCTAAACTAGTCAGGATCTTAGCCTGTCTGATGTCTGAGACAATTGTGAGAGAATTTGATGTTAATTATTTTATTAATATTTGTAAGTTACTGGTTCTGGTGTTTATCCTTCATGCTCAAAGAGGATCAAAATGACATTACTTTGTTGGAGTTAAGGTACAGTGTTTCCAGCCATGTCTAATGAGCTCAAAATGCTCTAGGCCACGTCAGGCACAAATAGTTCAGATGGACATTTTGAGTGGAGATGTCTCTAAGCTTGTGATCTCATGTGATTTCTGAACTACAGCAATTCTGTCTTGCTCATTGACACTATGGTGTGATCTCTGAACTATTGCAATTTTTGACTACTGGCTACTGGATATATGACGTAAAATGTGAGGAGTGGCATGTCATACTGGATGGTCCTTTGCTAGTGTCTCCTATGTCTCCCATTCAATTCCAGAGTTCTTCAGAGAGACCTTAAGAGTGTCCTTGTATTACTTCTGACCTCCATGTGCATGGTTTCCCTTTAAAATAATCTTTTAGGCAAACATATTTTTGACATTTGAACAATATGGCCAGCCTGTTTGAGTTGTGCTCTCTGCAGTAGAGTTTGAAAGCTTAGCAGGTCAGCTTGAGAAAGGATCTCAGTGTCCAGTATCATATCTTGCCAGATGATGTTCAGAATATTACTAAGACAATTCAAATGAAAGCAGTTCAGTTCCTGGCATGGCATTGGGTATACTGTCCTGATTTCATAGATTTACAACAAAGAGGTAGGCACAAGGTTCTGAAAACCTTCGGTTTGGAAGATAGTCTAATATGTCTTTTCTCCCACACTTTCCTTCAAAGCCTCCTGAACTCTAAGCTAGCTCTGACAATGTGTGGCAGCAACCTTGTAATCTATGTGCACAACCTTGGAAAGTATACCGCCAAGGAAAGTGAAGCCATCTACAGCATTCAATATTTCTCTATTTGCAGTGATGGTTTCACAAATGGGTGATGTGTTACTGGTTGTTACGGAATCTGTGTTATCTTGATGTTAATTTTTAGACCAAAATTAGCACATTGGAGTGAAACAGACTATTTTTATGGTAACTTTTCTAGCTCCTTTCTCATGCCAAAATGGTCTTTTAAGAAGAGGCTGCTCAGGTGCCTTACCTTTTATTTTATTACTTGCCTATCACCACAGGGCTTCAAGGTAGGTAAAAATGGTAGAAAGGCATGGGTGATATCTTTTGACTCAAATTTAAACTGGATTTAAATGAGTCAGAGTTGCAGAGATTCTTCCAGAATCATGGGAAGTGGGAAGACAAAAGTAAAGATGACTGGAGATGGCTTGGGATGTAGTGAATGACTTTGATATCTAACCAAGTTCTAAGTTCTCCACAGCTCCTGTTTCTGTCAAGTTGATTGAAACGATTGCTATTGAAACAAATTGTTCACATACACCTCTTCTGTCACAGGTGGATGGCAGGAGGACACCAAAGGTGGAAGGTAAGTAGACACCAAAGGTGAAATACAACCCTGAAAAAGAGCTCAATGCCCTTATACCAAAGTACTATTCCCTGAATATCCTGTATACAGAAAATTTCTAAATATCCTACATGATAGAGACCAACTATCACAACTAGGTTGAAACAAGATCATTCCTGATTGTTGAGATCATTTGATATTGACTTTCTCGTCTATCATTCTCTTTCTAGCAACCAAAAACCTTGATATCATCTTCATTTTCTGACAAAGAAATGACCCTTCTTGTCAAAGTCAAACTTTTAAAATTTGTCCTTGATGTATTAGATTAGATTAGATCACATTCTAAATTAAATCCAGAATTACATTAAACTATCATCCTATGTCTAGTTTCCCTTTCTCAGTGAGATGACTTGAAAAAAATCATCCATCTATATTCAGTGTTTTCACTCCTTCTCTGATTCTTCTAAAACCTTTGCAATCTTATTTCTAATCTCCTCACACAATTGAAGTTGATTTCTTTAAAGTCATCACTAATGTTTCTCTTTAATTCCATTAACTCTCATATATTTAACCCATTATTTCAATGGATATAATGACCATATCTCTGATCTCCTTAATATCTCTCCTAATCTCCAGTATTGTATCACCATATTCTTCCCTTTAATATTATCCTTGACTCATATTTCTTTACATTGTACATCCAGTAGCCAGTTTTTGCCATTTCTATTTAGATAATATAGCTCACATCTAACTCTTCTCTATTCAGAGTTCCCACCTTGATTTGTGCCCTCATCATTTCTTGTCTAGATAATCACAACAGTTTCCTAACTGCTGTTCTTAGCTTGTCTCTTCTTTCCCTAGTTCATCCCATATAATAGTGCTGCCAAACTTATTTTATTTAGACTTTGATCTGAAAATGTAAAACCCCATACTCAACCACCTCCATTCCTTGCATCAAATATAAATGCCTTGATTTAATTTTTAAAGCCTTTCACAACCATTATTTCCAGTCTCATTAGATATTACTTTCCACATTCTGCAATATAGTCACCTTGGCTTTTTCTCTGTTCTTCAAACACAACACAATATTAAGTTTTTAAACTTCTTGTTAATGCTCCTTTGCACTATCTGATACACCTGAAACATACTTCCTTCTTACATCTGCCTCATAAATTTTCTTTTTCTATATGACTAAGGTGACAAGGAAGTTACTTTCCCTTCAAAATTACCTTGTATTTAACTTTTTATGCCCAATTCTTTTATATCTATGCTAAACATATTAAATCTATACTTGCCTCCTACATTAGAATATGTCTTTATGCATATAAATATACATACATAAACATATATGTATGAATTACACACACATACATATACATACATATATATATATATATATGACTGAGATGAAGAAGGAAATGACAAACTACTCCAATAATTGTACCACAAAAAATCCAAAATGGAGTCACAAAGAGTTGAGCAAGGCCGTAGTGGTCACAATAGTAACTTCATACACGTATTAGAGGTAGTAAACTGTCCCAGTGGAGAGAATACCAGTCAGGAAGATCTGTATTCAAATCTAGCCTATAACATTTAGTAGCTGGGTGAACCTAGACAAATCACTTAATCTTTCTTTATCTGTTTCCTCAATTGTAATAGATTAATAAACTAAATACAGCAATACTGGAAGATTAGAAGGCCAATCATGTGTTTTGACCTGAAGGATTCTGTGGAGACCTCTTCCCTATCTTGTCCCCAAAATACTTTTCATTGCCTTTTGCTAATTGTTAAAATTCCATAATTAAAACTTTTTTAAAGTTATTGATATCTTTTATTTTTTATATTACTTTCATTTTATATGCATCCTTATTCTCTCACAGGATCCATTCCTTATATTAAGGAGAGGGAAAGTCTTCAGCAAAATTAATTGGCATGTCAATTAAATCTGACATCAGAAGTATTGTTTCATATCCATAGTCCTCCATCATTAAAAGGGAGGGCAAGGGGCAGCTAGGTGGCTCAGTGTTAGACATTGATCTGAAAATACAATAGTAATTAATTTGGAAGGTTGATTGAAGATTAAATGAGATAATATTTGTAAAAAGGACAGCATTGCACCAGGTCATAGGCATTGTAAAACTACTTATATACTCTTTTTCCTTCATACCAGTTTGAAATTGGCTTTCCTGAAACTTCTATTAATCTTAGTTGCATCCTCTGTCTCTGTACAGTTCCCCTCCTAGACTCCAATTCCAAACCAGACAATGCTTCACATACAGTTGAGACATCCACCTGAATCTTCCAGCCACTATATATCACCTCAGGGCTGCCAACTGTCATATCATCTTCTCCAACCCTTAATCTTTTTCTCTACCTCAGTGTGCATCTCTCAGTGCCTTTTAAACATGTTGAAATGAATAACTTGTACACACCTTAAATTCAACAGGTCCAAAACTGAACTCATTTTTCTTTTCCCCAATCTGTCTGCTCTTTCAAACTTTCTTAGTACTGCCAAGTAATTTCTTATTACTGTCAAGGAAAAAGTAATAAGCCCAGTTGCCCAGGCTCAGACTTGAGCGTCATCCTTGTCTTCTCACTCTCTTATCCCCATATAGTCACTTGTCAACTCCTGTCTTTTCTACCTTTACAACATCTCTCATATATAGTCATTTCTTTTCTCTGACAGTCACCTTAGTCCAGACCTTTAACTTCTCATCCTTGAACTATTGTAACAAACTGGTTTCTCTGACTGAAATTCCTCTCTATTCCCACCTCTACTCCACTGGACTGTCAAGTTGATCTTCCTAATTTATAGGTCTAGCCAAGTAGTTTTTTTCATGTCTGACTTCATGACCCCATTTGGGATTTTCTTGTCATTTCTTCACCAGTTCATTTTATAGAATGAGGAAAGACAGTTCAGTAACTTGCCAAGGGTAACACAGCTAGTAAGTGTCTGAGTTCAGATTCAAGTCAAAGAAGACCACACCAACCATGTGAGTGGTGGCATGACTTGTACATTATGTTTATTATGGTCAGGGTTGTACAACTAGATGGCACAGTAGATAGAGCACCGGCCCTGAAGTCAGGAGGAACTGAGTTCAAATTTGACCTCAGACATTTGACTCTTTCTAGCTGTGTGACCCTGGGCAAGTCACTTAACCCTGATAGCCCTCATCCAGGGTCATCTCCAGTCATCCTGATTCATATCTGGCCACTGGACCCAGATGGTTCTGGAGGAGAAAGTGAAGCTGATGACTAGGCACAGCATCCCCCTCACTCAAATCCAGTTCCTATACTTGTCATGACATCACCTCCTCTTTGAGAATGAAAGACAAGAGGGTAGTTAGGTGGTGCAGTGGATAGAGCACTGGCACTGGAGTCAGGAGGACCTGAGTTCAAATGCAGCCTCAGACACCTAATAATTCCTTAGGTATGTGACCTTGGGCAAGTCACTTAATCCCATTGCCTAGCAAAGAAAAATACAACCAAAAACCATCCAACAAACAAAAAAGAATGAAGGACAAACTGCAGAGAGGGGTACATTGTGCAAAGGCATCCTTCTGACTTGCCTTTTCCAGAACCATTTCACACCATGACCTGATTTAATAGGAAGCAGGACTTTTAGTGATGCTCTGGATGCTATAGGAATCCTTGGTCCTTGAGTATGATTTTTTTCCTTCCATTTCAGCAAGGCCCCTCAGCAGTCCAGTAACACCAAGCAAAGTGCCAGTAAATGCTATCTGGTGACAAAGTAGCATCAACTTGGGAATATATGTCTACAATATAAATTGAAAAAAATACCAAATAAATCAATACCAAATGCTGAACAATTACAATTCCCAGGGAAAATATTGCCCTCCCTTTTTTTACAAGGTAAATAGGGTTACTTGGCTTGCCCGAGGTCACACAGCTAGGTAATTATTAAGTGTCTGAGGCCGGATTTGAACTCAGGTACTCCTGACTCCAGGGCCAGTGCTCTATCCACTGGACCACCTAGCCACCCCGTTGTCCTTCCTTTTAATGATGGAGGACTACAGATATGAAACAATACTTCTGATGTCAGATTTAATTGACATGTCAATTAATTTTGCTGACAGACTTTTCCTCTCCTTAATATAAAGGAATGGATCCTTTGAGTGCATAAGGATGCATATAAAATGAAAGTAATATAAAAATAAAAGATATCAGTAACTTTAAAAAAACAGCTTTAATGATGGAATTTTAACAATTATCAAAAAGGCTGTGAAAAATATTTTGGGGACAAGAGAGGGAAGAGGTCTCCACAGAATCCTTCAGGTCAAAAATACATGATTGGCCTTCTAATCTTCCTGTATTTGCTGTATTTTAGTTTATTAATCTATAAAATAAGAATGGTTGGGCCCAATGGGCCCTACAGTTATTTCTGACTCTTTATCTATGAGCCTATGATATTTTTTCCATCTTTATACATTAATTTATATGAAATCCCGAATCCATATAGCAAACAAAAAGCCATTTTATAACTTTGATACACTTACAAACATATATTTCATTATTTTAAAACTACCTTACATGTAACTATATGAGGTGATTACTCTTATCTCTGCTACTTATTAATTTTCCTTATTAAATTCTAATTTGGGGTTCTAAGTCATTTAAGAATATGATCTTATGTTTCCTCATAAATTACTAAATTACATCTTATCAATCATCCTCTGATATGAGACATTCATAAAAAAATTTGCTGTAATGTTTTTCCCCAATTATCTGTTTCCCTTCTAATTTTAGTTGCATTGATTTTGGTTTTTGAAAATTTTTAAAAATTTATAAAATCAAAATTGTTCATTTTCTCTTTTTTTAGGTTTTTGCAAGGCAAATGGGGTTAAGTGGATTGCCCAAGGCCACACAGCTACGTAATTATTAAGTGTCTGAGGATGGATTTGAACTCTGGTACTCCTGACTCCAGGGCTGGTGCTCTATCCATTGCGCCACCTAGCCACCTCTGTTCACTTTATCTTTTGTGATCCTCTTTAGTTCATACATTCAAAAGATTGTATAATATCAATTTCAATAGTCCTTTTTATATAAATTGTTGCATTTTTAATAGGAAACAATCTGAGACAACACCTTCTATGGAAAAGGCAATTAAATTTTGTGCAAGCAAATCAGTACAAACAAAACTAAAATTAGCAAGTGTTTTTATTAAAAGTTTCAAGATCTATAAGACAATGACTAAAATTTATGCATTAGGTAGATGGTAATGCTAGGGTTCCACCTAATACCCATCATATTGCTAAAGAGAAAAAAAAGGAGATGACAGTTGTTAGATTAGGGAAGATGTGAAAACAAATGCAATATTGGTAGAACTGTTCATTGGACTAGCCACTCTGAAAAGCAATTTGGAGTTATGTTCTCCAAATCATCAACTGTGCATACTCTTTGATCCAGCTATATTACAACCATGCCAAAGAAATCTAAGAAAGTGAAAAAAAATTCCATGTGTATTTTTTGAGCTGGACAATAAAGAATGGATAAAATTATAGCAAATGGAGATTAGAGAAGAGGATATTTCATTTCTTGGGACTCTCATGGATGAAGTTGGAAAGCTTTGGAGTATATGTGGAAAGATATCCACTAATACAATTTGTCTGGAATGAATAATTAATGAAAAAACACATGAAAAGCTCTTACTAAATACTGGGATTGCAAATAGAAAGGCATGACATCCCTGATCTCAAATAGCTCATATTCAGATTCTGGAGATGTTGACTTTAGGGTAAACAGAGAAAGACCTAGTACCACTGCAAAGCAGATAGTGGTATATTTTCTTCAGTGGCATTTCCATTTATAAAATCATATCTGTTTCTGATGTTGAACCATTTGATGGTGCCCAAGGACTTTGATGCTGAGAACATTATTTAGTATGAAAGAAACAGCACCATATTTCAAGTCATACTACAAAGTAGCAGTTGTCAAAGCAATTTGGCTCTAGTTTAAAAAAGAGAAAAGTCAATCAGAAGAAAAGATTATGTTCACAAGATGTACAAGCAATTGACACAGTCCTATAATGCTTGAAAAACCATAAGGACAGAAACTACCCGGGTTAGAATCTATTAGAGCAATTAGAAAGAAAGCTAAATTAGACTTTCTTGAATATGTTTGTATCCTTGGGGTGAGGGGAATAAAAGAAACTGTAGAATAAAAACTGATGGTCATCTTTTAAGTGCTAAGGTCCTCTTTTCCTAATCTAGTTTTAAAATAGAACAAACAAAATTTTATCAATACATATTGCTATAAATCAACAAAAACAGAATAAAGATCAAATGAAGTCCTCATCTTTCCTGGAAAAAAAAGAGAAAGAATGTGTCAGTGTTTCAGGATGTTTAGCTAAAAGGAAACTTGGAAAGTAGAAGGCCTTCTAAGTAAATGAATGACCTCCAGTATCGTTCCTTTCCTAATGTTCCATCTCAGGGTCAAAGTCAAGGAAATTTCCTTTGACAAGAGCAGTTGGGAAACACTAGATCTGTTCATACTACAGTAGAGGCCAGATAGAGGGAGTGACTACTTTTCTCTCTTCAAACACACAGCTATATATGTCTCCCATTCATCCCTGTGGTTCCAACCACATAATATATTTTATATAATATATTTTCAGCAGATATAAATAGTTTTTGTTAGGCAATATTATCTACACATTCATCTTTTAAGAACACTGTGAGATCTCTCTACTGGGTATGTGGAACAAGCAATGGTTATTCAGGGAATACACAACCCTTAATAACAGTGATGGAATAAACTAGGCACATTTTGTTTTTCTGTCCAAGAATCTCATTAATACTTCATATTCTAGTTGCATTTGGATTATGGAAAGAGTAAATGAAACAATATATTGGTTCAGAAACTATGAATTATCTATATTTTCTTCTAGTATATTTTTTCCCTGATTATCACCAAGGAATTTTTTTAAATATTGGGTTAAAACAATCTTATAAGGTCTCAAAGACAAAAATAATGGCTGGTGGTAAAGTCAAGATGGTTGAGAAAAGGCATTGCTCACCAGAGCTCTCTAGCTACTTTTAGAGCTCTCAACCCATCTATAATAAGGAAATGACACAATTTGTCTGAAGGAGATTACAGGGGCCTTTTGCCAATACTCAGATCCAGGGTGCAGTGCTGGGTGAGAAGAAATACTAGCACATCAGAGCTTATAGCTGCAATGATCCAAAGACCCTCCTCATGGTTCCAGGGGGGAAAAAAGTGCATGTAGTCACTCACAGAGTGGAGCATAGGCTAGAAGAGTAGTAAATACCTCTGCTTATAAGAGGTGGGAAATCTTTTTTCTACCAGTTGGATATTTATAACATCATTTGTGGTCTATATTTGGTCAAACTTTTAATTAATTCACCTGCAGTTGCATTGACAATGTCAGATGAATATGATCCACAGACTGGTGGTTCCCCATCACTGCCCTTTGATCATACCATCTTGGAAGAACCAAAAACTTACAGATCCCTAGAAGTTATCTCTGAAAACAGCCACAAAAACCTCATGAACCTTAGGACAGTACTCCTTCTACCCTGAAAGCAGAGCCCTAATCAATAAATAAACTGAAAAAATGAATAAACAACAGAAAAAATTCTGACACAGGAAGCTCAAAACATACACTGAAAAGAAGATAACAAAGTCAAAATTCCTACACCCAAAACCTCCAAGGGAAAGTGCAGTCTCAGGTCAAAGAAGAGATCAAAAAAAATTTTGAAAATCAAGTAGAAGAGAGAAATTGGGCAGAGAAATAAGAATGATGCAAGAAAATATGAAAAATGAGTTAAAAGTTGATAAAGAAGACAAAAAATATTGAAGAAAATAACATCTTAAAATAGTTTAGGCCAAATGGCAAAAGAGGGATAAACAGTCAATAAGATGAGAAATGCCTTGAAAAACAGATGTGAACAAATAGAAAATGAGGCACAAAAATTCACTGAAAAAAAGTAGAATTAGTCAAATGGAAAAGGAGGTACAAAAACTCACAAGGAAAATAATTTCTCACAAGTTAGAATTGCACAAATAGAAGCTGACAATTTTATGAGAAATCAAGAAACAATAAACCAAAATCCAAAAAAATGAAAAATAGAAGACAATGTGAAATATCTCATTGGAAAAACAACTGATTTGTAAAATAAGTTCAGGAAAGATAATTTAAAAATTATTAAATGATCTGAATGTCATGATTACAAAAAAGAATTGAGATATCATCTTTCAATAAAATATCAAGGAAAAACTGACCTGAAACTAGAGCCAAAGGATAAAATAGAAATTTGAAGAATCCGCTCACTATCTCCTGGAAGAGATTCCAAAATGAAAATGTCTAGGTGTATTAAAGTCAAATTGCAGAGCTCCCAAGTCAAGGAGAAAATATTTCAAGCAGTCAGGAAGTAAAAATAAAAATCATGGAATCACAGTCAGGGTAATACAAGATTTAGCAACTTCTACTTTAAGGGACTGGAGGACTTGGCAGCTAGGTGGTGCAGTGGATAGAGCTCAGACACTTAATAATAACTGCCTAGATGTGTGACCTTGGGCAAGTCACTTAACCCCATTGCCTTGCAAAAAGCCAAAAAAGAAAAAAAGAAAAAAAGAAAAAAAATAAAATAGAAGTTTTTTTCAAGCATTGTTGATGAAAATAACAGAACTGAATAGAAAATTTGACTTTCAAATATAAGAATCAAAAGAAACAAAAAAGCAAACAGGAAAGGGTAAACACTATGGGACTTAACAATGTCAAACTATTTATATTCCTATCTGGGAAGATGATACTTGTAACTCTTAAGAATTTTCTCATTATTAGGATAGTTGGAAGGAGTATATACACATACATATACATACATACATACATGCATGCATATATATATACACATGTATATATACATATATATGGACAGAGGGCACAGGCATGAGTTGAAGATAAAGGGATGATATCTAAAAAATAAAATTGAGTGGTGAGAGAGGAATGTATTGGGAGAAAGGGATAAGGAGAGGTAGAATTAAGAAAAAGAAGGGGTATGGAGGGAATGAGTTAAACTTACTCTTATCAGAATTGATGCAAAGAGGGAAATAGCATACATACTCAGTTGGGCATAGAAATCTATCTTATCCGACAAGAAAGTAGGAAGAGAGAGAGAGAAAGAGTTAAAAGAAGGATGTGGGTGATATAAGGAGGACAGAAACAGCAATAACAATAGTAACACATAAATAAATAATAATATATAAACAAAAATAATAATATTTTGAAGCAAGTTTCTGTGATATATATATATATATATATATATATATATATATAGAGAGAGAGAGAGAGAGAGAGAGAGAGAGAGAACTTAGTCAAATTTATAAAAATAGGAGCCATTCCCTAATTGATAAATGATCAAAAGATGTGAATAGTTTTCAAATGATGTAATCAAAGCTATGTATAGTATGAAAAAATGCTCTAATACACTATGGATTAGAGAAATGAAAATTAAAACAATTTTTAGATTGACTAATAGGACAGAAAAGGAAAATGATAAATGTTGGAGAAATGGGAAAAATAAGACACCAAAGCATTGTTGGTGGAGTGTGAAGTGATTCAACAATTCTGTTTTATTTTTGTTTTAGGTTTTTGCAAGGCAAATGGGGTTAAGTGGCTTGCCCAAGGCCAAAGGGCTAGGTAATTATTAAGTGCCTGAGACCAGATTTGAACCCAGGTACTTCTGACTCCAGGGCCGGTGCTTTATCCACTGCGCCACCTAGCTGCCCTGATTCAACAATTCTGGAGAGCAATTTAGCACTAAGCTCAAAGCTCTATAAAATCATGCATACCCTTTGACTTAGCAATGACACTACCAGGTCTGTATTGCAAAAGAGATAAAAAAGAAAAATGGAAAAAATCCTACAAATGTAAAAATATTTATAGCACTTTTTTTGGTGGCAAAGAATTGGAACTTGAAGGATACCCATCAATTAGGAAATGGCTAAACAAATTGTGGTTTGCAATTATGATGGCATATTGTAGTTAAGAAAAGATGAATTTAAGAAAAGATGAACAGGATATTCTCAGAAAAATCTGGAAAAACTTACATGAGCTAATGTAAAGTGAAATGTATTGTGTACAAAGTAATAGAAATATTTTAAGTTGACCAGTTATGAATGACTTAGC
The DNA here is from genome assembly GCF_037893015.1 of Macrotis lagotis. NCBI lineage: Eukaryota > Metazoa > Chordata > Mammalia > Peramelemorphia > Peramelidae > Macrotis > Macrotis lagotis. The sequence goes on from NC_133658.1 coordinate 775,975,376, forward strand.
TATTCTTAGCAGTACAACGATCCAAGATGACTCTGAAGAACTTTTGTAATGCTATCCATCACTAGGGAAAGAACTACATTGTTTTTTCTAACTATTTAAAATTTTTTTTAACAAAAATCAGCTTTTTCACTATCATATCTAACCACTGAAATACAAAGAAAAAAGAACTTTTAAACAATTTTGTACAAATATGTAAAGTTGAGCAAAACAAATTCTTACAAAGGTCATGTTCAATATATACAGGTGGCAAGGTAACACAGTGGATAGCAGACCTGGCCTGAAGTCAAGAAGACAGTTCAAATCTAGTTCTGAACACTTTCTAGATGTTTGATCCTGGCTAAACCATTTAATCTCTACTTTTTTTCTCAGATCTTCATTGGCAAAAGGAAGATAATATCACCCACCTTTCAGGACTGTTGTGAGGATCAAATGATCTAACTGTAAATTATTGTAAAATTGTAAATTATTGTAAAAATTGTAAAAAAATTCTCTCATTGCAATACTGGCACATAGCATGCTCTAAATAAATATTACCTATTGTTATTAATTAATATCATTATTGTTATTATTTTTCTCCATCTTGAGTCCAGCCCCTCTCTCTCTCAAGACATAAGTCCCATGCTTAATTAACCCTTGGTCCTGTGGAATCCTGATTCATCAGAATTTTTAAATCATTCAGAGTTGTTTGTCTTTACAATAGTGATTATATAAATGGCTTTCCTGGTTTTACTCCCTTTTCTCTACATCTATTCTTATAAATATTTGTAGATTTTTCTGTAACTGTCTTATGGTATAATTTTTCAGTTTTTTCAATTTTGTCTGACTTTTTGTGAACCTATATTTGATATTTTCTTGGCAAAGATACTGGAGTGATTTGCCATTTCCTTCTTTAATTCATTTTACTGATGAGGAAACTGAGATGAGCAGTGTTAAGTGACTTGCCCAAGGTCATATAGCTAACAAAGTGTATGAGACCAAATTTGAACTCAAAAAGGTGAGGTTTTGTGACTACAAACCTGGAGTTTTATCCATTGCTCTACCTAACTGCCCCTATAGTATAATAGTATTTAATTTTATTAATATAATTCAAATACATGCATATATTTGTTCAGCCTTTCCCCATTTTTAGGTAGCTTCTTGTAGTTTTTCAATTCATTGCCTCTACAATGCAATGCTATTATTCAGATTTTTATAGGTATGGATTCTTTATTTTTTTTAACTTTTTTGTTATTGTTTTGTTGGTTTAACTTTTTTTTTGTTGTTGTTTTTTTGTTGTTATATGCCAAATGTTGTTCAGTCAAAGAGAATCCAAAGTTTATTAACTTTTGTAAAAATAGTTCCAAAACAATTTTTTTTTAACAATGACTGGCCCAATTCACAGTTGTAGCAATAGTGGAGAACAGAATCTATTTTACTAGATTCTCCAACATTTTTTCATTTTTCATTCTTGTCAGCTTTTACAAACTGATGCATAGGCAATAAAGACTCATAGTTGCTTTAATTTATATTTCTCTAGTTATTAGTGATGTGAAATATTTTTCAGAGGGTCGTTGAAAACATGAATTTCTTCCTTAAAAACTGACTTTGGGGGGGGGGGCAGCTAGGTGGCTTAGTGGACAGAGCACCAGCCCTGGAGTCAGGAGTACCTGAGTTCAATTCTGGCCTCGGACACTTAATAATTACCTAGCTGTGTGGCCTTGGGCAAGCCACTTAACCCCATTGCCTTGCAAAAAAAAGCCTGACTTTGATTATTAACGAATTGGGATATGACTCTTACTCAATAAAATTGAATCTTGAATTCTTAAATACCTTGAAAATGAGGTATTTATTAAAAAGGCTGACTGCAGCGATTTTCCTCCTTCCCTTCTAAATTTAACAGTATTGTTTTCATTTGTGCAAAACCTTCATTTTATGCAACTAATTTTACATTTTATCTTCCATGTGCTTCTCTATCCTATGTTTGTTCATGAACTAATTTCTTCCTTATTTGGTTTTTTTTTAAAGAATGATATCCCAGTGCCCAAGTTATATACTCATTTGAAGGTTATTTATTTATTCATATCTAGTTTCTGCCATAACCCTTTCCTGTTTTCCCAGCAGGTCAAAGAGTGAGTCACTTTATTCTTTTTTCTTGGACAGTCTTTGGTTTAATCAAATACTAAACTGTGCATTTATTTCCATCTATATACTGTGAACTGAACATGCTCCTTTGTTCAACCTCTCTCTTAATCAGGTACAAATTTCTTTGATGATGACTGCTTTGTACTTTGAGATTTAGTACACTTAGTCCTTTTTTGTGACTTTTTTCATTATTTCCTTTGAGATTCTTGACATTTTCTTCCTACAAATTGATTTATTGTTATTTTTTCTAGTCTATAGATAATTCTTTAGTAGTTTGATTGCTATGACACAATAAATATGTTGATTTATGTAGTATGTCACTTTTATTACATTAACTCTACCTACTCATGAGCAATTAATATTTTATTTAAATCTGTCTTTATATCTATAAATAGCTGTATTCATATAGACCCTATGTGTCTGCCTTACTGAAACAATTCCCAAGTATTTTATATATCATTTAAGTATGTTAAATGGAATTTCTCTTTCTATCTTTTCTTTCTTGGTTTTTATTGATAATATACAAAAATGCTCATAACTTCTTTGGATTTTTTTTTACTGAACTTTAATATTGATTCCCCATGAATTTACCAGAAATTTCCCCATTCATTTCTTTAAATCAATTCTATTTTTTTTTTTGTTTTGGTTGAAATCAAGACAGTTGACCCTGATTTCTTGAGTTCAACTGTTAAATATTAGATTTGGAACCATTTCCTTATTTTAACTGTGTGAATCTTTCTGTTTAAATATGTTCCTTACTAGCAGTTTATCACTGGACTCTGTTTTCTAATCCATTTAGCTAACCTCTTCCATTTTATGTATGATTGCAGTTCATTTTTATTCAAAATAATGTTTTTAAATCATAACACCCCCCCACACACACTTTATATGCAAGAGAATTGGCTTGCTCAGGGTCTCTTAAAGTTCCTGACTGAGTCAGGATTTGGATTCATATGACTCACAATATAGGACTCTTTCCACTGCATTTTATATGTACCACTTCATGTGAGAAATGAGATACTATAGAGGGTAAAAAAAAAAAAACTGCTCCTGAATTCAAGTCCTGCCTCATATATGTAATGACTGTATGTGATTTTGCATATGACATTGAACCTCTAAGATTAGAAAATGTCAAAGTGAATTGCTAGAGGAAGTTTCATCCCATGGGAACCCCTACCAGTGAAATCACAAACCCAATTCTTAACCTCATTGCCACACCACCCAATGGGAAGGAAGGATTCTATTTGAGTTCCTTAGATGAAAATTGTTCATTTATGGTTCTATTGTTACACCCTTCTGCATCAAGGGGTAGGCATAGGGAAAGCAAGGAATAGTCACTGGGTTTTAATACTATATCACTGGGAATCCAAGGCAACCTTTTGTTTTAAATTTTGTCTTAAGGTTTAATTGCGCTTATAGGACCCTGTCTTTTAGGGTTGGCATCATGACAGTTCTATCAAGAAGATACAGAATGGCCACTGAAAAAAATTACCACAATCCTTCATTTCAATCAATCAAGCATTTATTGAACATTTACAACATGAAACATAATGATAGATACATCTTCTATAATAAAGCAGTCCCTGCCTGCAAGGAACTTTTAATGATTATTAAATGGGAGAAGTGGATCTAGTTTCTTTCCAAATGCAAAATTCTTCACTTTGATAATCAACTGAAGGTGCTATACACTGTATTACAGAGATAATACTAGTGACCCATGATCCACCAGTAGCAACATTTTTTCCCCTTATAATAACTAGCAATTGATAGTAAAAAATTATTCACATGGATTGATCTATTCTCTTTTGTAGCCAAGTATGAGTTTTTGACATTGATAGCTAGGAATAAGAACTCAAGATTTAAAGGAGAATTTCTTTAAGTATATTAGTTCAGTCTCCAGGACATAATGAATTTTCTAATATTAAAACAATAACAATACTAAGAATAAACAATACATTTAACAAACAGGGATTCTAAGCTTTCAACCCTGGCTCCCAACAAGATTCCTGGTACAAAACCAGATGATTTTTTGCCTTAGTTTTCCAGGTTAATTAAAAGAAAAAAAGATATTGAATACTGAATCATTTGGCTCTTCCAGTGCTTACAAATCTTGTAATCTTACTCAGTGGTTTCGACAGTTAAACCAGCTGTTGGTCTTCAAAATAGTCACAACTCTTTTAGTTTGAGGTTCAAATTTATACTGCCTTGTTCCACTGAAGAAATAGAAGAACTCTAGAAATTGAAAGATATAATTAGTAGACAAATTTTTATTTTCCATCTGAATTACTTATCAATAGTACAGAATGAACATCTAGTCCCTGGACAAGCTATTTAACTTCCCCAGGACATTAGCTTTCTCATCTGTAAAATAAAGGGCCTAGGCTAGGAAATCTTGAATGTTTCTTTCAATTCTAGTACTCTGATTCCATGAAAACCCAAACCCCCTTGTTACTTAAATGTTTCTGTCTTTTATTTGGCAAAGAATTATTTTCCTATTAGCTTCCTAGTTTGGGAGAATTATTATAAAAACGGCTCCCCACTTACCATTGTCACTGAAAGCAGCATCAACCTTGCTCCCAATTCCAGGAAAATCTTCTATTATCAGTTTTGGATAACCTGCATCCATAGATCTTCTGTTTTCATCATATCTGAACAGGAAAAATGTTAAACGTATTAGTATAAGAAGATAAAACCAACCAAGCAACCAGTGAAATGACCTTATAAAAACTATTATGGTGGTCATCGCCAGCTAAATTTACACTTTTACATATAGACATACACACTATAAAAATCTTACTGAATATGTTATATGCCAAATGGAAATAGTTGATCTACTTTTGGATTCATCAGATTCCTTCCAGTTCTAATCCTAGTGTAAATCTATAAACTTAAGTCTACCATATCACCTGCTTAAACAAAAGCCATGAGAAACAAGGGACCTTTTTCTTCAATGTCTCTATCAAATTAATTGCATTCAGGTTCACCTCTCAAGAGACAAGATAGAATAAACAGAAAACAACACTGGAGACAAGAAACCTAGCTCTGTTGGTAATTCCTTCTATGAACTTGAAAAAAATTATTACATGTCTCAGTGTGAATTTTTTTCTTGTATAAAATGAGGAGGTTGGACTATATTATCTCTAAATTGCCTATCAGTTTAAAAATTCTGTGTATCTTTGCAAGTACTGATTTATCAATCAATAAGCATTTATTAAGTTCCTACTGTGAGATGAGCACTGTTGTGGGCACTGGAGAATATTAAAACATAAAATTAGAGTCCCTACTTTCAAAAGTCTTATAATTCTGCAGTCTCTGTCATATTCAGGATTTAGCCAGGATAGACATCTTCTTGTTGATCACTGATTATGCTCAGGAAATACACACACACACACACACACACACACACACACACACACACACACACAGATGTATATATGGAACTTGTCATGTCAATCTTTTATCACAAAATCCTTAGTGGCTCTTTCCAGTTTTTGCTCGTAATTTAGGGAACTCTGGAGTCTTCCTTCTTGACAGACTCTCTACTCCAGAATGTACTCTGCTCTGTATGGACAAATGCCCCTTCTTATTCCTGGAAATCCTTCTCTAGCTTAAAATGGCCAACTCACATGTTTTCTTCTAGAGGAAATTTTCCCTGATTTATCCTAGCACAGATTGAACTTTCCCCTTAGACCTCATAAGGCACTTTGTTTTATACCCATCTTCTATTGTTAACCTGTAATATTAAGCAATAAATCATAGCAGTGAATTAATGTCAACTCTAAGTTCTGTGATGGCAGAAACTATATCTCATCTAGATTTTTTTTATTTCTCCCCTCTATAGAATAGTGTTCAGAAGATAACAAGAACCTAATGTTTATTGAATGCTTAAATGAATGAATTTTTAAATTTTATATTGGTAAGAATAGATTAAATGGATATTTCTCTATCAAGTTCAAGATTGATTTCCAAATATTGATCCTTACCTCCAGCATTTGTTCTGTACAAAGAAATATGTTTTTCCAGTGTATTCAACAGAAACAGAAGCATCAATTTTCTTCACAGTGTTAGGAAAACCAAAAGTGCTGTAGATGCTCTTGGGGTAACCTGGCAACACATCCAGTCCCTGGGCAACCCAATATTTGTTATCTATAAATCAAGAATCTTCTATGAGAATTTCCATGCATTTCAGTTGACAATACAACCTCAAAAGAACACTTCCCTAACAACATTTCACAATAACATTGCAAATAACCAAAATCTATGAATGTGGACAATTATTCATTTTAGTATCATTTCTGTGGAATTAATTGCCCTTATGTAACATTGTTTTGCTGAAAATCCTGATTTTAGCCAACAACTTTATAAGATTATATGTGGTTTGTCTATCATTTCTCACTTTTAACCTCCAAAAGTTAGAAGGAAAATTGACCTAAGGGAAGGCAATTTGAAACTTACAGAATCTCTAAAATTACCTGAGGGCATCTAGATTAAGACACCTATGGAAATAATAATGTAAATATATATGTATTATGACAGCTGACTGAATATTGTAAAGTCAGAATGTCTCTATTCACCTTATGAAATATAAAAAAAACTTCCATTCTTATTACCAAGGTGACAATTAAAATGGCAATTAAAAACAACATAAAATCCAGAATGCATGAGTACTCACACAGAGAAACACACATGACTAATAGACTAGTTTCACAATTCTTATCTAATCTGAACTATTTATTGCTCTTCCTTAACATTGATCTAAGATATAATCAAACATCTTCTCTTTTTCAATATTTGCCAAACATCTGACTATGCTAGTAGTCGGCTATTTTCGCATCCCCACAGCCTGGGACTGATTATATGACCATGGTTGAGTCAGAGACAAACAAATAATTTATCTTCTCTAATTTGCAGCTGTTTATTCCTTGGCTATGTGCTAATTAGTGGGGCACTAGCAATATAAGAACTATCATCGAGGGATTAAATGGTCCACATAATTCTGTTCCAAACCCTGTTGTCTCTTTCTGGATTTTTTGCCTGAGTTCTCTTTCCATGGCCTTGGATGTTTATCAGTAAGGGGGATAGCATGCACATCTGTGTTACACAATTCCAGTGACAAAAACAGAGAAGCTACACATGTCACTATTTAATAGGCATGAGTCACAAACACTTTGTGCCGTTTTGTTTATGACTAGTAAACTCAGAATGATTCTAGTGCTCTGGATTAGTTAGACCTTTAGAAGAAAATCCCAGTAATGAAAAAGAATAAAACCACCTTCCCTCCTTGGTCCTAAATCATTACACAGAGGGATTGAGTGGAAAACCTGAAGCATTACCTTTGAAGAACCTGACTATGTCTCTTTCTGTAACTTCGTGAGCAGCTTCAATCCTCCTTGGGAGGCTTGGCCAGAGAAGAGAAATTAAATTGACTTCTGCCTCTGGAATATAGTAGCTCTTACGGAGATAGAACCTGATTTGAGAAAAAGGTGAAAAAAAATTAAATCTAATTGTAAGCAACTACAAGTAGATGTACCTCAGTCCTGGATATAATGTTATATTCTCTATTATAATGCAGATATCCTGATTGATTGATTAATTTCTTATGAAGAAATAAATGAGTGCGTGTTCTTTAATCTCTTACTTTCCTTCTTTACCCTTTTTTAATGGTAATAGATTATTTGAAGCCTTAACACTATCAGTAGATCAAGGGATGAAATTGCATTGCTACCATAATACCTGTGAGCCTGGGTTAGATCAGTTTATCCCATACTGTTACCAGTGAGCATCATTAAAGAGTTGTCTTCCTTCCACTGTTCTTTCCTTTATTTGTTCCTTTTACTTTAAGTAAAACATTCCCATTTCCTCACATGTAAAATGTGCTGGAGAAGGAAATGGCAAACCATTTCAGTGTCTTTTCCAAAAAAAAGCACCCAAAGGGGTCATGAAGAATTGAACAAAATTGATAAAAACAATTAAAAAACAAAAGTTGTTATACTGAATGTTTCCAAGCTGTAAAACCCACAGTTTTAACCCACTGCTTAAATATGATGAGGTAAAATGCTAAAAAGCTAAAACATTTCCCAAACTACAAATATCATTTCCTTTCTACACAAAACAAGCACATATTTTTGAAAGGAACTTATTTTCTAAGGACATGGGCACTGGCAAATTGGAAAGGGAATTAGCCTGAGAGTCAAAATTACAGCATTTAAGCCCTAGGTCTACTACAAACTTTCTATGTGATCTAAGGATATTTAATTCAAGTCTCTGGACTTGAGTTTTCTCTTCTGTAAAATGAAGAGGTTGAAATAACCGGACTCAAGTCCTTTTTAGCTCTACCATTCAGCTATGATTCTTTGGGAGTTATTTTTGACTGTGGATACATTTCAATAGCACAAGCATGTAGGTGATTTTTGACTAATGAAGAGGTTTTTTTCCCCCATATTAACAGAATCTATATTGGCTTTAAATAACAGCCCTGTTAAGTTCATAACTAGTTTTCTCTTTAATAATCAGATATAATATGGAGGCAAGCTTAAAATATTTTGAACCAATAAGTCTGGATTTGAAATCAGAGGCTGTTTTTGCATCCTGGCTCTGCTTTTTTTCTATTCTATGATTTTAAGTAAATCTTAAAATGACCTTTTGGGCATGGTATCTCCTAACTTGTAATAAAAAATGATGTATTTAAACTAGATGCTCTCAAGGTCTCTTCTGGCTCTAAATTCCAAGTTCCATTATTAAAGTAGTTTGGATGGTACAATAGATAAAACAAGACTTGAAATCAGAAAGACTTGAGTCCAAATTCCATCTCAGACAATCACTAGTTAGGTTACTCCAGGTCAGTAACAACTGAGGGATATTTAAGGATCTAAATGTGAAATCAATTTGAAAAGAGACCATGTCCAGCAATACAAAGTATCCTCACTTTTTTTAAACTAATACTTTTATCGTAAGTAGCAATAATAATATAAAAACATTCAAAGGAAAAGATGCAGATGACTTTTACTTGTCTTTGAAGAATATTGTTTCTCCCCGTAATGTGGTGATAGCATCAAAGGTTAATTTCTCATCACAGATTTGTGGTGTTGTTGGTCCTGTTGGTTGGATGGAATTATCAGTTTTCCCTAAAAGACAACAAGGAAATTAATGCCATCTTGGAACATTTCATTACATGAAAACTTATAGAATGAAGACATGTTTTTTTGAAATATGATTAATTTATTATTTATAAATTATTTGTTACAATAATAAAAGAATAATTTATTATTAATTAATATTGATTAATTTATAAGAAACCTTTACAAATGTCAATCTAAGTTGTTTGCATGTGTGTGTTCATGTATATGTATGTGAATATGATGTGATTTGCATATCTTTCTACTTACCATAGATGGCTTGAATTTTATCAATGTCATCCTGAGAAAGCTGGCCCTCTTTGGGGTCAGTGAAAGCATAACTGGGGTACATCAGGGCACCGATATCAGGGGAATGGTTAAGACCCAAAGAATGACCGAACTCATGAGCAGCCACACGGAACAAATTGTAATCTAAAATAACAACAATAAAACATATTTATGACATACTGAAATATGTCCCATTCAAAGGCATTCTCTCAGGATACAAAACTCCATCTAGCTACACAAGGATAAGAAGAAATATATAACACTTTTAGATTTAATGATAATAACATTTGTACAGTTTTAAAATTTACAAAGTACTTCACAGACAATGAATCTCACAAGAACCTTCTAATATATAGGGCATTTCAAGCTCCATTATATATGGGGGGGGAACTGAGGCATAGATAAAGTGGCTTACTCTTGGTTTTACAACTAATGAGTATCAGAATCCTTCTGAAATCAAGTGTAGCACTTTATATACTATGTCAAACTGCTTTTGAGACATGGTCAGAAATTTTTCAAAAATTATATAGTTCTTCTGGAGACTATAGTATATATATTAACACTGATGAAAAGGTTTCCCTGAAAGAATAGTATATTATACTTAAAGAATCAGTTCTATCAGAGTAGTGCTTAATATGACTTGCAGATCCACCTATTTGTCTGTAATCTCTATCATGGCTCAAGTTGGTACCATTATTGCCTAAGATGGAAAGCATTACTTCCCTGATAAATAAGAGACTTTTCAAGAAAGTGTGATTCTTAATATATTCTTTAAAATATTACCTGGAAGAGCATTATCAAGAAGATGTTCCTTGAAGGAAGAAACAAGAATGATTGAGATTTTAAGCCTGGGTAATTTGGGGGATAGTGGTGCCATTGAGAGAGAGAAGTTGAGAGGAGGAACATGGCAGTGAAGAGATAAGATATGGAATCAGACCTGGCTCAAGAAACAATTCTGCTTCTTTCTCTTGGTGATCAAATCACTTCACTTCTCTAAATTTGTCTCTGAGCACTGGCCTCAGAGTCAGGAGGACAGGGGTTTGAGTACAGTCTTAGACATTTGGTATTCACTAACTGTGTGACCTTGGACAAGTCCCTTAACCCTGATTGCCTCCAGATGGCATCCAGAGCCATCTCCAGTCATCCTGATTCATATCTGGCCATTGGACCAGATGACTCTGAAGAAGAAAGTGAAGCTAGTGACTTTGCACAGCACCCTTCAACTCAAATTCAATTCATATCCTTGTCATGGCATCACTTTCCTGATGCCATGGTCCTCTTTGAGAACAAAGGAAAAACATAATAAAGATCAAATGAAATAATTTCTACAAAGCACTCTGTGAACTATAGTTTATTATATAAATGTGAGCTATTTGATTTAGTTTCCTGCCACCCCTATGATCTATATTGTGAGGACAAAATGAGATGATATTTGAAATATGTGAATATTTATTCCCTTTCTTCCTTCATAGTTATCATTATTTTTATTATAATTACTCATGGAAACAATATAGTTCTCATGTATAGTGTATTAAATCACTCCTAGATTTATAAAACCTCATTGCAAATTCATATTTTAAACATATTCTTTCAGTTCAATCAACTAACACTGCAGTGAGATGTGGAGAAAAGAGAGGAGACAAATTTGTCTGACTTACTTTTATAGTCTTCTGTCCAGTTTTCGTCTTCATCAAAATGAGTATCTCCTCCCATATGTGGGCCTGGAGGAAAGGCATGAGCAAGAATTCCATTGGGACCATCAAAGGGAGAATTATCATAATGATCTGAAAGAAAAAAATATTTAATTCAAATCCTCCTCATTTCTCAGGTAAGGGGAAAACCAAGCTTCAAAAGACCAACTGATTACCTCCATAGGTAAAAGAGATCCTTATATCTGGTTCACCCTCAGAGATTTTAGTGAAGGTTAAGGGGGATACATCACTCCAGACTTTGAATGCTTTGCTGATGGCATCGTCCACATCTTTCTGTTCTAAATCTGGTGTATAGTTTTCAATTCTTAAAAATGAAAAAGAAATGAACATAGATACATATATAATCCCAGCTTTACTGAAGTCATCTTACACATATGATTCCTTTTTAAAAACTGTTCCTATTTTGATGTCTGAGGAGTGCTACCTGTAAGTAAGGTGTTTCTTTTCCCACTTATATTGTCCTTCAGGGGTGACAAATGGATGCAAATCAGGGACTCCACATCTAGGCTGTTCCATTATCTTTAGAGTTTCTTTATCTGCCTTTCCAGTAACTGTCAATCCATAAAATGTTTGCATTTCCTTGATTTTATTAGTCAAGTCAATATCTTTACCCTTTAGAGTTTTCATATCATAGAATTTCTCAAGAAAGTCCTGAAGAAAGAGAAAAATAAATGTAAACATTAAATATCAGACATTTTCTAGATTAAATAAAACTCCAGGTTGGTGAGCTGATAATTATACCAGGAATGATGGGAGATAGAGGGTGGAATAACACTTTCATTAATCTGTTAATTTAGAGGTTTCTAATTCTTATAAATTTTCTAAGTAGTATCTAAGTTCCTTGCTCCCCTCTGACCTTGAATAGTTTGGTAAGTATACATTAGTATTGCAAAAAGAAAAAGTCCCTGATTTTTACACCTTTGCTATGTCGAAAATTGTGTCTCCTTGAATCAAATATCAGATTCTTTTATTCCTCCTCAAAAGAATTAGCAAAACACAAATATAATCTGGTTTGTTATTTCTGGCAGAGTAATCTTTTCTTGAATGAAAAACTCTACTGACAAAGCCCACAGTCCTATTTCAAATCAATCCCTCCAGAAAGTTTCCATCTCCAGCAAAAAAAGGCCAATATTTACCACGACAATTTGTTGGTCTTTGGCTTTGGTTTTCAAACCTGCAGGGAAGCAATGGGAGCCTGTGAGGCAGAGGATGAGCAAAGGGAGAAGGTTCTTCATTCTTGCCCTTCTCTGTGGCTCGGGCTGAGGCAGCAGCTCTTTACCTGCCTCCTGATGTACTCTCACCCTTCAAGAAGAGTGCTCTTTATATAGTATTTGCGGAGCCCAAAAAACTAGTAAGTCACTGACTCATATTTTATAACATCCTCTGGATCAGCAATTTATCAGTAACAATGACACAAACCTAAAGCAGATTAAATGGTCAACTTCTATGGTGCAATCTTATGATTAACACAAAACAGGATGTTTATTAAAGAGGCAAACACATGCAATACTTTCTTTGTTCCTGTTTGTGCTGTTTTGATAAAAGTACCATGTTTGTGAATGTTGTAGAGTATGTAAAACTTCCTCTGTGCTTACAATGAGCAATTTTACTTTGATAACTAGCCTCAAGCTATGACTTTTCTCCATGTAGGCATTTCTATACATTCTTCCTAAGTGAGAGGAAACAAATTACAGAAGAAACCCTTTACATAGCTGGACAAAGGGGACAAAAGTACAACTCTCCAATCCTACAACTACAGATTACACTTCTCCAGGGTTCATAGAATCACAAATTTTCAGGATTGGAAGGAACTTCAGAGTCCACTAAGAATATAATCATACCCAAAAAGAATATCCACTATAATATCTTCATCATTATCATCATCATCATAGCTAACATTTTATAATGCTTAAAAGTCTGAAAAATACTTTAGATAATTTATCTTATTTGATTCTCACAACAACCGTATGAGAAAGATGCTATAATTATTCTCATTTTTTGCAGATGAAGAAACTAAGAGGTGAACAGTAGTAAAATGACTAGTAATTATCTAGATCTAGTAATTATCTAGGGCAGGATTTGAACTCAAGTTTTCCCTGATCCCAAGTTCAGCATTGTATTTGCTATTTCACATACTGAACAAGGCAATAGAACCAATTACCTTTTGAAATAACTCATTCCATTTTTAATAGCTCAAATTATTAGGAAGTGTTTCCTGATATCAGGCCTAGACTTGCTCCTTTGTATCTTCTACCCATAGCTTCTGGTTATGCCTACTGGGGCCAAAAGGAACAAGTTTAAACCTTCCTTCACAAGACAGCTTTTCAGACCTCTGGTAAACAGTTATTCAGCTTTTCTCTACTCTGAAATAACCATTCTAGATTTCTTCCTTGTATGTATTTAAAGGTCTGATTACTCTTTTCTGAACCCTTAGCATCTTTTCAAAGTCCTTAAACTGTTGTGCCTAGAATTAAATGGAACAATTCAGGTGAACTCTGATAAGCGACTATGATGAATTTCATTTCTGTCTTCCTGAAAGCTAGGCCCTTGCAAAATATATGGTATTGCCTTTTTTTGAGCTTGTAGTCAAGTAAAACTCTTCAGAACAACTGCTGTTAACAACTCACCTCTGCTATCTCCTACTTGTGAAATAGAATTGTTTTACCCATCTGCAAAAATATCTATTTATTCTGATTGTATTTCATATTATTAGTTTTAACAGCTCATTGTGTATTTTATCAAGATGCTTTTAATTACTATTTCTGTTAGCCATTCTTTTAAGGTTGATATCATTTGCAAAATTGTGAGAATGTTCTCTATACCTTTGTATAAATAACTGATAAAAAAAATTTAAACATTACAAGGTCAAGAATAAATTTCTGGGCTACTTCATTAAAGACCTCTTGCCATATTGACATTGAATCATTAGTAACTACATTAGAATCCAATCATTCAACCATTTCTGAATGCAAATGATTTTATTATTCTCTAACTATATCTCTTCATCCCTACAAGAACAGTTTGAGAATCTTTCTCAAAAGTTTTATTAAAATCTAGCTAAACTGTATTTATAGCATTCTCCTTCATCATATACTTTATTAATCTTGCCAAAGAGAAATGAGAATGAGTATGGCATGGAATTTTCTTTAAGAAGTTATACTGGTGGGGTCGGCTAGGTGGCATAGTAGATAAAGCACCGGCCTTGGAGTCAGGAGTACCTGGGTTCAAATCCAGTCTCAGACAATAATTACCTAGCTGTGTGGCCTTGGGCAAGCCACTTCACCCTATTTGCCTTGCAAAAACCTACTTGGAGGCAGCTAGGTGGTGCAATGGATAGAGCATTGGCCCTGGAGCCTGGAGTACCTGAGTTCAAATCTGGCCTCAGACACTTAATAATTACCTAGCTGTGTGGCCATGGGGAAGCCACTTAACCCCATTTGCCTTACAAAAAAAAAAAACTAAAACAGAAGTTATACTGACTTTATAGAACCATTGCTTCTCTTTCTGGGACAGTTATATGGCCCAATGGAGATATCATTGATCTTATAATCAGAAAGACCTGAATTTAAATCTGGCCTTACTAGCTCTGTGATCCTGGGCATCATTTAAGCCATTTGTTTCAGTTTCTTCATCTATAAAATGAGCTGGGGAAGGAAATGACAAAATACTACATACAGTATCTTTGCAAAGAAAACTTCAAATGGGAGTCATGAAGAGAGTGGGACACGATTGAACAAGAAGATTCTCTTTCTAGATGTTCACCAGTCATTTCTTTAATGATCAATTCTAGTATTTTCTCAGGAATTGAAGCCAAGCTTCTGATCTATATTTTTCAGTTTTTGTTCTTTTCCTATTTTTGAAAAATAAGACAACCTTTTCATTCTTCCAAACTTATGGTATCTCTTACATTTTCCATGATCTTTTAAATATGACATGCAGATACTCAACCATCAAATTTTCTTGTTCTTTAAAAAACTAAATGAGAGAGTCATCTGGGTCAAGAGGCTCGAGTTCAGCAAGGACAGCTAAAATTCCCTTTCTAAATCCTTATTTATCTTGTATTTTCTGTCATTTCCAGTTACTTTAAAAACTATTCTCTTCATTACTGGAAAGCATATGTTACTTCCTTGTAGGGCTCATTCACCCAACTCATATTGTCTGATTGGATACCTAGACAGGTAGCTATTAGTACTCCTGAGGGTCTAAGAGTAAATCTGTGGGTAGCTTTCCTTCAAATACTAGCATATAAACCCCCACCAATGTGTTTTCCCTTTTCAGTCATAATTTTAATATATGAGTTAACTCAAATGACATAGGGAGAATAATAATTGCAAATAATTTCCCATAATAAATATATCATTATTGACTACAAATACTTCCAGAATCTGGGAGGAAGAATGGTAATATAATAGACACATTGGCCAGGCCAAAGGGTCAGTCTGTTTCCAGATCAAGCAGTTGGAATCTTATATTCATATGGTGCACTAAAAAAGTTCTTTAAGGCACAGACACTTTTGATTTCTTTCTATTCAATTTTAGTATACCATTTCTCCTGTTTCCAGGGTGATGAATATCTGAAGACTTTTCTTTTAACTTCTCATAACTTATGGATACCTTTAGCTTTTACTAAAGTCTCTTACAATTAAATCAAATTCTATATAGAAGACAAATAATTATTCTCTAATAATCAGCCCTGTAGTGACAGTATTATTTATTCACTCAGATATTCAACAGACAAGGTAGATAAAATAGAAAGAGTCCTAATAGAAAGAGACAGGGGACCTGAGTTTGCATCTTTTTGACCTTAGGTGGTCACCACTGGAGTACCCCAAAAGAGTTATCTCTTATTATCACTACATGCCTGGTTGAACTCCTATGAAACTCATATATTTAAAACATGTTTATTAAATATATGTTGTTTTTAGTAAATATTTAAAATAAAAATGAGTAGAACTTCAGATTGTAATTGAATGGCAAGACTGAAATATTCTTTTCATCCAGGAGATGTCAGTCATGTTACCTCTGCTTATGATCCTATGACTTGTGGAAGCAGAATACAATCAGAATTAGGTGGAAAATTTGGGCAGAGAAATGACTAGTGTTGAAGTTGTAAAAGAAAAGAAGTTATTTGGGAGTGGACTGAATTTAGCCCTGGGAAATTTAAAGATGGAGTTGAGTTAGTCTCGGGGCTATGTCAGTCAATCAATGCTAGATTTTGAATAATTAACATTTCTATGCCTTGTAAATTCATAATTTCTTTGGCCTATATTTTGTTTTATATCTCTCTCTTATCTGTCATGGGGGAAAAACCATCTTGGAAAATGATGGCCCTAGGAGATAAAGTGAGGAAGAGAATTGTGTCCACTTATAGACCAAGAGATGTTTTCTCGGAATAGTGTACTTGAAAAGTTATAGTAGGCAACAGTCAACAATACAAAGAAAAGAGGCAGTATCCCATCCTCCACTTAATTTGTAGTAAATCTCCCATTAAAGAGGGTGGAAATTCTCAGTAGTGGTCCCTGGGGTCCACTTCTTGCTGTGTATATGTTGTTCATTACTTACCACATTAATATCCTACTTTAGGAGAAATATTCACAGTTTAGAGACTATCTCTATAGCCTAGCTGAACCATTTTGTTAAAGAGAATGACATGATGAGAATTGGAAATGTTTTTTCTGCATAAGATTCAGAATGCTAGATCAGGAAAGTATTGACTACACATTAATCGAGATCACACAACCTGGGAAGCACCTAAAACTTCCAAATCCCAGAATTAATTCTAAGAACAGCATTGTGAGAAAGGCTGAAGCTTGAGTTAGTAACCCACCAATGATTTTTCTCCAAATACTAATTCCAGGAATAGAGTCCAACATTAACCAAATGAAGAAATATGGAGGAAAATGAGCAAAAAAAGGATCCAACAATAAAAAGCTACTATGGTGATGGGAAAGATTCGGATAAATTCATAAGAAGATGATGGAGTCAAAACAGCTATAAGCAAAAACTCAGAGGAAAATGAAAATTGAACATAAATCTGACAAGAATTCCTATAAGAGTTAAGAAAAAGAATTTTAATTGAAAAGTGGTAGAAGAAAAATAAGGCAAAGAAATGAAAACAAATGAAAAATATGAAAAGAATTAACAACTTTGTAAAAGAGGCACAAAAAATACTGATGAAAATAACTCCTAAAAATACTAGAATAGGTCAAATGGAAAGATACAAAAACTCATTAAGAAAATAATTATTTAAAAATTAAAATTGGATAGGGCAAACTAGTAACTCTATGAGCTATCAAGAAACACTAAAATAGAGTCAAGGGGCAGCTAGGTGGTGCAGTGGATAGAGCAACAACCCTGGAGTCAGGAGGACCTGAGGTCAAATCTTATCTCAGACACATAAGAATTGCCTAGCTGTGTGACCTTGGGCAAGTCACTTAACCCTATTGCCTTGTAAAAGCTAAAAAAAATAGTCAAAAGAATTAAAAAGTGAATAAAAAGTGAAATATAAGGAAAATTTACTTGGAAAACAGATCAAGAAGAGATAATTTCAGAGCCATTAGATTACCTGAAATGTCATTTAAAGGAAAAATCTAAACATCATATTTCAAGAAATTATCAAGAAAAAATACTCAGATATCCTTGAATAGGATAGAAATTGAAAAAATTTACTAATCACAATCTAAAAGAGACTCCACAATGAAAATTCCAAGGAATATTATAGAAAAATTCCAAAGCTTTCAGATTAAAGAGAAAATATTTCAAGTAGCTAGAAAGAAAAAAATTCAAGTGTGATGGAGCTATGGTCAGAATCATACAAGATCTAGGAGCAAAGGGCTTGGAGTATGATATTCCAAAAGGTAAAAATTGGGGTTGCATATAATCTTTTAAGGGGGGAGGAAATTAGATATTTAATTCAATAGCAAATTTTCAAACATTCCTAATGAAAAGACTAGAACTGAATGGAAAAAATTGGCTTTTAGATACAAAAGAAGTATGAAAAGATAAACATGAAAAAGAAATCATAAGAGACTCATTTAGGTTAAACTGTTATCTTTTCATGTGAGAAGATGATTAATGTATCTTCTAGTGTTTTAATCAGAATTAGGACAGTCAGACTGATTCTATGTAGAAAGAGGATATGGGAGTCAGTCAATTTAACATCACATTAAATAAAGGGATGTTAAATAAGGGGATAGGTAAGAAAAAGGGATTCACTAAGAAGAAAGGGAAGGGATCAAAAGAAGAGGAAAATTATCTCACATAAATGATGTACATAAGGAAGAGCTTTTACAGTGGACAAGAAAGTGGTAAGGTAGTGGTGTGCACAATACCTGAATTTCACTCCCATGCTGGTTAGTTCAAAGGGAAATTCACACATACATACAATACATACATATACCTATGTATGTAATGTATTACTAATACATACACATGTGTATGTATGTATTACCCTATTAGTAATAGAAGTATCTCTTACCTAATAGGAAAGTAAAAGGGAAAGGTATAAGAAAAATGGAGAGACTAAAATGCAGAGCAGTTAAAAGAGGATAGTGATTAGAAGTAAAATATACTTTAGAGAAGCAACAGGATAAAAAAGAAGAATAAACAAAAAAAGATATGATGTATAAAAATAGACAATAATAAAAACTGTTAATGTAAATGGAATGAAAAATCATCCATAAAGTGAAAATAGATAACAGAATTATTAGAAATAAGAATCCAACAATAAGTTGTTTTTAAGAAACACTTTTTTTTTAGGTTTTTTGCAAGGCAATGAGATTAAGTGGCTTCCCCAAGGCCACAGAGCTAGGTAATTATTAAGTGTCTGAGGCTGGATTTGAACTCAGGTACTCCTGACTCCAGGGCTAGTGCTCTATCCACTGTACCACCTAACCGCCCCAAGAAACACTTTTTTTCAAGGAAAGTAATCTATTCATTTTTGAATTTTACAATTTTTCCCCTAATCTTGCTTCCCTTCCCCCAACCTCCACAGAAGGCAGTCTGTTTTTCTTTACATTGTTTCCATGCAATATATTGATCTAAATTGAATGTGTTGAGAGAGAAATCATATCCTTAAGAAAAAAATAAGATAGCAAAATTATATAATAAGATAACTGTTTTAAAAAAATAATTAAAGGTAATAGTCTTGGTCTTTGTTCAAACTCCACAATTCTTCTTCTGTATACAGATGGTATTCTTCATCATAGATACCTCAGAATTGTCCGTGATTGTTGCACAGATGGAATGAGCATTACCATTAAGATTGCTAATAAACCTCATGTTGCTGTTATGGTGTACAATGTTCTTCTGGTTCTGCTCATCTCACTCAGTGTCAGTTCATGCAAATCTTTCCAGGCTTCTCTGAATTCCCATCCCTCCTGATTTCTAATAGAACAATAGTGTTCCATAACGTACATATATCAAAATTTGTTCAGGCATACCCCAACTGATGGATATTCACTCCATTTCCAATTTTTTGCCAACACAAATAGTGCTGCTATGAATATTTTTGTACAAGTGATGTTTTTACCCTTTTTCATGATCTCTTCAGGATATAGACCCAGTAGTAGTATTGCTGGATCAAAGGGTATGCACATTTTTATTGCCCTTTGGGTGTAATTCCAAATTGCTCTACAGAAAGGTTGAATGAGTTCATAGCTCCACTAAAGATATATCAGTGCTCCAGATTTCCCACATCCCTTCCAACATTATCATTGTCCTTTCTGGTCATATTGGCCAGTCTGACAGATATGAGATGGTACTTCAAATGTGCTTTAATTTGCATTTCTCTAATAAGTAATTATTTAGAGCAATTTTTCATAAGACTATGGATTGCTATTATTTCCTCTTCTGTAAATTGCCTCTGCATATCCTTTGACCATTGGGGAGTGGCTTGGTTTTTTTATAAATTTGACTCAATTTCTTATATATATATTTTTTTTTATAAATTTGACTCAATTTCTTATATATATGTTTAGAAATGTGTCCTTTGTCAGGAATACTAGTTGCAAAATTGTTTCCCAATTTACTACATTTCTTTTGATCTTGGTTACAGCGATTTTGTCTGTGCAAAAGTCTTTTGATTTAATGTAATCAAACTTATCTAGGCTTTTTTTTTAGGTTTTTGCCAAGCAATGGGGTTAAGTGGCTTGCCCAAGGCCACACAGCTAGGTAATTATTAAATGTCTGAGGCAGGATTTGAAATCAGGTACTCCTGACTCCAGGGCTGGTGCTCTATCCACTGAGCCACCTAAGCTGCCCTCTAGTTTGTTTTTAATGATATTTCCACCTCTTCCTTGGTCATAAACTGCTTCCCTTTCCATAAATCTGACAGGTAAACTACACCTTGATCTTCTAGTTTGCTTATAATATTGTCTTTTATGTCTAAATCCTGTATCCATTTCGGGCTTATCTTAGTATAGGATGGGGGTGTTGGTCTAATCCAAGTTTCTGCTGTACTGTCTTCCAATATTCCCAACAGTCTTTATCAGAGAGAGTTTTTTTATCCCAAAAGCTGGACTTTTTGGGTTTATCAAACAGAAAATTACTATAATCATTTCCTGCTATTGTACCTAGTCTCTTCCACTGACCCACCAATCTATTTCTTAGGCAATACCAGACAGTTTTGATGATTGATGCTTTATAATATAATTTTAGATCTGGTAGGGCTAAGCCACCTTCCATTTGCATTTCATTTTCATTAAACCCCTGGAAATTCTTGACTTTTTATTTCTCCACATGAATTTACTTACAATTTTTTAAAATTTATTAAAGTAATTTTTAGGAATTTTGATTGGTAGGGCACTAAATAAATAGTTTAATTTAGGTAGAATTATCATTTTCATTATATTAGCTCGGCCTATCCATGAGAAGTTTAAATTTCCCAGTTATTTAAATCTGATTTTATTTGTGTGAGAAGTGTTTTGTAATTGTTTTCATAAAGTTTCTGAGTCTGCCTTGGCAGGTAGACTCCCAAGTATTTCATATTGTCTGAAGTTACTTTTAATGGGATTTCTCTTTGTAGCTCTTTCTGCTGTATCTTGCTACTTATATATAGAAATGTTGAGGATTTATGAAGGTTTATTCTATATCCTGAGAGTTTGCTAAAGTTGCTAATTGTGTTTCTAGTAGTTTTTAGATTATTTTTGGGGATTCTCTAGGTAGACCATCATGTCATCTGCAAAGAGTGAGAGTTTTGTCTCTTCTCTCCCAATTCAAGTTCCTTCAATTTCTTCTTCTTCTGTTATTGCTGAAACTAACATTTCTAATACAATATTGAATAGTAGTGATGATAATGGGCATCCTTATTTCACCCCTAATCTAATTGGGAGTGCCTCTAGCTTATTCCCATTGCATATAATGCTTTTTGATGGTTTCAGATAGATACCACTTATCATTCTAAGAAACAATCCATTTATTCCTATGCTCTCTAGTACTTTTAGTAGGAGTTGGTGCTGCATTTTGTCAGTCTTTTTCAGCATCTATTGATATAATCATGATTTCTGATAGTTTTGTTATTGATATAATTAATTATACAAACAGTTTTCCTAATATTAAACCAACCCTGCATTCCCGGGATTAATCCTACTTGGTTATAGTGAATTATCCTAGTGATAACTTGCTGCAATTATTTTACTAAGATTTTACTTAAGATATTTGCATCTATATTCATCAGGGAGATAGGTCTGTAAATTTCTTTCTCTGTTTTGACTATTCCTGGTTTAGGTATCAGCACCATATTGTTGTCATAGAAAGAATTAGTCAGAGTTCCATGTTCACCTGTTTTTCCAAAGAGTTTATATAGAATTGAGGAACCAATTAAGGAATCAATTCTTCCTTAAATGCTTGATAGAATTCACTTGTGAGTCTGTCTGACCCTGGAGATATTTTCTTAAGGACTTCAATAATGGCTTGTTGAATTTCTTTTTCTGAGATAGGGTTATTTAGCTATTTAATTTCCTCTTCATTTAACTGGACAACTTATATTTTTTTTAGGTTTTTGCAAGGAAATGGGGTTAAGTGGCTTGCCCAAGGCCACACAGCTAGGTAATTATTAAGTGTCTGAAGTCAGATTTGAACTCAGGCCGGTGCTTTGTCCACTGTGCCACCTAGCCACCCCAGCAACTTTTATTTTTGTAAATATGCATCCATTTCACTTAGATTACCAAATTTATTGGCATACAGTTGGGCAAAATAATTCCAAGTTATTATTTTAATTTCCTCCTCATTAGTGGTGAGTTTATCTTTTTCATTTATGATACTAGCAATTTGGTCTTCATTCTTTTTTAAATCAATTTAATAAGGAATTTTTTCCATTTTATTGGCTTTTTCATAAAACCAACTCATGGTTTTATTTATTAGTTCAATAGATTTCTTGCTTTCAATTTTATTAATTTCTCTTTTAATTTGATATTTAATTGGGAGTTTTTAATTTGTTCTTTTTTTCTAATTTTTTTAGTTGCATGTTTAGTTTGTTGATTTCCTATTTCTCTAACTTATTCATGTAGGCATTTAAAGAAATAAAATATCCCCTGACAATTGCCTTGGCTGTATCCCATAAATTTTGGTATGTTGCTTTGTTATTGTCATAATCCAGGATGAAATCATTAATTCTCTATAAATTGTTCTTTGATCTGTTCATTCTTTCAAATGAAGCTATTCAGTTTCCACTTAGTTTTAGGTTTATATCTCCTTGTCCCATTATTGCATGTGACTTTTATTGCATTATGATCTGAGAAGGATATATTCACTATTTCTGTCTTTCTGTATATGATTATTAACTTTTTATGCCTTAGTACATGATCAGTTTTTGTACAAGTGCAATGTATTGCAGAAAAACAAAAGAATATTCCTTTCTATCCCCATTCAATGTTCTCTAAAGGCCTGTCATGACTAGGTTTTCTAACAATCTATTTACCTCCTCAACTTCCTTCTTGCTTATGTTATGGTTAGATTTATCTAAATCTGAGAGTGGGAGGTTGAAGTCTCCCACCAGTAGAGTTCTGCTGTCTATGTCTTCCTGTATCTCATTCAAATTTTCTTCTAAGGATTTGGATGCTATACCAGTTGGTATATTTAGTATTGAAATTGCTTCATTGTCTATGGAAACTTTTAGGAGAATATAGTTTCTTTCCTTATCTCTTTTAATGAGACATATTTTTGCAGCTGCTTTGTCTGAGATAAAGATTGCTACCCCTGCTTTTTTCACTTCAGCTGAAGCAAAATATATTTTGCTCCAACATTTTACCATTAATCTATATGCATCTCTCTACTTCAAATGAGTTTCTTGTAAAGAGCATATTGTAGGATTCTGGTTTTTAATCCAATCTGCTATTCACTTACATTTTATGGGAGAGTTCATCCCTTTCACAATAAAAGTTATAATTTCTAACTTTAGCCCTCCATGTTATCTTCCCTCTGTTTGCATTTTCCCTTTTTACCCTTTATCCATATTCCCCAGTATTTTATTTCTGAATATCACCACCTTCAGTGTGTTTTCCCCCTTATATCCAACTCCCTCCCCTTTCTTTCCCCTTTCCCTTTGCCCATTCTTCCTTCTCTCCCTTCTGTTAATTCTTTTTCTCCCCCCTCCCCCTTTCTCCTTTTAATATTTGAAAGTTAAGTTTCTTAACTTAACTGAGTGTGTGTATGTTAACTTAAGCTAAATCTGATGAGAGTAAGATTCAGGAGGTTCTCATAACCTTGCTTCTTCCCCTCTATTGCAATAGGTCCTTTGAACCTCTTGACCCCATTCAATCTCCTCCATTCTCCCATCTCTTTACTGTCCCCCTTTTAAAGGAGATATTGTTTTTAAGTCACTCTGTCCAAGTCATGGTTAAGTCATGAGTGTCCATTATTTCTGGCTTAGTACATTCTCTCTAATAGAGTTACAATTCTCAAGAGTAGTGAGAGTCTTTCTTCCAGGTGGGGATATAGCCAATTTCATCTTATTGGATAGCATTTTTTTTCTTTACCCTTTTATTTTTAGTCTCCGTTTTTAGTCCAAATTTTTTATTTAGCACTCATCTTTTCATCAGGAAAAGTTGGAAGTTTCCTATTTGATAAAATGACCATCTTTTCCCCAGAAGAGAAGGCTCAATTCCAAGCTCCTTTGCTTTTCAGAATATCTTATTCCAGGCCCTTCGATCCCTTAATGTTGATGAAGCTAGATCCTGTGTAATACTTAGTGTGCGGTTCCTTGGTATCTAAATTGTTTCTTTCTAGCTTCTTGCAGGATTTTCTCTTTTATCTGATAGTTCTGGAATTTGGCCACAATATTCCTTGGTGTTTTCATTTTAGGATCCCTCTCTGGAGGGGATCAATGCATTCTTTCAATAACTATTTTGCTATCTGGTTCCATGATGTCAAGGCAATTTTCCATCACTAAATCCTGTTATATTAAGTCCAGGCTTTTTTCGCTTCAATCTTTTCAAGGAATCCAATGATTCTTAAATTGTCTCTCTCCTAGTTTTATTCTCCAGGTTAGTGGTTTTGCTGATGAGGCAGTTTACATTTTCTTCTAATTTTTTTTTTGAATTTTTGGTTTTGTTTAACAGATTCTTGTCTCATGAAGTCATTAGTTTCCACAAACTCCATTCTTTTTTTTAGAGAAAATTTTCTTCATTTACCTTTTGCCACTCATTTTCCAATTGGTCAATTCTATTTTTGAAGGAGTTTTCCATTTGTCCAATTGAGGTTTTGAAAGAATTTTTTTTGCATTTGTCCAATTATATTTTCCAAGGATTTGTT
Source organism: Macrotis lagotis (assembly GCF_037893015.1). NCBI lineage: Eukaryota > Metazoa > Chordata > Mammalia > Peramelemorphia > Peramelidae > Macrotis > Macrotis lagotis. Next base: position 776,000,361 of record NC_133658.1, read on the forward strand.
TTCTTTTTTTTGCAAGGTGTTAATTTTCTCTTGGGTTTCTTTTTCCAAATTTTCCAATTGATTCCTTATTTCTTCAAGGAAGTCTTTCTGAGCTGAAGACCAAAATATATTCTCCTTAGAAGTTCTAGGTCTCCCTGAATTAGGGTCTTTACTTTATAGGTAGCTTTCTATGGACCCCCTTTCCTAAGATCCCGTGTTGGGGGAGTGGCTGGTTCACAGATGTTTGGTGTTGAGATCCCTAGAGGCTTTGCTCATTGTTCTCTCTGGAGTGTCTGTGACCTTGACTTGAGGCCCTCTCCCTAGGCCTGGAGGGGTTGGGTGGCACTGGTGGATACTGTTATCCTTGAACAATTGGCTGCATCCTGGGTTGAGGTAGTTAATCTCTCTCTTCAGCTGAGGGAGCTTTGCTGCCCACACCTGAGCCTGGGGTGGTAGGTCCATACTTTCAGCAGAGCCTGTGGCCCTGGTCCTCTAGAACAGGATCAATGTGCAGTTGCACTGTTACTCTGTGCTGGAACTGTTACCACAGCTGTTCCCACAGTCAAATCTTCCATGGCTCCCACAGCCAAAGCCTCCATGGATGATCTTAGGCTAGTCTGGGTCTCACCCTGCCCCACCTGGCTAACCCACAATCCCCGGAAACATATCTTGTTGGTAGTTGTTCTTCTCCTAACTTCTTTTTCTAGGATTTGTCGATCAAATTTCTGTTAAGAGGTTTGTTTCATATTTTTATGAGGGAAAACCAGGAGACGTGAGCACAGTGCATATCTTCTCTCCACCATCTTGCCAGAAGTCCTTAAGAAACACTCGAGACAGATACACACAGAATTAAAACAAGGGATTAGAGTAGAATTGCTTATGCTTCAGATGAAGGTAGAAAGGGAAGGATAGTAATCATTATCTCAGACAAAGCAAAAGAAAAAATAGACTAATTAAAAGGGATGGTCAGGGAAAGGAACTATTGCTAAAAGGAACTATTGATAATGATGTAATATTAAACATATATACACTGAGCCATAACATAGGAATAAATAGAACCTTTCTTAAAATAATAAATACTATATCTGAAACCAAGAGCAAGCATTATGTACCACAGGGATAAACCTAAAAACTTCCCAATAAAATCAAGTGTTAAAAAGATATCCATTATCACCATTATTATTCAGTGTTGTCCTTGAATTGTTAGATATAGAAAAAAGAAAAGTAAATTGAAGGATTAAAAAAATAGTCAATGAGTTAAAAGAATCTTCATTCATTGTGCCCATTATGACTATATACTTAGTGGGTATATACTTATATACTATATACTTAAATAGAGTATCAGGCCTAAAATTAGGAATACTCATCTTCCTGAGTTCAAAACTAGTCTCAAATACTTACTAATTGTGGCAAGTCACTTAACCTTTTCTACCTCAATTCTTCCTCTGTAACATGAGCTGGAGAAAGAAATGGCAAACCACTCCAGTATCTTTGAAAGGAAGCCCAAATGGGGTCATAAATAGTTAGGTATGACTAAAATGACTGGATAATAATAAATACTTTGAAAAACCTAGAGATCAACTGAAAACCAAGTTGACAAAATTAACAACTTCAGCCACAGAAATTATCAGAATTTCTATATACTACCAACAAGATTTAACAGGAAGAGTTGAAATTGAAATTCCATTGAAAATAATTGCAGACTATATAAACTACTTGGTTGTCTTTCTACCTAGAAAAACCCAGGAGATTATATGAACTCAGTTTAAAAAAAAACAAAAAAAACCCCTCCTTTCTCATAAATAAAAATAAATTTAAGCTACTGAAGAAATATTAATTACTCAGGGGTAGACTAAGCCAATAAAATAAAAATTACAATTCTATCTCAGTTAATTTATTTGTTTAGTGCCATTCCAATCAAAATGTAAAAAAAATATTTTATAGGCAGAAATAATAGTAATAAAATTCACATAGAAGAACAAAAGAGCAAGTATATCAAAGAAATATATGAAAAAATATTTAAGGAAGGAGAATCTAAGGAAGGTAACCTAAAAGTTCAAGATTTTAACTATATTATAGAGTGGTAATCATGCAAACATTCTAGTACTCTCTAAGAAATAGGGTGGTAGAGACTTCTGTAGTAGAGCCAAGATAGTGACATGAAGCTAACATGCTCCCAGAACTTTTCCCTTCTCAATATTAAATGAAGCCTCTATACAGACATTAAAGCTACAGATTCAACCCCCCAAAAAAGATTAAAACAAATTTTCAACTGTAGACATCATGGAGGATCATCAGTGAAGTGAAGGTTTATCTTTTCAGGGGGAAAGGGAAAGTAAAACCCAGCTAGGTGAAGAGTAGAAAAGTCAGTGGGAGACTTGTAGCCACAATGCAGCCCAGAACCCAGAAGCTAGACAGCAACCCAGGTCCTGAAAGCTAGGCAGCAACCCAGGACTTGGAAGCTAGAGAGCAGGCCAGTAAGAAGGTTTCCATGACCAGACTAAGTCTGAACCCCGGGAGCAATGGGGCAACAGGTAGAACTGAATTGGTAATAAATGACTATATAATCAGAACCTAGGCATAAAGGGAAAACAAAACTTCTGTAAAGACAATGCCTGGGCTGCATAGGCAACATATTGACATGTGATAAGCCAGGAATCAGACCCCAGTCCTAGCACAAAAAGCTTGGGACTATGCTCCTTATGCTTCAGGAGCAAAATTCAGCACTCAAAATCAGCAAAAAAAAAACAAACCCAAAAGTGCTAACTATGGAAAACTATTGTTCAGCTAGAGACAATAAAAATGTCATCTCAGAAGAAGATGGCAGTAACAAATTACCTAAACAGGAATTCTCAACGAAGTTTATGAATTGAATTCAAATTTAAAATCTCATAGAAGAGCTTAAAAAAGATTTTTAAAACCAAAGAAGAGAGGAAGAACAATGAAAGAAAAAAACAGGAAAATTGATCAAAGAAATCAACTTGTTTAAAAGTAAAATAATCAATTAGAAAAAGAATAGCTTATCAAAGAATAAAGTCAATCAACTGGAAAAGGAATACAATTCAACTAAAAATCAAATTGATCAACTGGAAAAGGAATGCAACTCAAGAAAAAGTAAAATTGACCAAATGAAAAAGGAAACACAAAAACTAACTGAAGAAAATGAAATCCTAAAAAATAGAATTGCACAAATAGGAACTAATGAATTTATAAGACACCAAGAGTTCATCAAACAAAATGAAATAGTTGAAAAAAAATTTGAAGAAAAACAAATGACCTGGAAATAGATCCAGAAGAGATAATTTATGAATTATTAGTCTACCAGAAACTCTAGATCAAAATAAGAACCTGTAAAATATCTTCCAGGAAATTATCATGGAAAACTATCCTAATATACTAGATCAAGAATTCACAGAAGAATACACAGAACACCTCCAGAAAGAAACCCCAGGACAAAAACTCTAAGAACTATCATAGTCAGATTTCAGAATTCTCAAATAAAGCAGAAAATACTCCAAGCAGCCAAAAAGAAGCAATTTAAATGTTAAGGCACAATCAGAGTTACACAGAACTTATCAGCTTCAACATTAAAGGATTGGAGCTCCTGAAATATGATGTTTCAGAGGACAAAGGACAAAGAATTCACTATCCTGCAACATTTAGCATATTCTGTCAGGGGAAAAGATGGATTTTCAATGAAATAGAGGACTTTCAAAATTTTCTCATAAAAAATACCAGAACTGAACAAAAAATAGATCTGCAAATACGAGAGTTAAGAGATGTATAAAAAGGTAAATGGAAAGGGGAAAAAAAACCCAAATACTGGTCAAGAACATTAGATTGTTTATATCTTCACAAGGGAAGATAACATTTTTAAGTCTTGAGAATTATATTTATCTTAGGATAGTTAATGGGTTGAATACAGTTAAAGGGATTGTACTTAGAAGACATAGGTATGGTTGGTTCTTGTCCTTCAGTATTGAAGAAGATCAAAAATGATATCACTCTGAGACAAATTACAGTGTGTTCAATTGTGACTGATCAAATCAATGAGCTCACAATACTCTATCACAGATCACACATAAATAGTCCAGGTGAACTCTAAACTTATCTATCTCACATTTCCTTTCCTTTGAGCTACTCTAATTCTGCCTTGCTTATGGAGCTCAGTACTTTCTGTGATGACGGCACCATATGATGGGTAATCCTGTACCATTGTCTCCCATACCTGACAATCAACACTAAAGTTCTTAAGAGAGACCTTCAGGATGTCCCAGTACTAAGAGTACTAAGTAAGATATTCTATACATAATTAAATCAGAAATGCTCTTGCTTTAATAGAGGTTAAGGAGGGTTGTAGTACAATAGGGGCAGAGTGTACTTGGACTGAACATAAAGAGATTAGGAAATGATCTTGCCTTAATCCATACTTTAGTTAATGAGGATTTGGGGTACTAAAAGAACAGAGGAAGAGAGTGAACCTGATACTTTGGTTGGGGAGATTGTAGAGCTATGATTGGAGTACTAAAGAGAAGGTGGCAGAGGGTGTACTTAGATGGACTGAACATGAAAACATCATGAAAAGATTTTGCTTTGCTTCCCACATTGGCTATAATTGTAGGGGCCAGGTTTAGATGAGGGGTATAAATAGTTCATGAAATGATTTGGCTTTTCATGATGCTGTAGCTCATGAGGATTGTAAGTCCTTGAAGGTACATGGAAAGGGGGTAAGTGATTATAGTCTGAGATAATTTATGATTATTGAGAAGTGTATTTCTAATGAGACAGAAGAAGGGAGGGTACTTAGTGACTATGAGGCAATGCTGCTTATCAATCAATCAACATTTGAGAATAGTACTTGTATCAGAACAGATAAAAAGATTATATTTTGACAAAGAGCTTATAAGAACAAGACAAAGTTAAAAACTATAAAAACATAAAAAAGGAAGGACTATACTAGGAGAAGGCTAGGTATTAGTGGATTAATAAAACCAGGTAAAAGTACAAATACCTGTTTTGGTAGAGGGAAAGAAGGGAGGGTGTGAATACTGAGTAAATCTACTCAATAGATTTGACCCATAGAGGGAATAATATGCATTGCCATTTGAGTTTAATAATGTGTCCTACTCTAAAGTGAAATGGGGTGTAGGGAAAGAAAGGGAAAAATGGACTGATAAAAATGAAGGCAAAGGTAAAGTGAAAGTAACATTAAAGTTAAAATTTAAAAGAAAAGTTAAAGGGCATGGGGAGCAAACTATTTGTGAGGGGGAATAAGAGAAAAGGAAAGAGAAAAGTATAAATGAGGAAAGACGGCATGGAGGGAAAGATAGAATTAGTAATCTTAACTGTAAACATGAATGGGCTGAACTTCCCATAAGACAGAATCAGATTGCAGAAAGGATTAAAAAGCAGATTCCTACAATATGTTGTTTACAAGAAGCACATTTGAAGCAGAGAAAATGCTAACAATGAGACATCATACAAAAATTTATAGGATGCAGCCAAAGCAGTTTTTAGGGGAAATTTTATAACCTAAATGCTTAAATGAATAAAATAGAAAAAAAGAAGACATCAATGAACAGGGTATGCAATTTTTTAAAAAATTAGAAAAAGAATAAATTAAAGATCCCCAATTGAATACCAAATAAGAAATTCTGAAGGCCAAAGGAGACAGTAATAAAATTGAAAGTAAGAAAACCATTCATCTAATAAATAAAACTAAGAGTTAATTTTATGAAAAAGTCAATAAATTAGATGTCTTTGGTTAATCTGATTAAAACAAGAAAGAAGAATGCCCAATCACCAGTATCAAAAACGAAAAGTGTGAGCTCTCCATCAATGAGGAAATTAAAAAAGATAATCCAGAGCTATTTTGCCCAAATGAATGCCAATAAATTTAAGTAAATTGGATGAATATTTACAAAATAAATACTACCCAGATCAACAAAAGAGGACATCAAATACTTAAATATCTCCATTTCAGAAAAAGAAATAGAAGAAACCATCAATAAACTCTGTAAAAAAAGTCTCGCTCCAGATCGATTTACAAGTGAATTATCAAACATTTAAGGAACAATTCCAATTCTACATAAACTATTGTAAAAAATAGAAAGAGTTCTGCCAAATTACTTTTATGATACCAATATGGTGCTGATACCAAAACCAGGAAGAGTAAAAGCAGACAAAGAAAATATAGACCAATCTCCCTAAAGAATATTTATTCATCAATCTTAAATAAAATTTTAGCAAAGATATTTCAACAAGTTATTACTAGGATAATCATGAGGTAGGATTTATACCAGGGATAGTTCTATATTAAGTAAACATTCAACATAATGGAACATGTCAATAACAAAACCAAGAGAAATCATATGATTTTCTTGATACTGAAAAAAAGCCTTTCACTTTGAAAAAGTCTTTTTAAAACACTAGAGAATATAGGAATAAATGAAGTGTTCCTTAAAATAATGAACTGAAACCATCAATACATATTGTATGTAAAGGGGATAAACTAGGATCATTTCCAATTAGATCAGGGGCAAAACAAGGATGCTCATTATCACATTACTATTCAATATAGTATTAGACTTTAGCAATAAGAAAAGAAAAAGAAATTGAAGAAATTACGATTGGCAAAGAGGAAGCAAAACTTTCACTGTTTGAAGATGATATGATGGTGTACTTAACCCTTGAAAAGCATCTAAAAATTACACAAAACAATTAACAACTTCAGCAAAATAGTATAAATCATCTGTACTTCTACATATGAACAACAAAGCCCAAGGGCAAGAGATAGGAAGAGAAATTCAATTTAAAGTTAACTATAGACAATATAGAATATTTGGAAATCTACCTCTCAAGATAAACCCAGAAACTGTATGAACACAATTGCAAAACACTTTTCACACAAATAAAGTGAGATCTAAGCAACTGGAAAAACATCAGCTAATATTATAAAATATAATAAATGTAATAAAACAAAATATAATAGCATTATATTATTAATATAACATAATAAATATAATAAAAATGACAATTCTAACCAAATTAAATTATTTATTCAATGCCATACCAATCAAACTACCAAATAAGTATACAGAGTAAGAAATGTTCAAACATATCAAGGAAACTGATGAAAAAATGCTCTATCAGATCTAAAACTATAATATAAAGTGGTAATCATCAAAACTGCCCGTTATTGGTTAATAAATAGAGTAATGAAACAGTGTATTAGAATAGATATAAAATAAATAGTAGTAAATGATTATAGTTATCTATGTTTGATAAACCCAAAGATCTTCTAGGATAAAAATTCATTATTCGATAAAAAAAATTGTTGGGAAAACTGGAAAATAGTATGGCAAAAACTAGGCATAGACCCACAAGTCATACCCTATACCAAAATAAGGTCAAAATAGGTACAGAATATAATAGAATAATTAATAGATGAAGAAATACTTTATCTGTTGGATCTATGGAGAGGGGAGAAATTTATGACCAATCAAGAAATAGAGTGCATTATAAATGCAAAATGGATGATTGTGACTATGTTAAATTGAAAAGTTTTTACACTAATAAATTAATGTTGCTAAGATTAGAAGGAAAACATAAAACTGGGAAACAATTTTCATAACTAGGGGTTCTGATAAAGGTCTCATTTCTAAAATATACAGAGAACTGAATAAAGTTTATAAGATTATAAGTCATTCCCCACTTGATAAATGATAAAAGGATATGAATAGGCAGTTTTCAAATGAAGAAATTAAAGTTAAATGCAATCATATAAAAAGAAGTTCCAAAACATTATTGATTAGAGAAATGCAAATTAAACAGCTATGAGGTACCACCTCATACCTACCAGATTAGTTAAGAGGACAAAAGGGAAAATGATCAATGTTGGAAAGATTGAGGGAGTATTGGGACATTAATGTACTGTTAGTACAGTTGTGAACTAATCTAGTCATTCTGTAGAGCAATATAGAATTATACCCAAAAAGTGATAAAACTGATTATATACTTTGACCCAGCCATACCAACACCAAGCCTATATCCAGAAGGAATCGTAAAAAAATGGGAAAAGTATAACATGTTCAAAATATTTGTGGCACTTCTTTTTGTAGTGGCAAAGAATTGGAAATTGAGGGGATGCCCATCAATTAGGGAGTGATTGAACAATTTATGGTATATGAATATTATGGATTACTATGGTTCTATAAGAAACCATGAATGGTCAGATTCTAGAGAAGCATGGAAAGAATTACATGAACTGATGATGAGCAAAGGGAACAGAACCAAGAGAACATTGTACACATTAACAAAAGCATGAATTGAGCAACTATGATGGATGCAGCTCCTTTTAGAAGTTCAGAAAGTTAGGACAATCCTGGGAGTACTATTATGGATGCCATTCACATCCAGAGGGGGAAAACAGTAAAAAAAAAACCCAAAAGAATATTAAAACTCCTCATGTTTTTTCTTCCTATCTGATGGTTTTCTTTATTTTCCCTTAGTCCTAATTTCTCAAACACAAAATGACTAATATGTAAACATGTCAAATGCAATGTACATGTACTATATTCACTAGATTGTTCACCACTGAAAGGAGGGAGGGAAGGGAGGGTAGAAGAAAATTGTGCACTTATAAATATGCAAGTTGATAAATGCTGACAAATTTTCATAACATATAATTGGAAAAATAAAATATCAGTTAAAGGGAAAAAGTGATGGATCAGTGGATTGATTAGGTATATAATACATTATCATAAATGACCATAATAATCTAGTGTTTGATAAACCTAAAGATATGAGCTTTTGAGACAAGATTTCATTATTTGACAAATATTGCTGGGAAAACTAAGAAACAGTTTAGCAGAAACTAGGTATAGATCAACATTTCATACCACATAGCAATATAAGGTCAAAATAAACAAATGAAGAGACAATCAGGTGGTACAGTGGATAGTGCACTGGCCCTGGAGTCTGGAAGACCTGAGTTCAAATGGGACCCTAGACACTTAATATTTATTTAGCTGTGTGACCTTGAGCAAGTAATTTAACCCATTGCCTTGCAAAAACAAAAAACAAAAAAACAAAAAAAAATGAACAAACTATTTAGATATAAAAGGTGCTAAAATAAATAAATTAAAGGTGCATATCAGATCTATGGAGAAGGAAAAGAGTTTATAACCAATAAGAGATACTGAGGCTCTCAGGAAGTAAAATACATAATTTTGATTACATGAAATTAAAAAAGATTTAGCACATACAAAACTAGTGCATACTAAATTAGAAGGAAAACAGGAAAGAGGGGAAATTCTTCTCAGATGGGAAATTTCTCAGATTAGGGCTCCTTTTCTCAAATATACAAAGAACTGACCCCTAATTTATAAAAATAAGATCAATTCCCCAATTGGTAAATAATCAAAGGATATGAACTGTTACCTTTCAGATGAAGAAATCAAAGCTATTCATAGTCATGAGAAAAAATGCTTTGAATCTGATTAGAGAAATTTAAATTAAAACAATTCCATAATATTGTCTAACATGATACAAAATAAAAATGACAAAAGCTGGAGGGAAAGTGAAAAAAACTGGAGCATTCACTAATAGTGGAGTTTAAGTTGGTCCAACTGTTCAGGATATCATTTTGGAACTAAGACCAAAAAGTTATAAACCTGTGCATATCCTTTTGTCCCATCAGTACCTCTTTAAGGTCTGTATCTCAATGAGATAAAAGAAAGGTAAAGGATCAAATTGTTTTGTTTGCATTTTCTTTCTCAACATGGCTAATAAAGATAAAGGAATTTCAAAAAATCCAGAAAATGTAAAGCTAACCTAATATTTACATTTACATAAAATGAATCTTTTTCTGTTCACCAATATAATGCCCAGGTGAACTCACCCTGCCCCACCTGGCTAACCCACAATCCCCGGAAGACATATCTTGTTGGTAGTTGTTCTTCTCCTAACTTCTTTTTCTAGGATTTGTAGATCAAATTTCTGTTAAGAGGTTTGTTTCTATATTTTTATGAGGGAAAACCAGGAGACGTGAGCACAGTGCATATCTTCTCTCCACCATCTTGCCAGAAGTCCTTAAGAAACACTCTGAGACAGATAACACACAGAATTAAAACAAGGGATTAGAGTAGAATTGCTTATGCTTCAGATGAAGGTAGAAAGGGAAGGATAGTAATCATTATCTCAGACAAAGCAAAAGAAAAAATAGACTAATTAAAAGGGATGGTCAGGGAAAGGAACTATTGCTAAAAGGAACTATTGATAATGATGTAATATTAAACATATATACACTGAGCCATAACATAGGAATAAATAGAACCTTTCTTAAAATAATAAATACTATATCTGAAACCAAGAGCAAGCATTATGTACCACAGGGATAAACCTAAAAACTTCCCAATAAAATCAAGTGTTAAAAAGATATCCATTATCACCATTATTATTCAGTGTTGTCCTTGAATTGTTAGATATAGAAAAAAGAAAAGTAAATTGAAGGATTAAAAAAATAGTCAATGAGTTAAAAGAATCTTCATTCATTGTGCCCATTATGACTATATACTTAGTGGGTATATACTTATATACTTATATACTATAACAAATAGAGTATCAGGCCTAAAATTAGGAATACTCATCTTCCTGAGTTCAAAACTAGTCTCAAATACTTACTAATTGTGGCAAGTCACTTAACCTTTTCTACTTCAATTCTTCCTCTGTAAATGAGCTGGAGAAAGAAATGGCAAACCACTCCAGTATCTTTGAAAGGAAGCCCAAATGGGGTCATAAATAGTTAGGTATGACTAAAATGACTGGATAATAATAATAATACTTTGAAAAACCTAGAGATCAACTGAAAACCAAGTTGACAAAATTAACAACTTCAGCCACAGAAATTATCAGAATTTCTATATACTACCAACAAGATTTAACAGGAAGAGTTGAAATTGAAATTCCATTGAAAATAATTGCAGACTATATAAACTACTTGGTTGTCTTTCTACCTAGAAAAACCCAGGAGATTATATGAACTCAGTTTAAAAAAAAACAAAAAACACCCTCCTTTCTCATAAATAAAAATAAATTTAAGCTACTGAAGAAATATTAATTACTCAGGGGTAGACTAAGCCAATAAAATAAAAATTACAATTCTATCTCAGTTAATTTATTTGTTTAGTGCCATTCCAATCAAAATGTAAAAAAAATATTTTATAGGCAGAAATAATAGTAATAAAATTCACATAGAAGAACAAAAGAGCAAGTATATCAAAGAAATATATGAAAAAATATTTAAGGAAGGAGAATCTAAGGAAGGTAACCTAAAAGTTCAAGATTTTAACTATATTATAGAGTGGTAATCATGCAAACATTCTAGTACTCTCTAAGAAATAGGGTGGTAGGAGACTTCTGTAGTAGAGCCAAGATAGTGACATGAAGCTAACATGCTTCCAGAACTTTTCCCTTCTCAATATTAAATGAAGCCTCTATACAGACATTAAAGCTACAGATTCAACCCCCCCCCAAAAAGATTAAAACAAATTTTCAACTGTAGACATCATGGAGGATCATCAGTGAAGTGAAGGTTTATCTTTTCAGGGGGAAAGGGAAAGTAAAACCCAGCTAGGTGAAGAGTAGAAAAGTCAGTGGGAGACTTGTAGCCACAATGCAGCCCAGAACCCCGAAGCTAGACAGCAACCCAGGTCCTGAAAGCTAGGCAGCAACCCAGGACTTGGAAGCTAGAGAACAGGCCAGTAAGAAGGTTTCCATGACCAGACTAAGTCTGAACCCCGGGAGCAATGGGGCAACAGGTAGAACTGAATTGGTAATAAATGACTATATAATCAGAACCTAGGCATAAAGGGAAAACAAACTTCTGTAAAGACAATGCCTGGGCTGCATAGGCAACATATTGACATGTGATAAGCCAGGAATCAGACCCCAGTCCTAGCACAAAAAGCTTTGGGACTATGCTCCTTATGCTTCAGGAGCAAAATTCAGCACTCAAAATCAGCAAAAAAAAAACAAACCAAAAAAGCAAAAGTGCTAACTATGGAAAACTATTGTTCAGCTAGAGACAATAAAAATGTCATCTCAGAAGAAGATGGCAGTAACAAATTACCTAAACAGGAATCTCAAGAAGTTTATGAATTGAATTCAATTTAAAATCTCATAGAAGAGCTTAAAAAAGATTTTTAAAACCAAAGAAGAGAGGAAGAACAATGAAAGAAAAAAACAGGAAAATTGATCAAAGAAATCAACTTGTTTAAAAGTAAAATAATCAATTAGAAAAAGAATAGCTTATCAAAGAATAAAGTCAATCAACTGGAAAAGGAATACAATTCAACTAAAAATCAAATTGATCAACTGGAAAAGGAATGCAACTCAAGAAAAAGTAAAATTGACCAAATGAAAAAGGAAACACAAAAACTAACTGAAGAAAATGAAATCCTAAAAAAATAGAATTGCACAAATAGGAACTAATGAATTTATAAGACACCAAGAGTTCATCAAACAAAATGAAATAGTTGAAAAAAAATTTGAAGAAAAACAAATGACCTGGAAATAGATCCAGAAGAGATAATTTATGAATTATTAGTCTACCAGAAACTCTAGATCAAAATAAGAACCTGTAAAATATCTTCCAGGAAATTATCATGGAAAACTATCCTAATATACTAGATCAAGAATTCACAGAAGAATACACAGAACACCTCCAGAAAGAAACCCCAGGACAAAAACTCTAAGAACTATCATAGTCAGATTTCAGAATTCTCAAATAAAGCAGAAAATACTCCAAGCAGCCAAAAAGAAGCAATTTAAATGTTAAGGCACAATCAGAGTTACACAGAACTTATCAGCTTCAACATTAAAGGATTGGAGCTCCTGAAATATGATGTTTCAGAGGACAAAGGACAAAGAATTCACTATCCTGCAACATTTAGCATATTCTGTCAGGGGAAAAGATGGATTTTCAATGAAATAGAGGACTTTCAAAATTTTCTCATAAAAAATACCAGAACTGAACAAAAAATAGATCTGCAAATACGAGAGTTAAGAGATGTACAAAAAGGTAAATGGAAAGGGGAAGAAAAAAACCCAAATACTGGTCAAGAACATTAGATTGTTTATATCTTCACAAGGGAAGATAACATTTTTAAGTCTTGAGAATTATATTTATCTTAGGATAGTTAATGGGTTGAATACAGTTAAAGGGATTGTACTTAGAAGACATAGGTATGGTTGGTTCTTGTCCTTCAGTATTGAAGAAGATCAAAAATGATATCACTCTGTGAGACAAATTACAGTGTGTTCAATTGTGACTGATCAAATCAATGAGCTCACAATACTCTATCACAGATCACACATAAATAGTCCAGGTGAACTCTAAACTTATCTATCTCACATTTCCTTTCCTTTGAGCTACTCTAATTCTGCCTTGCTTATGGAGCTCAGTACTTTCTGTGATGACGGCACCATATGATGGGTAATCCTGTACCATTGTCTCCCATACCTGACAATCAACACTAAAGTTCTTAAGAGAGACCTTCAGGATGTCCCAGTACTAAGAGTACTAAGTAAGATATTCTATACATAATTAAATCAGAAATGCTCTTGCTTTAATAGAGGTTAAGGAGGGTTGTAGTACAATAGGGGCAGAGTGTACTTGGACTGAACATAAAGAGATTAGGAAATGATCTTGCCTTAATCCATACTTTAGTTAATGAGGATTTGGGGTACTAAAAGAACAGAGGAAGAGAGTGAACCTGATACTTTGGTTGGGGAGATTGTAGAGCTATGATTGGAGTACTAAAGAGAAGGTGGCAGAGGGTGTACTTAGATGGACTGAACATGAAAACATCATGAAAAGATTTTGCTTTGCTTCCCACATTGGCTATAATTGTAGGGGCCAGGTTTAGATGAGGGGTATAAATAGTTCATGAAATGATTTGGCTTTTCATGATGCTGTAGCTCATGAGGATTGTAAGTCCTTGAAGGTACATGGAAAGGGGGTAAGTGATTATAGTCTGAGATAATTTATGATTATTGAGAAGTGTATTTCTAATGAGACAGAAGAAGGGAGGGTACTTAGTGACTATGAGAGCAATGCTGCTTATCAATCAATCAACATTTGAGAATAGTACTTGTATCAGAAGAAAAAGAGATTATATTTTGACAAAGAGCTTATAAGAACAAGACAAAGTTAAAAACTATAAAAACATAAAAAGGAAGGACTATACTAGGAGAAGGCTAGGTATTAGTGGATTAATAAAACCAGGTAAAAGTACAAATACCTGTTTTGGTTAGAGGGAAAGAAGGGAGGGTGTGAATACTGAGTAAATCTACCAATAGATTTGACCCATAGAGGGAATAATATGCATTGCCATTGAGTTTAATAATGTGTCCTACTCTAAAGTGAAATGGGGTGTAGGGAAAGAAAGGGAAAAATGGACTGATAAAAATGAAGGCAAAGGTAAAGTGAAAGTAACATTAAAGTTAAAATTTAAAGAAAAGTTAAAGGGCATGGGGAGCAAACTATTCGTGAGGGGGAATAAGAGAAAAGGAAAGAGAAAAGTATAAATGAGGAAAGACGGCATGGAGGGAAAGATAGAATTAGTAATCTTAACTGTAAACATGAATGGGCTGAACTTCCCATAAGACAGAATCAGATTGCAGAAAGGATTAAAAAGCAGATTCCTACAATTGTTGTTTACAAGAAGCACATTTGAAGCAGAGAAAATGCTAACAATGAGACATCATACAAAAATTTATAGGATGCAGCCAAAGCAGTTTTTAGGGGAAATTTTTATAACTTAAATGCTTAAATGAATAAAATAGAAAAAAAGAAGACATCAATGAACAGGGTATGCAATTTTTTAAAAAAAATTAGAAAAAGAATAAATTAAAGATCCCCAATTGAATACCAAATAAGAAATTCTGAAGGCCAAAGGAGACAGTAATAAAATTGAAAGTAAGAAAACCATTCATCTAATAAATAAAACTAAGAGTTAATTTTATGAAAAAGTCAATAAATTAGATGTCTTTGGTTAATCTGATTAAAACAAGAAAGAAGAATGCCCAATCACCAGTATCAAAAACGAAAAGTGATGAGCTCTCCATCAATGAGGAAATTAAAAAAGATAATCCAGAGCTATTTTGCCCAAATGAATGCCAATAAATTTGAGTAAATTGGATGAATATTTACAAAATAAAAACTACCCAGATCAACAAAAGAGGACATCAAATACTTAAATATCTCCATTTCAGAAAAAGAAATAGAAGAAACCATCAATAAACTCTGTAAAAAAAGTCTCGCTCCAGATCGGATTTACAAGTGAATTATCAAACATTTAAGGAACAATTCCAATTCTACATAAACTATTGTAAAAAATAGAAAGAGTTCTGCCAAATTACTTTTATGATACCAATATGGTGCTGATACCAAAACCAGGAAGAGTAAAAGCAGACAAAGAAAATATAGACCAATCTCCCTAAAGAATATTTATTCATCAATCTTAAATAAAATTTTAGCAAAGATATTTCAACAAGTTATTACTAGGATAATCATGAGGTAGGATTTATACCAGGGATAGTTCTATATTAAGTAAACATTCAACATAATGAGAACATGTCAATAACAAAACCAAGAGAAATCATATGATTTTCTTGATACTGAAAAAAGCCTTTCACTTTGAAAAAGTCTTTTTAAAACACTAGAGAATATAGGAATAAATGAAGTGTTCCTTAAAATAATGAACTGAAACCATCAATACATATTGTATGTAAAGGGGATAAACTAGGATCATTTCCAATTAGATCAGGGGCAAAACAAGGATGCTCATTATCACATTACTATTCAATATAGTATTAGACTTTAGCAATAAGAAAAGAAAAAGAAATTCGAAGAAATTACGATTGGCAAAGAGGAAGCAAAACTTTCACTGTTTGAAGATGATATGATGGTGTACTTAACCCTTGAAAACATCTAAAAATTACACAAAACAATTAACAACTTCAGCAAAATAGTATAAATCATCTGTACTTCTACATATGAACAACAAAGCACCAAGGGCAAGAGATAGGAAGAGAAATTCAATTTAAAGTTAACTATAGACAATATAGAATATTTGGAAATCTACCTCTCAAGATAAACCCAGAAACTGTATGAACACAATTGCAAAACACTTTTCACACAAATAAAGTAGATCTAAGCAACTGGAAAAACATCAGCTAATATTATAAATATAATAAATGTAATAAAACAAAATATAATAGCATTATATTATTAATATAACATAATAAATATAATAAAAATGACAATTCTAATTAAATTATTTATTCAATGTTCTCTAAAGGCCTGTCATGACTAGGTTTTCTAACAATCTATTTACCTCCTCAACTTCCTTCTTGTTCTCTAAAGGCCTGTCATGACTAGGTTTTCTAACAATCTATTTACCTCCTCAACTTCCTTCTTGCTTATGTTTATGGTTAGATTTATCTAAATCTGAGAGTGGGAGGGTTGAAGTCTCCCACCAGTAGAGTTCTGCTGTCTATGTCTTCCTGTATCTCATTCAAATTTTCTTCTAAGGATTTGGATGCTATACCAGTTGGTATATTTAGTATTGAAATTGCTTCATTGTCTATGGAAACTTTTAGGAGAATATAGTTTCTTTCCTTATCTCTTTTAATGAGACATATTTTTGCAGCTGCTTTGTCCTGAGGATAAAGATTGCTACCCCTGCTTTTTTCACTTCAGCTGAAGCAAAATATATTTTGCTCCAACATTTTACCATTAATCTATATGCATCTCTCTACTTCAAATGAGTTTCTTGTAAAGAGCATATTGTAGGATTCTGGTTTTTAATCCAATCTGCTATTCACTTACATTTTATGGGAGAGTTCATCCCTTTCACAATAAAAGTTATAATTTCTAACCTTTAGCCCTCCATGTTATCTTCCCTCTGTTTGCATTTTCCCTTTTTACCCTTTATCCATATTCCCCAGTATTTTATTTCTGAATATCACCACCTTCAGTGTGTTTTCCCCCTTATATCCAACTCCCTCCCCTTTCTTTCCCCTTTCCCTTTGCCCCTTCTTCCTTCTCTCCCTTCTGTTAATTCTTTTTCTCCCCCCTCCCCCTTTCTCCTTTTAATATTTGAAAGTTAAGTTTCTTAACTTAACTGAGTGTGTGTATGTTAACTTAAGCTAAATCTGATGAGAGTAAGATTCAGGAGGTTCTCATAACCTCTGCTTCTTCCCCTCTATTGCAATAGGTCCTTTGAACCTCTTGACCCCATTCAATCTCCTCCCATTCTCCCATCTCTTTACTGTCCCCCTTTTAAAGGAGATATTGTTTTTAAGTCACTCTGTCCAAGTCATGGTTAAGTCATGAGTGTCCATTATTTCTGGCTTAGTACATTCTCTCTAATAGAGTTACAATTCTCAAGAGTAGTGAGAGTCTTTCTTCCAGGTGGGGATATAGCCAATTTCATCTTATTGGATAGCAATTTTTTTTCTTTACCCTTTTATTTTTAGTCTCCGTTTTTAGTCCAAATTTTTTATTTAGCACTCGTCTTTTCATCAGGAAAAGTTGGAAGTCTCCTATTTGATAAAATGACCATCTTTTCCCCAGAAGAGAAGGCTCAATTCCAAGCTCCTTTGCTTTTCAGAATATCTTATTCCAGGCCCTTCGATCCCTTAATGTTGATGAAGCTAGATCCTGTGTAATACTTAGTGTGAGGTTCCTTGGTATCTAAATTGTTTCTTTCTAGCTTCTTGCAGGATTTTCTCTTTTATCTGATAGTTCTGGAATTTGGCCACAATATTCCTTGGTGTTTTCATTTTGGGATCCCTCTCTGGAGGGGATCAATGCATTCTTTCAATAACTATTTTGCTCTCTGGTTCCATGATGTCAAGGCAATTTTCCATCACTAAATCCTGTTATATTAAGTCCAGGCTTTTTTCTCTTCAATCTTTTCAAGGAATCCAATGATTCTTAAATTGTCTCTCTCCTAGTTTTATTCTCCAGGTCAGTGGTTTTGCTGATGAGGCAGTTTACATTTTCTTCTATTTTTTTTTTTTTTGAATTTTTGGTTTTGTTTAACAGATTCTTGTCTCATGAAGTCATTAGTTTCCACAAACTCCATTCTTTTTTTAGAGAAAATTTTCTTCATTTACCTTTTGCCACTCATTTTCCAATTGGTCAATTCTATTTTTGAAGGAGTTTTCCATTTGTCCAATTGAGGTTTTGAAAGAATTTTTTTTGCATTTGTCCAATTATATTTTCCAAGGATTTGTTTTCTTTTTTTGCAAGGTGTTAATTTTCTCTTGGGTTTCTTTTTCCAAATTTTCCAATTGATTCCTTATTTCTTCAAGGAAGTCTTTCTGGGCTGAAGACCAAAATATATTCTCCTTAGAAGTTCTAGGTCTCCCTGAATTAGGGTCTTTACTTTATAGGTAGCTTTCTATGGACCCCCTTTCCTAAGATCCCGTGTTGGGGGAGTGGCTGGTTCACAGATGTTTGGTGTTGAGATCCCTAGAGGCTTTGCTCGTTGTTCTCTCTAGAGTGTCTGTGACCTTGACTTGAGGCCCTCTCCCTAGGCCTGGAGGGGTTGGGTGGCACTGGTGGATACTGTTATCCTTGAACAATTGGCTGCATCCTGGTTTGAGGTAGTTAATCTCTCTCTTCAGCTGAGGGAGCTTTGCTGCCCACACCTGAGCCTGGGGTGGTAGGTCCATACTTTCAGCAGAGCCTGTGGCCCTGGTCCTCTAGAACAGGATCAATGTGCAGTTGCACTCTGTAACTCTGTGCTGGAACTGTTACCACAGCTGTTCCCACAGTCAAATCTTCCATGGCTCCCACAGCCAAAGCCTCCATGGATGATCTTAGGCTAGTCTGGGTCTCACCCTGCCCCACCTGGCTAACCCACAATCCCCGGAGACATATCTTGTTGGTAGTTGTTCTTCTCCTAACTTCTTTTTCTAGGATTTGTAGATTAAATTTCTGTTAAGAGGTTTGTTTTATATTTTTATGAGGGAAAACCAGGAGACGTGAGCACAGTGCATATCTTCTCTCCACCATCTTGCCAGAAGTCCTTAAGAAACACTCTGGAGACAGATAGATACACACAGAATTAAAACAAGGGATTAGAGTAGAATCGCTTATGCTTCAGATGAAGGTAGAAAGGGAAGGATAGTAATCATTATCTCAGACAAAGCAAAAGAAAAAATAGACTAATTAAAAGGGATGGTCAGGGAAAGGAACTATTGCTAAAAGGAACTATTGATAATGATGTAATATTAAACATATATACACTGAGCCATAACATAGGAATAAATAGAACCTTTCTTAAAATAATAAATACTATATCTGAAACCAAGAGCAAGCATTATGTACCACAGGGATAAACCTAAAAACTTCCCAATAAAATCAAGTGTTAAAAAGATATCCATTATCACCATTATTATTCAGTGTTGTCCTTGAATTGTTAGATATAGAAAAAAGAAAAGTAAATTGAAGGATTAAAAAAATAGTCAATGAGTTTAAAAGAATCTTCATTCATTGTGCCCATTATGACTATATACTTAGTGGGTATATACTTATATACTTATATACTATATACTTAAATAGAGTATCAGGCCTAAAATTAGGAATACTCATCTTCCTGAGTTCAAAACTAGTCTCAAATACTTACTAATTGTGGCAAGTCACTTAACCTTTTCTACTTCAATTCTTCCTCTGTAAAATGAGCTGGAGAAAGAAATGGCAAACCACTCCAGTATCTTTGAAAGGAAGCCCAAATGGGGTCATAAATAGTTAGGTATGACTAAAATGACTGGATAATAATAATAAATACTTTGAAAAACCTAGAGATCAACTGAAAACCAAGTTGACAAAATTAACAACTTCAGCCACAGAAATTATCAGAATTTCTATATACTACCAACAAGATTTAACAGGAAGAGTTGAAATTGAAATTCCATTGAAAATAATTGCAGACTATATAAACTACTTGGTTGTCTTTCTACCTAGAAAAACCCAGGAGATTATATGAACTCAGTTTAAAAAAAAACAAAAAAAACCCTCTTTTCTCATAAATAAAAATAAATTTAAGCTACTGAAGAAATATTAATTACTCAGGGGTAGACTAAGCCAATAAAATAAAAATTACAATTCTATCTCAGTTAATTTATTTGTTTAGTGCCATTCCAATCAAAATGTAAAAAAAATATTTTATAGGCAGAAATAATAGTAATAAAATTCACATAGAAGAACAAAAGAGCAAGTATATCAAAGAAATATATGAAAAAAATATTTAAGGAAGGAGAATCTAAGGAAGGTAACCTAAAAGTTCAAGATTTTAACTATATTATAGAGTGGTAATCATGCAAACATTCTAGTACTCTCTAAGAAATAGGGTGGTGGAGACTTCTGTAGTAGAGCCAAGATAGTGACATGAAGCTAACATGCTTCCAGAACTTTTCCCTTCTCAATATTAAATGAAGCCTCTATACAGACATTAAAGCTACAGATTCAACCCCCCCAAAAAGATTAAAACAAATTTTCAACTGTAGACATCATGGAGGATCATCAGTGAAGTGAAGGTTTATCTTTTCAGGGGGAAAGGGAAAGTAAAACCCAGCTAGGTGAAGAGTAGAAAAGTCAGTGGGAGACTTGTAGCCACAATGCAGCCCAGAACCCCGAAGCTAGACAGCAACCCAGGTCCTGAAAGCTAGGCAGCAACCCAGGACTTGGAAGCTAGAGAACAGGCCAGTAAGAAGGTTTCCATGACCAGACTAAGTCTGAACCCCGGGAGCAATGGGGCAACAGGTAGAACTGAATTGGTAATAAATGACTATATAATCAGAACCTAGGCATAAAGGGAAAACCAAACTTCTGTAAAGACAATGCCTGGGCTGCATAGGCAACATATTGACATGTGATAAGCCAGGAATCAGACCCCAGTCCTAGCACAAAAAGTTTGGGACTATGCTCCTTATGCTTCAGGAGCAAAATTTAGCACTCAAAATCAGCAAAAAAAAAAAAAAAAAAAAAAAAAAAAAAGCAAAAGTGCTAACTATGGAAAACTATTGTTCAGCTAGAGACAATAAAAATGTCATCTCAGAAGAAGATGGCAGTAACAAATTACCTAAACAGGAAGTCTCAAAGAAGTTTATGAATTGAATTCAAATTTAAAATCTCATAGAAGAGCTTAAAAAAGATTTTTAAAACCAAAGAAGAGAGGAAGAACAATGAAAGAAAAAAATAGGAAAATTGATCAAAGAAATCAACTTGTTTAAAAGTAAAATAATCAATTAGAAAAAGAATAGCTTATCAAAGAATAAAGTCAATCAACTGGAAAAGGAATACAATTCAACTAAAAATCAAATTGATCAACTGGAAAAGGAATGCAACTCAAGAAAAAGTAAAATTGACCAAATGAAAAAGGAAACACAAAAACTAACTGAAGAAAATGAAATCCTAAAAAAATAGAATTGCACAAATAGGAACTAATGAATTTATAAGACACCAAGAGTTCATCAAACAAAATGAAATAGTTGAAATAAAATTTGAAGAAAAACAAATGACCTGGAAATAGATCCAGAAGAGATAATTTATGAATTATTAGTCTACCAGAAACTCTAGATCAAAAATAAGAACCTGTAAAATATCTTCCAGGAAATTATCATGGAAAACTATCCTAATATACTAGATCAAGAATTCACAGAAGAATACACAGAACACCTCCAGAAAGAAACCCCAGGACAAAAACTCTAAGAACTATCATAGTCAGATTTCAGAATTCTCAAATAAAGCAGAAAATACTCCAAGCAGCCAAAAAGAAGCAATTTAAATGTTAAGGCACAATCAGAGTTACACAGAACTTATCAGCTTCAACATTAAAGGATTGGAGCTCCTGAAATATGATGTTTCAGAGGACAAAGGACAAAGAATTCACTATCCTGCAACATTTAGCATATTCTGTCAGGGGAAAAGATGGATTTTCAATGAAATAGAGGACTTTCAAAATTTTCTCATAAAAAATACCAGAACTGAACAAAAAATAGATCTGCAAATACGAGAGTTAAGAGATGTACAAAAAGGTAAATGGAAAGGGGGAAAAAAACCCAAATACTGGTCAAGAACATTCGATTGTTTATATCTTCACAAGGGAAGATAACATTTTTAAGTCTTGAGAATTATATTTATCTTAGGATAGTTAATGGGTTGAATACAGTTAAAGGGATTGTACTTAGAGGACATAGGTATGGTTGGTTCTTGTCCTTCAGTATTGAAGAAGATCAAAATGATATCACTCTGTTTGAGACAAATTACAGTGTGTTCAATTGTGACTGATCAAATCAATGAGCTCACAATACTCTATCACAGATCACACATAAATAGTCCAGGTGAACTCTAAACTTATCTATCTCACATTTCCTTTCCTTTGAGCTACTCTAATTCTGCCTTGCTTATGGAGCTCAGTACTTTCTGTGATGACGGCACCATATGACGGGTAATCCTGTACCATTGTCTCCCATACCTGACAATCAACACTAAAGTTCTTAAGAGAGACCTTCAGGATGTCCCAGTACTAAGAGTACTAAGTAAGATATTCTATACATAATTAAATCAGAAATGCTCTTGCTTTAATAGAGGTTAAGGAGGGTTGTAGTACAATAGGGGCAGAGTGTACTTGGACTGAACATAAAGAGATTAGGAAATGATCTTGCCTTAATCCATACTTTAGTTAATGAGGATTTGGGGTACTAAAAGAACAGAGGAAGAGAGTGAACCTGATACTTTGGTTGGGGAGATTGTAGAGCTATGATTGGAGTACTAAAGAGAAGGTGGCAGAGGGTGTACTTAGATGGACTGAACATGAAAACATCATGAAAAGATTTTGCTTTGCTTCCCACATTGGCTATAATTGTAGGGGCCAGGTTTAGATGAGGGGTATAAATAGTTCATGAAATGATTTGGCTTTTCATGATGCTGTAGCTCATGAGGATTGTAAGTCCTTGAAGGTACATGGAAAGGGGGTAAGTGATTATAGTCTGAGATAATTTATGATTATTGAGAAGTGTATTTCTAATGAGACAGAAGAAGGGAGGGTACTTAGTGACTATGAAGCAATGCTGCTTATCAATCAATCAACATTTGAGAATAGTACTTGTATCAGAAGAGAGAGATTATATTTTGACAAAGAGCTTATAAGAACAAGACAAAGTTAAAAACTATAAAAACATAAAAAGGAAGGACTATACTAGGAGAAGGCTAGGTATTAGTGGATTAATAAAACCAGGTAAAAGTACAAATACCTGTTTTGGTAGAGGGAAAGAAGGGAGGGTGTGAATACTGAGTAAATCTACCCAATAGATTTGACCCATAGAGGGAATGATATGCATTGCCATTTGAGTTTAATAATGTGTCCTACTCTAAAGTGAAATGGGGTGTAGGGAAAGAAAGGGAAAAATGGACTGATAAAAATGAAGGCAAAGGTAAAGTGAAAGTAACATTAAAGTTAAAATTTAAAAGAAAAGTTAAAGGGCATGGGGAGCAAACTATTCGTGAGGGGGAATAAGAGAAAAGGAAAGAGAAAAGTATAAATGAGGAAAGACGGCATGGAGGGAAAGATAGAATTAGTAATCTTAACTGTAAACATGAATGGGCTGAACTTCCCATAAGACAGAATCAGATTGCAGAAAGGATTAAAAAGCAGATTCCTACAATGTGTTGTTTACCAGAAGCACATTTGAAGCAGAGAAAATGCTAACAATGAGACATCATACAAAAATTTATAGGATGCAGCCAAAGCAGTTTTTAGGGGAAATTTTATAACTTAAATGCTTAAATGAATAAAATAGAAAAAAAGAAGACATCAATGAACAGGGTATGCAATTTTAAAAAAAATTAGAAAAAGAATAAATTAAAGATCCCCAATTGAATACCAAATAAGAAATTCTGAAGGCCAAAGGAGACAGTAATAAAATTGAAAGTAAGAAAACCATTCATCTAATAAATAAAACTAAGAGTTAATTTTATGAAAAAGTCAATAAATTAGATGTCTTTGGTTAATCTGATTAAAACAAGAAAGAAGAATGCCCAATCACCAGTATCAAAAACGAAAAGTATGAGCTCTCCATCAATGAGGAAATTAAAAAAGATAATCCAGAGCTATTTTGCCCAAATGAATGCCAATAAATTTGAGTAAATTGGATGAATATTTACAAAATAAAAACTACCCAGATCAACAAAAGAGGACATCAAATACTTAAATATCTCCATTTCAGAAAAAGAAATAGAAGAAACCATCAATAAACTCTGTAAAAAAAGTCTCGCTCCAGATGGATTTACAAGTGAATTATCAAACATTTAAGGAACAATTCCAATTCTACATAAACTATTATAAAAAATAGAAAGAGTTCTGCCAAATTACTTTTATGATACCAATATGGTGCTGATACCAAAACCAGGAAGAGTAAAAGCAGACAAAGAAAATATAGACCAATCTCCCTAAAGAATATTTATTCATCAATCTTAAATAAAATTTTAGCAAAGATATTTCAACAAGTTATTACTAGGATAATCATGAGGTAGGATTTATACCAGGGATAGTTCTATATTAAGTAAACATTCAACATAATAGAACATGTCAATAACAAAACCAAGAGAAATCATATGATTTTCTTGATACTGAAAAAAGCCTTTCACTTTGAAAAAGTCTTTTTAAAACACTAGAGAATATAGGAATAAATGAAGTGTTCCTTAAAATAATGAACTGAAACCATCAATACATATTGTATGTAAAGGGGATAAACTAGGATTATTTCCAATTAGATCAGGGGCAAAACAAGGATGCTCATTATCACATTACTATTCAATATAGTATTAGACTTTAGCAATAAGAAAAGAAAAAGAAATTGAAGAAATTACGATTGGCAAAGAGGAAGCAAAACTTGCACTGTTTGAAGATGATATGATGGTGTACTTAACCCTTGAAAAACATCTAAAAATTACACAAAACAATTAACAACTTCAGCAAAATAGTATAAATCATCTGTACTTCTACATATGAACAACAAAACTCAAGGGCAAGAGATAGGAAGAGAAATTCAATTTAAAGTTAACTATAGACAATATAGAATATTTGGAAATCTACCTCTCAAGATAAACCCAGAAACTGTATGAACACAATTGCAAAACACTTTTCACACAAATAAAGTCAGATCTAAGCAACTGGAAAAACATCAGCTAATATTATAAAATATAATAAATGTAATAAAACAAAATATAATAGCATTATATTATTAATATAACATAATAAATATAATAAAAATGACAATTCTAACCAAATTAAATTATTTATTCAATGCCATACCAATCAAACTACCAAATAAGTATACAGAGTAAGAAATGTTCAAACATATCAAAGAAACTGATGAAAAAATGCTCCATCAGATCTAAAACTATAATATAAAGTGGTAATCATCAAAACTGCCCTGTATTGGTTAACAAATAGAGTAATGAAACAGTGTATTAGAATAGATATTAAATAAATAGTAGTAAATGATTATAGTTATCTATGTTTGATAAACCCAAAGATCTTCTAGGATAAAAATTCATTATTCAATAAAAAAATTGTTGGGAAAACTGGAAAATAGTATGGCAAAAACTAGGCATAGACCCACAAGTCATACCCTATACCAAAATAAGGTCAAAATAGGTACAGAATATAATAGAATAATTAATAGATGAAGAAATACTTTATCTGTTGGATCTATGGAGAGGGGAGAAATTTATGACCAATCAAGAAATAGAGTGCATTATAAATGCAAAATGGATGATTGTGACTATGTTAAATTGAAAAGTTTTTACACTAATAAATTAATGTTGCTAAGATTAGAAGGAAAACATAAAACTGGGAAACAATTTTCACAACTAGGGGTTCTGATAAAGGTCTCATTTCTAAAATATACAGAGAACTGAATAAAGTTTATAAGATTATAAGTCATTCCCCACTTGATAAATGATAAAAGGATATGAATAGGCAGTTTTCAAATGAAGAAATTAAAGTTAAATGGAATCATATAAAAAGAAGTTCCAAAACATTATTGATTAGATAAATGCAAATTAAACAGCTATGAGGTACCACCTCATACCTACCAGATTAGTTAAGAGGACAAAAGGGAAAATGATCAATGTTGGAAAGATTGAGGGAGTATTGGGACATTAATGTACTGTTAGTACAGTTGTGAACTAATCTAGTCATTCTGTAGAGCAATATAGAATTATACCCAAAAAGTGATAAAACTGATTATATACTTTGACCCAGCCATACCAACACCAAGCCTATATCCAGAAGGAATCATAAAAAAATGGGAAAAGTATAACATGTTCAAAATATTTGTGGCACTTCTTTTTGTAGTGGCAAAGAATTGGAAATTGAGGGGATGCCCATCAATTAGGGAGTGATTGAACAATTTATGGTATATGAATATTATGGATTACTATGGTTCTATAAGAAACCATGAATGGTCAGATTCTAGAGAAGCATGGAAAGAATTACATGAACTGATGATGAGCAAAGGGAACAGAACCAAGAGAACATTGTACACATTAACAAAAGCATGAATTGAGCTACTATGATGGATGCAGCTCCTTTTAGAAGTTCAGAAAGTTAGGACAATCCTGGGAGTACTATTATGGATGACATTCACATCCAGAGGGGGAAAATAGTAAAAAAAAAAAAACCCAAAAGAATATTAAAATTCCTCATGTTTTTTTCTTCCTATCTGATGGTTTTC
Organism: Macrotis lagotis; assembly: GCF_037893015.1. Lineage (NCBI taxonomy): Eukaryota > Metazoa > Chordata > Mammalia > Peramelemorphia > Peramelidae > Macrotis > Macrotis lagotis. Next base: position 776,027,157 of record NC_133658.1, read on the forward strand.
TTTATTTTCCCTTAGTCCTAATTTCTCAAACACAAAATGACTAATATGTAAACATGTCAAATGCAATGTACATGTACTATATTCACTAGATTGTTCACCACTGAAAGGAGGGAGGGAAGGGAGGGTAGAAGAAAATTGTGCACTTATAAATATGCAAGTTGATAAATGCTGACAAATTTTCATAACATATCATTGGAAAAATAAAATATCAATTAAAGGGAAAAAGTGATGGATCAGTGGATTGATTAGGTATATAATACATTATCATAAATGACCATAATAATCTAGTGTTTGATAAACCTAAAGATATGAGCTTTTGAGACAAGATTTCATTATTTGACAAATATTGCTGGGAAAACTAAGAAACAGTTTAGCAGAAACTAGGTATAGATCAACATTTCATACCACATAGCAATATAAGGTCAAAATAAACAAATGAAGGGACAGTCAGGTGGTACAGTGGATAGCGCACTGGCCCTGGAGTCTGGAAGACCTGAGTTCAAATGGGACCCTAGACACTTAATATTTATTTAGCTGTGTGACCTTGAGCAAATAATTTAACCCCATTGCCTTGCAAAAACAAAAAACAAAAAAACAAAAAAAAATGAACAAACTATTTAGATATAAAAGGTGCTAAAATAAATAAATTAAAGGTGCATATCAGATCTATGGAGAAGGAAAGAGTTTATAACCAATAAGAGATACTGAGGCTCTCAGGAAGTAAAATACATAATTTTGATTACATGAAATTAAAAAAAGATTTAGCACATACAAAACTAGTGCATACTAAATTAGAAGGAAAACAGGAAAGAGGGGAAATTCTTCTCAGATGGGAAATTTCTCAGATTAGGGCTCCTTTTCTCAAATATACAAGGAACTGACCCCTAATTTATAAAAATAAGATCAATTCCCCAATTGGTAAATAATCAAAGGATATGAACTGGTACCTTTCAGATGAAGAAATCAAAGCTATTCATAGTCATGAGAAAAAATGCTTTGAATCTGATTAGAGAAATTTAAATTAAAACAATTCCATAATATCGTCTAACATGATACAAAATAAAAATGACAAAAGCTGGAGGGAAAGTGAAAAAAACTGGAGCATTCACTAATAGTGGAGTTTAAGTTGGTCCAACTGTTCAGGATATCATTTTGGAACTAAGACCAAAAAGTTATAAAACTGTGCATATCCTTTTGTCCCATCAATACCTCTTTAAGGTCTGTATCTCAATGAGATAAAAGAAAGGGAAAGGATCAAATTGTTTTGTTTGCATTTTCTTTCTCAACATGGCTAATAAAGATAAAGGAATTTCAAAAAATCCAGAAAATGTAAAGCTAACCTAATATTTAAATTTACATAAAATGAATCTTTTTCTGTTCACCAATGTAATGCCCAGGTGAATCTGTACCATACTGCAGAACTATAGGGAAATTGTGGAAAGACAGAGGGCACACAGGAAAATACAATTTGACTGAAAAGAATACAGATTGCCATTATGAGTACCTGAGCTTGGCATAGGACCTTTTTTGAACCTTATTCCCTTGAAGATAATAAAATTTTAGAACTGGAAGTTGTCTCAGAAAGAATCTAGTCAAAATTATCTCATTTTTTACATGGATGAAACTGAGGCTCAAACTAATGAGATAATCTGCCAGCAATAAGTAGCCAAGCTAGGAAGAAATTGTAGACACTGATTTCAGTACCATTTCTACTATACTCTATTTAACTGGGGGCTTCATTGTTGTAGGTCCAGCCATTCTCCTAAGGAACTCAGTTTGCCTTCCTATTTTCTGGTTCCTGACTCCACTATCAAGGAAGTAATTGATCTCATTGTTCCCTTTCAAGAAAATCATCCTTTTACTCATGAGAATATGAATGTCCTGAAGAACTCTTTGACTTTATAGAGCTGTCAAGAATAAGGTTTTATATTATCTGCCAGCATAATTTGTTAGATGCATGAGTGATTTCAATTTTGAGATTCTTCTAAAGTAATATTAGTAATAATAAAAATAATAATAATGAAATATTAATAATTTGCCCAAAGTATAAGAATGGAATTTCAAAAGTTTAAAACTAGAAACCTATATTCTTTTTAGAGCTATATTATTTTTTCTCTGTGTCCTTTATCTTCCCACATTTTCCTTACAGTAAGTTGGGGACCACCTATGCATGGCACATTTAATCTCTGACCATTCAGAACAGGAAATTCATCTTTCTTAAGATAGGTAGGCATTTCTAATTTACCTTCGATTAATTTTTATTTAAAAGTTATTATGTGTTGAGGATGATATTAATATGAAATAAGCTAAGGCCCGGTATCATAATGTTCTAACTAACAAGATAATGAGTTTGAGTTTGTCTTCTCATATCTCTTCATTTGAGTCATGTTTGATATTTATGATTTTCTTACCTTCACTTTTGATTTTTTTTGGTGTGCAGTTATTCTTTCCATTTGTATAGATGTAGTTATTTGTGCATTTTCTTTTCTTGGACAAGTTTACTTCATTCTACCTCAATTGAGGTAGATCTTTTTAGACTTCTCTATATCATCATACATATCCTTGCTAATTGGAAGATAATATTCCATTACATTCATGTATCACAATTTGTTTAGTCATTCACCAATTGATGAGAATCTACTTCATTTCCAATTCTTTGCTACCACAAGAAATGATGCTATAAAAATATGAAATTTTTCTTCTTATTGATGATACACTTAAGTCATAAAATCTCTGGTTCAAAGGATATGACTTAATCACTTTATTCACATAATTCTAAAGTACTTTCCAGAATAACTGTATTATTTAACAGATCAACCAACATTGTATTAAAACACATCCAACCTTTTACAACACAGCTAACATTGACTATATTTTTGGATGATCTTTGCCCATTTTTCAGGGTATGTGGTGGAAATCAGAGTTGTTTTGAGCTGATTTGAACACTTTTTCATGTGACTGGATACTTTGCAGTTCTTTTGAGAACTGTTTGTTCAGGTTTTTTAACTACTCATCTCCTAGGAAATGGTTTTGCCAAATATGGCATATATGTACATATGTAAAATATTTATACATATTTAATTTTATATGTCCATATATTTTACATATCTTGAATACCAAACACTTCTCAGAGAAATTCTATACAAAGATTTTTCATGTTTAGCCACTTCCTTTCTTATCCCAGGTACATTCATTTAGACTGTACAGAAGCTTTTTCAGTTTCAAATATTCAAAGTTGTTTATATTCAGCTTTTATTAGCTTTATTTATTAGCGTTTCTTATTTGTTTAGTTAAGAATACATGCAGACATTACTCCAAGATATTTATAATCTGCTTCTATTCTAATTTTATTATAGTATAATAATTAGAAAATTTGTGGAAATCAGTGAGGGGTGTTGGTATAAGCTTAACTCTGTACAGTTGGATTCCAGTTTTCCTGTTTATTTCTTTACTAAATTAAAAGTTTTTCCTGGGTAATTTATATTTTATTTTTTCTCCAACACTAAATTATTGAATTTCATTGTCTGATTCTTTCTGACCACTCTGTTTCATTGATCCAACCAGATATTTTTGGCAACTGTTTTACAATATAATTTGATATATGGAAGTGCTCTTTTTTCTTTATCCCTACTTCTTTTTAAAATTATTTTCCATGATAATCTTTTGTTATTCCAAATTAATTTTGTTATTATGTTGAGTTGAATAAAGTATTCCCTTGGCAATATGTTTAGCATAGAGTTATTTGCCAGCATTTTCATAACAAAGCAAACTGGCTAGCATATTCTTTTTTAAAATTATTATTAAAACCCCAACTATCCATGATCATTGAGTTACTTAAGTTGTTCTTTATTTATTTAAACATAAGTACTTGCTGATTCCCTAGAATTTTCCAATGTACTATTAGATCCTTTAGTAGGGAGAATTTTTTTATCTCCATTTTGCATATCATTTTTCTTTAATTTCTTTCTCTTGTCTTATTGCTATTGCTATCATTTCCAAAGTATAAATAGCAGGGAGTCTAGATACCTTTGCATCACTTCTATTTTTACTGGAAAAGATTCTAAAGTATCCTAGTTACATATGATTCTTGTTTTTGATTGTAGGAGATACTTTTTTGCAATATCAAAAATTTCTCATTGCCTATACTTTGTGGTTTTGGACACAAAAGAGGGCTTCATTTTGAAAAAAAGGCTTTTTGGGGGAAGTTAGGTGGCATGGTGGATAGAGCACTAGCCCTGAAGTCAGGAGAACCTGAGTTCAAATTTGATCTCAGACACATAATAATTACCTAGCTGTGTGACCTTGGGTAAACACTGCTTTGCCAAAAGAGAAAAGAAAAGAAAAGAAAAGAAAAGAAAAGAAAAGAAAAGAAAAGAAAAGAAAAGAAAAGAAAAGAAAAGAAAAGGAAAGGAAAGAAAAGGAAAAAGAAAAGAAAAGAAATGAAAAGAAAAAAAGGCCTTTTCTACATCTATTGGGATAATCATATGACTTGAGATGTTTTGGTTTTTAATATGATTAATTATATTATTTTCTTACTGTTAAACCATTCTTATATCTCTGATATAAACCCAACTTAGTTATAATGAATAATTTCTTGGATAAAATGTTGTAGTCTCTTTAACAGGATTTTGTTTTAAAAATTTGGAATCAATATATTAATAATATTGGCCTATAGATTTCCTACTGTTTTATCATTCCCTGATTTAAATATTAGGACTCTACTTCAAAGAAGAGGTTAAATAAGATACTTTCTCATTTTTTGAGAATAATTTGTGAAATATGGATATTACTTATATTTTCGAAACTATTCTTGCATCTAAAGTATACTTGCCAAAAGAAATGGTCATTCAGTGAGCTGTTCTTGATATAGTCAATCAGATGTATGAACATAGAGCTATAACAAGACTCCACATAATAGAAATAGTAACTAATATAGAGTTCATTTATATTTGCTTCTGGAGTATGTTTTTATGCTTACACTGAGATGCAAATGTGTCCTATTACCTTAGACAGAGGGGATTTGTGAAAAATTTGCTCAGTCAGAAGTGACTGAGAAACTATATTGCTTCTCTACCTAATTCTTCACGTTCTTCTAAAGATGTATAGCATCATCCCACAGACAACCGGAGCAACAGTTCTCTCTGAGTGATCTTCCTCACTGTGGATCTGGGTTGGAAAAAATAACTAGGCCAGTTTTTTAAAAATTTATAAGGTCTGTAATCTAATCTATGAAACACCAATAGTTAACAGGAAACAGGGAATCTTTGAACATAACGCTTGATCTTAATTTTGGAAGAAACTGGGTTGAAGTGGAAATAGTGGAGGCTTTAGAGTTTGGAAAACCTGAGTTCACCTCTTACTTCTAACACTAACCCATTATTTGTTCTCATTTAAATTGCTTAACCTTTCTTAACACCAACGTCCTCACCTGTGAAATGGAGATAAAATTTTGCATCCTCACAAAGTTGCCATGCGGTTCAAACAACATAGTATATGTTAAGTTTCTATAAATGTCCACTATTATTAGCTAAGTTAATAGATAATTAAAAGCAAAAAAAAATGTGCATAGTAGAGTAAGTAGAACATAGTTTTCTGCTTTTTCAGTCTAGCAGTTATTTATTTTTACAGGCAAACCACTTTTAGCATACTCATTTAGGATAAATTTGGATTTTTAATAAAGCATGACTTTTATTGCAACTTTAATGTTAATAGATATTGCCTCTAAGGACCACCCTCTAAATCACCCTCTATCAAAAAACTGCTAACTTACAAACATTACAAATATATATTTTTTCTAATTCATGAAGCAAAGGGTATTAAAGACTCTGTGATCTATTAGTCATCTTGATAAACTAACATTGATTGCTATCAGCTGAGATCTTGGAAAACCAGTTTATAGCTTGAGTAAAATCAATAATATTAGTATCACAGACTTCAGAAGGGCAGAATCTAGATTCTCATATCTGGGAAGAATTCTAGAAGTTATCCATCTAATTCAAACTAGGAAAGGCTCTCCTTTACATATATGCATGTAAAGTTTTAGACTTGATCAGGGAAACTGCAGGCATAGAAAGTAGAATCATAAGGGTAAAATGATCAACATGTATTACAAAAGAATAATAGTATTGATTTGATTACTGTTCCCAGAACCAGGGGTGGAAAAGCAGAGACTGTAGTGGAAAGGGTATATGAAATGATACATCTATGGTAATAAGGCATTAATTGTCTCAGTAATAGAAGCATTGATGAGTTTGTGTCAGTCTAGTTATGATTAACCCCACCAATTAAAAGCTCTAGAGTTTAGAACAGAGTAGGTGCAGTAGGTAGGAGATAGAAGCCTGAACATGTGAATTTGACATGGAGATGGCCTGGGAGTAGCTCTTAAAGTAGTCCATCTTACTTTTGGATGACATGGGGTATTAGTAATCTTTATTACACTGAATTGAAATCTATCTCTTGGGACCAAGAAAAATAAACCTATTTCTTCTTCCATAAAACATTAGTGTATGTTTTCAACTAAAACTATTAAGTATGTTAAAAAGGCTTTCATTTCCAAGATAAACATATTTAAGTTCCTTGAGTAATTACTTGGCCATGACTTCCAAAGGCATGACTTCGGGTATTCTCACTATCTTGTTTATCTGCTTTCACATACACTTGTATTCTTCATAAATTTAGTGTCCATATGTCCATAATATTCCAGATCTAATCTGACAAGGGTAAAATATTGAAGGACTTTTGTGACATTCATTCTGAACATTGCTTCTCCGAATGCAGTCCAATGTACATGAACTTATTTGGTAGCTCTGTTAAATGGTAGATTCATTTTTTAACCTGTAGTCTACTAACAATGACAGATCTTTTTCACATTAAGTATTTAGCTATTTCTTCCCCAACCTGTCAATATACAATTAATTTTTGGATGCCAACTGTACAACTTCACATTTAAGCCTATTAAATATTATCTTAATATATTTCAGTTCATCATTGTAGCATATAAAGTTCTTTGGAGAGTTTGATTCTTTTCACATGATTTAGCTATCCTTTTCACCTTTATGTCACCCTAAAATTTGAGAAGCATGCTGTCCATGCCTCACCCAAATTATTGGTAAAAATAACAAATGAAGTCATGGACAAAGTGCCATGAAACACTTTCCTAGTGACCTTAATTTAGATCAACATATTTAGATCTCACCCTTCAGGAAAGTTAAAATCCATATAAGAGTACTTGTAGCTGGTCCACAACTTTTTATTCTGTCCCTGACACTAATTAAACTTTGATAATCAAAATTACTGGCATTCAGATATCCATGACCTTCCCTGGTCTACCAACTAGAAATTCTGTCAAAAAGAAAATGAGGTTAATTATATGGCTTGTTCTCAATGAAAATTTGATCATCACTATCCTTTCTTTTATTTTTTATCTTTTTTTATTACAATTTTAATTTATGAACTAGAACAAACATTTCCATAACATGGCATAATAAAAAGACATTATATATGTTGCAAATGTAATCTGTGCAACTTCCTATTCTATTTAAATATATGATAAAATTATTGTATAAATTTCCTTTTCTTTTGCTTCCCCCAGAGATGGCTACCATTAGACATAAATATATATATATGTATGTACATATTATATGCATATATATGATACATAAAATCATTCTATACATTCTATTGTTCAGTAGTTTCTTCTTTCATGTGTCCTTTGTAGTTTGCATAATTATAATATTCATTTATTTTTTTTCTTCTTTTTTTTTTGGGTGGATCTCATTCTTTATGATAAGTCCATCACAAAAGTTACTTCCATATTTTTCCACCGTTGATATTGCTGATTGCAACTCCCTCCTTTCTTATTTCTCCACTACCATGTACTCTATTTTCTCTCTCCTTTCACTCTGACTCTGCTGTAGGGTCATTGACTGGCTCAGCATACAGATCCCTGGTCCTGGGGCCAAGAAGCCCTGAGCCCCCATACCACCCCTTAAGCCCAGCATCCACCTGGCCCCATGGTCCTGGGCAGGCCTTCCAATCCCAGCCCCTTGCAAGAAGTAAGAAAGAAAATGTGTTATATCTGACCACTCTCCCCCCATGGTCCATCCTCTCCTCCTTTATTCACATCCCCACCCCTTCCCCCTGCTCCCCACTCCTTCTTACTCCAGATGTCTATACCCCATTGAGTATATATGCTGTTTCCTCTCCTAGCCATCTCTGCTGAGAGCAAAGGTTCCCTCATTCCCCCTTGCCTCCCCCCCCCTTCCATATCATTGCAATAGCTCATTGTAATAAAAAAAATCTTATGTGAAATATCTTAGACTATTCCCCCTCTCCTTTTTCTTTCTCCCATTCCATTTCCCTTTTTTTCTATTGACTCCATTTTTACACCATATTTTATCTTCGAATTCAGCTTTCTCCTGTCCTTCAACTATAAAAGCACTCTCTACCTGCTCTATTAACTGAGAAGGTTCATATGAGTATTATCAGTGTCATTTTTCTATGCAGGAATACATGCAGTTCATCCTCATTAAGTCCCTCATATTTCCCCCCTCTCCTCCAATCTCCATGCTTCACCTGAGTCCTGTATCTGAAGATCAAACCTTCTATTCAGCTCTGGCCATTCCAAAAGGAACATTTGAAATTCCCCTGGTTCATTGAAAGTCCATCGTTTTCCCTGGAAGAGGACATTCAGCCTTGCTGGGTAGTTCATTCTTGGCTGCATTCTAAGCTCTTTTGCCTTCCGCTATATTATATTCCAAGCCCTACGAGCTTCCAGTGTAGCTGCTGCTAAGTCCTGTGTGATCCTGACTGCAGCTCCACGATATTTGAACTGTGTCCTTCTGGCTGCTTGTAATATTTTCTCTTTGACTTGGGAGTTCTGGAACTTGGCTATAATATTCCTAGGGGTTGTTTTTTTGGGATCTCTTTCTCCGGGGGATCGGTGGATTCTCTCCATTTCTATTTTGCCCTCTGCTTCTAGAATATCAGGGCAATTTTCCTGTAGTAATTCTTTGAAAATGATGTCAAGGCTCTTTTCCTGATCATGACTTTCAGGTATTCCAATAATTTTTAAATTATCTTTCCTAAGTCTGTTTTCCATATCAGTTGTTTTTCCAATGAGATATTTCACATTTTCTTCTAATTTTTCATTTTTTTGGTTTTGAAGTATTGATTCCTGATTTCTGGTAAATTCATCAATCTCCCTGAATTCTATTCTTTGTCTGAAGGATTTGTTCTCCTCAGAGTTTTCTTATCTCTTTTTCCATCTGGCCAATTTTGCTTTTTAAAGCATTCTTCTCCTCCATAACTTTTTGAACTGTTTTGTCCATTTGACCTAAGCTGGTTTTCAGCATGCTATTTTCTTCAGCATTTTATTTCCTTGACTAAGCTGCTGACTTCATTTTCATGTTTTTCCTGCATCTCTCTCCTTTCTTTTCCCAGTTTTTCTTCCAACTCCCTCATTTGATTTTCAAAGTCTTTTTTGAGCTCTGTCATAGCCTGAAAACAATTTCTGTTTTTCTTGGAGTCTTTAGATGCAGAAGCTTGTGCTTCCTCATCTTCAGACTGAGTATTTTGATCCTTCTTGGGCTCATTTGCAAAATAATTCTCAATAGTCTTCCTTTTGTTTCTCTGCTTGCTCATTTTCCCAGCCTGGGCCTGGTTTGGGGTGCTTCCTGAGCTTTTGGGACACTCCCACAAGGGTCTCAGTGTGTGAGGCTCTGTCCTCCCTCCTGGTCTGTGAATGACGGTAAGCGCCCCCCTCTGCCATGGGGCCGAGGTTGGGGGGGGGAGCCTGCTGTTCTATGGGGGTACCTAGACTGAATGTGGTCAGAGCCCCAGAGTCCTGTTCCAGGGGCAGAGGACAGAGCTCTGCAGTCTCTCTCTCTTCACTCCCCTCCCTCAGCTCAATGGGCTTATGCCCTGGGGGCTCCTGTTTACTGGCTCCGCCTGCTTCTGTTTCCAGGTCTAGGCTGCAGAAGGACCAAGCTGCTCCCTGTGTGCCCTGAGGGCTGGGCTCCATGTGCTCGCTCTGGCAGAGGTCCCCCGCTGTTCCCCCACTTTTTGCCTGGTGCTCCCCGGGGTGCAGCCCAGGAGACTCCCCTGCTGCTGTGAGCTGAGGTTCCCAGCGCCCTGCGGCTGCCTCCGGGAGGCTGAGGTTCTTTGGCTCTGGCGGGCCACCCCTCCGGCAGGCCGCCTCTCCGACCCCGGGGAGCAGAGCCTTTCTGCTCTTTTCCAGGTTACCTTGAGTAGGAGAACTGCCTCACTGGGTCCCTTTGTGGGTTCTGTCTCTCGAAAGTTTAGTTAGAGTCCTTAGCTGATGAGTTTTATCAGAGAGCTCCTAAGACTGTATCCCTTCTTGTTGCCATCTTGGCTCTGCCCCCATAATTATAATATTCAAAAAGATTTATTTGCTCAGTTATTTTTAAAACATTATTGCTGTTACTGTGTTCTCTTTTTTTTTTTTTTAAGGTTTTTGCAAGGCAAATGGGGTTAAGTGGCTTGCCCAAGGCCACACAGCCAGGTAATTATTAAGTGTCTGAGACTGGATTTGAACCCAGGTACTTCTGACTCCAAGGCTGGTGCTTCATCCACTACGACACCTAGCCACCCCTTCTTGTGTTCTCTTGGTACTGCTCCTCTTTGTTTCATGGAAGTCTTTCTATGTTTTTCTAAGATCATTGAACTCATCATTTCTTATAGCACATTAGTGTTCCACCATGATGGTATATCACAGCTTGTTGATCACTATACTTTTAAAATATTTACAAATCATACCCTTAATAATATATTCTATAATTTTGCCAGGAACAGATGTCAAGTTCATCAGGCTACATCTTGAACTCAAGAGGTCATCTGACTTAATTTGTATTGTGAGCATGAGTGTCATATTAGCATAGCAAGCACAAATTGTTATCTTGTCCTTACTGAAGTTTTCCAGAGATTGTGGAACTTACCATTAGCCAGGAGAATCCATTCCAATTATGAATAATTCTAATTGTTAAGAAAATTTTCCTCACATTGAGCCAAAAGGTTTGTTCCCAGGTTTGTCCTCTGTGACAGCACAGATTGTGTTTCCTACCTTTTCCACATATTGGACTTGCCTTCTCTTCTTTCTGAATGAGTTGGGCTTAAGTAGTTTCTCCCAGAAGAGGACTTCATAGCCAGACTGTACCCTTGAACTCCTCCACAGCCAGGAGTCATTCAAGGACAGATCCTCTTCTCAACTTAATCACAAGGTTCTGACTAGTCTCAGTCCCTCCCTTCATAATGCCCAAATGTATAGGGTTGCTACCAAAGTATCTTGTTCCCAGAAGAATGGAAAAATTGAGTTGCAAGATCACAGAAAAATATGAAGAAAATACAAAATTTAAGTAAGATATAGCCCTAGCTCCCACAAAACCTGGTCTAGGAAATATGTGTATTGCAATTATATAAAATTGTACCCTCCTTGTAGGATCTGTGTCATAACTCAAAATAACTGTAACATTATAGGTTTAAAGGAAAGTATTGTGAACAAGGAAATAAATGTCTGGAATAAAGGATGCTGAATTAAAGAAATATAAAAGGAGGTATACAGATTTACTCTGGTCTAAGAGAGAAGAACTAGGAGCAATAGGTACAAGTTTCAAAGAATCAAATTTAGTCTTGTTGTTAGAAAAAATATTAGCAATTAAGAGCTGTCCAAAAGTGGAATGGAATGCCTCAGGAGTGAGTGGGTTCCCCTTCATTGAAGGTCTCCAAGCAAAGGTTGAATTTGCATTTTCAGGTACCTATTGTAAAGAGGATTATTGTTCAGATATGAGTTGGACTAGAAGTGGATTTCTGAAGCTCCTTCCATCGCTGAAATTGAGTAAATCTGATAAGAGTGGAATCGGAGTAAATGTAAACTGAGTCATATTTTAAAGAAGGTGGTCAAAAGCTTAATGGAAGAAGGCAAGAGAGAGAGAGAGAGAGAGAGAGAGAGAGAGAGAGAGAGAGAGAGAGAGAGAGAGAGAGAGGCAAGAAACTTCTTCAAACACTGACCTGAGCAAGAGAGATCTACAGAGAGGGACTTATTGAAAGCTTTGGGGCATGGAATCCAGGAACCAGAGCTGGATATGAATCAAATTTCAAGTAATAGCAGAAAATACTACTTAAAAGCATTGTGGAGTCTTGAGTCAGAATCTATAAAGAAAGGACAGAGCTGAGAAAGAGTCTTCTAACTTGGGGATAAGTAATTCTGAGTTTAATATTCAGTCTTATGAGGTAAGTGGGCCAAAAGATGATTTCCTAAAATTTGCTTATCCCTATAAAACTAGTGGAATTTTAGAGTTGAAAGGTAAGTTACTGATAAGGAAATGGAACCCCAGAAAATCAAAATGGGATATCTATTCAAAGAGACAAATTTAATTACTGGAAAAACTTATTTTTTTCCTTTTTGAGTAACAGTAACTAAAATTCAATTTCAGATTTACTTCTTAAAAAATTTGTCTTATTTCTTTCTTTTTTCTCTAGTGGAAGAACCACTTGTCCAGGGTCATAAAGTTAGTAAACAGCAGAATAGATCTCCTCATTTCCTGTTAGTCATTTTTTTCCACTTTAACATGCTATTTCTCTAATTACTCTTAGATGTTTTTATTTACATGAATATTGGGTGATCTGCATTCCACGTGGGGAAGTAATTCTGGTCAAAGACATTTCCATTATTGCTTGAGTCACGATTTGGTTAGTTGATGTTATTGAGTCTGATTTCAAAAGTTTTTCCTTTCCCTTATATTTATGTATGAGTCTATATACTTAGAAATAAATAGGTATGTACATATGTATGCATTTGTAACCCACTCATCTCTGATGCATTCCATTCCATTTTTTGACAGCTCTTAATTGTTAATTTTTTTTTCTGACATCAAGACTAAATTTGACTCATTAAAACTTATACCTATTGCTCCTAGTTCTTCCTTCTTGGACCAGTGTAAATCTATATACTTCCTTTTATATTTCTTTAATTCAACATCCTTTATTCCAGACATTTATTTCCTTGTTCACAAAACTTTCCTTTTAATCTGTAATGTTACAGTCATTTTGAGTTATGACATATTCTACAAGAAGGGTACAATTTTATATAATTGGAATGCACATATTTCCTAGACCAGGTTTTGTGGGAGCTAGGGCTATATTTTACTTAATCCACAGAGAGTTCCTAAACTCCCTAAGGGCACTAAAGTACTTCAAGGGCTCAGAACATTTGGAGAAAAAAAGAGAACAGTAGCTACAATGATGAGTTTCTGGAACCTTTGACTCCATTTGCTAGGAACTCACAGAAAACCAAAGTCATGCTATGGTCCCTCACCCACAATGAAATGGAGTTGCCTAATCAATCCATTTTGAGTATTTCAAATATTCCAGCAGAATTCAATATTTTTGTATAAAAGGTAATTTCTCCAATCTAACTCAATTATTTATTATAATAGTGAGCTTTATTATGCTTTAATGAAAATTTTAAGAATGTGTTTCCCTTATCCTTACTATTATTTAAAGAGTTTAATTCCTATTTATAATCCATTGTTTGACTTTTCTGTGATGACAATAAAATAATCTAGGGACAGTATTATGTGTGGTGAAAGGAACTGGACAACTTTAAAATAAATACAACTATGTTTATACTTTCAAAGAACATTGCAAATAAATCATTATGACTTCTGGAGGTGGAACTCATTTGGTGATGTGAAGCCCCTTAATATACCTTAAAGTGACAGAATTCACAAAAAACATAGTGAAACAAGTTTTCAATTCAAAATGTTGTGGAGAAACTTTAGGAAAGGTCTATCTGTCATCATGGGTAAAAGGAGAGTATAGCCCATTGTAGGTAAGAAGGCTGGAAAGTCAACTGGAGGCTCTCAATCACAGTACAAGTCAGGGTCTGGCTCAGGAAGCCAGTAGTACAACAGGCAGGATTGGGTTGTGCCACCCAAACACAGGGAACACCAGAGGCAAGTAGTAACCCTGGGACCAGACACCCCCCACCCCAGCCCCAGAACAAAAAGCTTGGGTCTGTGACCCCTTTGCCCCAGGATCAGAGCTCAACTATCAAAATGAGAAAAAAATAAAAAAGGAACTAGCCATAAAAATATTCTGATAGGGAATGTTAAAAATGCCATCTTAGAAGAGGAAAGGAGTAACAAAATGCCTATATGTGAAATCTAAAGGGGGATTTTGAATTAATCTTAAATCCAAAAAGACCTCTTGGAAGAGCTCAAAAAGAATTTTTTTATAAAACAAGAAGAGATGAAGAAGAAAAATGGAGAAAAAAATGAGTCATGCAGAAAAATCATGAAAAAGTTGTCTGAAGAAAATAATACCTTTAAAAGTAAAATTAGCCAAATGGAAAAAAGAAAACAATTTCTCTAAAAGTAAAATTAACCAACTAGAAAATGAAACACAAAAATTAACCAAAGAAAACAAAACCCTAAAAATTATAAGACTCCAAGATTCCATCAAACAAAACTAAAAGATTGAAAAAATAAAAGAAAATGTAAAATACCTCTTAGGAAAAATGACTGATTTGGAAAAAAAAGATTCAGGAGAGAGAATTTATGAATTATTGGTCTACCAGAAAAAGAACCCAGAAAATATCATGCAGGAAATTATGGAAAACTACCCTTACATCCTAGAACAAGGAGGAAAAATTAATGCTTGAAAGAATCTGTCAATCACCACCAGAAAGATATTCCATAATAAAAATTCTAAGGAATATTGTAGCCAAATTTCATATTACTCAAGTAAAGGAGAAAATACTTTAAACTTCCAAAAATAAATATTTTAAATGCCTAGGAATCAGAATCAGGAAAAAACAGAGCTTATCAGTTTCAACATTAAGGGATTGGGGGGCCTGGAATATGATCTTTTGGAGAGTAGAGGATGGTGGATTTCAACAAGAATCAACTACCCTTCAAAATTAAGCATATTCATTCAGGGGAAAAGATGGATTTTCAATGAAATAGAGGACTTTCAAACTTCCCCGATAAAAAGATCAGATTTGAACAAAAAAATGTGATAATACTTAAATGGTGTATAAAAAGTTAAGTGGAAGGAAAAAAAGATCAGTAGAACTAAGGGGGAAAAATTAGTCATAAGAATAAATGGGAAGATCATACCTATAATTCTTGAGAATTGTATTTCTCTTAGGAGAATTTAAAGAAACATAATTGGATAGAGTGTGTGGGTATAAACTGATCATAATATGATGGTACTTTAGCTCATCAGATTATATTTCTATTGATTCAGTTAGAGGGAGTATAATTGAACAAAGGGTATGCATACAAATTGGTCGTAATAGTGATGATGCTTATGAATCTTGAGAATTGTACTTCCATAAGGATAGTATACTTTGACAGAAAGACCCCAGAAAAGGATTATACTAAGAGAAGAAGATAGAGAGATAATAGCACATGAAAGGCTCAAAGGACATTTTATAGTATAAAGAAAGGAGAATATAAATACTGAAAAAAAACTTACTCTCAGTAGATTTGTTTCAAAGAGAGTTGGAATCAATCCTGATTCCAATTCCTACAGGAAAGTAAGAGGGAAGAGGGGAAAGGACAATGTGAGGAAGGCAGCAGTCAGAAGCAAAACAATGGTAAGGAGTGTATATTTAAAATACTTCTTTTTGGCAGCTTGTAGTATTTTCTTCTTTAGTTGAAATGGAGGGAAATAAAAAGCTTTTGATGTTTCTCTCTCATGATCTTTCCCCCCTCTTATTTCTAATTCTTATTACATAATATGTCTAATATGGAAACATGAAACACTATTATACATGTACAATTTATATCAAATTATTCATGGGGAGAACTGAGAGAAGGAAGGATGATAGGAAAATATGGAGCTCAAAAGCTTGCAAATAGATGAAAGTTGAAAACTAGCTTTGCATGTAATTGGAAAAAAAAAAGAAAAGGAAAGGAAAAATGTAAGAGGTGTTGTCCATCTCCAGAGAAAGAACTGATGGAGTCTGACTACAGATAGTTTTCTTTACTTACTTTACTTTTTAGGGTTTTTTTTTTTTGCTTATGTCTATTTTCACAACAAGACTTATATGAAAATAGGTTTTTCATGATTATACATGTATAACCCACATCAAATACTTGCTTTCTCAATGGGAGATGGAAGGGAGAAAGAGAAATTGGAACTCAAAATTTGAAAAAATAATAAAATTATTTTTATGTGGAATTTAGAAAAAATAAAATATTGTCAAAGAAAAAAGAAGATCAATAGATTTTAAGAAATGCACTACCCCTCTCAGTTCAGTCCCTACTCCCAATCCCCAGTTTCCATTGAGGGAAGAAATCTTTTTTTTCATTAAAGGATGAAATAATGATAGTTTACTATCAATATTAATTAACATAGATTGCAAAATGTGCAATCTGATCACTTTTGTTTTATTTTGTTTTGCTTTGCTTCAAAAGTGGAAGTCAATTTCTATTGCTCTATTTCCTATAGGATGGTTTTTTGATTGTGAGCAAGAAGGAACTGCTATGAGTGACGGATCAAGGTCTAATGGGATAAAGCAATAACTTATATCTAGAAGAGAGTGGGCTTAGTCCATGGAAAACACTATTCCCGCCCCCCATTTCCATTCTACTTCATTCCCTTTTCCCTCTGCAAGCACTAGAAGGGGCTGCTGAGTAGGGTAGGAAAGTAAAAAGGATCCTTCCCTATTTCATTCCCTTCCCCAGTGCAATTGGGAGCCTTCTGCTTTAAATGAATAGCAATCTATGTTACTTAAAGTTGGTAAAAAAAACCAAACTATCATTATTTCATCGATTAATGAAAAAAAAAAGATTCTTCCTTCGATGGAAACTGTGGGTGGGGATTATGGTTTGAACTGAGAGGGATAGTGCATTTGTTAAAATTAGTAACTAATCAAAGTATTTAAGCTGAAATACAAGTCCATCCTTGCTTACTCTTGGACCTTCTTTTAATTTGTTGTTCAGTTGTTTCAGTAATTTCCAATTCTTTCTAATCCATTTTGGGTTTTCTTGGCAAAGATGATGGAGTGATTTACCATTTCCTTCTCAATTCATTTTTCAAATCAGGAAATTGAAGCAAACAGGGTTAAAATGACTTGCCAAGAGTCATATGGCTAGTAAATGTCTGAGGCAGGATTTGAATTCAGTTCTTCTTGACTCTAGACCTAGTACTCTATCTACTGTGCCATCTTGCTGCCTATTTAAAAAAAAATTTAAGTGTAATACTAACTAGAAAAGAATTATGTCCTAGAAAAAAATCAAAAAATGATGTGGGATTGGAGTCAAAACTAGTGAAGCTGCTGTTAGTTTGTGGCAAGTGCTGAAACAACAGAGATTGGCTACCACTTTAACCTGATACTGTCTAGGTTGCCAAAATTCCTGAAACTTCTGGAACTGTTGCTAGTCTTGGTGGCTCTAGAGATCCTTAGCACTTAAATTCCGTTGGCTCTTTCTTCCATATGGAATGCTTTTAAATCATTGAGCTGAAAACCAAGTATCCTGATTCCAATTCCAGTCCCAGTAAATTAAATTCACTGGCCTTAAAGTGGAATATAAATTTAAAAAAAGGAATCATAACAGGCATATTTTTAAAGTTAGAAATGAAGATTCTGAGAAATCTCTGTTGATAGTGCCTATGTCTCATTGCCAGTAGGATTGGTGAAAAACTGAGAGATAAGCAGTTGTCAAGTCCTATAATTTTATTTTTGAACTAAATACAAAAAAGAATTTTATATGCACAGAAAAAAACTGTATCTGAATTAATTAATTTCTACTTTAAAATAATTATATAACTTCCACACATTACCTTTGTTCCTTTCCAGTCTTCTTATACTTTGCTGCCTCCATATATTTTATGATCCAGCATTACTACTATTCTTTCTGTAAGACACTGCATCTCTCAACCTTGAGCATTTTCCCTGGTTATTCCTTATGGCTAGAATGTTCTCCCTACTCATCTATGCCACCTGTTTCCCTGACCTTTTTTTAAGCCTTGGCTAAAATCTCAACTTCTTTGAGAAACTTTTCCCAGTTTCTCTTAATGCTAATGTCTTCCCCCTGAGATTATCATTTAGGTTCTCATTTTATGTATGGTATGTATATAATTCCTCAATTAGACTGTGAACTATTTGAGAGTAGTAACTATTTCGCCTTGCTTTTTAATCTTCAGAGAGCATTCCAATATCTGGAATGTAAGAGGTATTGGGTGATTGACTGACAATTTTCAAAACTGTTCTTATCTATGCTTCCTTTTGAATTTCCTTCTGTTCTCTTAATAGCATCCAATACATGTGCTTGTCATGGCCTTCTTCAAAAATTAAGGACAAACATCATCATCAATGGGACTCTTTTAAAAATCAATATTCCTAGTCCTCTATTTGATGCCCCAACTTTGACAGAAAATGTCCCTGTAACAAATGAATATAGTCAAGCAAAGCAAATTGATATAATGGCCATTTCCAAAAATGGCCAAAAATCTTGATTCTATATATTTGAATATATATATATATATATGTGCATATATGTAGGTAAAATATAATGTGACTCTATAACTTGAGTCAAATTCCTTTCAGTTAGGAAGTCAGTAGCATGTTTTCATTGATAAGAATCCTTAAATCTTTCATAGTTGTTTTTCTTTGCAATGTAGTTTTGCTCATTCCACTATGGATCAATTCATATTACTGAGAATACTTTAAACTATTTTCTTTAATAATTTCTGATGGTACAATAATATTCCATTACATAAGTCATAATTTGATTAATCATCTGCTAGTTGATGAACACCCATCTTAGATTCTAGTTCTTTGCTTTTCTTTTGTCTATTTTAGATATGCATATGATTCACCTGATGCCTCCTGCCCTCCACCTCTCCCTTCAGGTTTGTACATTTTTTTCACACAGCCCATTTATGAGAAATGTCAAATCCTACCTCCTCCTCCTTCCTTTCTTAACACTGTATTCCTTATATCCTCCTTTGTCTTTTTCCTCTTAAAACCCTCAGAATAGAATGAAGGTCCTCTATATTTGATTCTTTCCTCTTATTAGATTGTTAGTCCAATGTAATTACATAATCCCTTCCAATTTCTCAAATAATTTTATTTTTGTAGATTTATATTGATTCTTTTATTTGTATTTCAAAACTCCTTCTGCATTGGTATTTTGATCTGGGATGGTTGAAAGTTCTCTATTCCATTAAAAATCCATTTCTCCCCATATAAATTTATACTCAGCTTTTAGATTGTTATTCTTGGTTGTAAACCTCTATCTTGTATTTTTTGAAATATTTTTTCAAGATTGTCTTTTCTTGCTAGTAAAGAAGACCAATACATAGATGTTACTGACTGAAATTACCTTAGTACTTTTAATCTTTTCCATGCTTGTAATATTTGTTCTTTGATGTGGAAGCTCTGAATTTTGCCTCTGATATTACTGTGACTTTTCTTTTTTGGAGTTCATTTCAGGAAGTTATTGACACTTCTTTCTGTCTTTACTTTGCCCACTAGTGTGGTAAACTGAAGGCAATATCTTTACTCAGACTTTTTTGTGTTTTTGAATGAAGCAGTAGATCTTGCTTGGTTCTGTTCCTGGGTAATGTGAGTTCTTCAACTGACATGAAAGATGAAAACCTTTCATGAATTCACTAAATCTTATATGTGCAGAGAACTGAATCTTTAGGACTCTTTATAATAGCTCATGACACAGTGGAAAGACCTTGGAGACCTGGGGCACCTAGGCCATTCCAGTCTGACTATTGCCTTGCTACATTGATTATTCTAGTTTTCATGGAGTTAAGGGGGAGGAGAAGGAGTAGAAGGTAACTTGTCTTCAGACACATAGCCCTGAAGGCTACATATATCTGACTCATCTCTGGGTTGAGCTGGGAGGTAACTGTTTTGGATGTCTATTGTGATACCAGTTTTTCTAGAGTTCCTCTTTCTTATTGCCCATGGGCAATAACTTTTTATGCAAACCTGGTGTGAAGATCTTTTAATCTATTTCCTAATTGTATTTCTTGATTATGATTGTCATATTAATTACAGGTTATAGCTAGAGTAGATATGTGTAGATAGTTTGTCTTGGTTCAGGCAGTCATGTTGGCTAGAAATTCTCAAGCCCTTCTAAATACCAAATATTTGCTAAGTATGAACAAGGTAGAAAAACAGTCCTGCAACTACATTGTGTAAGAATTTTATGAAATTTACTTGTGCAATTCAAAATCAGATAATAAATCTCATGTATTGCCACATACTGTAGATTTAGTCTTTATGGTTGATTTAAAATGGAACAATTTTACACTTGTAATGTTTTAACTTCAGTAGCCTTTGGGTTTATTTCCTGTATTTATGGTTGTCACAATTTAAAGTAAATGAATAGCAAGTTCTTGTCCAATGCATGTAATAAGGACCACTAAGAAAGCATTTTCCTTTAGTCTCTTCTGTCCCTTTCAAAATATAAAAACTGATCATTATTAGAATTTTTAAATTTCTTTTTGATATGTCTTTGTGCCTCAAAGAGTTTACTCAGATCTGATTTTCCCAAAAAGAATTCCTGAAAATCATGGATTCTATTACAAAGATATTATTTTCCCTTGTAGATAAATCTATAGTTAAGCTTTAAAGCATCACTTTTGAGGGGTTTAGTTCTTTTTTACTTGCTTCTGGAAGCAAAGAGGAAAGAATACTGGATGTGAAGTCAAAGAACCTGATTAAAATCCAAGCTCTGCTAATTACCAATTTGTGACCATGGACATAATATTTCACAAAAGTTGTTTCCTTGTTTTTAAAATGGAAGATTGTGATTAATTTTGAGGTCCCTTCCAATTGTGTGGGACAAATATAACCACTTAAATAAATTTTGGATATTTCACAAGGTATGAAGAGAAAAAAGCTTTATTCGATTCTCCAGAAGCAGACCCCACTCAGCTTTAAAGATAGGGAATGAGACAAAGGGACAGAAGATCTAAGGGTCATATATCCTAACACAATCCCCCCCCCCCCCCACATACACACACACACACACACACACACACACACTGACCCATCCTCATTAGTGAGGAATGTGGTCTTTACAATTTAAACACATAAACTAATCTAAAGGAAAAAAAGCACATAATTCAGAGACAGGTTTACTCATTCAGCCCCAAGGAATGTATGGATATCCGGACTTCAACAGATAAAACTGGGTCAGTTGACTCTTTACATTATAGTCAAGATACCCCAGAAGTTGCTTGTCAGGGAAGGAGGGGCAGAAGAGATATAACACACAATTCAACTATTTCTAATCTATAATATTCAACTGAAGAAATCTCAGGCTTTATCCCACTCAATCCCTCCTTTTTATTTTGATGAGATTTCTTGAAATTTCTGTAATATATACGCACACTGTTGGTCCATCTGGTCATCATCCTCATAAGTTATGTTGTTAAGAGGAATCCATCTCTGTCCCTTTAGGATCAACACTTTCATCTGATTGGAAGTGATTGTCACCATTTTATTAAGACTATCCCTAGCCACTCTTGTTATCAATTGAATCAAACAGGGCAGACAAATTGGCAGTAAGATAATTCCACTAAGTGCAATTAAGGTGAACAAAAGAATCTGCTTCCACCAACTCCTATTAAACTAGAGCCACCAAGAATTACCAAAGGGAGAGTCCCAAGTTTGCACAGGAACATGGGCTAACTTCCTAATGTCTTTAGTGATCCCTTTAACTAATTGCCCATTATCATCAATCTTAATACAGCACGTGGATAGATTCAACTTCCCACGTGCCCCTCCCTCCTCAGCTAATAAGTAGTCTAGTTACCAATCTGTGTTGTAAGACGGCCTCTCTGGTTTGGGAGGTCAAAAGATCTAGGGCCCTAGCTGTTTGATTAGTAATAATTTCTACAACTGCCTGGAGCCTAATTATTCTGTTCAGAACATCCTGGTATCTGACAAGAGAAAATTGATTAAAATCCTCTTATCCAAAATAGTTGTCTTACCTAATTAGACCTTCCAGTGTATACAATTCACTAAATTCCAATTATAATCTTAATGGAATCACAATTACTGAAACCCCTACCTAAAGCTCTGAGTGTTCTTCATGGGTGTTTGCCTAAAACCAGGTATGCTAACTATTACTGGCCCTACAGACCTCATCTTCTACCTTTTACTAGAGACATCCCTTTGTCTGAAATCATATCTATTCCATCTCTATATAGAGATGGTATATCAGATTCCCCTTGGCTAAAGAAACCTCCTTCTAGCCTGTTGTATTTTACCAGAAATAAGTGCCTCCTTTGACCAGGAGATATCACAGAAAAATCTCAAATTATTTTGTGTTTATCTTCCTTATATTACATAATGCTTTGATTTTTCTTATATATTTGCTTTTACTTCAAAGAAAACAACCACAGTTTTGGAGTATATATACATATCCAAAATATTCCCAATTCACTTATATAACTAGAAACTTCTACACATAAACTTGTAACACTACTAGTCATCCTTAACATACAAATGTTTATTTTTGTTTTGGCAAGGCAATTGGGGTTAAGTGACTTGTCCAAGGTCACACAGCTAAGTGTCTGAGGTCTGATTTGAACTCAGGTCCCCTAACTCCAAGGCCTAGTACTCTATCCTCTGCACCACCTAGCTGCCCCCTAACATACAAATTACTTTTCAGAATTCTTTAAACCCATTAGAATATCATAGGTGGATTTAAATTTCCTACATGTGTTACTAATTTCATTATAACAGAATAGCAATAAGAGCAACACACAAATTACTAGATCTTACAAAGTGAACCTTCCATTATTACATTATTCATGAACTCATAGTTCTATCCCAGAAAGGGTCATACTTTTTTGATATTTTCCTTATTGCCCTTCAAAGCAATCACACGTTAATGCCAGGCTTTAACATTACTGTATTTAAATAACATTCACAAGAGATAACTAAATATTGCAAATATAATCTCTTTGCAGTTACAAAAGAATACCACATATCTGATAACTACATCTTTCATCAATAAGTTACCTTACAGCATCAGTCAGAGCCTCTATATCAGCTGTCTGCAGTTACCAAGAGAGAAGTCCACATTTTTGACTTCTTTAAAATTAAACATACATTGCTAATTTACATTAATCATAAGACTCTTATTAAAACACCTCATTCCCTTAGAACAAGAGCAAAGTAAATATCCCACAATCTTTACATTTTTGTCTTCCAGACCTCTTTACCCAGATTCTCAGAAGCCAATCTCATACACATGATATATTTAAAAGCCCAATGCAATTACAACTAAACTTCCCAACAGTTTAGTTTGATAAAAACTTTAGATTACTTTAAACAGAGAATCTAGCACTCACATTCCAAAAGCTCTATCCAAAATAGAAATACAATTGTTAGAATTATTAGGCTTAACATGAAAATGATTTAGAGCTTTTTCCCATAAGAAATCAGTAAACATCCCTGATAATATAGGTATTTCTCTTCTTAGTAACACAATACCACTTTTCTTTAACCTAAAGGTGTTACAATAAAGTTTAAAATCCCAAACCACTTAACTCCTTACAATAGTTACAATAGTGTTTTAAAATAGTTTTTAATCCCAAACTAATTTAACAATCTAGGTTATTTAATTCCTCCCATTCTGTACAAATTTTGTCAAGACCACCACATGTCAACCCACCACCTCCTTCCCCCAACCCAGGGAGAAAGTGGGACCTTTGCCTTTCATTTAATCAAAAAGTATTTATTGAATTCCATTGTACTTTAGTAATAGCATAGAAGTAGAATAAAATAGTTTTAGAAACATTTCCAAGGGGCAACTTCTCATAATGTTACAACACTAGTATTTACAACACCAGTATCCCTCTTTTAAAATCTTCAGTGTGCTTCCTAAAACTTTAGTTCAGAAACCTTAAAAACAATGAGAATCATCACTCAGGCCAGGTGGCCAGCAGATATGCATTAAATGTGATTTCCTTTCAGTAGTCTTCCTTTCCCAATCACATATCCCACTTGTGGAGGAGTCTCTTTCCCTTGAAGGTTCAAGTACTTGAAGTCTCCTGTCTCCCCTCCTTCCTCTCTCCATGGGTGGGTGGGATTGCCAGGTGGACTCAGTCTAGGATTCAAGTCTTAACAAGATGGTGTACTTTCACTTTTCTTTTGGGCTCTACTTTTAGCCTCCTCTCTAGAAGCAGTTGGAGTAGATTAAAAATCAGAGGGTGGGG
The DNA here is from genome assembly GCF_037893015.1 of Macrotis lagotis. Classification (NCBI taxonomy): domain Eukaryota; kingdom Metazoa; phylum Chordata; class Mammalia; order Peramelemorphia; family Peramelidae; genus Macrotis; species Macrotis lagotis. The sequence continues at coordinate 776,051,376 of NC_133658.1, forward strand.
TGTAGGACGGAGGCAATATTGCCAGAGGATCCCGCCTATGTCTCATTTCTTTCTAACTTAGAAATAATTTAGGATCCCCAATTGTTTAGCATGCTGCATATTCCACCTCCTCTTTGTTTAAAGGTACCTTGTTCACAGAAATGTTTAACTTACTCTTCTTTATAGAGAGAGAGGTTTCTGCCTTCCCTCCTTTAATCTTATTCTCCTGATTCAAGAACATCTTTGCCCCAGGAAGCCATAAACTGGCATATACTACTTCATCCAAGTTAACAGGTTCTAGAATTCTTTAAAAATAACTATGTTGTAAGCAAGTGTCTCCAGTGGCTTTCACCCTTGTTTCGGACAATTGAGGCCAATTTCCCAGTCCCCACTGAAATCTATTGTGATTCAAGTATTTTTGCTGAGGAGATAAGTTGTTTATCAAAGGGTATAAGCTTTTTTTTTCCTGATTCTTCCCCTCTCTGTGCTACAGAGGATCTTATCTAACTTAAAAACTCTCATAGCTAACTCTTTGTTCAGTCATGCCCTTAAAACTTATTCCATTTTGCTTTGTATCATATTTACTTGTGGACACATTCTTTGCTTACCATTCATCCACATATAGAGGGTAGGAACTTGTCGGGGGAAAGGGAAAAAAGAGGGATTATTGTTTTCTTTAGCATTTCAATCAAGCCTTGACACATAATAGATAGCAATTGTTTGTTGAGCTGAACTACTGTTTTAGATGATCTTCAGCTGATTTATATTTCTATGATGATGTTAACAGTTTTGATGGCATTTTTTCCTTTTTTTAACCAAGAATAAGGGTGATAATATTTTTTGTTTTCCCCAGGCAAAGAGAAATCATACCTAGTTTCTGCTATCCATTAGTAATCATCATCAGCAGCAACATCATCATCAATCTTTTAGCTTTATCTAGCTGATTCCTTACAACACTGTAAAGTATTTAACACAAGTTTTATTATTATTTCCATTTTGCAAATGAAAAATATTGAGAGCCAGTCAAGTGATTAAGTGGTTTACCCATGTCTGGTAAGTGTCAGATCTGAGACTTAATGGAAAATCCACTACTCTTTCCTTTATACAGATTTTATTGTTGCTATCATTTTGGTTTTTATAAGTAACTTTAAGTTGATGCTTCAGCAAAATATAATCTAACTAAAGACAGTACTTCTTTGGGTTTATGTTTGCTGTTGCTGTTAGGAGTTGAATCAGTTACTTATAGTTGTTTCTTGGGGCTTTTGACTTGAAATTTTAAGTTTCAATCAACTCCATGTTTAATTTTTTTTAATTATTAAAAATAATTTTTTTAGGTTTTTGCAAGGCAAGTGGGGTTAAGTGGCTTGCCCAAGGCCACACAGCTAGGTAATTATCAAGTGTCTGAGGATAGATTTGAACTCAGGTCCTTCTGACTCCAGGGCTGGTGCTCCATCCACTGCGCCACCTAGCTGCCCCCAAATCCATGTTTAGAATACAAAAATCTGTCTTATATACAGACCTTTCCCATTTTTCAAAACATGTTCCCATTCATTCAATTTCCCATTACATTCATAATGTACTTTAATTCACTAACAATCTTGGATATAAATAAAAGAAAAATGCATTCCAGATCATAGTACTATTCAAGCCTTAAAACTTAAGGGAAAGCAGCTAGGTGGCGCAGTGGATAGAGCACCAGCCCTGGAGTCAGAAGGACCTGAGTTCAAATCTATCCTCAGACACTTGATAATTACCTAGCTGTGTAACCTTGGGCAAGTCACTTAACCCCATTGCCTTAAATAAAATTTAAAAAAAATTAAGGGACTTGGTAAGGAAGTAAGATCCTCAATCCCCTTTAGGTTCCTTAAGTTATAATGCCATCACCTAATTGTGTGGAGTGAAATTTGGACACTATTAGTATTGAGAGTCTATCTCTAGAAAGGAGATAAACAATGAGGGGTTGATTATCAAATAGCCCTTTAAGCTGGATCTTTACCAAGAAATGCTAAAAATAACAATAATGATCTTTAATAATGATTATGCTCAAATTTATACAATATTGCAAGATAATAAAATATTATTTGAGCTTCATTAGCTACCTATGAGCTATTTAATTCAAACATTTTATTTTATAGGAAACACTGAGGCTTAAAGAGGTTGCAGAAAATTATTGAAAGTCTGTTGAACTTGGAGTGAGCCCTGAGTTTCAATCCTAGCTCTTATAATTTATAATGCATGTTCCTGAGCAAGTCATTTGAAGATACCTGAAAGAAAAATCTCCAAATGAGTTGCTAGACAACCATTTTGATTTGTGATGCAAAGGAGATGCATACAAAGAGATGATATTGCTGATTAAAAACTCATTTAGATTTCTAAGTACAATTTTTTTTAATATCCAAAAGCAACAAAATCAAGGGAAATTCTCGGGCTATTTTGAATGGCTACACTAACCAAGAGCAGGAGTAAATGGAAATACAGGGAAAAAAAGCAAATTCATTGTTAAGAAACTGGTACTTCTGGGGCAGCTAAGTGGCGCAATGGATAGAGCACCGGCCCTGGAGTCAGGAGTACCTGGGTTCAAATCTGGTCTCATATACTTAATAATTACCTAGCTGTGTGGCCTTGGGCAAGCCACTTAACCCCATTTGCCTTGCAAAAAAAAAGAAACTGGTACTTCGAAAAATATAAATGATACAAGTTATAGAAAATTAAAGTGTTAAGCTGCAAAAACAGAATGTAGGTAATAATGACTTGCTGCTTGTGAACAGCTATCCAAAAAGGATAACAGAAGCAGAACATTTCTATACATTGCACTTCCTAATAATCAAACTACAACAACCTTGTAATTATGGAAAACTGAAAAGTTACATAGTTCTTCCCATCTAGTTTGTGACCTCCTGGAGGGCAGAGCCTGTCTTTTACCTATTTTTGTATTCTCAGTATTTAGCACAATATTTGACACATGGTAGATGCTTAATAAATATATATTGACTAACTGACTTAGTTTCATAGATAAACTCTGTTTCAGTAACCAAACTTAAATGTCACTTTTGTATTTGTAAACTGGGAATAATAATTTACTTAACCTACAAAATACTCATGAAAAAATTTTGTAAATTTTTTGGAACAATATAAGTATGATTTTTTGTGTGTCATACCCACACTAATATAGCCAGTAAGTGTAAGATTTGGGGTTCCAATCCAATTGTCCTGATTTCAAATCTAGTGGTATTTTTGGAGTGTTAACCATAGTTGTCTTCTAGATACATGTGAATGTCTACTTGCTTTTGAATTTGTTATTTGTTTTATTATTAAAGGTTTATTAATGCCTTTGTCTCACCATACATTTTCTTCACCTAAGCCCTCAACCTTCTCTTTTAATGCAAGACAGTTATGCAAAAAGATTGGTGCAACTACCACATTCTGGCATTCATTTTATTGGAAGGGATATATTTAGTAGTTTGGGTTGCCTCTTCCCTATTAAAAAGATATTTTTTAATCTAAAATGTATTTGCTATAGAATAACAATATTTGGAGAAAGGAACAGATAGATAAAATTCTAGTCCAGTGGCCTCTTTTTAATTTTTTTCAGGAGGGCAAAGTGCTCTCCTGAAAGGAACCAAGTGTTGGTGGAGACAAATAAAGATATGTCAACTCATGCTTCTCTGTGAGTCATATCTAGACACATATATGTGAACATGCATAACCAATCAAGCAAATATGCACACATGCAAACACAAATCACTACCACTATTCTCTTCCTATAATATTAATATTAATGAGAGCACACTTTTGGAGAAGTTATCTTCCTGAAAAAAATTAAATTTTTTCTTCTGGTTTAGTTTATAATCAACAAAAAGATCACTTAAATTGTTTGTCCTATGATATAAGGAATATTTATCTTTATGTATCAAATAATCACTGACTCTACCAAATCCATAACTCTGATCTCTTTGAAAAACTAAATATACATTCTATCTTGATAAAATCCATGACTCTAAAGAGCCAGGGAAAGTTAAGAATAACATCAAAATCACAGGTACAGAATTAATTTTTTAAATACTACTGAGACCTTAATGCTCCATGCTTCCATTGCTATGTTATTTTTAAGGTTATATTGCTGCATTTTTACACACTAGGGTTTTCTCTTATCCATCCTTCACTGGACAGAATAAAAAGGTACTGTGTGTATCAAAGTAGTCATAAGTAGTCCTTTTTTGATATCAAAAATAGTGGAAGGATACATCGTTTGGGGAAATGTTTGAACAAGCTATATGAATGTGATAGGACCTTAGGGCATTGAATGATGAATATGAAGAATTCAGAAATATGTGTATGAAGTTGTAGAGAGAGAGATCAGAACAAAGTGTACCCAACAAAACAAAACAAAATAAAAATTGTGAAACAGATAATTGCAAAAGTCACTTTGGGTCTGGGAAAAAGATAATGAGGGATACCTTTCACTTCTTGGTAAGTAAATGCGGAACTATAGATGGAAATGTTGATATATACTGTTGGATATGTAGATTCATCAATCCCTTTTGCATAATTATTTATTAAAAGGGAAGGTTGGAGGATAGGTGAAAAAATATCTGGTATGAGAGAAAGATAAAACACAGATTTCAAAGTGAGTAGAAATTCTCCTCACCATAGTAATAATCCAAAAATATAATTGGATTTGAAATCAGGACAAAATCAAAATGTCAAAAATGGGAACAAGATAACAAGAGAGATAGACAGAGAGACAAAGACAAAGAGACCAAGAGACGGAGACAGAGAGGATCCTACTTTGTACCCAAGGAGAAATTCCCTAAAGGGTTTAAAAATCTGGGAAAAGGGACATGCTCAAAATGCCATCTCCTAAGGGACCTGAAAAGGATTTGAAGTCACATGTCTTCCTTCCCAAAGTCAGAAACCAGAAAACTAGATTCTCTCTTCTGTCAAGCTCTCACTAACTCTGCTCCTCATCCAGGCTCGAAACATTGAATAATCTCCACCAGAGAAGAGGATTTTGCACAAATTGATTTTAAACCTAGGTTATACAATAGTTCTATTTGGCAGAGCAAAAATTTAATATTATTCACTTTTGTATCACTTCACATTTTCTATCATATGAAAGTTGGAATTTACTGGAGGAAATTGGGTATTTGAACTCTCCATACAGAAATAATTGCATATAGATAAATTATCTTTAACAGATGTTAGTTTAAAACACAATGTATCTTGTTTTATTTCACACTTGGAGAAATTTTTCATTTCTCAGTGAAAAGCATATCATGTTCTGATTTCCCTGACCATTCCACCCTTTAGGCTGCATAGTAGGATCATAAGTAGTAAATATAAAGTAGCAATAACAGGAAATAATATTGCAAAAGGGAACATAGAAGTCATTTACTAATCATCCCAAAGATTAAATCAATATAATTTCCAAATTGTATTATATACTAACCAAAATTCACATCCTGGCAATAGGTGATGGTTCAGCAAAAGCCATCCAGCTCAAAAACTTGTCAAAGTTTCTGGTCTCATGATATGCAAATTCCATACAAATTCCAGACCTCTGTAGTTCAAGATCAGCAGAACATGAAAAGGTGCTAATAGAAGTTCCCAGGTGCTCAATGAACAATGCAATGAAACTTTTCATGGCAGCAGTACCCATTGCTACTGCAGATCTCTTACCTCTGGGGCTGCGCTGTGTTTCCCCTTCAGTATACCACCACTACTCTTCTAAGTGAATGACTCTTTCTCCCTAAGATGGTTTTATAATTAAAGAATGCAAGGATTAGATAATAAATTGGCATACATAAAAATCATTCCTCTATTTCTGCCTACTTATAATTTATAACACATGATATGTTCTTGAAATTGGTTAATTCTTGGCTGTTTTCAATTACCTCCATAGTATAATGAGTGGTATGAACATAGGAATTGTTACCACAGTGAAGTCTAATGGAATTCCTGCAGCACACCTTGTATGATAAAAACATTATGACATCAATATCCAAAGGAATTTTTCACCCATTTAAAATGACATTTCACCCATTTTCATGGCATTTCTGCTCATTTTCATCAAGCCTACCAATAGTTGAATCCTTGGCCCAAAGAGACAACGAACTCTGTTCTGAAAACTGAAAAATGTGTTTTCCAGCAAAACTGATGATTTCAATAAAACCATAATATTGATTTGGGTATGATCTTTTGGGCAGACATTTGATCATTCTGTCAAGAAATGTTTATCCTCCTTGGATGTAGTCTTTTTCATACCATACTGACTCATCATGGAGTCATAAGTTGGAATCTCACTAATTTATCACAGGAAGGTAGACCACCATTCCAGAAGTGTATTTGGATGCCTCCCCAATACAACCTAGAAGAGCAGCATTGAAAACCTCTTCAATCTAACTCTGATTTTCCATGACTGGAATATACAAGTTTCTTATGACTTCAAGACAGTAGGCACAAATTCCATTGTCTTTGAAATGCCAAGCAAGAAGAAGTTGCTATGCTAGGTTGTCAGTAACTGGAATCCTTAGCTTTCAAGAATTAAGTATTGCAATGAACTGAGTAAAAACATTAAAATTTATACCTATGAACAATCATTTAGAGAGTTTGTGAATGATAAAGTCTGATTTCTACCATATCTACATGTAAATGACGTTTTCATTGAAAATTCAATCCACAAAGATTGCATCACTGAAAATTCTGCTCTTTTTTAACTGGGACAACATCCTTTGGATGTTGATGTCATAATTTTTTTTATCATACAAGGTGTGCTGCAGGAATACCACAAGACCTCACTGGTCTAGGTCCATCTAGAGAAAACTATGAAAATTTTCTTCCAGGGGACCCCACATTCATATGGAAGATTATAGCTCTGTCAGCAAGTTAGTCAAATATCTTAAACAGCTAGATAAAAATAAGTTATACCAGTTACTTTAAATGGAGGAAGAACTTCACAGTGAATCTCCCGCAATTCTGGGAAACACTTGCATGCTTTGTTTGTGACTATGTGAAGAGACACCAAGAGTTAAATCTGTTGGTAATCCAGAGAAATAGTTTTGGTATTAAAATTTGCCATCTGTTACACACTTAGTAGAATCTATTTTAAGCTGTGATAATAAAAAGAGATACCAATTTGTGCTTTGGGCCTTGTCTGAATCTTAAGGACCTCATTAATATTTTTTCAGAGTTGATCAATATCAGTAATCTTCAAAACCCAATTTTCATTTATACTGCATATAGTGAATTATCTGCACTGAAACATAATTTATTGTTAACTATCATTTTTAATCAGTGTTTACGGCCCACATTAGAGTTAGGTTGTCAGAAATGTAAATTTGTGTTTTTTTTGTTGTTGCAGTTCAACATCAGCTGCCTAAGCAATCTGGAAAATGAAGGCCCAGATTATAGTATCATGGAAGATTTTCATTTAATTCTTTCTTTTGTAGCTTAAATTTTTCACAATGTAACAAGGAAGGAGTATGTCACAATTGAACTAAAATTTGTATTTTTGCATTCCCAAGCTTAACAAAGGATATAATTACCTCTCTTTTTTTTTAAGGTTTTTGCGAGGCAAGTGGGGTTAAGTGGCTTGCCCAAGGCCACACAGCTAGGTAATTATTAAGTGTCTGAGACCGGATTTGAACCAAGGTACTCCTGACTCCAGGGCCAGTGCTTTATCCACTGTGCCACCTAGCTGCCCCATAATTACCTCTCTTTATATCTTATCTGTATATGTTTGTGCAAGCAGATTTATTAATGTATTAAAAGGAGGAAGGAACAAACTCTAAGACAGTATTAGTGTGTTACCCAACTGACCTTACTTTGTTTCGTTATGATACCTTGCACTCTCATTATTTTCAGATAATATTTTGGAGTCTTATGAAAAACTTATTCACTGTACTCTCCCCAGAAATCTGTTATTTTACCTTGTTGAGATAAAATAGTACTTTGATAACTTTTAAATGAAATACCAGATTTCTTCCATCTTGATAAAAATTCCAATAAAAAGATGATTTTCCCAATAGCAGGAAAAGAAAGGCATGTAGAGGACATACTCATAATAAAAATAATTATAAATATTATCTTAATGTAAAAAATTACATACAGACTAAAATATTTTACTATAATATATGTAAATGACATATGAATAAATTTAAAGGTATACAACAATATCAGTAATTTTTTTTAAGAGTGCTGATAACTTTGAGATGATGATTTGGTTTTGGTAATGAACTAGCCTAAAAGTGGGTCATCTGTTGATCTGTTTCTCAAAAATATTCTATAAAAATGAGACTCCTTCACCCAGAGAACTCTCCCATCTCCAAGGGATTCATACTACCTAGTGCTCCCAAGTCTTATCTATGGTTATGTGGGTGGTATTCTCTGCCTCTCATCCTCCCCATCTGCTTCCCCACACAGCCCATTTTCTTTCACCACCCCAAGCCTTCCCCCCCATGTCATCTCCCTTGGTACCTCTATTTTTTAAATAATCCTCTGGTTATTAAAGTATGATTGCTACCCCACTTCTTGTCGCAATAGTGTTTTTTTGCCAATAAGTACCCCAGAAATGGGTATGCCTGCTCCCATTTCATAGTTTCATGAACTATCATTTTATTTGGAAAGACAATTTGGATATAAATGAGGTATAGTTTGTGGGGGTGTGGGATCTGTGAGAGGAGACTGCTGTGACATGTCAGAAGGTTATGAGATCAAGTAGCTTAGGAGTTTTCACCTGTTCACTGAAGATTCCCTCTTCAAAACTTGGCAGCAGATTTCCCAACAAAGCTTTCTTATGGAATAAACCTTGTCTGAATCTTTGCTAATTATGATGTTCTTGTTTCAGAAAATTGTTGTACGAGCTAATGGCTATTGATGGAACAGAAAGTTGGAAAGACTATTAGAAATTTCCATCATTTAAGGAATCAATGTGCAAATTATTGTGCAATATATATATATATATATATATATATATATATATATATGTATACACACACACACACATTAAGACAACCTATCATAGTCTTATCATGTCTTAATGACATTACATTAGGATTGGAAAGAAGACAATATTATATAACTATCTGATCTTAAGTGAATTCAGAATTATCAGATCTCCTCCACTCCCCATTATCAAGGAAAAAACCTTAAAAAGACAGTAGGGATTGGTCCTGAACTTGTGATTTCATTGGTGAGGGAATTCTTGGATGAGAAATTCGCCTACTGGCAGGCCAGTACCTTTTCAGTGACCTACACTACAGAGTTGTGTAGAATATTGATTGGTAAGGGACCTATCAAAGGTCACACAGCCAATATGTGTCCAAGTTGGAACATGCCATCTTGACTTTAAGGATCTGATTTCATTTTTTTCCTTGTTTTATTGATGTATTTTATTTTTACATCATAAACATCTTAGATTTCTTGGAAAATAAATCCAACCTAACAATAAGATTAAATAATATGACCAAAACTAATAATATGACATCATCTGAAAGTGCATGCCATATAATATCCCACTCTATCTAAAAAATTATATGAAATCCATTTTCTCTCTCTTTCTTTTTCCTTATCGCATTGGGGAAAAAAAAGTAGAAGAAAACCAAAATTCTTATAACAAATAAATACGTATAATCAAGTTCCTTTTCCAAAGGCTTTAATTTCATGGATCTGGGTAATTCCACAATTGTCATGCATTATAATTGACAACTTCATTATTACTTAATGACAGCTGATGAAAGAGAAATAAAATATAACCAACTATGTAAGGACATAGCAAGATAAATAATTTCATCTACCTATTAAAAACTATTTCTTTTTATAAATGACACATTTATAGCTTTGTGCAAATCACTAACTCAAACTCTTAAATTAAACCTATTATATTAAATCATAAAATTATTTGGTCACTGCCTCTTCTCTACTACCCTTGAATGGAGAATGTTTTCTCATTCTGATCAAAAATTCTATCAACTGTACTGTAAATACTTTCCCCAGAAATCTGTTATTTTACCTTGGTTATCTTGCTATTGACTAATTCTACTTTTTCTCTATTTCTACCTCTTCTGTGGAATGCTATACTTAAGGATATGAAGTTGCTGCAGAATGCTGCTGATGTCTGTGTATGGTATAAAGACCTGCAAAACTATGAAAACAAATTTTTTACCTTGGAAACTGAAACTGATATTAATAAGCAACCTTTGTTAGCAAAGTAATAAATGTTTTCTTTCTGGTTACTCAAATTATTTAAGTATTATTACAAATTATTATAATTAATGTATCCAGCTGGTATGTAACATTTTCTCTGGACTCTCTAGCTGAGAAAGTTTCCAACAATGACATTTGAGATTTATAGGTAGTCATTGATCCTGCTTTGGCTGAAAAATTCATCATTATTTAACTAATTTAAGAAACTTGGCAGGTCCCTGAAAAATTGACATAAAATTTAACATGAGATGGATTAAAGAATGTAAACTAATTGAGGGTGGGAAGCATGATCTTTTGTTCCTTTATTTCCATAATTTACCCTACTATCTAGAATTTGAGTGCTTAATAGAACATGGTGCTTACTTTGTTTACTTAATTGAAACTTTTTTCCAACTTGGTGGGATCTATCAATGGATTAATCTTCACTGGCATAGCATTTAGAAATTTAGTATCACCTCCACTGCAGTGAGGCAAGCTTAAGACTTTCATGCAACCCTTTTGTTTAGATGTTCATTGTACATGATGAAAATAAAAATAGAAAAAAATTTTCATTTGTTTTTTTATTGTGCCAGTAAAAGAAGATAATCATTTTAAAATTTAATTGAGAGTACCTTCAAGATCAGCAAAGATTCATCAATTTGTGTTTGGGGATATGAGATTGTATTTTTCCTCACTGATGAAAAAGGAAACTGCCAGGATGACTTGACCTTATAAGCATGGAAATAAGCTTCCTTGTAGTATAGAAATTTATACAGTGAGTGAGTAGCACTAAACAACTGGTTTTATTGTTATTGGTTTTGTTGTTTTTTATTGTAGAGTCATATCTGTCAAGTCAGACTACTTGAAAATACCATTTGGGATTTTCTTGGCAAAAACACTGGAATTTTTTTCATTTCCTTCTCCAGCTTACTTGACAGAAGAGGAATTGAGGCATTTAGATCTTTTCACAAATAACCTGGCTATAACCTACCTTTCGAGGTTCATTTGGAATCACTCCCCTTCACTTCCTGTACATTTCATCCAAACTGGCCTGCATGATATTACCAAATTCAATCTTCTTTCACCTACCTCCATACCTTCATGCAGGCTTTCCCCCTCATCTGGAATATATTCCCTCTTCATCATCGCTGTTCAAATTCTCAATTCATGGATCCTCTCTTTGAGAAAGCCTTCCATGATCTTCCTTGACCTTTTTTAGTGCTCTTTCAGTCAATCTGTTAACATATATTTATTTAGCACTTACCATATACCAGTGTCTGAGACAGAATTTACTTCAGATCCAATACTTCAGCCACTGTACCATGTAGCTGCTTAGTCAAATGGTAATTAAACATTAGGAAGCTGATGAGATTGCCAAGTGAGAGAATAGAGAAAAAGAAAAATAGACCGGGGTGGGGGGGCAGGGCAGAGTACTTACACTTAACAATCACATAGTTGGAGAACCATGAAAGGAAAACTGAGGATTGGTGAAGATAGTAGAAGGAGAAACACAAGAGAGCTATGTCAGGAAAACCCAGAGAAAATTCAGGTTAAAAATGCTGTAGAGAGGTTTAAAAGAATAAAGATTTAGAAAAGGTAATTAGAGTTGAAATTAAATTATGATTGATAACTTTGTAGAGAACAATTTTATTTTGTGAAGTTGGAAGACAGCTTGTAGAGTACAGAAAAGAGAGAGACAAAGGAAAGGAAGTGAGACTAAAAAAGTATAGCTAATTTTTTTAGGGAGTTTAGTTGAGGTAAGATACTTTTCCGATCTTTCAGACATGTCTGATTCTTTGGGATCTGATATGGGGTTTTTCTTAACAGAAATACTGAAATGGTTTGTCATTTCCTTCTCCAGTTCATTTTATAGAGAAGAAAACTGAGGCAAATAGGGTAAAAGAGATTTTCCCATGGTCATCTAGCTAGTAAATTTCTAAGACCAGATTTGAACTCAGGAGGATGTCTTCTTGAATTCAACTTACTGTTTTCCTTTTATGTTTTCAGAAAGGCAACTTGGTGTAGTGAAGAGTTAGCTCCAAAGTCAGAGGATCCATATTCAGACCTTCCTCTCTGCTCCCAAATGGCTTTCCAGCTTTAAATCCTAGTATTTCCTTACAACTACTCTCTGAAGGCAGAATTTATCTCTGACAGGATATCTCTGAGGTAGATAAAAGGTTTTTTGGATCTCCAGTGAGGAAACTCTGGTTTAGCAAGTGATTTGCCCTAAATCCCACAAGAGCTGGGATTTGAATCCAGTTCCAAGTCTAATGCCCTTTCTTTTATGGAATCAGAGTGTTGGGATATCAGAGAGAACTGATCCTTTAGCATAATTTGCCCAGAAAGTCAGGTTTACCTAGAGCTGGTAGATACCTTGGAGAGTTATTGAGTTATTCAACTCTTGTATCTGCTTGTTTTCCCCTAGTGTTGCTATCTTCCTTATTTTGTATCATTATTAAAGAATAGAAAATAATTCTGCCCCCCCAAATATTTTCTATAAATTAAACAGGAAGATTTTTGTCTAAACAAATGTATTTGTATAGAATAGCTGTCCTTAGGCCAATTATTCATGACACATTTGGAAATCTTTGGTGAATCATGGAGTTACTATTACTAGTAAAAGAACTTATAAGAAGGATGTCTATTTCACTCACCTCAGGGATAAAAGGTAACATGCTGGGACTGATCTGAAGAAAAATAAAGATATCCATCTAAACAAGGTTATTCTGGAAAGAAATACTCAATGATAATAATGTCATTTTAAAAAGAATTTGGCTGTATTTTACATCATATGCCATTAAGAATGACCATACAATGATTATCATTAAAAATTCACATGTCAAGTTTTATATATCAGAATTGTAGGAGTAATCAATAAGGCTATTTTATGACTCATCAACTACATTTCTATCATGACCTGTATTAATCCCTTTGGACCCAACTCAGTTTAATTCAATTCAGTTAATCTTTATTATGTGTCTATTATCTGCAGAGCATTGGGTATATGAGAGCAGGGCAGGTAGGGAAGGGAGAAGTTAGGAAGACAACCTAGATGTGGTTCCTGCCCTTAAGGTGGTTATCATTTAGTAATAAAACTAAGTCATTTTTATAAATAGACAGAACATAAAATAAAGCAAGACAAATTCATAGGACAGGAAGGAACATGTTAGTTTATGAAATCTGTGGAGAAATAAATGACCTGCAGATTGACATTCCTTAGAATAGCTTTGGAAATGGTAGCATGTGAGCTGAAGGATGAGTATGATTTCAGTGGGGAGATATGAGTTGAAGGGTATTCCAAGTTTCAGAAAAGTCCTAAACCAAAGAAAAGAGACAAGGACAAGATAGGGGAAATAGGAAACCACAAGGAAATTTAGCTCACATCTTCTAGAACTAGACTGTAGAGGGGAGGAAAGAATAGAAGAAAAGGAAAGAGGGATGAAGGGAGGGATGAAGAAAAGAAAGAAGGAAGGAAGAAAGCACCTATTATGTATCAAGAAGACCTTGAGTGCCACATGGGTGACAATATTAGATCTATGCATTGGGAAGATGAATGAAATCATATCATGTAGGATGAATTGGCAGGAACATTAACTAAGGGTAAGAGAACAATAGAAGGTTGCTGTAATAGTCTAGGTAAAGTGCAGTAAAGAGTTGAACTAAATGATTAATTGTCTTGTTCAGTTCTTTCAGTCATCTCTGACTCTTCATGACTCCATTTGGAATTTTCTTGGCAAAGATACCAGAGTGATTTGCCATTTCCTTTTCCAGTTCATTTTACAGATGAAGAATTGAGGTATATAGGGGTTAGTGACACACCTAAGGTTATACTAGTAAGGGTCTGAGACTGAATTTTAACTCATGAAGATAAGCTTTCCTCAGTCCAAGTCTTCTGCTGTTTTATCCACTTTATCACATAGCTAGTGACAACTAATTAGGCTGATTTAAGTCAATAAACATTGATTAAATACTATGTCCCTGACCCTGTGTTAAGCTTTGTGTGGATACAAAGCAATGTTTAAAAAATTGTCCTTGCTCTCAAGTTCACAATCTAACTCATCCCTGATCCAGAGTGTTTGTCTTAATAGGAGGTCCTGATCCTAAAAAAAAAATCAGACCAGTTGTCCCTTCCTTGACACACTCTACTTTAAGTAAGGAAGGGGTTCATCCCCCCTCCCTTAATTAACCTAACCACACAAACCCTAGAATGTAAACATAAAGTTCAAAGGTGATATTAAGGAGTTTTGCTACAATCCCACAGTGAATATATAAGTCCTTAATCTATTTGAAAGGATTCTAAGGCCTTCGACTTTGGATAAAAACAATTGAGAGCACCTAGAAAACACTATACATGACTAACAACTCAGCCATGGCCAAGAGTAATTTATAGTTTATACTCATGTGCTTTGGAAACAGACTCTTTCACTTCTATCAGAAGGCAGGAGGATGGGAGATGGAGAAGATTTTTTCTCTCCTTTCACCCTGCCTTGGCCATATCATTGGAACTGAACTAGTAGGAGTCAATGTATTCATCTGGGAATATATAACAAACAGGAAAGTATGGGGGAAATGACCATCTGAGAGGAGAAGTTTCAAAGAGTGTGCTCTCCCCAACCTTGTAGTAAGGTGAGTGCCAACCATGGACTCAAGAAAGGAGTAAATGTTGCCACCCAAAATAAGTGTCCTATGCAGTTAAAAGGAATACACAAGGGGGTATTCATGAGGACTCTACAAAGAAAGAAAAGAATGAGGATTTGTAAGTTATTCTTAATATGTTATATGAGGATTTGTAAATTATTTTTTATAATGTAGAGTGGCTGTATGTATTTCACTCTCATTCTAAGTAGAAGCCAATCCTTCCTCTGAACACTGTATAATTATGAGAGAGTGTACTCAGATTTGAGGAGAGAATATGTTGTACCAACTATTCTTTCTATATCATCTTATATAATTCCTTTTTAAAACTCAAAGTAAATCTACTGAGTGATTGTTAATGGGAAATAACAGAAGAGTTTCATTAGTCTTCACCCATAGGGTTACTCTTAAAATTCTAGTTGACCACCCTCTGGAGATCCAACCTGTGAGTGCAAGTTAGTTGGAGTACTCCATGGGTAGTGCTACATACACATTTGTTTCTAAGTATAATCCTGAATGCAATAATTCATTTGTGATTTGACCAGGAAACAATTTCCATGATTGCTCTGAATGCTTTACATGGATACTTCAAAGAATCTCATGTCTTCAGAGAGAATTCCCTGAATACATTCAGATTGCAATGCAAGATCTCATAATTCTAGTATACAATCTAAGATTCAGTTTGAGGGATGGCATATCACAATGCTGACACACATGGAGTTTGAAGGTCAGCCTTCCTGATATGTTGCACCCTAACATCTTTCTCTTTATATCCTCTTCATTTTGTATTTCTGTGATGGTGTTTTTTTTAATAAATGTAAAGCTTAACTTTCTAGTATCCAGCATACCATCCTAATCCATCCAGATCTTTTTGGATTCTATTTCTACCATTTAACATCTTCTCTCTCTGTTCCTCACAGATTTGTGTTTTCTGCAGATCAAGAAATTTTATCTATGTTTTCATCAAAGTCATTGAAAAAAGTCATAAAAAGAAAAAAAGCCAGGGATGATTTCTATGGAATGCCACTAGAGATCTCAACTCATAATGCCATATATTTAATAATTTATACTTTTTTGAGTTCGGTCACTAATCTAGTCTCAAAACTACTTAACTGAATTATGATTCTGCTCATACCTTGTCTATGCAATCATAGATCTGACTCAGTGTTCTGCAGAAATTCAGATGGGAAAGTGGAAAGAACATTGGACTTGTTATAAAGAGACTTAAGCTTAAATCTCAGCTCTGTTGTGATCATGGGTAAGTTCTTTATTTCACTGAACCTCTATTTTCTGATTTATAACACACACAAATGTATTTATAGAAAGAAAGAGAGAGAGACAGAGAGAGAGAGAGAGAGAGAGAGAGATGTCCCTTTCCTGGACTCATATATTGAGTCCCCTTCCTGGACTCTTATGTTGAGTCCAAGTTCTGGACTCCCGGAATCTTCCCCAGGCAAGTGTTGGAGGATCAGGAGACAAGGAAGACAAAGGAGAGTACTCCATCAGGATGTCCAAGGGCTCCATTTATTCACCAAAACACCAGTGCCTAAACACCTTTCCAGTCTCTAATCCACTCCCACTCCCGTAACACTTAGCAGGACAAGACTCTGGTGTTGAAGGACACCAGATAAATTGTGAAGATAATTCACAATACTCCCATACACAATGGTTCCAGAGAGAGAGAGACAGAGAGAGAGAGAGAGAGAGAGAGAGAGAGAGAGAGAGAATTGTCCATGGTTGCACAACTAGTAAATCTCTGAGGTCAGATTTAATCTCATGTCCTCCTGACTCCAGGGCCAGTGTTGCATCCACTGTACTACCTATTTGCCTCAACATCTTCACTACCAACAGAAGTCAGTGTGTCTGTGTGTGTATGCATGTATGTATTATATATGCTGTAATAAAATATTTACTTTAAAAACTAAATATAATATAAGTGTAACTACTTGAGTAATTGGCACAATACTCAAAACATTAGAGCCATCAAGAATTATCTGGGGACTTATCTTGCTTACAATGACGCTAAAATTATAAAACAAAAGCAAAGTTGTCTGACCAGGAGAATAAAAGAAATAACAGCAGTCATTCAGAAATGCATAGTCCTTGGTCACTTTGGTGTTATGAGATAAAGAGAACAGTAAATAATCCAGAGATATGACCTTGGAGTGGTTTGCTTTGTAGTAAGTTATGATTAATAGAAAGGGTGAAGGGATTCATTTTTTGACTGCTTTTTGAGTCATGATTTAATAATATGAGCCATGGAGAGAACAGACGCAGAAGATCAGAGATACAAAAGGATTCTAAATAGGATTCGTTGGAAGCATCTTACAAGTTGCCAATAATGTTTCTTATGCTAATGCCCAAACAGAATGCTCCATCATTGAAAAGAAGCAGAACAGATTTGTAATAGAAGCAAATTGCCCAGATTCAATAGCTCCCGGACAATGAACTATTGAGCAGATTTTATCTGGGAAAAAATAAAGGGAAAGAGGAAAATAGAGATAATTGTATAGTGATATAAATTAATAGTTACAAGCTTGTGAATTGAATTTGAGTGAGAGGGTGCTATGCTAAGTCACCAGCCTCACTTTCTCCTCCAAAGTCATCTGGGTCCAATGGCCAGATATGAATCAGGATGACTGAAGATGACTCTGGATGTGAGAGAATAGATCACACAGCTACTAAGAGTCAAGTGTCCTCTTGACTCCAAGGACAGGGCTCTATCCACTGCACCACCTAGCCTCCCCTATATATTTTTGTGTGTATATATATATATGTATATATATATATATATATGTATATATATATATTTCCATATCTATAACTAAATATATATGCTTAAAGAAAATATGTTTATATACTACATATATATATATATATATGGAGGGAGAAAGAAACAGTTTTCTCTCCCTTTTCAGTTTACTGTCCTTATGATTAGTTTTTTGAGAGATAAATATATTATTTATGTTCCTATATAGTATTTTAAGGTTTAGGAACTTTCAAAGTATAATCTCACTTCAGAGTGACATCAAAGAACTCATGAGGGGTCCTGATATATTCTGTTCCTAGTCCCTAATTTCTAGAGATTCTGGCTGACCCTTGCTTTTTCTAGCCTGTTGTACTATAGGAAGTTTGACCTATAATATGTCTAGTCATTATGCAAAACAAATGATAGCTATAGACATAGGAAATAAGATTATCATCTTTTGAAGTTCAAGCATCACTGATATCAAACAGTTCCATTTTTAATCAGCCACAAAGATGGAATCACAACATGAGGCAATATAATTGTTACATAGTCAGCAGTCTGAATTGCACATGTGAATTTTGAAAATTCTTATCTAAGGTAGTTAAAGAATTTTTTTTCCCTCTTCCTTCACATTTAGACATTCTATGATATCTAAAGGGTCTTGAGAACATTCCATTTAGCTCTTTTATATTCTTCTGTGGAGGTTTCTTTGGATCATCACCCATTTCTTTTTTTTTAATTAAAGATTTAATTTATTTTGTTTTACAATTTTTTCCCTAATCTTACTTCCTTCCCCCACCCCCCACAGAAGGCAATTTGTCAGTCTTTACATTGTTTCCATGGTATACATTGATTCAAATTGAGTGTGATGAGATAGAAATCATAACCTTAAGAAAAAACATAAAGTATAAGAGATAGCAAGATCAGACAATAAGATATCAGGTTTTTTTTTCTAAATTTAAGGTAATAGTCCTTAGTTTTTGTTCAAACACCGTAGTTGTTTCTCTAGATACAGATGGCATTCTCCATTGAAGACAGCCCCAAATTGTCCCTGATTGTTGCACTAATGGAATGAGCAAATCTACCAAGGTTAATCATAGCCCCATGTTGCTGTTAGGGTGTACAGTGTTTTTCTGGCTCTGTTCATTTCATTCAGCATCAGTTCATGCAAATCTTCCAGGCATCTCTGAATTCCCATCCCTCCTGGTTTCTAATAGAACAACAGTGTTCCATGACATACATATATACCACAGTCTGCTAAACCATTCGCCAACTGAAGAACATTTATTTGATTTCCAATTCTTTGCCACCACAAACAGGGCTGCTATGAATATTTTTGTACAAGTGATGTTTTTACCCTTTTTCATCATCTCTTCAGGGTATGGACCCAGGAGTGGTATTGCTGGATCAAAGGATATGCACATTTTTGTTGCACTTTGTGTGTAGTTCCAAATTTCCCTCCAGAAATTGGATGAGTTTACAGCTCCATCAACAATGTAATAGTGACCCAGATTTCCCAAAACCCTTCCAACAATGATCATTATCTTTTCTGGTCATATTGGCCAGTCTGAGAGGTGTGAGGCATCACCCATTTCTTAAAACATGACTATTTATTTATGGTTTCACTTCCTTCACAATGAACTTTATTTATTGGCACTGAAATAAAAGTCAGCAGACCTAGCTTCTAGAAACGAAATGTAGAATTTTAGAATTGTAAGTGACCATAGAAATCCAATCCAATTTTTTATTTTACAAATAAGAAAGTAGAGAGTCTAAGAAAATTGTGCAGAATTGCATAGTGATCCAGGAGCAGAGCTGAGAACAATGCTACCAAATAGAAATATTCATTCACCACTGCACTGATTCTATGATTGCTCTCCATGTCACTGTCCTTTCTGTGTTCAGTCATATCCAACTCTTTGTGACCCTATGGACCATAGCAATGCAGAGCTTTTGATTATCTGTCAAAGTCTGTCCAAGTTCGTGTTCTTTGTTTCTATGACACTATTTATCCTAACCTTCTTCTATCCTCTTTTCCTTTTGCCTTCAATCTTGCCCATCATTAGAATTTTTTATAACGAGCCCCTTCTCATCATGTTGCCAAAGTAATTAAGTTTCAGTTTCAGTATTTGACCTTCCAGTGAACAGTCTGAATAAATTCTTTAAATATTGGCTGACTTTAATCCCCTCACTGTCCAAGGGACTCTCAAAAGTCTTCTCCAGCAACATAATTCAAAAGAATCAATTTAATTCCACAGTACTCAACTTTCCTTATAGGGGATTTTTTAATTGATATATGTTTCAAGGGGTCAAACCCAGAACTGCACAAAATGCCTCAAATATGGTATAACCAGGACAGCATATAGCTAAAACATTATATAGTTTTGTGATTTCTAGCTCTATAATGTCCTTTAATATATTCCTTTCTCTCTACTTACAAAGCTACCCATTCTAGCTCAGATTCTCTTCACCTCTCACTAAACTTATTTCAACAACTGACTCAGTTGTCTCCTAAATGCAATCCATCCTCCACTCAGAAATCATAGGTCTGTCTATATTACTCCCCTATTCAATAACTCTACTAACTCCCTCTTACATCTAGGATCAGATATAAACTCCTCTTTTTGTCCATTAAAGTTCTTCAGGATTCCTTCTGACCTTTCCCATTTCCTTACAAATTTCTTTCCTTCATGCATTCTTTAGTACGCTAAACTGCCATTTAAGGCTCTTCCTCAGATACAAGGTTTAGCTCAAATGCCACCTTCTATAGAAAACGTTTCTTAATCCCTTCTCCCACCTATAAATATTCTCCATCCCTAAGCTTCTTCTGTTAATTTTCTATATAATCTCACATGTATGTATCTATCTATGGATGGATGGATATATATGAATGGAGGGACTGATGGATAGATGGATGGATGGATGGATGGATGGATGGATGGATGGATGGATGGATGGATGGATGAATACCTGACTCCTGTTAGAATATAAGCTCCTCTTTTCACTTTTGTCTTCATATCACCACTACTTAGCAGAGTGTATGTAGCATATAGTACGCTTAATAAATATCTATTGATTGCCTTCCCCAATACAGGAAAGTGCCTCTCCCAGCAAAAGCTAATATCACATTATTGTTTTTAACTATAATTTCAAACAATCTCATATGCGTTTCCCCATAAAATATTTGTATTTCCCACTGGTTCTTTTTTCACAGAAACTATTGTCTAGTGATGTCTCTACCATCCACTATTTTTGGAAATGAATTTTTGAACCTCCTGGATGATTTGTAACCAAATTGGTATGATGTTTTCTTAATGGTTGCATATCTTTATTGATACCTAAATACCTAGAAATAGTTATGTACTACTTCTACAATTTAAAAAACAATAATGACCAGTTTGCACATTTCGAGATGTTTAATTTCCATTATTCTTTGAGAGTATAAATCTAGATGATCTTTTTTTAATTTTTGCAAGGCAATGGGGTTAAGTGATCTAACCAAGGTCACACAGCTAGGTAATTATTAAGTGTCTGAGGTTGAATTTAAACAGGTCCCCCTGACTCCAGGGCCAGTGCTCTATCCACTGTGCAACCTAACTGCCCCTGATGAGTATGCTTTAATAAAAAAATTGTCCAAGCTAGATATAGACTTACTGGAATATCCTGTATTAGGACATTACAGAAAAGTCAAGGGTATAATTTGGATTTTACACATGCATTAAACTCTTCAAATAATAATAAGAGCACATTCTCAAAATCATCTTCAGGTCATTATAAGTTACTCTATTGTTAAAAAAAATTATGGAGTTGGATTAGGGGAATGATCTTGTATATAAAATATAGTATTCTGTTGGAATAACAAATCTCCAAATGGATTGGTTTATTCAATATAGAAGGAAACTTCATACTACTGGAGAGAAGGGGTCATAACATGATTTTAGTTGTTCATGAATGTCTGGCACAAGGAGTCACAGCTACTACATTAAAGCTGCTGTTAGTCTTAGCAACAATATTCTTTGAGTGCTCTATGACTTTTGTGTACCTTAATGCCCTTAGGGAGTTTAGAATATAAATAAAGAGGAAGGATTTAAAAGAGGCAGCCTGGTGGTTCAGGAGATAGAGCACTGGGTCTGGAGTCAGGAGGGCCTAAATTCATTAATATTTTATTTATTTTCCAATTACATACAAAGGTAGTTTCTACCTATCCTTTTTTGTAAGGTTTTGAATTTTACAATCTTTCCTACACCCTCCCTTCCCTCCCCTATCCCCTCACCAAAGGCAGTCTGATAATCTTTACACTGTTTCCCTTGATCAAAATTGTGTTGAGAGAGAAATCATATCTTTGAGAAGAAAATAAAATATTAGAAATAGCAAAATTATATAGTACAAAGATACTTTTTTTTAAAAAATCGAAGGTAATAGACTTGGTCTTTATTTAAACTCCACAGTTCTTTCTCTGGATACAGATGGTATTCTTCATGAGAGGTACTCTAAAATTGTTATTGCATTGATGGAATGAGCAAGTCCATTATGGTTGATCATCACCCCTATGTATCTGTTAGGTGGACAATGTTCTTCTGGTTGTGCTCATCTCACTCAGCATAAGTTCATGCAAGTCTTTCTAGGCTTCTCTGAATTCCCATCCCTCCTGGTTTCTAATAGAACAATAGTGTTCCATAACATATATAAACCACAATTTGTTCAGTAATTCCCCAATTGATGAGCATTCACTCAATTTCTAATTCTTTATTACCACAAACAGGGCTGCTATGAATATTTTTGTACAAATGATATTGTTACCCTTTTTCATGATCTCTTCAGGGTATAGACCCAGTAGTGGTATTGCTGGATCAAAGGGTATGCACATTTTTATTGCCCTGTGGGCATAATTTCAAATTGCTCTCCAGAAAGATTGGATGAGTTCACAACTCCACCAATAATGTGTTAGTGTCCCAGATTTCCCACATCTCTTCCAAACATTGAATATTGTCTTTTTGGGTCATGTTGGCCAGTCTGAGAGGTGTGAGGTGGTACCTCAGAGATGCTTTAATTTGCATTTCTCTAATCAGTAGTGATTTAGAGCAATTTTTCATATGCTTATGGATAGCTCTGATTTCCTCATCTGTAAATTGCCTTTGCGTATCTTTTGGCCATTTGCCAATTGGGGAATGGCTTGGTTTTTTTAATAAATTTGACTCAGTTCTCTATATATTTTAGAAATGAGTCCTTTGTCAGAAATATTAGTTGGCAAAATTGTTTCCCAATTTACTACATTTCTTTTGATTTTACAGTGGTTTTTTCTGTACAAAATCTTTTTAATTTAATGTAATCAAAATTATCTAGCTTGCTTTTAATGATGTTCTTCATCTCTTCTTTGACCATGAACAGCTTCCCTTTCCATAGTATGTTTATAACATTGTCTTTTATGTCTCAATCCTGTACCCATTTTGATCTTATAGCATGTGAGATGTTGGTTTAATCCAAGTTTCTTCCATATTACTTCCAATTTTCCCAACAGTTTTTATATGAGAGAGTTCTTATACCAAAAGTTGGACTCTGGGTCTATCCAACAGCAGATAAAAATAATCATTTCCTGATGTCTCTTTTGTACTTAATCTATTCCACTAATCCACCTCTCTATTTCTTAGCCAATACAGATAGTTTTGGTCACTGATGCTTGATAATATAATTTTAGATCTGGTAAGGCTAAGCCACCTTCTTTTGCACTTATTTTCATTAAGTCCCTGGATATTCTTGGCTTTTTGTTTCTACGTATGAATTTAGTTACAATATTTTCTAGCTCATTAAAGTAATTTTTTGGAAGTTCAATTGGTAAGGCACTAAATAAGTAGTTTAATTAACTAATTAATTAACTAATTAATTAATTAAGGTAGAATTTTCATTTTTATTATATTAGCTTGGCCTATCCATGAACTTTTGATATTTTCCCAGTTATTTAAATCTGATTTTATTTGTGTGAAAAGTGTTTATAGTTGTTTTCATAGAGTTTCTGAGTCTGTGTTGGCAAGTAGGCTTGTAAATATTTTATCTTGTTTGAACTTACTTTAAATGGAATTTCTCTTTCTAACTCTTGCTGCTGTATCTTGCTAGTAATATAAAAATGCTGAGAATTTGTGTGGATTTATTTTATATCCATTGACTTTGCTAAAGTTGCTAATTATTTCTGGTAGTTTTTAGATGATTTTTTAAAAATTCTCTAGGTATACCATCATGTCATTTCAAAGAGTGAGAGTTTTGTTTCTTCCTTGCCAATTCTAATTCCTTCAATTTCTTTTTCTTCTTATTGCTGAAGCTAACATTTCTAATACAAGATTGACTTATAGTGGTGTTAACAGGCTTCCTTTTCCACCCCAGTCCTATTGGGTATGCCTCTAGTTTATCCCCATTGCATATAATGCTTGTTAATGGTTTCAGATAGATACTGCTTATCATTCTAAGGAACAATCTATTTATTTCTGTGTTCTCTAGTGTTTAGGAATGGGTGCTGTATTTTGTCAAAGGTTTTTTGAGCATCTAATGAGATAATCATATGATTTCTGTTAGGTTTGTTATTGATATAATTAATTACACTAACAGTTTTCCTAATGTTGAACCAACATTGCATTGCTGGGATAAATCCTATTTGATCATAATGTATTATCCTAGTAATAACTTGCTGTAATCGCTTTGCTAAAATTTTATTTAAGATTTTTGCATCCATATTCATTAGGGAAATTGTTCTATAATTTTCTTTCTCTTTTCTGACTCTTCCTGGTTTAGGTATCAGTACCAAAATGATGTCATAGGAGGAGTTAGGCAGAGTTCTGTCTTCACTTATTTTGCCAAAGAGTTTATATAGAATTGGAACCAATTGTTCCTTAAGTGCTTGATAGAATGGAGATTTTTTTTAGGGAGTTCAATGACAGCTTCTTGGATTTCTTTTTCTGAGGTACCTAGGGTTATTTTAAACTTTGTTTAAGCTGGGCAACTTATATTTTTGTAAATGTTCATCCATTTCACTTAGATTTTCAAATTTATTTGCATACATTTGGGCAAAATAAGTCTAAATTATTATTTTAATTTCCTCATTACTGGTGAGTTCACCTTTTTCATTTATGATGCTAGTAATTTGGTTTTCATCATTCTTTTAAAAATCAAATTTACCAAATATTTATCAATTTTATTGGTTTTTTCATAAAACCAACTCTTGGTTTTATTTATTAGTCCAATAGTTTTCTTGCTTTAGATTTTATTAATTTTTCCTTTAAGTTTTAGAATTTCTGATTTGGTATTTAGTTGGGGCTTTTTGATTTGTTCCTTCTCTAATTTTTTAGTTCCATGCTTAGTTCGTTGATTTCCTCTTTCTCTATTTTATTCATGAAAGCAGTTAAAGATAAAATCCTCTGACAACTGCCTTGGCTGCATCCCATTAGTTTTGGTATGTTGTCTCATTATTGTCATTACCTTGTTGTTTGATTCACTCCTTATTTAAAATGAAATTTTTTAAATTTCCAATTAATTTTAGGTCTGTCTCTCCATGGCCTGTTATTGCTCATGATTGTATTGCATTATGATCTGAGGAGGAAATATTCACTATTTCTTCCTTTCTGCATTTGATTATTAGATTTTTATGCCCTAGTACATGGTCAATTTTGTGTAAGTGCCATGTACTGGCAGGAAAAAAAAGTATATTCCTTTCTATCCCCATTCAATTTTCTCCAATGGTCTATCATGTCTAGATTTTTCTAATATTCTATTTACCTCTTGAACTTTCTTCTTGTTTACTTTATGATTACATTTATCTAAATCTAAGAGAAGGAGCTTGAGATGGCCTACTGGTGTGCCCTTGGACTATATAGTTAATATCCTTATTATTCACTCAGTACTGAGAGAAATCTGTTGCCCACACCTGAGCCTTGAGCCTTGGTGGGGGGGGGGGGCGGCTAGAGGGACTGTTACTGTGTTTGTTCTGGGAACAGTCCCTTTATCCTATAGGGATGGGGGAGGGGCACTAAACTGGAAAATAAGGGGCTTGTGGCCTTGGTCTTCCAGGCCAGTAGAGCTGATCATATTGATGTCTAGCTGCTGTGCTAGAGCTCTCCCACCTATTGGGCTGGAACACATCTTCCAATTTCCCTGGAGCTCTTTTGCCTGCTCACACAGCAAAGCTTCCACAGCTGTTCTCAGGTTAGACTTATGCCTCAACCCCACTGCCCCTGTGCTGGCTCTCTGCTCTCTGCCCCCAGCTCACCCATGTTCCCCTGAGACAGACTTTGTTGGTAGATGTTCTCCTTTGCTCTTTCTGGACTTTGTGGATCTGAATTATGTTAAGAGACTTGATTCATTTTAGTTCTGAGGGAAATCTAGGTGATCTTAGGACAGTGACTGGCTTCTCTCCTCCATCTTGGCCAGAAGTCCCATAGGACCTAAATTCAAATCTGACCTTAGATATATCCTTGCTATATGACTCTGGGAAAGTCACTTAACCTCTGTTTGCATTCATCCCTTGGAGAAGGAAATGGCAAATTCTCCAGTATCTTTGTCCCCTCAAAAAAATTCCACCAAAAAAAAACCCAAATCAGAAACAGCATTAGAGTGTTATGGACTATAAGGTTACAAGGAGTTGGACATGACTTTATAACCACAAATGGCATATATTTAAGAATTTACATATTTATTTTAAGAATGTAAATACATATACATACATGAACACACACACATATGCGAGTTTAGTATTGGTATACCTGTGACACAGGTAATATATTTGAAAAAAATTTCTTTGGAAATGAGACTCTTAATAATTTCATTCAACCAATAGCCTTGAATGAATGAAATAACTTCCCAAAATCCATATACTTCACCTTGCAATAGTCTTGGAGATATGATGAGACCAGAGTGGAACTGAGAATTTGGCAGGTATCACTTCCCTAGAGGCACAAAGGAAGGAGTGAAAAAAAGATGCCATGAGAAAGTTAAACACAAGTAAGTCATCTCACAGTCTTGAGAAGATACCAAGAATCCTGAGTCACCTATTCACACACCTTGGTAGTCATTGAATTCATTACTGAATCACAGTATAACACAATAAGGGGTGGTTGTAAGGAAAAATCTAAGGAATCAGAAATGGTTAAATTATATTTAGTTTATGCTCTAAGAGGGCAGAGAAATGTGTCACACACTTGAAAATTTTCATCAAATTTGAATTTTTGGAAATGTGCTGTTTAAAATAATAATAATCTAGAAATTTTATTTTAGATGTCTCCCATTCTTCAGGATTGTCAGATAATTGGGGCAGCTAGGTGGCGCAGTGGAGAGAGCACTGACTCTGGAATCAGGAGGACCTGAGTTCAAATTTGAGCTCAGACACTTACTAATTACCTAGCTGTGTAACTTGGACAAGTCACTTAACCCCATTGCCTTACACAAAGAAAAAAAAACAAATAAGATTGTCAGATGAATAAATTAAGAATTTTCATGTTGAAATTGCTGGTATATAGATGATACTCTGGAAAGCACTTCAGGAGACTGATAGAAGCAAAGTAAAAGAGGGGCTCATGAAAAAAGAGAACAGATGTAATTAGGTGGACAAGGGTAGGCTTCAACAAATTAACTTTACAAAGACAAAAAGAAGACATTTAGTATGGAAAAGATAAGGTTATCTTTAAATATGAACCAATGATGTGAAAGAACTACTCAACAAGTGAATGTGATTTAGACTTCATTAAGAGAAAGAACAGGTTCAGAATGAAGTAGTCTTTCGATCTGCTAACAAGTATGTATCGTATATGCCAGAACAGTCCTAGGACAGAAATGATAGATTTGGTCAAGTAACAGAAGAACAGTCTTAAGGAAAAGGGATTAGATTTACTCTTTTTGCTCCTAGAGATCAAGTTTTAGGTCACTGTAATGAAATGCTTCCTAACACTTAGCACTATCCAAACAGAATGAATGGACTGCCTCAGGACTATTGGGTTCCTGGAACCTAGAGATCCTCAAAGACAGGCTGAATGACCACATGTAGGAAAATTATAACAGGAAGTCTTTTAAAAGTTTAGTCTGGACTGGATGGCTTCTGGAGTCTTTCCCAACTAGGAGAGTTTGGAGATCAAGCATAGCTGACATCAAAGTGTATTTCTAAGATGTCAGCTGATACCAATAAATATTAGATCATCAGAATGATGAATGATGAATTAACAGGACAGAAAAATTCTCAATGGTTCTTGCCTGAGGAAATAACAATTTTGTAATATTATTGAGTCAGCTAAAGTTCCCTGATGTTCCAGAGGGTAGCTTTTTTGGTGATTTCAAAATGTCCATGAGCATTATACTTGAAGCAAGATTTGGGATGAAGGCTTTGTTTCCTCATATGCATAAATCTAAATTTGTCCTAAACAAATAGACTCTAAGTGAGATTAATCTGCATAATTAACTAGCAGAATGGAAAAGTGGAAAAATAAGTTCCATTCAATAATATTTTTGCAGTTAATTTGCTTTCAATCTTTAGTAATTTAATTAGTTAACAAAAACTGCTATTTATAAGGGGTTTACAGCTGTTATATTTAATAATGAATCTCAGGGCAATCTTATGATGATATTATTTCTATCTCCATTTATCAGAAGAGGAAATTCATGCTCAGACAGGTTAAGATGTTAGGCTCAGAAATTATCTGACTCAACGTCATGTCACTAGTGGATGTCAGAAGAAAAAAATTAAACTCAAGCTTTCTGATTCCAAACCTTCTATATACTCTTTTTACTCCACCCCACTATCTTTCCAGAACTAGTTTTATGTTGACCATCTCCTGTTAACTTTGAGTTTTTCATAGAATCTCTAATCTTACAGATTAATAAAAAAACTGATTATTTAGTCAACTTTTCCAATCTAGATCTAGGGCAAGAAAGATCAGTTAGTATGAGCCAGTGTTGATTCCAAAATAATTACTGGATATCAGTGCTCAGTGTTGTCTGGTGGGATGATGCAGAAATGGCAAAAGAGGTGGGAGAACAGGACAGTTTCCAATCACATATGAGTGAATGGATCTTCAATGTGACCTCCTTGTTTTATACTTAGAAGGGCTGCTTTTGTATCTCAGAATAAGCACAAAGACATATTCCAGAAGTAATATTTGTGTACTGGCCACTATTTTAGATTGTATGGGTCCTTATTCTATCTCTCTACTGTAATGACTTGTGCCTCTATTAAAAATAGTTTACTTCATGGCTCACTGTTATTTTGGCAAGGATGTTTAAGATGTAAGAATAGCTTAGAAAGTATTTTGAAGGACATCCTGTCATAGAGAAAATCCTGCTTTGGTAAAAGAAAAAACAGCCATAGGAGAGTTTGCCTGAGATCTGATTAATAGACTAGAGTTACAAAATAATAGTGAATATTCATATAGCATAAATGTTTACAAGCATATTGATTACATTATTTCGACTGAGCCTCACAACTACCACATGAAGTAGGTGCCATCCCCCCTCCTGTTTTGTAAATGAGAAAACTGAGATTAAATAATTTGTCCAGGGTCACATAATTAGTAAGTGTTAGAGGCAGGATTTGAATTTAGGTCCTCTTGAAATCCATGCTATCATTTTTACAAATTAAGAAATCCCAAACAACTCATAGATACCAGTTAGAGATGGTGTTCTGAACCATTGTTTAATATCATGTTAAGTATATCCTAAGTATCCTTTAGGTCTTTGCAGTCAACCTCCAAGCTCAAAAAGAGGAGAATATCTGGGGCTAAACTGATTTAAAAAACAATCAAAACACATTTAGCATGAGCCTACTATGGACTTGGAGCCAAATTGGATACTAATAATGAAAAGACAAAAAAAAAAAGAAAAAGTTCCTTCCTTCAAGATATTTGTATTTTATTGACTGGAAATGAGAAGTACATAAGTAAGTCCATACACATGAATGTAAAACATATAAAATAAAGGAATTTTTGAGGGGGCTGAAAGAGAGAGAGCAGAAATAAATAGGAGGATCATAAAAGACTTTTTAGTACATTATCCTTGACCTGATATTTGAAGGAAATTAAAGATTCTAAGAGGTACTGATGAGGAGGGAGGGCATTCTAAGGGGCACAGTCTATGCAGTCTATGAATGGAGATTGAATGTTGTGTATAAAGAATAAGGAATGAGTCAGCTTGACTGATATAGAAAATTTGAAGATAAGTAATATAAAGTCAGAGTAGAACTATATATTGTTAATGGCTTCAAGTGCCAAAAAAGAATGGATTGGTAGTTAATCCTAGAGTTAATGTGAAGCTATTGAAGCTTTTGCAGAAAGCCAAAAATTATTCATGAATCAGCAGCTGTTGAGAAAATGTATTGGAGAGAGGAGAGATGGAAAGAAGGTTACTACAAGAGTTCAAAAGAGAGGCAATGAGGGGCTGCCCTCTGGTGATGGCCTTATGAAAAGAGTGGAGGAAAAGGAAGGGCACTGTGTTAAGTGCTTATTTCAAATATTAACTCATTTGATTCTAACAAGAGATTAATATGGGATATTCTGGAGAGGTAGAATTGAAGAGATTTAGCAGCTAAAGGGATATAGAGGTTGTGTGAGAGTACAGCCTCAAGATTGAGAACCTCAGTGACTAGAAGGGTGGTGGTGCCTTCAATATGGAAATTGGGAAGAGAGTTATATTTAAGAAGACTTATGAGTTTCATTTTAAATCTGATGAATTTGAGAAGCCCTTTAGGGCACACAGTTGGAGATGTTCAGTGAGCATTTAGTGATATGATGTTGAAACTGTTAAGAACCTAGGTAAGGATATTGATTTGAGTTATCTATATAGAAATGATCATTGAATGCTTGGGAATTAATGAGACTAATAAGAATATAAGTACAGGGGGAGAAAAGGGAAATCAAGTTAAAGACTTAAAATGCTCATTCACAGTTATAAACCAATCTATATGGATCATGAGCCCACAAATCCAGATTGAGAAAGAGGTACCAGACAGGTAGAAGGAGAACCAGCAGCAAAAAAGAATAATGAAAACATAGAGTAAAGATCCTATCTAGTCTGTGGGAAAGGTCAATAGCAACAATTCTACAGAGAAATAAAAAAATGAACACATTGTATTTAAAAATTAATAGATTATTGATAACATTGCAGACAGAAGCTAGAGAGATAAAATGAGAAGCCATATTGAAATGGTATAAAAAACAAGAAGAGAATGAGAAGATGATATAATAATAATATTGCTTTTTCTAGATATTTGGCCCACAGCAGTCCAGAGCATTGGAAGGTGACTGGATTTGGAGTATGAATTCAGCTCAAATCATTGGACAATAACATCTTAAAAGAAATTTGAAAGAGATACCTTCGGTCTTAAATGGCCATGAATAGACTTATGGTAGTTTACTCTAAAATATTTTATTCTGGTCATATTTTCAAGAATCAATTAATGACAGTAGGACTAAGAAACTTTCTTGGGTTAAGAGAAGCACTTTCCTCCAGTCCTCCTAAATATAACCCTCTTCCCAATTTCCTTATTGAAGGCATCATCACCCTTCTAGTCACTGAGGTTCTCAATCTTGAGACTGTACTCTTACACAACCACTATATCCATTTAGTTAAAACCTTCACATTTAGTCATAATCCTATCAAGTCCTGTGTATACCTAGTGGGCATAGAGAAAGTATAATCTAATAGATGTAAACCAGTACATAGACAGCATATTGATTGCAGTTAAGGTAGGGATACTTGTAAATCTCAGAGAATATGATAGTATAATACCTAATCCTTATCTGACTCACAGCACACAGGAGAAAAACATTTTAACTTTGAAAAGAACATGGATTTTGCCATGTGTTTTCAACTTCTTTGAAACTATGTTAATTTGTGGGGATAATAGAATATATGTAGTTCTGAAGGGAGGTTAATCCATTTTTCCCCTTGGGAGTTAAAATAGTCCAGATATTTTACACATAATATTATCAAATAACACACAGCTCCATCTCCGCCATATCTGTAGAAGTCAAGGAGCCCCTCAGGACATCCATATTCTCTTGAGTGAAAGAATTATATTTACTTGCCAGGAAATACCAAAGTCATTATCTTCCTTTGAGGTGAAAAAAGGAGAGTAAAGGACAGAGGATAGTGAAACCATGATTATTTCCTCCTCTCAATTAGGCTGTCTGTTTGCTTCTTGAGAAAAGGAATCGTCCCTTATAATTCTATCAGTGCCACAAACAATATAGTGTCAATTGTCCTCGACAACTCTTTTTTTTATTATTTTTTTATTATTTATTTTTCCATTAAAGATTTTATTTATTTATTTTGAGTTTTAGAATTTTTTCCCTAATCTTACTTCCCTCCCCTACCCCCCACAGAAGGCAGTCAGTCTTTACACTGTTTCTATGTTATAATTGATCTAAATTGAGTGTGATGAGAGAGAAATCATATCCTTAAGTAAGAAACACAAAGCATAAGAGATAACAAGATCAGCCAATAAGATATCAGGTTTTTTCCTAAATTAAAGGAAATAGTCCTTGGACTTTGTTCAAACTCCATGGTCCTTTATCTGGATACAGATGGTATTCTGCATTGCAGATGGCCCCAAATTATCCCTGATTGTTGCACTGATGAAATGAGTGAGTCCATCAAGGTTGATCATCACCCCTATGTTGCTTTTAGGGTATACAGTGTTTTTCTGGTTCTGCTCATCTCACTCAGCATCAGTTCATGCAAATCCCTCCAGGCTTCACTGAATTCCAATTCCTCCTGGTTTCTAATAGAACAGTAGTGTTCCATGACATACATATACCACAGTTTGCTAAGCCATTCCCCAATTGAAGGACATTTATTTGATTTCCAATTCTTTGCCACCACAAACAGGGCTGCTATGAATATTTTTGTACAAGTGATGTTTTTACCCTTTTTCATCATCTGTCCTTGGCAATTCTAAGCCTCAGTCCCATCCCCTGTAAGAAAGAGATGGTTAAATTAGATGCTTTTTAAGATCTCTTCCAGCTCCAAAATTTCATGATCTTAATCTTAAAGGGAATTTTAAGGTATAGAATCATACTAGAGATTCTATGTCAAGCCTAGGTCATTCTAAAGGTGATTTCTTAAATGAACAAGTAAAGATAGGTTCTATATGAGTATACATGTTACGATAATTTGTCATTCTTTTGTAAGAACATTTCAGCTGGGCTATGGAGTTACCATCTTCATACTGTGAATATTTCTCCAACATAGTCAAATATGGTAGCTTAGTAATATACTACACACAGTAGAAATTGGAAGAATGCTCACATTGTGGTCCCAGGGTCCACAGTTGAGAACCTTTAGTCTCTCCAATGGGAGCTCCATCACAAACTATTGGAGAGTAGGAGGCCGACTTTGTATTTCCCCCTCTTTTGCAGCTCTTTAGGATGTACTGATTTGTCTATCTTCTGGTCAAAACAAATCTTTCAATCGCTTTAGCTCAGTATGGATAAAGATAATGTTATTTTCCAAAACCTTTTTTCTTGACATTTAAGGGAAATATAAAATAAAATACAGGCAAGAGAAATTATGAATTGTCATTATGAACATGAAAATGGTAAGTATTAAAAATATAGCATTGACGGTCTGTCACAGCCCATCAGGCTACTGATCTTCATCTTTAATTACATCAAGGCTTTCCCTCCCAACTCAAGTCAGCAGCAATGATTGCTGGAAAGGTCCCAAGACATGGCTTCATGCAACCAAACTCTTAAAATCTAATTTCTTTTGCAACTTCAGAACTGATGTTTTCCCTACTCAAACTTCCAACCAAAGTTTAACATGACATGACTTCTCAAAATCCTTAAATCATCTGACGAACTGAGAATGACATTTAAAGAGCTCAATAAGTATTTTAATCCTGTCAGTCAACAGTAGAAATTTTTATTTTAAATATATAGGACCATTAATATATCATCTTTAAAGACGTTGAACTTTGAAACTTAGTAACTCTATCTTCTTTTAAGCAATCACAGGTCTGCTTTGGTTTACTGGGAAGGCAAATACTATAACAATGCTTTTCTGAAAAATTCTCCCTATCTGTTAGCTATTTGTGCGGATATTTATTAGCTATTTTACCCATATTTAATAGATATACTCTTCTAAATACCTGTACCTTTTTGAAGCAGGAGTTTCCAAACGATTAAAATGTCTTTATTCCCATGAATTCCTGTACCTTGTCAGTAAAAAATATTATCATCAATTATGTTATTCATATAGCCAATCAGAAGAGAATATGCATTTCTATTATTTTGCTATTTTCCTTTATATTTATATTTTCCTACTATATATATATATATATATATATATTATATTTTATATTTTTCCTACTGGAAAAAATCTATTTGAGTTTTTACTAAGAGATCTCTATGTGAGTGTGTGTGTGTGTGTGTGTGTGTGTGTGTGTGTGTGTGTGTAGGCAAGTAATTGCAAGTAAAAAAAAAGTCTAGAGGCTGTTTCTTGGAATTTTTTCTTTCTGGTACTAGAAAAACATCATTAAAGAGATTAAAGTGTTAATGTGAAAAAGATTTCAGTCATGAAATAAGAATGATGAGTAATATTTTCCATGTGCATGTTTGTATCCACATAATGTTGAGAAGTTTATAGGGACTTCCACTCAACTTGAGGCAGTGAGGTGGCTCATTAGATAGAGCACTGTTCCTGGAACTAGAAGATTTGAATTAAAATCCAGCTTCAGAAACTGTTTGATTTTTGACAAACCTCTTAACCTCTTTTTGCCTCAGTTTCCTCATCTATAAAACATAGGTAATTATAGCACCTACTTCATAACATTCATATAAAGATTATATTTACTTCAGTACCTAATGCTTTTATTTCCCCACTCCCTGCCATTGTGGTAGATTTATGGGTGGGTATGGACAAGAATTACAGAGCTGGCTAAGGAATGAATAGATTGCAATTTTCACTGACATAAAAAAAGAAAACAAATCCATTAAATTACACAAATTAAAGACAGGTCTCTTCAGCAAAGACTGAAAACAAAATCCTCTTTCAGTAGTACACAGATCCTTCTTTGACTTCACACTTCATTTTATTTCCAGAACTCCAATTTTCCCTATCACTATACCTATCTATCTATCTATCTATCTATCTATCTATATCTATTTATCTGAGACAATACAGAATGAAGGAGCTCTATCATGGGGAATAAGATAACTTAGTACAAATAAGAAAGAGAAAACTCCTTGAAGTCTTTCCATAGTTTTCAATGAGAATTCAGAAATCTAAGAGTGATGTAATATATTGTATGTGTTAATGTATTTTTCTGAGTAATAATAACAAATGACATTTTCTATATTTATCTATGTTATGTATTTTATACATTATAAATGCATATATATTCTTCAAAAAACAAAGAACAAACAGTAATAAATAATTTCATTAGATCTTCACATATTATCATCTCTAGTTTGGAAACTTCTGCCAAGTCCCTTAAGTTTTAAACCTGGGAAGGAGCTTGGATATCTAGTCCAATCCTGTATTGTGAAGACGACATCCGGAGAAATAAAGCAATTTACATTGATAGAAAGCAGAAGAGTCAGAACCTGAACCCATTTTATTTTTTTCACTATACCAAGCTCATCCAAAATAATTCTTTATTTTTCTCCTACCCTAAAACTCAGTCTCCTATCCCTAGATTTCTCTATCTCATTGGCACCACTATCCTTGTGATCTAGGATCGAAATCTCTGAATTGTCTTTGACAGTTCCTTTGGCCTTTTTCTCATAATACTATTATTCAGAGCAATACTTTCAAAAATCAATTATTTTTTGAATAATTTGAAATTTATCAGGATTTATGCTTTATTTTATCCTTTATTTTTAATTAAGAATCACTGAATCACTGCCTTTTTGTGGAAGAGGAGCTTGAGTCACTTAATGAAATTATATTCAGGATTACCCAAGATGGAAAAGTCATACTTGAGAGTTTTGGCAAAAGGTGATACACTGAAGAAAGAAATGGCCTACCACTCCAGTATCTTTGTGAAGAAAATTCCATGGAAAGAAGGTCCTTGGAGTTCATGAAGAGTCTGACAAAACTGAATGAATGATCAACAACAACTGGTTAATTCATGGTAGTATTTAGTCAGTTGGATTTATGCAAGTCACTTTATTATGTTGAAAGAGAAATTAATGAAGTGCCCTTTGGTGTAGCTCCAACCTTTGGATCCTTATTATGAATATATGTTCAGTATTCTATCCTGAAAGGACTCAGAAAAGCTTACTTAATCTCAATAGTATGAATTCTTTTCTATTTCAGAAGAACCATGTAACTTTTATAAAATTATGCTCCATACCTCAGAAGTAATAGAATATCTATCTGTATACAGCACAAATTTCAAGTCAGTAAGACCTGGTTTTGAGTTCTGGCTCTGATAGTAGCTTTCTGACCAGAGTCAAGCAGCTTAATCTCTCTATTTCCCTATCTTTATTGAAGACTGTAGTGGAGATATCAAAAGTGCTCAAACATGATATATGTGAAAATCAAATAAGATAACCTATAGGTTATAGACACCTTGCAAATCTTGAAGTGCAATACAAATAATTCCTAGTACTAAAAGTGTTTTATAAATTCTGCATTATTATATAATTACCAGCTATTACTAATAGCTAGCATTTCTATAATGCTTTAAGGCTTGCACACCTTTTTAATATGTATTTCCTTTAATGTCCTTTGATTCTCACAATAATTTTGTGAAGTTGAAGCTATTGTTATTCTCACTTAACTCAGGTTTTCTTCAGTCAAGTTAACATTATATACTGTGCCATCTAGTTGTCTTTATTATTAAACCTTAAAATGCCATAGAATTCCATAGAAATGTAATTCTGTAGTTTGAAGATTTTTACGTCTTGCTTATATGCCTCTTGAAATATATAATGTATTAAATTCCTTAGAAATATATTTTCATTTTGCTTTAGACTACAACTTGTTCTTCTCTTGAATTGGGCCATTTACTAGGTTTTTCTCATTCCTGTGATCCTGAAGCTATGATGTACCCCATGTATAGTTTTTGGTGACTAACAATATCCAATCTTCTCAGAATAATATTCATGTCATTCAAGTAATTTTTGGTAAATAGAAAAAATGTATCATGAAAAATGAATATTAATCCAAAGACCAATTACTGATTTCATATTTGAAGAAATATGTTTTCCAATTATAAAACATTTCTCACACAAATTAAATCAGATTTAAATAACTGGATAAATATCAACTGCTCATGGATAGGTCAAGCTAATATAATAAAAATGACAATTGTACCAAAACTAAACTACCTGTTTAGTGCCCTCCTGATCAAAATTCCAAAAAATTATTTTAATGAATTAGAAAAAGTTGCAAATAAATTCACATGGAGAAATAAAAAGTCAAGAATTTCCAGGGATTTAAGGGAAAACAAGTACAAAAGAAGGTGGCTTAGCTCTACCTGATCTAAAATTATATTATAAAGCATCAGCCATCAAAACTGTCTGGTATTGGCTAAGAAATAGAGTGGTGGACCAGTGGAATAGACTAGGTACAATAGCAGGAAACGATTATAGTAATCTACTGTTTGATAAACCCAAAGAGTCCAGCTATTGGGATAAAACTTTCTCTTTGATTAAAAATTGCTGGGAAAATTGGAAGTTAGTATGGAAGAAACTTAGATTAGACCAACACCTCACACCCTGTACCAAGATAAGATCCAAATGGATACAGGATTTAGACATAAAAAGCAATACTATAAGCAAACTAGAAGATCAAGGACTAGGTTACCTGTCAGATCTATGGAAAGGGGAGCAGTTTATAACTAAGGAAGAGATGGAGAACATCACTAAAAACAAACTAGATGATTTTGATTACATTAAATTAAAAAGCTTTTTGCACAGATAAAACCACTATAACCAAGATCAAGAGAAATGTAGTAAACTGGGAAAGAATCTTTACAACTAATGTTTCTGACAAAGGACTTATTTCTAAAATATGCAGAGAACTGAGTCAAATTTTTAAAAAAAGCCATTCCCCAATTGACAAATGGTGAAAAGATATGCAAAGGCAATTTACAGCTGAAGAAATCAAAGTGATCTATAACCATATGAAAAATTGCTCTAAATCGTTATTTATTAGAGAAATGCAAATTAAAGCTTCTCTAAGGTACCACCTCACACCTCTCAGACTAGCCATTATGACCAGAAAGGATAATGATCATTATTGGAAGGGTTGTGGGAAATCTGGGACACTATTACATTGTTGGTGGAGCTGTGAACTTATCCAACCTTTCTGGAGAGAAATTTGGAACTATGCCCAAGGGGCAAGAAAAATGTGCATATCCTTTGATCCAGCAATATCACTCCTGGGTCTATACTCTGAAGAGATTATAAAAAAGGCTAAAAACATCACTTGTACAAAAATATTCATAGCAGCCTTGTTTGTGGTGGCAAAGAATTGGAAATCAGGTAAATGTCCTTCAATTGGGGAATGGCTTAGAAAACTATGGGTATATGTATGTCATGGAACACTATTGTTCTATTGGAAACCAAGAGGAATTGGAATTCAGGAAAGCCTGGAGGGATTTGCATGAACTGATGCTGAGTGAGATGAGCAGAGCCATAAAAACACTGTACACCCTGACAGCAACATGGGGGTGATGATCAGCCTTGATGGACTCTCTCATTCCATCAGTGCAACAATCAAGGACAATTTGGGGCTGTCTGCAATGGAGAATACCATCTGTATCCAGAGCAACAACTGTGGAGTTTGAACAAAGACCAAGGACTATTACCTTTAATTTAGGAGGAAAAAAACCTGATAACTTATTGTCTGATCTTGCTATCTCTTATACTTTATGTTTCTTCCTTAAGGATATGATTTCTACCTCATCACATTCAATTTGGATCAATGTATACCATGGAAACAATGTAAACACTGACAAATGGCCTTCTGCAGGAGGAGGGGAATAAGATTAGGGGAAAAATTGTAAAACTCAAAATAAATAAAATCTTTAAAACAAAGATATATGTTTTCATTCTAAGTATTTTCTTATCATGCAACATGCCAAGTTAGCATTAAGCTCTCCATTGTCTTTTAGAAACTGCCAAAATCCCATACAGTCCAACAGGACCAACAATGTCACAAGTTTGTGATGGGAATCTAATTTTTAATGCTGTCACCACAAGCCAAGAAGAAAATTTTTTCTTCAAAAATAGGTAAAAGCCATCTGCAACTTTTCCTTCTGAACTTTACCTTATCTATTATTAATGTTGATATAAGTTAAAGTTATTACTAAAAATGGTGAAGAAATCTTTCACTGAATAGTTTTGTCCATTTTTTCAAATTGATTTTATATCCTATTCTCCCTAAGCCTCAAAAAATCCAATGAGATGAGTGGAAAAGTATTATTGGTCCTCCTTCATCCTTCTATCTCTTTTTTCCTAGCTTTTTCCCCCCTAGAAAGTAGAATTGAACAAGAGTGACCAAATGCACATCAGAGTTGTTTGATGCTTGAATAGTTATGATCCAGGTCTCTTGATTCCAGGTCCAGAGTTTTTTCCTTTGTCCACTTTATTATGATAATGATTTTTTTTAATTTTATAAGAAGATATGAGAGGCAATAGAGAATAGTGACTAGAAAGCAGGTCAAGAAGATCTTGGTTAAAGACCTACCACTACTACCTATTTTTTGTGTGATCCAGGTTAAGTTACAACCTTTAAATCCTCCAGTTAGCTCTGTAAGACAGTAAATTGCAGAGGCTGAAATTTGCATTTGTAAAAGAGTTTCCTGTTTCCAAAGTTCTCTCTATGAATGACATCACTGACCTAGACCCATTACAAAATCATAGCCTTTAAAAACATCTTGTAAAATAATAGTAAGATCTTCATTTCTCATTGAAGAACATAAAAGCTTAGATGCACCCTGGAACCAAGAATTGAGTGACCATATACAGGACTAACCAGTTTCAGAAAAAGAATGCCAGAACTCTTCTCTTCATTGATTTCTTCCTCCAAAGACTCCAACCTAGAAAGAAAAACAATTTGATTTTAGTTATCTAGTGGTAAAGATGACAAATCGTCCACTGAAGAGTATTTTGCAAAAACAAATCAAATACTCAATTGCTTAGGATGAAAATAAGAAAAGACATATGCACTAAGTGTTACCCCCCACCCCAAAATCCAACACACACACACACACACACACACACACACACACACACACACACACACAACCTTTGGGATCTGGGACAAGAGCATTTAAAATGGAGAGAGGATTTTAGGAATGTGATTATAGAGCTTGAGGTAGAAAAGACCCAAGAGTTCATCTAGTCCAGGGATCTTTAACCTTTTTTTGTATTATGGACCTCTTTAACAGTCTGGTGATCTTTTGCCATGGTTCCTCTCTCAGTTTTGTTATTAAAGAGATAAAATACATAGTGTTAAAAAAAGAAACCAATTATAGTGAAATAAAGTAAGCAAAATATTTTTAAAAGAGATTCACGGACTCCAGATTAAGAACTCCTGATCTAGAGCAACTCTCACATATTTTAAATGTCTAGAAAGGTTAAACTTCCCATAGATCAGGGATGTTGGTGTTTCACGTGCCATATTGTTTTCTGGCCATATCCCAAGGTAACAAACATCTTCCTCACCTCAAATTCCCTAAAGCACATTGTCTGTCTCTTATGCTCTTATCATCACCTCCCTTTTTTTTATACTTACAAATATTCTTAAACATACACCTGATTCTGACCAGGACCATATAAGTCCTTGATGTAAGACCCATATTCTTTTTCATCTTTATGTCCCTAGTAAATATCATAGTACTTTGTTCATATTGTTGTAGTTGTTCAGTCATTTCAGTCCTATTTGACTGAGAAGAGCTATGTCCATAACTGAGGCAAATAGGGTTAAGCCACTTGCATAACTAGTAAGAATTTGAGGCCAGATTTGTATTCAGATCTTCCTAAGTTCTGTTCTCTATCCACTGCACACCAGCTAACTATCATATTTTATTTATAGTAAAACATTTAATAAATGTTTAATGAAAATATATAACCTAAAAATTAGATCTGGAAGTGGCCATAGAAATTATATTGTTTAACATCCTCATTTTTATTATAGATGAGGATCCTGAGATTCAAAGGAGTTGACTTAAGACTTGCTTAGAGTTGAATAAATAGTAAATAGCAGAGTCAAGATTTGAAACCCAGGCCTCTAATTTCAAATGTAGATTCGTTGATTCAAACTTACTTCAACATTGGGTTGAATGTGAAAGATAAAACAGGATGTGTCCCTATTTTGGAAGCAGAGGGAAGAAAAAATGGCTCATTGAAAACAAAACTTGTTTTCCATATTTTAACAAAAGGCAGGCAGCTGATGTAACTTTTAGCACGGCAGAATTTACTGCAAACAATTTTTTTAAATGTTTCAAAGGGCAAAAAAAGTTCACTGAGAGTCATAGAATGGTACAACTAGAAGGGAACTAAGACTCTATCCTAGTCTAGTCACTTCCTTTTATAGATGGGGAGACCAAATCCAGAGATTTTAAATAAAACCATTTATTAAGTTCTTACTATGTGCCAGAGATCATGTAAAGCAATTGGAAGACCAAGAAAGGTGAAAACACAATACCCACACTCAAGAATTTCATTGTGGTGGTGGGGAAAACAGTACATAAAAAGTAGGTGCAATGTAATCTCAGAGGAGAGGCATTTGCCACAGTCAGGGAGTAGAGGAAAGAATAGGATTTGAGCTTAGTATTGAGGGAAACTAGGGACGCTAAAGAGTAGAGGTAAGGAGGTAGAGTATTCCAGGCATGAGAGGCAGCCAATGGTGTATCACATTTTCTTTTCCTTTTTATTTATTTATTTATTTTCTCTAATTACATCTAAAGATAGCTTTCAACATTCATTTTTCTGTAAGATTTTGATTTCTACATGTTTCTCTCTCCCTCTCTTCCTTCCCCCCTCCCCTTGACAGCAAGTAATCTGATATAGGTTAAAAATGTATAACTATTTTAAACATATTCCATATTAGCCATCTTGAGAAAGAAGAATCAGTACAAAAGGGAAAAATCATGAGAGGGGAAAAAACAAAGCATAAAACAAATTTTTAAAATTGAAAAAATATATTTTGGTCTAAAATCAGACTCTGTGGTTCCTTTGTTGACTTTGAATGGTATTTTCCATCATAAGTCCTTCAGAATTGTCTTTGATCATTGTACAGTTGAGAAGAACTAAATTCATAACAGTTGATCATCAATGTTCTTACCTCTTACCTCATTCAGGATCAGTTCATTCAAGACTTTCCATACCTTTCTGAAATCTGACCACTTATGATCTCTTACAGAATAATAGTGCACCTTGACATTCAAAACCCATAACTTATTCAGTCATGTCCTAATTGATGGGCATCCACTAAATTTCAAATTATTTTCCATTACAGAAAGAGCTGCTATAAATATTTTTGCACATGTGAATCTTTTACCCTTTTTTATGATCCCTTTGAGATGTAGACCTAGTAGTGGTGTTTATTGCTGGATCAAAGGATGCACACAGTTTTATTATCCTTTGAGCATAGTTCCAAATTGCTCTTGAGAATGGATGGATCAATTCATAACTCCACCAACTTCTTCCAGCTTTCCCATATCTTTTACAACATTTATCACTTTCATTTTGGTCATTTTAGTCAATGAGAGTTATAAAGTGATACCTCAATATTGTTTTGATTTGCATTTCTCTGATCATCAATGATTTACAGCATGTTCTCTTGTTATTATAAATAACTTTAATTTCTTCATCTGAAAACTACCTGTTCATATCATTTGACTATCAATTGAGCAATGATTTATATTTGTATAAATTTGACTCAGTTCTCTATATATTTGACATATAAGTCCTTTATCAGAAACATGAGCTGTGAAAACAAATTTTCCATCTTTTTACATTCCTTCTAATCTTGGTTATATTGATTTTATTTGTGCAAAAACTTTTTAAATTAAATGTAGTCAAAATTATCCATTTTTCAATCTATTATATTCACCATCTCTTCTCTACATCACAAGTTTCTCCCCATTCCATAGATCTAACAGATAGACTTTTTTCTTGTTCTCCTAATTGACTTATGGTATCACCATTTATATCTAAATCCTGTACCCCATTTAGACCTTATTTTGGCATAGAGTGTGAGATATTGGTCTATGACTAGTTTTTGCCATACCATTTTCTATTTTTCCCAGAAGTTTTAATCAAATAGTGAATTCTTATCCCAGACTCTATTCTTGGGATTTATGAAACAGTAGATTACTATACTTTCTGTTTCTTTTGTACTTAATCTGTTCCACTGATACATTTCTCTATTTCTTAGCCGCTACCAGACAGTATCGGACTGCCTCTTTATAATATAATTTTAGATCTGATACAACTAGGCCATCTTCCTTTGCTTTTTTTTTCATTAATTCCCTTGATATTCTGGAACTTTTGTTTCTCCAGATTAATTATGTTTCTATTTTTTGGCTCTATAAAATAATTTTTGGAAGTTTGATACGGCACTGAATAAGTAATTTAATTTGGGTAGAATTGCTATTCTTATTATATCAGTTCAGTCTACCCATGAGCAAGTGACATTTTTTTGAATTGTTTAGGCCTATAATTGTGTTCATATGCTTTCTGTGTTATCTACAGTTACTTTAAATGAAATTTCTCTTTGTATCTCTTGCTCTTGTGCTTTGTTGATCATGTATGGAAATGATGGTTTATTTGAGTTTAGTTTATATCCTGCAACCTTGTTAAATTTGTTAGTTTCAAGTAGTTTTTAGTTGATTTTCCAGGATTCTCTAAGTAGACCATCATAGTATCTATAAATAGTGGGAGTTTTGTTTTCTTATTGCCTATTCTAAGTCCTTCAATTTCTTTTTCTTTTTCTTATAGCTAAGGCTAATATTTCTATTACAATATTGTAGAATAGTGGTGATAATGGACATCCTTGTTTCACTCCTGATCATAATGGGAATGCTTCTAGTTTATCCCCATTGCATATAATTCCCATTCATGGTTTTATAAAGACACTGCATATCAGTTTGAGGAAAATTGCATTTATTCCTATACTCCCTACTGTTTTAATGGGAATAAGTGTTGTGCTTTGTCTAAAGTTTTTCCAGTATCTATTGAGATAATCATATGATTTCTGTTAATTTCGTTATTAATTATAGTCAATTATGATTGCTTTCCTAAAGTTGAACAATCGCTCCATATC
Source organism: Macrotis lagotis (assembly GCF_037893015.1). Lineage (NCBI taxonomy): Eukaryota > Metazoa > Chordata > Mammalia > Peramelemorphia > Peramelidae > Macrotis > Macrotis lagotis. The sequence goes on from NC_133658.1 coordinate 776,095,168, forward strand.
TGGTATATATTTCTATGTATTATCCTAGTGTTAAATCTCTTTGCTAAAATATTATTTAGAATTTTTGCATGAATATTCATTACAGAGATTGATGTATAATTTTCTTTGTCTATTTTAGTTTGGTTTAGGTTTCAGCACCATGCTGGTGTCATAAAAATAATTTTTCATGACTACACCAATTTTGGTGGGCGGGGGGGTGCGTTGCAAGGCAAATGGGATTAAGTGGCTTGCTCAAGGCCACACAGCTAGGTAATTATTAAGTGTCTGAGACCAGATTTGAACCCAGGTACTCTTCACTCCAGGGCCAGTGCTTTATCCACTGCACCACCTAGCTGCCCCTCCACCTATTTTTTTTTTCAAATAGTTTATGTATAATTGGAATTAATTGTTCTTTAAATATTTGGTAGAATTGACTTGTAAATCATTTTTCCTTAGGAAGTTAATTAATGAGTTGTTCAATTTCTTTTTCTGAAATGGAGTTATTTAAGTTTTAATATTTCATCTTCTATTAATTTAGGCAGCTTATATTTTTGAAAACATTCATCCATTTCACTTATATAGTCAGATTTGTTGGCATATGGCTGGTCAAAATACTTCTAAATTATTACTTTAATTTCCTCCTTATTGAGGAAATTCCTTCTTTCTTTTTTAAATCCTTTCTTTCTTTTTAAAATCCTATTAACCAAAGGTTTAGCTATTTTATTTTTTAATAAACTGACTCAATTTTATTTATTAGTTAAATAGTTTTCTTATTTTCAGTTTTATGAATTTATCCTTTGATGTTCAGAATTTCTAATTTGATATTTAACTGGAGATTTTATTTATCCTTTTTCTTGCTTTTTACTTGTGTGTCCAATTCATTGATCTTCTCTTTCCCCTTTTATTCTTTTTTTTTTACGTTTGCTTCTACTTTTACTATTCCCATCTCTTTTATCAGTCTCTCCTCCCCTTTTCTTTCCCTTTCCCCCCCTCTACTTCTCTATAGGGTAGAATAATTTTCTAGATCAATTGGGAATGTATGTTTTTCCTCCTTTGAGCAAAATTTATTGAAAGATTTACTCAGTTCTCATTTGCTCTCTACTTTTCTTCTTCTATAATCAGTTCTTTGTGCCTTTTCAAGAATTTATCCTCTAATGTCTTTTTTTCTCCTTCTCCCAGCATAATTGTTTTATATGTCTTCATTGTTTTATAGTGGTCTTGTATCCACATTATCTATCAAAGTATAATGTTTTCAAATGTCCTGATAGAGGTACAATTTTCAAGGGTTAAAAGTATGTTCAATAATGCTCCATTCAGGGGTGGCTAGGTGGCACAGTGGATAGAGCACCAGCCCTGGAGTCAGGAGTACCAATCTGGCCTCAGACACTTAATAATTACCTAGCTTTGTGGCCTTGGGCAAGCCATTTAACCCCATTGCCTTGCAAAAACCTAAAAAAAAAAAGAAAAGAAAAGAAAAAAAAAGAATGCTCCATTCAGCTGCCCCATTAGCAATACAATTTTCAAGAATCATAAACATCATTATATCATAATCAATTTATACCTATACCTTCTTTTTAGGTTTTTTGTAAGGCAAACGGGGTTAAGTGGCTTGCCCAAGGCCACACAGCTAGGTAATTATTAAGTGTCTGAGACCTGATTTGAACCCAGGTCCTCCTGACTCCAAGGTCCGTGCTTTATCCACTATGCCACCTAGCTGCCGCCCTTTTTTCTAAATATACTCCTTCAATTGTACCAATAAAAAGGCAACCTTCAAGAACTAGAAGTTTGATCATATTGCGGTCAATTGTTACCTGCATCCTCAGTGATAAGAGAAATATAAGTGTTACAAGTATTGTCTTCCTGTGTAGGGATGTACAGTTAAGTCTTATTGGCTAAAATTTCCTCCACCACCACCACCACCACCCCACCCCCTGCCTTCAATTTACCTTTTTGCGCATTTCTTGAATCTTGTATTTGAAGATCAAATTTTCTGTTCAGTTATGATCTTTTTATCAGGTAAGTTTGAAAGTCCTCTATTTTGTTGAACATACATCTTTTCCCCTGAAAGAATATGTTGAATTTTGTAGAACAGTTGATTCTCCTTTGACCTCTGGATTATCATATTCCAGGCACTGTGATCTTTTAATCTTGAGGCTGATAAATCCTGAATAATTCTGGATATGGCTCTCTGATATTTTAACTTGCTTCTTTTTTGGTTGCTTGCAGCATCTTCTTTAAGTGAGAATTCTGAAATTTGGCTACAACATTCCTTAGGGCTTTTATTTTTAGGATCTCTTTCTGGGAGTGATCGATAGATTCTTTCTAGGGCTATTTTATATTCTGAGTCTAGGATATTAGAAGAGTTTTCCATGATAATTTCCTGAAAGAAACTGTTCAGGATGTTTTTTTGATCATGACTTTCAGACAGGGAAATAAATTGTAAATTCTGACTCCTAGATTTATTCTCCAGTTTGATCATTTTTCCTAAGTGATACTTTATATTTTCTTCTATTTTTGATTTTGTTTGATGTAATCTTGGTGTCTCATAGTCATTAATTTCCATTTTTCCAATTCAAGTTTTTAGTGTTGTATTTTCTTCAATTAGCTTTTGTGTTTCCTTGTCCAATTGGTTAATTTTACTTTTAGATGAGCTATTTTCTTTTTCCAGATGGTTAATTTTACTTCAAGATGAATTACATTCTTTTTCTAGTTGGTCAATATTAGTGTTTGATGAATTATATTTCTTTTCCAGTGGACCAGGTTTACTTTTAAAGAAGTTGATTTCTTTTCTTTTTGACCATAGGTATTGTCTTCTTCAATCAACTTTTCATAATTCTCCCACGTGACTCTCATTTCTTTTCTCAGTTTTTCTTCTTTGGCTTTGAAAATTCTTTTTGATCTCTTCAAAGAGTCTTTTTGGATTTGAGACCAATTCAAAACTCCCTTTGTAGTTTAACATGTAGCCATTTTGTCACTGCCTTCCTCTTCTGAGATGGCATTTTTATTGTCCCTAAATTGTAGCTTTCTATAATTAATGTTCTTTTTTGTTGTTTGGTGGGGGTCAGGGGTTATAATCTCAAGCTTTTTGTCCTGGGGGTCTGCAGTCTGGTCCCAGGATTTCCATTCTAGCATTTCTGGTGTTGGAATTTTGTCCCTTCTGCTAGGATAGCCCAGTGCCACTCCAGAATTCTGGGGCTTGAACTTAGTTCTCTGGGCTGGAGAGGGATCCTCAGTGCTGGCCTACTGTACCACCAGCCTGCTGTACTGTGACTAAGAGTCTTTTTTTTTTTTAGGTTTTTTTTGCAAGGAAAATGGGGTTAAGTGGCTTGCCCAAGGCCACACAGCTAGGTAATTATTAAGTGTCTGAGACTGGATTTGAACCCAGGTACTCCTGACTCCAAGGCCAGTGCTTTATCCACTACACCACCTAGCCGCCCCTGACTAAGAGTCTTTTATTGACTTCCCAGTTCTCCCACCTACACTGGGCTACACTTCCCTTCTACCTATGTGAGATAGATCTTTTCCATGAAGTTCCTTCAAATTATCTTGCTAAAAAAATTGTTTCTTTTTTTGTGCATTCTAGCACTTTAGGATTTCCTTAGGGGGGTCATTCAAAGTTGTTCTGGTAAAGGCTCTGGGAGTCTCCTAACTTCATGCCACCATCTTAGCACTTCCCAGGAAGTTCAGAGTATCAAACTTGAGCAAAAAGAAGTCAGTATTGCTGAATATTAGAAGGTGTTAAACAGAAGGTATATGAAACTTGGCAACTGAGAAAAGGCCCAGGTTATAAAAACATATAAATGTCAAAAGAGACTTTATATTTGATTCTGGAGTCTGATTGAGTTTAGAGGAGGTCAGGGTCAGAAGTCACTTTGGTAGCTGAGTGGTGGGGGGGGATTTGAGAAAAGAAGATAATAGCAAAGACCACAAGGAAACCATCAGGAAAGAGATGGTTAAGGCATGTACCAGAGTGACTGTGGTATGAAAGAAATTGATAGAAAATTTTGAAGATAAATAAGATTTTGTAATTTGTTGAGTATATGTTATGAGTAAAAGTTAGGAATAGAGAAGGTCTCCAAGATGGACAGACCAAATAGATGGAAGTTCCTTTGATAGTAATAGAAAAGTTTAGATGAGGTGAGGGTTTGTAATGGAAAGATGTGAGTTCTGATTGATTATGCTGAGTTTGAGATGTTCAAAAATGAGTTGGTAATCTAGGAGACTTGCTCAGCAGGTAAATTAGGGAAGAATGTATACATCTGGAAATCATTTGCATAGAGGTAATTGCTGGATCCAGGGAACTAATGAGATCACAAAGTAACACAGTATAGAGGGAGAAGAGAAGGGGGCCCAGAACTAAAATCTGGTTAAGCTTCTTACAAAAAATAAGTGAATCTTTAATGTAGAAAACATTTTTTTGTAATTTTGGTATATGCTTGAGCTCTCCTTCTAATCCAATAAAGAACTTAAGTAGGGTTTATCATACCAGATCCTGTGAATTTTTCAGATTAGAAACAGGTAATACACTAGGATGAAAATGTTTGAGGTAAAAATACTAAGTAAAGAAAAATGCAATAGTTGTTTCATGTGGTGATAAAGAATGGAAGATCTAGACAAGACCCATAGACTTCATGGTTGCAGTCTTTTGTCCACTAACTAATTTTCTGATTTCAACTTAACTATTATCATTAGAAAGAGATAAAAAGGAGGAATATATTGAAAAACATTGGCTAATTTATTTCTTCTTAAAAAAATCACTGAACAAATCAGGGCATTTGATGTGCGATAAGAATTTAGAAAAATAAAACTGAATATCTGTTCATGATTGCTTGCAATTATATTTGATTTTCTCATCTCTCATATAAGGTTCTAACCCTGTGTAAGCTTTGCTTCCCCAACACTAGACAGTAATGTTTTATTTTTCCATCTTCTGGACAAACCTGACAAGTGAAATTGAAGCTGCCTGTAAAAATACAAATTTCAATGTGGTTAGGTTCTTCAAAGAAAATGCTTCTGATTTCCCCCTCAATAAAACTATCAGTAAATTGGACCATGGAGTAAGGATGACCTGATTCTTTTTCTTCTATGGGATTTTCCCTAAAGTCTAATCCAGAACAGTGGAATCATTCTGAATCAACAGTCACACATTAAATGGCACGAGGTGTTTCTGATTCATCCAAATTAAATGGTTACAAGAGCAGTTTTTCTGTTCATGTCACTGAAATTGTGAAACATGAATTTGCATGCCAACAGTTTTATTGAAACATCACAGTACCTTAGTCAGAAAATTTAAATACTAGAGTCAGATTGACAGAGCAAGAGAGATAAATATCTAATCTATCTGATCCCTTGGTACAACCATAATGATAAAGATGGAAGTCTCTCTCACACACCCTTGAAAATAAGAAATTAGACATAGATTGGCAAGACATGAAATAGTGTCATTCACTAGGAACAACTTTACTGTCAATTCTTGTGTTTTTCTCCAAACTTCCACACAACAGCATATAGTTAGGAAATGAGCTGCCAGGAATTGGATGGCACCAAATACTTTGATTCTATCTGACTCAGCTATAGACACATCTGTTCCATCCCAGTCTGTGACACATCATGCCAAACATCTGACTGCTAGCAGTTATCCAGATGCTGAGTACATGTAGAAAAAAATAATCTTATGGAAATGAATTAAATAGTTAGCCTTGAGAGGTTAACTTCATGTAGCTTTCATGAAACTAGTCTAATTATTAGCTTACAAATATATGTATATATGTGTGTGTGTGAATTCTGTATTAAGCATATATATATATACATATATATACATATATATATATCTTTCAGTTTCATTACTTTTATAATAGGGTGGGTTTTGCTACATTTTGCATTCTATAATTATATTTTATACTATAGTTTTTATATTATTGTTTGTATTTTGCATCAACCTTCCCCAACTAATTGCAAGGTCAGTTATTATGATCTAAATTTTTACTTTGAAGCTACATTAGATAAACAGGTACTTTGAGTTTATGTTTGAACAACTGGCATGCATGGCTAAAGTGCTCTTGAGAATTCAACCTCTACCCATTTCAATGTTGTAGAGTAGCAGGTAGATGAGAGACCTGTTGGAGATGTAGTTTACCTTGCTCAAAGTATTTGTCTCTTAGCAATCTTCTTATAATAATCCTGGGAAAAGGATAGAGAGAGATATAGACTGGATGATAGTACCATTAGATGAATTTGGAACTGATTGAATAATCAGACTAAGAGAACGATCTTTAATGACAATATCAACATGGAGAGATTTCCTTAGTGGAAGAGATGGAAGATATGCCCTTGGTCTTGTGCTGTTCATCATTTTTTTTTATGAAATACATGGAATCATAGATGGCATGCCTATCAAGAAAAAAGATAAACCCAAACTGGGAGAGATAGCTAGCCATGTCATTGAATAGTATATTGACTAACTGAAACAATGGGAATCATTATAAAATTGACTAAGGATAAATGTAAAGTCTTATGATTGTGTTTTCAAAAAAGCAATTTCTCATGAACAAAAGAGAAAGATATGACTAATGAATATTTTATCTCAGAATTATCTTGGAATTCTAGTACACTACAATTTTAATTAAGTGAATTCTTGGTTTATAGATAGCAAGAGGTGGGTCTACTGGGGGATAGATGAACTGCCAGATTATCCCAAGAACATCTACAATACTTCTGATTTTCCTAAAACTATGAAGAATATTGATGCTGCTATTTTTGATAATGATACTGGGAAAAAAACAAACTTTGTAGTTAATAAGTCTTGATAAAATTATTATTTAAATTAAATTTTTATTACTTGATGATTTTTAAAATAATATTATCATATCATCTGCATAAAAAGATAGTTTTATAACTTCATTCCCTATTGATTTCTTCCATTTAATTTTCTTCTCTTATTGTTATTCCTAGAATTTCCAATAAAATGACACTAGGCATCCTTGTTTCATGCCTGATCATACTGGGAAGGCTTATAGTTTATTCCCATTGCAAATTATGCTGTTTGATAGTTTTAGATAAATGATTTTTTTCAATTTAGGAAAAATATATTTATATCAATACTTTCAAGTGTTTTAATAGTATTGTTTTGTAATTTGTCAAAAACTTTTTTCAAAATCTATTAATGCAATAAATATGTTTTTACTTTTACTATTGATATAATCAATTATATTAATAGTTTTCCTAATGTTAAACCAACTCTGTAATCTAATATAAATCCCACTTGATTATAATGTATAATTCTTGTAATATATTGTTACAATCTTTTAGTTAGTATTTTATTTAGGATTTTTACATCTATATTCATTAAAGAAATTGTCTATAGCCTTCTTTTCTGTTTTTACTGTTCCTTATTGTAGTAGTAATATCATGTTTGTTTCATAAAAGGAGTTTGGTTGAACCCCCTTTTGCCTATTTGTCAAATAATTTATTTAACATAGGAATAAGTTGATCTTCAAATGTTTAAAAGAATTCACTTGTAAATCCTTGAGCTTTTCTCTTAGTAAGTTAATTTGTGATCTGTTCAATTTCTTTTTCTAAAATGTGTCTATTTAGATATTCTATTTACTCTTCTGATAATTCAAGAAACATATATTTTGTAATCATTCTTCCATTTCACTTAAATGGTTAAATTTATTGGCATGTAATTGGGCAAAATAATTTCTTATAGTTATTTAAATTTCATCTTTATTAGTAGTATAGTCATCCTTTTCACTTTAGATACTAGTAATTTGGTTTTTCTCTTTTTTAAATAAAATTAATCAATTGTCTGTTTTATTTTTCTTGTAAAACCAATTTTTTGCAATATTTATTACTTCAATAGTTTTTTTTAACTCTCAAATTTATTAATATCACCTTTAATTTTTAGGGTTTACAATTCAGTGTTTAACTGAGAATTTTTAATTTGTTCTTTTCTAGTTTTTAAAAATCGTGTTCCTAATTCATTAATCCACTCTGTCTATTTCATTGATGTAAGAATTTAGAGATATGAATTTTCCCCAAATCATTGTTTTGCTTTACTCCATAGGTTTTGAAATCTTATCTCATTATTGTCATTTTCATTAATTGAATTAATGACTATTTCTATGATTTTTTTCTTTAATCCACTCATTCTTTAAGAGTAGTTATCTATGTTTCTCTGATCCCATATTAAATAAGTGGCTTGCTCAAGGCCACACCTAGGTAATTATTAAGTGTCTGAGACTGGACTTGAACCCAGGTACTCCTGACTCCAGGGCCGGTGCTTTATCCACTACGCCACCTAGCGGCCCCTAAATAATACTTCTTATTGCATTATGAGCTAAAAAAGGATGCTTTTAAATATTTGGTTCTCTGTTTGGAATTGTAAAATTTTAGGTATTAATATATGATTAATCTTTGTGAATATACCATAAATTGCTGGAAAAAGGTATATTCCTTTCTATTTCTTTTCTATTCTATCCTGGTAGCTGTCATATCTAACTTATCTAAAATTCTATTTACTTCCTTAACTTCTTTCTTATTTTTCTTTCTGTTATATTTATCTAGTTCTAAGAGGGAAAGATTAGAGTTCCCTACTATTATAATACCATCTATCTCCATCTGTATTCATTTACCTTTTCTTTCAAAAGTTTAGATGCTACTATTTGGTGCATATAGGTTCAATATTTATATTGCTTCATTGTCTGTGATACCATTTATCAAAATTCAGCTACCTTGTTTATTTCTTTTAATTAAAACTATTTTAGTCATAACTTTGTCTGCGTTCATAACAACAATACTCCACCCTCTTTACATCAGCTGAAGCTCAATAAATTCTACTTCAATCCTTCACTTCAATTCTATGAGCATCTCTCATTGCTAATGTGGTTTTTTTTGTCAATGACATAGTGTTGGATTCTGATTTTTAATTCAATCTACTATTTCCATTTAATCTCATTCACATTGACTTATAATTATTATTTATGAATTTCTCTCCATCTTATTTTACTCACTATTTTCTTCTCTGCCTTCTTTTATCCTATTCTTATAAAGTTATCTTTTCCCTTTCCATTTTATTGCTTGTTTTTACTCTTCTCTCTAAAATTCCCTCCTTTATTTTCTTCCTCACTTCCTAATCTTATCCTATGTGCCATTCTAAAAGACCCTCACCCACCCTATCCCCCAGTTTTCTCAACTTTCTAAAAGTTCAGAAGACTTCTAAACTTTTTTCAGATGTATGTTTTCTCTTCAACCCAGAGGAGAGTATGTTTTCAATATTAGCAGTTCTCCACAGCCACCTACTTCTTTTGTATGAGTTCTTTGTTTCACACCTTAATCTTATGAGATGATTGCTCCTTTTTACTTTTCCTACCCAATTTTCTTTTTTCAGAATCATCCCATCACACACAATTCAGGCCCAACCTTACTTTCAGACTACTTTAGTGATGATGGAAGTTTTAAGAATACTACTAACATTGTCACATATAAGTCAACATTTGGTCTTAATGAATTTTTTATAATTAGTTTTTAATGTTTTCCTCATATTTCTTCTGGATTGTTTACATAAAATTTTCCATTAAGTTCTGGTATTTTTGTTCTAAATTCTTGGAAATCCTTCAGTTCATCAAATGTCCATATTTTTCCATTAAAGATTAAGGATAAATGTTTTGTTGGTTGTTTTTCTGGGATTCAATCCCAGCTCCTTTGCTCTTTGAAATATAATATCTCAAGATATAAAGTCTTTTAATGTAGAAGATACTAGGTCTCATTTCACAATTATTGTATATTCAAAGGATTTTATGATTCTCTAGTTCCATGAACAAATTCTGCAGTTGTTTTAGGGCATTGAACACATCAGTAATACTAGCATGATCCTCATTCAAAGAACAATGATTTGGGTATAAATGTATAATACTGAAATTAATGTATATTACTAATGTGTAAATTTTGTTCTAACAGCTATTATAGACTTTTAAACTAACTAATCAAAATATATCTTATCTTCTATTGAAGCCATTTAGTATATCAGAGTATAAGTAAAGAGACAAAAATTGATTTCTTTGTTCATTAAAAATTTGAATAAATTAGCTCTCTAATGTATTATATAGATTTTTTAAATCCCTGATAGAACTGAAGCTATTAAATATTTTAAATTGTATTTGAATTTTATGTAAAGTTTTTATGTACATACATGAATTTTTTATATTAGCATTAGATTTTTAGAATAAGAAAATAAAGGATCACTGTGTTCTTGGTTAGGGATGGAGTGCAGAAAATAAGTGCCATCTAAATATATATTTGTCTAGAGATTTGAAGACTTAGTTAAAATTTAATTTGAAAATAAAGAGGAGGGGCAGCTAGGTTGCACAGTGGATAGAGCAGCAGCCCTGGAGTCAGGAGTACCTGAGTTCAAATCCAGTCTTAGGCACTTAATAATTACCTAGTTGTGTGGCCTTGGGCAAGCCACTTAACACCATTGCCTTGCAAAAAAACCCTAAAAAAAAAAAGAAAATAAAGAGGAGGGGGCAGCTAGGTGACATAGTGGACAGAGCACCAGCCCTAGATTCAAGAGGATCTGAGTTCGAATTTGACTTCAGACACCTAATAATTACTTAGCTGTATGACCTTGGGCAAATCATTGTCTTGCAAAAAACAGAAAAAAAGAGAAAGGAATGATATAGTCACCCACTTGTAGCCACCAAGGTAGATGTCAGAGAAGGTAGTAGTCAAAACAAGAGTATCAATGAAGAGGAACAGTCATTCACAATACCCAAGAGAGGTAATAATAAAATTTATGAACTCTGATGCCAATAAAATGCACAAAATAAGGATCATAAAGAGAAATAGAAATGTTTTTTTTTTAAAAAAAGAAGGTAGATTCAATCTCATTGGTGTCACAGGGTTAGGTAGAATATGATTCATGATAATAATATGAAAATGGAAGACTGTTATATTTCAAAGGAAACAAGAAAAAACAAGAATAGTGGAGTAGCATAATATTTCAAAAAACATTGAATTATTTTGGAGAAAAATTTGAATGAAGATCAAGGGAAGTCAAAACAAGAATGATTCTTTGGTATGTGTATATTAGGCATTTTCTGGCCACAAGGGGAAAAAAAACAATTTGTTTGTCTATCTGGAGAGATGTCTCTGGAAGATGGATTCAGTGATTTGCCCTTGGACTTGCTTTGTATGTTAAATGGTGACTTGGAAGAAAATTAATTGAATGATTATCAGATTTGAGAATGACATAAAACTGGGAAAATAAGGATCTAAATACCTGAACTGGCTACAATAATGTATTAATTTTAATTAAATGAAATTTATTTAATGCCAATGAGCAAGACTGAAACTAGATTTAAAAAACCTGTCTAAGGAAATAATAGGGAGAGTCTAGATTCCAGTTTAGGTGTTAAAGACTAAAACAGTTTTTGTGAACTATAAGTTCCACAGGTTGCATCCAAACTAACTTAATTTTAATTTTATCAATAGAGCAGTAGGGTCTAGAATAAAGATAGAATGATAGACCCATTATACATCCAAGGTAGTATTCTGTTCTAAGGGCATATTTTGCAGAACAATATGGATAAAGTAGAGTGGAATTAGGAGAGGATGAGCAAGATGACAATGTCAGTATTGTAGGAAATATTTGACCTAAAGAAAAGAAGGGGAGGGATCCTTGACTCCTCATTCTCTCTTACTTCATGTATTCAATCAGTTGCCAAATCTTGTCATTTGATAATAGCTAGCATTTATATACCTAAGTACTTTAGAAAAACTATCTCACTTCATCCTTACACCAACTCTTGGAGATAATTATTATTATTCCATTTTACAGAGGTCCCTAGGCCAGATGGCAGAGTGATTAGAGAACTGGCCCAGGAGGTAGGAAGCTTCGAGTTCAAATTCAGCTTTAGACACTTGCTAGCTTTGTGAACCTGAACAAATAACTTTATCTGTTTTTCTCAGTTTCCCCATTTGTGAAATGGAGATAATAAAACCCACCCTCCAGTGTTGTGAAGATCAAATGAGATAACATATGTAAGTGTTGTTTAATTATTTTTTAATCATGTCCAACTCTTCATGATCCTATGTAGGATTTTTATAAAGATCCTGGAGTGGTTTGTCATTACTTTCTCCAATTCATTTTACAGATGAGAAAAATAAGGTAGACCAAGTGACTTGCTCCTGGTCATGTAGTTTTTAAGTGTCTGAGGTCAGATTTGAACTCAAGAAGATAAACTTCCTAATTCCAAGCTGCGCACTCTCTCCACTGTGTCACCTAGTTGCTCAACATAACTAAAGTACTTTGCAAATCTTAAATGTTAAATATTATCAGCTATTTTTATCTACCTTTATAATATCCTATCAGAGCTATCCAAAAGTAGAATGGGCTTTCTTGGAAAGTAGTAGGTTCCCTGACTAGAGGAAAGGTTTGGGTAAAGGTTTGGTACCTGTTTCAAAATACCTTGTAGATGGGATCATTTTCTAGTGTGCTTTGAACTAGAAGGCCTCTGGGATTCCTTTCAAATCTGAAATTTTTCATTCTATGTAATGATTCATTTTTGAACCAATGACAGTAAATATAGGTAAAAATCTTTATTGAATAATAAGTAATAACTTATTTTAACACATTCTTCTGTCTATTGCACATGAGTGTTTTCCTCCTGCATTCATGGAAACATAGGAAAAAAAGATAAATATGATCCAACTTGATGTGACACAATAAATTAATACACTTTTAAGGCACACATAGCAGGCTTATATCCTCCCTGGTCCTTGTGTAGTCATCAGAAAATGAACCATTCTCATTCTCATTGGTTTTAGTGAAGAATTTGGTCCATTCACTTTGACAGTGCCCCCATCTTATGACTCTCTTAACAATTAAACCAGCTGTTGCTCTTTAGGGTTCTGATCACCGTCTTAGCATTAGGGTCAAATTCAAACTGGGAGGATCCACTGAAGAAATAGAAGAATCCTGTAAGTAAAAGCAAAGAAAATAATTAGCAGTTGTTTTTAACAAACAAAACTTTGAGAATATACATAACCCAGAATCAAATATTACTTTCTCAAAATTTAAATTGGAATTTTTCTCTTTGCTTCCCTTTCTCCATCCTTTTTGTTGAATCAAATTGAATTATTAAATCAGAGCATCATAGGTTTAGAGCTGGAAGAGATTTTAGAAATCATATAAGCCCATACCTACCCTCATGGTACCAATGAAGAGATTAAAATCTAGAGACATTGAGTCCCTAGCTGAAGATCACACAAATAGTAAGCATCAGAACTGTATTTAAATTCAAATTTCCTGGCTCTAAGTCTATTTTGCTCTTTCCTTTGGAAATTCCATGTAAGGGAAGGGAATAAAATACTATTTGCCAGACACTATGCCAAGAACTTTACAAATATTATCTCATTCGATTCTTACCCCAACCCTGTGAGGAATGTACTCTTAATATCCTCATTTTACAGATGAGAAAACTAAGGCAAAAGTTCAGTGACTTCCTTAGGTTCACACAGCTAGTATGTGTTTGAGACTGGTTTTGAACTCAGGTCTCCTTGATTCCAGAACCAGTACTCTATTCACTGCAACACCTAGCTGATCTTTCGTGGTTTCTTTTTTTAAAGTCACTATAATGAAGACTTTCCTATATTTATATACCCACCAAAGAATACAAAATGTAGCAACTCAACACATGAGCTAGTGAGAAAGCAATGTGCTTCTGGTTTGCAAGCAAAATAAAGTTTAAAATTGTTACAATTATTAACATAATTAAGACTATACCATAGCTTCAATATTATTTTCTCAAATAGAAATTTAATTATGACAAAGTTGTTGGGAGGAGGTAGGGAGAAAAGTTGAAGAAAGGCTTGAATTATTATATAATTGATTTAATTTTCTACCACATTTTAAATTTGCAAAAAGTGTCCCAAGGCAACCAGAAGATGAATCAGGAAGAAAATTTCTAAAATCTTCCCATTATAATAATAGGTACACTTTGTTATTGAGAAAATATATTATATCTTACCAAATGCCTCAAAAGCAGCATTGACCTTCTGGTCAACTCCTGGAAAGTCTGTTGCTATCTGTCTAGGATAGCCATGGTCCATGGATTGTCTCTTTTCATCATAGCTAATGAAAGCAAAATGAACAAAGGTTAGAATGTAAGATCCTTGAAGACAGGGTAAGGCTTGCTACGGTATCCCTTACTAGTGCATAGAAGATGCTTAATCAGTATCTATTGACTGATCATTCTAATGAGGCTGAAAACACATCCTAGTGTGAAGGTGAGTACATTCTGCTGAATTTAGAGAAGAAGTCAACCATTTGAAACTTTTCCCAGATATGTTTACAGAAGATTTTTACTTATTCTTAAGTTTATTTTTTCCTAAAAGACATTCAGTGTAGCAATGAAAACAGGTTCTTTTCTTTTAATGTTCAGTTCATATATAACCATATTGACATCTTAGCCCTGCTATTCACTTGGTGGCTCATGCTGGTCCAATGTTTTAACTGTCTTGAAAAGAAATATCAAACATTTTTAGGCCCCCAGATATTTTATTTGTCCTATGTATCCTTGAGTCCTAACAGATACATCATCTCCCCACCTTTAATCAACCATTCCCAACTACTAAAAGCAACATACAGTTCCAGATTTGGAAGGAGGGGCAGGTAGAATACAATATATGGGCTTATAATGGAGACTTTTTCCTAATCAGTAACATATATCAGAGTTCAGCTTCACTGGCACAACCTTAGGGAACCTAAAAGTCATCTCTTCACCTATTATAATAAGCTATCAGGGTAGAACTTCACTAAAGAATATCCTCAAGTTGAGTCTTACCTCCAGTAAATATCATTCACAAAGAAATAGGTTTTTTGTTTTTCTTTGTGGAAAAAGGCTGCATCAATTTTCTTTACTGTTTGTGGAAAGCCCAGAGTATGGATATCTCTTGGGTAGCCTGCCTGGATGTCACTTCCTCTGACAGCCCAGTACTTGCTTCCTATGAAAAGAAATCAATCAGGAGGTTTGAATGAGAGATAAATCAAAATTCTTTATTGTCATTTAATTTTAGAAGTACTTTTGATGAAGAAATATGGTAGAGCAACAAAAATATTCATCTGCCCCTGAGTGGCTGGATAACTCCAGTTGAGTTATTTTAATCTCTCTGTATCTCAGTTTCCTCATCTGTAAAACGGGGATAGTCATATTTATCCCTGTTCTTGTTTGAAGATCAAGTGTTAAGGTTTTACATTTGCTAAAACAACCCAAACCTTTATATGAAATTTGAAAACAATATTTAATACTAATAATAACAGCTTACATTTATATAACATCTATTATATATGAAGTGGTAAGAGTGACAGACCAGGTCAGAAAGACTTATCTTCCTGAGTTCAAATCTGGTCTCAGACTCTTACCTAGTTGAAAACCCTAGAAAAGTCATTTAAATAATTTGTCTCAGTTTTCTTATCTGTAAAATGACATGGAGAAGAAAATGACAATATTTCCTTTGCCAAGTACCTGTGCTATTGTATCTTTGTCAATAAAATCTCAAATGTGACCACCAAGATTTGAACACAACTGAGTAACATCAAAATAAACTAGGTTCAGTGCTTAGTACTTTTAAAATTGATTTTCCTTGACACTCTAGAAGGCAGGCATTATTAATATTATCTCAATTTTATAGTTGAGGGAACTGAATCAAACAGAATTTAAGTGATTTTCCCAAGATCCCACAACTAGTAAGCAGTTCAGAAGCCAACTTTATCCACTACACTACATACCTGCCTTATTGGGTATTTTATTAAATGAATTTGTCATCAATTATGTCGCATGCTTAAGCAAAGAAGGGTAATTTTGAGGTTTTAAAGTTGTAATGTTGGATTCTTTAAGAAAAAGCAACTTCAAGAGGCAATATTTAAACCATAAATATTTAAACCAATATTTAAACAATATTTAAACCATAGGACATAGATATTGTGTTTCCTTATTCTCAGGAATATTTCTTAGAGGGGCAAAGAGCCACTGGGTCTAGATTTAGAGGACCTAGAGTAGGGCAAGTAACTTAGCCTCCCAGGTATCAGTTTCCTTTTCAGAAAAGTAGAGTTTGATTTAAAGATCAATACTATGATTATTATTTCATACATTTAGGCATTAGAACTGCTATATTATATACCAAAGAATAAAACATGATTTGATAAAGTAAAGAAAATGCAAGTCTTGTTAGGGTTTAACCCACATATTTAAAGAAATTAATGTTCAATAGTTACCTTTAAAAAGAAAAACCATGTCCTTGGTAGTTAGTTCATAGGCAGCATCAAAACCCGTTGGAAGAGAGGGCCAATAGACAGACAACATATAAAGTGATGGTTCTATACTGTTGGTGGACTTGCGCCAAAAGTACCTGAAACCAATTTTTAAAAAATTTAATTCATCAAATATTCCATTAGTTTTAATATTTGAAATATTTATAAGTAAATTTCTCTGAGAGAGGGGGAGGTGGGGAGCAAGAGTATAGAAAAGGAGGGCTCTCTTATTGGGTGATCAGAACTTTCTTCTTAAGCCCATTTCTCACAGGTATTTTCTCTGTTGCTGAAGACCTTCATACACTGTCCATCCCCACTCTATCCATGCTGTTCTTTTAGTAGTTTAGAAAACTGTTAATCAGTAATGGGAACAGGTCTTCTAGGATATCTCTCAGAAACATATGGAGTCTTATGTTCCAGGAGAAACAGGTTGAACAACACTGTATATTCTCTCAAACTAGACTTTCTGTAATTCACTCTTAATCTACCTTAAGAACTTGCAGTGTGCATTTTCCAGGGGTTATGGGGCTGTGCAAGCCTCATATCTGACCTGTGGAAGGTAAGCATGTCTTTGTAATTATTTATTAGTAGGGTGTGTTTTAAAAAGTCAAACACAGAATATTACTTTGGGCAGATATATAAATGTGACTACTCAATTATAGATTACTCATAATAAATCAATGTCACTAGATGAGACTCCAGTGGCAAGAGAACTGTACTGTTCTTGGTATCAGAGAACATAGGTTTGAACTCCAGTTCTGCAATTAAGATTATGGGATTTAGAACTGAAAGAATCCTTTGGGACCAGTTAGTGTAACTCCAACAAAAAGAAAGACTTGGGACCCACACAATAGAAGTCAATTACTCTAGGTCCAACAAGTAATCTTAGATCTGAGATCTAAGTCCAAGTCTTCTGTTCCTAAATGCAAAAACTATTTAACTTTCCACTGAGGCACACAATTCACTTCTTTAAGAGTCTTCAAGGGTAGTAAATGACATGTTTTCTCCATTTTTCTAGAGCTTGTCTAGTTCTCTGAGTTAGTGGCAAAATCAAGAGCAGAACCCTCACCCAGGTGCTTCATAGAGGTGTAAAGATGATATCCTAAGTGGTCTGATCAAATCTCTTTATTTTACAGATGAAGAGACTGAAGCCAAAAAAAAGTAAAGTAATTCTCCCATGATCCATGCTACCCTTAAAGATCTGTTTCCATTTTAGGTTTTTTTTTTTTTTAGGTTTTTGCAAGGCAAATAGGGTTAAGTGGCTTCCCCAAGGCCACACAGCTAGGTAATTATTAAGTGTCTGAGACTGGATTTGAACCCAGGTACTCCTGACTCCAAGGCCGGTGCTTTATCCACTACACCACCTAGCCGCCCCTCCATTTTAGTTTAACTCAAAAGTTGGGTAGACTACAGCTTCCTTTGTTTTTCTGATTCTGAGATTAAGGCTCATTACACTACACTATGTTGCTTTCTAGGCTCTGCTACTGGGTGGGACAATTAGGGGAAAATTTTTAATAAGTGACTGTTTTGAGATTTAAAAATCAAATCAAATCAGAAGTAGCAGAGATGGAATACTAAATCTCTTGACTCATAAAATGGTAATCTTGATTATACCATGCCCTTAATGATCCTGGGACATTGGAGGAGTCACTTGACCAACGACATCTTAGTTTTGTTATTTTATAAAATGATGTGTTTGCACAATGCAGGCCTCCAAGATTCTTCCCATTTCTAAGTCCTATCAATCCTATGATTCATGACACTGAAGGCAGCTATCCTGAACCATCAATTACATTCAGGTCTGCAAACAAGATGTTCATCATTTAGAAAGACAGAGTCTAGGGAATGTAGATCAGATCTGAACTTGTGGGTAGCCTAAAGGAAAATTTCTGATACTGAATGTTTAGAAATTCGTGTAGAGATTTGGTTTTGTTTTTCTTTTCTTAGTTCAAAAATTTTAAGAACTAGGTGGAGGGAAATGTTTCAGCAGCTCTTACCTGTCTTTAAAGAACAACATTTCTCCCCGAAGAGTGCTCACTGCATCAAAGGACATTTCTGGGTCACAAGTTGCTGGGGTCTCTTCAGGCTTCTCTTGTTCTGTAGATTCTGTGGGTAGCACTGGATCAGCAGGAGAGTCTGATGGATATCCTAGAGGAAAAATTAGGGAAAAACAAAAGGAAATGAATGAGTGTGCTATGATGCAGGCATTTAAGTATGTCCTAAAAGGATCAAGCTTTCCTTACATTTACAGAGTATACTTGACTTAAACCCATTTCATCATATTTAGATTTCCCCCAAGATTCCTCATCTCTGCCTCTTAAAATACATAGCTTCTTTTAAGATTCAATTAATGAACTCTTACTTCTTCTAGGTGGTCTTCCCTGCTCCCCACAGCTTATAGTGCTTCCTCATCTAAGACTACCAAACTTGATTTTCCCATTAAAATGTAAACTCCTTGAGAGCAGAGACTATTTTTTCTTTGTATCTCTAGCACTTAGCACACTACTTAGTAGTAAGTCTTTAATAAATGCCTGTTGATAAACAGACAAACAGATAAGGAGACAAATTGAAGAACCTCTTAAAAAGAATTGAACTCATTTTTTTCACTCACCATAGAGAGTCTGAATGCCATCAATATCATCCTGAGAAAGGAGAGACTTGGTGAGGTCTATGTTTGGATCGTAGACTGGGTACATCAGAGCATTGGGAACATTAGAATGAAGGAGACCCAGGGAATGGCCAATTTCATGAGCAGCAACAAGGAATAAGTTGATTCCTGGTGGGAAATCATCAATTTTCAGTGACCAAAAATTAATCAATATGTCTGAGGTTAAAGAAAATGTTTCTTATTGGCTTAGAGGAGAGTGATGACTTGTGAAAGAAGACTAAATATGTCATCTCAATGATAAATGAAGTTGGAAAACAATGTTTTTTCCCTTGTGGTGTTGGGAAGAACATTGAGCAAACCCTGCTCTAGAAAAGTGTTTTTCCTTTTTTTTTTAATTGAGAGAAAAAATATATAGAATTAAATGATATATGTCATTATGAAAATTGTATTTTGGCTCCTAGACACTATTGAAAAGTGGCATGTAGCAACTCTAATATCAATGCCAACGATATTGACATTTTCATTCTACTTTGAAGTCTTTGGGTGGCAAACTCTTGCTATTTTTCTATTCTACTAATAAATACTTTTTGAAAGTATTGATTGTATAATCCTGCTTAAGTGGTTTACCTAAAAATGTGCAGGCCATTATGTTAGGTACTGGGAGATTTGCCTACTTTTCCTTCCACTATTTTTATAAAATACTTATTCAAAGGCAACTGGAGGAGGAGTGGATAGAACTTTGGATGTGGGATCAGGAAAACCTGGCTTCAAGTTCCTCCTCTGACAGTTATTGATTGTATAATCATGCTTAAGTGGTTTACCTAAAAATGCCTCAGGCACTAGGACTTCTCTACAAAGTCATAGAAAATGGGGCTAAAGAGAATTCCCAATGCTGAGGAAATCATGATTTATGACTCTTTATTAGATACTATTGAGACAGCAGTTAAGGACTAAATATAACATATCTTTAAAAAAAAGACAAATTATTCCTAGTATATCTATCAATCATTTCTCAAAAGTAATTGACTATTGCACAAACATCTTCAATCTTTGTAATCTAAATAGTATAACCCAAGTCAATAGGAAGTAGTGGAAAATGAATCAACCTTTTAGTCAGTAGAAGTGATTTCAAGTCTGACTTCAGGAATACACTAGCTGTGTGACTCTGAGAAAGAGTGTAGGTGGCACAGTGGATAGCGTGCTGACCCTAGAGAGACCCAGAGAAGGACTCCTCTTCATAATTTTAAAATCTTGTCTCAGGGGCAGCTAAGTGGCACAGTGGATAGAGCCTCAGCCCTGGAGTCGGGACGACCTGAGTTCAAATCCAACCTCAGACACTTAAGAATTGCCTAGCTGTGGGGCAGCTAGGTGGTGTAGTGGATAAGGCACCAGCCCTGGAGTCAGGGAGTACCTGCGTTCAAATCCAGTCTCAGACACTTAATAATTACCTAGCTGTGTGGCCTTGGGCAAGCCACTTAACTCCATTTGCCTTGCAAAAACCTAAAAAAAATAAAGAATGGCCTAGCTGTGTGACCTTGAGCAAGTCACTTAACTCCATTGCCTTGCAAAAAAACATCTTATCTCATACACTGTCTAGCTATGTGACCTGGGTAAGTCATTTAATCTTGTTTGTCTCAGTTTCCTCATCTGTAAATTGCGCTGGAGAAGGAAAAGGCAAAACACTCCAGTATCTTTGCCAAGAAAATACCTAATGGGGATCTAAATGATTGAAAAATGACTCATGACCCTGAGAAAGTCAGACTCTTAGTGCCCCCAAGCAACTCTATAAACTGGTTACCCCAAAATAGAAATGAATGTTACATAAGAAAAACAATTTGTTGCACACAAGAGGAATTATTTCTACACTGAGATCTTGATTGAGGCAAAATTATGTTTATATTTAGCCAATGAGTTTATGCTATTTGTGGTCAAAATGGAAATTCCAATCCTGATCTAGATGGACCTTTCCCCTTTCTAGAGGTAATTGACCCAATCTAGTCTAAAAGTTTTTGTTTAGTATGCACTTCAGTATTATTCTTTCAATAAAGTGTCTACTTCCATTTAAATTTCTAGCACAACAACAATTTTCATTCTTAGTAAAAATATAATATGTTTTTATAACTTGCTAGAGTGCTCTGAAACATATAATTAAGCAAAGAATAGGAACACTGAAGCAAGGATACTACATGGTTGGAATATTTCAAAGATACCATGAAAGAGTGTCTGAGCCTAGATACATAAAAATCCCAATTAAACAAAACCCCATCTCCCCTCTCAAAAGAATAACTTCCCAGCTATACCATTAGGTAAGCAAATTTTAATTCACTATATTATACCTTCAACATTTAAAAGATTATAGAAATTGCCACTGATAATAAACTTCAAGATGCTCAGATTATAGATTTAGGGCTCAAAAGCACCTTAGAGAATGTCTAGTCCAATGCATTCATTTTCCAGATGAAGAAACTGAATCTTAGGGACGTTAAAAGACCTGTCAGAGTTCACATAGGTAGAAAGAGTCAGATCATAAATCTTATACCAGGTCCAGATTATGAATCATTAACTATACTCATTTAAAGTAAAATGGTGAGTTAATGTATTTTAGAAAAATTTTAAGCAACAGTGATATAAAACAAAAAAAAATCAACTTCTAAAAATTCATTCAACAAGGTCATCTATTTCCAAAGCTTTTTAGTTAGTCATTTTTATTAAAAATTAACCTAAGGTAATTTTAACCTACCAGTCTTATCTTCTGTCCAATTTTCTTCATCATCCAGGTGAACATCTCCATTAATATTAGCTCCAGGTGGATAGGCATGACCCAAGACTCCCCCAGGTCCATCAAAGGGTAGAAAATCTCCATGATCTGACAGAAAATAATCATTTTTTGGAGTAGTCAGGGATTTGACTTCAAAAGTCTTGGAAACAATTATAACACATTATTAAATTCATATGGTTAGTTGTCTTTTAACTAGTTAGTTTCCTTTGGCAAATCCCCTAACTTATCTCTACCACTCCTAAAGGAAGTGTATGAAATCAAGATTCTTTTCTATCTGTTTTTTTTTTAAAGTGGGGTTATTCTTCCAGGCTATTATGGGTTCATTGGATCAAATATTAAGAGCTAAAAAGGACTTGAAAAGTCATGACTTACTGAGTATACATGTCCACCTCCAAGAAAAGGTATTTATATATTGCCCCTATTGTTAGTTCCCAACCCCAATATATAAATGATTTTATATTTCTATTGGATGTATTTTGTTTTTACTTATCAATCTGTCTAACTATCTATTGGGAGAGAGAGAGAGAGAGAGAGAGAGAGAGAGAGAGAGAGAGAGATAAAATTTGGAAATATGAAAGCTCCTTAAGGACATCCTGTTCTGTTTTTTGACTTTGTTTCTACAGCACCTACCCCACTGTCAAGTCCATTGAGGCACTTATATACAGTATAATATATAATAATATAATTTTATATTATATTATTGTGGAATATATTACATATACGTATTTATGTTTAATAATATCTAATAGACACATTGAATTGATCATAAAATCCCAGATTTATCACTGGAAGAGACCTCAGGAACTATCTAGTCCAACCCTTCCCATACCCTCCCATTTTTTTTTTAATAGATGGACAGTCTCAGCAAGGATAAGTGATTTGCCCAATATCACACAGTAAATAACAGAGGCATAATCTGAGTCTTGGTCTCTATACTTTCAAGCTAAGAAGTTTCTCATTTTACTATTGTTGGGGAAAAAAATCCTCATTTTGTTGAGGAAATTGAGTCCCAGAGAATTTGTCTTAATCCAAATCATAGACATAATGATTGTCAAATCCAAGAATTTAAACCTAAAGCCTCTGGTTTGAAATGCAGCATTCATTCCACTGTAGAAAGAGGAAAGGGGAATGGGGGAAAGGAAGAGAGAGAGTATGTTTTTTACCTTGGATGGCAAAAGAGATCATTATGTCAGCTTCTCCTGTCCAGAGCCTGGTAAACGTGAGGGGAATAACATCACTCCAGACTTTCAGAGCTCTCTCTATGGCAACGTCAACATCAGATTTTTTCATATCATCTGTGTAGTTCACAATCCTTTATTAAAGAATTGAAGAAAATTAACCCAAAATCATTATTTTGCATATGAGAAATAAATGACAAAGTGAGACTGCAAGCAACCTCTGCATCAAGCATTACCTGTATGTAACCTCATTTTTTCTCCATTTAGGTTTATAGGGAAAGAAACCAAAAGAGGAAGCATCAGGAAATCCACATCTGGGCTTCTTCATCATCTCCATAGTGTCATCATCCAAATTCCCAGTCACCTTCAAACCTAAAAAGCTTTGCATCTCTTGGATTTTTGCAACCACAGGACTACTGTCCTTCCTACGAACAAACTGCTTCACATCTTTTTCAAGGTGATAGAAGTCTTCTAAGTATTTCTAATGAGATAAGAAGCATAATTATTTGGTCACTCCTAAGACTTTTGACCTAAAACAAATAATAATAGGATCTAATATGGCATAGCATATAAAAAGTCAGTCATGAAGTCAGGAAGACTTGAATTTAAAATTTGCCCAGACACATAATGACTATTTAACTAAGGATAACCTTAATTTCAGTGCCTCAGACAACTCTCTAAGAATATAAAATATAGATAAATGATGGCTTTGTATCAATGAAGGGAATTTTTATTCTAAGAGTAATTACACTGATGAAGTCACAGGTTTGAACAATTAAAAATATACTAATATTGTTAGAATGGTAGAAATAACGTTGTTCTATTGTTCATGTCTCAACTTATTTGAAGTATTCCTCTAGCTTTTCAGAACGAAAGTGAATTGACTATATGTTTTACTTTGTTCTTCAATTAACCATTCATCTTCATAGTTGGTTTTTCCTTCATAGCTAACTTAAAAGTGAATGGATTTCTGCACAAAGAAAAATAAAAGGTATTATACAGAGAAAGTAAAAAAAATCACTTTTGATTCAATTGTGTGACTTTTAGGTGAATTTATCTGGACAATTTTCCTATATTTTTCCTTAAGTTTTCCTTTAAAAATTCCTTAATTCTCCACATCTCTATACTATTATAGACCTTATTAGTATAGAGTGTACCAAAATAAACTTCTATCTCCCTCTATACTATTATAGACCTTATTAGTAAAGAGTGTACCAAAATAAACTTCTATCTCCATAAGACTTTTGCCTTTTCCAAGAGATATATCATCAGCTAAAATTTTTATGGAGTGACATAAACAGAAAGTGTTCTTCCTACCTATTCTAAACTATGGTCTTTTAAACCTTAAACATGCCTAGATGCTGCCTTTCAATCTAATAATTTGTTTATTTAAAAATAACCTGAAGGTAAAGATCTCTTCTCCAACTCTTCCATTGGACTCCTGCCTGCTTAGCCTGAGGAAGTAAAGCCTGTCTTCCCTACATTACCTGGATGCGATCCATACTCAGTTTTCCAGCTGTGGCTGCAGGGTTCAGAGGGTAGGCTGCAGAAAATGCCAGATACAACAGGAGAACTGAAAGACTCTTCATTTCCATCTCCAATGCTGGTCTTTACCCAAGTTGTCAGATTCTGCCAACTATCTTTCCTGAATGCCTCGGTGGTTCCACTTTTATAATCCTCCCTGGATTTTGTTGACATGACCCACTGTCTTGAGTCACAGCTGAGCAGAAGTAGAAATCACCCCCCAAAAAGAAAAATAAAAAAAAGGGTGACATGAGTTTTTTCTTCCTAATTCCTTTCAGCTTTCCAATTTTGCAATGCCGAGGCATGATTAAGATGCAGGAAATGCTTCCTGTACTTTCATGAAGGAAAACTTGAATATCTGAATCTAGAAATAAAAATTATACTAAACCCTCTCATTAGAGGGTTGTGCGTGTTTTGTGTGTGTGTGTGTGTGTGTGTGTGTGTGTATGTTTGTGTGTGTTTGTGTGTGTGTCTACGGAGGACGATGACTTTGTAAAAATTCAAAATGGTCCAGATTTTTTTTAAAGCAATGCAGTTTTGTGCTCAATTAATTCTAATCCCTAATACCAGTATCTACACACAAATAAATAGAATACAAGCACCAGTAGAATGTAAACTTCTTGAGGGCAAGGATAATCTCATTCTTTTACCTTTTTAATAGCAATTCCTGGTTCAGTGTTTGACACATAGTAGACTATATTAGAAACTAAATTGAATAAAAGAGGAAAAATTTGCAGGACAATTGACTATTGTCTATGGTCATTACAATTAATGTCAGATAATTAATTTACAGAATTTTAGAGTTAAAAGGGCAACTAGGTGGCTTAATGGATAGAGAGCCAAGCCTGGAGTAGGGAAGACTGTTCTTTCTGAGCTCAAAACTGGACTCAAACACTTTCTAGAAGTGTGATCCTGGGCAAGCCCTTTAACCTTATCTATAAAATGAGTTGGAGAAGGAATAGAAAAAGTATTCCAGTATCTTTGCCAAGAAAACTCAAAATGAGATCATGAACAGTCAAGTAAAACTTAGCAATATTTATTCATTTATAGAGCTAAAAAGAACATTAAAACCAAATTGCCCTGGCTCTTATCCAATGCATGATTTCATTCTACATCATCTCCAGTATATGGTTATTCAGCCTAGAGACTTCTAGGGATAGGAAACTCATTACATGATGAGGAAAGTCATTCCACTTTTGAACTGGTCAATCTGTTAGACAGTTGTTTCAAAGTGAACCTTTGTGTAAAGGTCCGGTACACTAAGAGAGTGAATTCATTTGGGTGATTCCTTTATTTCCCTGACTTGTGAGTCCCATCTAGGAGACTTGGGGAAATGTAAACAGGTACAATAAATATCAACAGAGAAATTGTTGTTGTTTTGCTATTTTAAAATTAAAAGGCCAAATAAAACAAAGCTAGATCTAACCACATCACTCCCCTCTTTAATAAATTCCTTTGACTTCCTATACTTCCAAGATAAGGTCTTCTGGCTTTTAAAGTCCCTTATAATCCAGTCCCTTCTGATCTTTCCAATCTTCTATACTTTACCCCAATTTGACATACTGTATGAATTAATGACACTGACTTTCTTGCTTCTTTGATCCATTTATAATGACTGTCCCTCTCCTTTGCCTTCTGACTTTTCTGGCTCCCTTTAAGATAATTCAATTACATGAACTGAAGCTGAGTGAAGGGAGCAGAACCTAGAGAACACTGTACGCACTGATCAACTGTGATGGACATAATTCCTCTCAGCACTTCAGAGATCAAGGACAACCTTAAAAGACCTGCTATGGACAATGCTATCCATATCCAGAGGGGGAAAAAAACACCACGGATTCTGAATACACTTTTTTAAAACTTCTCATATGTTTTTTCTTCCCATCCCATGGTTTTTGTTTGTTCCCTTTAGTTCTAACTCCTCTTACACAAAGTGACTAATATGTAAATAAGTTAAATACAAATGTACATGTACAATTTTTACCAGACTACTCTCTGCCATGGGAAGGAAAGATAGGGTGGTAGAAAAAACATGGACACATGAATTTGCAAATGGAGGAATGTTGAAAAACTACCATAGCATATAATTGGAAAAATAAAATTTCAAGGAAAAAAGAAATTAAAATACTACCTTCTTCAAGAGACCTTCCTTGTCTGTCCTCTTTCCTCAGTCCATTTTACCCACTGCATTCTAATTCTATTTTATGCTGCTTTTCCTTAGCTTCCTCTGTTGGATAGTGATATCTTTGACAGACTGTTTAGGCCTTTCTTTATATTTCCAGTGCTTTCCATAGCACCTGCCAATTACTGGGTGCTTATTTGACTGACTGAAAACAGAAATCTTGGATAACAAACAGAAGTTCTCCAAAGAACAACCCTCTACAAATATTTAAATGTTTCCATTTAGTTTCAGTCTAGAAGAGACTCTTCCTGCATTAGCCCCTTTTGCTCCCAATAGGACTGAACTGGTTTTCAGAATTCATTCTGAGAAAAATCAGTTGTTCTCTATCCTAGATCCTCTTGTAGTTTTCTGTAGCTCCCAGCAGATGTCTCCAGATGCTGCTTTCTATTGGGTCCTCATCTGCAACTACATATAGGAGTGATCCAAAGGTTTTTCCCTCTCTGACTCTTCTTCCCCCTCACTCCCACATTTCTGTGTTATTAGATTTAAAAAAAAACACCTCCTACAGCAAAATTATTTGTCATTAGGTGCTTCCTACTTTCTGAGGAAAACCAGAAGAAATCATAGCAAATGTCTGTAGACAGGGTGTATTAGTAAATATTTAACAACCAACTCTCAAAAAAAAAAAGTACTCACAATAAATTTTTAGTTTAATCTGCATTCTTAACATTTTCTCTTTCATGTTGTCATTAATCATCTAAACAACAAAGTACTGATTTAATAATGATCTGTAATCTCTGCCCATTTCCAAGCTATAAACACACTAAAAAATTTAACAATCAGCCCTGGGCACTGTCAGGTGCTGCTTCAGTACATCCTGATTGTAGGTCATAACTTTAGAATAGTATAGGACCTTGGAGACCATATAGACTAGCAAATTTTATAGATGAAGAAACTAAAGCCCAGAGAAAAAAGGCGACGTGTATGATCACCCAGCAAGTAGTAAAACCATGATGTGGACCCAAGTTTTCCTAACTCCTGCAGTCCACTCACTATACCACCCTACCTTCAAATAGTGGTTGTTTCTCTCTAGTGAACCTCTGTGTGAGGGTCCAGTACACTAAGAGAGTGAATTCATTTGAGTGATTCCTTTATTTCCCTGACTTATAAATCCCATCTAGGAGACCTGGGGAAATGTAAGCTGGTAACTCCAGTATACTGAGATTTTAGGTTACAATAAATATCAACAGAGTAATTGTTATTGTTTTGTTATTTTAAATTAAAATGCCAAATAAAACAAAGCTAGATCTACCTACATCACTCCCCTCTTCAATAAATTCCTTTGACTTCCTATTACTTCCAGGATAAGATCTTCTGGCTTTTAAAGTCCCTTATAATCTGGTCCCTTCTGATCTTTCCATTCTTATACTTTACCCCAATTTGACATACTGTATGAATTAATGACACTGACTTTCTTGCTTCTTTAATCCCTTTATAATGACTGTCCCTCAAATTAGAAATGTTCTAAGATAGTGATTATTTCTCTCCAGGTTTTATTTTTTCCAGAACAACCCTCACAATTAATTAATAAAACCCCGGACTTTAAAAATCTACTGTAGATTTTTAGATTGCATCTCACTAGGACAAAGGAGAAGACAAGGGGAAAGAACTAGATGGAGAATGAGTAAACTTGTTTCTTCAGATTTTTTTTGTGGTTTCAATTCCTCTATTTTCTTTCCCTTTTCTCTAAAGTCCAAAGTGATGTAGAGGGATGTGAGGGGAAGGTTAGGCTGCTTTTCTAATTTAGAGGTTATCTAGTTTAGTTGAAATGTGAAAGGTAATCAGTGGGAAGAGACTAGGTGCAATAGCAAGAAATGATTATAGTAATCTGCTGTTTGATGAACCCAAAGGGTCCAATTATTGGGATATAAACACTCTCTTTGATAAAAACTATTGGGAAGGGGCGGCTAGGTTTTGTAGTAGATAAAGCACTGGGCCCTGGAGTCAGGAGTACCTGGGTTCAAATCCAGTCTCAGACATTTAATAATTACCTAGCTGTGTGGCCTTGGGCAAGCCACTTAACCCCATTTGCCTTGCAAAAACCTAAAAAAAAACTATTGGGAAAATTGGAAGTTAGTATGGGAGAAATTTGGATAAGACCAACACCTCATATGCTATACCAAGGTAAGATCAAAATGGATACAGGATTTAGACATAAAAAAAAATATTATAAACAAACCAAGAGATCAAGTAATGGTTTACCTGTTGTATCTATGGAAAGGGAAGCAGTTCATGACCAAGGAAGAAATGGAGAACATCATTAAAAACAAACTAGACAATTTTGATTACATTAAATTAAAAAACTTTTTGCACAGAAAAACCCACAAAACCACCAAGATCAAAAGATATGTAGTAAATTGGGAAACAAGTTTTACAACTGGTATTTCCAACAAAGGGCTCATTTCTAAAATACACAGAGTACTGAGTCAAATTTATTTTTAAAAAAGCCATTCCCCAGTTGACAAATGGTCAGAGGATATGCAAAGGCAATTTACAGACGAGGAAATCAAAATGATCCATAGTCATATGAAAAATTGCTCTAAATCACTAATTATTGGAGAAATGCAAATTAAAGTAACTCTGGGGTACCACCTCACCCCTCTCAGACTGGCCAATATGACCAGAAAGGATGATGATCAATGTTGGAAGGGATGTAGGAAATCTGGGACACTATTACACCATTACTGTGAACTCATCCAATCTTTCTGGAGAGCAATTAGGAATTATGCCCAAAGGACAACAAAAATGTGTATACCCTTTGACCCAGCAATACCACTACTGGGTCTATATCCAGAAAAGATTATGAAAAAGGATAAAAACATCACTTCTACAAAAATATTCATAGTAGCCCTGTTTGTGGTGCCAAAGAATTGGAAATTAAGTCAATGTCCTTCAACTGGGGAATAGCTTAACAAACTGTGGTATATGTATGTGATGGAACACTATTGTTCTATTAGAAACCAGAAGGGATGAGAATTCAGGGAAGCCTGGAATGATTTAATAGCAACATGGGGGTGATGGTCAACCTTAATGACTTGCTCATTTCAGCAGTGCAACAATCAGGCACAATTTTGAGGTATCTGCAATGGAGAATACTATCTGTATCCAAAGAACTGCGATGTTTGAACAAAGACCAAAGACTATTACCTTTAATTTAAAAAAAAAAGTTATCTTATTCTGTAATTTTGCTATCTCCTATACTTTATGTTTCTTCCTTAAGGATATGATTTCTCTCTCATCACATTCAACTTAGATTAATGTATATCATGGAAACAACGTAAAGGCTAACAGATTGCCTTCTATGGAGGGTGGGGGGAGGGAAGCAAGATTAGGGGGAAAATTGTAAAATTCAAAATAAATAAAATCTTTCTTTAAAAAAAAAGAAATGTGAAAGGTAGAAAAAAAACTCACTCAATGATCACAACTCCAGCTCTATCGAGGAAGAAATGATTGCTACTCAATCATTTCAGATATGTCTGACTCTTCATGACCCCGTTTTGAGGTTCTCTTGGCAAAGATATTGAAGTGGTTTGCCATTTCCTTCTCCAGTGGATGAAGGCAAACAGAGGTGACTTACCCAGGGTCACATAGCTAGTAGATACTTGAGGCCAGATTTGAACTCAGGAAAAGGAGTCTTCCTGACCAGGTCTGGAATTCTATCTAATGTATCACCTAGGAAACCCTGTGAAAAAAAATTGTTTTCCTTTTTTGGGTGAAGGGATGTTTTCAGGGCAGGGGTGGCTTAATATGAATTGCACTGACCACATTTGAATCATGTATTTTCCAAATTATGGAATATATAATTAACAAATATATGTAATCTTATCTGTGACTATAAGTATGGAGTAAGTTTTATGTCATAAACTGTTCAGGGTAGTATGCTGGAAAATTTGCCCTGAAGCAGGTAAGTGATCATCAAAATTGATCTGCGGAAGTTAGTGAAGATGGTCTCCTGAGTCAGAAAAGTGTGATTGTTCACTCACCTCAGGATATGTCAGTCATCTTGCTCTGCTAATGACTTTAGGCAGATTGACTTCAGACAGAACAAGATAGGGAAAGGCAGAACTAAATTTCACATCATTTGAAAAGAGAAAGAGTTTTGATGATTGCAAGCTCCCTGAGAGCCAACAAAATGTAGTAACCCAAAGAGCTAAGGCTATATTGCTCCACTGAAAGTCAAAGTGCTCAGGACTACAGTCCTATTTGACCAAATTTGGATTATTGTGTTCAGTTCTGAGAACCTTATTTTAGGGAGATCATTAGTTAACTGGAGAGTATCCAGAGTAGGACCTCTTGACAGTATAGGACTCTGAGTTCATGTCAATAAAGGATTAGTCAAAGGTACAGGGATTATTTTTGCCTGGAGAAGAAAGAGCAGGCTTAAACATGATCGCCGCATATCACTATTGGAAGGGAAGTGACATCAGCCGGAGAATAGACTTGTTCTTTATGGTACCAGAAGGCAAAACCAGGAGTAATAAGAAGTTGCAAAAAAGGTAGGTTTAAATGGGTAAGGACAAACTTTCTAATGATGAGAACTATTCACAAGTGGGATGGATTACCTCTGGAGGGAATAGGCTTCCTCTTATGGATGATGTTCAAGCAATAGCTGAATGACCACCTGTCATGTGTGTTGGACCAGATAATAACTTATGTTATCTCTTAGAACTCTAAAATTTTTGATACTGTGAGGAAAGGGATCATTATGGGCAATTCTTTATAGATGACCTTTTCAATAATAAGAGTCAAAAATCAGTTTCTGATTATTGAAAGAGATTGATAATGTATATAAAACATATAGCATAAATAAAATATCTATAAATGAAAATGTGAACAAAATAGTTAAATACAAAGTAACTTGGGTAGGAAGACTACAGCATTTGAAGACAATCAAGAAAGATTTAAGAGATGTCTCTTAAAAGAAGAGAGGAATTTTCAGAGATGAAAGTATTCAGGGAACTGCAGTGTCCACATGGGAGCAATGATTGTTTGCAGCATATGAGATTGAGACTGAGTGTTGCAGCATATGAGCAGAGAAGACTGATGTGGATGAATTCCAAAGTATGGAAGAAGTGGAAAAGAAATTCTTTTGAATAGGAATGTTCCATAGTCATCTTAAACTTTCAAAAGAAATAGAGAATTTTGAAAGGATAGTGTATTTGAGGGAAAGTTAATAAGTTCTATTTTGGACATGTGCAAAGCATTTTGCAACTTTTTTAAAAGGCAAATACCCCTGATGTAAGTATAATTTTTTGCCCTGATGTAGATTTGAAATTTTAAGTTACACCTAGAGCTGAGAGGCAGGTAGGAGGAAACCGACCTGAAGTCCGAAAGACTAAATTCAAATCTGGACTCAGACACTCACTGGCTATGTGACTTTGGGCAGGTCACTTAACCCTGTTTGCTTCAGTTTCTCATCTGTAAACTGAGCTAGAGAAAAAAAATGGCAAACTACTTCAATACCTTTGCCAAGAAAATCCCAAATGGAGTGATGAAGAAATGACAGAAGGATATCAAGGATCTTGGGCACTACTTTCTAATGTCTACTACAAATAAAGTTACAGAATCATTTACTATTCCAAGAACAATCTGGTCTTGTAGTTTCTAGATGAAGTTGAGAAAAGTCATAATTCTGAGAAATACAACAATCTTTTCTTGAATAATGAAATTAATATTCTTTTAATGATATAGATATATATGTATGAGATGTGATTTCATATAAATATATTTTATAATCATTGAAGTTTGTAAAGCTTGTATCATTTCATTTGATCCTGTGAGATAGATAATAATATATAATAATTATATTAATATAATAATTCTCCTTTTGTAGATGAGGAAACTGAAACTAAGAGAGGTTACATGACTTACCCAAGACCATACAATCTAGCAAATATCTGAGGCAGAATCTGAACTCAGAGTGTCCTGATTCCAAGTACAGTACTATGGTGCCACCTACTTGCTACATCATCACCAACACCATCATCTACCAAAATCCTACTTCATTGCCCCATCATGAATTAGAGATGATTTAGGGTCCTTACAGACCATGCCATCAGCATGCAAGGTGTAGCAGGTTATATTAGATATTCAAGCAATGACAGTTGATGTGTATCTTGGCTGAAAACCAGACTATCTCGACTTCTGGATCAGGAAACACCCCTCTTCTGAGTACCTGACCATACCACTACTAGGTTTTTAGTACAAAAAAATACAGAAAAAAATCCATTTGTGTAAAAATATTTATAGCTGTTATTTTTTGTAGTGACAATGACCTGGAAACAAAGGAGGAAATTTTCATCATTTGGGGAATAAATGAATATATATTATGTTCTATTAATGTAAAGGAATGTTATTGTGCTGTAAAAATGATGAGCAGGACTAGTAAAGAGAAGTCTGGGAAAATTTAAATGAAATGATGTAGAACAAAGTTAACTAAACCAGGAGAACAATTTGTACAGTCATAGCAACATTGTAAAGAAAAATAAGTTTGAAAGACCAAAGAACTCTTATGAATGTGATGGTCAACCATAACTTCAGAGAACTGAAGAGAAAGTATATTAGTCTTAAACCCAGAGAGGTATGATGGACTCAAAGTATAGAATTAGGTAATGTACTTGTAGACATGGCAAATATGTGGATTTATTTTTTTGACTATGTTTTTTCATTAAAAAGATTTTGTTTTTCATTCCTTTATTTTTTAATTGGAAGGGAAGGGTCTTAGGAGGGAAAGAGAAATGAATGATAGGGTTCCCTTTGCCCTCAAAAAATATCTTAAAAACATTTACATTGAAGAGAAAGAAGTTCAGAAGAAAACACAGAGAAATAAGCAGGACATCTTTAAAAGTAATATGTTGAATATATTATGCACTTTTAAAATCAAGCTATAATTAAATGAAATTTGAATTTGCTTGTATGTCTAAATATTCTTTTGTGATAATTGTTAAATTCATACTAAAAAAGGAATTAATGATTGCCACTTAGCTAGATAAATTTATTGATGTTTTGCTTTCTTTTTGTGGGCCTCAAATTACTTTTGACCTATATTTTTGCCTATGTCCTATAAAGAAGATACACTTGAGTTTAAGTTGATATTTTCCTCCTTCTGGTACTTCATAGCTAGAACAAGGAAACTTTCTGAGTTGACAAATATGTTGTAATTCTGTGTACAAAGAAACATCATCTTTTGAGTTATTCCTTTATTGCTATTATTATTATGATGGATCAAGGTACTATGATGATAGAATGAAGGTTTGAATTGCAGAAAAATACTGCTAACAGCACCATTACATGAGTAATAATAGTCGATGGGCCTATTTACTTCTGTCAGGGGGATTATAGTCATTGAACTGGAAAGTCCCTTAGAGATCAAGTCCTCTCATTTTCCATATAAACAAACTGAAGGCTCAGAGAGTTGAACTAGTGGGGCAGATAGGGACCATATGCCCTAAATAGTGAGGATCAGAGCTGCAATTCAAACTCTTGATCCCATATCCAGGACTTTTCCCACTATACCAAATTGCTTCTCTATCATAAAACATTACAAAATATAAAAATTAAAACTCATGGCAGTAAAAATCAGATAGGTGGAACCAATGCTTTCATGCATTGTAACCTTTTAAGCTGCAGATGACTCTTTTAGATCTATTGGAGTAGTTTCCATGAGCAGCCACATCCTTCAATTAAGATCCAGCAAAATGTGAATGTGAAGAGATTCCTCATTTACCACTATCATCTCTCTAACTACTGGGGAAATCATTCAGGAACAATAAAACTTTGAGGTCAATGATGAAGAGCAGTCATTTTTCTTTTACGGGAGTAGGTTATTGCCAGGGCTGAGAGATAATTTCAGCATGACACATTATTTCATAACAATATCCATACACACATCAACACATTCTTCTATTGAAAGTCCATACTTTTTTTTTAATTCTACTGTCACAAGGGAACATTCTTCACTAAATAATCCATCTAAAACCCAGTCACTGAAATTTCAAAAGTCTGTGACTGTACCTTCTGGTATAGTTCATAACCTCTCTAAGTCTGTTTTAGGAAGATTTTTGGCCAGAAAGAAAAGACTGTTCCTTAGAAAATGGAGGCTCTGAGAAGAGATATCCCATCAGAGAGAGAGAGAGAGAGAGAGAGAGAGAGAGACCCTAGAATTAGAGGAAATTTGTAAGATATATAGATATATCTATATCTATATCTATATCTATATCTATATCTATATCTATATATATACAAGTTTCTATTACAATAGCTCTGGGTAGTACCAGTTCATACATTTCCTGGGGCAGGGAAACCTTTTTTGATTGCTCTAATTATTAGAAAGTTCATCCTCATATGAAGTTCCCCTGCTTTGCAACATCTACCTCTGAGTCTTAGTTCTACATACTGAAACTACACTGAATCAGTCTAGTTCTTCTTTGATGTGTGAAAAAATAACCTGAAGTCTTAGTGGACTGTAAGCTCAATATGTTAGCCATATGATTTGACATTACCTCAAAAAAATGAATTACTTCTTGAGCTACATTTTTCTAAGCACAAAATCCAAAATCTGGGAAGTCATAGGTTTAGTCAGAATATAACTATTGTATGAAGTTTTAGTTCCCACATTTTAGAAGGAACTTTGTCAAGCATGGGTATATCTAAGCAGCTCTTAATTTTTTTGTGTGTCACCAGATCCATTGGTTTTATACAGATCTCTTTTTAGAAGAATGTCTTTATGAATATAAAATAAAATACAGAGGATTATCAAGGAAACTAATATGTGAAAATAGTTTTTACACTTATACATATCTATCCAAACATACATGCATACATACATACATACATACATATTTAAATGCATAGATCCCAAGTTAAAAACTTCTGATAGAGGAAGCATAAACAAGGTGATTAGCATATAGATTGAATCAAGGCATTTGGAGGGGAGGGCTTATCCTGGAAAAGAAAAAACTTTGAAAAAGAACAAAATTTCTGTCTTCAAGAATTTGAAGGCATCTTAGATTTCATTTTGTTTACTCCAATTCAAGGCAACAAACATTTATTAGTAGCCTACTATAAGCCAAGACACTGGGATATAGGGACAATTAAACAATCTCAATCTTCAAGGAAAGGAGTTGTTTTTTCGAGGCAAATGGGGTTAAGTGGCTTGCCCAAGGCCACACAGCTAGGTAATTATTAAGTGTCTGAGATCAAATTTGAACCCAGGTACTCCTGACTCCAGGGCCAGTGCTCTATCCACTGTGTCACCTAGCTGCCCCCAAGGAAAGGGGTTCTACATTATCTTGTTTTATTCCTTTTTTCATAACTGATTATTTTATTTTTTTAATTTATGGGATATATGTAACAGTATAAGCATATATGTAACAGTGTAAAAAAAAGAAATATTGCTGAAACCTATTATGGTACAACTTGCTATTTCTTGCAATACTACTACTACTAAGTATATTTCCAAAGATGATTAAAGGAACAAAGAAAAGAACCTATAGGTTCTAAAATGTTTATAGCAGCTTTCTTTGTGGTGTCAAAGAACTGGAAATTGCAACGATGTCCATCAACTGAGGAATGACTGAACAAGTTGTGTTACAAGATCATGATATAATATCTTGTTTTATTACAAAGGACAAAACTAAGATCAGTGAGTGGAAGCAAACTTTTAACTCCAACATAAAGAAAAAGTTTCTACCAATTAAAACTGTACATAGAATCAGGAAATCTAAAGAATGACTCTCAGCACATTGGGTGGAAGATGATAGGAAAGGATGATTTATTTATAGATATGGACAAAAAACACAGATGGATTGAAGTCTAGACTATTGGAGGGAATGTCCAGATAGACAAGATAGCAAATTCATTGAAGAATTGAAGTACACTGTCATATATACCCCCAGAAGCTTTTTCTTCTCCAAACTAAACATCTATTCATCACTCTGATTTCCCTTTTCTACGGACCCTCAAGCTAATTATGTTCTTTTTAAAGTAAGCCATTCTGAAGCCTGTCTATAAGTCCATATGCTTCTGAGAATCTGCATTCATGATGAAAGGGTGGGGGGAAAGGAATGGAGGCTTCTCAAATTGAACCAGCATTAGTTTCAGTTTTTCGTGATGAAAAGTTTCATTAGCTGGCCGAATGCTCTCATCTACCTTAGGAAACCTTGAAGAAGTTGGAAACCACCCGCCTTCTGTTGCAGATTCCTAGCTGAATTTCAACCAGAAAAGCAGAATTAGTTTGCCCTCAGGCTCCAATCTCATAGTTCCATGCAAGGAAACTTTCAAAAACTCCCTAGATAACATCTTACCAGACAAACTTCTGAATATAATTAGATTTCACATTTTCTCTTCTGGGGCATAGTTCTGTCACTAAGCAAAGCAGATGATTTTCACTACTGGGGTTCCAATAGGAAAATGACTGGTTTTCAAGATTCCTGTGTCTAGACTGTTTAGTGTAAAATCAAATGATCAGTACTTTATCATCCATTGGCTAAATCAATTCTAAAGAAATCTGGCCTTCAAGAGCTCACAGACACAAGCAGATTTCCAGAAGCATTATGGACAGTTATAGACAGGTTTCAGAATGGCTTACTTTTAAAAGAACATTATTACCTTGAGTGTCTGTAGAAAAGGGAGATCTGGAAGTGGTGCTTAGTTTGGAGAAGTAAAAGGTTGCTGGGGGTTATGTATGCAAAGTACCTGACTTCCCCAATCTCTCTTTTATTCTTCATTTTCTTTGTTTATGCCACCTGTGTCAGCAGTATCCTATTCTTCTCTCTTACCAATATAGCTTCTAGAAAAGGTTTCTTATAGCTTTCATTTATATATTGTGGAAATTAGTCCATGGGTTACTTCTCTGGTAAATTTTCATTTTAAATTTTATCTCTAAACATGAATTAAAAAGCTCAATCTCCTACCATTTTAGGAATCATCAAGAATTGAATATGGAGTTAGGGTTAGAAGACATTTGGGAGTGGAGGGAACAGTGGTTTTCCAACTTATGAAATATTATATTTGCTTTCATTTAACAATGGTTCTGTTTCTCAAACTAAAAGGTAATCATCATTAGGGCCCATTGCAGTTCTAAAAAGTATCTGATCCAATGAAACTCCAGATAATTAAATCTTTTTCCTTCAATCATTCTATACTTTATCATAGTACCTGTGGATGGATGCTCAAACTCACTTTGACAGCTAGATTTAGAATTATCTGAATTACCAAATCATCATCAATTTACCAATTTGGCAAGTCGACTCTCATTTCCAGGCTAAGTGCCAAACAAAACCACAGTAAAGGAAACCTAGGGAAGAAGGACATATAGACAGACAGCAATTAAATCCTGACTCCTATCCACCCCTTCATCTACTTTTTTAACAAGTCAGTAGAACAATAGAGCACCACACAAAGCCTATCTCAAAAAAAGAATGTTCTGGATTATTTCTGTACCCCAGTCAGGTTGAGTGGCACATGCCTATAATCCCTTTTACTACATGGGCTGAGTCAGCATCATTGGAACCTAGGAGTTTTGAGCTGCAATAGGGCTAAAGCTGATTGGTATCTGTTCTAAAATCATGTCTTTTCTCTGGAGCAGACTGTCTGAGGAGGAGCTAAATATCCCAGATCCTATAAATACATATGTACCCCCTAAAGTTTACTTTGATCGGGTTGGTTCCTCTTTCTCCTTCTAAGTATTACCAAGAGCAGCAAGATTGCAGTCAGTCTCTCATCAATCAGCAATAGTAATTGCCCTGCTGTCTTTTTAAATATTATGGCTAAATTACTACTTTGACAAATATATAGGTGAAACTAAGTATTGCTCCTACCATTCAGTATACCCTTTGAATAATGTGAAAAAATGCATCTAAATGAGCCATTTTCCTTGGAGAGGAAACAGTTGAGGAATTGGGTAAAAAGATCACTACACTGAAACTGAGGCAAGACATTATAATGATGGGAAACTGCAATGATCCAGACAGCTGAAGTTCTCTATCTCTGACAAAGCAAAGTACACAGTGATGTTTTAGCTTGACTGAACAATAAATTAGTTTCCCCAAAAGAGAAGAAACTAACACAGGGAAATTCTAAACTGGATCTGATACTAACAAACAAGAAATAGTTACAAAGATAAAAATGATGGAAAGTTGCCATTTTTACTTGTAATTTATGACAGAGAAAGAAGGCTAGACATAGTCTAACATGCACTCAAGATTTTAGGAAATCATATTTCTTTGTTTTTAAAGAAAGATTTTATTTATTTTGAGTTTTACAATTTTCTCCCCATCTTGCTTCCCTCCCCCACCCCGCACAAAAGGCAGTCTGTTAGTCTTTACATCATTTTCATGGTATAAATTGAACTAAGTTGAATGTGATGAGAGAGAAATAAAATCCTTAAAGAAGAAAAATAAAATATAAGAGATAGTAAAATTACATAATAAGATAATGGGTTTTTTTTCCTAAATTAAAGGTAATAGTCTTTGGTCTTTTTTCAAACTCCACAATTCTTCCTCTGGATACAGATGGTATTCTCCATTGAAGAAAGCCCAAAATTGCCCCTGATTGTTGCACTGAAGGGATGAGCAAGTCCATCAAGGTTGATCATAACCCCCATGTTGCTGTTAGGTTATACAATATTTTTCTTGTTCTGCTCATCTCCCTAAGCATCAGTTCATGCAAATCCTTCCAGGCTTCCCTGAATTCCCATCCCTCCTGGTTTCTAATAGAGCAATAGTGTTCCATGACAAACATATACCACAGTTTGTTAAGCCATTCCCCAATTGAAGGACATTCACTTAATAGGAAAGCATATTTCAAAAGGATTGGAGAAAAATAATTGGGATCCTATGGATTAAAATCCTACAGAAGTCATAGAGGAAAATAGAATAAAATTCTGAAAAAAAAATAGAAAGCAACTCCAAAAAAAAGAAGGGGGGGAAAAGAACAAGAGTTGTCTGAAGAGAACAATATAAATATATAGGAAACTCATCAATCAAGTTATATTTTTAAAAAGTATACAAACAATGGAAGCAGAGTAAATAATAAAGGATATATATATACAAAAATACATTATGGACAGATAGTGTCAAGGGCAACAAAAGTTCAAAAATGCGTTGAGACTGGGAAGCAAAGCTAAGGGCAACAACAAATGTTTAACATTTTTAGCTATACTATGGGAAAGAGGAAAGGAAGTAGAGATTGCAAAAAGATGGCAAAGCTTTATCAAGATTCAGTTCAAGCTAATTTTATTTCCTTTTCTGACAAGATTAGTAAATTGGAATATTAGAGAAATACTCTAATTATAAAGTATTTGATAACATCTCGTACTGCTCTTATGGAAATGATAGAGCTATTTGGTCTAAACAGTAAAATAAATAGATGAATCTAAAATTTGTTAATTGACCAGACTTAAAGAAATGTCATTAATGATTCAAAAAAGATGGGTGGATTATAGACAGTAACCCAATTGAACTCTCCCATCATTCCCTACCAAAGATTTTAAAATTATTCTACAAATCAAATTTCGATTTGAAGTGGCAGAACCAACAAAAAATTCAGAGTGAAATATTTTTCTAGCCTAGGGTAACTTCAGAGGTTGGCAGGAGTTGGCAGGAGAAGTCTGTGACACTGGGGTGCAACCTAACCTGGAGCATGGTAGCAGCACCATCTGTGGGTGAGTGACTGCACATTTGGAAGCTCTCAGCCCAGAGACAATAAGAAGTTGGACAACTGCTAGTACTTGTTACACCTGGAGCCAATTCACAACTCAATTGCCCATAAATAGTTCTGGATCACCACTGATCATCACCTAAAAGAGATTCCAAAATGAAAACTCCCAGCAATATGATAGACAAATTCTGGAGCCCCCAGTCAAGGAGAGAATACTGCAAATATCCAGAAAGAAACAATTCCAACATCATGGAGGCACAATCAAGATCACACAAGATTTAACAGCTTCCATATTAAAGTAGTGAATGATCTGGGATATGATGAAACAGAAGGCAAAGGAGCTAGCATTATAACTAAAAAATAAACTTCCCAAGCAGAACTTCAGGGGAAAATGGATATTTAATAAAATAGAGAACTTTTACGTATTCCTGATGAAAAGACCACAGTCAAACAGAAAATTTGACATTCAAACTTAAGACTCAAGCATAAAATGTTAAATACAAAAGAATAATCATAAGGGACCCAATTAAATTAAACTGGTTACATTTCTATATGGAAAGATTACACTCCTAAGAACTTTATTCTTAGTATGGCAGTTAGAGTAAACAAGTGTGAGTCGATTATGCTGGGATGATCTCCAAACAAAGAGAATGTAGGGGGTGAGGAAGAGGTTTGGGCTGGGATAAGGGAGAAAGGAGAGATAGAATGGGGAAAATTTTCTCAGTTAAGGAAACACAAAAAGAACTTTTTTAGTGGAGAGGAAAATGGTGGAGTGGCAGGCAAAGCTTGAATTTTCTTCTCAATAGAATTAGTGAAAGAGGGAAGATTTTATTTATAGATAGAGATATCTGAGTTTAGGTAGATATGAATATATATATATGTACATATATATATATATACCTGAGTCTATAGATAGAGAGATAGTTACATAGATAGATAGATGGATAGATAGAGATAAACACACACACACACACACACACACACACACACACATATATATATATTCAGTTGGATGTGTGTGTGTGTGTGTATACACACACAAAGTTCACAAAGTTGGGTATAGAAATCTATTTTATCCACTAAGGAAATAGGAGGGGAAGGGAAAAAGAAATATAAGGGGAAAGATAATTATTATGGTGGTAGTGGTTGGAAGTAAAACACTTTTTTTAGGAGGGATTGAATAATAAGAAAAAGTGAAGGACAAACTGAACAGTATAGGATGGAGGGAAATACACAGTAAATCCTAACTGAATGTGAATGGGATGAGCTTACTCAAAACACAGAAACACAGCAAAAGGAATAGAAACGAGTCTCCAGCATTACATTGTTTACAAAAGACACATATAGAACAGAAGGATATAAACAGAATTAAAATAAAAGACTGGAGCAGAATCTATAAAGCTTCAACTAAAGTAAAAAAGGTAGGGGAGTAATCATCATCTCAGACAAAGTATAAGCAAAGTAGACCTAATTAAAAGAGATAATCAGGGAAACTACATTGTGTTAAAAGGTACCATAAAAGTGAAGCAATATTTAAAAAATTAAGGGAAATTTCTCTGATGAAGGCCTATTTCTTAAATATGTAAAGAACTGGATCAAGTTTATAAAATAAGAGTCATTCCCCAAGTGATAAGTGGTCAAAGGATACGAATAGGCTGTTTTTAGATAAAATCAAAGCCATTTATAGTCATATGAAAAAATGCTCTAAATCACTAATAATGAAATTCAATTTAAAACAATTCTAAGGTACCACACTCAATAGAAAGTAAAAATGCTGGAGTAGTTGAGGGTAGTAAATATAATAATGGACTATTGGTGAAATTGTAAAATGATCCAACCATTCTGAAGAACAATTTAGAACTAAATCTAAAGGACTATAAATCACATAAAATCTTTGACCCAATATTACTAGATCTGTATTCCAAAGATATTTTTAAAAAAGGAAAAAAGATTTATATGTGCAAAAATATTATATCAGTTCTTTTTGCACTGACAAAGATTAGAATATTGAGGGGATGCTAATCAATTGGAGAATGGCTGGACATATGATTGTAAAGGGGAATAACTGCTATTAGAAATAATGAGGTGAATGGTTTTAGTTAAAAAAAAAAACATGGGGGCAGCTAGGTGGCACAGTGGATAGAGCACCGGCCCTGGAGTCAGGAGTACCTAAATTCAAATCTGACCTCAGACACTTAATAATTACCTAGCTGTGTGGCCTTGGGCAAGCCACTTTACTCCATTGCCTAGTAAAAACTAAAAAAAAACAAACAAACAAACAAAAAACATGACAAGAACTCTGTGAATTGATACAAAATAAAGTGAGAACCACTGTGTATTATAACAATAATGTAATAATAATCAGCTGTGAAAGATTAGGCTACTCTGATGAATACAATGATCCAAGACACCTAAGGACTCATCATGAAAAATGCTTTCTATGTCCAGAACAGCATGAACTCTAATGAA
Organism: Macrotis lagotis; assembly: GCF_037893015.1. Taxonomy (NCBI): domain Eukaryota; kingdom Metazoa; phylum Chordata; class Mammalia; order Peramelemorphia; family Peramelidae; genus Macrotis; species Macrotis lagotis. The sequence continues at coordinate 776,137,855 of NC_133658.1, forward strand.
CTCTTGAGTATATATATTGAAATACACTTTTCTTCCCTTAGTTTTCTTGTGATATGACTAATACATAAATGTTTTATATATACTTGGTATTTCAATGGGTGGAGAAGGATTAGGAGAATGAGAGAGAATTTGAAACAATATTTTTTTTTAAAAATGTTTCAAAATCAGCCATTGCCTTCTGGTGAAGTGATTAAGGATCTCTGCATGACTCTCAACTATTTTGTTTTTATTATCCATCAATGACATGAATAAAGTCCTAGATGGCAGATTTAGCAAATTTGCAGATGATTAAAACTGGGAAGAAGCACTAATACATGAGATGGCAGTCAAGATCAAAAAGATTGTTAACAAGCACCAATATTTAACTGTATCTAATAGAGATATATGTAAAGTTTAGCAATTTGTATTTTTTTCAAATCAGTTGCTCAAGAATAGCAGTTTGAAAGTAATCTGAAAGTTTTAGTGCATATTACAAACTCAGCATGAGAATATGTGGGTATGAGTGTGTGTGTGTGTGTGTGATATGTTATATGACATAATATTTTTAAAAAACAACTAAAAAGAAGGTATGCAATCAGGAGAATGAGGGAAGGGATATTTAGAATTAATGTGATCTAAAAGCAAAACACCATCAAGATAAACAACTTTCTTTTAAATGATCCATCTTTGGAATTGACCTCCCAACTATTAAGATTTAATGTTATTTGCTCCCCTCATTTACACATCTCTATGGGATTTCCCAAACAGACATCACCAACAGCAAGACAAGATCTTTTAAAACAAAATACAGTTTTCTTTGTCACTTCCAAATGGAAAATTATAAAGATAAACTTGCTCTGATTTGGGCTGCTGTTCTGCATCATTCTTCCAAAGGGTCATAGGACTTATTTCTTATATGAAATCATGTTATTTTTCTCATCTCATATTTTCTTTACCATATATATATATTAAATTTAACATATAGTACTAACATGTCCTTTTATTTGTGTTCCTTTGTCAACTTCTGCTCTCTTGTGTAACTTTTTTTCCCTTTCAGTGAATTTTTATTTTTTAATTAGTTTTGGGGGGTTGCAAGGAAATGGAGATAAGTGACTTGCCCAAGATCACACAGTTAAATAAGTACTAAGTATCTGAAGTCAAATTTGAATTCAGGTCTTCCTGACTGCAGGACCAGTGTTATATCCACTGTGCCACTTAACTGCTCCTATTTAATTACTTTTTTAACATTATTTTTTTTAAATATGAGTTCCTAAGTTTTTCCCTTTCTCCAAGTTATTCTCCACCAATGAGAAGGCAAACAATATGATATCAATTATACATGTGAAATCATGCAAAACATATTTCTATATTAGCCATGTTAGTAAAAAGAAAAGCAAGAAAAATAAAGTGGAAAAAGTGAATACTTTAATTTGTTGTCAAGAATTTATCAGTTTTGGGGGCGGCTAGGTGGTGCAGTGGATAAAGCACCAGCCCTGGAGTCAGGAGTACCTGGGTTCAAATCCAGTCTAAGACATTTACTAATTACCTAGTTGTGTGGCCTTGGGCAAGACACTTAACCTCGTTTGCCTTGCAAAAAAAAAAAAAAAACTAAAAAAAAAATTTATCAGTTTTCTCTCAGGAGGTAGATAACATTTTTAGCATGAGTCCTTAAGAATTATCTTAGAATAGATCATTGTATTGATCAGAGCAGATACGTCTTTCACATTTGATCATCATTATATTATTACTATTAAAATTTATAATATTGGGGGCAGCTAGGTGGCACAGTGGATAAAGCACCGGTGCTGGAGTCAGGAGTACCTGGGTTCAAATCCAGTCTCAGACACTTAGTAAGGACCTAGCTGTGTAGCCTTGGGCAAGCCACTTAACCCCATCTGCCTTGCAAAAATCTTAAAAAAAATGTATAATATTATCATGGTTCTGGTCACTCCTCTTTTAATCAATTCAAATAAGTCTTCCCAGTTTGTTTTTTTTCTCCAGCCACTCCCCCATCATTTCTTATAGCATGATAGTATTCCATTATAATCACATTCCACAACTTACTCTGTCATTCTACGATTGATTCTTTTAGTTTTTTTAATATTATATCACCTAGGTTATATCACACACATATATACACACACAAACACACATAATCTCAAGTCTAATTTTTAATATGCTCTAAAACTTTCAGATTACTCAATTTCCAATTTTTGCAACCCTCCTCCCAAAGCTACTTTAAAAATTTTGGTACACATAGGATCCTTTTCCTTTTTTCTTCAGTTTCTTTGAGGTACGGACCTAGCAGTATCATTTTTCAATTATTTATTTTTAATTTATGGAACAAACAAGAATTGTTATAATATAGTTTAATAAAAAATTATTGCACATGAAACTTCAAATTGATTAAGTATATCTTGCTATCCCTTGTAAATATTTAATAAAATAATTATATAAATTTATATTTTTCCCTATTTTCTTTCCTCCTTCCCCTTCATCCTAGAGATGGCTATCATTAAGCACAAATATGTGTGTGACATCACACCCAATTTGGATCAAGGTACAACATGGAAACAAAGTAAAGACGGACAAAGTACATTCTGGGGGGGGCGGGAAGCAAGATTGGGGGAAAATGTAAAACTCAAATAATATCTTTAATAAAAAAATAAATTAAAAAAACTAAAAAAAATATGTGTGTGAATGTAAAGTCATTCTATACTTACTTATTTTTATCAGTTCTCTCTCTGATTGTAGATAGTGCCTTCCTTCTTATGCCCTTTATAGTTTAAAAAAAGCTATGGGCAATTTAATAACTCTTTGGACATAATTCCAGATTGCACTGCAAAATGGTTGGATCAGTTCACAGTTCTGCCAATAATGAATTGGTGTCTGAATTTTTCCACAACCCCTCCAATATTTGTTACTTTCCCCTTCAATCATTTTATCCAGTATGATAGGTGCAAAATGATATCTCAAGGTTGTTTTAATTCACATTTCTCTAACAATAAAGATTAAGAGCATTTTTTCATATAACTATAAATAATTTTGATTTTTTTAATGTAAAAGCCACCTGATTATATCCTTTGACCATTTATCAGTTGGGGAATGACTCATATTTTTATAGATTTGATAAAGTTCTTCATATATTTGAGTTATTGGACCTTTATATGAGAAATAATCTTTAAAAAAAGTTTCCCAATTTTCTGCTTTCTTTCTGATCTCGGGTACAAATGTTTTGTTTATATGACAACTTTTTAATTTGGTTTAAGTAAAATTATTCATTTTATTACTCACTCTGCTATCTTTTGTTATTCATAAACTGTTGGCCTATCCATATGTATGATAAGAAATATGCTCCATGTTCTTCAAATTTCTTTTAATATCTCTCTTGTTATCTGTCATGTATCCATTTTGACCTTATCTTAGTAAATGTTATAAGATATTGATTTATGTCTAATTTTGGTCATACTGCTTTCCAATTTTCCCAGTTATTTTTACCAAAGAAGGAATTCTTATCCCAAAATCTCAAGTCTTTACACATGCCAAATATAATGTTAATATATTAACATTAATATATGTTAATATATTATTTATAATTATTATAATATTATAATAATTCTATTATATTATTATAATATTATTATTATAATCTGTTAATATATTATTTATGATTAAAAATTTCTTCCATTGATCTACCTTTCTATTTCTTAGCCAGTTTTGGTAATTACTTCCTTATAATATAGTTTCTTATTTGCTGCTGGAATCTCTTCCCTTTTTTTAGAATTAATTTTCATTAATTCACTTAATAATCTTGGCTTTTTATTCTTTCAAGTGAATTTTGTTATTATTCTTTCCTAATTCAGTAAAATAATTTTTGATCTCATATTTGGACAACTTGTTCCTTCTTTGGGCCTAATTCCAACCTATTTCCCAAAATTTTAGGACAAGTTCATAACTTTAGTAGCAGTATAATAATATATGGATTTTTTTCACATCCCCTCCAGTATTTATCATTTTCTTTTTCTGTCATGTTAGCTAATGTCACATGTTTTGTTTACATTTCTCTAATCAATAGATTTAGACCCTGTTTTCATTTGATTATAGATAACTTTGATTTCTTCATCTGAATACTACCTATCACATCTTTTCACCACCTATCAATTGTGGAATGGCTCCTTTTTATATATAAATTTGATTTAGTTTTTTTACATATTTGAGAAATGAGGCTTAATCAAAGAAATTTGCTATAAAAACTTCACCCTCCCATCAATTTCCTGCTTTTCTTCTAATTTTGTCTGCACTGTTTTTTATGTACAAAATTTTTTAATTTCATTTAATCAAAATTCTTCCATTATTCACATTAGACTCTCTGCCCTTATCTATATATCCAACAGGTAAAATTGGACCACAAATTGGATCTCAGAATCTGATTTCCCTGTCATTTTTCTCTTTTTGTTGGGCATTCTGACTACTTCCTCCCATCCCTGACCTGCCACTACATGCCCGTTGATTGCTCCCTAATAGAGCAATTTTATCTTTTTTTTTCAAATTTTGAACAGAATACATGGCATCTCATGAACATTCTATGTGGATATTTAATAAATGTTTACTGAATTGAATTTAAACTTAAATCCATGCAGAAAATATGTATGCTTGTTATCTAAAATGACAACAAAATCAACTGATAAATATCTGCTGGTGTGTATATATATTATGTAGAAGCATGTGTCCCTTATGTACTTCAGAGAAGACTGAGACTTTAGAGATCATCTTCTAGAAAATAGTTTTTTTTAATCTTTCTTATGTCAAGGACCACTTTGGCAGTATGATAAAGTCTATAGACCCCTTTTCAGAATAGTGCTTTTTAAAAAACCTCATAATTGAAAGAAAATGCTAAATTTCTTAGAGATTTCTGAAAATACAGATTTTTCCCCAATCCATATACAAGAACCACATGGAATCTATTCAAAGATCTGTTGGGGAATCTATGGATCCAAGATGAAGAAGTCCTGCTCTAATTAAATAGTTTTTAAATATTTGAAAAACTGAAACAGGGGTGGCTAGGTGGCGTAGTGGATAAAGCACTGGCCCTGGAGTCAGGAGTACCTGGGTTCAAATCTGGTCTCAGACATTTAATAATTACTTAGTAGTGTGGCCTTGGGCAAGCCACTTAACCCCGTTTGCCTTGCAAAAACCTTAAAAACAAAACAAAAAAAACCAAAAACCTGAAACTTGAATTCATTAACTTGCCCAGGTCACACAGCTAGCACCTGAGGTAATATTTGAATCCAATTGATGCCAGAGAATTTAACTCAGTTCTCTACACCTGAATCATTACTTTGCTAAATGGTTACTTGTCACAAAGATTAAGCAGTTCATATATGTGACTATTAATTGTTCTTTTATGCATTAGCTATTTAATGCCCATGAGTATTTTGAGTGTTCAGTCAATTGACAAGCATTTATTAAGCCAGGCACTGTGTACAAAGAATGAAACAACTCTTACTTGAAATGAGATTACCTTGGCTCAGAATGAAGTCTGTCCTAAATCTATAGATAGCTTTGATTAGGAGTAGTAGGGTTGTGATGAAGAGAGAAATATAGTGAAACAAGGAAGCAGGACAGGTGGGAGGGCAGAGGAGATAACACAATAAGGATGAAATGGCACAGGAAGAATGGATTCTATATCCCTGACATTTCTGAGCACAGAGGGATAGAAGGAAAAGAGTAGAGGAAAAGGGATACATATCACCAGTTTGCAAGACCACTCACACTATAATAACTTCCAGTTCCTATCAAATCAATGCTGCAAGAATTTTCTTTTATGACAGAGAAAAAAAGAAATTGAAAACCTGGAGAAACTAGTACTACTTATGTTAATCAAAGAATAAAAGAGAAATCAGGTACTTTCCTATTTTGCCTGGATGTTGGAATTGTTTTAAAGATAACTGGAAGGTTGAAAGATTGAGGTTATATATCACTAGAGTCAAAGAGAAGATCACAGAAGTTTCACAGCCTTCATGGTCTTTGGGAGGATAGGTGGAAGCTAAAGGCAAAGTGTCTTCTCATCCTGAATGACTATGTGGAAAATGAAAGCCTTTAATGGAGCCTATGATTTGACACCTTTATCGTGAGCCCACTTGTTATTTTTTCCTAGGACTCAATTTTGCAATAAAATATTCCAGGGAACAGTAATTGGCAACTGAAGCTGGAAACCAAGGTGATTGTTAAATAGTAGAGGACTTGGCTTAACCTGGTTAAACCATGACCTTGACAGAGTCACTTGCCTGCTAGCCAGTGTTTGATCAATGTATTGCCCTTTAGGTTCCTGAGAAGTTGCTATATAAACTAAGGGCTAAATTGTGATTTTTAGCCATTGAAATTGCACTAATTGGTATGAGAAACTAGAAGAAAGAGAACCTGCTATAAATATTATAATTCTGGTCAACATTAAATAAAGTTTGTTCCTATGAGTAATTTTTACAAAATCAGAAGACACATAAAATTATCTGAAAAAACAAAATCATTTATAATGCAAAGTTCATGAGCTTTACCAAAGTTCATTGGTACCTGATTTAAAAAAATGAAATACATTGGGGAAACAAATGAAATTCATTTGTTATTAGGCTGTTAAGGAACTTCCTGCAGAAACAGTTGTTCGAAAAAAATATTCTACTGAATAAATAATAGTCTCATGATTCACTATTTATAAAGGAGCATGGTTACTATATAACCTGGATATAATACATTTGCTATCAAACAAAATTCACAATAAGGCAAGGGATACTGAAAGAGGGAGTGTGGCTTAATGGAAGGGAACTTGAACTCAAAGTTTGGAGACTGGTTTGAGTCTAGGTACTTGATCTTTAACATATTACTTAGCTTGTGAACCTGATGCTCATCTGAAAAGTGAACTAATGGAATACAATTACAAATAAGAGGAAGATAGTATTTTCCCTCAAGGAACTTAAAGTCTATTGGGGGAAAAAACACACAAAATAAAACTGAAAAGTGAGGGAATGATACTTGGTTTGTGGTTGTGATGGTGGTGAACAGCTGAGGGGAAATAGTTGACTGGGCTTCTGAGTCCTCTTTGAATGAGGGTTCGGGGAGAAATTTTTTTATCCCACCCTTTAGCCCTCCAATCAGAGGGACCAAAATGATAATACTTACAATCATGAAAATATTTCTTAAAGTCCTGAATCTTTTAAGTGTGAGTCTACCAAAGAATCATGTTAGAGTCCAGTGTTGCTATTAGAGAATATCATGACTTAGATCCCAAATGCTTATTAATATGGATGCTTCATTTCTCCTTTGCTTCCATTTTATTCTGCTTTGCATTTTGCATATCTGTGTACATATACCACCCTAACCCCCTTGCCCTGTCCAACACACCCACACCCTGTAGAATGTAAGCTTCTAGAAGTTAGGAATGCTGCCTGGACTGGTGAAATGAGATCTGGAAGGGTAAGTGCATTCAAACAGCCTCAGGGAAGTTCTGATTTAGGCCAAGGGAGGAATCAAATCAGCCCTGAGCTTTCTCGGTCTCCCACACAGATTCATGCACAGACAACTGAATCTACAAGCAAAGAAGCCTGTTTTCCCCAGACAAGTCAGAGATCATAATAGGGATGTGAAAACAGTCTGATGAGCTAAGCAGATCAAACACTGAAGTGTGACTTTCAAAAAAATTTATTTCTGAGCAAAATATATAATAACAATAACACTTTATAAATATAGTTAAAAGATAAAAATAATTAAATCTGTATTATACAATAGGATAAAAAGAGCAATAAGTTAGAGAGTTAAATTACTTAAATTTTTCACTTTAATTACATGTTCAAGGATGACATTTTGACTTAAAGAGAAAGTCTGGATTTCTTGCCTTACTTTCAAAGGATGCATTTGTTTTAACTATAAATAAGCTTGAATTTTCACATAAATAATTCATATCTGAAGTTAAAGGTAGAATGGTTGTATTTAATTAAGCCCTTTACTATGTGTCAGAGAGGTATTTTAAAATAATGAACACAGGGACCAAAGACAAGCCATGGAGTTAAGAGGACCCAAGTTCAAGGTCTATCAATGACATCTATTGGCTATGTGACCTTGGACAAATCACCTAACCTCTCAGGGTCTCTATGCAGCTCTTTATGACTATAAAATATAGAGAAAGGACTTACATCAAGGGAGTTCTCTACTAGAAACTCTCCAAAACCAAAAAAAAATCACAATTCCAAAATAAGAGCCTACAGTGGCAGATGGGAGTTTCTCCTGGCCTGCAGAGATTTCTTCTCTTAAAATGGTTGAGTGACAAACACAGAAGGGTAAAAACAAGGAACTCAAGAAAATTACATTCTCTTGTATTATAGAGGCTTTTTGAAAGGGCAAAATACCCCTCCCCCAAATAGGCATCAATCTATTATTTTCTACATCAACTTTAAAATTATCTCCATTTTTTTAGTCATTAAGTTGTTTGAGTATTAAGTAAGAATATATAAATATGTCTTTGCTTTTAATGTATACTACATTTTATCACAAAAAGTATAAGCATCCTATCAGTTATATTGGTAGAGGGAGGCTCTCCCTTATCCCTCTTTTCCCACATGGATGGATGAAATAAATCATGGCTCTATCAAAGTGGGAAAAACCTTGCACAATCCTGGGCAAAGAGTTTATGGTCAATAAATTAATGAGCTAAAGTTAATTGGATCAGCCCTTCAGTCCACAGGCTCTGCTTCTAACAACCAAACCAGCTGTTGCTATTCAGAACTCGAGTAACACGGTTCAAATGGATGTCATATTCAAGTTGCTTGGCTCCTTGGAAAAAATAGTAGTGATCTACAAGCAAAAAACAAATTTAAATAGTTAAATTCTCAGAATCGTAGACTCTTAGAGTGGGAAGGAACCCCAGGTATGATGGAAACCCAGTCTGCAATAGAACAGAAAGTCCAGCTATAATACCTTCAGTTAGTGATCAAGCAACTTTAGCCAGTGTTGGGGAACTCAGTAGTTTCACCTGCCTCCCACCTCATTTCATTCTAGGTATTTGTTAATTAATTAATTGTTCATAAGCTTTATATTTATCAGACAAAAGTCTTTCTCCAATTTCCAAACTATGCTGCCTATTCTATGTGTCCTTCCATCGCAGGAACTTGGACTCTCCCCCCAAAGATCTTAGATTCTGAAAAGTGAGGATTTACCTTATCTTGCTCCAAACCAGGTTACCCTATTCCTCAGTCATTTCTAAATTCTGTCACAGACTGCCCATTTCCTACTTTTTTCAACTCTAAATTCCTATTATGTGCTGTATTCCCTTATTAGAATGAGTTCCTTGAAGGCAAAGTTGGCTTGACTTGTTTATTTTTACAGCCTCAATTTAGCTCATAATAAATATTTCATATATGTTTTTTCATTCATCTCTCCATTCATTCATGGGACAGTCTTAAATACTTGAAGACAGTTCACTTTTTCCCCTAAGATCTTATGTCTTCAAGGTCAAATGTCTTTAGTTCCTTCAAACTGATGCATAGAATTGATGATTCCAATTTTTCCCTGTGTTGATTGTGGCAGGAATGGGTAGGATTATGATTAGAAATCAGGAAGGTATTAGAAATCCCAAAGATACCTCCTCACCATCTTGTTTAAGGTCCTCTGGGAAATTTTTAAACTTATCAATAACCTTCATTAAAGTCTGGTCACCTAATACAAAGTTCCAGATAAGGTTTGAATAGGGCAGAGCCAGAGCTGATCAGGATTGAGAATGTCAATGTCTTTGTATTAAATCCCATGCACCTATTAATGCAATATATGATTACATTCACTTTCTTGTTCTCTTTACTGACTCACATTGAGCTTGTCATCCACAAAAACTTGTAACTCTTTTCCATGCAATGTTGTCTCCCTTCCCTGTCCCATCTTGTCCCTTTGACATATATTTTAAAATGTAAGAAGAGACAATTCTACTTTTATATCTATTAAATTTTATTTTATTATATTCTGACTATTGTTCTATCCTATCCAGATCATTTTGTACTTTTTCTTTTTCATTCAATGTATTAGTGGCCCATCTCAATTTTCTACCATTTTTAAATTCAATACACATCTCTTTCTATTCTCCTAAATAAGGAAAGGACTTATATTTCTGAGACTTCTGGGGAGCATTTAGTGTTCCAGGGCCAATTAATGAGAATGACTGGGATTTTTCTCTTGTTAGAGATGGGGAAGCTAGAGAGTGAAAATATTCATAGGTAGGTTTAACCCTGTGAACAGTTATAATCACAAAGAGGTAGAATTGAAATTGTAGCGATCAAATTTGGGCTTGGAAGAAGATAAGGGAGGAGAAAATGAATCTCCTTTCCTCCTTCACAGAGATGAGAAAGTATGGGTATGAAACTTGTCAAACTTGTTGATATTTATGTTTGGAAAATTTAAACAAGAGCAAAAAAAGAACTAGTAGAGCTCTGAAAATGGTCATGTAGTAGCTAATTAGGAGTGACTAATTAACTGTAGGAAGAATTCCTTTACTTGCTAAGTGAACAAGGGAGCTCCACTCCACAAATAGTCATCATTTACTTTGCAATTTGCAAAGGATAATTGGAGCTTTAGATCCCTCGACAAAGGCACGTTTGGATGTAAGATTTTTCTACTTCTACCAGAACCCTTGCTACCTAATATCAGGGGAATTGTCATGCCACTATTATAACATCCTTCCTCTATATCATATACTTCAAAACCAACCCTGTCTCTTCTCCATCCTATCCAGGGCTGACCTGACTCAAGTACACTCACAGACCTCAAGGAACAGTTTTGGAGATCCTTGAGGCAATTCCAGCACTTTTGAAATAAAGGTAAAGGGCAGGGAACCCCAATTTAGGTAATATCCAGGATATGGGAAATCTTCTGTTCCCTTCTCAGGGAGTGAAAATCTTTCCATTAATGTTCCACAAAATTAGATATCTTCTTGGCCACTATAGGCAGGAATTAAACCAAAAGCAGATGTCAGAGAACTAAACTCACAGGCTCACTGAAAGAATCTTAGGAATTTGAGAGACATTAAAAGTATACACCAGAGAATATTACAGTAGAGCCATAGTTCATCCCCATCTCCACTCCCTTCCAAAGTCTGGTTTTGGGAACCTTGGAAAGGATCTAGGTGCTAGTGTTGTCTTTGTCAATTTTGTTTTCATGTTTATCTCCTTACAGGAGAGAGAGAGTTCCCTTCAGTTGGAATTTTCTTATTTCTTAAACAGCTTCAAAATACTTACTATTGTGGTAAAAGGCAGCTTCCACTTTAGGTCCAATTCCTGAAAGTACCTTAGCAGTCTGTCTGGGATAACCCCTGTCCATTGATCGACTCTTCTCATCATATCTGAGAAAAGAGATCGTAAGAAATGTTCTATCAGAAGACTGGATAGTAAACAATCTTCTGACTTTCCCCACATTCCCCCAAAGGTCCTTTGGTACTTAAGTCCATTCTCTTCTTCCTTCCTTTTTTATTTCCTTCCTTCCTTTTTCCTTTTTTCCTTTTTTTTTTTGAGGGGTAGGAGGGGAGGAGATAGAGTCTTCTCATATTAGCTAGTCTAGAAATGGAGTAGTCATTTTTGAGCATGACCCTTCATTGATTACCACAGCAAGTTTGAACTGAATTGCTCCTTTTCTTTCCTGCTTTGTTTCTAATCTGTCAATTCACCCCTCTTTAGGCAGCCAGGAGTCAACCTCACCTCCCAGCTCTGGGGAGTTTATTTAGTGGGGATACCCAAACAGCTTAAGCCCACTACAGCCTGTAATTCTCTATCTCAAGCAACCCAACCAGGTTCAGCCTCTCCTGGAACAGGTGAGGGCCACCACAACCAGTAACTCTCTTTGTTCTTAAGACTTTTCACCTATGAACTCTTTAACTTAGTGGACACCACAGATGTGGAAGGTGGCAAGAAAACTTCAGAGATCATTTTGTCCATTTCATTCATTCCACAAATGAAGAAAACGACTTGGAAGGAATGTATCTTACTTGAGATCACACAGCTACTTTGTGAAGGATCCAGGACTGAAGCCCAGGTCTCTGTTCTACCATTTACTAGCTCTGTGTGATTTGGGAAAAGTCACTTAAACTCCTGGGGCCTCAGTTTTCTTCTGTAGTAAAATAAGGTGATAGGAATCAATGACTTCTGAGGTCTTTTTTCAGTTCTAAATCTATAGTCTCATGAATTTCACAGTCAACATTCTTTCCAAAAAAAATTGATGGCAGAGTGAAAAGAGTGGTTTTAAAATCTGGAAACCTGGGTCTGACTTCTGGCACTGACAGATATTTGCTAGCTAGGTGACTACAGACTGGTTGTGTTACCTTTCCGATCCTAATTTTCCTATCTATAAACTAAGGATAATATTCATAGACTATGTTTATTTATAGAGTTATTGCAAGGAAAATATTTGTGAATGAGAATTCATCATAGGAATATGAGTTCCTACATTACATCTTCAGAGATATGACTCAAATATGTATTATCCTGCTTTCTCCCTTTCTGCCATTGTTGCTGTCCTATTGTATCGATATGATTAATAATTATCTAATAATTTTGCTGAACTAGGGAATTCTCTCCTATATCATCCATCACTGAACATCTTTCCCTCAAGACAACTTTGGGAATGTTTCCTCACCTGAGAAAGGAGAAGGAAAGCAGGGAGGAATGGAAGCAACAATATGGACCAGTTGTTCCCAACTACCATCTAAACAGGCCTCTCTCCCCTCTTCCCTTATCAACTCAGAGGGTCTCAAGTCTACTAGGAGCTATGCTAGAATGGACATTAAATCAGTTCGCTCTGCAAAAATTTCCATTTAATAGCAATATGTGTTCCAATAGCTGGATCTCTTTGTCCAAATTCAGACTGTTACCTGCCAGTCCTTTTATCTTTACAATAATTATCCTCCTCTCCACACTCAGGTTGTTTTTCCTAGTATTAGCTGCTAACATCACTTCTCTATAGGGGTGGGAGATTGAATGAGAAGCCCCCAAATTCTACCTACCACATCCAGTGTCCTTCCTCTGAAATTAAAACATCAGAAAAGACCAAAATAGGTAAATCTTCTGTCTTGCCATGTTAGATTTGTGCTCAGTCAAGAAGAAACACCTGTCTTTAAATACTGTTTGGTAGAATTATAGGACCCTTTTGTCTTCTAAACTGCTCTGGTTCTCTGGCCCCTGTCAAAGTTACCTATCTGGAGGCACAGGATTTCCATTCAATAAGTTCCTTCTTTCCTTGCCAGTTGCTTAAATGACCTAAATTTGTTTTCATATTTCACAAACATTTCAAGTATAGCAAAACTCCAAAATGCATAATAATCCATCACTAAATCTGAACTAGTGTTTCCTTAAAATTATTACATTTGATGCTGGTCTTAAGCATTAAAAAGGATAAAAAAAAGGTCACCCACATCTGTGTGCTCTATCTCTAATGTAGGGAGGGGGGAGTTAACCACAGGATGCCCTTCCCTCATTACTTCCCATTCTTAAGTCAAAAGTACTAAAAAAGGAACCTCACCTCCAGTAATTATTTTCTACAAAAAAATAGGTTTTTCTAGTGAAAGGGTTATGAACAGCTGCATCAACTTTTTTCACATAGCTTGGAAAACCCAGAGAAAGGATGTCCTTGGGATATCGTGTTAGGAGATTCATTCCACTGACTACCCAGTACTTGTTGTCTGTGAAGAAAAAAAAATTGTTTAATTTTAAAATTTTATATGTAAAATGTTTCTCTCCTCTTTGCCCAAGATCCAAATGGGACTTATAATGGAGGGAATTAATAAAATCTAATATGAATTAAGATAAAAAGTAGTAACCCTGCCACATTTAGCCAACAATTCATTCCAATTATTACACTTAAACTTTGTCCTCATTTTCCATAACCACAAATAATCTGAAGAAATTTAATGAGAGAGTAGCATGTGCAATTTTTTAAAAAATGTCACTACTTGGCATAGCCTAAATTTTAAGACCTTGTCCAATATTTTCAGTCTTACATATAGGCTGCATATATTTGCAAGTCTACATTAATATTACACATAAATCATAATCAAGACTAAGTTAAAATTGTATTTTTAATGAACAGATTGGAAAGTAGAAATATGTATCCTTTAAACTCAATTTAGATCTATAAATGCACTGAAAATTCAGAAACCTGTTTGTATTTACAGAAAAGTATTTTGATCAAAGAAAACTGTCCTTGAAAATGTGCTTTCCCATCTCCCCTTTCCCCTTCATATATTACATTTTCAATAACCTTGTTTTTAGGTAGTTGATTCCCCTTAATTGAAAGGTCTTCAAAAAGGGAAAAGATGGCTGATTACTGAGTATATCATATGAGTTGAATTAGTAACTGCTAAAGTCCTTTCCAATTCTATGAATATGATTTTCTGTTAATTTGATTTAAAGAATGGGCTATTCTGGGTGTAGTTCATAGTAGGGCAGTTGCAAAGTTAAACAGTTGGTAATATACCAAAAATGTGAGTCTGTAATACTATACCATATAAAACTATTAATATTCCCTTAACTTTGACTTCTTTTAAGTGTATTCACTCCAAAAATAAATGAGAGAAAAATAAACAAATATATGCAGTCACCTTTAAATAGATAAACTTGATCCCTGGCTTCAACTTCATAGGCAGCCTGAATGCCAGATGGTAGGAATGGCCAGAAATAGGAAAGCAAATCAACACTCACTTTTGGGTTCTGGGGCTGCTTCCGCCATAGGAACCTGATAGAAATGACAATACATAGACAAAAGAATTACCTTATTCTATATTCAAGAGGTTGAATCCTGGAGTCAAGAAAACCTGAGTTCAAATTTGTGGGTCGGTCCCTGGGAAAGTCTCTTAACCTCTATCTGCCTCAGTTTCCTCAACTGTTAAATGGAGATGATAATTGCACCCACTTTCCATAGTCTGTTATGAGCATCAAATGGCATAAGATTGATGAAGTATTTTAGTACATCACAGGGACTTGAAAAATCTTTCTTTACTTCCTTCCAGAGTGACCTTAGCAGCAGCAGCAAGTCTCATTGATTTAGACCCTTGAGATTGTACCATGCATTATAAACAATTCTATAATCCTCTAGAGGCCTCTTAGAAAAATAAAGATTAGGTTACTAAGGACCTACGATTGCTTTATCTTCCATGCATGTACTGGTTAAAGTTTCTTCTGTGCATTTATATATGGCAGCATGTCTTGGATTCTTGACCATAAGGGTCAATCTAGTACAATTCTTTCAGCAGCATCTGAATTCTTTCTACAGCATGGAATCAGGCAACAAGGATGATGAGTGGAGCATACCCTAATGGACAGAGCCTAGGTCTAGGATAGTAGACGCAGGTTCTAATATTAGCTCAGCCACAGATTCTACGATGTACACATGATATTAATCAAGTGTGGGCCTTGGTTTCCTCATATGTCAAAAGGGCAGGATAATATTTGTCCCACCTAACTCACAGAGTTGAAAAAAGATGTAGTGGAATAACAGTTGTGAAAAATAAAATGTATTAGACAAATATTTTGAGAATAATGATTGTGAGGATAATGGTTATATTTTCAAAAGTAATGAAGTCATACAAGGTACGGTTTCTAGGATCCAATGTAAAAAAAATTCTTAATTTCCAAAATTCCTATTGTCAAAAGACAAATCTGCTTTTGTTCCTATGAAAATACAAGTTCCAAACCTTCTTACCCCCACACATATCTAGACACTTTTCACTTTAAATAGTTTTGAGTGTTATTTTCATGCTTAAAAGTAAACTTTCCACTTATGTTACACAGACTTCATATATCTTATATTACAATATCTAGTCATTTAACTAAAAAAAGTCAGTTAAGTTGATTATCATTAGATGAAATAATCAGCTAATTAATTTTTTTCAAATAGTTTATTTGGTACCAAAAAAGGTAGAATCTGGCAATCCACCAACATCATTGACTGTGTAAAATTTTTAAAGTTCCTCCATCTTTCTGAAATTATTTCCTTATTTGTAAAATTGAGGGTTCTTGAGCTACAACCTTATAAAGGAATAGAGCTTGGTGGAATATTGAATCCAGAATTAGAAAATTTGGTTCAAATCTAGTCTTTACCATTTCCTACAATGAGCTCATAGCACTCAACTCACCACTCTAAGCCTCAGTTTTCTTATTTATAAAATGAGTCAATTAACAAAATTTATTTCTTAATAAATAAGTAATAAAATCTACTATGTATCAGTATTGTACTAAGCACTGGGGATACCCATGCTTGAAGATTTGCAAAGGGATTACAAGGATTAAGATTCTCATAACAACCCTATGAGGCAGGTGCTACCATTGTACTAGATAGAAGAAGGATCTGAGCTTGAGAGAGGTTAAATGAATTGCCAAGGATAACCCAACTAGATCTTTGAGGCAGGCTTGAATCTAGGATTCCAAGTCTAGCACTATGCCATACTATCTCCCATCCAGTTCCCCCTAACAACCCTTCCAGATTCAAATTTTATAATTCTTGAGTCCTGAAAGTTTAGTTTGAAAGTTGACCTACTTGTCTTTAAAGAAAAGGATTTCTCCTCGAAGTGTAGCAATAGCATCAAATGTCACAAAGGAGCTGCAAACATCTGGATCTGGGCTGGGTTTGGAGGGTGATTCTGGTTTGTTAGGAGGACGATTCACTGGACCTCCTGATAAAAAAAAATCCAGAAATATTAGAAAAACTGTGTGTACTACCATATGAAGAAGATCATATTATTGAATCTATGGCATTTATTTCAGACATGACACATTTTCTTGAACAATAATAAATGGAAATGACATGAGTATTCTGTCTCTGAAACAATTACTGGATTGGTGATGTTTTGAAAAATCTGTTTAGCGTGATTTTATACATTAGTTCTGCCTGACTTTAAAAAAAGGAAGCCCCAATTTATCTACTTTATATGGATTTTACATTCTGCATTTTCTTGCAATTTTCCAATGGAGTTAACTCCTCTGTTTGACACTCTTTTCAAAATGGAGAATTAGTTTATTGAAGTAAGAAGTGAAATGATTTGGGAGTCAGGAGCCTTGAGTTCTAAGTCTGGCTATTCCATTAATTGACAAGATGACCTTCAGAAAATCAATTCACCTCTCTAGGCCTTAGTTTAATTCATCCATTGAAAAAAGAGGACTAGACTAGGTGATTTCTTTTTTTTTTATTATTAAGGCAATGGGGTTAAGTGGCTTGCCTAAGGCCACACAGCTAGGTAATTATTAAGTGTCTGAAGTCGGATTTGAACTCAGGTACTCCTGACTCCAGGGCCAGGGCTCTATCCATTGCACCACCTAGCCACCCCTGGACTAGGTGATTTCTAAGGTGTCTTCTAACTCCAACATTTTTATGATTCCGTGACTTCATTTCCTCATATTCCTAAGAGATATTATATGATGACAAAAGATAAATTATTGGGTGCCTACCATAGAGAGTCTGAATGCCTTTGATATCATCCTGGGAAAGGGAGAATTGCCGGGGGTCACCACCATTGTAGGTGGGATACATTAAGGCTTCTGGATTCTTTGAATGGTCAAGACCCAGTGAATGGCCAAATTCATGAGCAGCAACAAGAAACAAATTGTACCCTTGAAAAGAAGCAATAGAGATAAAAATCAGTGATATTCATAGGTAAATATTAGATTAAAATATTCAACAAAAAAATTATACAAAAAATGTGCCTAGACACTGCACACTGGGAGGTCTTCTACTCCAGTGTTGCCCAATGTAAAAGACCAATGATCTAGCTAAATTTTCTCCTCTGAAACTTTCTTCCTTCAAACTTTGTCTGGCTATTTCCAGGAACTCAGAGAACAGAATAGGAAGAAAGAGGAAGTTGTAAGAAGAAGGAGGAGGAGTCAAATTTTTCTATTTTTTTTATTTAGGTCAATGGGTTTTTTAAAAACAAAGAATTCTGATGATAAAAAATTTTCTAGTCAATAAAAATATTCTAATTAGTTGTTGGGTTAAACCAGTCTATTCCTTTATCCTCTAGAAGCATCATACTTAAACCATAAAGATAAGAATATGTTTTCTTAGTAAAGCTAGCTAGTGAAGATGCTTCTGAAGCTCCTTGGATAACCCATAGTCATGAACAACACTATTCTGTGTTCTCAGAAGAACGTAAGTTTCTTGAGGTCAGGGACTGTTTCATTGCTGTATTTGTAGTTCTAGCACTGAGTTTGGTTATTTGCACATAGTAGGCACATGATAAATGTTTATTTAATTGAAATGAATCAAAATTCTTCCTAATTTTAAATATCTCAATCTAACTCCAACATTTTATGATTCTATGATTCCATTTAAGAGTTCATTTCTACAGGAAATACTTTTTCCTCTTGTCTTGTGCTCAAGAGAAATGGAGAATATTTGGTTGCTCTCATATACATTTGAGAACCCCTGTGTTTGTATTTTAGACTATTATTAAATCCCCTTTCATCAATGATCCCAGTACCTTCTACATTTTTTCATATCAAGTCTAAATTCAGTGATTTTTAACAAATTCAAGTAGACACAAAATTTGGATTTTAATGCAATGTCAAGTTACAACATTTGCTTCCTGTTTTCCTTTCTCCCTACTAGACATTTTACTTCCCTTAACTAAGGAAGAGAGATGAAGGAGTCTCTGTTTTTCATAACATATAACTGTTCTCAAATATCCTCTTCTACTTCTAATAGTCTATTCTCACCCTATAACTCTGATATTTTTTTGACTTTGAAAAAGATTACTGTTAGGAGAACAGAGTTAGGGAATATCATCACATTCACTGAACTCTGAATGAAGCCAAGGAGAATAGGAATGAGGCATGGGAGTGATATGGATGGACATTGTCCTTCTGTTGGGTCAGCAGGAATAACCTTCTCCACATTGAATAAATCTGGGAACCTTTATGTCAAAGAATTGTGTTCATTAAGTATTCAAAATCTAAAATCATAGATTAATATCCAAAGTATCTTCTTCTTTTACTCAATCAAATAAAACATGATATAGTATAGCCTGTTATTTTTAATGGGTGATGTTTTTTTCCCTTAAAGATTATCATTGAGGAGAAATAGGAATGTCAATTTACTTAAAGCAAGGAGATAACAGAGTATAGAAGAAAGTATATTGGAGCAGTACTCAGAGGATCTGAGTTGTAGACCATAGTAAGACTACACTAACTGTGTGACCTTGGGAAAGTTGCCCTATCTGTGCCTCAATTTTTTCATTTGTAAAATGAGAGATTGAAGCAGATTATTTCAATCTCTTCTAGCTCTAAAATATTCTCTGAGGCAATTTACCACATGGCTCCCAGTTATCCTTTATACATCATAAACTCCAAACAATCTTATTGAACACATTGGATTGGTTATTTTCAGCTCAGGGAAGTTCTAATCCTGAATTGTTTTGTGTTTTTTTTCTTTTTTTTTGTCCAGTAACGTATAAAGATAGTTTTCAATATTCATTTGTTGGAAGATTTTGAGATCCACATTATTCTGCCTACCTTCTCTTCCCTATTGCTATGACAGTTAAAAATATACAATCATATCATCCCATGTTCTTCTATCAAAATCAAACTCCAAGGCAGGGAAAATTAAAAGGCCTATATGCATTGCTTCTACTTCTTTACTTTTCATTCATTTCTCCATCCCTTGTAATTGGTATCTGATCTCATCCCACAACTGAAACTGCCCTCTCTAAGATTCCCTGTAATCTTAATGAAAGAATCCAGCATCCTCTTCTAGGTCCTTTTCCTTCTTAATTTCTCTGTGTCATTTAACTTTGCTGACTACTCTTCACTTCTTTTGTTTGTGACACCACTTTCTTCCAATTTTCCTCCTACAAATCTGGTCACTCTTCAGCCTCAATTGCTGGGTTATCATCTTGACATCCATATGTGGATTTGCCCCAGAGCTCTGTCTGGGGTCTTTTTGTCTCTTTCCACTCTTTCAATAAAGGCATAGTCTATTTCATGTTTAGCTGTTTATCTTCTGAATCTAGCACAGTGTCTGACCTATAGAAGACACTCATTAAATGCTTATGGAAGAAAAAGAGGAAAAAGAAGGAAGGCAGGGAGGAAGGAAGGAAGGAAGGAAGGGAGGAAGGGAGGGAGGGAGGGAGGGAGGGAAGAAGGGAGGGAGGGAAGGAAGTTAAAATTGAGTTCTCTGTGTTCTCATTTGTAGAATAAACACAATAAGAAGAGCTTTTAGTAGCCTACCTCTTGTGCCAGCTGTCCATACTTCATCCTCATCAAAGTGAGCATCTCCTCCAATACCAGGACTAGGAGCATAAGCATGAGCCAAGGTACCATGTTGACCATCAAAAGGATAAAAGTCACCATGAACTTAAAAGAAAAAAAAATTGAATTTTTCTTTTCACATTATCAGTGATACTGAAAACTATCTGGGTAAAGTATTATATCTTAAGAGCTATTTTACCTCTAGATGCAAAAGATATCATGATATCTGCTTCTCCCGTGTAAATTCTTTTGAATGTCAGTGGGGTTACATTGCTCCATACATCCAAAGCTGTCTTAATGGCATAGTCCACATCAGCTCTGGTCATGTCGGGGGTATAGTTCATTATTCTTTATCAAAAACAATAAAGGCAAAGAATGAATGTTATTATTTGATAATAGAATAAAGTATCATTCTTTTACCATTATTGGAAGGGAGAAAGATAAGACATTGGATTGCAATGAATTTTACAGATAATTGAAACTTTGCTTCCTTTAGCTATTTTAAAAGAAAATATTTTCAATGCAATATGATGCACAAGAACTCTCCTCATTCTCAATTATTAGCATTTAGTCACTTTCAAATTAATTTGCATTTCTTTGTATATATTATATGCTTGGTTACTTATGTTCTTGTCACCTAATAAAATATAAACTTCTTGAGAAAGGGATTAATTCATTTTTTATCTTTGTATTTCCCTCATCTAATCCAATGCCTGGCACATTGTTAAGTACTTAATATTTTAAGATTATTATTTTGTTTAATTATTTTGTTTTATTAGTTACAAATTCTATTACTCCTTTCTGCACTTCCCCCAACCATTGAAAAGGTAAACAATTTGATGTTGACTCCATTTTTGAGATTTTCTTGTTGAAGAAAGTGAAGTAATTTACCATTTCCTTTTCTAGCTCATTTTACAGATGAGAAACTGGGGCAAATAGGATTAAATGACTTTCCTAGTGTCACACAGCCAGTAGATTCTTAATATTATCTTACTTTAATTGAATATAACATAACCCAACTTTTTTGTCCTGGTCTGATCACTGCCATAATTAGTTTATGATTGCACTATAATCATGATGTGTCCATTGTATAGGGTCATTGAGTATATAGGAATATTGACTTCTGACCAATGGACCAGACTGCTCTGTTTGAATAGTTCTATAGGCAATTCACCTTGTTTTCAGACAATTGTTTTTTCATTCTTTCAGCAAATATTTTCAGCAAATACCTACAATGTATACTTAGAGACCCTGTCCTCATGGTTCTTCCAATCTAAAACGGGAGAGCACTAACTCAGGAGTCAGAGTATCTGAATTCAAATTATGGCTCTTCTATTTATTATTGTTGTGAACCTATATAAATAATTCTCCCTCTCTAGACATCAGTCTTCTCACCTATAAAATGGGGGAATTTGACCAAATGACCTCTGAGATCCTAAAAATCCTAAGAGTTCTTTTAGAATCAAAGACATAGAGATTGGAAGGCATACATTTATAAAATATGGATATATATATATATATGTATATTCACATTATACACATAGAGATCACAAAACAAAGAGCAATGCTAATTAGAGATTGTTCACATTTTAGGCTAAAGTTCTTAACCTCAGTGAACTTTTTAAAAAGATTTTTTTTATAACTGTTGCATGTGGTTTCCTTCATGATCTATGACATTTAAGAAAACTATCATTTATGAATAATTAGTAATTATATTAATAATACTAGCATTATTTTTAAATAAAAGGGTCAGTGACACTGTCAAATGCCAAAGTTTCCTCATGGTAATGAGTTTGCAGTTTATAAGCCTTTGGAAGAGTGATTATTTCTGAGGGTGTCAATAAACTCTAATTGGTTAACTATGAGAGAATGAAAATTGCAAAGAGAAAAGGGCTTACTCCAATAAGGAGCTGAGAGAGTGACATTATGACAAAAATATTATTTCTACACCCAGACCACCCCCTAGCCTTAAGTCATCTAGACCTACTTCCAATCAAAACTTGCTTTAGAGGAATGCAATAGGCAGAATTCGCCTCGGATAAGATACTCTAGGTGGGGAATATTTTTGGCAGAGGTCAGTAATGTACTTAAAAAGATGGGCTTTGAAAAGAAAATAGGACAAGGAAAAAAACCTGTATCTGTCCCATAATTGAGTATTGATAATCATTTCTCTCAAATCTTATGTATTTTATTTTATTAATTAATAGTTATTCTGAAAAAAGGGTTAATAAGTTTCATTAGACTGATAAAGGGATTCATGATGCCAAAAAAAAGTAAACTTTTGCCTTAGGGGATAAGGGAAGATTAGGTAAGCAAGGCCTTGAAAGACATGTAGGAGTCAAATAGGAAGAAATAGGGATAATGAAACAGTAGGTATAGAGAAGAGTGTATGAAAAAGCCTAAGTGGTGAGAACAAGAAAAAATGAAGCATAATTTTAAAGCAAGCAAATAAACAAGTACCAGAGCAGGAACGATCTACACACTAATCTAACCACTCATTAACATATAAGGAAGCTGTGTCCCAGAAGTGCAATGATTTGTCCAAGATTAAAAAGATGATGAACCTCAAATATCAGGATTAGGGTTTTAAGAAGAAATGGGAAGGACTCATTGCAAATTTTAGCAAAATGGTTAAAAGATCAGAGATTTGCTTTTAAGACAATCCATTTGATAGTCTAGAGTAGAAAGGATTATGGGTGGCAAAGACAGAAGGCAAGGCAAAAGTTTCTTTCAATAATTCAAGGGAATGATAAATAAAGGCCTGAACTGAGACAGATTAAGAACAGGTAAAGCCCTTAGAAAACACACTGATGAAGGTGTGCCTCTAATAATTAGTTAGTCATTTCCAACTTAATTTATAGTGCAAAATGGAGTTTGAAGGTTCCTTTCCTTTTGGTAGAATTGATTTAGGAGTCACATGAATAGAGGCAGATTGAAGTAAAAGGAGAGAAGACAGTAATGAAAGGAGAGAAAATTCAGTTAATCTATAGAATTTTGAACTGGAGGTCAGGAAGATTTATTTATTTCATTATTCTTATTGCCTTCTACTGCACATCACTATCCTTCACAAAATGTGGCACTAAAAACTATATAAAATTTTCCAAATATTGTCTGACCAAGGTAGAATGGAGTTATCACTCCCTTATTTCTGGATGCTCTTAGTCACTTAAAGCAGACTAAGATTGAATAAGCTTTCTTAGCCTTCACATCATACATTTGATTCATATGTAGTTCACAGTTCCACTATAATCCCCATAACTCTTCAGACAAAGTGCTGTCTATCCATGAATTTTTTAATCTTCTTTTTGTCAAGTTGCTTTTTTATGGGACTTCATATGTATCTTCATAAAGGTTATCTTATTAGATTTATTCCTAGTCTTATCAAGAGTTTTCTGAAATCTTCATCCACTGTAATAATTATTTCTCCCAACCCTGTGTCATCTGCACATTTGATAAGCATGACATCTATTCCTTTATCCAAGTCATTGAATTTGAAAAATGTTCTATTGCATAGGATTAAGCACAGAATGCTTAACCACTCCATTATAGTCACATTTCCAGATCAACATAAAATCATTGATTATTCTTTGCGCCTGATAACTCATCCATGTATCCAAACAATTATTCTCGCATCTACCCATATTTCTCCATCTTTTCAACAAGTATAATATGGGGAACATTATCAAATGCTTTTCTAAAATTTGGGAAAAGTGCATAATGTTCTCTTAATCTAAAGAAGGGGTCAATGTCACAAAGATAGTATTTCTAGAAAGAGGAGCTTGTCAACAATTTCAAATATTTTAAGGGGGTGAATAGTGATGAAGACTGAAAAAATAAAAGCATTGGATCTGATGGTTCAGAGATTGTCAACCTTCCAGAGAGCAGTATCAATAGAGCAGTAGAGACAAAAAATCAGACTGACCAGTGTTGGAGAGTAAATGGTTAGTGAAGAAATGAAATTGTTGTCTGTACTTCTCTGTACTGCTCTGTAGCAGTAAACTATTTAAGATTAGAACAATGTACTGTGGAGCAGTGGAGCAAGTACTGGGCTTGGAGTCAGGAAGACTCATCTCCCTTAGTTCAAATCTAACCTTAGACACTTGCTAGTTATGTGACCCTGGGCAAATCCTTTAACCCCTGCTTGCCTTGATCTCCTTAGCTATAAAATGGACTGGAGAAGGAAATAGCAAACCATTCTGCTCTCTTTGCCAAGAAAACCCCAAAATGAGTTGTGAAGAGCCATACATCACTGAATAACAACTACAGCAAGAGTGAACAGGCTCTGAATAAGTCTCCAGATCTTGTACTGCAAGAATCATAAGCACTGTTTGTGCTTTGTATTTGGACTCCATGAGATTAATTTGATCAAACAATTTAATGTCCTAAATTATTGGTGGTTCCATATTTCCTGATAAAGCAAACATTACTATGCATAAAAAAATACCTGACACAGAAGATAAAATGTTACCTGTAGGTAAGATCATATTTCTTCCATCTTGGTCTATTTGGAAATGTACTAAAGTCATGGACATCAGGAACTCCACATCGAGGTTTGTGCATCATCTCCAAAGTTGTGGAATCCAGTGTGCCTGTCACATTCATCCCAAAGAAATCTTGCATTTCCTCAATCTTCTGCACTATAGGGTCACTGACTTTTTCTTTATTCAAAGATTTGTCATTCGTTGTAAGGCCATAAAATTGTTTCAGGTAAGCCTAAGGAAAGAGTAAACATAAGAAGAAATTATTGCACCTGTAAATTTCTTTTGACTCATTTAATCAGCATAGGATGATGAATAAGATTTGGCTCAAAATTAAATAAACAGAACCAAGAAAATAATATATAAAAATATCAATGCAAATAAAAAGAATAAGATTCAAACAAAATTGAACAATATCATCAACCCATCCCAACTCTCTTAAGAAGATCACAGAATGGTGAAATCTGGGACATAAATGGGAACTCAGTTTCTTTTTTTGGGAAGCTAGAGACAGGATAGAATGAGAGTTCTCAGTCAATGATTTCACTTTTGTGGAGAACTTTTGGCATGTAGAACAATTTACAATTTGTAATCTTTAAGATTCTCCTGGGGACACTGATAGATTAAGTGACTTGTTCCTGATTCCACATGTGTCAGAAAGAAGAACTTGATCCTGGTTCTTTATGATTCTGAGATCTGTCTTCTATGTCAGACTGTCTCTCCAATATTATTAGGATGGCTAGAAACTCTGTGCTAATTTGGTGGCCTCCTTTGGACTGTGGTGGTTCCCTTGTTAAATTATCCCTCCTCTAATCTGAGTGACTCTTCTTGTATACTTCCTCTGGTGCTTAAACATCCTACTAACCCAATTTTCATCTGGAATTCAAATTCAGATGCATATTAAAAAATAAATATTATTCAAATTTGTCCCCAACCTATGACTTGAAGAGGAAAATACACAAATATTTTTAGATACTAAAAAAAAAATTCCCATTGAGTTTGGTATTTCTCTATTTCCTCTTGGAATAAGACAAATAGAGGGAAGAGTTGAGGTTATCACATCTAAACAACACTAATAAAGAAAATAGTTGGGAAAGAAAGTGACCTGGATTATCAAGACAAGCTGATAGTACTGAGAGTACTTGCTCAGGATTCAACTCAATAGCTGAAATGCTGAAGAATAATGTAAATATTTAGATGAAAATATATCTCTAATTATTATCATACCTCCAATTCGTGTTTGTAATATCATCTCTTTTTTTTCAAAGTATACAAAGTAGGAAAGCCTTCTCTATCCCCAGCTTAAAATGCTATTCAAGACCAATACTGTTAGTTTAAAATTTCTATTTGGCAAAAGAAATAATGTATACAAAAAAAGACTTGAAGTAGTTCACCTCTAATTACCCAGATAGATTTAGTGAATTATCTAATGCTATCACATACCAGTTTTTCACAAATTCGTTTCAAAATAAAATCAGCAAATCAGCAAACATTAATTGAAATTCTGCTATAAGTAATTATTAATTAAGCACCTATATTGTACAATTAAGCCATTGACCAGTTTTCAAATTGTTCATTCAAATCAAAGCTCTAGATACAAAAAAGATACATATAATAGCTGGTTCAATGCAAAGGTTAAAACTTACCTTTGCAAATAAATACTGTTTTTCAGAAAGAACATCCTTGATTATTGGGAGAGTATAGGAGATAGAGGCATGCAAAGCCAATATCAGCAGAAAGTTCTTCATTCTGAGAATCTCTTCTGCCTTTTAGCTGAAGTTGGTTCACTCTCTTCCTCTGCTATACAAGGTTCCCTAATGGTACCTCTTTATATAGTACTTGGCTTTGTTAATCTCATGGCTATGTGACTCACTCTTCAATATCACTCTTTGATTTGTCACCAAAGCATGTAAATACATGTTTAACCCTCTACCAGGACAAGGAAAAGAGACTGACAAGTATTCTCTAACATACACCAAAGGTACCTACACATCAAATAGATTCTAATATTTTACCTTTGTCAAGTAGATTAAGAAATTCTGTAGAAAATGCATAGCATTCTGGTATTGATTCAATTGCAAAGCATTCATCATGTTCTAGTCCCTTGCAAAGTGGCTTCCTCTGAAAAGCCCAACTAAAATTCCATCAACTAAAATTCCATCTTCCCCAACTCATCTTAACTCTAGTGCTTTCCCTTTGTTAATTATTTCCTCTTCATTCTAACTATCCTGTTATAGTTATAGTCACACATGCACAAACATACAATCTTGTTTTGTTTTTGCTTACATGTTAGCTACTTCATTAGATTGTAAGCACCCTGAAGGCAAGGACTATCTTTTGCCCCTTTTTGTATCCTTGAGCACAGTGCCAGGCCCATAGCAGGATCTCAATAAATGTTTATTGATTAGTTAACTGAGAATGGACCTTTCGTAAATGTCAGGTAGGTGGCACGGTGGATTGAGTGTTGGGACTGGAGTAAGGAAAATTCATGTTCTTGAGTTCAAATCAACTCATACATTATCCTGAACAAGTCATTTAACCCTGTTTGCCTCAGTTTCCTTATCTATAAAATGAGCTGAGAAGGAAATGGCAAACCATACTACTATCTTTGCCAAGAAAACTTCCAAAGGGGTCACAGACTCACTGATGACTAAAAATAATAAAACAACAACAGCAAAAAAGTCAGTATTAGCAATATTAACAGTTGGGTGGACAAAGACAACTCAGAAATTTAGTGATTAACCTTTTGGAGTCTCAGTATAATGTTTCAGGAACATAAAAATTAAAGCTTAAGAGATCTTGGAAATCATTTAATCTGAACTCTTCAATTTATAGTGAAAGATCATGGAATTATAGATATCAAACTGGAAAAACCTTGGAGACCATCAATTCTAACTTCCTCAATGAGGAAATGAGTCCTGAGAAGTTGAGTGCTCAAAGACATATGGTGAGTGTCTGAGACATTATTTGAACCTAGGTCCACCTAACTCCCAAGGCAGCATTCTATCCATTATGCCAGGGTTGTGACTTCTTCAAGATCAAAAAAAGTAGCAGATGTTAAACTAGGCCAAATCCAGTACTTTTTTTTTCTTATGACATCACACTGCAGAGACATAGCTGTCTGTTGCCACTACAATTTTGCTTATACCTCAACATCTTTATACATGAAAAGTCTACCCTTCTCTCTCAATTTTCAAATGAGGAAATTGAGGTCCAAAGAAGTGAAATATCTTTTCTCCACTCATCCAGCTAGTAAAATTTCCCTTAATCTGATACTCTATTTTGTCGGTTAAAGAATCACTAGGTCAAAATTCCAAATATACTTGGCATTTACATAACACAACTCTTAAAAACCTAGGTTACAATAACATATACAAAACCAATAGGGAAAGATTAATTATATTTCATATTTATATCTTTTTTTTACTTTAAATTATTTTCATCTCATTCTGCCACCATGCACAGAGTGAATTGCTTCTTCAGGTATATTGGAACCCTATTCTTAGAAATAGATGACTGCAGAGGGACCCAGCCAGGCTTGAATGGCTGCAGTATTAGGACAGGGGGACAGGAGTTGGATGCTCTGGCAAAACTGTGGGGCAAGTGAAGTTACTCTTTGGCTTCTTTCCCCACCACCTCCTTTCTTGCCGTGCCAGGAATCCAGGGTTGTTCTTGTAAGTCTTGCTCCATGAGGCTTAGTGCTATCCAGGTCTATTTGCATTTCCACTGGGGTCCTTCAAGACCCTGAAAACCCAAAAGGTCCAAAGAAAGAGAGAAAGAAGACAGAGAAAAAGATTGCTAGATTTGAAGTCGGAGCATCATAGAATCACAAAAATTGGGAGCTGTGAGGAATCTAGTCCAATATGCACAAAAGAATTCAGAGGATCTGGTTTCAAATCCTAGCTGTGTTACTTCCTACCTATAAGACTTTGGAGAAGATATTTCACTCCTTACCTGGGTATCTGTTTTCTTATTTGTAAATATAACGGAGGTGAAGTTTCCTAACAGCTCTAAATTTATTACATTGACATGGTATAGAGGTCCTACTTAATACCCTGTCTAAACATAATACATAAATTCAAATAAGCAAAGGATTTCAGAACTGGGTATTGCACACCAAAAGGGGACGCCATATGACAAATTACTAGATTTCCTTCTTACAAGCTATTCTTATGGGTAAGACTCATCTCTTAAGGTTAGCTAGGGAGGAGAGAAGGGGGAAACAATGTATTCATAAATAGATATGATATAAAACTTGAATGAATAGATATTTTAAAAAAAATTAAACATGCCTCATATTAGCCCAGCCAATTTTTAATTTATATTATCTTTTTTATTCTGTTTCCCTGAATAGAAACTCAGAGGCATAAAGTGCTTTTTTTCAAGGTCTTACACTTAATAAAATTCAGAATAAGGATTCCAGCTTAAATTTTCTGACTCCAATATACCACATGTCACTATCTGTCCTTCATCCACTTGTACCATCAAATACTAGAGTGAAAACAGAGACCATCATTGCTTATGTAAAATTGTTTTTGTCCCAAGACCACATTAGCCAGCAGTAAAGTTGCTATGAGTCCCCCCTATTCATGCTAGTGTCAGCTAGCATGAATTTATTTGTGTGACCTTGGGCAAGCTTCTTAACCTCCCTCAGCCTCAGTTTCCTCATCTGGAAAATAAAGGGGTTGGACAAAGGGACTCCACTGCTGGTTCTATGATCTTGTAATCTCTGATCTATAGTCTGGCTCATGGGCACATTTATTCACACCTGCTGGGAAAAGACAAAATAGAAAGCAAATAAGGTCAAAGGATCCTAAGAGACCTGCCAGCAAATCCTGATAGGTCATGGGGTCATAGATAACAGCTTCCTCTTTAGAAGTAGATTCTGGGGCTGGGCTCACTAACATTAGCTTTCCTGGACATTCCTGGGTGTCTGATTGACAATATTTCCTGTAACCACCTACGTATGAGAGGACCAGGAAAATGCCAAAATTCTATAATGTTGATATAGTTAGTGGTAATGAAGATGGTGGAATATAGGGCAATCGGGTGACTTCCCTAGGTGATAACCTGCTTAAAATATTTGCCCTCATTGCAATATTACAGAGAACTCCAGAAGAAAGATAGGTGTTTCGAATGCAATGAAATCTATCTCTACTGATGGGTTGGGAACACCCTTACTCAGGGATTCCTGAAGGAGAGAACACTCAGGGGAGATGTGGTAGCTACCTTTTAGTGCTTAAAAGGTTATCATGTAGTAGAAGGATTAGATTTATAATCTGCGTGTTAGCTAGGTAATTAGGCTGGGAATCAGGGTGACAATTTCAAATTTCATCTCAAACACTTAATAACTAGGTGACCCTGGGCTAGTCCCTTACCCACTACTTTCCTCAATTTTCTCAACTAATAGTACCTACCTTATGGAGTTGCTATGAGGATTAAAAAAAAAGATTATATTTGTAAAGCACAGCATCTGATACCTATTAGGCAATTAATAAATACTTGATATTTTTACATTTCCCCACTTGTTCCCAGAGGACAGAACTGTACTGTAAGCAAAGGGTGAGAGTTTCAGAGAAGTAGACTTATACCTGATGTGAAGAAAACCTTCCTAATAATCAAAACTCTCCCACTGTGAATGTGCTGCCTCAGGAGGCAGAGGCAGGAGGGTTTCCCCTTCCAATGGGATCTTCTTTGAAACTGAATGACCATGTCAGTGATATGGAGTAGAGCAGAGCACTTGGTTAGAAACAGGACAAGTTCAATGGCCTCATATCTTGTAATTTTAGGAATTCATATCATGTAGGCAGGCACCTACTCAGTTTACTAGGAAGTACAACCCTCCCTAAAAACAAAATGTAAATTGCATAAAGTGAATCACAACAGGTTCTGGAAAGAAGAAAAGGAGGTAGAGGAGCATTGGAGAAAGACAAAAAAGAGAACAACAACAAAAAAAGTTAAGACAATTATCCTAACTCTATTCTATACCCCTGGAGGTCAGGAACCATAAAAGTTGGAGGTTTCATCAGTCTAACCCTCCAAATAAGAGTTCAGATGTGCAAAGAAGATTGATTTTATTGATAATTAAATCTGGAAAGAATCTCAGAGTTCATGGAGTCTTAACCCCTCCATCATGATTAAATTGTTCCAAATCACACAACCTGACCTCATGTAACAACTTCCATCAGTTGCTACTAATTTTGCTTATTGAGATCAAGGAGAACAGAAAATGAGGGGGTGAAAACTATGAGTAGAAGCTGTGGGGGAAAAGTAGGAAATCAAATGATATCTCAGTATAGAATGTGTAGCTACCTCACCTATGAGGAGCAAGAAGCTAATTCTTTCAATACCATATAAGGGCATTTCTTCCTTTTATTTACAACCCCTCCTCCCCACAAGCTACATGTTTCACTCATGCTCCCTTGTGAACAAAAAATAGCTGGGATTTTCCAACCTAGAGCAGCAATGAGACTATCCACTATTTAGAAAGGGAGAAAGACTTCCTTCCTTCTTCTTAATACCAAGGCTATCAAAGGATGAATAAACCTTGTGAAGAAACATGAATCACCATCTGGTGAGACATAACAAGTGGACTAAGGGATAGCATGTTGACCTGGACCTACAGAGTCCTGGTTTTGAATCTATTCTCTAATATTTACTAGCTATGTAATACTGGGGAAAACTTTAATCTCTTTGAGTCTCAGTTTCTTCATCTAAAGAATGAGGATAATAGTGTATTTAAATCACTACCTCAGAGATTTGTTTTATGGTTTATGAGAAATAACACATGTAAGGTTTTTGCTTATTTTAAAACCTATTTGAATACTTCCTTCAGCCTCTGTTTCCTCTTCTGTAAGATTGAGATATTATAACTATACTATTCATCTCAAATGATAATAAAGAATATATATATAATTACTCTATAAACAAATACTATATATATATATAGCATATATAGTATACATACCATATATACTATACTATGTATAAATAATATATAAAAAGGAGCAGCTAGGTGGTGCAATGGATTGAGCACCAGACTTGGAGTCAGGAGGATTTAAGTTCATAATCTGGCCTCAGACACTAGTTAGGATGACCTTGGGCTAGTCACTTAACCCTGATTGTCTTGCATCCAGGACCATCTCAAGTCGTCCTGATTCGCATCTGGCCACTGGACCCAGATGACTGAAGGAGAAAGTGAAACCAGTGATTTAACACAGCTTCCCCTCACTCAAATCCAGTTCATTTGCTTGTCATAGCATCACTTCCCTAATGATGGTCTTCTTTGAGAACAAAGGACAAACACCAATATATAAAAAAAATAATTATATAATGACTACATAAATGAGTAATGATTCTGTTTGTTTAAAACTTTCCCTCTAAATACTAATTTTGCTATGTATTAAAATTACAAGGCAAGAATTTTGACTATTTTGATTTATCTGGCAACAGTGACTAATTGTACATAGACTGAGAATACTTCAAAAGTTCATAGGTTCTGGGTCAGAAGGGATCTCAGAAGCCTTCATTTTACCAGTAAGGGCATGGAAGTCTAGGGAGTTTAAGGGATTTCCCCAAGCTTACACAGGTTATAAGTGCTGGAGGGAAATTGGAACCCCATCTGTTAACTCCAGTCATTGTTCATTCCATTTCACTGTATTGCTTCATTATCAGTCAAATGTGTCCTTAATTTTTGCCTGTTTTTCTTTCCACTTCAGATACCCTCCTATCTACAGTCCTGCTCATTTTCCCCAACACAGCCAAATCACTTTCATTTTTCTATAGTTAATTCATGCTCTATCTCTTCCCTATGCCTAACAAGGATTTCTCCCTCCCCTAATATCATGGGGCAGGGACCAAACATGACATTCATTTTTTTGCTTAGCTATATTGATATCTGACTCTTGTATTTTCAACAATTGAATCCTATAAACATAGTTTAAGTAACTACATTGAGCCAGACACTGAGAATACTAAAGGACATTTTGTGGCAGCTTAGGTACAACTGTGGCTAGCATATTCAAATCTTGCCTCAGATACTTAGCAGCACCTTGCAGCCCAGGCTCATTTCCTCATTCCTAGACTTTAGCCTTAGAGTTGATTTTCCTGTTTCCTGTTTCATCTTTCATCTTTTAATTTTCCTAAAGCAAATGTCAATCATGTCAATGAGTTTTGGTGCTCCTTTTCACCTCCAGGACCAAATATAAAATTCTCTTTGGGTCTTTTACTAGTCATTTATTGGACCCTGGGCCAGTCACTTAACCTTGGTTGCCTCAGTTTCCTGATTCATAAAATGAATTAGAGAAGGACATGGCAAACTACTCCAATATCTTTGCCAAGAAAACCCTGTAGAAACAGATTGAAAAACAGAACAGCAACAGAGATGTGCTAATAAATTCCTTTGTCTTACTTCCAGGGTTTTTTTTAATTGATCAGGGTGAGGCCTTAAATGAAATTATTTCAACACTGATATGAAAGTGGAGTGAAGGGAGAGAAGGGAATTAGGAAAGACCATGTGTAGGTGGTGGCCCTCAAAGGGAGCCAAAGGATGTTGTGAATTAGAATTTAGAATGTAGTGCATTCCAAAAATATACTATCCACTTAGCCAGAGGCTTAGGAGTGGCTAATGGAATGTCACGTTGTTGTTGTTGTCGTTGATGTATCTTGTATCATTGTTGGAAGAAATCTAGATTAATGCCTCAGGAAGTAAGACAAATATTAATACATCAAGATGGCACAAGTTGGCGGCCAGTATTTAAGCTGGGTACTACTTTTTATACTCAGGAGTAAACAATTTCCATATAATAGAAAGAGAATGTTGATTGGTTCATGTTTCAAATGAGAAAATGGGATTAGTGTCCCCTCTGCTCTTGATCGGGTCACATAATTTATAGGGTTGCTTCAACATCCACAATAGAACTGGGAGGTGCAATGTCACTTATAGGGGACAACTATCGGGCCAGTTTGCCTGGAACAAGATGTGTGGGATGAAGAGAAATATGAAATCAGACTGGAAAGGTAGGTAGAAGGAAAGGGAATAAACATTTATACAAGAGCTACTATGTTAAGCACTTTTTTCCTAACAAATGTTATTTCATTTGATCTTCTCAACCACCCTGGAAAGTAGGTCCCTATTTTATATTAGTCCCTATTTTATAATTGGAGGAATTGAGGTGGACAAAAGTCAAGTAACCTGCCTGGTCCACTAGAAAGGTCTGCTGTCACCTGGGTTCACAACCTAGGAGTCACCCTCATCTCCTCTCTCTTACCCCCACTATATCCAATGATTCCAAGTTCTATCAATGAGAAGATGCTCATTACCTCATTCCTAGACCTTGGTCTTCTGATTGACTTTCCTATTTCATCCTTCCCCACTCCAGTCCATCTTCCACTCAGCTGTCAAATTAACTTTCCTAAAGCAAATGTTTGATCATGTCAATCCCTTATTCTGTGACCTTCAGTGGTTCCTTTTCACCAAGGACCAAATATAAAATTCTCTTTGGGTTATTTAAAAGCCTTTATAAAAAATGATAATAATAATAAAAATAAAAATAAAAAAAGAGCCTTCATAAATTGTCCCCTTCTTAGCTTTCCAGTCTTCTTATACTTTTTCTCCTACCCCTTTTTCTGCTATAGCACTCTGGAATCCAGAGATGCTGGTCTTTCTGCTATTCCTTGACTCTGAACCCTCTCGGCTGTCCCTCACTCCGGGAATGCTCTCTCTACTCATCTCTGTCTACTGGCTTACCCAGCTTCCTGAACATGCCAAGGAAAATCTCATGATCTATGAAAAGTCTTTTGGGATATCCCATAATACTAGTGCCCTCTTCTCTGTAAATTATATCCAATTTATTCTATGAATAGGACAGATTGTTGTTATCAATAGTTGTTTGCCTGTTCTCTCCTCCCATTAGGCTGTGAGCTCCTTGAAAGCAAGGACTGTTTTGGCATTTCTTTGTGTGCTTAGTGCAGTGACTGGGTTTTTAAATACATGTGTTACTAATTGGTTACAGTGGCAGAACTGGGACTAGAACTCAGGGATCTTTCCACTATATGATCCTCTATGAGAAGACCAACTATATGAAGGTGCCATTTTGTAAAATGAAGACATCTTTAAGAAATGGGAGTACAGCCAATTCTTTTCATCTTGAGGTACAAACAATAAAAACTGATGACTTTAAGAACCTGGGAAGGTTGATATCTTGGAAGAAATATTCATGTTCCTACTAGTAAGCAGTTATTCCCACCTTCTATTAATATTATTACTGCAAGTAATAATAATGATAATAGCTTTATATTCATATAACCCTTTACAAATTACAAATAGGTATAATAAGTAACACAAGTGTTAGGGATAGAGATACATATATGACCTATGTTTATATTACATTCCCTGTTGAGGAAACTCCCTCCACTAATAGAGGGTGGCACTTTCTCTTTAGATTATAGACTTTAAGAGTTGCGTAGATCCCCAAGAGGTTGTGACTTTCTCTAGTAACATAGACATTAGGTGTTAGAAGCAGGAAATTATATATATATATATATATATATATATATATATATATATAATATAGTATAGTGTAGCAGATTTATCCACTATACTATATTACTTCACAGCATATATGTAACCTTTCCCCTTTAAAGATAGGGAAATTGAGACTAGAGTAAAATGACTTGCATATAATAATAAGTCTAATAAATAACAGAGCAGTGATTGAAACCTAGGTCTAATGACCTATATCCCTTCCCCTTTTTGCTCTGCCTCACAAGTTATAGATTTCAGCAACATCCAGAAATAATATAACCCAAACTCTTAAACGATAAAACCATACTACAGTGTTTAGGAGTGCAAGTGTAATCCAAAGGTTCATGAGAGAGAGAGAGAGAGAGAGAGAGAGAGAGAGAGAGAGGTGAGCTCCATTGTAGATCCACACTGTACTAATATTTCTAGAGTAGTGTACCTCACCATAGGGATCATAGTGGGATTTGGAAATCCTCATGAGAACAGTGATTAGTAAGATATCAGAAAGTAGTGCAATCTCTAAGTGGGAATCAACATTCGAAAATCTCAATTATGTTTTTCTGTACCCTTGAAAGATATTTCTTAGGGAGGCTAGGTGGCACAGTAGATAGAACACCAGCCCTGGAGTCAGGAGTAACTGAGTTCAAATCCACCATCAGACACTTAATTACCTAGCTGTGTGGCCTTTGGCAAGCCACTGAACCCCATTTGCCTTGCAAAAAGAAAAACTAAAAAAAGATATTTCTCGTCTGCCTTTTAGGGGGAAAGGTGTGGAAAGAACAGAAAGAGACATAAAATGATATGGAACTCCATCTTAGTTCTAAGCAACCCCAAGACTATTGTGGTTTTGCAAAGTAAACAAAATGTATAATATTGCATGTCTTTTAAAAAAACAACTCCCATAGCTTGTGTTCTGTTTGAACAGATGTTTCTTAACTATAAACTTATATTAATTACTTGTACTATATATATATATATATATATATATATATATATATATATCTTTATCTTGTTCTAATATCCATATATCACCCATATTTGGTTTTTTCATCCATATGTGCATGTATATTTTTAAATTGCAAAATTTCCTTCCATCCTCCCCTCCCACCCCACCCCAGCCCATCCCCTCAGCTGCAAACAGGTTAGCATTGTACTTACATTTTTTTGATAAACATGTTTACAGATTAGTCATTTTCAGTATAATGAATGTGGATTAAGGGAAAGAGATACATTAGACTAAGATAATTTTTATAAAATGTTCATCAGATTCTGAAAGGTTGTTTTTGTTTTGTTTTGTTTTGTTTTTCTCCCTCTGTATGGGGATGACATAATCCATAGCCAGTCTAATACGGGTGTCTTAGCTCTCTGATTTGCTGAAAGGAGCTGCTTCCATCAAGGGTGATCATCTCACAATGTTGTTAATATGTACAATATTCTCTTGGTTCTACTCCCTTCACTCAGCATCAGATCCTGTAAGTTATTCCATGCTTCTCTAGAGTCTGGCCACTTATGATTTCTTATAAAACAATAATATTCCATAGTATTAGCCATTTCCCCATTGATGGTCATACCCTCAATTTCCAATTCTTTGCCACTATAAAAAAGAGCTACTATGAATATTTTAGAACATGTGAGACTTTCCCATTTTTTATAATTTCTTCTGGAATATAGCCTAGAATTGGAATTGCTGAGTCAAAGGGAATGAACATTTTTATTACTCTTTGGGCATAGTTCCATATTACTCTTCAGAATGGTTGGATCCGTTCACAATTCCACCACAGTACGTCAGTGTCCCAATTCTCCCACAACTTCTCCAACATTAATCATTTTCCCTTTTTCTCATCTTGGCCAATCTGATAGGTGTGAGGTGGTTTTAATAGTAGTTTTAATTTGCATTTCTCTAATCAATAATGATTTGGAGCATTTTTTCAAATGATTATATATATAGCTTTAATTTCTTCATTTGAAAACTGCCTATTCATATCCTTTGACTATCAATTGGGGAACGACTTGTTACTTTATAAATTTGATACAATTCTCTACATAATTTAGAAATGAGACCTTTTTCAGAACTCATGGTTGTGAAAATTGTTTCCCAGCTTTCTATTTCCTTTTAATTTTGGCAGCATTGATTTTATTAGTGCAAAAACTTTTTTAATTTAATATAGTCAAAATCATTCATTTTGCAGTTTATAATGTACTCTACTTCTTGTTTGGTCATAAATTTGTCCCCTTTCCATAGATCTGATAGAATATTTCTTGGTCTATTGATTTACCTATGTTGTTACCCTTTATTGCTAAATCTGTACCCATTTTGAACTTATTTTGGTATAGGGTCACCTCTATTTTATTAAAGCAAATGTTTCTTTACTGTCAATTTTTATGTATTTAATGTATTCCTATGTATTCTTTCTTTCTATTTTAATTTTAATTTTTTGTAAGGCAATGAGGTTAAGTGATTTGCCCAAAGTCAAACAGCTAAGTAATTCTGAGGCCAGATTTGAATTGAGGTCCTCTTGACTTCAGGGCTCTATACACTGCCCTATCTAGCTGCCCCTATAGTCTTATACCTTATTATTTAAATAATCAATTTCCATTTTTTTGCTTTTCTGTACAAAACAACCGTATAAGAAAAAAATCTAATTGTTTGTATTCATAGATATTATCTCTCTGCATTTCCTCTGCAATGAAAATTTAAAAAAAAAAAACTTTTAACTAGTAAATGTATCTTGGAGTTGTTATTTCAACTTGTTTGTCAACTCAGAAATCAGATTGAGTACCAGTACATGGAAGCCAAACTTCTGGGCATTAATTAGCAACTTCTACAAACTTCATAGATTGATGTGGTAAAGAAAATGATAACCTTCTCTTTTTCCTCTTCTCCCCCTCAGCAATCCTCTCTCCTCCTTATCTACTTTCCCTGATTATGGGTATAGGAAAAGTTTGGAGATATCATTGGGTATATATGTTTAAGGCCTCTTTCTTTTCCACTTGTTTATAAACTATGTGGCAATATTGTACTGAGGGACCTTGTTCTAAAAATTGTGGTAGTATTTTGATTGAGAGAAAATCCAAGATGTGTGAAGCATTGTTTTTATCTCCTTAAATTAAGAATTGAGGTGAGACAGCCTGGTGCAATGGATTAAGAGTTAGCCTGGGAATCAGGAGAACCTGATTTCAAATCTGACTTTCCTGCATTCTGACTATGTTACTTATCCATTCTGACCCAAATGACTCTCTTAAATAACTTACAATGCTCTATAATACACAGCTGCCCTTATAGATAGTAAAGGAAATGGCACTAGGAGCTCTCTACATGGATACAATAACAGGTCCAATAAAAAAAAAATTAAAATCCTGATCATCACTGGCAAAGCAAAATAAAAGCAAAACAAAATGCAATTCAGTAGCAATGGGGGGGGGGGGGGGGGGGTGGGAGTATGAACAATCTACAAATTTAACTTGCTTAAGTGGAGGGAGCAAAGGGAGGGGGAAGAGGGATTGGGGCACAGGGAAAACAAATAGTGACCTTTTAGGAAAACTGCTCCACATGGTTATTACACAGACCAACTCTGACCACTCAGTTGGTATTTTGAGTATAGATAGGTGATAGATGGCTACTAGGTGGGGATAAGTCGACTGAAAAATATTGCTAATGATGACATGTCTAGAAGTAGTATAAAGGGCATCATCTAGAATATGCTTAGTAAAAGAGGGAGCCTGATTATATACTAAGACCAAAGTAGAACAAATCAGTACTCTGTGTACTGCAGTGATATTGAAAAAAACGTAAAAAGACCTAAAAGATGACCTCCAGAGCATTGGAAGAATCACTATTGGAAGACACAAAATAGCACATGGAAAAGACTTGCACAAGATGAGAAGGTCTGATGAGCTGTAGTCTACCAATATGCACATCAATAAGATCATGAATACAGCAAAGAATTGCTGTATGTACAGTGGAGTCACACCTTACACAGGCAGGTTCTGAAATCTTCATGTAAGGTAGAAATCACATAGTTAGAAATAACCCTTGAAAGTTCTTTGAATCATTTATAAGGTATAGCACAGTATCTTTAAAAAGTCTTAGGTGATATTCTAGTCTGCTACTTTGTACAACTAAGGGATTGTAATAAGTAATATGCCCCATTTTCAATATTTTTAAGAATTTCTTTTGTCTAGATCCATTGACAATTATGTTAGGGTGATTTCTGACAGATTTTTGCATTCCTGGGATGAAATCTTAAAATTAACTAATTACCTAATTTAGTGATATTGGTTTGAATGTGTCCAAACAATTATTGATACACCTTTACTTGCTATATTCCCATATGGTACAAGAAGGAGACACTGGGGCAGCTAGGTGGCACAGTGGATAGAGCAATAGTCTTGGAATCAGGAGGACCTGAGTTCAAATCATGAATCAGACACTTAATTCTTACTAGCTGTGTGAACTTGGGCAAGTCACTTAACCCTACTGTTTTGCAAAAAAACAAACAAATAAAAAAAGGAGACATTGGCACCTGCAAGAACACCAAATCTGCTAAAGGGTTTTTTTAGGTAAAAGAAGGTCAGTAGAACAGGTGAGTTTACATATTTGGGTAACACTGAAGTGAATCTATGGAACAAAATAGGTTGAGAATGACTGGTGCCAAACATCTGGATTGCATAAATATATGGATAATTGAACTTTTTATTTGTTTCATCCAAATGAATGTTTTGGAATCTCAATCTGTTGGACTTTGATAACAAATATCATTTAAAATGAATAGTCCTCATCTATTAAGTAATAAAGGTAACTTTTCAGAGTTAACGGAAACCACACTTCAGCGAGGAAGTTAGGAGAAAAGAGAGATGAGAACAAAGAGAGAGCTCCATTACTAACCACTGGCTTTTGTAAGTAGAATGTTGTTTCCCTTGAGGTTCTCAAATTTCTCTAAAGGTATGTGACCACCTGATGACCTCTCCTCTCCCCATTTCCCCTAATATAGAAGCTATATGGGACTTAGGTTTCTGGCCACTTGTGATTTTGAGTTGAATAAAGGGAAAAAAATCCAACAAGTATCTGGACAGAAGAGACAATGGATTCTGGGTCTATATCTCCTAAGTAAGATCCCCGTCCTAAAGCTGGAAGAGAACTCAGAGTCCAACTAATTTAATCTCCTCGTTTTACAGATAGGACCCAGAGAAATTAAGTGTTTTTCCAAAAGGTACACTAGTGTTGAATTAATAGGTTAAGTGCTAGCTGGTCAAGTGGATAGACCCCTAGTAGGCCTGGTATCCAACACTTATTAGCTATGTGACCCGGGGCAAGTTACAATCCCAGTTTGCCTTGGTTTCCTCACTAATAAAATGGGGATAATAATAGTACCTATCCTCCAGGATGGTTGGAAGAAGAAAATTAAATAATAATTGAAAAGGGTTTGGCATGAGCTGTGCAAAAGTGAGCTATTAATATTAAAGCTCAGAGAGATGATTTGAACCCCTGTATTCTAAGTCTAAAACTATCTATTCATCTCTCAGATGCCCAAAAGTTATTCATAATTTTTTTAATGTGGTTGAGCATTTTGGTTTTCCCTTTTAGAGTTAGTAATCTATCCAACCTTCTCTTTGTGTACCAGAGAAGAGAGAAAAGATGTCTCCTTTTTCTAAGATTATGAATTGTGTTCATTTGACTCCAAGGAAAAAGTTGATTCCACAGCTATCCTATTTATTTCTTTCTCTTCATAGTAAAGAATTTATGGACCATCATTTCAGTTCCTGAAAAATTTCAATGGGGGAAGGGAGCTCACATGGAGGTTATGATTCATGAGAAGTTGGAAAATCCCCCAGATTCCACCCTTATTAGATCTGTGATCTTAGCCATCCTGAAGAAATTGTGAAGGTATCCAAATTGACTGATTTATAGTGAATCAAACTGAAAATTCCTGTAAGGTTGGTACCAAGAAGTAAAATTAACCTTCTATTTCAATCTTCCCAGGGGAAAGTCCACTATGTTGTTATTTCATGATTCTGTACATTTGAATTACTCCAGTATTTTCCTATGGTAAGAACCACAGTCAGCAAATAACATTACAGATCCAAGCTTTTTATTATCATTGGCAGTTAAGGAGTTCTATTTGGTTAGGTTCCCACTTTGTCATAATATGTGTCACAATTTTTCTGTTATTCAACACCTCTTTTGGTCTGGCCAGTTACTCTACCCTACCATCTGCCAAACAGGATTCATAGGAGACAAATTCTCAACCTTCATTTCTTTCTTGTCCAACATCCTCTTTGCTTGTAATGGGAGTTGAGCACCCCAAAAGGGGAAAAAAGACCATGAATATCAAGGGGAGCTCTTCTGGAAAGCCATTCTTAGCTTAGCAACCATGGGCCGGGTAGCAGCAGTTCTCTGGACTGACAAATCTAAACCAAAGAAATGTTTGCCACTGTGGCGCCACTCCTTGTTCTAAGAGTTTGAATTTTTTTTTTTTATG
Organism: Macrotis lagotis; assembly: GCF_037893015.1. NCBI lineage: Eukaryota > Metazoa > Chordata > Mammalia > Peramelemorphia > Peramelidae > Macrotis > Macrotis lagotis. The sequence goes on from NC_133658.1 coordinate 776,179,565, forward strand.
GTTTCTGTCTTGTTCTTGCCTAGGCTCTAAAATGACATAAGGAGCAGTTTGATTTGGGGGCAAAAAAAATAATTTCCAGGTTTAGTCAAGAGGAAATTCTATAGCCCTCCACATCTGGGACTAACTAACTATCTTTGCAACATGACTCTTAGATCTCATGATCCGCCTTTTTCAATAGGGGGAAGGGAGGTGAAAAATGAAGGGAGTATACTGTAGTAAACAGGACTGTGGACTTGGATAAAGAACTAAGTTAAAATCCCTTCTTATGTACTTACAAACTGTGTGACCTTTGGCAAACAATTTAAACTCTAGTCAAAAATGGAGGGAACATATTGTAGTAAATAGAACAATGGACTTAGAATAAGGAAGAACTAAGTTAAAATTCCTTCTTAGATATATACAAACTGTGTGACCTTTGGCAAATAATTTTATCTCTCAGTCTCACTTTTCTCATTATAAAATGAGGATTATAGTAATCACTACCACATAGGTAGGATCAAATGACTTATGTGTAAAACATTTTGCAAATATTAAAGTGTTATAAAAATGCTAGATATTTTTATTATAGGACTCTAGTTCAAATGGGGTGTTATCCAGTGTTTCCTGTATACTCTAGACTTCCCTATTTCTGTCTGTAGTACCATTATTCTTTTTGAGAGCCATCTCCAGTCATTATGACCTATGTCTTATCACTGGACCCAGATAGCTTCAGAGGAGAAAGTGAGGCTGGTGACTGCACATTTAAATCCTATTCATCACATCCCTGATATCATGGTCCTCTTTGAGAATGAAGGTCAAAAGACTTCTGGCCAAGATGGCAGATAGAAGCCAGGTCCTGTGCTAAGGTCTCCTGATCTTCCCTAATAAACAATATGAAATAAATCTCATAATGGAAGTCCTAGAGACAAAACCCAGAAAGAGAAGTTAGGAGAACAACACTTACCTCAAGGTCTGTCTTTGGGGATCGGGGGTGTGGTGAGTGTAGAGTGATGACCCCCAGTAGGGGTGGGGTGAGAGCAGGTCTAATCTAAAATCAGTCCTTGGGCCTTTTGCTGTGGTAGCCACCGGCTCTGAGCAACAACCAGAGAGTGGAGGCATGGCTGTGGGATTGACAGTCTGGGACTTACAGGAAAGGTTGAAAAGTAGGTTCCAGCCTCTAGCACTACCTACTGTCCAGCTGGAGATATTACATCCAGTGAGTATAGCCTCTAGGATCCCAACACCAAACTTCTGTGAACCAGCCCCCCCCCAACACAAGATCTTAGGAAAATGAAGGAAGGCCAGCAGAAAGGGGGGGACCATAGAAAAATTCCTGGAAGAAAAAGACACTAATTCAGAGAGATGTAGAACCCCTGAAGAGAATATGATTTGGTCTCCAGCACAAAAAGATTTCTTTGGAGAAATCAGGAAGTTTAAAAATCAATTGGAAAATTTGGGAAAAGAAACCCAAGAGAAAATTCACACCTTGCAACAAGAAAACAAATCCTTGGAAAATGCAATTGGACAAATGAAAAAAGAAAATAATTTTCTCAAAAACCTCAAAGGATCAAAGGGTTATAGAATTAACCAATTGGAAAAGGAGTTTCAAAAAGGTAAATGGAGAAAATTCTTCCCTAACAAAAAGAATGGAGGCTATGGAAACCAATGACTTCATGAGACAACAAGAATTAGTTAAGCAAAGGCAAAAAATTGAAAAAATCAAAGAAAATGTTAAATACCTCACCAGGAAAGCCACTTAAGAATAGATCAAGAAAAGATAACCTAAATTTATTGGTCTTCCCGAAAACATTGAAGAGAGAAAATAAAATCCTGGACTTAATATTACAGGATTTAGTGATGGAAAACTGCCCTGATATCATGGAACCAGATGGCAAACTAATTATTGAAAAAACACATCGATCCCCTTCAGAAAGGGATCCCCAAATGAAAACACAAAGGAATATTGTAGCCAAATTCCAGAACTATCAGATAAAAGAGAAAGTTCTGCAAGCAGCCAGAAAGAAACAATTTAAATACCAAGGAGCCACAGTTAGGATTTCACAGGACCTGGCAGCATCACATTAAGGGATTGAAGGGACTGGAATGCAATATTCTGAAAAGCAAGGGAGCTTGGAATGCAGCCAAGAATCCAATATACAGCAAAACTGATCCTTCTCTTCCAGGGCAAAAGATGGACATTTAATGAAATAAGAGACTTCCAATCTTTCCTGATGAAAAGACCAGAGCTTAATAGAAAAATTTAAACAGGAGACTCAAGAGACACATGAAAAGGTAAAATTTTTTTAAAAGGGAGGGGGAAGGGGAAAAAACTGTTATCAAATAAGATGAGACTGACAATATCCCTACCTGAAAGAAAGACTTTAACAACTCTAGAGAACTGTACTCTTAGAGAGAATTTAATTAGCCAGAAGAGATGGATACACATGGCTTGTTTGAGAAACTGTTATCCAATAAAATGAAACTGGATATAACCTTACCTGGGAGAAAAACTCTAATAGCTCTCAATAATTGTAATTCAGCCAGAAGTGATGGACACTCATGACCTTTCTGTGACTCAGATAGAATGATTTAAAAACAATACCTCCTTAAAAAGGAGGACAATAAAGAGATGGGAGGATAGAGGGGACTGAATGGGGTAAATCTCATTACATTAAAAAGTACAAAGGATTTATTGAAATAGAGTGGAAGAAGGGAGGAGGTGAGAACTGCCTGAATCTTACTCTCATCAGATTGGCTTAAAGTTAACATAAACATGTTCAGTTAAGCTAAGAAACTTATCTTACCTTTAAAGTGTTAAAAAGGGGAAAGGGGAGGGGGAGGAAAGGGTGAATCAACAAAAGGAAGGAAAGAAAGAAGGAGCAAAGGGAAAGGGGAGGAAGAAAGGGGGAGGGGGTTGGATATAGGAGGGCAAATACACTGAAGGTGGCGGTATTCGGAAACAAAATACTGGGGAATATGGATAAAGGGAAAAAGGGGGAAAATACAAACAGAGGGAAGAAAACATGGAAGACAATAAAGAGTTAGTAATTATAACTTTGAATGTGAATGGGATGAACTCTCCCTTAAAGTATAAGTGAATAGCAGAGAGGATTAAAAACAAGAATCCTACAATATGCTGCTTACAAGAAACTCATCTGAAGCAGAGAGAGATACATATAGAGCAAAGGGAACATGTTGGAGCAAAATATGTTTTGCTTCAGATGAAGTGAAAAAGGTAGTGGTAGCAATCCTTATCTCAGACAAAGCAGCTGCAAAAATGCATATTATTAAAAGAAATAAGGAGGGGGCGGAGCCAAGATGGCCACAAGGGAGCTAGTCTTAGGAGCTCTCTGATAAAACTCATCAGCTAAGGACTCTAACTAAACTTTCAAGAGACAGAACCCACAAAGGGACCCAGTGAGGCAGTTCTCCTACTCAAGGTAACCTGGAAAAGAGCAGAAAGGCTCTGCTCCCCAGGATCAGAGAGACAGCTGGCCAGAGGGGTGGCTGAAAGAACTTCAGCTTCCCGGAGGCAGCCCCAGGGCGCTGGGAGCTGTGGCTCACAGCAGCGGGGGAGTCTCCTGAGCTACACCCAGGGGAGCACTGGGCACAAAGTGGGGGAACAGCAGGGGACCTCTGCCAGCCCTCAGGGCACACAGCCAGCAGCTTGGTCTTTCAGCAGCCCAGACCCGGAAACAGAAGCAGGCGGAGCTGGTAAGCAGGAGCCCCCAGGACAGGAGCCCATTGAGCTGAGGGAGGGAAGTGAAGAGAGACTACAGAGCTCTGTCCTCTGCCCCTGGAACAGGACTCTGGGGCTCTGACCACATTCAGATCCTGATCGCAGTCTAGGCCCCCCATAGAATAGCAGGGCCCCCCCCACCTCAGCTCCGTGGCAGAGGGGGGTGCTTATGGTCATTCACAAACCAGGAGGGAGGACAGAGCCCCACACACTGAGACCCTTGTGGGAGTGTCCCAAAAGCTCAGGAAGCACCCCAAACCAGGCCCAGGCTGGGAAAATGAGCAAGCAGAGAAACAAAAGGAAGACTATTGAGAAATATTTTGCAAATGAGCCCAAGAAGGATCAAAATACTCAGTCTGAAGATGAGGAAGCACAAGCTCCTGCATCTAAAGACTCCAAGAAAAACAGAAATTGGGCTCAGGCTATGACAGAGCTCAAAAAAAAATTTTGAAAATCAAATGAGGGAGTTGGAAGAAAAACTGGGAAAAGAAAGGAGAGATATGCAGGAAAAACATGAAAATAAAGTCAGTAGCCTAGTCAAGGAAATCCAAAAAAAAATGCTGAAGAAAATAGCATGCTAAAAACCAGCTTAGGTCAAATGGATAAAACAGTTCAAAAAGTTATTGAGGAGAAGAATGCTTTAAAAAGCAAAATTGGCCAGATGGAAAAAGAGATAAGAAAACTCTGAGGAGAACAAAACCTTCAGACAAAGAACAGAATTCAGGGAGATTGATGAATTTACCAGAAATCAGGAATCAATACTTCAAAACCAAAAAAAAAAAATGAAAAATTAGAAGAAAACGTGAAATATCTCATTGAAAAAACAAGTGATATGGAAAACAGACTTAGGAAAGATAATTTAAAAATTATTGGAATACCTGAAAGTCATGACCAGGAAAAGAGCCTTGACATCATTTTCAAAGAATTACTACAGGAAAATTGCCCTGATATTCTAGAAGCAGGAGGCAAAATAAAATGGAGAGAATCCACCGATCCCCTGAGAAAGAGATCCCAAAAAACCAACCCCCAGGAATAATATAGCCAAGTTCCAGAATTCCCAAGTCAAAGAGAAAATATTACAAGCAGCCAGAAGGACACAGTTCAAATATCGTGGAGCTGCAGTCAGGATAACACAGGATTTAGCAGCAACTACATTGGAAGCTCGTAGGGCTTGGAATACAATATACCGGAAGGCAAAAGAGCTTAGAATGCAGCCAAGAATGAACTACCCAGCAAGGCTGAATGTCCTCTTCCAGGGAAAAAGATGGACTTTCAATGAACCAGGGGAATTTCAAAGGTTCCTTTTGGAATGGCCAGAGCTGAACAGAAGGTTTGATCTTCAGATACAGAACTCAGGTGAAGCATGGAGATTAGAGGAGAGGGGGGAAATATGAGGGGACTTAATGAGGATGAACTGCATGTATTCCTGCATAGAAAAATGACACTGATAATACTCATATGAACCTTCTCAGTTAATAGAGCAGGTAGAGAGAGTTTTTATAGTTGAAACACAGGAGAAAGCTGAATTCGAAGGTAAAATATGATGTAAAAATGGAGTCAATAGAAAAAAAAGGAAATGGAATGAAAGAAAGAAAAAGGAGAGGGGTAATAGTCCAAGATATTTCACATAAGATTTTTTTTTATTACAATGAGCTATAGCAATGATATGGAAGGGGAGAGGCAAGGGGGAATGAGGAAATCTTTGCTTTCATCAGGGGTGGCTAGGAGAGGAAACAGCATATATACTCAATGGGGTATAGACATCTGGAATAAGAAGGAGGGGGGAGCAGGGGGAAGGGGTGGGGATGTGAGTGGTGGAGGAAAGGATGGACCATGCAGGGAGAGCAGTCAGATATAACACATTTTCTTTTTTACTTCTTGCAAGGGGCTGGGAGTGGATGGCCTGTCCGGGACCATGGGGCTAGGTGGATTCTGGGCCTAAGGGGTGATATGGGGGCTCAGGGCTTCTTGGCCCCAGGACCAAGGACCTGTCTGCTGCGCCACTCAGTGACCCTACAGCAGAGTCAGAGTGAAAGGAGAGAGAAAATATAGTACATGGTAGTGGAGAAATAATAAAGGAGGGAGTTGTGATTAGCAATGGCAACAGTGGAAAAATATAGAAGTAACTTTTGTGATGGACTTATCATAAAGAATGAGATCCACCCATGACAGAGTTGTTGGTGTTGGAACAAAGACTCAAGCACATTTTTTGTTATTATTATTTGGGGGAGGGTGCAGGGCAAGTGGGGCTGGATGGCCTGCCTGGGGCCACATAGCAGGGTGATCTTTGGGTGTCTGGAGCCAGATTTGGACCCAGGTGCTCCTGGCTCAAGGGCCAATGCTCTGTCTGCCACCCAGCCACCCCTACTATTATTACTATTTTATTTTATTTTGGGTCTTTTTTTTTCTTCTTTTTGGTTTTTGCAGGGCAGTGGGGATCGGGGAGCTTGCATGTCACATGGCTGGGTGATTGTTGGGTTTACGAGGCTGGATATGGGCTTGGGTGCTTGTGGATCCAGGGCTGGTGCTTCATCCATTGCGCCACCTGGCCATACCTACAATTATTACTATTATTTTTTTTCATTTTAATTTTTTTCTCTCCCCTTTACTTTTTTCGCCCAAGCAAGTCTATCTATGTTCATGGGGGAAGAGGGGTATTTTGTTTACTTGTAAGCAAGAATATTTTATTAATGTAAAAAAACATTTGTACAAAATGAGAATAAAAAAGAAATTAAAAAAAAGAAAAAAAAAGAAAAACATAGATAAGTCCCCTAAATGTTCAAAATACTCATAGTTATTAACCAGAGAGAAATTTCTTTACTAGAATAGAGGGGGGGGAAAACAGTGAATTTTTGCAAGAACTATTAAACTAAAATCAAAAAATTACATTTGTTTAGTTAAATCACTGGTACTACTTACATGGTTTCAGATATGTCATTTCTTTTCTGTATTATTTAGTATGCTCTTTTATAAAAGGTCTGTATTACTACAGTCCATTAGACTGTAAACTTGCCAGTAGAGATTAATTTGTTGTATTCAAACTCCCAAGCACAAAACATATAGTAAGTACTGAATAAATTCTTATTGATTGTTGACTTAAAAAAAAACTCTCAAGTTTCTCTGAAGTTATTCCCCTGATCATTTCTTATAGTCCAACAGTATTCCATCATAATCATATATTACAGCTTGTTCAACCATTACACATCTAATGGGCATCCCTGTCATTTCCAATTCTTTGCTACCAGAGGAAGAAAAACAAAATGAAACAAAACACACAGAAAAAAATACCCTTCCAAATTTGATGAACATGTTATAAAAATTATCTCTTCTGTATCTCTTTCCCTTAATCCTAGTTCCTCATGCCAAAAATTACTAATTTTGAAATGTATTTAACAAAATATGTATGTAAAATGCTAACCTGTCTGTTCCCCCACTGAGGAAAGGGGGGGGGTAGAAAAGGAGGGTGGAAGGAAATTTTGCAACTTGGAAATATGCATATGCGTAGTGATGAAAATAAATAAATTTTAAAAAAATAAAAAAATAAAAAAAAGAAACAAGGAAGGAAACTACATCCTCCTAAAAAGTACCATAGACAATAAAGTAATTTCAATACTAAATATGTATGCACCCAATGGAATAGCATCCAAATTCTTATAGGAGAAGTTAAAGGAATTACAGGAAAATGTAGAGAGCAAAACTCTACCTAGTGGGAGACCTCAACCTCCTGCTCTCAGATTTAGATAAATCTAACTATAATATCTATAATATAAACAAGAAGGGAGTTAAGGAGATAGATGAATTGTTAGAAAACCTAGACATGATAAACTTATAGAGGAAATTTAATGGGGATAGAAAGGAATATACTTTTTTTCTTCAGTACATGGCACTTACACAAAAATTGACCACATAAAATGGCATAAAAACTTAATAATTAATTGCAGAAAGGAAGAAATAGTGAATACATCTTTCTCAGATCATAATGCAATAAAAATCATATGCAATATTGGGCCAGGGAGATATAGACCCAAAACTAATTGGAAACTGAATAACCTCACTTTAAAGAATAAGTGAATCAAACAAAAAATATAGAAAGAATTATTTTATCCTAGATAATGAAAATAATGAAACAACATACCAAAACCTATAGGATACACACAAGGTGGATGTCAGGGGATATATTATATCTTTAAATGCTTATATGAATAAATTAGAGAAAGAGGAAATCAATGAACTAAATATGCAACTAAAAAATTAGAGAAAGAACAAATTAAAAACCTCCAGTTAAATACCAAATTAGCAAAGAATTAAAAGAGAAATTAATAAAATTGAAAGCAAGGAAACTATTGAACTAATAAATAAAACCAAGAGCTGGTTTTATGAAAAAAAACAATAAAATTGATAAATCCCTAGTCAATTTGATTTAAAAAAAGAAAACAAAATTGCTAGTATCATAAATGAAAAAGTGAACTCACCACCAATGAGGAAGAAGTTAAGAGATAATGCAGATTTTGCCCAACTCTATACTAATAAATTTGATAATCTAAATGAAATGGATGAATATTTACAAAAATATAAGTTGCCCAGGTTAAATGAAGAAGAAATTAAATACCTAAATAAACCTATCTCAGAAAAAGAAATGCAACAAGTTATTATTGAACTCCCTAAGGAAAAAATCTTCAAGACCAGATGGATTCACAAGTAAATTCTATCAAACATTTAAGGAACAACTAGTTCCAGTTCTATATAAACTATTTGGAAAAAATAGGGGAAGACGGAACTCTGTCTAACTCTTTCTATGACACCCAATATGGTGCTGATACCTAAACCAGGAAGAGTTAAAACAGAGAAAGAAAATTATAGACCTATCTCCTTGATGAATATAGATGCAAAAATCTTAAATAAAATCTTAGCAAAATGACTACAACAAGTTATCACTAGAATAATACATTATGACCAAATAGGATCTATATCAGGAATGCAGGGTTGGTTCAATATTGGGAAAACTGTCAGTATAATTAATTATATCAATAGCAAACCTATCAGAAATCACATGATTACATCAACAGATGCTGAAAAGGCTTTTGATAAAATGCAGCACCCATTCCTACTAAAAACACTAGAGAGTATAGGAATAAAGGGATTGTTCCTTAGAATAATAAACAGTATCTATCTGAAACCATCAACAAGCATTATATGTAATGGGGATAGGCTAGAGGCATTCCCAGTAAGATCAGGGGTGAAACAAAGATTCCCACTAACACTTCTACTATTCAATATCATATCAGAAATGTTAGCTTCCTCAATAAGAGAAGAAAAAGAAATTGAAGGAATTAGAAAAGGAAAGGAAGAGACAAAACTCTCACTCTTTGCAAATGACATGATTGTATACCTAGGGAATCCCAAAAAATCATCTAAAAAACTACCAGAAATTAGCAACTTTAGAAAAGTTGAAGGATATAAAATAAACTCATAAATCCTTAACATTTCTATATATGACTAGCAAGATGCAACAAATATATATATATAGAGAGAGAGAAATCCCACTGAAAGTAACTTCAGACAATATAAAATACCTGGGGATCTGCCTATCAAGGCAGACTCAGAAACTTTTTGAAAACAATTACAAAACACTTCTCACACAAATAAAATCAGACTTAAATAACTGGGTAAATATCAACTGCTCATGGATAAGCCAAGCTAATATAATAAAAATGACAATTCTATCAAAATTAAACTACTTGTTTAGCACCCTGCCAATCAAAATTCCAAAAAATTACCTTAATGAGTTGGAAAAAAACTGTAGGTAAATTCATATGAAAAAATAAAAAGTCAAGAATCCCCAGAGATTTAAAGAAAAAAAGTGTAAAAGAAGGTCTTAGTTAGCCCTACAAGATCTAAAATTATATTATAAAGCACAAATTATCACAACTGTCTGGTACTGGCTAAGAAATAGAGTGGTGGATCAGTGGCATAGACTAGGTGCAATAGCAGGAAAGGATTATAGTAATCCACTGTTTGACAAATCCAAAGAATTCAGCTATTAGAATAAAAACTCTCTCTTTGATAAAAACTATTGGGAAAATTGGAAGTTAGTATGGAAGAAACATAGATTAGACCAACACCTCACACCCTATATCAAGATAAGAACAAAATGGATACAGAATATAGACATAAAAAAATATTATAAGCAAACTAGAAGATCAAATAGTTTACCTGTCAGATCTATGGAAAGGGAAGCAATTTATGACCAAGGAAGAGATAGAGATTGTCATTAAAAACAAACTAGATAATTTTAATTACATTAAATTAAAGGCTCTTGCACAGACAAAACCAATGTAACCAAGATCAAAAGAAATGTAAATTGGGAAACAATTTTTACTACTAGTGTTTCTGACAAAGGGCTCATCTCTAAAATATACAGAGAACTGAGTCAAATTAAAAAAAAAAGACAAGCAATTCCCCAATTGACAAATGATTAAAGGATATGCAAAGGCAATTTACAGATGAGGAAATCAAAATGATCCATAGTCATATGAAAAATTGCTCTAAATCACTAATTATTAGAGAAATGCAAATTAAAGCTTCTCTGAGGTACCACCTCATACCTCTCAGGCTGGCTAATATGACCAGAAAGGACAATGATCAATGTTGGAAGGGATGTGGTAAATCTGGGACACTAATACATTGTTGGTGGAGCTGTGAACTCATCCAACCTTTCTGGAGAGCAATTTGGAATTATGCCCAAAAGGCAACAAAAATGTGCATACCCTTTGATCCAGCAATACCACTACTGGGTCTATACCCTGAAGAGATGATGAAAAAGGGTAAAAACATCACTTGTCCAAAAATGTTCATAGCACCTGTCTTTGTGGTGGCAAAGAAATGAAAACTGAGGGAATGCCCATCAATTGGGGAATGGCTTAACAAACTGTGGTATATATATGTATAGATAGATAGATAGATAGATAGATAGATAGATAGATAGATAGATAGATATGATGGAATACTGTGGTTCTATTAGAAGCCAGGAGGGATGGGAATTCAAGGAAGCCTGGAAGGAATTGTGTGAACTGATGCTGAGTGAGATGAGCAGAACCAGAAGAACATTGTACACCCTAACAGCAACATGGGAGTGATGATCAACCTCATACCAACAGGGCCACAATCAGGCACAATTTTGGGATATCTGTGATGGAGAATGCCATCTGCACCCTGAGAAAGAACTGCGGAGTTTGAAAAAAGACCAAAGGCTTTCTATGTACCTTTAATTTAATTTTTTTAAATTGTTTTATGTAATTCTACTATATCTCATACTATATGTTTCTTCCTTAAGGATATGATTCCCTCTCATCGCATTCAACTTAGATCAATGCATACTATGGGAATGATATAAAACTAACAAACTGCCTTATGTGGGGTGGGGGGGAAGAAGCAAGATTGGGGGGAAAATTGTAAAACTGCAAATAAATAAAACCTTTTGAAAATTAAAAAAAAAGAAAGCAATTTGGAACTATACCCCAAAAGTTACTAAACTCTGCACATCTTTTAAGCCACTACTACAACAACTTCTAGGCTTATATTTATTGTAAAAAAAAGAATTAAAACAAAAGGTATACCCATTATGGTAAAAAAAGAGAGAGAGAGAATGAAGGTCAAACAGTAACAACAACAACTATTATTATTCTTCTAATCACATGGAACCCCTAAGGTAGAATTGAGGACATAAAAGCTGTATAAGATTTCCCTTTCTTTCTATTTTTCCCCAACATATAGTCTCCAAATACTGACTAGTTTTCTGTTCTACTACTTGTAGTAATCATTTTCTTTCCTTTCTCAATGCTGTCACCCTAGTGTAAGTCTTCAATTCACTCCTGAACTATTGCAATATCTTCTAAATGAAGGGCCAGTATGATAGTGAAAGTTCACACTTTCACTATTGAACAGTGTCAGCCCTGGTTTTCATGGATCTCAAGATCATGCCTCATACATATTAGTTAAAGTCAATATGAACGTTTAGTCTGGAGTAGAAAAGACTTAGTGGGCCAACTATAGATAGATTTAATCCAATTTAATCTTTAGCTGAGAGACAATATGGCAGAGAGGATCAAGAGTTAGTCTCAGAATTAGGAAGATCTATGTTCAAGACTTAAGTTTGACAGATACTCACTGTATATCTTTGGGCAAGTCTTTTAATTTTTCAATTATTTCAGGAAACTCCAAACAACTTTCTATGATAGAAAATTTCAGAAATGTGAGTCTGGATTGTTAGAAGATGTTTCCTCATAAAGTTCCCAACATCAGTGGAATTGTGGTTTGGTGTAAAATAAACACCACTGTCTTCTTTTGCCCCAAAACCCCCAAAACCCTGAGACAAAATATGAATCTCTCTATCACATTCCTGACACTGACACTCAATCTCCAGAAGTTCTTCATTCAATATTAAGAGGTATTAGCATAATTGGCCATATAAATTTAAAAAGCAATAAAAATTATAGAATTTTATTAACAGATTTTTAAGAAAGCTTTTGACAAACTAGAACACTCATTTCTATTAAGAATAACTAGAAAGTATAAGAATAAATGGATCTTTGCTTAAAATAATAAGTAGATTTATCTAAAATCCAAAAAGCAAACATTATCTGTAATGTGGATAATCTAACCTTTCCAATAAGATCAGAGATGAAGCATGGATGTCCATTATCATCACTACTATTTAGTATTGTATTAGAAATACTAGCTATAGCAATGACAAGAAAAAGAAATAAAAAATAAAACAAACAACGAAGGAACAAAACAGTTTCTCTTTGCAGATGATATGATGATTTACTTAGATAACTCTAGAGAATCAACTAAAATCTAGTTGAGAGAACTAACAACTTTATCATAGTTTCAGGATATAAAATAAACCCACCTAAGTCATCAACTTTTCTATGTAGAACCAATAAAATCCAGCTGGAAGAGCTAAAAAAAAGAAATTCTATTTGAAATAACTTCAGACAATATTAGGTGGTACAGTGGTTAGAGTGTTTGCTAGCCCTCGAGTAAGGAGGACCTGAGTTCAAATTTGGACTGAGAAACTTACTGTGTGACCCTGGACAAGTCACACTAACCATTTTTGCCCCAGTTTCTCATCTACAAAATGAACCAAAAAGGAAATGGCAAACCACCCTACTATCTTTGCCAAAAAAACCCAAATGGGGTCATGAATATTAGGAAATGATTGAAATAACTAAACAACAATATAAAAATACTTGGAAGTTTATATGTCAAGACAAGCCCAGTGACTATAAACAAAATTATAAAACACTTTTCACACCAGTAAAGAGAGCTGTAACCAATTGAAGAAATAGCCATTGTTCAAGGCTGAGCCAAAATAACAAAAACAGCAATTCTTCCTAAGTTGATTTGCTTATTCGAATACCAAGTTACCAAAGTATGATTTTATAGAGCTAGGAAAAGTAATGAGGTCAAGAATATCAAAGGAATAAATAAAAAAGTGAAAGTAGTCTAGCAATTTCAGATTTCAAACTATATTACAAAGTAATAATCATCAAAACAATCTGGCTCTGCCTAAGAAATAGAATGGTGAATTAGTGGAATAGATTAGGTTCACAATAAATAGCAAATGACCATAGTAATTCAATATTTGATAAACTCAATGTCCCAAATTTTTAGGTCAAGTTCTCATAATTTGACAAAAATTGCTGGGAAAACTGAAAAAAAAGAAACTAGGCATACAATAACAACTCACTCCATATACCAAAGTAAGTTCAAAATGGGTACATGATTTAGACAAAAAGAATGATATCATAAGTAAATTAGAGGAACATAGAAAATTTTACTGTCATATCTCAAGATAAAAGTTTATGACCAAACAAGAGATAGACAAATCATAAAGAGTAAAATCAATCATGTTTATGGCATGAAATTAAAAATGTTTTGTACAAGCAAAACCAATACAACAAAAATTAAAAGGAAAGGAGGGGTGGTATTTTAAATCAAGTTTCTCTGATAAAGTGTCATTTTTAAAATATCTTAGGAACTTAGTCAAATTTATAAAAATAAGTCATTCACCAATTGATAAATGATCAAAGGATATAAACACAATTTTCAGAAGAAGAAATCAAACCTAACAAGGGTCAAATAAAAATGCTCTTAATCATTACTGATTAAAGAAATGTGTATTAAAACAACTCTGAGTACTATTTCATATCTCTCAGATTGGCTAACATGAAAGAAGAGAAAAATGACAAATGCTGGAAGTAATGTGGAAAAATAGGTATACCAGTACACTGTTAGTGGAGTCATGAACTGGTCTAATCATTATGTTGAAAAAAGTTATTAAATTTATAGAAGCTTTTTTTGTAGTGTCAAAGAATTGGAAATTGAGGGGATGCCCATTAATTGGGGAATGGTTAACATTGGTGGTAAGTGGTGGTAAATGGTGGTAAATGACTGTGATGCCCATAAATTGGGAATGGTTGAACAGGTTGTGGACATGACTGTGATGGAACACTATTGTTCTATAAGAAATCATGAGGAACAGGATTTCAGAATAGCCTGGAAAGACTTGTATGCACCAATGCTGAGTGTAGTGAGCAGAACCAAGACTCTATACACACTAACAGTAACTTTGGGAGATGATCAACTATGATGGATTTGTACATTTCAGCAGTACAACAATCAAAGATAATTCTAAATGACTTGTGATGGAAAACCATCCATGTCCAGAGAAGGAACTGTAGAGTTTCCCTTATGGTTTTTTTTCTCCATTTTGATCTTCTTTCACAACATGATAAATATGGATTTATGTTTAGCATAGTAATACATGTATAGCCTATATTAGATTGCTTTTTGTAAGGAGGAGGGGGAGGGAGAAAATATGAAGCTCAAAACCTCACAAAAAATGATTGTTGAAAACTACTATTCCACATAGTTGAAAAAATAAATAAAATATCATTTAAAAAAGAATAGCTTTAGCAATACTATTAATGGGTCTGTATTTCAAAGAGATCAAAGAAAAGGAAAAAGAACAAAAATATTTATAGCAGCACTTTTTATGGTGGCAAAAAATTTGAATTTGAAGGGATGCCCATCAATTGGGGAATGACTGAACAAATTGGGGTATATGATTTTGATGAAATACTTATCATGCTATAAGAAATGAGGAGGGGGATGGTTGTGGAAAAACTTGAGAAGTCTTATATGAACTTTATAATGTGAAATAAGCAGAACCAGGAGAGCATTGTGCAAAGGTAGCAGCAATGTTGTAAGGGTGATCAACTGTGAAAGATTGAGCTACTCTGATTAAGACAATTCCCAAAAACCCATGACATAAAATGCTATCTACCTCCAGAGAGAGACAACTAATGAATTCTGAGTGCAAACTGAAGTAAACTTTTCTATTTTTCTTGATGTTTTTTCCACTTTCTGTTTGTTTTTTGGTGTTACAGCTAATATGGAAATGTTACAGGACTCTATATGTATAATTGATAAAATGTTGCTTGTCTTCTTAATGAATAGACAAGGAGGTAGAGGGAAGGAAAAATCTAAAACTCACATTTTAAAAAAATGAATGTAAAAGAATTAAAAATATCATTGCAGTACTATCTCTCTAAAGAGAGAGAGAGAGAGAGAGAGAGAGAGAGAGAGAGAGAGAGAGAGAGAGAGAAAATACATACACATTTATGTGTGTGTGTTCACACTTTAGGGAAAGGATCCAGACTGTTGAGATCACTGAAGCCCTTGGTTTACCACCATTTATTTAAAGCAATATTGCAAAAGAACTGACTATCCCTTTTCCTCCCCCCCCAAAAAAAAGAACATTATTTTTACCTAAAATCATAAAATTTTGTTGCTATACAACCACTCAATGATGCTATTTGGAAAATAATCACGTAAGTTCAATTCCTGAAAGTTTTTAACTTTGTAAGAAAAGTGAAGGTAAACAATAAAAATCATTTAATTGCTCACATCTTATGAAGCCACAATCAAAGTCAGACTCTAAGGAAGTTATTTATAGGAAAAAAAGACTGAATCAGGAAAAAATTCATCACGGGATTTTTTTAACAGCAAAAAAATGGTAAACAAATCATGTGACCAGTGATTAGGAAATTACTGACAAATGATGATATGAGATTGTATGGATATGTTTCTACTATAAGAACTGACAAGGATAAAGAATTAAGAAATATATGGAAAGATTTAAGCCATGATTCAGAACAAGAACATAAAACAGCAACATATTTCGAGGTAAAGACCATTGTACAGTAATGGCATTGCCTTATTACAGCCAAAGCATTCTTTTTTTTTCTTTTATCAAAAGTCAAATAACAAAAGTGTATGAATGTATCATTCATAATCACAGCTTTTGTTATTCTTATTAATATAATTTGTCACAAATAGTGCTGCTTTAAACTATTTTGGTTTAAAACAGAACTAAGACTTTCCTACTTTAATAACCTAAAACTGTACTAAGACTTTTGGGGTACTAGTTGAGAGTTTCTACTTTGAAAAAGCAGAAAGTTGGTTTGGGGTTTTTGTTATCTGTTTTGTTAAAATACAATTGGTCAAAAGAAACTTTGAGTAATTTGGGATCCTTCAATCTTCTTTATGTTCCAATATATTTTGATATTTCTGCATGGGAGAAAGGAGTAATTGTTCAGTCCTTGCTTACCAGAAAAACTTCCCCTTTTCCTCCTTATCACTCTCAAACATTGAAGCAATGTTAATCAGCACCAGTCTTCTGGATTCTGGACCTTGGCAGTGTTGCAGTTGAGTCTGAGTTACTTCTTATCTGCCCTTTTCTGTGGCTACCTTAACAGACTTTTCTTTGAACACCTTTCCTGAATCATTAGCAGTCTTTTTTTGTGATAACCAGGGTTAGCCTTGCTTGGTGCCAAATTGTGATGTAAGTACTTCTTTCTATTCTTATCATCTTGTCATTCAATCAAGTTGAATTCTTCCATAAATCCTGATTCATAACAATTATATATGCCAAATGCTGAAAAGGATATATAAAACAAGAAACAAATAATTGGTTTTTACCTCTCAGAAGACTCAAGGATCTTATAAGATAGGTAGAGTAGACAAAAAAGAGATCAAGAGATGACTAACAATACAAGGCAGCTGGTAATAGGTATCAAGTGAGCTGGATCACTCAGAAGTATTTTAGGATTTCAGAGAAGAGTACTTTGGGGAGGATCTGCTGTAAGAGTTTGCTTATGACATGAGAATAAAAGTAAAAAAAAATGCCAGGAAAGATACTCTAAGTTTATTATTTTCAAAATGAAAGTCACAAGTAGATATTTCCTGAACTGTTTGAGTCACCTCCGACTAAATAAGTTCTTTTAATTGTGAATAACCTCATTAACAATTTAGTTAGTATTGCAGTCAATATATTGTCCTAAGGATCCTAGGGGGTGAACTGAAGAGATAAAGTTTGCTGCCTTGAAATTGAAAATTTCTGTAGAATAGTGAGCAGAAAGCTTAGAGAAGGTGAGTTCAGGATGGGACTTTGGGGTGGAATTGAGCAGTCAGATCTGAGTGAAAACAGAACTAGGTGAATTCTATACTGTGCACAAAAACAGTATGAGGATTTATGGAATATAGTTGAAGACATAGGTTTAGTGACATCCTTATTGTCTAGTCTATTGTAAACCTTTCCACCATTCACCCTGAACTTTGCCTTAGTCTCCAAGTGCTGTTGATTTATGGGTTTGAGAACTCACATTTTCTTGTACCCTTTATTTTAAAACCTCACATTTAATTTCTCCATCACACTCTTTCTTTTCCTATCTTGAAGGAGGAGGAGGAGGAGAAGAAGAAGGAAGAGAAGGAAGAGGTGAAGAAAGAGAAGATGAAGGAGGAGGAGAAGAAAGATGAAGAGGATAAGAAAAGAAAAAGGAATGGAATGAAGGAAGGAAGAAAATGAATGACAGGAAGACGAAGAAAGAATCCATTAAGCAATTTAAAATGTAATTATCAAAAGGTTAGAAATGTTAAACCTTCTTCCTTGACCAAATATGCTAAATGCAGACATGGTTTACGTGATAGGGTCCTGTTTTGCTTGCTTTTGTGTCTGATCTGTCTGACAGTTTACAGTACACACTAACAATGACTTTCTCAGATTCATCATACCTTTATTCATGTCAGTCTGACAGCAGTGCCCTGAAGCCAGTATTAGATTCGGCATGCTTGTGGGACACACCTATGCTGTCAATATCTACAAATCATTTTTATTTAGAACTTACTCCAAGTAAAGAAAAATACTTGGTTTATCTTGATAATGGGATTAATTACAATAAGCACAAGATGACATATGGGAGAGTTTTTCCATTTCAACTCATTTTAAAAAGTGATTTAATGATTAAGTAGACAGCATAAACAGAACAAGTATCATCCCAGTTTTCATAAAAGAAAAAGAATGGCTTCAATAATCAATAGATGTGAGAAGCTTGAAATAAATACCTGGAAAAACTCTAAAATAGATGATTAAATTAATAATTTGTTAGCAGTTGGAAGAAAAGTAGTGATTTCAAGGAGAGCATTAATAAAAAGTCATTATTTCCTTTTTTTTTCTTTTGGAAAGGTTTAGTAGACTTTCAGGAAAACACTAGAGACAAAATGTATGAGGAGTTTACCAAAGTATTTGTACATCTTTCATAATATTCATAGTAATGATAGAAAAATATGGACTATATGAGAGAATAGATTAGAGGGTCTATTAGATTAATTAATTTTTTTAAATGTAGATAATAGACTGTCAACTTCTTAATGGAGGATCCCTAGTCTATCCTCAGTTTTGCTATGTTCATCATTTTATTAATGATTTGAAGACATTCTTATCAAACTGTAGATTACATAAAATTGAGTGATATAACTATTAATAAGAAGAATCAAGTCCCATAAAAATCTCAACAAGCAGAAACTACAAACTTATAAAATGTAATGTGGACAAATAAAAAGTCCTGCACTTAGGATAAAGAACGAATTATACAAGTATTAACTGGGAGGGGGGGGAATAGTCTATGATGAAAAAGATTTGGACTTTCAATGGAGTGTAAAATCAATATGGTTAGCATTGTGATGTGGTAGACAAAAAAAAAGCTAATATAATCTTAGTTTCCATATATATATATTTTATACTAATGATACTCCAATACTGCAATAATTTAAGAACCATAATTTTGTCTGTGTAGATAGGTAGTCTGTCACTATTAAAAAAGAGCCATTATCATCAAAATATTTCCCACCCTAGGGCTTCTGGGTGATGAGTTTCTAGATGCTTATCTACATTTACCTGCAGACAAGACAGTAATCACTAATAACAATTCACTTATATTACACTTGAAGGTTTACTAAGTTTTACCTTTATAAGGTAGATAGTGCAAACATTATTATAAAGATAATTTTAGAAATGAGGCTATTAATTCTCAGAGGAAGGGGAAATGACTGGCTCAAATTCATATAGGTAGACAAGGGCAGGTCTCTGACTCACCCTCTAGTCTTTTGACTCTAAGTCCATTGTTCCTTCATTGTACCCATAATGGAATATAAAAAGCCAGAGCTGGATCTAACATATATATATATATATGTGTGTGTGTGTGTGTGTGTGTGTGTGTGTGTGTGTGTATGTATATGTATGTCAGCCAAGGACTTGACATTTCATACTGCTTGCATTGGCAGGGAATCATCAGCTAAAATCCTTCCAGTAAAATGAATTACTGGGCTTTATTATATCATTTTCTCTTCAGCTATACTTTTCAAATTATATGCAAATATCATTTTCAACATTCATTCTTTGCAAACTTTTGAATTTCATATTTTTCTATCACCTCTCCCCTCCCAACAAATGATTTGATATAGGTTGCTCATGTTCAATTGTGTTTAACATATTTCCATATTAGAAGAATTAGAACTAAGGGGAAAACATGAGAAAGAAAGAGAAAATATAAAAGAAGTTTTAAAAAGTGAACATTGGGGGCGGCTAGGTGGTGCAGTGGATAAAGCACTGGCCCTGGAGTCAGGAGTACCTGGATTCAAATCTGACCTCAGACACTGAATAGTTACCTAGCTGTGTGGCCTTGGGCAAGTCACTTAACCCCATTGCCTTGCAAAAACCTAAAAAAAAAGTGAACATTGTATTCTTTGCTCTGCATTTAGAATTCATAGTTTTTCCTCAGATGTGGATGGCATTCTCCTTAACAGATCTCTCAAGATTGTCCTTCATCACTGAATTGCTAGAAATGTTGTTTCCATCATAGTCAATCATTTCACAATGTTCCTTTTAATGTGTACAATATTCTCCTGGTTCTGTTCACTTCACTTAGCATCAGTTCATGCAAGTCTTTTCATAATTTCTTATAGAACAATGGTGCTGCATAGCATTCATGTACCATAGATTTTTTTAATCCACTTGTCAATTGAAGGGCATTATAAAGAGTATTTTACAAAATTTCACAAATACATCATTAGTTAGCCTTCCTTATCCCTTTTAATTAGGTCTATTTTTGCCTTTTTCCTTGTCTGAGGTCAGGACTGTTACCCCTGCTTTTCTCTCTACATCAGCTGATGCATTATATATTCTATTTTACCCTTTTATCTTTACCCTGTGTGAATCTCTGTACTTCAAATGTGTTTCTTGCAAACTGTCTGCTATCTGCTTCCATTTTATGGGAGAGTTCATTCCATTCACATTCACAGTTAAGATTGCTAATTCCATATTGCCTTCCATCCTGTCTTCCTCCTCTTTGAACTTTTCTCTCTCCTCTTATTTCTTCTCAAAAATGCTTTACTTCTTGTAGAGGGCCATCCCCAGGGAGTGATATTCACATATCCTTGAGGATCTTCTTCATCAAAGGTATGTATGGATTATTGCTCATTGTATGGATCCATTGGCTCACCAGTGAGCCCTGACCTAGGATAATCTGTGGCTCCAGGATGGTTGTAAAAGGTTTCTTTGATAGAGAAGCATGCATTTTTCTAAGAACAAATATTGTAAATTTACCCAGGAACTTGTAAAACTGGGTCTCCTTTAACTGGTCATTCCTGAGATAAGTTTTTGCTATAAAAAGTCTGAGTTTCCAAAAATAAAGTTGGTAGATTTTTACTTCCCAACCTTTCATATTTAGTAATGTTTGTCTACCCAACCTGACTCTCAGAAATTCATGTCCAGACCCACACCAGAGCTATTGTATTGCGGGCGATAGCTGGTGCCTAAACAGGGACTGGTGGATGGACGGACTGACAGATGGACAGACAGATGGACAGACAGCCAGACCTGGAGGGGAATCAATATTGAAAGGAGAGATAAAGTCTGGACACTTGTGGGTCAAAAGAGTGCTCATAAAGGGACAGCAGACAATGAAGGTAAATAATTTTTTCATCAGGTCTAAAACAGAAAACATTAAAATGGGACAGGGACAGTCTAAGGATAGAGGACATTATTTGAAAGTGCTAAAGCAGACAGTTAAAAAAAAGAGGCTTGTTAATAACAATAAAACTAGTGGAAGAATTTACTGAATGTGTACAAAAATGTTGTCCTTGGTTTCCAGAAGGAGTATTAAGTATTGAAAAAATGGGAAACTGTGGAGAAACAGATGAGTGACCATTTTAAACAGAAAGGTCAGGAATCATTTCCTATAGTTTGGGGAATATTTTAAAAATCTTCCTGACTCCACCTAGAGATGTTCCTTTGGCTCAGAGTATATTAAAAGTTGATGTAGATGTTCAAGCTATTCAGCAGGAAGATAAGAGTAGAGTGGTGGCTTTTACCTCCAACACCACCTCCAGACCCCAGCCTGCCTCCAAGTGGAAGGAGGGGTGTGGAAGCTAAGGTGGGAGAGCCCTACCTTCCCAGGAGAATCCTCCTCCCAGCTCCCACTTTAGGAACTTGTACTGGAGGGTCTCTGGGATGCCAGGCCCCACCCCTTCAGACTGCCACAGCGGCTGCTGCTCCTGGGCTTCTGGAGGTGGTGGCTCCCCAGCCAGCATCACCTCTTCCTAACTCCTTTATGGTCTAAAGAAGAAAATGTTACCTAAAATAAGGGGCATATGAATATTGTTCAAATAGCCACTCGAAAATCAATAGATAAGGGAGAGAAGATTCCATGGGACATGAGTCATTGTTATCTTTTCTTGTACTTGAGACACCTGATCCAAAGATTCCAGGAATTGTTTTGAGAGAATACAATAATTTAGTTTTAAAACATTTAGAGAATTAAAATCATCAACCAGCATGTATGATAACACCAGTCCATATGTTATGAATAACATAGAAATATTAGGTAGACAAATATCAGCCCTAGAAGATTGGACCACGATAGCAAAAACTGCTCTTACACCAGGAGATTACTTAATATGGAAAACTGAATTTTTGGAGAATTGTACTAGTAAAGCTAAAAGAAATGAAGCAGCAGGGTTAAGAATAACATTTGAAATGCTCTCTAGCACTGGTCCATGGGCAGGAGTAAATAATCAAATTGGGTATAGTTTACAGGCACATAAACAGGCATGGCTAAAATTGCCTGAAAAAGAAAGAGGCAATGGGAATGAGAGATCAGACAGCTTGTTTGCTCATGGCTCGCTTATCTAGATCTTGAAGTTAACTGAGAGAGAGGAATTAAGAAAAAGCATTAGATAAGAGAGAAAGAATTGTTTCATGAAGACTTCATAAAATAAAATAAAATGTTAAATTTTAAAAAAATGTTGTTTAATTTCAAAAAGACAAAATAATCAGGTTCATTTTAGAATACATAATTTGATTATTACAAAAAATAATGGGATGGGGGCGGCTAGGTGGCGCAGTGGATAAAGCACCGTCCCTGGAGTCAGGAGTACCTGGGTTCAAATCTGGTCTCAGACACTTAATAATTACCTAGCTGTGTGGCCTTGGGCAAGCCACTTAACCCCATTTGCCTTGCAAAAACCTAAAAAAAAACAAATCGAAAAGGAAAAGATGAGAGGAGAATACATCATGGACTTATGGGACGATTTATGACTCATGAACAATTTGGAAACTGTAAAAGGAATTGAATATTGAACTTAAGTTCAAAACCTTCCATGGGTCACTGCTCTACAATGGGGAGAGAGTATGGTTGAAATTGTATTAATTGGGGAAGCTGCAGATTATTTGGGATATAACAAAGTTCCTACTGGAGATATCAAAGAAGAGAAGCTAAGAAGAAAATTTAGGCAATGATTTCTCTTGTTTAAACACTGTGACACCTATATGTTTTTGTAAAACATGTATTGTTGAACCATGTATTAAATTAAGTAAAATTAAACATTCAACTCATCTAAATATTTATAACATGGGAGCATTTAGGACTTTAGAAATATCAGAAATTCCATTTGTAGAAAGTATTGAAGGAAGAAAGATAATTCCTACAGAATCTCCTTGTTTAAATTTACATGCTTGGGATTTCAAAAATGAATGTTTTTCACCCTGGGTTGCCTGTCATACCCCAAATAGAAGAATTTATGGTCATTCTATTTTGCTACAGGTGGGGAATTCTCCTGATAGAGTTGTTCTATGGGGTATTCCAGGCTATATTAAACCAATTATATACCCCAAAATAGGGTTAGCTAATTCAGAGATATGGAAGGCTATGGCAGCTATAGATGAGATAAAGTATAATACAATGGAATAAGATGTTGGACAAAATATCTTATGCAGAAAAGAAATTGCCTGTGACTGCATGCAGAGGACCAGATGTTGCCTTCGTGATAGGATCTTTCAAAGATGTCAATATTATCAGAGAAAAACTGTTAGAATTGCACTATTCGAGCATGTATAAATAAGGAAGTGGAAGATGATGATGTTGTTTTCATGATAAGAAAACCAAAATTTGCTATAATACCCACCAAAGTAGAAGGCTGGTATATGTCTCCTGCTGATGAGTTCTTAGAAAAAAATTAAAGAGAATTAGAAGAGATGTGTTAGTTGCATTGTGTATCATAGCAGCCATTATAGCAGCTACTTCAGTGACTATTTCTGTACAAGTAGGGAATAAAGAAAAAATTGGAAGCTAAATATATATACTAGAATTATCAGAAAATGCTCAGGAGAGAATTAATAAATATCTTTATCATTTGATTAATGCATTACAGACCTCTGTAAGGGACAATTGCAATGTGATTATAGATTTTCTGGTATTTGTGTTATAATACCTCACTTATTACATGGGATAATATAAAAGGTTATTTAGATGGAATATGGTATAATGATTCTATAACTGTGGATATGAATCAATTGCATAAAATTGTTAATGATATTGCATTGGCACCTAGAATGGAAATGGACTCAGGTATTGATAATTTGTTTAACTTTGTTAATAGGTTTCATCCTTTTCATTTTATGAACTTATTAGTGAGCATGCTTCCTGGTATCTTTACATTATTATTGATATAGTATATTATACCCATTTGTATTAAACACCTTTTGTCCCTGGGACAAAACATAGATCTTTCACTTTAAGGCTATATTTACATGTTAAATTCCATGTCTGATTTTAATATTTTGGGTAATACAAACATTCAATACTATCTACTGAATAAATTTTTGAATAAAATTTTTTGAATAAAATTTTGTTATCTTGAGTAACTTGTACTTCTGCTTTTATTTCTTTCATTCTGATATCTAGACCACAAGGGGAAGGAAAGGAAAGATAATCACAAGAAAGAATCTCTTGGCTTCCTGGTATTTAAATTGCTACATTTTTGGTTGCTTGTAGCATTTTCTTTCATGGAGGAGAGAGAAGGTCATAGAACAGTTAGTGCTATGTCTAGGGATGGTGGAAAATGGTATCTTATGTCATTAAGTAGAACTTCAGCATAGAAGGAAGAGAGGCAGCAAAAATGTGCACCAGTATTCTGTGTAACAAAGAACGTTACACTTAAAATTGTAAGGGACTTCAGAGGCCATCTAGTCTTCTACCCTCATTTTATAGATTGGAATCCAGTGAAGTTAAGTGATTTCTCCAGATCACACAGATGGTAAGCATCAGAGGCAGGATGTGAATCCACAGCTTCTAAATCACAAGCTACCACACTACTTCCCAAACTCATAATATTGAAAGTATAATGAGATGATAAAATATTCATGTAAACACTTGTTTTTCAAGTAGAACTGCCCTTTTGCATTGTCTAAATGAATTCTGCAGAACACACAAGAGTCTTGAAGCATCAAGTTAGCTGGAAACCTCTAGCTAAAAGAGAGGGAATCAATATCTCAACAGAGAGAGAGAGAGAGAGAGAGAGGTAGATGGATAGATAGATGTAGATAGATAGATATATGGATAGATAGATGATAGATAGATAGATAGATAGATAGATAGATAGATAGATAGATAGATAGATAGATAGATAGATAATAGATAGATATTCTGTGGAAGGAGATTAGTACAGAAATTCCAAGAATGCACCCAAAAGAATCCTGGGAAAGTGTGCTCTCTATGTCCCTAAGTCTGAGGCAGAGGCACTGCAGGGCTAGAACTTATAACTTTAAACTGGAAAGGATCTTAGAAATTACAGAACAATCCCACCATTTTATAGTAGAAGAAATTCTTATCCAGGTCACTCAGTTAGTAGCAAAGGCAGAAACATACACTATTTCCTTTTATATGACCTGATAGTTACATTGATCCCTGCCAGAACAAGTTAATAGCAACCATTGATATAGAGCTTATTTAGTCCACTGATTCATCTTGAAGATGAGAAAGCTGAGGCCTAGAAGAGAAAGTAGCTTGGACAAAGTCACCAAGCTAGTGAATGTCTAAGGTAAAATTCAAACCCGGGTACCAGGATCCATTTCCAGTGCTCAGGACCAGAGATGCTAAACAAATGACTCCCAGACACCTTCCCTTACCCTAACCAGATTAAAATGTAATTAGAAAAGATTTAATAAAATAAATTAAAATACAGTAAAAATGAGAAAATACCAAAACTAAGTTAATATGGGGCCAGCTGGGATTCTTATGTATGGATTAATTGTCCCCACTTTCTATTTAAGTTTGCTACCACAACTCTAGAATAAAATCAGGTCTCCTGATTCCCAATGTCAATGCAATGCTATTCTATAGTATAGTATCCTATACTATACACATGAAGTGACAACTGAGTGGATTTTTTTAAGTTACAGTAACATTTAAAAATGAAGAAAATAAAATATTAAACAATGAGTTTAATCTAACAACCAATAAGTCAATAAGTATTTATTAAGAACTTATTATGAGGTTAAACTACACTTAGTCTTAAGGATTAAAAAAAAAGTAAAACCAATCCTTGCCCTCAAAAAAAACTTACATTCCAAAGGGGGAGACAACATGGAAAAAAATGGAGATATATATAGGATATATTCAGAGAAGATGGAAGGTAATCTGGGAAAGGAGGAAATTAATAACTGGAAAATGGTTAATTTGGTGCTTTGGACCATCTTGACTGATAAATTGGATAAAGTCAGTGGTGACTATGGAGAAATTGCTCATTAAATTGGTTGATCTTGACATTTGATTTTGCTGGCTGTCCACAAAATCAATTCAATTTAATAAGCATTTATCTTGAGCCCTCTATGTGTCAGATGTTGTGATAATAAGGGAATACAAGGACTTGCCTTCTTCTTGAGGAAAACAACATGGACACAGAGAAGAAAATACAAAATACAAGACAAGAAAATATAAAGTGTTTGGCTACAAGGAGTGAGCATTACCAAAAGGAATGGGAGATCAGAAAAGGCTAAGGCATCAAGTGAGCATCAATTGAATATCATATCCATGGAAATATAAGTTGCAAATGACTTGGATTCAAGTAAAGGGGAACTGTACAAAGTCACCAGTTACATCCTATTATGAACTCAAAATACCAGCCCACCTGATCTACTCACATTTCCATGGAAGTGATATTTCATCTTCCACTTCTGTTTCTCTGCATAGACTGTGTCTGAAATGTCTGAAATGCTCTCCCTCCTCTCCTTTGTAGGAGGGGAAAAGGAAGAGACAGAGAGAGAATTTAAAACTCAAAACTTTTTTAAAAAATGTTAAAATTTGTTTTAACATGTAATTGGGGGAAAATAAAATATTTTTAAAAGCTATATCATAGAGTAAATTCCTAGGGGGGAAAAAACAATACAAGCTTCTGAATGATAGTCATCTATAATGTACCTGAGCCTAACTATTCTGTGTGTGTGTGTGTGTGTGTGTGTGTGTGTGTGTGTGTGTGTGTTTTATATATTCTTCTAATGGAACAGATCAGCTTGACTACCAACCATCATGTTGCAGAAAGTTTTATCATCATCTTAAACCGATACCTTTGAAGGATGATCCAATAGATCTACAATTGTGTTATAAAAATATAAGATAATGAGATGGAAGCATTGAGGTATAAGCCAAAGCACCTTGAACACCTTCAAGATAAGGTCAAGATAAGGAATTTTAAGCTAAGTATGAGAGACCTAAGTTCTCATTCCTGGAACCAGATAGTTTCTAGGTTCCCCTTTAACTCTGAAATTCTGAGTGATGAGTTTGTCCTGTGGCTAACCCTCTCCAACTCTCAATTTGCTCACCTGTAAAATAGGAATCAGAATACCTCTGACTGATTTCAAAGGACTGTGTGAGCTTTTGGATGTCAAGAGCCCTGAACTACATTAGAAACCAGAAACTTGGATCTTTCACTAAAACACTGGATGACTTTTGGCAAGTTGATTTCCTCATCTCTAAAGTCATGGGATTGGATGAGATAATTTTTCTTCTAAAATTCTATGATTTTAGTATCCTCTGACACATACGTCTAACCCTAGGAAAGTTACTTAATTTTTTCAGTTTCACCAAGCAACTCTCTAAGACTATAAATTAAGGATTAATTCCCACCCTCACACTAACCCCTCTCCTCTCAAAATTAAAACAAATAAGATTTTGTGAGGGAGAATTATATATAGAGAGAAAAGAAAAATGGAGTGGAACCAAGTTTGAATCCTATTGTTACCAATTAATAGTTAAATATCTTTGGCAAGCCACTTCTTAGGAGTCAGTTTCTTCAAGTCTGTAGAGAGTAGTGTCCCCTACCCCAAATAATATCCTCACCTGCTAATTCATACACACATATACTTATATGTAAATAATACTTATATGTAAATAATAAGGCAGCATGTCTTTTTCCCCCCAGACATCCTAGAGCAATGCCCTCCTGAACTCACAGATCTCCCTTATCAAAAGAAAACTTATTCTCAGTTGTTGATAGCTTGACTTTTAGACTAAAATTCATTCATAAGGGCGGGCTACCACTCCCTAAATTACATTTGAATGCTATTACTTACAAGATACTTTGCTAAGTGCTAGGGCAGATAGAAAAATGTAAAAGATGTAGTCCTTGCCCTAAAAGGAGTTTATAATCTAGTAGGGTAAAGTAAAATCCTACACAGCATCTTGGAATTAGAGTTCTTACCCATTTCAATGTCTAAACAAAAACATGAACTTTGCTTGAACACCTTCAGTAGAATGCAACTCACTGTTCTCTCTAACTGTAGAAGACTTTGCTAAAAGAATGTAGGTATTGAGGCAGCTAGGTGGCACAGTGGGGCCCTGGAGTCAAGAGGACCTGAGTTCAAATCCAGTTTCAGGCACTTGATATTTAGCTATATGATCTTGGGCAAGTCACTTAACCTCATTGCCTCACATAAAAAAAAAGTCCAAAAAAAATAGTATATATAGGTGTCAACTAGCATGTGAGGATATTATTTGGGGGTAGCAGACCCTGAAATTTTATCAGATATCCAAAACTAAGCATGAAGGGTCAATCTATTTAAGTCTTTTTTAAGGTGACTCTCCAGGAAAAAAAAAACCAAATAGCAGCCAGCCACAAGAAGAATGTGGAAAGTCAAAACCAAGTTGTTGTGGTGGAGTAAAAGAGTCCATATCTTCTTCCAGGACCTGGAGTCCATCATAGAATGGTAGAAGTTGACATTGACAAATTGTTGACAATAATAAGCCCTCTCCCTCTTCATATATCTTATCCAAGCAAAAGGCTGTCTCCATGATCCTTCCTTTCTGTGCTTTTTGGGAACAAAATTACCCTTCTTAGATGCTTTACAATGCATATAATGAACTCCACCTCAAGCACATTTTCTCTGGCTGCCTCTCCTGTCCAATCTTCCTCCTTAAATACCCCCATCCACCCACCCACCCCACACCCACCTCCCTAGCTTCTTTTAAGTCCCAACTAAAATCTACCTTGTACAAAAAGCCTTCTCTCTGCTAATTATTTCCTCTTGATCCTATTAGCTTGTTTTGTTTATATTTGTTTGAAGGTTGACTTTTGTCTTTGTATTTCTAGTACCTAACACATTGTTGTTCTTCACTTATTTCAGTCCTGTCCAACTCTTCATGACCCCAGTTGGAGTGCTATTGACAAAGATACTAGAGTGGTTTGCCATTTCCTTCACCAATTCATTTTATAGAAGAGGAAACTTAGGCATCCAGAATTATGTAACTTTCCCAGAATCACACAGGTAGTAAGTGTCTGAGGTCACATTTGAACTCAGGTCTTCCTTTCCAGGCCTCCTATCCACTGTACCACTTAGCTGCCCAGCACATAGTAAACACTTAATAAATGTTTATTAATTGATTTGTTCTTTGAGGCCCTAGATCCTACTAAAATTTGACTCAAGTAGTACATCCTTTGTGGAAAGGTCTGTCTGGATCCTCCCAGATGTAGTAACTCCCCTGTACTCCCAGATTACCTTAATGTTATATTGCCTTTGTAAACAGCTAGGTAGTACAATGGATAGAACACTGGCCTTGTAGTCAGGAGAACTGGAGTTTGATTCCAGCCTCAGTCACATCATTTACTAGCTGTGTGACCTTGGGCAAGTCACTTAACCCTGATTACCTCTCATCCAGGACCATCTCCAGTCATCCTGATTCATATCTGGTCACTGGACCCAGATGACTCTGAAGGAGAAAGTGAGTCTGGTGACAGCACAGTCCCCCTAACTCAAATCCAATTCATGTGTTTGTCATGGTATCACCTCCCTGATGGTCTTCTAGAACAAAGGACAAGTATTATTAAACATTTTGTATTTTTTATATGTAGTTGTTGATTCTACCAGCAAAATGTTAGGTCCTCAAGGGCAGGAACAATTTCAGATTGTTTTCTTTGAATCCCTAGTGCTCAACATAATACTTCACATTCAACATGTACTTATTCAGTTTGTTGTTGGCCTGGATTGCACACATGATTCCACTACACCTTCCAGGTTGGAGAGGGGTTGCAATTAATTGGAAATTTGGGGATAATGCAATCAGACTAGTAAGAAAGATTCAATGAGGAAGAAAATTATTTGTGGTTTTGAGAGTGGGCAGGAAGTAAACAAAGAAGCTCTTGGCTCCCAGGGGAAATATGCCAAAGGCCTTGTGAATACTTTGGTCTAGGGTTTTGGTCTAGGCTATTTGATTCATTGTTCAATGATGATATAGTACTCTGTATGTTTGTAGTATAATAATACATTAGTAATTTTCCTCAGAATTAATAAAACTATTGACCACTTTGGATATGAATAAACAAAGAACTATAATTCTAGACCAATATACCCTCTCTCTATAGAAAGCAGGATGGTCAGTTTCTGGCAAGACTCAAAGTCTCCCTTGAAGAAAGTTAGGATGGAGATACCAAATTCATCTATTATTCCTTCCCTGTGAGATACAAAGCTCTCCCCCATCCCAACCTCATCTGCATGGAAGTCACTGGAAATTATTGAGTAGAGAGTTAACATGTTTCAGGAAAATTACTTTGTTAAGAATAGGAGGTAGTACTTAGAAGGATCTTCTGAAGTTAAGGAAGCAAGGGAAGCAAGGAAGCAGAGGTGAGGGGGAAGAGCATAGGGCAAAGAATGATAAGCCACAGAATCAGGAGATCAGGAGATATAAGGTTATGTGAAAGGAACTGAATGGTAGAACATATGGAGGGAAATGACATATAAGGAAACTAGAATGGTAAGAGAATAGATTGGAAGGGGCTATAAAAATCTTGATGCTAATGGTGTGAACTCAAACCCCAAAGTCCATTAGTATAAGACTTTCTTCTCCTTGGTAGTTATTAGTACCTCCCTATTTGTGAGTCAGGAAGGAGCTGGGAAGATCAGAAGGAAAGATTTAGGCTTTTCAGTCTCTTTGGGTTCTTCTATTTTCCTGCTTTGAGAGACAAGATACATGATGTTAGCCTCTTTCTTGTTACTGAAGGGAGAAAATAACTGGGAAAAGTCTATATAAGAAGAGCTGCCAATCTCCAACATGTCCCTATCTCCAGTTGGCAATATTAGACTCTTTATGGAATTTTCCTTTAGGGGACATCTGAGAAACTAACTCTCTCTCTCTCTCTCTCTCTCTCTCTCTTTCTAAGTAGTTATCTTGCTCTCAAAGGGAGAGCTCATTCATTCTATATTGCCTAGTACATATTATCATACGTATATTTTTTCCCTCTGATTTCTGTTTTTCTGTTAACTAGAATAAATATATTTGCTTGCTTTTCATTATGTGTGTTCATCATGGAACTGATATTTTGTGGAAAAGAAATCAAGTCTTGTATAAAAATCTTGAGGTTTTCCTTAACTATCAAGAAAATGATCAGGAGTTTAACTTGAACCTTAAAATTACATCTTCTAGATCAATAGTATTTAAAAGAGTAGATAACTATAATTCTATACCAATACCTTCCATCTCTCACTAAAGAGAACAGTGGTCAACTTCTGTCTCCACTCCTAGCAGAATTCAAAATCTCCCTGGGAGAAGGTTAGAGAGGAGATATCAAAGAGATTTAGTATTATCTCTCTGTGAACCACATAGGATACCCCCACCTCCCATTCCATCATTATATGGAATTCACTGAAAATTGTTGAGAGAGAACTAACCTATATTTTAGGAAAATCACTTTGGCAGCTTAATGGAAAGGTGACTGGAGTGAGGAAGAGAATTGAAAAGCAGAGACCAGTTGAAGGCTATCACAATAGTTCAAACAAGAGCTAATGAGATCCTGATCTAATATGGAGGAGAGGAGACATTATAGAAGAGATTCTATAAAGGAAGATATGACAAAATTTGAAAATAGCTTGGTTGCTTGGTAGTGAATCAAGGATGATACGAAAGCCATGAACTTATCCATGTGTCTGAGAGGATGGTGGTATTCTCAACCATAATAGGGAAGTTAGAAACATGGAAATTTGAAGGAAGTAAATCAGAAAGAAAATTTCTAGAACTCTGGTCTCAGAATAAGTTGATTTGGATAATCAAATCTGCTACAAGGCAGAGTGGGAAGAGAGAACCAGGTAGAATCTGTTATATTCTCTGGCTGGTCTCCCCGCCTGCTCCCTTGTTCTTGCTCTGTTTCTGTATCATTTAGAAAGAGAGGGTTTCATTTAGAACCATGGAACATTAAAGAAACTCTTGTCCAATCTCCCAATTTTACTGATGAGAAACTGAATGCAGAGAGATAAAGAAACTTGCCCAAGGTTGCAAAAGATATAAAAAGTAGAGATTAGATTCAAACCCAGGACTTCTGACTCCAAATCTGAAACTCTTTCTACTCCACCATTCCATGCTATTTTATGCTCACAGATTCATGGACTTTGATTTCTATCAAATTTCATGCTGTTTTAGTGTATGGTTAGTTTTCCTTAAAGTAAAGTCAAATTGTTACTTTGGTGTTGCTAAAATCAGAGCCATAACTAGGAATTCTAATGTCTGGGACTAATACAATTGAACATAGAAGTGGTTGTGACCTGGATGACTGCTTCCCAGGCCACTACTCACCTGGGGTACCCAGGAGTTTTACTACTCTAAGACTAAAGGTACTTGGGGAGAGGGGACATGCCATAAGGTCTTGGAATGACCTTTCCTCTGAAAGAACTCCTTTATCTAGGGAAGCACTCTTCCTTCCCTCAAGAATTTTTACTTTGGGGAGGCAGCTAGGTGGCACAGTGGACAGAGCACCGACACTGGAGTCAGGAGGACCTGACTTCAAATGCAGCCTCAGACACTTAATAATTACCTAGCTGTGTGATCTTGGGCAAGTCACTTAACCCCATTGCCTTGCAAAAAAAAAAATTTTCACTTCTGGTCTCAGAAGACCTGGGCTCATAAAGCATTCCTTCCCTTTGGGTGAAATGTTGGGAGCCAGGGTCTCTAAGCTGTTTGACACAGTTGCAGCAAGAAGACTCGAGGAGGTCACACCGCCTGATGGAACAACATTTCTTTCTTCAATATATACAGGAATTCCATGCATACCAATATTTATAGGTCTATTATTGATTGCAATATTTACTCACCTTAATAGTGGAATGACTATAAAGGAAGGATTTCAGAAAAATTCCTTGAATAAAACAGATTGTAAACTCTGTCCAAATTTAACAGGACTATCTCTCCCTGAGGCATACAAAAAGCTTCAACATTATGAAATCTCTGGAAAACCCAACATTGGGAATCCCAAGGAAATGCCAGAATATATACAGGGAAAACAGATATAAGATGGGTCAGATAGAATTCCATGGAAATTAACAGTTTTGCCCCCCTTACCATACACAGGAATATATGAAAAGGATGGTGAGAAAATAGTTAGTATAGGTGACCAATATGTGAACTCTAACAGCCTTAGTTTTGTGGGAAAAAATAAAAAAGTCACAGAAACTGGTTTCTACCAACAAGGCCTGAAAGAAAAATTGGTTATTGTAAGAGTTAGCGGATGGGTGGACAAGCATAAAGACCCTCACTATAGATTGTTAAGGGAGTGTATTGAAAAACATTACTTACACAGAAAATATAAAAAACTTTCCATTAAAAGAATTGCTTAATTAATAACTTTAAATGAATTAACAATTATACAATGTAGTAATAAACAAAGGAACAGATAGGTTGAGGTCATCATGGTCTGAGTAGGGATAAAAAAAATCATTTAACTATATGATTATTAATTAAACTTATAATCACATGATTAAACTTGTAACCACATGAATTATATGATTGATGATGAAAATTGTACACTTTTGTAACCAAGGAAATGATCTTAGCTTGCTTGCTTGATGCATACATTATTCTGAGACTATAAAAATAAATCCAAGTAGCTGACAGTCAGTCAACCTGCTCCTGCCTTTAACCCCTGTGTTGACTCAACTCATTTCGCCGACTCTATCCCTCCTGTCAGGTTCCAAAGACCCCACGGAGGCTGGACCCCCGCAGTGAAAAGTACTAAATTCAGTTGCAATCTTGAGTTGCATAAGAGCTATATTGATCTCTGTTCAGGCCCTCTGTCTGATATGGAGAATTAGCTACTCTCCATCAAAAGTCTTCATCTCTCCCCTCTCAAACCTGAGTTAAAAAAAAAAAAATAAACAAAAAGCCGGTCTTGGACATACCAGAGCTATGGTTCTGACATTACATACATCATTTGTGCTACTTATACATAAATAACAAGTAGAAATATCATAACTATGTACTGCTAATCATTGGAATATGGATTCCAGCAAAACAAATGCCTCAGAAAAGTAATTCAAACAGTTTAGTTTTCCACAGAAAATTATGAAAATGAAGAAGTGTCATGGTCTTTTATGACTATCACCCTAAGATAAACTAAGGGTTT
This sequence comes from Macrotis lagotis, assembly GCF_037893015.1. Classification (NCBI taxonomy): domain Eukaryota; kingdom Metazoa; phylum Chordata; class Mammalia; order Peramelemorphia; family Peramelidae; genus Macrotis; species Macrotis lagotis. The sequence goes on from NC_133658.1 coordinate 776,213,901, forward strand.
TGTAATGTTTTCTAAGACAATATCTAAAAATAGCATATCCTTTTTTTAAGGAAGAAGTACACAGCTGGGGAGGGTGAGTCATCACATAAAAGTTGACATACCTTCTTCATCTTGTGGTGACTGTTTTTAAAACAAAACAGGAAGATAGATCATTCCCACTCAAGTCTATACTGTCATCTTGGATATGTTTGTTGAGTTTTTATTTTATTTTAAATCTCCATTACTAGTGCTTACTATGTCCAGAATACATTGCTGGCTACAGTAGGGGACTAAAAGAAATGAGATATGATTCTTGATAACAAGTATTATATAATTAAATTGGAAAGTCAGGACCTGAATCCATTAAAGAGGCAGAACATAATAGTGAATCGATCACTGAACTTGTCATTACAAGATCTGCTTTGAAATTCTGCCTCAAACATTTGCACATTAAGTAAGTCACTTAATCTCTTAATATCTTAGCATCTCCTGATTGTTCAGTTTTCTCCCCTGCTTGTCTGACTTCTAATTGTCTTCTTTAGTGGTGCATTCCATATCATGTCCCCAGTGTTCTCCAAGGTTCTATCCTGGGTCTCCTTTTCTCTGTTGACACTCTTTGTGTCAACAATCTATGTTGTATTGCCAATTGTCTAAATAACATATCAAATTTTATGTCATAGAAATATCTTAAAGTCAACATGTCTAAAACTGAATTCATCTTTTCCCCTTTTCCTAACTTCCCAATCTCTGTCAAAGGTACCACCACTTTCTTTCCATCAGCTTGGGTTCAACATTTCAGAATTGTCCCAGACTCCTCTCTCTCCACCTCTCATATCTAATCAGTTGCCTGACCTTGCTGTTTCTACCTTCACAATATCTCTCAAAGCTAACCCCTTCTATTCATTCACACTCTTACCACATTAGTTTGGGTTTTTATCACCTCTGGCTAAAATTATCACAACAGCCTTCAAATTGGTCTGATTGTCTTAAATCTCTCCATTCTACAATCCATTCTACATTCCAACCAGTCATTTTCATTAAGTGTGGATTAGACCATATTCCTCAACCAACTCCAAAGTTTTCAATTGACTCTAAGATTAAATATAAATTCTTCTTTTTGTCTTTTAAAGGCCATACAATCAGACCTCAACATCACTTTTTTGTCTCTGTATGTACCTTACACACAGCATTCTCATCTCTGAATCTTTGCACTGACTGTCCCCCATGCCTAGAATGCATTTGATTCCTTCTACCTGACAGAGTTCTTCTCTCCCTTTAACATGCATCTCAAATACCATTTTTATAAATTGATATTTTATTTTTATAATTACATGTTATGGTAGTTTTTCAATATTCAACCATTTTCAAATCTATAAATTTTTCAACACCCTCCCCCTTGGTGGTGAACAGTCTTAAGAGTTGTATATGTACATGTGTGCTTAACATATATGTATGGATGTATGGATATGTGTATGCATGAATATATGTATGTATGTATGTATGTATGTATGTATTTGTATCCTGTCCTTCATTCTCAAAGAAGACCATGACATCAGGAAGGTGAGGCCATGACAAGCGTGAATTGAATTGGAGTGAGGAGGTGCTATGCTAAGCCACCAGCCTCACTTTCTCCTCCAATGTCATCAGTTCAATAGCCAAATCTGAATAAGGATGACTGAAGATGGTCCTGCATGAGAGGCAATCAGGGATAAGTGATTTGCCCAAAGTCACACAGCTAGTAAGGGTCCAGGGTCTGAGTCTGGATTCAAACTCCCATCCTCCTTACTCCAAGATCAGTGCTCTATCCACTGTGCCACCATTTTATATCAGAGGAATTAGAACTGAGGGGAAAAAAAAAAGAAAACCATGAGATATGAAGGAAAAACACAAGAGAAGTTTTAAAAAAGTGAGCAGAGTATACATTCGGATTCTGTGGTTAAACACTGTTTTCTGCAAGAAATCTTTTCAGATCTTCCCAATTACCTTAACTTTATATATACATATATGTGAATGTATGTGCATGTATTTGTCATTTTCCCAATTAGATGTAAACTCATTTCAAGCAGGAATTATTTTAGTTTTTGTATTTGTATCCCTAACATCATATAAGTGTTTGATAATGCTTGTTGGTTGGCTGCTTAACTATTCACAGTAGAATAGAAAAGTGACACACTCATTTCACAGGATTGTGGTAAGAAAAGTGATTTACAAACCCGAACATGTTACAGAAATGTGAGTTTTGTATTAATACTGTAAAACTTTATAATAGAGGATTGAAACAAAATGACAGAAAATATTACTTAGACATGAAGTTTTATTCTCTAGGATTTACTGTAAACCCATAGGTATCCTATATACCTATACATACATATATGTATATATATATACATATATGTAAAATATATATGTATATATATATATATGATGACAACTTTGAGGTGAGGGAGACCAGTATATTTATACAAAAACAAGGATAAACAAAATATCTAAGCTTCCCTATTAGGTTGCACAAAATCCCATCAAAGTATATCAGCATTATTTAATACTCTCTTGTCTAAGGAAGAATGGATTTTTTTCCTGAATTAAAGAATAAGGAGGTCAGGACAAGTATTCCTTTCAAAATCAAAAGGGGACACATTCCATTCCTCACAATTGCTAAGAAATCAACATTTGAACAGGAACATAGTTTAAAAAAATTATACCTTGACATTCTATACAAAGAAGGAAAAGAATTCCTTAAGACTTTACAAAATAATCTGAGACAAATTTTACTATCTAGAATCCTTGAGTTTATAAAACAAAGCTTCCTACTGTTCAAGATGAACTCTTGATAGTCAGGGATGACATTACTGAATGAGTCATAGTTATGAATAAGTCCATTTCCCCAAATGTAGACTGTACATATTAAAGAGAATACAAGCTACACTGTTTATTCAACATGTATTTATTAAGCATTCACTATATCCAAAAACCCTACTTTGTTAATTGCTAAAGAAGACACAAAAACATATAAGACATAGTACCTGTTCTCAAGAGTTTTACACTCTAGAAGAGAGAAATTTGGGGATCAAACATAAACTCCTTGGACTTGGAATAGAGTTCCATTCTCTATTCTCCTCAAAGGATAAATAAACCTTTTTACAATAAAAAGTAGTAACCCAGCTTTGACTTAGAAACGTCCAGCACAAAAGGGCACCTTCCATTTTGGAACAGCAAATTATTTGAAATAATCGTTGAAGGCTTTTGGATTATAGTTTCAGTATATAGTGGTATTTCAGCATATTATATACATACATATGTTTATATATATGTATATAATAAATATATGTACACTTATACAGTAAGAAGTGTTGATCAAAGTGATTTGGTCTGGGAGGAACTTAAAAAGGTTCATATGTAAGGTAAAAAGGATTTAAATTAACATGGTGTCAATAGAAATGAAAAAAGAGATGAGAGAGCAACAGTAATAAAGAAGTCTAGTGATAAAGCATTGTATTTAAATTAAGAAGGTAACTTAGCCATTATCTCATACAACATCCTTATTTTACAAATGAAAAAACTAAGCCCAGAGCCTGGCCCATGCTTACAGAAATATTCTCATCTTCAATCAATTAATTAATAAACATTTATTAAGTGCCTATCATACACCAATACTGTGCCTATCTTTCTGATTTTATGTTGAGTTGAGGTTCTTACATTGTTATTTACTATCAACAATTTCAGCTTAGGTCTCTTAAAGACAGAAGTATAAGTAATGATGTTGAGCTGACCAGATTTGCACAGATTATGAAATAAGCAGTCTACTTAAGGATTTAATATGATAGCAGTAGCAGTGAGGAAGTTTTCCTTCTATGGAGATTAAATCTGCTTCCCTCTTACTCCTAATTCCATTTCCTGTGGTCCAGCAGAATCTGCTTACCAGAGATATTTATCAACGTGATATGATGTTTGTCCTTCATTCTTGAAGACAATCATGTGAATTGAATTTAAGTGAGTGGGATGCTGTGCTGACACCAGTATCATTTTCTCCTCTGGTACTACTAGGGTCCAGTAACCAGATATGAATCAGGAGCACTGGAGATGGCTCAGGATGTAAGGCAATCAGGATTAACTGACTTGCCCAATATCACACAGCTAGCAGGTGACTGAAGCCAGAATTAAACTCAGGTCCTCTGGACTTCAGGGCCAGTACTCTACCCTGCACCATCTATACAACACGTGATTGAAACTGCAATCCAGGAGTCTGGAAGAGATCAACACTGGAGATATAGATCACTTATCTGTCCATTAGTAATGTCTCATTTCCCTCTACTCAATTATACTTCCTTGAGGGGAGGAATGTTATCTTAGGTATAAATCATTATGTGACTCTCAGTGTCTGGAGTAGTTCTTTTTCCAAAGAAACACAATACATTTTGATTAATTTCAATTATACTGTGGATTAGGTGGTATATCTAAGGAAGAGAGCAAAGTTGAGGAAAACTATGGGCTAAGAATAGAGTATTGAAGAGGGCTAGGAGGCAAAATAGAAAGATCATAGATTAGAACTGGAAGAGATCTTAGAGATTCATATTATAGATGAAGAAACTGAGACCATGCAAGGTTAAACAAATTGCTTCCATCAGTCACATAGGTAGCCACTGACAGAACGTGGATTTGAATATAGGTCCTTATTTCTCTAAAATGGACATGTTTTCCCACTGCACTACTCTGGAAGAGAAGGTAATCATCATAAAAATAAGAAGAAAACCAGAACAGTGTACTATGTCATAGAAATCAAGAAAGGATAGAGTTTTCACAAAGTAATAGCCTAAAGATCACTTGAATAGCAATTAGGAGACTTGATTGTTCTAGTCCTGGCTCTCTCACAGATTAACTGAATAACTTTAGGCAGGTCACTTCTCTCTGAGTCTCCATTTTCTCATATGTAAAATGATAGTGGAAGACTAGATAATCTATGAGGTTCCTTGAGGCTCTAATATTCTATGATTATATCAAAAGTTTCAATTGATATCAGTGATAAAAGGAAGAAAATCTTTGATGACATTTGGAAGAACTACAATAATTGACAAATTCCTCATATATTGTTGACATTTTTTTGACCATAGACAAACATCCAAGTGTTCATGAAAAATTCTGCAGTAATTCTTGTATTGCATCCCTGAATTAAGAACTTGGATTCATAGAATTTCAGATTTGGAATGGATTTCAGGTCATCCTGTCTAACTCACAGAAAAAGAAACCCTTTCCCATCACATCTCAAAAATAGTAATCTAACCTCTGTTCAAAAACCTCTGAGAGAGAACCCACCATCTTCCAAAGCAGTTCATTCTACTTTTATGTAGTTCTAATTCTCAGAAAGAGGCAACTAAACAACCTGGTGGATAGAATGATGGGCTTGGATCCAGGAAGATTCCTCTGGAATTCAAAACTGACCTCAGACATGTATTCGTTATGTAACCTAAGGCAAATCATTTAACCCTGTTTGCTTGGTTCCTCATCCAGTAAAATGAATGGAGAAGGAAATGGCAAACCACTCCAGCATCTTTGCCAGAAAAACCCCAAATGATGTCACAGAATCAGACACTACTGAAAGCAAATTAACAAAAATGATCCCAAACTTGTTTGGATTTAAATCTGCCTCTCTCCTACTTCTACCCATTTCTCCTAGTTCCAGCCTCTGGGGCCTTCTTCCAAATATGGGTCTTCAAATTTTTTAAAAAAAACTATCATATTCCTACAAATCATCTCTAGGCTAAAGAATTTACAAATATAATTTTAATTACTTAAAAGTATCAATTTATAGTTTCCCAAATTTGAACTCAAGTATCATAGGGTCATAAGATTTTAAAGATACGAAGGAACAGGGGTGGCTAGGTGGAGTAGCGGATAAAGCACCAGCCTTGGAGTCAGGAGTACCTGGGTTCAAATCTGATCTCAGACACTTAAATTACCTAGCTATATGGCCTTGGGCAAGCCACTTAACCCCATTTGCCTTGCAAAAACCTAAAAAAATAGATATGAAGGAACATAGATGTCATCTAGAGAGATTTGAAGACAAAATTCTAGTAAATAATAAAGGCAAGATGGGTTAAAACATTTATCTACACCTGCCTTTACTATAAAATGAAAACTGTCTTCAAAATTTCATAAGTATAAAACTTATTTATTTTTCTTCTATTACATATCCCTTTAAATGTTTAAATTTTAATTTTAAATTTAAATCTTTAAATGTTTCTTCCAATTTTACTACACTGACTATGTTGGAGATGATGAGAATGACATTGGTAAAAAAAATTACAAAAAACCAAAGTGCCACCAAATTGACACAAAGACAGATCCAAACTTAATCAGAAAATGTCAGGTATTTCAGGTAACAATATAGCCCTAAGATTACCTGTGTGGCCTTGGGCAAGCCACTTAACTCCATTGCCTTGCAAAAACTAAAATATATAGATAGATAGATAGATAGATAGATAGATAGATAGATAGATAGATAGATAGATAGATAGATATAGTCCTAAGAACAGGCTGAATTTTGTGTGGGTTTCATAATGACTGACATGTGGGGAACACTTAAATCTTGAATACATTTTGTTGTAAAGTATCTCTATAAACAAACCAAGGCTTCATTAGCAACAAAGACATTATTACCACACAATGAAGCATTTCTGAACATATTTCTGTGGTGGTGTGTGTTAATCACTGATGTCTTTGTCCCTAGATAGCTTCTTTGCCTTTGCATTCCTTTAGAAGCCAATGAAAGTTATAGGTGAGGCAGAAGGAACAGACAGAGGATACACCCTCTCAGTACTATTAGTACAGCATGGCCTAACAAGTCTGACTTCACTCTACTCACATGTCTATACATGGAGTAGACATCATAGTCATGCAAAAGCACAGATTATATGACTCTAGGCCAAAGCAAAGTTCTTCAGGATAGTGATTGATGTCTCATCTTCTTTACAAATCTTGAGTATTTGTTACAAATGACTTCTTGAGCAGGTTCATTGGCATAATACAGGAATCATATTAAATATTAAAAGGCAAAAGCTAGTGGTGCAATGGATAGAGCAGTGGGTCTGGAAACAGGAAGATCTGAGTTCAAATCTAGCCTCAAATATGTATTAGCTGTACAACTTGGGCAAGTCACTTAACCTCAGTTTCCTTATCTATAAAATGATCTGGAAAAGGAAATGGCAAACAATTCCAGTATCTTTGTCAAGAAAACTCCACATGGGGTCAGAAAGAGATGGACATGACTGGGCAATAGCAACAAATGAATAATAGGGATGTGTTGGAAGATAGCTATTTCTCATATTTGCCAAATCTGGGTCAACCAAATCTATCAAATTGTATTGGGGAATTTGGGAATGGAATCCATAGAGTTATCCTGGAGTAATAGCTCTGGTTGTTATACATATAACTCCATCCTGACCCATACTAATACTCACTTTCTGTGACATATAAGAAACACAACTTATCCCACCTCACTTCTATCTCTCAGCTTCCCAAACTTCCTTCAAGACTCATTTTAGGGAGGGGTTCCTGGAAAATGTCAGAGTAGGTCAGAAAATTTGATCAAAAAAACACCTCAGGATGAAAGTAGAGCGGCATAAACCACACGAAAGTTGCAAAAGAAGTGTTCCTTTTGGAAATATTGGAAAAGATCTAAGGTTAAATCTGGGGACTGAGGTTCCCTTGGATGAGTGAAGTGAGAACACCTCCAGGTTAGCTCCTTGAAGGGGTGAGCCCAGGTTGGGAAGTAGCCTCCCCCTAAGCCACAGGAATTTTCAACTCAGGATATAGTATGGTGAGTCTGGTGTCTTGGAGAGGGACAGGTAGAGGGAGAAGAGAAAGAAACTCTGCTGTAGACCCTAGCTGTGCAGGTGAGACACGATCCTGGACAAGAAAGAACCAACACTCACCCTATGAGTGCAGAAGCAGTGGCATGGGAACTCTGCTGGTTGTGGACACTTACAATAGAATTGACTTCTAGTTCTTGATTCCAGGTCAGAGGAGAGAACTGAAGAGTATAGCCACTGGAGGTTTCTCAGGGAGTGAGATAATTTCCAACACAGTGTACCCTATAATCTAAGCTATGGCTTAGAGGAGGAAAGGAGTGCAGAGGTTGAGTTCAAGACAAAGCTTCTGAAGTCAGAGACACCATCCCCTTTTATCACAGGACTAGAGGTGACCATAAGAAAAAGTAAGCAAAGGACCTAGAACCCAACCACAGATAGTTACTATGGGAATAAAGAAGACTGGGGTTTGTCTTCAGAGGAAGATTCTGAAGCAGAAAAAGACTCTCCTACCCCCAAAAGTAACTTCAAATGGCTATTTGCTCAAAAAAGAATTCATATCAGAACTCAAAAAGACTTTAAAAATCAGAGAGATTGAGGAAAAACTAATAAAGGAAACAAGAATAATCCAAAAAGAACCAAGAAAATTATGAAAAAGTAAATCAACTAGAAAAAGAGATCCAGAATCTTAAGGAAGAAAATGACATTTTGAAAATTAAAATTGGTCAAGTGAATCTTATAAGACACTAAAAGTAATAAAACAAAATATAAAAAATGAAAAGCAAAAGAGAAGATGAAACACCTCACAAGAAAAACAATAGATTTGGAGAACTGATCAAGAAGAAAAAAACATAAGAATAATCAGACTGCCTGAAAGCAACAAATAAAGAATCTTGATACAATAATACAGGGAATAATTAAAGAAAATTATCCTGAAATGTTAGAACAAGAGGAGAAAGCAAAAAAAGAAAAAAATTCACCTGATCACCACCTAAAAGGTATCCTAGGGGGAAAACTAAGAGGAATATCATAGTTCCAAAAATAGTTCCATAGTTCCATAATTCCAAAAACCCCAGGATAAGGAGAAAATATTAAGAGCAATAAGAAAAAACAATTCAAATATGGTAGAACCATAATTAGAATTACATAAGACCTAGCAGCATCTACTTCAAAAGACCACAGGTTTTGGAACACAACATATCAAAGAGCAAAAGAACCAGGGTTAGGGCGGCTAGGTGGCGCAGTGGATAAAGCACCAGCCCTGGAGTCAGGAGTAGCTGGGTTCAAATCCGATCTCAGACACTTAATAATTACCTAGCTGTGTGGCCTTGGGCAAGTCATTTAACCCCATTTGCCTTGCAAAAACCTAAACCTAAAAAAAAAAGAACCAGGGTTGCAGTTGAATATATTATACTCAGTAGAGTTAAGTTTAATCCTAAATGGAAAAAAAAAAATAACAGTTAACAATTTTCCAGACTTATGGGCTTTTGTTGCAAAAACATCTGAACTTAAGAAAATTTGACATATAAGAATCCAGGGAAATTTAAGGAAGGCATCAAAGATAGGTTAAAGGGACACAATAAAGACAAATTATTTAATATCTATACATAGAAATATAAAACATTTGCCTAATTCATATGCTTGTCATGGCATTACCTCCCTGATGTCATGATCTTCTTTAAGAACAAAGGACAAACATCATATATATCTTGTATGGACTTAGTTATTTACATGTTGTCTCTCCTAGTAGAATATGAATTCCTTGAAGACAGGTCCCTTGGTTATTTTTTTTTCTTTCTTTGTTTCCCCAGTGCTTAACTCAGTTTCAGATTACAGTGAGAACTGAAAAAATTCTTGCTAATTGACTGACACTCCCAAATCTTAACAGAAAATTATTCTATAGAGAATGTAAAAGTTGTCTGTCTTCATTCTGTTGGTTTGTGCCAACTGGTGTATTTCAGGTCTCTGTGTAGACTGTTTTTCAATATACCTTATGTATTCAACTATAAAACTGTAAAATAAAATAAAATAAAACTGTAAAACCAGGAAATAGAATTAGATAGTCTCTGTAGTGCTTTCTAGTCAAATGTGCTAGGAATTCAAGATTCATGATTCTAAATGCCAAGGAGAGTCATATAAGAACAGCAGATTGTTGGCACTTTTGCCCTCTCCATGTCCTAGAATCCACTATTCATGGTGGGGAAGTTCACTTTTGTCATAGTTTTTGGTTTTGTTTTTTTGTTTTGTTTTGTTTTGTTTTGGCCACATCTGATGTCTTGGAGTGAAAATATGCACGCAATGCTAATCTAGAGAAGCTTCTTATTCACTGTGACTATCCCTGACTGGAATTTTCTATGGGATGGTACAGATAGAACTGAATCATCTCATTGTGGAGAAAATGATCAAGAACACATCTCCTTTGAAAGTTAGAGGAAGGAAGGGATGAGGCAGAAATTATTAGCTATAGAGAAGAAAAATGGAATTGGATAAGAGAGGGTCTTTTGCTTTCCTGTAGTCTACAGTCCTCCAATCCTTAATGACTGCAGTACTCCAGAAGCCAGGGGAGCTAGGATAGCACTCTGGACCTAAAAGCAAGAAGACTTCAAATCCAACATGAAACGGTTACTAGTTATATTACCCTAGTCAAGTCTGCCCATATAGTTTACTCATTTGTAAAACACGAATAATAATAATAGGTCTACCTCTTAGGCTTTTTAAGAGTTTAAAATGAGATTATATTTGTCGATCACTTGGCAAATTTCAAAGTGGTTTATAAATGTAGCTACTAGTGGCTAAGGGAAACTAGATGGCACAGTTGACAGAGTATCAGGTTTGGAGTTGGTTAGTTGTTTGTTTCTTCATTTTGAAGAAGATCAAAATGACATCACTATGATAGAGACAAGTCAAAGTATGTCACTGTTGCAGATCAGATCAATACCATCTTGGAATGTTCTACCACAAATCTGGCACAAGTAAACCATGTGGGGTGTTTATTCTAAACTTATATATCTCACATCCTTTGAGCTGCTTCAATTCTGCCTTGCTCATAGAGCACAGAACCCTCTCTGATGAGGGAACACCATGTTGGGCAGTCCTGTGCAAGTGTTTCCCATACAATCAATTCCAAAGCTGTTAAAGAGACCTTCTGAGTGTCCTGTATCTCTTCTTCTAATTCTTTATGAACACTTGCCCTGTGCGATTCTCTATATAAAAATAGTCGTTTTTGGCAAGCATACTCCTGGTGATCAAACAACATGGCCAGATCATCATAGTTGCACTCTCTGTAGTAACATTTGAATGTTTGGCAGTTTAGCTCAAGAAAGTACCTCAATGTCTGGTATCTTCTCCTGCCAGGTAATCTGGCAGTTTAAGTTTAAGACAGTTTAAATGGAAGCAATTCACTTTCCTGACATGGTCCTGGTAGATTGTCCAGGTTTCACAGGCACACTGCAATGAGGTCAGCACAACAGCTCTGTAGCCCTTCAGTTTGGTCAGTCTAATCCCTCTTCTCTCCCACACTATCATTCGGTGCCTCCCAAATACTGACCTAGCTCTAGCAATGCATGTGTCAACTTCATTGTCAATGTGTACTTCCCTGGAAAGGACACTGCCAAGGAAAAGGACACTTGTCCACAGTTTACAAAACTTCTCCATTTGCTGTAATTGATGGTTCCATATGTGGATGGTGTGGGGCTAGCTGGTGGAGTACCTGTGTTTTCTTGGTGTTGATTGTTAGGTCAAAATTAGCACAAGTAGCAGAGAATTGATTCATACTTTGTTGCATCTCAGCTTCAAAGGCTGCTTTGAGTGTACAATCATCTGCAAATAGAAGATCATGCATCCACATTCCCTCCACTTTGGTCTTGGCTTGTAGACTTTTCAAGTTGAAGAATTTACCAGCAGGGTGGTAGCTAACCTTGAGGTCATGTTCATCCTCATTGAAGGTGTTTGATAAAATGATTAAAAACATCATGCTATAAAACCATGAGAGCAAGGACACAGTTTTGTTTCACTCTGCTGGCTACCAGAAAGTCTTAAGAGCATCATCTACTGTCCAGAATCTGGGCATGCATGTTGTCATGAAATTGATGTACAATATTGATGAACTTCTTTGAGTAACCAAATTTTGACATAATTTTCCATAAACCTCATGACTGATAATGTGAAAGGCCTTGGTCAGATCTAGAAACATTATATACAGACCTCTATTCTGTTCCTGGTATTTTACCTGGAGTTTTGGGGCAGCAAAAACTGTTCTTTGACCATCTCTGAAGCCACACTGGGAGGTAACCATCTTTCAGGTAAAGGATCAGTCTATTGAGAAGCACTCTGGGAAGAATTGTACCAACAATGACTAAAAGAAAATACCCCCGTGATTGTCATACGACAATCTCTTCCCTTTACCTTCATAGAGATGGACGATGGAGGCATCCTTGAATTCTTGGGGGATAACCTCTATATCCCATACAACCTGTAAAATCTAGTCAGTTTTTGTCTATGCAATGGACCTTCCACCTTGTAAATCTCAACTGGAATAGAATCAGCACCAGAGGCTTTTCCACTTGAAAGGAGCCTAATAGCACTCAAAACCTCTTCTTCAGTTGGAATTTCAACTAGAGATTGATTGACTTCAATTTGTACTAAATGATCAATGGCTTCTGCACTGATTGATGATGGTCCATTAAGAACACCATGAAAGTGTTCAGCCCATCTCTCTCTAGGATGTTGTCTCTATCACTAATCAATGTAGATCCATCAGCATTGAGTAGCTGAGATGCACCACATATCTTTGGCCCATAAATAGCATTCATTGCTATTTATGTTATTATTGTTATGTTATCATTGTTATTATCCATATAATATTCATATCCATATAAAACTGAATTTCATCTGCCTTCTAACTGAGCCAAAAATCCTTCATTTTTCTAAGCTCCACTTGTACTTCACTTTTGATGGAATTAAATGCTGCCTTCTTAGAAATGGATGAACTGTCCTCCTAGTAAACTCTGTGGAGTTCTCATTTGGAATAAGGAAAGTTTGGAGTAAAGAAGACCTGAAATCAAATGTAGCCTCAGAGACTTACCAACTGAGTGACCCTGTCTCATTTTCTTCATTTTAAAATGAATTTGAGAAGAAAATGACAAGTCACTTCAGTATCTTTGAGAAAACCCCAAATGGGGTCAAGAAGAATTGGACGTGACTGAACAACATTAATTATTACTTATTATATCATCTGAATTCCTGTTCTTTTCTTTGAGGGAGTGGAAGGATGTTTAGTAGTAACCTGTCACTCCTGTCCATGCTGCCTGCTTCAGAAGGTAGCTGCTTTTGTCATTCCCTGACAGTGTTACAAAGATCCAAGGAAGCTGAGAAATAAGTAATGTAGATAGAAGGCCCACCTGAGTTTAAGGTCTGGTTCAATTTATTACAAATTCTATGATTTCAGACAAGTCATTTAAACTCAATGAACCTCAATTTCCTCATTTCTAAGAATGAGAGAGGATCTGACTAAATTAGCAAGCCAGTTTCAACCAAATCAATGACTATTCCTCTTTGAGTAATAAGCTTTCTTCTCCCTTTACACTCCATTGGAAATCTCATGGAATTTAAGTTAGTGGTTATCTCAATGAACATCTTATCCCACTCACACATGAAAAAAAATTCACTACATAGTATGTAACAAATAGTTATCCTGCCTTTATGGGACAGTTAGATGGTATAGTGGATCGAGTCCCAGTCATGGAGTCAGAAAGATCTAAGTTCAAATGGGATCTCAAATATTTATTAGCTGTATGACTCAGGGAAAGTCACTAAAACCTTGTTTGCCTCAGTTTTTTCATCTATAACCCTGCTTCCCAGGGGTGCTATAAGAATCAGATGAAGTAATGATTATAAAACTCTTCACATAATGCCTGGTAAATGTCATATAAATGTTGTTTATAATTATTGTTACTATTATTACTATATAGGAAAACAAATCCCTTACATCTTAAAGCAGATCATTCCAGTACTGGAAAACCATGATTGGATAGGAATAGAGATTTTTTTTCTTATTAATTCTAATATTGACTCTGTAACTTCACCCATTGCATTCACTTAAACTATATTTAATCAGCCTCTAGACTATGCTTTCTAGCTATCCTAGACATCTTGCCATTTGCTCTACTCAAATCTCCCTTTCCCATTTGAAACAGCACCTTTTGAACCAGTTTCCAATGTCCATGCTCTGGTGAGCTGAGAGATACTCTCATCTTTAGAAGTCTGGGGCTGAACTACCATGATTGGTGAGCAAAGAGGAATAAACTTAACCTAATCCACCATATCTAGCTTCCTGACTTCAGGCTATTCACTGTACTGCCTAGCTGTCATTGAATTCCTACCCTTCTTTTAAAGTCCATTATTAATGCCACTTCTTCTCTAAAGATTTCCTTATTCTTTTTCCCTTCAGACCTTACCTGGTTTTGTCGTATTTTAAGGTTCTTATTATATTGTTCATTGCAGTTTTCTGGATTCATGCCTGTTCTATTTCCTTATTAGGACAGCTAGGCTGCGTGGATGAAAACTGGGCTAAAAACTAGGAAGACTCAAGTTTCCAAATCCAAATCTGACCTCAACACTTACTAAGTTGTGTGATCTTGGGCAAGTCGCTTAACCTTGTTTGCCTTGATTCTTCATATGTAAAATTATCTGGAAAAGGAAATGGCAAATCATTGCATTATCTTTGCTAAGAAAACTCCAAATGAGGTTACAGAAAGTCGTATACACCTGAAATAAATGAAGAACAACATCTCCCTACTAGACCAACAGAACTCATCTTTGTCTTGTTAATATTTTGTATCTCCCCCACTGCATGTCAGTGCTTTGTACCCTTTAGACACTTAAAGTTTGTTAAATAAAACTGCATTAAATAATTTCTTAGAGTACATACATGGAAAAACACTAAGTCCACCAGTGAGGGACATTAACTTACTAATTAGGCAACATAAGAATGATAATATTCCATAAGGTTTTTTAAATTAAACTTGGGAAATTTGGAAAACTATTCAAATGTTGATTTTATACCTATCCAGACCTTAGGGCAATGTAAGAAGAACAATCAGTTCACTTCGGGACTTCATGTTATTAATACTGTGGGAAAGAATTAATTTCCCGAGGCACCTGAGTGTTTTCTCAGGTTTGACTCAGGCTCTGGTTCTCTTTGCTTCCTGTTGGTAACATGCAGATCACCTGTTAGAAAACTGTTCCACAGGGTGTGTTATTCCCCCACGGGTGCTGGAGTTTTAATTATTCCTAACTAATGAAGGGATCATCTATGATTCCACATTTGAATGAACCCAGAACTTTTTCCTTCTTTTCCCCAAGGGAAAAATCTCTTTCAATTGCCCTCAAATTGGGAGCAAATAGAGGAAATTGCTGGGTGAAGAGTTAAAGGTGAAACACATTCATAGATTCTATATAAACTCCCTTATTGAGAGAAGCACTGTAATACTACAACTTGAGCATACTCGACCTAGAGAGACTGTGCCCAAATCTATGTTTCTGAAAAATATTAGCTCACAACATAGGGTCCTTAGCTATCATGGGAGCTGATAAAAACTTCTAATAGTTGATCCAATCCTCATACAAATGGGGGGAAAAATTAAGTTAGTGTCCCAGCTCAGCTTGTTCGATCATTTTGCATAAACAGAAATTAAATAATGGTTTTGAAAAATGTTTTAAAATGCATAAGACAAGATTTGTGTGTTGAAAGAGTCTTAGAATCTCTCTTCTCAGAGGGCCCCAGATAGTAGCCTGTTCTTCAGCCACATTGTGATGGGTACTCCTCCTTCTGCCTAGTTCTCAAGTCTCATTCCAGAGTTATCACAACCTTGTTCCCACCTTGAATTGTTCAGGTTAATGTACTCAGTCTCAGTTTGACTTTTCTTATAACCCATTTAATGCCTTAATAACTCTCTTTCTTTGAACTCCCAGTGCTTAGCATGCTGTCTGACAAGAAGATGAAGGAAGAAGATGAAGAAGGTAGAAAAAGAAGAAAAGAAAGAAGAATAAACCTAATAAATGCTTAATGGTTAACTTAATGATTAACTTTCCACAAAGAAAACACCTAGCAAGGTAAAATTGTCTCCTGACCATCACCCTTGCCCCCCTCAACTCATAATACATTCTAAAGGCAAATAATAGTTTCAGAATCCTACAGACATCTCAAAAGCTGACTGGAGAGTCTTGAAGTAGAATGGGGGGGGAGCATTCTTTTATTTTGATGAAAAATGAGTGATTTCCATATAAACCAAATAGTGAACCAGTTATTCCTGTATTAACTACTAAACATACTAAAAATAAATGGAAGACTATTTTTGGTGTTATGAATGATTGTTTTCTCAGATTTTTCAGACTACCTAACAACATAAAGAGGAAGATAAGATACATTTTCATTAGTCACTACAGCTAAGCTGAAAATAAGAGAAGTTCCTGTAGCTATGCTACAAAATGTAAATGTTCTTAAACCAAAAAAAGGAAACTTCCAAAACTCAATAAACTGTAGGTCTGAAAGGATGATTTAAAAAAATACCTTTGAATGAATCATTTATTTATTCATTCACTCAACAAGTATCTGTTGAGTTCCCACTAGGCATCAAGCCGTTGGCTAGTTACAACAAAAATGAAACAAACCCTTCCCCTATAAACCTTATGCTAGGATGGGAAACAACATATATATATAAATGACAATAAAAACATATACAAAATATTATCAGGAGAACGAATTATAGCAACTAGGGGAATGTCAGTCATGAGAGACCTCAGAAGTGGCACATCAACTTTTTGTTTTTAAATTTTTTTTAATTCTGAACTTAAACATCAAATAAAATGATAATTTTTGGTAATTTTGGTAATTTCCATGTACATAGGACAAAAAATGAGTATCAACATGAAAATGAAAATATCTCTTATGTAGTTTGCTTTTCTTTTTTTTTTAATCTCTAAAGTTCAACTTAAAGCTTTCAAATCTGTCCTACTTGTCTCTACTTCTTTCCAGCCTTCCTTCTGATTTCTATATTTTTTCAAAAGATGCTTTAATGACTTAATTCTCATTTTTTGCTACCCTATCCCGATCATGTCCTCCTCCTTTACCCTCACAATACAACATTGGTAAAGAAAAATGAAACCCTTAAACAAAAATTCATAGGCAAATTAAACAAATGTCTTCACCTTCTATACCCCCCCCAAAATATGTCTTATCCTTCATCTTGAGATGTTACCTCTTTCTGAAGAGGTGGGTAGCCTATCGCATCCTCACTCCTCTAAATTCAAAGCTGGGTCATTGCATTTATTAGTTTTCAAGTATTTCAAGTTGATTTTATAATATTATTGAATGAATTTTTTGATTCTTAATTTATTCTACATCAATTCAAAAAAGACTTCTCAGATTTTTCTGAAACTACTTTCATCTTTTATTATATTATAATAACTATATATTATTATATTCATATATCACAATTTGCTAAACCATTTGCCAATAGGTGGGTTCTCCATTAATTTCCAGTTTTTTGCTAAAGAAACATGCTCATTTTTGCTTTGAATCTATCATTCCATCTATCTTTAACTTCCTTAAGGCCTGGTTCATAGGATCAACAGAATCATAGGATCACTGACCTAGAGCTGGAAGGTAACTTAGTCTAATCTGTTCATTTCACTGAGGAGGAAAATGGGACTCAGGGATGCCAGGTGGCTTACCTAATATCATACAGTAGTAGTAAGCAGTTCTTGGACCATCTCCTAAGAGATATTTTTTCCTGATTTCCCAGGTTTTTAGAGTTCCCTCCCTTCTTGAATTATCATATACATATTTATGTTTATATGAAAACCCTCGTTTGATATTACCATCCCTTTTAATTATTATCTTTCTCTTATTCATAATTAAATATCTTGAGGAAGCTGTCTACACTTGTCTCCACTTTCTCTTTCTAAACCTTCTGCTTCCAATTTCATCATACAATTGAAACTGTTCTGTCTGAAGTTGCTAATGATCTCTTGTCAAATCTAATGGCCTTTTCTCAGTCTTCATCCTTCTTGATGTCGCTACAGAATGTGACACTGTTGAAACCTGCTCCTCCTAGGTACTCCCTTTTCTCCAGATTTTTGTGACATCACTCTCACTTGGCTCTCCTTTAACCTATTCCAGCAATCCTTCTCTGTCTCCATTGCTTGTTCTTCAACTATGTTGCTCCCACTAACCAAAAGTGTCTCCCAAGGGTCTGTCCTGGACCTTTTTCTTTTTTTCCATTCTAAATTCTCTTAGTTTGATGATCTCATCTGCTCCCATCTATGTGCTGATGATTCTCAGATTATATATGCAGTCTAACTCTGTCTTCCGAGCCATAGATCATACATCAGCCACTGCCTCTTAGATGCAGCTGGTGGTGCAGTGGCTAGAGTACTTATTAGCTAATGGATCGAAACTTATTAGCTATGTGACCACGAACAAGTTACTTGACTTGTGTTTGCCTCAGTTTCCTCAAATATAAAATGGAAATAATAATAATATCCCCTACCTTGAAGAGTTGTTTATAAGGATCAAATGAGATATCTGTGAAAATAAAAAATGTTTAATATAGTAGCTGGCACATAGCAGGTGCTTTATAAAAGCTTATTCCTTTTCCTTTCCTCTCCTTCCCTCTCAGACATCTCTAATTGGATGTCCTATAAATATTATAAGCTCAACACATTCAAAAGAGTATTCATTATCTTTTCCCCAAATCTTCCCCCATTCTAAACCTGTTACAGTCAAGGGTATGATCATCCTAGTAACCTAGTGTCACCCGCAGCTCCTCAGTCTCCATTTACAATCCATTGCCAAATCCTGCTGATTCTACCTTCTAAGCATCTCTAACATAATTTCTTCTCTCAACTCTAGTTCAGACTAGCAGTCTCTCATCTGAACTATTTCAACAGCCTTCTGACTGGTCTCCCTGCTTTGACTTTCTTCCACTCAGCTGCCAAGATGAATTTTCTTTTTAAAGTTTTATTGATATGTTTTATTTTTCCATTACAAAATTTTAAAAATTACTCCCTCTTCATGAGTGGGTTTTTGTAACAAAGTAAAAAAAAGTTAAGTAAAACTTTAAGAAAACTAGAGATCCTTGGGCAGCTAGGTGGCACAGTGGATAGAGCACCTGCCCTAGAGTCAGGAGTATCTGAGTTCAAATCCAGCCTCAGACACTTAATAATTACCTAGCTGTATGGCCTTGGGCAAGCCACTTAACCCCACTTGCTTAACAAAAACATAAAAAAAACCCAAAACTAGAGATCCTGTCTAAAAGTGTATGCGACACTTGATATCTGTAACCCCCCCCCCCACATACACACACACAAAACTCTAATTTTTACATAAAGTTAACAGAAATCTATTTCTTCTCCTTCCAAACCCCTTACACCCCAAAGAGGAGAGAATAAAAAATTTGTCACAAAAAACATAGCCAAGTAAGACAAATTCCCTTAATGGCTGTACATAAAAATATATGATTCATTCTGCACCCTAAATGCATCATCTCTCTGTAATAAATAACAGGTTTGGTCATTGTACTAATTACATTTCCTATAACTTTCAAAATTGTTTGTCTTTTTAGGTGGGGTTTTATAAATTGTTCTCATTGTTCTGTTCATTCTTCATAAGTTTATAAAAATCCTCAAAATTTTTCATTTTTATAATATAGTTGTTGGAGTACAGATTGTTCTTCTTGCTCTGCCTGCTTGGCATCAATTCATATAAATCTTTCCATGTCTTTTTAAAAATCTATTTTCTCATTTATTCCTCAGTTGATGACCACCTCCTTAATTTCCAGTTTTCTTAGTTTTTTTTGGCACCACCATACTTAAGATCTGACCATTTCACCCCCTATTCAACAAGCTTCTGTATTATTAATAACAGACTGACTCCTATGCCTGCAATGCTTCTTCACAACTCCTGACTTCACTGTGTCCTTAAAGATTTAGCTTAATCTTCCCTTCTGCAGAACTTTCCCATCTCCCCAGCTTCTGCTGCCTTTTCTTAGATCGCCTTCCATCTCTCCTAATATAGCTTTCATCTATCTAGTTATTTGCATATTTTCTTTTCTTCCCCCCAAATATGAGTTTTTCCTTAAGCACATGAGCTGTGTTTGTAATAGGAACAAACTGACATATTATATGTCTCCAGTGGAATATAATTAGTTCACTGAGGGAAGGTATTATATTCCATTCTGTATTTGTATCACCAGCAGCTAAAACAATGTCTTATATGCCATCTGCACTTAATCAATACTTTTTGTGTTGAATAAGAGTAGATTAGAATAATGACATTTCCCCCCCTTCAATTAGCTATTTGGACACATGTTTGAGTTGTAGGAAGTCTGGAGGCAGTAACAATAATAGCATATAAAATTATTCAAAGTTCAGTGATTGATAGTTATGTCATTAAGTGAAAAAATTCCACAAATGCAAATCAGCCTTTCCAGAAAAATTCCACCATACTTGAAAATTTCTTGAAACATAGTGGCAATGATTTAGATATATTCAAAATTATATATAAAAAAGAATGGTTAATTACATTATTATGTTTAATTATGTTAAATAAAATTATAAATAGCTAGAATCTAAGTTTTTACTATGCAGATATTGAATAAACACATTAGGATTGCTTTTTCTAGTAAAATGATTATTCATAATATAGCTAATTCTATATAATCCCAGGGTGTGTTTTATTGTGCAACAGATATGCTCTCATTACTGTATCATTTTATAAAACACATTCAGGCATGCCTCATAACAATAATTCTCCACCATCCTGCATTCCTGGCCTGGGAATTGTCATCCCAGAATCTTTTGTATGTTTACCCAAAAAATGCTACCCCAAGCTTCCTACATAACAAGAATTCTTCCATTCTAAAAGTCCCATCATTTATAAGTGGAAAAAGCAGGGGAAAAAATTACAAAAGAGGGTTATATAGTTTCATAGAATCATAGTACCTAAAACTCGAAAGTCTCTTACATCATGTTTGGTATACCTTCTTCATTTTGCAAGGAAGACACTAGAACCCATCACATGACTTGCCCAAAGTAACACAGCTGAGCTAATTTTCCTAGGAACTGTTGAAAGCTGGTTGATCAAATGATGCTGTGATAGTTCCTGAATGGACTACTGCTGCTCTGATTCTGTCACCCTTATTTTTTAATTTAGTCATATTGTTCATATGTTCTAATAGTAATTGGAACTAATTATCATTTTATTGATAAATTTGTTATTCAGTTGACACACATAGTTTAAACTGTCCAGAGCTGATTATCACTGGCATCCATAAGGGTCTCCATTACTGTCAGAACCCAAGAAGTCCTCATCATAAGGAGATAACATAAAAAATACAATTCTAAAACTCAAAGAAAGTAGAGAAAATCAAAAAAAAGTATAATGAATGGTGTTGAGTCATAAAGTCAAAGAGTCATAAAGCAGAGCATACCACTTTGAATTCAAAGACTCGAGTTTTGAGTCCTGGACTCATCACCCAGATGAGTAACATCAAAGTGATGTAAGGGACATCAGTCTCAGTTTACTTATTTGTAGGAAAGTTAAAAATGATAATAAACAATAACTCATACTAATTCAGGGCTTTTAGGTTTCCAAAGCTCTTTACTCTTAACAGACCTTTGAGTTATAATTCTAACTATCTCAGTTCCATTCAATTAGACCGCTATATATAAAAAGCCTACTCTATGCAAGGGAAGTCAAAGCAAAGTTAAAGGGTTTGTGAGGGCAAATAACTCAGTGTAGAAAATTGCATAATCTAACTTTAAAGCATTTTCTCACTGCCAGTTATTATTCTACTATGTGGCAAATGTATATTTTCTTGCTCTTCTATGGTGAGGATAATGCTAGTTACTATTACTATTTGAGAGTTGAATTCACTTTGGATATTTAGGTTTGTGCTTTATGATTTACTTTACCTTACAGGATTTCAAAATCACTGAAAAAAGAAACCCCTAGTTCCAAGTAAATCTTGGGTGTGTAAAAAAATAGTCATCTCTTGACCAACCTCTATGAAAGGTTCCAGAGTATTTCCTGGGAACAGTGATCAAGACAGTTGAAGTCATTAAGAAGCTAATGGTCACTCCCATCCTTACTTACTAGACTAAGGTTGGAGGAGCCTCGAAATTCATGGTACCAACTCAGGCTAATTCCAATAAATTTCTAGTTTGAATACTCAGAGCCCTTTTCCTTTGTGGCCAACGTACCAGACTTCACCCCTGCAAGTCTTAGAGTTATTCTGAAAGGTTAGGTGACTAGTCCATGGTCACACAGCTACTAAGTAGTCATTGGGATTGGAACTGAGGTCTTCCCAATTTGGTCCTAAGTCCCTACCTCTCTGCCTCTCTCTCATATTAGGATGGGGGGGGGGGGAGCTAGAGGGGGAGAGGAAGAGAATACAAATAGTTTAATTGCTTCAATCAGTTCCAGTTGTTACATCCATTTCCTTCTGCCTTTTTCTTACACTGTCAGTCCCACCTTTAAGACATGCTGTGTTTGATAATTGCTTCCTTTGCCTTGATCCGAATTAGGAGAGCCACACAGATTCTGGTTTTCACTAAAAAGACAGTGCCATCTAGTGGCTAAATGTTTCCAGCCTTGATTTCAAAATTCCAATATTCATTAATACAGAATTTTAAGGCTGGAAGATCAGTTATGGAGAACAGTTTTTGAATCACAAATTCAAATTATTTTAAATAAGTAGTTAGTATGGACCTCAAAGGACTTCTCTTCCATGCTCACAGTTGAGGAAAATGAGGTACATGAATTTTGAAAAAGTAAGATCACAATGGGAACCAGTATCAGTTATAGAATTGAAATTCCTTCTCCTCTGACTCGAGAATCTGCACTCCTTACAATCTACCGAGCTGCCTCCCTCACTTTATGGCTGAGGGAACTGACACACTGAGAAGTAAGGGGCTCTCTCAATGCCAACAGAATGTAAATTTGTTAAGGTCGGTGACTACAGTTTTGTCAATTAAATTAAATTAACCTCTGCACCAAACACAGCATCTTGTATAAAGTAGAAGCTTAATAAGTACTGTTTGAATTGAATTTGCTGAAAATGATTAAGTCATTTGGAGAGGCAATTTGGTATAGCAGATCAATTCCTGTACTCGGAATCAGAAAATATGGATTTGAGGTTCCTCTTTGCCATTTCATAGTTGCACTAAAGCAAGCAAGCCAATGTCACTTGAGTTTAAAGACTTTAAAGAGATTTTAACATCTCTAGGCTTCTTATCTCATGTTGGGGAGCTCTGAAAGTAGTGTAGAGACAAACAGTCTGGAATGGATGGATAGATTCTCTTAGGGGTCTCTTAGGACTTATGTGACTGGGGAAACAATCTTTCTGATACAGAACCCATTGAGTTTTAAGCCAGTCCAAGGTAATAAATAGGAGGGATAAATAAAGACTATAGAGAGTCTTACCTTGGAACCTGTATTCATTCCCTAGAGGAAAAAAATAAATCCATTATTTCTAACTCAATGGTTTAAGCCTAGTAGTAAAAATGGAGAAAAACCAGGAGTTCATGCTCTGGCCTTTTGCTGTAAGAGGAATGATTCTTAATAAACAATGATTTGGGGAGCTCTGGAGTTCCTCCTTTTTTCTAAAGTCCTCATTTCAAGACTCAGTCTCTGAAAGACATTGTTGAAAATGAGATGGAATTAGCATCCACCAGCCTTGCAAGAATTTAATCTAAAATGAAACTACTGACCCAATCTGCTCAGATTCTGGAGGAAGACATAGACTCTTTGTCTTGATTACCCTGAGGCTGGGCAATTGAGAAGTAAATGAAATAATCAAAATTCCATTCCTTTGAGTCCTTTATTAGAAGATTAATCTCATCACCACACTTCTCAGAACACTTCTCATGGCTACACTCAGGAACATCCATTCTTTTAAGAATGTATAAACTGTAAGCCCACTTTCATGATTCATCTTTAGCATTTGAAAGTGCCACTGCCCCTTCTTGGTAACATGTTAGTGTTATTAATAAAATAGTTAATTACCCAGAAATTTGTCCTTTGAACTTTATAGGCAAAACAGATGAAATTCCCAATCCTAGGCACTTCACAAAGGAGTCAGTCCTTTAACATTCATTGTATGTGAAAAACACCATATTGTATTACCTATAGGAAAGTCTACTGATTAGGAACCACAAGGTCTATGATGTGCTTTCCTAATAGTTCTGTGAATTAAGCAGTAGCAGAATTCTCACATCAGATGATGTGATTCAAGATCAATTTTTCTTATTTATGAAATGGGGACAATAATACTCATAATGCCTATTTCATAGTGTTAAGAGGCTCAAGTTTATACAATATTTCATAAAGTTTAAAGCAAAATATGAAAGTTGTTGTTATTAATAATAATAAAGTCAGAATTGAGTAAAAGAAGAAGTACTGAACTGATATACCCAAGAAAGATGAATTCTAGTTCTAACTGATATTTTATAGCTATGTGAACTGGGCTGGTCCCTTAACTTCCCCACCCCCAAATTCTATGATCCCCAGCTTCCTTCAAAGTACAGCTCAGGTATTACCTCCTTCCTCCTACATGGAACTTTTCTTGATCTTGTCTCCCCTTCCCCTCTCATCATTAACACAATCTCCTTCAATATGATTTTGTATTACTATGTCTATATTTGTATTTGCTTGAATCTCAGGGCAACTAAGTGCTACAGTGCATGCAGAACTGGATTCATTTTCCTGAATTCAAATCCTTATTCAGATATTTATTAGTAACTGTGTGACCCTGGGCAAACAACTTCACCCTGCTTTTCCTAGTTTCCTCATCTGTCAAATGAGATGGAGAAGGAAATGGTAAAACACACCAATATCTTTGCTTACCCCAATAGGGTCACAAAGCATCAGATATGATTAATAAACAACTGAACTGAATCCCATTCCCCTGTCTCAGTATGTAAGTTCTTTGAGATCAAGGGTTATATTATTTTTTCTTTACATACCAAACACCCACCGCAGTGCTTTGCACAAAGTGGACATTTAATGAATACTTGAAATACATGGAATTATTGAATGATCCTCTCTGAGAGTTCATTTTCTCACCTATAAAAAGTGGGTGATAATATCTGCTTATCCTACCTTATATAATCTTTATGAGAAACAAAGTAAATTGTCATTGTAAAAGTGCTTTGAAATCAAATATAAGGTATTATTATAGATTTATATATATTATAGTTATATATCATTTTATATAAATTTATTCTATATATTTAAAAGTTTTGTTTCTTGTAAACATGTTTGAATGTTAAGGATACTCTTATCACCCAAGATTTTCCCCCTGATATTCAGCTTCATAAGTAAAAATGTGGTATGATATCACAAAATGAGAAATCAACAACTCAAAAGCTTACATCTGCAAACCATGTGTATTTTCTTTCCTGTGAACAGGACGAGTGCCAATCAATACAATTTTTAAGAAAAAAAATAATTTTTTAAAAAGTTTCTTATCTTAACAGATAAGAAAAGATTGGTTATAAATACATCTATCATTTGAGAATGAGATTTGCATGGGCAGTTAGATTGTTTATTGATTGAAGAAAAGAATAATATATTGTCCTGGGGGGGGGGGGATCAAGATAAAGGGTAAAGAATAATAAAACTTTTGTTTGTTTTGTTTTTTAATGGGAAAAGACTCATCTTTTCTTAGGAAAGTTGAATGGATGCCAAAGGAACTCAGAAGTCACCTCAGCTAAGAAGCATTTCTCTTATCAAGTAAAGACATACAGCAACCAAAGAAGGTTCCTGGTTATCAAGCACACATTTCAATTCATCAATCAATAAGTATTTATCAAGTGCCCACTATGTTCTAGACCCTGCTAAGATCTAAAAATCTTAGGATCATGTTTCAAGGGCTGCATGACCTTGAAGATGAGATTAGACTCAGAGTCAAGAGATAAGATTCAAATCCCACCCTCAGATATTTCCTCATTTGGCAATTATAAACCATTATCTTAGCCTCTCCAAACCTGAGTTTCATTGTCTACAAGGAAGATAATGCTTGTAAGCCTTCCTTGTAAACATGAAAATGCTATGGAAATGTTAGTTATTAACATCTAAGGTATCTCTCCATTGATCACTATTCAGTCAAGACATATTCATGAAATACCTAGGGTGTACTGGACATGTGCTAGACACTGGGGATTCAAATGCAAAAGGGAAATGATGCATGCCCTCACACTGAGAACTTAAAACATGGTCAAAGATAAATAAATAAAAGATGTGTAGAAAATAAATACAAAGTTACTTAAGAAGAAAGGAAGAGAAGAATGAAAGCAACCAGGAGAATCAGGGAAAGCTTCTTAAAGGAGAAAGGGGGAAATCCCCAGTATGTGAGACAACCTAGGCTGAGGCAAAAAGGAAAGACAATGAAACATCAAATATAGGAAATAGCAAATAGACTCATTTGACAGATTATAGAGTTCATGAAGAAAAGAATAGGGAATCGACAAGGAACCAATTGTCAAGAGCTTTGTCAAACAGGGGTCTGTTTTATTCTAGATACAGAAGGGAACCATGGAAGCTTCTTGAGCAGAGTAGTACTAGACTTGGTGACACAAAGTCCTGGATTAAAGTTCTGCCTCAGACACTTATTAGCTCTGTGACCCTGGACAAGTTTCAGTTTACTTATCCTAAAATTAGTATAATAATAGCATCTATTCCAAAGTGGTATTGTGAAGAATAAATGAGATATGCATAAAATATTTTATAAACTTTAAAGGACTATACAAATGTTGGCTATTATCAAAATAATTAGGAGGATTTAGGAATATCAAAATATTCATTATGTGGAAAATATACAGAAGCAAAATGAAGACTGGAAACAATGAGACCAGCCAGTCTGCTATGGCAGTACATGGAACAGATAATGGAAGTCTCAACTGAGATGATTACATTGTGATGGAGAGACAGGGATGAATATGAGAGATATTGAAGAGAGAGCATAAATAAAATTAGTAACTGTATATATATACATTAGCATGAGAAGGAGAGTAGGTACTTAACAGAAAGTACTCTTACCTAATTGTCCATATTCTCCCAGAACTGCATAGGTTTTGGAGGAGGATGGGGACATGAAGAGAAGATATTGGGCCTATCACAGCTGTTATTGATTCTGCATCCCAAAACCTAGGGACTCCAATAATTGTCTTAGACTTTCCATCTTGTATGATACCAGGTAAACTCCACAGGTCAAGAATTTATTTTATATATTTATTTCTATCATCATTATTAAAGGGAAGAAAGGAAATAAAAAATATTTAAGCATCTCTTATGTGCCAAATACTGGTTTAAGTACTTTACAAATATATCCCAGTTATTCCTCACAACAACCTTCTGAGGGAGGTGTTGATATGATACTCAATTTACAGTTGAGGAAACTGGGGCAGATAGAGGTAAAATGACTTGCTCAGGATCTCACTACTAGTAATTGCCTGAGGGTAGATTTTAACTAAGGTTTTCTTGACCCTATTCATGATCAAGCACCTTAAACAAGACCCTTCTAGGAATAGATAGAAGCATTATTATTCTGAAGAAATAAGTTAGTTTTAAAAAGGTGTCAATATTAAAGATAATGTTTTTTATTTGGGGGAGAATTGATTTTAAGGCTACATCTATTTTCTATAAAATATTGTTCCCTCCAAATATATGACATAACATCTAAGGATTCCTGGAATCTAGTGGTAGAAACATAAATATAATGTTGGAGAATACCATCTGATTAAAATTGATACCTGATGACTATTTCTCCTTTGATTGAATTAGAAATTTTATTTTATTCTATTTTTTCCCTCAACATTTCAATTGCCCTTAATGCTCTTTTAAAAAAAGATTTCTTCCAAGTTCCTTGAAGAGTGAGAGATTAGATTTCATTTACTTCTGTAATTAGTCATTATTTGTCCTTTGATCTCAAAGAAGATCATAACATCAGGGAGGTGATGCCATGACATGTATGTGAATTGGATTTTGAATGAGGGGTGCTGTACAAAGTCATCAACCTCAATTGCTCTTTGTTGAGTCCCTGTTCCAGACTCTTATATTGAGTCTTCTTCTGGACTCCCTCAATCTTCCCCATGTGAGCATTGGAGGGGTGGAATACAAGGAAGACAAGGATAATAAATTCTCCAAGATCCCCAAGTACTCCAAGGTCTCCATTTATTAATCCAAATACCAGTGCTTAAATACCTCCCACTTCCATGGCACTTAGTAAGATAAGGCTCTGATGCTCAAGGACACCAGGTGAAGATAATTTACAGTGCTCCCATACACAACAGTCCCTTAACAGCTACTCTGGTGCCATCTGGGTTCAATGGGTCAGATAGGAAACAGGACAAGTAGAGATGTGAGGCAGAGTTAAATGACTTGCCCAAGGCGGCAAGTATCTGAGACCAGATTTGAACTCAGATTCTCCTGACTCCAAGGCTGGTGCTCCATCCACTGGATCACCTAGCTGCCCCCAATTAATAATTCTATAATTAGTACCTCAGAGACAACTAGGTGGATAGTATGCTGGGTCTAGAGTCAAGAAGATCTGATTTCAAATTTGACCTCAGACACTTAATAGCTATGACTCTGGGTAAGATACTCCAGGATCTTTGCCAATGGACAGTATCGGCATGCTATGGTCCATGGGGTCACAAAGAGTCACACAAAACTGAATGACTGAACAATAACATTAGCAATTTTCTTTGACTATAACTAATCATTTAGTGGTTGACTAATAGAGAAATAGTCATTCCTTATATAATCTAGGGCAGAGTATAAGCAAGGTGGCAATTGGATAGTGAAGAGAAAGAGAATATAACTGGATCATGTAGCTGTAGAGACTGGTTTGAGTGCCCTTGGTTCTTTCTACTTCTCATCCTTGCATTACAGACTGAGCTAGAAGACAGGTCATCTTGGTGGTCATCGTCTTGTCCAACTCTTCATTTTAGAAGTGAGGAAACTGAGGCCAAAAGAAGTGACTTGCTCAAAGAAGCAGAGATGGGTCTCCTGACTCCCCAACTGGGCAAGGAGGGGGGTGTCCTTGAATTCCATAGTACTTATAGTAGGAAAACCTCAGTGAAGAGAACAATGTACCTATTTCTCAGCCTCAGCAGAGCTCAAATTTTTTTAGGTTCTCATAGTTTCTTCATTCTCATCGTACTATCAGAACTTGTCTAAGAAGAAAGCTGACACGAACCTGCACATGTCATTTACTGCAGTTTTTGACTGGGTCTTACATCTTAACAAAGCTGTATGGGGTCACTCACAGGTCCAATCCCATTCTTCTCCTTATCCCCCAACATATTAATGCCAAACTGTGCAGTCCACTACAATTCTGAACTCTCTGACCCCCTTGCCTCAGCCACTCTGGGAAAAGAAATTACAGGCATAAGCCTTCACATTGATATCTGAAGTTTTACTTTTAAAGAAATCAATTATTAATTATTACGTATTCCTTATGTTGATTATGGAAACTTTCTATGTAACATATAAAATAGATAACACAGGTGTAGAAAAAAGCTGAAAGTATAGCCACAAGAAAAAATACTATTTAACCATATTATTTAGAGTTGAATCAATTTTATTATGAATTTTTTGTAAGTGCATTTGAAAAATGTGATGCTATTTCTTGCTCTTTATCTTTTTTTTTTTTTACACCATAAGGTTTTCTGGTTTCATGAACGTTTCTTAGATTTCAATAATTTTTATTTTTATATTGATTATCTCTGATTATAATTTTCTATCTTTAAAGAAACTTTCATCACAAAGTAAGAGGTTTAAACAAGAATTGTGTCCACACATTCCAGATGCAATAGACAACTGAGGCAACTGCCTAATTTAAAGTACACAAAACCACAACAACCTTTGCCTAAAAAAACCCAGATAATGGAAATGATTTCTTTTTTTTCTGATTTGGCTTAAATTATCCAGCTAGTGACCATTAAGTATCCACTCCATCTTGAGGCTCTAAAGAGATCTAAGGGAACTCAAATGCAATAACTCATCTTCCATTTAGATAAAATATACTTTCCACCTCTCAGCAGAGAGGTGGGGGGCTGGGTATGGAATACTGCCCACTATACCAGATTCAATCATTATGTCGTCTGGTTTTTACTTTGTCATAATGGAGGGTTCTCTTAGTAAGGAACATTACTGGGAAATAACTGAGATATAAAAAACTCAATAAAACATTTAAAATAAAATAAAATTAAAATACCTAAAGTATCTTACAAAAAACAGTTAGCTCATTGACCCTTTTCTTCCAAAAGCTAGTATTTGTGCCTTGCTGAAATTCATCCTCTGGATCATTTGCATGACTGAAACAAAACAGAAGCTATGACCCTTGGCTTTCAATTATACTGTCCTATTAGACTACCCCATTGTCTTTCTTTGGTGATTGCTAAATTTCCCACTAGTAACTAAAGGGGGAGACAGGCTTAGAAATCAGAGTGTTCTTGGTAAAATAGCAAATTATTTCTTCTGGCCTTTGGGAAGTTCATTCCAAACATTCCACCCCCATGGTTAACCTTTCTTCATAGGACTTCTGTTTGTCATACTTAACACATCTGGTAGACCACAGAGATATAGAATTACCTTGGCTTAAATAATTACAATGCAGTTCCAGCCTGACATAAAAGTTTACCACCTCCCCATGTCTACAGTGCATTTTCAATAACAAAATTCATAGGAAATTTGCTGACAGAATGAAGCTTTTTCTTCTACAAAACCTGTAGTCACATTTTCTTATGGGTGTAAAAAATTGAACTATGATATTAAAAAACACAGCTACATTCAACACCACAAGAGGGAATTGGTTGGCAGGACTCTAACAATGCGTTGACTCCAGATGCTGTACTCAAACCGTAAGACTCCACTAAAGAAGTATATGTAACCTAGGAAGAAAGAATTCTATTTAGAAAATGTGAAAAATGAGTCATCCCAAATAATATTTTAAATCACTTATAATTTTTGTCCATACAAAATTGGACGTAACTTATTTTTTCTTTAAAAAACATTAACCAACAAGCACATATTACATACTGTTCCAGGCAGTGTCCCAGGAATCTAGTAGCCGTTAACATCCAAGAACAAATCTAGGCTTCTAAAATAATCATGTGTCCTATGCATGTCCTAATTATAATAGAAAAATCATCTAACTTCCTAGATTTTGACCTTCAAACTTGGATTCTGCTGATGCTAATTGTATCTTAGGATCAGAAACTTAATTTCCAGAATGTTATGGGAGGGAAGGAAGACAAAAAGGAGGAAGAGGAGACATAGTAAAGGATGAGAAGGAAGAAGAGGAGGAGGAACAAAAAGAGGAGGGAGAGAAGGAGAAGGAGGAAGAGGAAAGATTAATAGAAAAATTGTAGAGAAAGAAATTACTCAAGGGGAATTTAAAAATGACTAAGTATGTGACTGTAGCAAAGCCTTGCCCTTTCTGATTCCAGTACCATTAGTGATTCAAAGGAAGATCTTGAATGAGTTACCTTAAACTATAAAGATATATATATAGATATATATATATACCACAATCATTGTTATAAATTTCTTTATTCATAGAATTTTGAAGTCAATATATGTTACCATTTTCATTTAACACAAAGCAATTTTTTTTACTCTTTGTGTCTTTTATCTGTTATAATTTAAGTAAATTGTGATATCTGAACAGTTAACCCACAATTCTTTCCTATAACATCAATAAACATGTCTTAGCTCCATTTTACAAAATAGGATTAATACTTAAAAAAGGATTAATCTTAAAATAGGATTAATACCTAAAAAGTAAATAGGGTAGATAAACCTACCATTTTTTTCATAGACAGCATCTACTCTGTTACCAATTCCTGGAAATTCTTCCTCAAGAAGTCTTGGATAGCCTTTGTTCATTGTGTGGTTAGTTTCATCATAGCTACAATAACAAGGGAAAAAAAAGAAATCACTTATCAGTTGGATATCATTAGGAGAGAAAACTGACAGAAAGTCAACATTGAGTTCCCTATTTGAATTCAAATAACCAGAAATATTAACAGTGCCAATTACATAATAGGGGCAACTAGATGGCACAATGGATAGAATGTTGGACCTGAAGTGAGAAAGATTCATCTTTTGTGAGTTTAAAGCTAGGCTCAAACATTTAAAAGCTGTGTGACTTTGGACAATTCATTTAATCCTGTTTGCCTCAATTTCTTCATGAGCTAGAAAAGAAAATGGTGAACACTTCCAGCATCTTTGCCTAGAAAACCTTAAAAGGAATCACAAAAAGTCTGACTGAAAAATTACTAAACAATAACAAAAGTTTCTTCATGTTTGATCAATGTGGAGCAATCATGTTCATTCATTAATTCATTCAAATTTTTGTAATCTACTATGTGTAAAGAACTGTCCAAGGTTTGGCAAAAATTACAAAACAAAGAACTGGTTTCTGTCCTCAAGGAGCCTATAATCTAGCAGGGGAAATAAGACATGAATAATAGCTTAGAATAATGGAAAATGTATTAGACCTGGAATTCAAATTTTTCCTCTGACACATACTAAGTTGGTGAGAGCATGGACAAATCTCCAAGTCTAATTTTTCTCATTTGTAAAATGGGAATGATAATAGAATGTATCTCATAAGGGTGTTGTGAGAGACAAAGGAGTTATTACATTGAAAGCCTTTGAGCTTTGAAACCTTCAAGAGCTATTTAAATGTTAACTATTGTTCAATACAAAACAAGTCAATGTGACTAGTATTCTAAGAGAAGATAGAGTTCAGAATAGGATGAGAGATCTCCTGGTTGGGGTGACTGAAGGAAGACTTGGTGAAGGAGATGGTATCTCAGGTAGTACTGAAGATTAAGGGGTAATTTTTATAGAGGAAAAATTAGAATGGCAAGGACTTTTCCACTCGAAATAACAACAGTCCAAAGACAAAAGAACACAAAAACAAATGTTAAGTAAGCCAACTTACAGTGTAAGAAACAAATAGAACATTAATGGGAGATCATATTAGGGGGACTAGGCTGTTTTGGAGGACTTTCAAATATATTTCAAGGCTAAGGCTTTTGGGCTATAAAAAAGGATAGAAATGGGAAAAGAGCAGACAAGTTTGGGAGCCTCAGAGATAGGTACCATGATGTCTAGGGAGGAGTGGGAGAAAAATGTGAATTAAGAAGGAAAGACTAAAAAATGGACAAAAAAGGAGGGTTTGACATTGAATGAAATTGCCTAAGTAGAAGTCATAACTGATATGTAGCTGAGGCAACTAATTAATATACAATAGTTAAGATTCAGGAATGTTTAGAAATAGATGAGTTAAATACAGTTATGCAGGCACCTTTTTAGAAAACTTGTGGTATTTTAAATTCATTCAACATTTATTAAGTTTCTTTTGTATACAAGACACTGGGGTAGATATTGGGGATATAAAAAAAAATAAAGAAGTCCCTACCCTCAAGGATTTTACATTTTACTGGGGGGGGGGGATTTAAAATTTAGTAGCCCCCTCTGATTGACTTGACTATTTAAGATTTCATTTAAAAAAAAACAGTACTTTTTATTTTGCATTTTTTTAATGAGAGACTAAATTGACCTCTATGTAAGAACTTTCATGTTGGTAAGGAGAGCTTACAGTGGAAAAGAAGATTCTATAAGGATGTTGCCATACCTCCAGAAGTGATTTCCAGTGAAGAAGAGAGTCTCACGAGTCGCTTCAAGGTGAACTGCAGCATCTATCCTCTTCACATCTTTTGGGAATCCCAGTTCAGAGATTTTCTTAGGATAGTCCTTCAGTATGTCATAGCCATTCAGGGCCCAAATCTTTCTGCCTAGGAGAAGTGACAGAACAGCATTTCAGCATCCTAAGAGAATCTTTTAAAATGTATGGACATTTATCTTAACCAAAGAGGAGCCATGGTTGACCTAAATGTATGTATTTTGTCACTGTTTATTTGAAAGTATGAAATTACAAATATAATTCAAGTCAAGTTTAAATCCGACCCTCCCAATTTCCTAACTATGATTCTACCACACAAATGTTTCCATGCTTTGTCAAGTGTTACTCCATATCTATGTAAATATGCATTATATATGTACATATATATTAAGTTCAGTGGGAAATTAATATATAGAAACTCTGTATTCATCTGAAAAACAAGATAAAACAAATTCTAAATTATAGATTTATTTTGGCTAATAGATCATGATATCTTAGTTATTAACTTTATGACATCAGGCAAATCACTTAATTTTCCTGAGCTTTAGGACACACAGCTGTGCAATGAAGGGAATGAACTAATGGTCTGTAAGGTCTTTCCAACATCTAATTTGTGATTTCAAAATTCTATCTTTTTAAGGTTTGCAAAGACTTTGTCCTTGAAATTAGCACTCAATAGCATAAGACCTATTGATTAAATTAAACTGAAAAATTTGACAAAATTAATTACTTTTCAATGAAATCTAGAAATATTCCAGAAATTTGAATCTTCCATAAGTCAAATTTGGAGAGAGCTAGCAGGACTGTGTTGGGTGCTTTCAGTCTTCAGATTATCTTTATTTATTCTTTCTGAAATTCAAAGTATTTACATCTCAAAGTTCTACAGAGGCTGGAGTAGAACTGCAGTGGTTTGGGATTTGTTATGTGTACCCAGAAGGAAGGGAAAGCAGGGGAAAGTTTCTTGGCAAAAGACTTACCTCTAAAGATGAATATTAGGTCATGAGCAGGGTTTTCATATGCAGCATCAATACTGTTTGGAAGTTCTGGCCAAAATGATTTGGTTAAAAACAAATCTGGCTCAATCATCTGAGGATGCAGACGCCAGAAGAATCTAAGGAAGGGAAGAATGAAGAGTTGCCATTGTATGAAATGATGCCTCGGTCCTGGATCTGTACATATAGAGAATATTTAATAAATGCTAGCTTACTGGCTGACTCTCCTGGTCATTACAGAGGATCATACCAATTCACTGTGCATTTTTAATTTCATTATGCTTAAGTTGTAGGTATGATGGGCAGTCTTTCCAATAATTAAGGAAAAACTTATATTTTTAATGTGATATGGAGTAGGGTATGATTGCAAAATTATTGTGCATTTTAGAATTTGTATCTTAAGACCAAGGCAATAGAGTTGGAAAGAATTTCAGAGTCCATTCAGTCTAGTCCTTTCATTTTACAGTTGAAGAAATTGGGTCCGTAGAGGCTGGGTAACTTTGCCAAGATCATACAGGTAATAAGTGTCAGAGTTAAAATTTGAACTTGGGCTCTCAGTCAGACTCCTAGTTCTCAGACTCCTAATCCATATTGTATCTATGGCATGGAATGGAATAAAGAGTTACATAGCACCTATTATGTGCCAAACATTATATGTGCTAATATATATATATATATATATATTATTCCCATTTTACAGATGAGGAAATTGAGACAAGGGTTAAGTGACATCCCAGATATCTTCCTGACTCCAGACTTAACCTTCTATTTATTGCAAAACATCAGTCGCTTCTGGTATCAACCACAAAAACTACAAAAGAATTTCCTAAAAGGGGGCAGACAGGTGGCACAGTAGATAAAGCACCGGTCCTAGAGTCAGGAGTACCTGGGTTCAAATTTGGTCTCAGACACTTAATAATTACCTAGCTGTGTGGCCTTGGGCAAGGCACTTAACCCCATTTGCCTTGCCAAAAAAAAAGAATTTCCTAAAATGTCTTTTCAGTAATGAAAAATGATGTTGCCTTTTCATATAACATTTAAAAATGTTTCTAATAAATTTTTTCCCCAAAAAAATAATTTTCTCTTCCCAGAATTAGAATCTTTCTTTATTTGGAATACTTTTTTTGGGGGGGGGGTGTTGCAAGGCAATGGGGTTAAGTGCCTTGCCCAAGGTCACACAGTTAGGTAATTGTTAAGTGTCTGAGATCAGATTTGAACTCAGGTACTCCTGACTCCAGGGCCGGTGCTCTATCTACTGCACCACCTAACCAGCCCCATTTGGAATAATTTTGTACAATGGACACAACACCTAATTTTTTAATATACCATCTATGTGGTATGTTTGTCTTCTGGAATCAGCATATAAAGGCTATCTAAATTGAAATATCACCTTTTATCTAGGAATATTGTAAAAAAATACTATAATGATGTAAACAGTGACTATATCTAATACTAAAGCAATCAAACATAAAGTGAAAATTTTGGTCATCCAAATTATCTTTGACTTCATTCTGTATTTTGTGTGTGTGTGTGTGTGTGTGTGTGTGTTTGTTGTTTATGATTATCTTTATTCCCAGGGTTAGCAGATTCTGACACATAGTAGGTACTTTATGACTTGACTTAGCTTCAATAATATAAGGACATCCTTCTTAGCAGAAAATTTTATAGATGACCATGTTAAGAAAATTTATCTATTTCTGGCCAAATTTTTTAATAAACCTTTTCAAACTTCAAAAATTTGGATGAAAAATTGGTCCCTAGACCCTACTTCAAAGGCTGTACCAGGTAGAAAGATCTGCCAGAGTCTATGCTTCATTGGCAAAACCTTCAAGGGTTCAGGGTAGTTTCTAGTCCATTAGAGTAAAATGAAATTTAAAAAAAGTAAAAAAAAAAAAGAAATTGGATTTTTTTTCCACCAACTTGACAGCATTTTTTTTTACTTGACACAGATATATTTGCACCTACAGACATTGTTTCAAATGTATTTATCAACCATTTGCTCTTTGGCTGAATATTGTGCTTACCTATCTTTAAAGATTATTGTTTCTCCTCGAAGGCTAGTGATAGCATCCAGTGTCAAGGCAGGATCACATCTGTCTGGGGTTTTCGGGTGTTTATGGTCTGGGTCTTCATCTCCAGGGCCTGAAATCATGAATTGAATCATGAGAATGGCTGCTGGTTTTCTAATGTGAAATGAATGTGCTGTATGTAAAAGCTACTATCCCATTGCAGTAGGTCACAAGACTGCTAATGATGAGTTCTTCCCCCCATCCCTCTTCCAATATGAGGTAGTAGAAAAACATTGCATGGAAAATAAAGAAACCCTTGTTTATATCCCACTACCACCATCAACTATCTGTAAGTCACTGAACAAAACATTCAACTTTCAGTTGCCATCTCTGAAAAACACCCTTTTGACCTAATTCACATAATTACAGTGACTATCTGATGAGATTAATGTAGGTTCTTTTGTACATTAATTTGGTTTGGTTGGCATATATATAAGATTTCTTTGGTGTAGGGAGCTCTTGGTAAGGGAACTCCTTCCATAGACTGCAGATTGGCAACCTCCCTGTAATTCATGGACCTGGAAGGCCGTGTGGGATTTTGAGAAGTTATAAGATTTGTCCATGATTGCAAAGTTAGTTAATGTTCAATTCAGAGCTTGAACCTACAAAGTGGTGTTGTAACCACCAACCATGAATATCTTTAAACACCAATATGCCAAAATTTAAAAATGCCTGAGGAGTGTGGTTTTCTATCCAGGCATTTTGGATCATTTCAGAAAAACATGGCCATATTCTCTCCAGATTTAATGAATAAGCTATAATGGGTGGATAGAAAGTTATTCAGAGCTTTAGAAAACTAAGACATGCACTTATTCTGATTCATCTTGTCTATCTTTTAGCATACCATATAGAGTTTGGATGCCTTGTACATCATCATCAGGAAGCATGAAACCACTTTTACCAGTATAGGTATAGATGGGAAACATGAGTGCACCAGGATCTTTGGAGTGGTCCAGGCCCAAAGAGTGACCAAATTCATGGGCAGCAACAAGAAACAAGTTATATCCTGTAAGAAAAAAACACACCCATTTAATAAAAACTCACTTTAAAAAACTACATAGTTTTATTTAACAACCTTGTAAGACAAGGTGGTACAAATATTATTACTCAATTAGGTGATATGGTAGATGGAGCATTAGATCTGAAATGAGGAAGACCTGAAATCAAATACTGTCTTAGACATCACCAGTATGATCCCAAGAGAGTCATTAAACAGGATTTATCTTAGTTTCCTAACCTGTAAAATGGAGATAATAACAGTACCTACCTCACAAGATTGTGTGAGGATAAAATGAAATAACGTTTATAAAGCATTTTGCATGCATTAAAATGCTTAAATAAATACTATTATTATGATCATTTAACAGATAAGAAAACTTAGGATCAATTAAGTTTAAGTAATGTATATAATCATGGAACTAACAAATTCAAAAGTGAGATTCAAACTCAGGTAATGTGACTCCAAAGTTTCATGCCATATCAAACTACTACTTTGATTTAGCCTCAAAAAAGTGACCTAGTCTTATCTCTAGGGTGAGTGGTATTTGTACATTCTATCTAACAGAGTTATTCCTGAAGAAAGGTTTTATAAACCTGAAGGTCCTGTATAAACATCAGCTATTATTGCTACTATTGCTATTATTATTAATCTTGGAATTATCCACGGAACACACTATAGTCAAGCATATGGCTTGACTCTAATAGCTGAGCAATATATATAATTATATAATTAAAAATTAGATTTAAATTGAATTTTGGTGCTCATTTTCTTAGCTCCTTTATATTTTTACCTTTTGTCTTATATTTGCTGTTGTTGCTCAGTCATTTTTAGTTATGTAAGACTCTTTTCCATTTCCATCTCCAGCTCATTTTACAGGTAAGGAAACTGAGGTATATAGAGTTAAGTGACTTGCTCAGAAACACACATCTAGAAAGTATCTGACATGGAATTTGAACCCAGGAAGATGAGTCTTCTTGCTTCCAGACTCAGTGCTTTATGGAGACACCTAGCTAGCTGCCCACCATACTGCCCACCTGCCTCTATAAAGAGCTCTCCTTTTATTCATTTTTTTATAGTTAACATTCAGTGGCATAACATCAATTGATTTAAATAATTTCAACCTGTTTGTGTACCTTGTGTGATCATTCCTGGCTACCAAATTTGAATGTCAATTGCCCAAACTAGACCAGTTTATATTAATTCAGTGTAAAAAGTTTGATTTTCTACCTCTTTTTTTAAATAAGAGTTGAGAAAACTAAACTGTTAAACTATAAGAGGATACTCACTACACATGGAGAGTATATGCTAGTTGCATAGCCCAGTGCAAGAACCAGCATCAACAATGTGTCCAGATTTGTATGGCAAATTTTCATACATTAAGATGTACAATAAATAAAAAGATACCTACCAGAGAAGTAACTGTACTGAAAAACAGGATAGTAAGAGGCAACAGTTTTAAGCAATGACTCTCCTTTATAACATTAGCAGATTAGTTAATTCCTTTATTTCCAATATTTCTTAAAAATACATTAATAAGACTGCTAAGTCGTTTAGGCCTAAGGATTTTCAGTTCTAAAAGCATAATCTTCAGCAAATGCAAAGGTTCTTAAAAACTATGCCCAATAGGGGTGGCTAGGTAGTGCAGCGGATAGAGCACCAGCCCTGGAGTCAGGAATATCTGAGTTCAAATTTGCCCTCAGACACTTAATAATTACCTAGCTGTGGGGCCTTGGGCAAGCCACTTAACCCCATTTGCCTTGCAAAAACCTAAAACAAAACAAAACAAAAAAAACTATGCCCAATGGAACATAAGCTCAACAGAGCCTACAAATCTGGTAAAGAA
Source organism: Macrotis lagotis (assembly GCF_037893015.1). Lineage (NCBI taxonomy): Eukaryota > Metazoa > Chordata > Mammalia > Peramelemorphia > Peramelidae > Macrotis > Macrotis lagotis. The sequence continues at coordinate 776,253,346 of NC_133658.1, forward strand.
TTTGTACATGGGTAACATTAAAGACAATATGTCTAGTACCAAAGGATCACCTTCCCCAAGGCAGAAGAGGAGATACATATCACCAGAGGATGACTCTCAAGTGATGAGGCTTTTCCCCCCCTACTACAACTATTCATGAAACTAATCTACTAAGTTATCAGGGTAGGGAAAGGGTCAGCTTGTGCTCTGCAGGGAGGGATAGAGTAGTCACATCTACAATGCAAGCACAGATCCTTATAAGATTGAAGTGTGCAGACAGATAAGAGATAGGCAGAAATAAAGAGCAAGATATAATGAGAGACATAGATATGCACATATATAGAATGTACACATTAGTAAATGTGCACACATATACATATTTGTAAATATACACTAATAGAAGATTCAAATGAATCATCATACTTTACACATATACTCATGTATAAGATGACTCACTTGAACCTCCTATAAGTGTTTATAAATATACACCTGGATAATATAAAAAATGATGATTTACTTGAAATATCCATAATTTCTTACTAAAGCTATCTAGTCTTTTATCATATTCAAGAATTATTAGAAGACATACACATTCTAAATTAACTGCTCAATTTGAAATATTTTAAAGAAATTACCTTTAGCACTATTTGTCCAGATCTCGTCATCATCAAAATGAGCATCCCCTCCATAGTTAGGCCCAGGAGGAAAAGCATGAGCCAGCAGTCCAGAAGGTCCATCAAAAGGATAGAAGTCTCCATGCTCTGCACATCAAAACAGCACTTAGGAATGCTCTTTTTAAGATGGTTCAAAGTTCAAAGAGCATTTTTAGTGAGTGGTTCTACTCTCTTACCTTTTGTTCCAAAAGAGATCATGATATCAGCAGTGCCATTGTGGAGTCTAGTGAAGTTGAGAGGTGTCACATCAGACCAGACCCTCAGTGCTTTTCTTATTGCCTTGTCCACTTCTGTGTGGGTCATGTCTGGGGTGTAATTTAGGATCCTGTTCATCGAGGAAACTAAAGTTAAACTTCTTTGGGGGTTCAAGTTATTTTAGAATGCTATTCTTTGGAAGACTACCAGACAGTTCATTGGATAATGATATATTTCTTCAAAACAACTCATGATTTCCAAAGTTTTAATCATGAGTGAAAAAAGGGTCCTAGTCAACATGATTTCAAACCAGTTGGTGGAAAGTGAAAAATTCCAACATTTTGATCTCTCTAAGTAAGTAGAAGTTTGCCATTGAATAGACAAAACCTTCAGATATTTTAAGTAACTTTTCATTTTGCATCCTTAAGTTTGGGGATTTTTTTTATTGATGGAGAAGAGACTTAAAATATACTAGGTTTCTAAAAAAAGGAAACTAATTTTTCTGCCTTTTGCACTATCATAGTGAATTGTTGTGATTTCACATTTTGTAAATTTGTAAGGCAAATATTCCTAGTCTTCCATGTCTATAAAGGAGTAGTGATTCTCAAAAGAATAATTTTGTATTTTTAGAGGAAAAAATATTTTTTATATGCATTATGATTTTACTTCAAAATATATGACAATTTTATAATATAGTCTTTTCACAAAGCTAAAAAGAAATACCAATGCTCAGGGTATTTTTGGACTTGAATCTCACATGCTAACTGGAAAATTTTAATATTTTGCCAGGGCTTTACATATCTCTTGTCTTTCTTATAATTCAAGTTTCCTATGATTGAAATTAGATACTTAAACATTAAAAAATAGCAAAAAAAGTAACAAAGAAGAAGTATCTAGCATTTTACCTGTAGGTTAAATCAAATTTAGGCCATTTGATATTTCGGGGAAAAAAGTTGTATTCTCCCACATCAGGGACTCCACATCTTGGCTTTTTCATCACCTCTAAAGTGTCATCATCCAGTTTTCCAGTCACTTCCAAACCAAAGAATGACTGCATTTCTCTAAGTTTTTCTGATGCAGTTCTTGATCCTTTTTTCATCAATATGCCAGCAGGGTTAGAATAAAGATTGTAATATGTCTTCAAGTAGTTCTAGAAAAAGAAATGACTGTTATATTCTCAGAGATCAGGTTAATAGAATGTTTAAAAAATACTGCAATATCCTACCTCTGCAAACTGGAGGTCCTCCTGTGAAAGATCATCATCATCATCATCATCATCATCATAGGATAGAGGGAAAGCTGAACAACATGTCCAACTCAATAGAAAGAAGACAGCTATGAAAGTTGGCTGCATCTTGGCTTTTCACACTTGGAAGTTGCTGTCTTGCCAGGACAAGAACCTTTACTTTTATAGACCTAAACTGATGAGTCATCTGTTATAGACAAGTTTCAACTTCCTAGTCAGTGTAAGGTAAACATGCTTACTTGACTACTTTGTTTTGCCCAAGAAGTTGTGGTTTGTGGTAAAATTTGAGGGAAATATAAAATGTGGGTCTCTCTGGTTTCCGCAGGGTCTCAAAACCTAGTTTGCAAAATTGACATACTAAGCAGATTTATGGACACTGTGGGAAATAGAAAAGTTGATTTTTCTCTTCACAGTGATTTTTTTGGAGGGGCCATTTACCATGTTAACTTTTTCAATATTTCAAGAGCTTGAGATTTAGGCTATTTGAATGTTTCTTCTATATGGGCAGTTTCATAGATGATATTCATGAATTTCTGAAAGAACAAATCACCCTAAGAACAGTATTACCATGAGGTAGTAATTGAGTACATGGGTAATTATTTACACATCTTTCCAGCCACTCAATTTCCCAACTTTGATGTTATCCTTGACTCCTAACTCTCACTCATCCCATGTATCTAATCAATCACCAACTCTTGTCATTTCTATCTCTAAAACGTTTCTCACATACACTTCACTGCTATAGCCACCAAACATAGATCAGATACTCATCACTTTTTGTTGGAATACAACTAGGCTTCTACTTGGTTTCTGTGCTTCAAGCTTCTGCCCACTTGAATCCCTTGTCTACAAAGTAATTTTCCTAAAGGAGATATTAGGTCTTGTCACTTCCCTGACTCATGAACTCTGGAGTCCTCCATTTTTTCTAGGTTGAATTATAGATTCTTCTGCTTTGTTTTTAAATTCTTCATATTCTATCTACTTTCTATTCTCCAGTCTTATTCATTAACTTTTTTTTACTTTACAATCTAGCCACTCTGATCTACAGACCTAAATATATGATTTTCCTTCTCTCATTGTAACCTTTCACTGGCTGTCTCCTATGTCTTTGTGCATTTCCTCATTACCTCCACCTTAGAATACCTTATAATCTTCAAGAAACAATTTTCAAGAAACTTTCAATAATCATCTTCTACATCAAGCCTTTCATGAGCTCCCTCCTCAAACTACCTTGTATTCGTCAAATACATATTATGTTTATACATGTAAATATGCATGTTGTCATCAGAATATAAACTCATTGAGGAGTGAATCTATTTTGGTTTTGTCTTCATATCACCAATACTTGGAATTGTGACTGGTAGGTATTGAAAGTTGAATGATTGATGATTGAGTCTTGGGTTAATTTCCAAACAACAGACCAAGTGTTTCCCTTTTAGTAGCATCTATCAGATCCCAAGCTTCCCTGAAAGTCATGAGTCACCTCTAACTCCCTGATAAAACATTAAAGTTGAACTTTATAAAGAAGGACATGGAAGAAAGATGTATAGGATGCAGCCATTGATGGATTGTACTGTATTGTTAGGGGTATCCACATCAATGGGATCACAACTCCATTGGCAGATGGTAGTATTGAAAAGTAAGTTGAAGAATAATAGTCTCCAAATAGAAGGATGTCAAACTAGTATGGATGGAAGAATTAGAGGGCTTTTGACTTTAAACTTACTTTAAGCTACATGTTCCTCAAAATAGATTTTGAAGAGGAGAGTTGCTTCTATGTGAGTGAAGTAGTATTGGACCTGAACAAAACAAAAGATTGCATTTGCTACAGCTACACAATTAGAATTGGAAATTATAATCATGAAGGAGAGGAAACCAGGAGACTCTATATTTGAGGAAAGAAGATTCCAAATGATTAAGAAATATGTTCCCATGGGATAAAATTCTTCAAGGGAAGTCAGCTTAACACAAGCAGGAAGTTTTCAAGAATGAAATCCAAAAGAAAAAGGGGGGGAAATTGCTTTATGGAGAAAAAGAGGGAGTTAGCTAAAGATAACAATGTGAATGCATAGGGAACTCATTTTTACCAACTGAGATTTATAAAAGTCAAGCATAGAAAATGGAAGCAAGGACAGGTAATAAAAGATAAAAAGTGTGGCAGAGTCCCATAAGAATAGTGTCAGGAGCGCTATACTTCATAATTAACTGAGAAAAGCTAAAGACAACAAAGGGAGCTTTTTTTACTATACTGAAAAAAATGATGAAAATTAAAGAAAGAATGAGACTGATGCTCAGCATAGATGGAAGGATGATAGCCACCCACAGAGAGAAGCCAGAACTGCTTGGCTTGTTTTGCTTCTGATTTCTCCATTAAGGAGAAATGGATAATTAAGGGGAAATGATCATTAAACTAGAAAAGAGCAAAATAAAAATGAACACTAGGAACTTGATACCTAAAATAAGCAGAGAAATAATAAAAATGTCTAACTACTCTTGATCACATTGGTCCAGATGAACTATATATGCCAAGGTACTGAAATAAGTGGCAGATATCAATGTTGAATGACTATCAGCAATCTTTGCAAGATTGTGGAAGAGGGGCAACTAGGTGGTGCAGTGGATAGAACACAGTTCAGATCTGCTTCAGACACTTAATAATTACCTAGCTGTGTAACTTTGGGCAAGTCACAGCCCTATTGCCTTGCAAAAAGCAAAAAAGCAAAAAAAAAACCCCAAAAGATTGTGGAAGATAAGAGAGTTGTTATATGATGAGAGAAAGCCAATGTTCCCAGCTTTTTCAAAAAGAGTAAGTCTGAGAACATTTAGAAAAGGAAGCAAAAAAACCCAGCAGTTTCTATTAAAAACAGGTCATGCTGGGGTGGCTAGGTGGCACAGGGGATAGAGCACCGGCCCTGGAGTCAGGAGTACCTGAGTTCAAATCTAGCCTCAGACACTTATAATAATTACCTAGCTGTGTGGCCTTGGGCAAGCCACTTAATCCCATTGTCTTGCAAAAAAACTAAAAAACAAAAACAACTCATGCAGATGAATCTTCCTTTTTTTTTGATAGATTAGTAGATCTGTAGGAATGTTATATAATTGATCCAGCATTTAGTAGAAGCTATGACAACTCATACTGTTCTTGTTGTCAAGAACCTCAATGTATGTAGTCTAAATGTTAATATTTAAATGCATTTGGAAATAGCTGAATGACTGAATTCTCAGAATAATCATTAATCATTGATGTCAACTTGGAAGGAGATCTCTTGTGGTATGTCCCAAGGATTTGTATTTGGCCCTGCATGTTCGACACTTTTATCTAAAAGAATAAACAACAAGCTCATCATGACACAGGAAGTGGGAAGGATATTTAACATGTTGGATAATAGAATCAAAATTCATAAAGATCCTGACTGGAGAGGTAATGTGGCAAAGAGGCTAGAGTACAGGCTTTGAAATCAGGAAGAACTGGGCTCAAATCCACCTTTGACTTTCACTACTTTTGTAATCCATGGCAAATCACATAATCTCTCTGTGTCTCAGTTTCTTCATGAATAAAATAAGGAAGTTGAACTCCATCTTTAAGACTCCTTTTAAAAAAGAAATAGATTTATTTATTTATTTGATTTTGAATTTTACAATTTTTCCCCAAATCTCTCTTCCCTCCCCCACCCCCACAGAAGGCAGTCTGTTAGTCTTTACATTGTTTCCATGCTATACATTGATCTAATCTGAATGTGTTGAGAAATTATATCTTAAGACTCCTTCTAATTTGAAATATATGATCCCAAGATCTTGATAGTCTAGAAATTTGAGCTGAAATTAGGAAAATACAATTTACTTGGGTTCAAAAAATCAACTCTAATAAATCACAAGATAAAGGAGATAGGACTAGACAGAAGTTTCTCTGGAAGATATCTGGAAGTTGTCATTGATTATGAGTCAATGGGATAATATTAGTCAAGAAAGCTTATACAATCTAAGTTTGCTTTAAGAAAGTCATAGTGTCCAGTAACAAGGAGGCTATCACCCCTTGCCTTGATGGGCAACACCTAGGGCAATGTGTTCAGTTCCAGGGACCACAATATAAGAAAAGCATTGATAAAAATCTTGATGGCATCCTAAGAAAGGTTGGTTGGATAGAGAAGTACATCAAGGTTGTGACACATGAAAACTGGAAGAAAGAATTAGGGGTGGTTAACTTGGCAAAGAGAAACTGCAGAGGGACATTTACTGCTGAAAGGAAGTCATACAAAAGAAGTTTATTCTGCTTGGCCTAGAGAAACTGCAGAGGGACATTTACTGCTGAAAGGAAGTCATACAAAAGAAGTTTATTCTGCTTGGCCTTAGAATAGATGGAAATTTTTATCTGATGAAAAGGAAAAACTCAGTAACAATTAGCATTATCCAAAAAGAGTTGGATGCATTCTCCTTCACTGGCTGGAGGACCGCTTTCTTGTTCAATGTGTTATTGAGACCATTCATCTTCAAAATCATCATGGAAAGACTAGATTATTTCTGAGACCCCTTAAAATTCTGTAATTTAGTCAAAAGAATGAGATTTAAAGCCCTCAGTCATCTGTTCCCTAGGATTTAATGAAATCATAGGATCATTGTTCCTTGTTCATTTGTCCTTCATTTTTGAAGAGAACCAATGACATCACAGAGTGATGTTTTGATTTGCAAATGAATTGGATTTAAGTGATGCAGAGTTGCCTAAAGTTATCAGTCTCCTTTCTCTTCCGGAGTCATTGAAGTCTTCTGGCAAAATGACCAGTGATAGCCTGGAAGGCAATGGATGACTTTGGCATCTTTGCTATCTGACCAAGCTTAAAGCACTCTACTTCAGCTTCCTTCAAGGATTTGGAATAGTTTTTTTTTTAATCTGTCCTTTCCACTGGGTGAAGTTTTCACATGCTTGGTGTAGATATCCCCCTAACTCACTGAGGGGTTCAAGGACAATTGGTACCTCAACCTGGTTTAGCACAGATGGTTTTACTAGGGTGTGGCCTCAATGCATGCTACAGCTTCTTGGAGCTACACGAGAGGGTTGAGTGTCAGATGAAAGTCAAAGGAGGATAAAGTGAAAAGGACTCAGCAATCCTCACATCAGAAGTACTGGTCCTCCCTGAGTCCCATTTCCCACCCCCCAGATTTTTTTCATTTAGAACTGGAAGGAACTCTACAAGTCAATAAATTCAATACTCTTAATTTTATAAATGAGGAATTTGAGGCACTAAAAAGTAAAATGAGTTGCTCAAAATATTATAATTATCAAGTGTTTGAGGAACAATTCAAGCTCAAACTATGGATGGGGGGAAGCTCTGAGTTTAAATCCTGCCTCACATTTATTTCCTACCCTGGGCAAGTCATTTAATCTGTTTGCCTCAGTTTTCCCTCATCGGTAATAATAAGCAAATAACTCCTCAGGGTTATTATGAAGATCAAATGAAACAATATTTGCAAAGCACTTTGCAAATCTTATGCTTGGCAAGCCTAATATAATTTCCACTTTGTCACCTAACTAAATCAGGTTTGACCATGCTATGTTGATCTGGCCAAAGATCAAGAAGTTTTATAACACTATTACTACCCTTTCAAAAACACCATTATTAGAATCCCTATCTCTAAAGAAAGAAAAACTATATACTGAAGGGTAAGAATAAAAATGTTTCTAAGTTTCTAAAATTGATTATTCTGAGCAATAAAAGGTTTGACCCCTAAATTTAGTTATTTCTTTATGAAGTTCCTCTTCTATTAATGATAATTAATACTCACATAATACTTGAATGTTTAGGAAGCACCTTAGATTCATTATCTCATCTGATCCTTACAAGAATACTAATGGTACACTGGGAAGAATAATGTTGGCTTTAAAGTCAGAGGATCTTGGGCAAGCCACTTAACTCCATTTGCCTTGCAAAAACCTAAAAAAAAGGCAAATAAAGTCAGACAATCTAGGTTCCAATCTCTCCTCTGTTTTTTTTTTAGCTGTATAAACTTGGGCAAATCACTTAATCTATGTCAGTTTAAGGTTCTATAAAATAAGGTGGTTGGACTAAATGGCCTCAAAGTTCACTTCCAATTCTAGAACAATAAACTAAGGGGATAAGTGTCCTATCATCATCATCATCACTCCCATTTTACACATGAGGAATCTAAGGCTCAGATGTTGCCTTAGATGACATAGTGTTTGATGTAGGATTTGAACCCTTTTCTTGTCCTCTTCTTGATGAAGACTATAATGCCTTCCATGTTGAAAGAAAGTTTCAGAGCTGAAATAGCTCTCCTAATTTATTACTAGATAAATGAACTACTTAAGCAATATAGGATAAGATTTATAAATTATTTAATTTCAATACTTGTTGGCAAGAGCACAATGGGACCAAGAAAAAGTATATGTGCTTTTCTTTGTATGTTTTGAAGGAACAGGCAATAAACTAGGGAGAAATAATCTGGCAAAACATAAAGGGATATACTATGTGCTTTTTTTAAGCAAGCATTTACTTTTTAAAGCAATTATTTTTATAGCAATAATCTTATACTCTTATGAATTTAGAGAAGGGGAAAGCATGGTCTAAGGTTATCAGAAGTCAGTTTTCTCCAGCCAAATTAGATTTGACTTCAGCAATTCATGAGAATCAACATTACATTCATTCAGCATACAATTCTACTGAATTCAATGAATGAAAAAGCTCTTAAGTGTTTACTATGTGCAGAGGAATATGCAAAGCATTTGATACACTAATAGAAAAGGAAAAACTAATCCCTGCTTTCAAGAGCTCACATTCTTTTTGTTTTGTTTTGTTTTGTTTTTACAAGGCAATGAGGTTAAGTGGCTTGCCCAAGGCCACACAGCTAGGTAATTAAGGGTCTGAAGTCAAATTTGAACTCAGGTACTCCTGACTCCAGGGCAGGTGCTCTAGCCATTGCGCCATCTAGCCACCCCAGGGAACTCACATTCTAATGAAAGAAATACATATATACATATATATATATATGACATTTTATATATATGTATATATGACATATGATTATACATGTACTTATATGTAATGTTTTACCAGTAAGATAGAGAAGTCCCTTGGTCCTTAGAATGCAGAAGTATTCCATTGATAAATTCTTATGTATTTCTGATACTGAACTACTTGATAGTGAAATACTCAGTTAAAAACTAGATAAAAATGGTCAAAATACTAGCTTCATTAGCTACTTTGTCTCATAGATAATAAGAGTATTGAAAATATTCATGGGTACATGGGACCCAAAAATATCTTTAAATATCCATTAAATTGTCAATTACCAGAACTTTAAGAATAAATTTGGTACTATCTTGGATGTTAGTTTCTTTATTTATAAAGTAAAGTGTTGTAATAGATGATCTTTACCTTCCTTCTAGGTTCAAGTTCTGAAAGACTATGATCTTTGGCTTTATAAATTGTGACAGACATAAAATCTGATGTTTAAAAATGAGAAAAGGATACAATAAGCAGCATTCATAATTAGATTTTCATATATTTCTTAAAATTATGTCATTTTAACAAATGAATTAAATACTTAAACACATTTTAAAAATCTCAAATGAATAAGTATTTAGCAGTTACTTTATGCATGTACTATTTGTATGTATATATATATATATGTAACTACTATATGCAAGAAGCCTAAAAAAGTGTGAAGTGAAAAAAAGCTTTTTTTAAAAAAAATCCAGACAGAATAAGCAGGAATGTATCATGTGTTTTCCATTTTAAAATAATGTCTATGAATCAAAACATAAACAGGACTAGTTTCATTTTGACTAGATTCTTCTTGAGAGAAGGGAGGGAGGGAGGGAGGAAGGAAGGAAGGAAGGAAGGAAGGAAGGAAGGAAGGAAGGAAGGAAGGAAGGAAGGAAGGAAGGAAGGAAGGAAGAGAAAGAGTGAAGACAAGTAAAGGAGAAAAGAAGGGAGGGGAAGGAAGGAACAAAGGAAGGAAGGTTTATTTAGTCTGTGCTTCCAAATGGTTGGATAATTATTTTGTCACTAATGACAAATAGATAGTCTAGGAATTCCCTAGAATATTAAAATAGTAATGGATCTTTGCCCCACCCCCTAGTTTTTTGGCTTTAGATCATTGTTCACCTGCAATGGTTTCAGGTGATGAATGGCTGCATCACCACATCCTAATGTGCTGGCAATCTACTTGTCAACACGAGTTCTTATCTCTGCCTCCTAATTGTTTTCAATGAAAGGGCTTCTGTTTACTCTCCAGTAACTGGGTTGTGGTTTAAAGTGTCTCCTTGTTCTGGATCAGAAGCTGCAGCTGCTATTCACAAATGATTCCAACAGCCCCTCAGAAACATTTGATAGCAGGAACCTTGTAGACTAAGCTGACTGAGGCCATGGTAGGAATGTGGGTGCCACTTCAGCGTAGGCTGTATTAATCATAACTTTCTCAGATAGCAGCAATGTGGGAATTTTCTGAAAACATGTAGTCAGGCTCCATCACCTAAGAAAAACACAAATAAGTCTATGACTTTTCCTTCCATTGGAGTAAAGGAAAGTCCCAGTTCAGACGTATCTTAAGTATACACATTATATGAGGCAGTACTACGTGGTTTTGTGGAAAAATCACTAACAAAGAACTAGAAAATGGGGATTCTGCTATCAGGTATCTGAATCTTTAATTTCTTTAATATTCAATTATGCAAATGGGAGAAGGGACTGCAGAGTAGGCACTCTTGAGACCCTTTCTAGCACCAGCTATGATTTTATGCTTCTGTATATAAAACACACCAATACCTGATACAAGCTCTTCCTTGAGAAGCTAACAGTCTAGTGGATCTGACATATCACTGTTTATTTCATTTGACTTTGACTTGATTATACTTTCATAAGATCACAGCTATAGAAGAGACTTTAAGTTCCCATCTAATTGCACACCCTCAATTTGCAGTTGAGGAAAAAAAAAGTTCAGAGAAGTTAAATGTCTAACCCAAAATCACATACATGTCCTCTGACTCCAAAGCAGAGACATGCTGGGAGCTAGCTCAAGTCAGCTTAGAAGAAAATTTATTTCTGCTTCAGAAATTAGTAAATATTACAAATCAGTGCTTAATTTATTATTTTTTATTATCTAGACTTAAGCAATTGAAAAATGTTCATATTGCAGATAAAACTTAAAGTATGGAATGCATAACTGTTTTTAGAAAGTCAGTTATTAAAATTTACTTGCATATCCTTGTTCCAAAGTCAGTACACTTTCAACTGCACCCATTTCCACTCCCTATCATTTTTCAAGTGTAATAATGATAATATCAACTGGCATTTAAATATAGAGCTTTAAGGTCTGCAAAGCATACAATATTATTTCATTTGAGATGTATCTTCAGTATAATGAATAATTTAAAATACTGGAGATCAAGCTTAACAATTTTTCTAAGTGATAAATGACAAAAAGCTAGTAATTTCTTTACTGTCTTTAAAGGTTACATAGGCTGACTTTCATTAATTTCCTAGACTAGGGAAAAATTTGTAAAAGTTTCAGTCAATATTACATTCTTGTTCTAATGACTTTGCTGCCAGTCTTTTAACATGAGAGAAGTGAGCTCAAATAGAAATGTTTAAACACAGTTTATGGTGACATGTTAGAATAAAGCTATTCTTTTGTAAACTATAAATCTTAATAAATCATGGAATAATCCAGAGGTTTTGTAAATTACATAGTAGGCTTTGTCTCAGATGTTGCATCTCCATAGTAGAAGCTCAACAGCCCAGGATGCCATTTGTTTTCAAAACCTGGACATGTTTTTCAGAGACACTATTTCACATTGGATAGATCTCCTGAAGAAGGTAAGATCTGTACAGCAAAAAGAAATTCTTAACCTTCTCTGAACTACAATCTCTGAAGACCAAAAGTTATTTCCCTCTGCCCACAATTGTTTTTCATTATGATTGTTCTTGGCTAGTATAAGTAGTTGTTTATTTCTCAAAGCTCTGCCCTCTTAGTCAAACACAGTAGTAGGGAAAACAGCCAAGAATAGAACATACCATCAGACTAGCCCATGGTTGCCTACCCTGCTTTTAAATAGGAATTATTTGGGCTATTTGGCAGGAAATAACTGGACAAGAAAAAAACAGAGGAATGGGAGAACAAAAAAATGACTTTCATGTAATTCATTCTTAATTATTTTTAACATATAGTTTTGCTATTTTTAAATAGATATCTAATTTTAAACCATCTAGCTTGCCATCGCAACCTCTAATTTATATAACTGAAAGAATTATATTTTGATGGACAATATTCTACGTTACTAATTTGCATTCAGTCCTTAAAGATTTGGAAATAGGAAACATTCCAAAATGAGAAACCTGCCATTTGGCTGGTAGACTGTGTCTACTTATTGCCCAGTTTCCTGGAAAGTTGTTCTCAAGAGATTTGAAGTATCTTTCTTCCATAGTTAGCCTTTCTTCATTGAATCTGTTCAAAAATAAAATAAAAACAAGTAAATATTTAAAATTTCTAAAATGTTAGATATTTTAGGTGCTATAAAGAGAAAAACTTTATTTTTAATATAACTGATTATTTTCAGTTTAACCTGTATGTATTTTGTTTATACACACACACATATATAGTTATTTGCAGGTTGTTTCCCCCATTAGACTGTGAACTTCTTGGAATCAGGACTGCTTTTATCTTTAATGTATCTGGTACATATGAAATGCTTAATTAATTTAATTAACATTAAATTTTAATAATTAATTTTTGACATGTATGGGCTCTAGATAATTTTAGGAAAATATAAAAGGTCATTTATGATATATATGACCCATGACATACATGACATAATCAACAAAAATATTGCCTCAAACATAATATATGCCTTCTGGTATTATACATTCACTTCTAAATTCTTCCTACTGATTTCACACTTCCAGATCTTTTTTTCAGTGAAAAGTAGGGTCAGTTCAGTTTTAGGATCATGGATGGTAGCATCTATTTTTTTTTTGTTTTGGGGAAATTCAAGTTCATTAGGAAGGGATACTCATCCAAGATTGCATGACCTTGGAGGGCCCATAATTTTTGTCCTGTATAAAGCAATGATTTAAAAATATTTTTGCTTCATAGTAATGTTGAGAAAATGCCTGAGTGAAGTAACATGAGCACATCTCAATTTAAATGAAATCATTTTAGCCTATATAATTGCATATTTTTTTAATAGCAATCAAATCTTTAAAAGCATTTCAATGGTAAATTCAATAGCAAAGCAGAAAAAAAGAATGTACCTAAGGAGATGTATGACTTAAAAAAAGAGTCGGGGTAGTAATTTAGGGAGAATGTGGGCAATGATAGGCAGCTCTCACGGTCCACTGACACCTATGACATATCAAGAGATCTAAATGAAAGTTTGAGAATTTGGGTTGGTTACCTATTAGAAACTTTAAGGAAGCCATATGACAAAAAGGTGGTTATTGTTTGTGATCTGCACCACTGGAAGGAGTGACCACAAGGAGGTCACAGACCAAGCAAATTATCAAAAGTGTAGATTCACTAAATAGTTGAAAACATGGCTGTACCAGGTACTGCTAGAAGGGTTTCTCCACAGAGTCAGTCCTAAGTAAAATGATGAAAGGCCTAATTTCATCTTTAGGGCCTTCCTACTTCCCTTTTCACCATCTCCCCTCCAAGACTCCTTTTTCTCTTTTTCATGACTTTGCCTCCCCAAGCACTACTCTGTGACCAATCTCATGAGGTCTTGTTCTGAACTACCCTGAGATCCTCCTAAGATAATAGTTATTAAATTCTTCAGTATGACTATCACTCCTAGATATTTGCATATTAATAGCAGATTTCTGAAGGCAACCCCCCCCAAAAGCCCAAGCAAAAACCCTTCAACATCCAAATGTTGACTCTCTATTAGTAACATTTCAAACAAAGACTACCACTCAATCACACTGTTCAACTATCCACCCATCAGGTCAATTCTAACCAAATGAAATAATTAATACAAAGATAATAGGCATAGAAACACATATAAATCAACAAACACAATAAGCATGCATGCATGTAGATATATACACATGTACAGTATACACATGTGCAAAGCACTGCATTGTGCACTTGTGTTTATGTAATTTATATATTTATATATGACAATATATATTTACAAAGAGGCATTTAGGCTATGAAGAAAGTAGAACAAACCATGCATCTCTGAATAGAAACAAAAGATCCTTTTCAGGGTCTTCATATAGTGCATCAATCTGGTTGGGAAGATCTGGCCAAAAAGAATGGATGAACAACGGTTTTTCTTCTGTCTTCTATGGATGATATCCCAGAAGAACCTGATTTTCAGTCAGTGAGATGAGATAGGTAGGTAATACTAAATTTTCATCATTTTACAATCTTGTCATATAGCTGGAAAGACTATAGAGAAGATAATTGAGGAGTCCACAAATGAAAAGTACATTTTAATAAAAGAACCACTGAAAATGCATAAAAATTCATGAGATAAACACTTAGATTATAAACAGGGATTTGCTATCACCAGAAAATTCCTGCAAAGTTGAGGCTAAGGAATTTCCTAAGTTCAATCTTTTCTGTAATAGAGGAAAGCAAAGGATCCATGATCCTGTGATTCTGTGAACATCTGGCCTTTGCCTATTACAAAGTAGATTGTGGTTTGTAAAACTTCAATTGAAACTGGCATATTTCCCAGCCTATTTATGAAATGTTTACATGTACTAGGTCTGGTGGAAATGCAAAGATAATCATAGCATAGTTTCTGACCTTCATCCTTCCTGGAGTTTATGAATGAGATGAGCAGAATTCCAAAGGAAGAAGGAAAAGAACTTGATGACTCATTGAATATGTAGATATATTGGAAAGGGAGGACTTGGGCAACTGGAAGCCAGGAATGTAATGCACTACAATGGAAAGAACATGGAATTGGGAGTCAGGAGGCCTGAGTCCAAGAACAATATGATATAGCTTTCTATGTGACCTTAGACAAACTACTTACTCTTTCTGGCTCTCAGCTGTCCCATCAGTAGAATGAGGTCCTGTATAAAGCCCTGAGTTATTTTAAAAAATGACTTTTACTTCATAGCAATGTTAAAAGAATATATTTGAGGTAAGCCAAAGAAGTGGCAGAATATATCTCAATTTAAATTAAATTATTTCAGATTTATAGATTTAAAAAAAATAATAAAACATTTAAAACATTTCAATGATAAATTCAATAGCAAGCTACAAAAATTACATACATATATATATATACCTTTAAAAGACTGGAGGTGGGGGTAGTAACTAGTCCTTTAAAGATGGTGTAGGTGTAGGGGCGGCTAGGTGGCACAGTGGATAAAGCACCGGCCCTGGAGTCAGGAGTATTGGGTTCAAATCCAGTCTCAGACATTTAATGATTACCTAGCTGTGTGGCCTCGGGCAAGCCACTTAACCCCATTGCCTTGCCAAAACCTAAAAAAAAAAAAAAAAAGATGGTGTAGGTGTGATGCATGGTTCCCCCCCCCCCCCAACATACATGCCATGTCAAAAGATTCTAGATTTAGAAGGGGCATTATAGCAGTGTAATTATAAGTAATTATATCAAATTACAACAAATTACTCCCTTCCAGTCCTAGAATTCTGTTTCTACAAACTATATTAGAGTACAATAGATATCCAAGGATTCATTTGGCTATTTAGAGTTTTTGGAACCCCAAAGTCATCATAGAGTCTCAATGCATTCTATAACAGGAACTTTATGTCACAAAAGTAAACTGTAGGAATGAAATGCTTTGGTGCAAAACTTTTTCTTGATTTGTTTTTCTCCACATAGCTCAGTATTGGCATCAGTTGTGAACTTTGGATCACATTTCTCCAGAATCTGGTCATCTAATGGTCCCTTACCTGAATTAGAAATAAGAGAACAATTCAGCATTTTCATTTGATTTATTTTATAATCATCTGTTCTCTCTTTTAATGATAGAAAATACCCCAAAATTGAAACATGGTAGGAAAAATAGAGGAAAATTTGCAAAGTACCACAATATACTACCTTCCATTTCCCAATAGCTTAGGAAGAAAAGGCTTTACAGAGAATTTGTCCTATGAATAACTTATTAATTCAGAAAGACATGATGAAAAATGCAGAAAGAACTGAGTCTAAATGCAGATTGAAGTAGACTTTTTTAAAACTTTTTTTCTGGTTTTCTTTTCATTTTTCATCTTTTTTATATCTTATCTAATATTTAAATACTTTTATAAGATTACACATATATATAATCTATATCAAATGACTTGTCTTCTTAAAGAGGGGGAGAAGGGAAAAAGAAAGG
This sequence comes from Macrotis lagotis, assembly GCF_037893015.1. Lineage (NCBI taxonomy): Eukaryota > Metazoa > Chordata > Mammalia > Peramelemorphia > Peramelidae > Macrotis > Macrotis lagotis. Next base: position 776,269,755 of record NC_133658.1, read on the forward strand.
AAAAAATATTTGAAACCCAAAATTTAAAAGAAAATTTAAATTGTTAATACATGTAAAATATATTCACTTTAAAAATAAAGAGAAGTTGATGAGGACTATAGTCTGAGGAGGGGGAGAATTCACCCAGGGATAATAAGATGCATATTCTTTCTAGTATCAGGCTCAATCACTAACTTATCATAACATCTCCTTAGACTAGTGAACAGTCTATAGAAAAATAGCAAACAATATGAAAACAATTTTGTCATTATGGAAGTAAAATCAATCATTATTCAAATTACTATTAACATTCTTAATCAGAGAGGCAGCATGGCTTATTATGCATGTAAAATTCCTTACAAACTTTAAAGCACTATGTAAATGTCAATTCTGTAATTATTAAGAATAACAATAGTCTTCAATTTTGGATGCAGGAAGACCTGTCTTTGTCAAATTCTGTATCTGATATCACCACCCATGTCACCTATTGTTACTCTTAATAATTACAGAATTGACATGGTTCTACTTTGACATGCATCAAGTTATTTGGAGTCAGAAGACCTACCTAGGTTAGAAATTTGGCTTTATTACCTGTGTGATCTGGGGCAAGTCACTTCATCTCACTTGTCATCAATTTTCTCCTCTGTAAAATAAGATTAGACTTTTTTTGATCTCAAAAATCCCTTTTGAGTCTAAATCTTTGCTCTTATGACTATTTAATCTTTGAAGTAGAGGATCTTGGCTTTGAAGTTCAGCTCTCTAATGAAGTCTGACCTATGCTGATATAATAGGGATAATGGGGGTGGGTGCTCCTGATTTGTTGTCCTAAGTGAAATTCTATTCCATTTAAAGTAATATAGTTACATTAAAAGTTCCCTTTAATTTTTTAAAGTAATATAGTTAAAATTAAAGGTTCCCTTCAATTCCCTATATTAGGGCAGTATAATAATATTTTGATGCTATTTTTTATTGAAACTGTTGTTAATTGGAATGAGTTAAGATTAAATAGATAATCCAAGAAGATTTGTAGAATACATCATCAAAAGTTGAACAGACCTAGAAAAAAAATTAGTGATCCTGGCCCATGCTTGAATCTGTTGTAATGAATTCCAGTCTTTTATTAACAATTAAAGATTTTCTTTTTTGGTTTAAACCTATGTTTTCATTGGTATAAGTTGGACTTTGTCTGTGGAAACTTCCTCCACCAAGGCAGAGTGCGACTCAATTGCACCTCAAGTGGCAGTACTTTTTCTATGAAAAAAAGTACAACAATGCAAACAACAAATGTTCATTCTGAGAGAGCAAACATTTTCCAGTACTTTTACATATAAACAAGATTTATGTGAATTACAAGTCATATTCATTTATTCAAACAAGTCGAATGAAAGCTATTCGATCTCACCTTGTTGAATAATTTAAAACTTTATTTTAAAATATCATGTAAACCAGTCTTTTTCACCTGTTGTTTTTCTTCCTCTAGCTGACATTTTTTTTACCTTATACCATTATTCTCCATTAATGAGACTGTGTAGAAGGGTCAAATGTAGTAATCCATCAAGTTACCACAGAGCTGTGTTTCTAGTACAAAAAAAAAATTAAACTGTTCTAACTATTAACATAAAATGGAGGAGATAGATTTCAAATATTCATCTAAGCTACTTTTTGTTCATCTATTATTACATTTCTCAACTTTTTCAAAACAAAATCAATGTAAATTACAAGTATAAAAACATGAATCAAAGGCAATTGGGTTTTTTTTGTTGTTTTTGTAAGGCAATGGAGTTAAGTGATTTGCCCAAGGTCACACAGCTAGGCAACTATTATTATATGTCTGAGGTTGGATTTGAACTCAGGTCCTCCTAATTCCAGGGTGAGTGCTCTATCCACTGTGCTGCCCCCAAAGGCAATTGTTTTGCAGTATAATACCTAATGATCTATACAGTTCTATACAGTGAAACAAAAGTAGAGATTAAGCCTGTGATTTCACTAGCATAGAGAACTTCCAGTAAAGTCCCTCTATTAATGTAGGTCAGGACCTCTCTGCAACTTATAGTTCTAAAGAATTCTCCAGAGAACTGAAATGTCAAGTGACTTGCCCAGGGTCACAATGCCATCTGTATGAGAAGCAGGATTTAAATCTAAGTCTACTCAATTTTGAGACTATCAGTCTATTCAACAGTGTATTGATGTTTAAAAATTATTTTTATTAAACTTTAAAAAAAATTTCCATTCAAGGATCTGCAGTTCTCTTGAGGTAGAAACTTCACCAACAAAAGTCACAACTCCTCTTCTATTTAGAACACAGATTTAAATGTTGTGGTGGAACTATGTAATCTGAGACAACACATTAAATCTCCCCCTTAGAAAATTGTTAGATGGTGAGTGATAAGAGGGCTGAGACAGGAGTCATGAAGACCTGAGTTTAAATATGGTCTCAGATATTTACTAACTATATGACCATGGTCAAGTGACTTAATCCTGTTGACCTCAGTTTCCCCATTTGTAAAATGATCTAGAGAAAGATCTGGCAAACCATTTCAGTAGCTTTGCCAAGAAAATACAAAATGGGGTCATCAAGAATCATACGTGACTGAAAAACAATTGAACAACAAATAGAAAATAGGCCATCAATCTATCACTGGACCCTTACTCAAAATCTTACCAAATTATTAATATCCAACAGGCTTGTTCTCATATAACATAGCTTTCAATAACCCAGGATCACCTACAATGAGGCATCACAGTAATACTTTAATACTTATCATTTTAATGGTAAACAAATGGTAAACTCTATTATATATCTTTTACCCCCAGGCTAAAAATTGAGTCAAGCCAAAATTTAGACTTCTAGCTACCACATAATCTCTGTGGCACAGGCTTTTTGTTACTGAGACCTCAGAAAGTTGCCTGGTTGAAATTATTCTGTTGCCTTAATTGCTATTTGGGAATAGAATGGAAAACACAAGGCCATGACCACATAAGTCCATAAAGTTCATAAAACAATTTTCTCTGCAATGGGGGAATTTTACTTGATGACTTTGATGAAATTTTCCAGGTTAACGATTATATCAGACATGTCTAAACTTTCCTTTGCCAGAGAGTAGGCACCTTAATCGCTCATCCCAAGTTCATTGACATCAAAGTGGGTATAATTTCCAAAGACTTCACTAAAAGGAAAAACATGAATCAAATGCTTTCCATTTTTGTCTCTTTGGTGCTTCACCTTGTTTCCCTCACTAACAAAATAAATATACATAATAACAATCTTTCTATAAAGCCAATGTGGGATATTTTTAAATACTGTAGAATAAGATACATTTGGTAAAAATAATGCCAAACCCGCCAAAGCAGAAAACACCATAGTCTCTTGATACTTTGCACACACAGGAAGGATCTTGACTTGATCAGCTGGGGAAATAGTTCCACAAATACATGTTACAAGATATCTTTGAGTTAGCAGATAAATTATAAGAAATTGCTCATGACATAAAGAAGATAAATGACATGTCTAGGGTCTCATAGCTAGTAAATGACTGGCATTAAAAGGTCAGTTCTCCATCCACTAGTCACACTGCCTCTATGAAATTATTGTAAAATTATCAAATTTAGAATAATTAGAGTTTAAAACTAGTTTTAATGAAAAGTCTGAACAATAAAATATTTTTAAAGAAATAATTTTAATACTTTTATGCACAGTGTATTTTAAGAACTAAGAGATAAATTAGTCCTAAATAAGTTTTAAAATTCATAATTCACAATGAATCTGTATTATATTATAAAATCAACAGAAGGATTTATTATGGAAACCAGAAGCTGAAGATAGAAATATACATTCAGAGAAAGAAAGGAATTTAATGATTACCTGGGCCAATGGAGGTTAGGTGATATGCCTGAGATCACTTAAGTAATAAGAGGCAGAGATTCAAACCCTGACTTTAGATCCAGTGCTCTTTCAACTGAAAAAACTATTCACTTTTGACTAGAGTTTTCCTTATGTATTATGTGGCAGACTCTTTTTAAAAATTACAGGATAAATATAACCAAATGCTTATTGAATTAAATATGACATCTAAATTATCACAAATTCTGAATTTGTGGTCTTCAGATGAATTATTAAATAACTTGCAAATGAAGTTTATCAATGTAGATAAATACCCTAAGGATATTTTCCATATCATAATGAAGCAAGTATCTAAGGCAATTAATTTTCTACCGATCTCTTGCCTGCCATATTCAAGCTACAACTACCTACTTTACTAAGCATGAGATCACATACACTCACTGAATGTTGAGTAGAACATTTTTAGATGATAAAGAACTTTTTTCCCCATAACAGAAGGAAAATATTTATTGTTCCCAAACTTCCTATGTTAACAGGGAAATTAGATTAGGGTAGCACCAACTGAAACACTACTAATACCATGTACTTTTCAAAAAACCAAATTTTGCATAAATGTTACTCAAGGGGAAAGAAAAATAAAACTGGATCTCTGTAATACTTCTCCAAACTTTAGGAAGACTTTTTTAAAGTCACTTTTTTATTTTGGGAAAGCTACAAATTATTATAACTGAATCAGAAAGAGACAAAATGAAATTTGTTATGTAAAAGAATGCAATTTGGGGAAATAACAAAATTATTGAATTTGAAATTGAAAAGTACCTTACAGATCATAGAGTCCAGGCCCCTGACTTTTACAAATGGGGAAACTGAATCACAGAGAGGATAAATTATCTGTCTACAATCACATAGTTGGTTACTAGCAGATCTTCTGACTTGGAGTCCATTCCTCTTCTCTATAAGAGTCTCTAAAAACCTAAAAAATGTGTGAAAGATCATTATGCTGGCTAACATAATGCTCTAAGATTTTGCATAGAAAAATAAGCAAACAGAAAAACTTAAGGAATTTTACCTGTATGTCCAATTGTGAATCAGCCTTAGGGAAAAACTATATCCTGACACATCAGTGACTCCATACTTAGGCTACTTCATTAGCTCTAAAGTTTCTCTGTTGAGCTAGCCAATTGATGCCAGTCCAGAGGACTGCATGCTCTAGAGTCTCTTCCCTAGGGAGTCTGAGTTCTTTTTTTACGTGTCTGGAACACTGCAGTCTTGAACTTCTGACAGAAAGCAGCATTGATTTTCTGTTAATTGAGGCAGAAGAGAGGAACAAACCAGGAAAACAGGAAGACCTGCCCTTGTCATTGACTGGAGGAAGCTTGTCTCTGAAGATATAGAGGAGGGGATGGACAGAGATGAGCAGAGAGTGAACGTCCAGGAAAGGAGAAAAAAAACCCACAAACATTTTGGGTTCTATCTAATCCTGGTAAGTATCTAGTCCTGTATTGTGAAGGAAGGGTAGTAGTAGTAATGTCCCATGCTTTTTAGCACAATGTTTTCAATCATATTATCAAAAATCTTCACTGAGGATGAATCTGCTATCAAAGTTATCAATTGCATTGTTGGCAAATTCTTCAACTTTAAAAGGCTAAGTCAAAACCAAAGTGGAGGAAGTATGGATACATTATTTTCTGCTTGCAGATGATCAATCACTCAGTGAAGCCTCTGAAGCTGAGATGCAATATGGATTGATTCTTAGCCATTGTGCTGACCTCATTGCCGATTGCTTCTGAAACCTGTCTACCAGTGCCATGTCAGGAAACTGAATCTCTTCCATTTAAATTGTCTTAGGAAGATTCTGAAGATCACCTGGCAAGAGAAGATACTAGACACCACGGTCCTTTCCTGGGCTAAACTGCCTAACATTCCAACATTACTAGAGTGAGCAATTATAATGGGCTATTGTTCAATTGCTTGCCAAAAAGATTATTTTGCAGAGAACTCACACAGGACAAGCACTCACAAGAGGGTCAGAAGAAGCCGTACTGAGACAATTTGAAGATCTCTCTTAAGAACTATGGAATTGGGGCAGCTAGGTGGCATAGTGGATAGAGCACCGGCCTTGGAGTCAGGAGTACCTGGGTTCGAATCCGGTCTCAGACACTTAATAATTACCTAGCTGTGTGGCCTTGGGCAAGCCACTTAACCCCACTGCCTTGCAAAAACCTAAAAAAAAAAGAACTATGGAATTGATTTTTCAGTCTGGCAGACACTGGCACAGGACCACCCAGCATGGTGCTAGGCTCTATGAATAAGGCAGGATTGAAGCAGCTCAAAAAAAAAAACATGAGATGCATAAGTTTAGAATAACCACTCCATGTGTTCACATGGATCACTTGTGCCTGACCTGTGGTAGAGCTTGTATTGGTCTGATCAATCATAGCTGGAAACACTGTAACTTGTCTCTATTGTAGTGATTCCATTTTAGTCTACTTAAATAATTAAGGACAAGAACCAACCAATCCACCAACCAAACAAGCGAGGGATACATAATGAAAAAAGACCAGATAATCCTATATCTAACTAACCCTTTTTAATAAAAACCAATCAGTAAAACATTTGGCGTGTTTTTCTTACTTTATCCCCCCATGTAATTTGTGCTCTTACCCATGCAAGACTACGAGCATCTACAGCACATTCAGATTAGGTAAACGAAAACAGAGTTCTGACCTTTCACATGCATGAATCTATTTGGGGTTCCATTTAAATATGGTCCCATCTCCTTGAGGGACAGAGCAATAGCAAAACAATGCACCCTCTGATTTCTTTGTTTCCTCTTTTTTTTTTTTGCTAACCGAGGTAGAGGATTTCTAGAGTCAAACTTTATGAGGGAGTTTGGTCCAGTGAAAAACACAAATATTGCATGTGAACCATAAGAGCAAAAGAAGTATCTGCAAGTTAGATCATCTCCTGGAAGTCCTCCTATCTACCAGGTCATCTCACCTATGGAGGTCTGTTTTTTTCTGTAAGGGATTTTTTAAATGACCCAGCCCAAATATGAAGCAAACATCATACAATTCAGCTGCTAGGGAAGGATTCTCCAAATAACTTTCCAAATAAATGGTAACTGAGGATGTGTGTTAATTTTTTTTCACAACAAAAATTTTTCCAGAATTTCAAAAACATTAGCAAATTGAAATCATGAAGCTGAGTCTACATTTGCTTGTCCAGATGTGCCAATATAGTAGAACTGGGAAATTTCTGGCTAATTTACAAACACATAATATGATTCAGTGACTCATTGGCTAATATTTTCCACATCTTGGAAAATCCTGCACCTGTTTTATGTCAGAATAGTACAACTTGAAAAGGCAAGTAAATTGAATAATCAATGAAAACTGAATGGTCATCCTAATGTTTCTTTTGCTCTCAGGGAATTTGGTCATATTCAAGCTGAATGAGTGGATTTTTAATGCTTTCCCCATTTGTCATTATCTTATTATAGATTTCAGTCACTGAGAAAATATCTGTAGACCCAAAAGAAAATGACACATACTCATGACACATAGAGACAAGATCAGAAACTGTCAACTTCTGAAACTAGAACTTATAAGAATATATGTTCCACATATAGAATTTGATAAATCAGAAAGGTTTGCTAGAGTTGCATGCCTGCTGCCACTGTGAATTAGAGATTCATAATTGCTTAAAGGAAATCAGGAAGTAGTCAACTGAAAATTTAATCAATTAAACTTATAGTGTAAACACAGGAAAAGTAACATGTTATGAGCTATGTTGAAATAGGAAAGGATGACGTTATAATGATAAAAGCAAATAGGTGAAGATCTATGTGGAGTTAAAAAATTATAAAAGAAGAATATCAGTATCATGCTGAGGAAAGAGTGCTTCTAATATAACAATAGCCTGGTTCACTTGACAATTATATTAAAACTGTGGACTTAAATTCAGTTCTGAATTTAAAACCTGGCTTTGCCATTTGCTAGCACCCATCACATCATGTCTCTGAGTTTCTTATCTATGAAAAGGGGAAACTAATATTTGTTCTTCCTATCTCATAGAGTTAGCATGAGATTCAAACTGTTAATACTACTAGGAAAAAAGTTCTTATTTTATTATAATATCATAACTAATAAAGACATCTCTGAAAATCATCTAATTCCTTTTAGTGTAATTTCACTCTTACTAAGCATTAATTTTAATTTGGTTCCAATAATAATAATAATAATAATGGTTGTCCTTCATTTTCAAAGAAGACTACATCATCAGGGAGATAATGCCCTGACAAGCCTGTGAATTGAATTTGAGTGGGGGGGGAAGTTATGCTAAGTCACCAGCCTCACTTTCTCTTCCAGAGTCAACCAGGTCCAGTAGCCAAATATAAATCATGATGACTGGAGACAGCCCTACATATAGATAGCCAGTTAGGGTTAAGTGACTTGCCCAAAGTCACACAGCTATAAGAGTCAAGTGTCTGAGGTCAGAATCAAACTCCCGTTGTCCTCCTGATTCCAAGGCCAGTGCCCCATCCACTTTACCACTCAGTTGCCCCCCAATAAACCCCTACCTGAAACACCTAGTTAATCTGACCCATTTATTTCCTTTGAGGGTATTCATAATTTAGCATTTCAATGGTATGTGCTTTCTTCAGCATTACTATTTGCTTCACAGATGAAAATTCAAACCCTTTGGTAGATGGTCTAACAGAGTTGTTGCGACCCAGAAGATAGTCTGGTAAGGAACCTCTTGGTTAGTCTGGTCATCAATCAATGATCAAGTAATCAATAATCATGGCTTGTTCTAAGTGCTGATATGCTTGGACAGAGGACACATATTCTTTTACCAGACCCATATTCGTGGATGTGATAAAGCTAGCTTGAAGCTGTGGAAAGTTAAATATTAAATTTTAAGTGTGATCATTTGTATCTTAGAAATCAGCAAACATTTCAAATCAGAATATAATTTATTATTTTGTTGATTGCCCAGATTTTAGAAAGTGATGGGAAAAAATAAAGTAGATTAAATTTTAAAGTGTGTCCCACATACATTTTATTTAGTTATTTTAGAGAGTCAATTGTATCATGACATCACTCACAGCTCATACTCAGTCTTTCCACCTTGGTGAGGTCTTCCAAAGCCTGTGATCTGTTAATAAAGTTTTCAAGAACTAGAACCTAGGGCTGCCTACAGCTATGTGAGTCAATAAAGTCTACTAGAAAAGATGTTTTCATAGAAATAATAGGTAAAACTGCCACCCTGACCAAAGGATTCTATATTTTATAAATTCAATTAATTCAGGCCAAACTCATAGTTATCTGGATGACTTGAATGTGACTCAATTGATTGGCTTTGTAGAAGGGATATAAGGGGAAACAGACCATATCACATTCAATTCTTCCAGTGCACACATTTCTTAGTATGTTTCCAATGCACCCTCTCTGTACCCAATTTTGTTTGATCTCTCCCACTCCATCACAGTGTTTCTCCATCTCTGTTGTTTTTTTTCATGTCTTCATCTTCAGAAGGTAAATGGGATTTGCACAAATAATTTAGCCCCTCTGTGACACCATTTGTTTCTTGGTAAATAGAGGCAATGACCAGTCTCATAAGATATGTATTAAAAAATGACTATTTATCAAGCATTTTGAAGATCTATAAGAAAACTACCTAAGCAATATTGTGTTAATATTGGGCAAAAGAAATAGCTATATACATTCTAAATAGGACATAAATAAGTCAAGTTTCAGCAAATGGTTATCAGTGGGTGTGTCACAGCATAGCTGCAGGAAGGCAAAGGTCACTTGTGATACTTTATTCCATAGACATATGCGATTCCTTCATATATAAACATACCTTCAGCCTTCTGGAAGACCTTTTGTTATATTTGGTTGTGTGGGCTGCAAAGATGAATTAGGATTTACTATCCTTACCAAATAAGAGAGTTCAAAAGTAGTTCAGAAGGTCATTTGATGGATACTCTTACCCTCAGGAAAGTTTTCCATTTGATACTGCCTCAACCAAGCTTTATAAACTCCAGGGAAGAATCTTCAGTAACTTCTTCTAAAAATTAACATCAAAATTATCAATATAAAGGTAAAATCATCTCATTGTCAGAATATTTTTATGAAGATTATCGTATATTTATTTTTGCCAGAGTCCCCTGCATATGTCACTTAATAAATATTTCTGAGTTGAATTAAATTTGATTAATATAATTCAGGTCTACTTAGTCTGCTAAAAATATACTCAGAAGAAATCACAATCAATGAAATCATTATTTTCATCTTTCCTTGCATACACAAAGAAATTATGAGGTATCCTCTCTTATTGTTCTTTCCCATAAACTAAATAATCCTAGTTTTAAAAGTCTTTATTTTTCAAAGTTATATAAGAAGTAAGATAATATACCATCAAGGACAGATCTGAGACAGCATGGCAGAGCAGGAAAATCATTGCTTCTAGAGTCAGCCCAGGGTTCAAATACCACCTCCGATGAAACTGCCTAAGTGACATTGGGCTAATTATATCATTGTCTAGTTTCTTTATCTTTAAAATGAGTTTGGATTATTTGGTCTCTGAGGTTTTTTTTTACAGTTCTATATCTCTGATTCTAGAAATCATGGCATTTGCTAGCCATGAAGTGAAAAAAGAAAGGTTACAAACAGATTAAGTTCAAATATTAAGAGAATTTAGAAGCTCTTTTATGTGTTGTGCAGATACTCTATGGCTGATTTATAGGAGAAACTGGATTAGTCATGTACACAACAAGAAAGCAAGGTTGAGCTTTTAGAAGAACTAGTAGACAGAATGCCCTTGTTCTTGGGGTAATGTACCCCTAAATGGCACATTGGAAAAGAGAGCTGGGCTTATTATCATGAAGACCTGAATTAAAATCATGTCTCTGATACTTGCTAATTGAATTGCTTTGGGCAAGTCATTTTACTTCTGTTTCAGTTCCCTCAACTATTAAATGGGGATAATAATAGAATGATCAAATCAGATCAAGGAAAGCATCTAGTACATTGTCTAGCACATAAATAATAGGCACAAAATAAATGTAATTTCTTTCTCATATAGCATAGCTTTCCTAATTTTTACATAAAATCTGGCTAATGATACCTTTTATTTCTTAATGATCTTAGATAAATTAGATTATGGCAATGGAGGGATATATAGAATAGAGGAAAAATAAAGTATTAGAGAAAAAAGCTGATGAAGAAAGGCAGATTATCATATTCTCTAAATGTGTTTTGTAACTCCAATTTAACCATGATAATTTTGATCAATTGCTTGAAAGACAATAAGGTATGGTGCTAGATTTAGATTCAGGAAGCTTTGGGTTCAAATCTTGCCTGACAGATTCATAGAATTTGCTAGTTGAATGGATCTTAGACGGGATCTAGCTCAAGCCATACTCAATATTCTAGTATATCAAATAAGTGGTCATCCAATTTTTACATGAAGACCTCCAGAGAGAATTCACCTTATTTAATGGCAGAACATTCTACTTTGGCCCAGTTCTAATTAATTGGAAAGTCTGTCTGACATAAGTTTAAACTTGCTTCTTTGTAATTTCCACCCACTCTTCTTGGTTTTGCTGTCTGGAACCAAACAGAACAAGTCTAAACTTTCTTTCACATGACTATTTTTTAAATACTTGACAATAGCTATCCTGTACCCCCATTCCTTTGATGAGTCCTCATACAGCACAAACTGAAGATTCATCATCTAAGGCTTGTCATTAGTTATTTTCCCCCATGCCTAGAATGCTCTCCCTCCTCTCTTCTGTCTGCCAACTTCCTTGGTTTTCTTCTCACCTAAAATTCCACTTCCTGAAAGTTTTTCTCAGGCCTCCTTAATCTTGGTGATTTTCCTTTGAGACTATCTCCAATACATCCTGCACATATTAATGTTATATATCCTGTTCACAAAACTTAACTATTTGCACACTGTCTCCCCCATTAGATTGTAAACTTCTTGAGAGCAGGGACAATAACTTGTTTTTCTTTTCCTTTTTGTGGCTGTTTTGCCTTGGGTTTTTGTTTGTATTCCCTTTGCTTAGCATAGTGGCTGGCACATAGTAGACATTTAATACATGAGTGACTGACTGATTGGTTGCCCTTTTCTGTTTATTCTCCAGTTTATTACCAGCCTAATGCTGAGTTTCCCAAACACTCATTAGCTGAGTGGTGTTAGGCAAAACACTCAATATCCCAAACATCAGGCAACTCTAAGACTTATTTAAGATGATTTGGTTTTTGGCTTGTTTTTGGAGGGAGGGGGTGTTGTAAGGCAATGGGGCTAAGTGACTTGTCCAAGGTAACACAACTAAGTATTAAGTGTCTGAGGTCAAATTTGAATTCAGGTCCTCCTAGCTCCAGGATCCATGCTCTATTCATTGCATCATCTAACTGCTCCATATTTAAGATAATTTGTGATCTTCACTGGCAGAGGTTTACCCTTGGTATAAAAACTTCCCAAGGGGTAACTATAAGGTAATAAGACTCCTTCTCTTTTGTACTCAAAGGAGAGTCAAGAAAGCATTTTTAACAATCTCAGCATAATTGGATCAGGAACTCTGAAATTTATCTTTCAGTCTACTTTCTAACACTAATCTCCTTATTTCACTTGAAACCTGATCTTCACACCATTCTAAGTTGTAAATTGTGTTCAATTCCTCCTAATTATTCCAGTCATTCAGTTCCATTGTGTTTACATTTCACTTCTCTATCCTTGAAAGCCAGGGTCAGTTATTTCAATAATGCACTCACTAGCATCACAGAAACTCTCCTACTTTTGCTTTATTCTCTATTTCTCAGATTTATAAGAATTCTGGAGGCAGATACAAAACCCATATTGACTGGGACCATTTCAAATTAATTCTATCTAACCTCATCTAAGACCTCACTGCTGTTCATTAGTCCTTTTATTGTTATTTATTAATAAAATGTCCTATAAAACTTCCCCAATAGCTGTTCCAAACCTGTTCTACTGTCCCCAACACTCTAGTACCACCCTGTTCTTTCCTACTCTCAGAAAATAATCTTAGTTCTTACTTTCTGAAAAAAAACAGGTTATCTGGAAAGATTTTTTATTATTTCTCTCTTACACAAGCATTTCTGTTTCTTTTTAATTTTATTTTTCTATTCCCCTTCAGTTTTAGATTTCCTCATGTCTTTTCCAAGACCAATCCTTTTATCTGTGTCCTTGATACTATCCCCTCTCATGTTCCAGAAACATTTTATCCTTCTTAAATTTTCCATTTTTACCCTCTCCCCCAGTTCTTTCCTCTAAACATTCATACATGCTGATTTTTTTCTGTATCCTGGAAAACAAAATCTTTCTTTGATCCAGTTACTCTCAAAACTACCACCTCATTTCTCCTTCCTTTCACTAATAAAATTCTTAAAGATAGAGTTTCTACTCAGAATCTCCTGTTCTTTGCAATTTACCTCTCAATCCCTTGGATTCTGCCCTTTGTTTGCCTAGGTAAATATAATGAAAAAGTTATCTAAGATCCTTTCCCTAGCTTTCACTCCTTTAGTTAAAAATGGCTAAAACAATTAGCACAGTAAATCCCTTCCTCAGTAGACAGAGGTTCAAATCTGAGCTCTATCACCTGTTTCCTGTGTTATTTTGGGCAAGTTGCTTCATGACCCTGGTATTACTTATGCCAAGACATGCAAGAGATTTGAATTTAAATGAAATGGGGAGGGTGGGGTTGTGCAAAGTCACCAACCTCATTTTCTGCTCTGCTCCAGAGTCATCTGGGTACAAGGGGTAAATATGACTTAGATGATTAAAGATGATCCTAGTTGCAGTAGGAGTCCTTGGTCTTTTTAAACTAAGGTCTTGAACAGGTATCATTTTTTTTTTTTTTTGCAAGGCAATGGGGTTAAGTGGCTTGGCCCAAGGCCACACAAGCTAAGTAATTATTAAATGTCTGAGGTCACATTTGAACTCAGGTACTCCTGACTCCAGGGCCTATACTCTATTCACTGCACCACTTAGCCGCCCCTGAACAGGTATCATTTTTGACTGAAGCAAAGACCATTCATTGATTGAGGTGGATAAGAAAGAAATGAAGCCCAGAATGGTCAAAAAAATCAGTCTGGGAGGGGAAGACCCTCAAGGTATCAGGCCAAAACAGAAACAATTGCTAATTACATTCACTCTTTGCCAATCAGGACCCAAACAATGACCTAGTTGGGCTTGTCCTGGAACCTATTATTGGCCAATAGAGAGCCAGAACTACTGGGGCCAGTAAACCCCAAGATATCTTGCCAGGTTTTAGGGATCAAAATTTACTTTCATTTGGCCAGACCAGAAGATTAAGGGTGTGATAACCTATGGGAACTGAAAGGAGGGTGAGGAAAGGAAAGGAGTGAAGAGTGGAGAGGAGAGGAAAGAACAGGGGAAGAGAGGAAAAAGGAGAGGAGAAAAACCTAGTCATTCTCAAAGTGACTACTTTGAAAGGAACAAAGCTTTTATATATAATAGCAACTGACATTTGTATAGTATTTTAGAAAGGTATGGTTGACTGAGGTCTAGCAAAGATGTGGGTTCAAATTCCTGATTACTACATATTTTAGCTGAGAGTGACCCCTCATATGCAATTTAATCTCATAGTGTCCTAGGAAATTCCCTAAGTCTCTAATTACAAATGAGGTACACATCTTAGTTATGGGGATTTCCACTCCTAGGAGTTCCTTGAGATTCACAATGTCCCATTTATCATTTATCAAAATCAATTGAGTTAGATTTTATTTTTAAAGGCTTTTTTACTTTTGTTGACTTATTATTATAATAATACATAAATTTTAGTGCCTGAGAATCCTAAAGAATAAAGTGCTAACAAAACTAACCAGGCATCCATGAAAAGTGATGTGTGAGTATGACACTTTGTACATTCCCTTATAGTTTTCCAAAAATTTCCTTGTTTATTTGCCTTTAATGTAACTTCTCCTAACTTACTTTGAGATAAATAACTTCTACTAAAATTGTCTTGGTTGTTGGTTGTCTTCAAAGGAAACCTTGGTTTATATTCAAATTTATTCAGTTATAACAGCTAAACCACACTGCATCAGAATGTTAGCAATCATCATTACACTATCATACTATTACTCTTCTAATTTAGACTGCAGTTTGAGACAATTGTACCTAATCTCTAATTTGAAATTTCAAGGAGTCACTCAAACAATGTGAGTCATTTTCGCTAGACTCCTTACCAGACAATATTTGTGGCTTCTAATGAATAAAAATACTAGTGATATGACAATCCTTTCTGGACCACACCCTTAGACAAAGGAAGAGAGGGCATCATACATTTAGTAAATACTTTAAAATTGATTTGGATGTGTGATTCACCACTGCATTTTCCACAACCAGTGAAAAATATTGACAACAGATAAATGAGAACCTTTTTCCTCCAAGGTCATATAAGGAAGATAAATCCTAATTAAAAATGTAAACATTTTATAAACTAGTCATTATATACATAGTCTAACCTATTCAACTATACATTTCCTTTGGAAATGTTAATTATTTAATAATTTAAAATTTAATTTAATTTAATTTTAATTTAAAATTCACATAAATCAAGATTATCTTAGTTTTTTTTTGATGTGTAAAACATTGGCATAGGATACTTGTGTTAGTAAAACTGGCTTAAATCGAAATTTAAGGTTTAAAAACCACTCTACCTGCATAATCTCATTTGATAGAAAATATGGTTATGGTACCTATTGCTTCAAAGAATTTGGCTATCAAATATCATTACATTTGATTCAACAAATATTTATGAAATACTTATGTTGATTTCACTGAGTTAAGAGCTAGACTAAATTTAAAGATTTAAACCATCTTCAATGAGACCAAAGTCTAATGGAGGAGAATAAGATGTTTCCATATCTAAGTATAACATAGAGTATGAACATACATGAGAAAATTAAAATGATGGTAGAATCTTAAATCTAGATTAGGTTTAAGAATTCATATAGTCCTACTCCCTCTTTTTGCAAATGAAGAAACTAAGACTCAGGGAAGGTAACCAACTTATCCAAGGCAACAGACAGAAAGTAATAGAAGCAAAATTATAACTCAGTTCCTTTAACTACAAAACTAATGCACTTTTCACTTGGAAAAACTACACTGTACAAACAAGGAAGAAAAAAGACTAGTAAAGAAGCAGAACACTTGGATCTATATCAGCAGGTTGGGGATTGAAGAGCATAATGTAGAAGAAAAGGGTGACAAAGTATTTAAAGATAAGTAATATAAAGTTCTATCATGTGATAGGTCATCCATTGAAGATATGAGCAATAAAAAGTGACTAATGGGGGACAGGGCAGTTAGGTGGCACAGTGAATAGAATGCCAACCCTTGGATCAGGAAGACTCTTCTATGTGATTCCAACATCACACACTTACTAGCTATGTGACCTAGAGAAGGAAATGGCAAATCATTTCTGTATCTTTGCCAAGAAAACCCCAAATTGGGTTATGAAGAGTTGGACATGACTGAAAGCAACTGAACAATAACGGTGGTGATACTGATTAGATACCCTGTTAAGATTTACTAAGACAGTTCTTCATCATCATCATTATCATCAATAAGTCTACTATTCTCCTGGGATATGGAATCAAGATGTGACAGAAAACTTTCTAACTAATGTCAAACCCAATTATTATAAGGATGGTGATAGTAGAAAGCATTTTTACAAGACTTTAAAGTTTTCAAATTGCTTTACATGTATTAATTCCTTTGAACCTTCCAACATCCTGTGAAGTGGTTGCTATTATTATCCCCTCATTACAGAACAGGACTGTCTGGGATATACATATAAATATACATATACATATACATATACATATACATATACATATACATATACATACACATACACATACACATACACATATGTGTATATATCTAGATATCTAGATATATAAAATGTTTATCTGACAGAGCACCTAGGACAGCACCTGTTCACTAATCCAGTACTACAAGTAAAGTACTATCTTAGGTGCCCACAAAAGTTTATGTAAATAGACCATTTCATAAATGCAGAGCTCCTATCAGCTCCTATCAGGGTCACATAATTTTCCCCTTGTCATTTCTGGGAAAAGCTGATCTTTTAAGATATATTTAAGCTAGGAGAGATCAAATTCTTAAGTAAGGAGGTTTGTCATATGATTTTCTTTCATGTGCCCATAATTGTAGTTCCCATAACAGCACTATTTGGCAGCTTCAAAACTATTCCCCTGGCTTCCACTAAAGCGCTTTGTGAACTCTCAGTATCTGGATTTGGCAGCCCTGATACTACCTATTGTTCTATTGTTCTCTTTCAATCCTCAGGAAATTATTTTTATTTACATGGTATATATATATATGTATATATATATATATATACATATATATATATATATATATTGTATTTATAATCTGGTTAAGTGCTGAATATCCCTAAGAAAATAGAAATTCCTTGAAGGCAGAGACATTAACATTTTTGTCTTTGCATCTCATAAATCCAATATAGCACCTAAGCAGATAGTAATAGCTTAATAAATGCTTATTGAATTGAACTATTTATCTCTTAAATGAAATATGCTTTTAGTACAGACCTAGTCTTAAATGACAGTTAAACTAATAGAACCAGAAAAAGACACCCAAATAAATCTTATTTCGACATATTTTGAAATAATTCCACATTATTTTAGTCAGCCTGAGGCTAAATATACCCTAAACCATTATGAGATTTATTGTTCCTCAAAACTTGGGCAAGAAAAAAAATTGTCAGTCAAAATAAAGATACTTTCTTATCAAAAACAATCAACCAGAAGAAAAAAATGAAAAAGATAGTGACTCCTTTCCCCTCCCTCTAAAATAAAAGATTAAAAATGAAGGATTTATCATACTCATTTAAAGACAAGAATATTCTTAGTGATACAGGCATTCCACTATTTCTATTTTGAAGACTATGTGTTCCTTTAAGGAAACAAGATAAAAATGACAATTTTCTAAGGTTGCTGGAAACTACAATACTCTGAATTTAAGTTGACAACAGTTTCAATAGGAGAGAAGGAAATATAGTCAAGGCTGACTTTTTATTTTGTATAGTTTTGTATAAACCTATTTCACTCATCTCTTACCACACTATGTAATTTTTGCTTTAGAGACAATGAATGATTCTATGGTTGCACATATGTGAAAATGTTAGAAAAGCTAATATACTCTTTGCCTATTAAACTGTCAGATCATTCCTTTAGATTTTCTATTTACAATAGTTGTGAAAACCACTTTTCTGATCACTACATACTACAAGGGTTAGAGACTTGTTTGGAAACAAGATTTCTATGACTTCTCTTAAGAAATTCCATTTACCCTCAATCTACACAACTACCTTTCTGATTCTTCTGGACTCATTTCAATGAATGTTTTCAGCCTTAACTATTCTAAACAAGTTGCATTCTGGTGGTTTCTTTAACCCCTGCTTTAGACTAATCTTCCTAGTAAATGTCCAACCTCTGTCAGTTTATAGGTCAATAAACCTGAAAAAGCAGACCAAGGGTGAGGTTAGTAAATGATTTTCCAAGGACTAAACATGGGGGTGGCACATTAATAGATCATTGCTCATTACATATTTGAAAAACCAAAAAACAATTATCATCTGGTATGTCTTGGGGCTAACCCATTCCTTTATGCTAGGCAAATAAAGCCTTATTGGTACAGTTGCATGACTCACATCCTGGCACTGAAGTTAGATAATACCTTGAATTCATGAAAAGATGGAAATCAGAAAAGTACTGAGTTATCATTTAAATTACCTTGACAAGTTTGGTTCATTCTCATCTTCATATCCAATAACTTGCCATAATGCCTGGGACTACGGCTGAGTTTATAGTCAAGATGGGCAAGCATACTTTCTTTGCCATCACTTACAATTAATAGCAATTGTATATCATCCATGAGCTATAAAGCACTGTCTTTTTATGCCTATAAAATATAACTATGCATTCTTCTCTCTCTCTCTCTCTCTCTCTCTCTCTCTCTCTCTCTCTCTCTCCCCCCTTCCTCACTCCCTTTATTCTTTTGTTATTTCTGGTTTTCTTTTCTTTATATTGATGAGTGACTTCATATGTGTGGGGAATTTCTGATTTGGAAACTCCTTCCATAAACTGAGATTATCAAGCAATCAACTAACAAGTTTTTATTAAGTACCTAGTATGTGCCAGTTGTAGAACTAGGTGTGGAGATACAAAGTCAAGAATAAAATATTTCTGTTAACAAGGAGTTCATACTTTATCAGAGAACACAAATATATCTATAAGTAAATGAAGAAGAAATATAAAAGAATACAAGTTAGGTTTTTTCAAAGCAAATGGGGTTAAGTGGTTTGCCCAAGGCCACACAGCTAGGTAATTATTCAATGTCTGAGGTCACATTTGAACTCAGGTACTCCTGACTTCAGGACTAGTTCTCTATCCACTGCGCCACCTAACCGCCCCACAAGTTTGTTTTATTAAGAGATGACATAAGTAGTTAGAGGGATCAAGAGAAGCATTATATAGAAGCACTTTTGAGAGTCCCTTGGTCAGCAAGAAGCTCAAATCAGTCATAACAAATTAACTCTATCTTTGCCCTGAAAGGACAAATTGGATTGAAGTTGAAACTTAAATACTTTGACCACATAATGAGAAGACAGGACTCATTGGAAAAGACTGATACTGGGAAAGATTGAAGGCAAAAGGAGAAGAGAATGGCAGAGGATAAGATAGTGTCATGGAAGATTTCAAGAGATGGCAAAGGAGGAAAGAAACTGTTGTGCTATGATCCTTGGGTTCATGAAGAATCATCCAACTGAACAACAAATTGATCTGAATCTTGAAGAAAAAAGTTCTGTGAAGTTGAGGTGAGAAGGAAATACATTCCAAGACTGGGGATAGCTAGAGCAAAGGCACAGAGACAAGAGATAGAGATAGGGTGATGAAAAGCAAGAACCCACTTTTGCTAGACAGCTAGGTAGATCAGTGGATAAACCACTGAACCTTGAATTAGGAAGATTTGATTCAAGCGTGACCTTACAGACTTACTCTCTGTGTTGACACTTAACCTCAGTTTGACTTGATTGCCTGACATGTAAAATGGGGATAATAATATTTACCTCTCAAAATTATTATAAGGATAAAATAAGACAATATTCTTAAAGTATTTTGCAAACCTTAAAGCAATATATATATATATGCTATTATTATCACTATTGTTATTATTATTAGACTATAGAGTACCAAAAGAAGACTTTGTATACAAAGCCTAGAAAGATAGGTGAAGGTAAGTTAGAAAAGCAACTCATCAATAATTTAAAGAGTTGCCCAGGACAGAAGGTTAACTGACTTTTTTAGAGTCATCCAGCTGTTATGTGTAGAAGACTTAGACCCATCTTCCTGACTCTAAGATCATTCCTCTATCTGTACCACCAAGCTGCCCCATATCTATTTTATTAGAGATGCATAAAAGTTTGTCTCCCCTTACAATTCTTCCTACTATCTAGACCTCTGCTATCTTTGCTGCATCATGGGACACTGATAGCCTGCCTAGACCATAGGCTACTACTATGGAAAAGAAAAAGATTTGCCTAGCAACTGGAACATACTCTTCCTCCTCTCTAGGTATTTACCAAAGCACACAACAGAATAGATAATGATGTGAGAGACACAACTGCATTTCTATTTATCATATTAGTCTTTGTTACAGAATTTACTTGAGTATATTTAATTGACATAGGAAAAGGGAAAATAATCTCAAAGTTATTTTTTTGCAATTCTTAAACAAAGTAACTTGGAGAAATTTTAGTTTCCCAGAAAAGGAAAGGAAAAAAACATGTGCTCTTGACACAGTTGAGTAAAGGTATGGAACGGATGTTACAGCTCTCTTCATTCTCAAATTATAGAGCATGAGAAGTGGTTTGATGGTTTTCCAGTTCCTACTCTGGTTGTTTTGGGAAGTGAGACCACAGCAGCCTGGATTTACATTGTTTGTATTTTTTCTTTCTCCTAAAACACTTCTCCAGATTCTTTCCTTCTCATTGGACAACTATGGACGATGTTTTTTGAACTCTTGAATCTTGGTAAATTAAGTGATTGAAAAGAATGTTCTGTTCTGGGTCATAAGAAAGATTATGATCTATTCCTTAATTCACATTGTTATCATTAAGCAAGAAACTGCCTCTGAACACCGATGGCTTTGAAATATCTCCAACATTAACTTGGAAAATATTTTTTTGCAATGAAAAGATCCAGAAAATCATTATTCAATAATTTCTATAAAAATAATAAAAAATGAAATGTTAACCATATTAGAATATCATCATAAACATTCTAGATAAGATAATAGAAGAAACAAAGAAGAAATATGAACATTCTAACAAGAATCTTTAATTGACTGGAAGCTTTTTGAGGGAAAGGATTATGATGTAGTGAAAGGATAGCTGAATTTGAAAAGCAGTAAATTCTGGCTGTGCCATTTAGACTAATGGTATGAACTTGGTGATGCATTTAACCTACCTAGACTCCGTTTTCATATCTATAAAATGAAGGAATAGGAGCACATGACATCTGAGATCTCTCCTTGATCACAATTTTTGATCATATGACCACCATTTTAATCTTTGGACTTCTAACACAGTGCTCTGCACATAAATGCTGAATAATTAAGGGATTGTTCTAGATGACTATTAAAGTCCTTTCTAATTCCAAATCTCTAGTCTTATTGTCATTCCTGGTACCACAATTAGCTTTTAAAGCCTAGAAGAAAATATAATTACTCCTAAGATCCACTTAGTTCCCTCCTCTTCACCTGGAGGGAGTATATTCTAGATACAAAATCCTGAGTTTAATCACAATGACTGAGCCTGTGAGAAACATTCTTAAAACATAAGCAGAGGGTGAACTCTGCCTAATCTTACATATATGTTAAGTCCGGGTCTCTTTGAGACTGAGAGAAAATTCAATCTATTTGAGACATTTGGATAAAACAAAAGCAAGCAGCCTGTCTCTGAGTCAGTGGACGATCAGGCATCAGGAAGAAAGGTTGAGAAAAGAAGTCACCTTATCTTGGGGCTTCCCTCACTTCCCAAAGATGCGCACCTATGACTCTCTCTCTCTCTCTCTCTCTCTCTCTCTCTCTCTCTCTCTCTCTCTCTCTCTCTCTCTCTCTCTCGATTATATAGAGATATATAGATATATAGATATCCTTTCTCTGCCATAGTTCAGGGTCTTCTTTTTCTCTATACTTGCTTCATTCAAACATACCTAGAATCTCTTTTCTTTTCTTCTGAGATAGATTTTCCATTTCATATAGCATACTTAACATTTGACCCAGTCTTATACAATCACTTTGGTTAATTCAAGGAAATGTACAGCCCTATTCTCATTCAGTTCTGATTAATTCAATCAAAAAGTGTTCTCACCTAGTACCAGAACTAAATGGAAGTATTTTTTACCCCATTATTCCAGTGTGATACATACTTCCACTTAAGAGTTTTTTGGTTTGTTTTGCTTACTAAATTCACCCAGTTATTCTCTTTTCAGAAAACAAACAACCATTAAGATTTGATTAAATGAAAATTCTACAAACAAATTACTCAGTCAAAGAAATATCCTGAAGTTCCCCCAAGGCAGGCACATTTCTTGTTAGCTTAAGTTCCTTTTGGCACAGCAGCAGAAAAACAAAACTAACCAAGCACTGATCTGGAAGTTTGTTCAAGCATTTGGAAAACTGTGGGTGAACCACAGTCACTGTCATTTGGATTATGAAACTAGAGGTGTTTGGATGACTTAAGGAGGGGTCATGATAAACCTGAATTTAAATAAAACCTCACTTACTAGCTATGTGACCCTGGACTAGTTGATGATGATGATGTTTGTCCTTTGTTCTCAAAAAAGACCATGACATTAGAGAGATGATGCCATGACAATCACATGAATTGAATTTGAGTGAGGGGTTACGTGCTAAGTCACCAACCTCACTTTCACCTCCGGAGCCTCCTGGATTCGGTGACCAGATATGAATCAGGAAGACCAGATATGACCCTGAATGCGAGGCAATCAGGGTTAAGTGACTTGCCCAAGGTCACATAGCTAGTAAGGAGAGCAGCTAGATAGCACAGTGGCTAGAACAATGTCCTTGGAATCAGGAGGACAGGAATTCCAATCAGAACTCTCAGCCTCAGACACTTGACACTCAGACACAGTTATTTAACTGCTGTCTGCCTCAGCTTCCTTAATCTGTCAAATGAGTATAATGATAGTAGCACCTTGCCTCCAGGTTGTTTAAGGATCAAAAGACACAATTATAAAGTACTTAGAACAGTATCTGGTACAAAATAGATCCTGGGTAAATGTTAGCTACTATTCTTAATAGTAAGAAAGAGACATTAGATTGTTCTGCTTGACCCCAAAAGGACAATGGGTGGAAGTTGCAAAAAAGGCAAATTTTGGCTCAAAATAAATAGAAAAACTTTGGATTAGGCAGTCTTGAGAAAGAGAGGATTTTCCCTCACTGCAGACTGGACAGTCACTGGTCAGGGATGTTGAAGAAAGGATTCTTCCATAGGAATAAGTTTCATTAGGCAGACACTGAAGCCCTTTCTAACTCTAAGGTTCTGGGATTGTGGGTTATCACTTTTGCCAGAGAAATTGGTTATCTAAAAGATGACATTGCTGTCAAAAAAAGGCAGTTTTCAAATGTACCACCCCAAAACTGTGAGTCTCTCTCAGAAAAGAAGGAAGCAGTTGTGCCTTAAGATTTTTCTTTGAAGGAACAAAAGATGGTGTTGATGTTTTAATGTGCCATTGAGTTACCACTACACAAAGAACTGTGAGTAGTTAGATGGTGCAGTGGGTAGAGTGCCAAGTCAAGAGAACCTAAGTTCAAATCCAACCTCAGACACTTATTAGCTGTGTAACCTTGGGCAAGTTACTTAAAACCTGATCACCTTGCATCCAGAGTTATCTATAGTCATCCTGATTCATAACAGGACACTGGACTTGGAGGACTCCAGAGGAGAAAATGAGACTGATGATTTATCACAGCCCTCCCCTCACTCAAATTTGATTCATGGATATGGCATGGCATGAACTCTCTGAAGTCATGGTCTTCTTCAATAATGAAGGACAAACATCACACAAAAGACCATTTCAACATATGTTTCAAGTATCCAGATATACAACTACATACAGTAGAATCCTGTCATAATATGACTTTTCTCCCCCAATATAAGCCCTGTTATAACAAGGTTGTCCTTATTTTCTGCCACATCAGGTGGTTTCTCACTCCATCTTTCAACTGAAATTGCCCTTTTTTTAAAGTCAGCAAAGATCGCCTAATTGCCAGTCTTCATCTACTTGTCCCCAAAGAGTAGAACTTTCTCCACTGGGTTGCTCTCCTCACTATGTTTTCACAGCATGGTTTCTCCAACTAGCAGTCCAACAGCTCTTCTCAGTCTCCTTTGATGATTATTCATCTATGGCATGTCCAGGAATTATGGATACCCCCAGGCTGTCCTCTGGTTCTCTTCTTTTCTCCCTTTATAATTATCTCATTTGGTAATCTCATCATCTACCATTAGTTCAGTTATGATTAGTATGCAGATGATTCCCAGATCTAATGCAATTCCTCTCAAAAAGTTGCTTCAACTCAAGACTCAGGTCTTTTTTCACTGACTAAAAAAACCCTCTAAAAGGGTTTTCATTGTATGCCTAGAGGCAGTTAAGTAATCATAGAGTTCTAGACCTGGAGTCAGGAAGATCTGATTTCAGATCTGATATCAGAGACTTACTAGCTGTGTGACTCTGGACTAGTCACTTAATCTCTTTCTCTGTTTCAGTTTTCTCAGTTGTAAAATGGGGATAAAAGCTATCTCCCTCCAGGGTTATTATGAGGATCAAATGAGATAATATTTATAAAGTTCTTTCCACAGTGCCTAGAATATAATACATAGTAGGCATTTAATAAATTCTTCCTTCCTTCCTTCCTTTCTTCCTTCCTTCTTGTTCCACATGCCTAGAATATTCTACCCTGAATATTCTTGCCTCCTGGTTTACCTGCATTACTTCAAGTCTCAGCTAAAATCCCACCTTTTACTAGAAGACTTTTTGTGAACCCCATTAATACTTATTCTTCCTTCTATTGAATATTTCAAATTCATCATATATTATGAAAATATATAATATTGATATATATATATATATAGAGAGAGAGAGAGAGAGAGAAAGAGAGAGATAATACACTTATATGGATATGTATGTATGTCCTGATTGTTCAAAATAGTTTTCCCCATTAGATGGATATTCTTGAAAGCAGAAACTATCTTTTACTTTCCATTAGATCCCAAGTACTTAGTGGCAACACATAGTAGGAATTTAGTAAATGTTTATTGACTGATGAAAAACTCTCATCTCTTTCCTGAATTCTATTTCCATATAATAAATTATCTTTGAACACCTCAAATTGGCTGTCCCATAAGTATCACAAATTCAATATATCCAAAACAGAACTTATTATCTACCTATGCCCCTACCCACAATCTTTCTGTCTTTCTAACTTCCTGTAACTTTCAAGGGCACCCATCAAGCAGTGATTCAATAAGTCATTATTCAGCTTGCAATCTTGTTTTCATTTTTGGCATCTCACTCTCACTCACTCCACACATCCATTTCATTAGCACATTTTTATCATTTTTACCATTGTAGAATCTTTTCATTCACACTACTACAAACTAATTCAAATCCTAATCATCTCTTCAAATCACATGAGATAATATTGGCAAAAAGTGATTATCTCATTGACTGGCACCTAGTAGGGACAGATATCTAAGTGACATTAAAATGTATAGAGTTCCTGAGTTTGGAACCAGGAAGCCTTGAATTCATATCTGTCTCAAATATTAGCTGAGTGATACCAAATAAGTCACTTAACCTGTTTGCCTCAGCTTCTTCAACTTTAAAATAAGAATTACAATAGCATCTACCATGCATTATTGTTGTAAGGTTCAAATGGGAGATTTGTAAAAAGTGCAATGCCTTGGACATGATAGGCTCTATATAAATATTTATTCCTCTTCCTTCCCCTCTCCACAAAGAAAGGCAACAACAGCAACTGCTCTTACAGAACTCATTGTATTTATTACACACATATTCATATATATAAATGGGTATAGATATATCTATATTGGTAAATCTGATACAATAGTTCTATTTCTGTTCTCTTCCTCACTCCTGACCAGTATTATAAAAGTTTCATAGGGCATATTTGCCGCATTCAGATATTTCTGATATTGATGGCCTCTATATGTACAAGAAGGACAAAAAAGATCAATGCCAGCTAGGAACCTGATTGATACTATGTAAAGGGGAAAACCATTGGCTAGATTAGTGACTGAAATGTATGGGCAGTGAACTTGTCACTCTGTTGCCTGGGATTTCATATCAAAGTCTTCAGTGCTAAGTAGAAGAAATCTTACTACACCTTTTTGGAAAACAGACATTTATAGGGGGATGGCTGAAGAAATGATCTATAAGAGAATCTTTTTATGCTATTATAAATGATGAATTAAAAAACTAGGGATATTCTGAGTGACTTGATTAAAAGTAAGCAAAATCAAAGAGAATTATATATATATATATATATGTATATATATATAATTAATATATTAATGTGACTTAAAATAATACTATAAGGGGGCAGCTAGGTGGCATAGTGAATAAAGCACTGGCCCTGGAGTCAGGAGTACCTGGGTTCAAATCCGGTCTCAGACACTTAATAATTACCTAGCTGTGTGACCTTGGGCAAGCCATTTAACTCTGTTTACCTTGCAAAAACCTTAAAAAATAATAATAATAATACTATAAGGAAAACAGTTAAATTAATTTTAATAATCATTCTTAGTCCTGGGATCAGATGATAAAAATACCTTTCCCTCCTATTCATGATGAAGTGGAACATAATAGTTTTATGAATTATTTTTGTTTAATCCTTTATATTTGTTGAGAGTTAATCCAAAAACATTAAGTGTCCTGTGCCAAAAATGATGCTAAGAATACAAAGAAAGGTAAAACCAGTCCCTATCCTCAAAGAGCTTTACATTCTAAAAGGAAAGATGACGTGCAAACTGCTGTGTACAAGCACCATATTTGCAGGATAAGTTGGAAGTTTATAGAAGAAAGGGCACTAGCATCTATAAAGACTTCAAAAGTGCTTCTTGCAGAAAAAAAAAGTGGGAATTTAGCTGAGACCTGAAGGAAGACCAGGAAGCCAGGAAGCAGAAATTGCAAGTGAGAATATTCCAAGAGTAAAGTTGGGGGAGGGAGAGACAAATGAAGCCAAACAGTATAGGAATGGAGTGTCCTATGTAGGGAATTATAAGTTGGCCAGTGACATTGGATCATGGAATGTATGAAGTTAAATAAGGTGTAAGAATACGAGAAAGGTCAAAAGGGTCAGGTTATAAAGCCTTTAATGAGGGAGGATTTAATGTGAGTTCATGGGAAGAGAGTATATATACAGACACACACACACACACACACACACACACACACACAAACACAGAGGAAAATGAGTTGTGAAAAAAAGCACTAACAAAACCTTTTTTAAAAAACAATTTTTAATCAATAAAAATTTATTTTCCCCTCCTACATCCCACCCACTCCTCTAAAGTCCAACACCCCTTTATCCCCCAGCTAGTTGAGAATTGAAGAAAAATAAAACTATTACAAACATGATATTCAGTGTTGTTGTTCAGTCATTTCAAATATAATTGACTCTTCATGACCCTATTTGAGGTTTTCTTGGCAAAGATGGTAAAATGGCTTGCAATTTTCTTCTCCAAGTCATTTTATAGATGAGAAACTTGAGACCAATAGGGTTACCCTAATGCAGGAAAATGATGTAGAGAATTATGAATGTAGCAGAAACAAAATTTGCAATCTTAAATGCTGTCAAATCTTGTTAAATGGGGGAAGGTTCTGGCTCTGGAAATGTAAACTGATCCCCTATCAATTGTATACTGCCTCCCCTCCCCTTGACACTATTGTTCAAATCTTGTCCCCCATTTTCCCCTTCACTTAACTTTGGCCTAAATGTTGGTATGTCAGGAAATGACATGTTGAATTTGGGGCACAAGCACCTTGGGGCAGCTTGCCATTAGAAGACACCTGGACCAAGGTGTAAGACCACTCCCCAAGAGCCACCCCTTGTTCAACCTAGCAAAAAAAAGGGTATTTAATAGGAGCCCCTTCAAGCTCTCTTGCTTCTTCTGAGCTCCCATCCAGAAGGATGGGGCTTTCTAGGCTTTTCCTTAACCCCACGTGGAGCACCATGGGCCTCTCACCTTGTGTTAAACCAAGCCCCATGGCTGCCTGCCCTTCTCTCTCTCTCTCTCTCTCTCTCTCTCTCTCTCTCTCTCTCTCTCTCTGTCTCTGTCCCTGTCTGTCTGTCTGTCTCTGTCTGTCACACACACACACAAACACACACACACACACACACACACACACACACACACACACACACACACACTTCACTTGACTTGTCCTCACGGTGCTTACTGTTTTTCTTACTAATTTTGGCCTGTGTACTTTGTAACAATATTTTGCCATAATAAAATCCTGAGCAGTTTTAACATCCCAGAGAGTCACAAATTCCTTTGCCTTTTTTAGTGGCCTTAAATCTTCTGTTTTCAATTTCTAAATCTTTAATAATTGGCAGAAAACTGACTTGCCCAAAGTCATACAACCAGTGTGAGGTCTGAAGTTGGTTTTGAACTCTGATCTTCTTGACTTCAGGCTTGGTACTCTATTCACTGCAACATCTAGGTGCTCCACAAACATGTCAAAACAAATTTTGCCATTGGTTATGGCCAAATTCTTCGTGTGTGTGTGTGTGTGTGTGTGTATCACACTATCTAAATGTTTCACCTCTCTAACAGAAGGTGGGTTATGAGTTTCATCATTAATCACCTGGAATTATGTTTGGGCATTGTACTGATCAGTATTCCTAATTCTTTCAAAATTCTTTGTCTTTACCAAATGAGCATTGCCTAGGTCAAACTGAGAACTGTTAAAGACTCTAGCTTAAAAAGGCCAACATCTCCACAGTCATCTCCAGTCATCCTGATCCATATCTGATCACGGGATCCAGATGGCCCCAGAGGAGAAAGTGAGTCTGGTGACTTTGTACAGCCCTCCTTCACAAAACATCCAATTCATTTGCATATCATGGCATCATATTCCTGATATCATGGTCCTCTTTGAGAATAAGGTCAATCAACAAACAACAACAACAACAACAATCTTATGATTCTATTCACTTCAGTCTTATATCAGTTCATATAAATCTTCCCAGATTTCTTTGAAGCAATTCCCTTCATCATTTCTTATAATACAATAATATTCTGTAACATTCATATGCCATATCTTGTTTATTCATCTTCCAGTTGATGGGCACCCTCTCAGATTCCCATTCTTTGCCACTACTAAAAAAACTATAACTATTTTGTATACCTTATTTAGAGTTTTGCTTAAAATAATCCCTTCCCTAAACTACCCTCCCTGTAGTTCCCCTCTTCACACTTCTTCCCTCTTATTTTCTGTTGAAAGAAACATATTTCTGTTCCTTACTTAGTGTATATGCAGCTTCCCTTCTTTGACCTGTTCAGATGAGGTTCAAGTGTTACCTGCTTCCTTCCATCCCCTCCTCTTTGATGTACTTATTCATCATCACAACTCAGGTGACACTTTTCACATAAAATCTTTCCTCATCTACCCAGTTATTATTGTACTATTATTTTGTATTATTTTACAAATTTCTTTTTATTTGCTTTTTTTCTATCCATATAATCTTCACATTAGCATATAAAGATCTTTGGATTTGGTTTTCTCTTTGTGATCCCAGTTTCTAGTCCAGTACAATCCTTACACATGATAGGTGTTTAATAAATCCTAGACATAGACATGTGATTTTATCAGTGTAAGGAGACGCCCCTGAAAGGATACTTTATGTATCAATGTAATTTTTAATCTTTCAAGAGCTTCTTGGGACATACTGAAATTAAGTGACTTTACATAGAGTCACACAGCTAGCAGATGTCAGGGACTAGCTCACCAAGACCAGCTCTCTATCCATTAGGTCACACTGGCTTTATGAATTAAGCTGAGTTGAATAATAAGCAGATTTTTGGGACTTTGATGCAAAATTTAATCAAAGGCATGACAGAAATGAGATTATTTTAGTAATTTAGTAGGGCCTTCACAATTGGTGAAAGATCTTGAAGTTGACTTCAATTCTTAGTAGATGAAAGCTATATTTATATGATATGGATGGGGCGGCTAGGTGGTGCAGTGGCCCTGGAGTCAGGAGTACCTGGGTTCAAATCTGGTC
Source organism: Macrotis lagotis (assembly GCF_037893015.1). Lineage (NCBI taxonomy): Eukaryota > Metazoa > Chordata > Mammalia > Peramelemorphia > Peramelidae > Macrotis > Macrotis lagotis. The sequence goes on from NC_133658.1 coordinate 776,300,020, forward strand.
TCAGACACTTAATAATCACCTAGCTGTGTGGCCTTGGGCAAGCCACTTAACCCTATTTGCCTTGTAAAAACCTAAAAAAAAAAGTATATGATTTGGAAATAGTCACTAAAAATACAGTCTCATGCAAAGAAAAAGTTCCATTGAATTAACTTTTGTTCTGGACAATGCAAATCTCTATTGAGTTCATGAGGTACCTTGTATCTAAAGTCTCTTGAGACAAGTGCTGGAATAAAGGATTATTATGAAAAGCCACTATGGGGATCACTGAACCAAATAAATCTTGGGGAATGGAAAAGGCCCACTTCCTCAGAAAGTGCTTATGGTTTTTAATGCAAACATTGAATGTGGTTTGTGCACAGATGTAAGAGGAAATAGCTGAGGCCTGTGTTTTGGGATTTCATTTTTTTTTTTCAGTGATGGCAATTCCCGAGTTTATTCCCAGAAGGTAAAATGATCTAACCTAGTTTTGCAAATGTGCCACAAGGCCTTAAACTTTGTTTCACCTTTATCATTCCTCAGAATTTGGGAATGGTCAGTGGGGAAAGAAATGAGTATTACCCAAGGAATGTGTTGGTACCACCTAGTTTCTAAATCATTGCAGGACAATAGAGGTATCCATTTAAAATCCATTTAAATTAAGAGAATCATTTAAATTAAGAGATAGATTTTGATAATAAAAGCAGGTAAAATTTATCATAAGATTCAAACATTCCTTAGTTACTATATCCCTATCTTTACCCTATGTTCTGTTTCCTTATTTTTATGATTCACATAAATGCATTTGGGAAATTCAGACTTGTGGTGTTTAACTCTGGTGAGAGAAATTTGGAACGAAACTCACATTTTGGACTTGTGGCTGTGTTCTGCCCATGAAGAACAAACATGTATCTTATTATGCAGTAATAGCACCTGTTGAATTGCATAGATGAGTAACCTGATATAAATAAAGGAACAGGAAATTATTGAGGTTCACACTTCCAGCTCTCTAGACCACTCTGATCAGAATTACAGAAAATTCAGTTAAAACTGGTCCAGAAGCATCATGATGAAATTAAAAGAGAGCCAGTCTTGAGGACAGGAAGTTTTTGAGTCTAGACCTGCACCTGACCCATCCTAGCTATATAAACATAATCAAGTCACAAGGTTACCTCTGTCCATTCATTTATTATTCTAGACACTGGCACCATGCTCCAAGCACCTCCTTAAGACAGGATATTTGTTAGTCTGTTTTGGTGGGTGAGGATCTCCTCCCAGGGAACTCTCCATTCTGATAATAGAAGTTTAGACCCAAATAATCAAACGAAATGATTAGAGTCCACTTAAATGTCCAAATGATATTCTTTGCTCCTAGTAATAGTCATAGAATCAGCTTTTTGGAAGATAAGTATAATGAGAGTTGATGGAGAACCAAAATGTTATTGAACAGCAAAAAGAGGAAGTGTTTTGTTTGATAAAATGATCAGGAAGATGTTCATGTCTTGGGAGCTGGAATGAAAATGAATAATGTCACTCAAGTAAAAAAATGACAATTATCAGATTGTGGATTGTCAAATTTTCTGTTTTGGAATATGGCAAAAGATTCTATTTCTATATGAAAAAGAAGGAGGCTTGTCAGTCAATAAATATTTATTAGGTATCAACTATATGCTAAGTTCTAAGTTGAGTATACAAATAAGGAAAAAAAGGCATTTTTTTGTTCTCAAGAAACTTACAGTCTCATAGAGAAAAACAATATATATAAAAGGAAGCTGAAAGTAAGAGCAGGGGAAAAGGGAAGGTATGTGGGGTGGTGCTTCTATGAAGAAGTTCAGGACTTTAGCTTGGTAGGAAATGAAGAAATGGCCATCCTGGACACCCTCTTTAAATGAAGGGTATTGAGAAGAGTTCTCCACTCCTGTGATAAGAAAAAAATTTCATTGACAAACTTTTCTCAAGGCAAAAAACATGAAAACTCAAGGTCCTCTAAGTACAAGAGAAGTAAATTTGGTACTTTTCTACTTCACCTACACCTAAACCTGATGGTGGAGATTGGCACACCCAGTCTCCTAAAGGGAGGTTCGGCCTAGCCCAGACATGTAAGAAGAATGGAAAGACAGGCAACATCTCTTCTTTGGGCCATTTCCTTTTCTCCTGAAACTTTTTCTAATTCTCTTCCCAAGTCCTCTAATTTATTATTCTGAACATTGCCCTCCATGCTACCTTCTGTAAATAAAGAAAACAATTTCAAAAGGTAAGAAAATTATCATATTAGTTGTATAAGTTAATTAGTTCTTCCTGCTATTGTATCTGCATGCAGCCAATTCAGGATTCTTCACTTCCTTGTTCCTCTAAAATTCTTTTGATTTAAAGGAAATAATTCAGCCTACCTTCAGGGAAGAATTTTTTGCCTGAATGATCTTTGATTCCTCCTGCTCCTTCACCCAGATCCTTAACCCCTCTCTAATTCAAACTCTGAAGTGACATGCCTAAACAAGCCTTGAAGAAATTCCCAGTGGTTCCCCATTACCATTATGATCAAATAAAACTCTTCTGGTGAACATTTCCGTTATTCACAATCTAAACCCAACCTACCTTTTCCAGGCTTACAAATTACCCTATTGTGTAGATCAACTGCAAAATGGAGTTAATGTTAGCACCTAGGGTTGTTGTGAGGATCAAATGAGAAAATAATACCACATTGTTATTATTGTATAACCTTCATGCTGTCTTGTCACCAAGTCTCTCTCTCCAGTAATCATTAGGCAGCAGAGAACTTACCTGCCAACTTTAACAATTCAAGATAATTAAAAGTTTCAATTCAGAGGATTCTAGTTCTAGAATTGGAACCAAGCCTCTAAGAAGGAAGTACTAGGTGTATTGTTTTCTCTCTCCCCCTACCACACCACTGGCCATGTCATAACAGAGACTGCACCAATTAGTAGAAGAGAGCATATCCATCTAGGATCAGAATGATCAGAGAAGTAGAAGATAACACTTCAAGTCAAGAGTAATAGAGTAATACCAAGAAAAGCTAACTTCAAGAAGAGTAATCCCTATTGATGGAAATAAGTGCCAGTTATGAACTTTACAAAATAATCAGCACATAAATCTCAGGAGAGAGAGTTTATACCTAACTGGCCTTTCATAAAGAAAAGAACTTTGAGCAACCAGTTTTATTCATGGTCAACTTCTTTCCAATTATCTTGTTGCCTGATCCTGAAACAATATCCTAAGGTAGTAATTATATATTTTAACTAGTGCCTCACTGGTCAGACTGATGATGCCATTATGAAGTCAGCTATTGCAAACTGACCTCATCTGAGACAACTGCTTTTCCAAGCATGAATTTCCCAGCCCCAGACCCCCATTCCAATTCTGGAACCTTAATCAAATCAATACTGCCATTATTCATAGAAAGGGTGTGTCAATCTAGTCTCCTATGGTTCTATTCACCAAACCAGTCATGTTTCCAGACAATATATATTTAAATGTATATACCTATATATACATATACACATACACATGTATGTATGTGTATATATATATATATATATAAACATGGATATATAAGTATGCACATATGTGATTTGGTTTGTGTATATATATATAGAAACATACATGTATGTATACTTTTATGCATCTATAGATATCTAGATATAGGTATAGGTGGTATTATATTTAGTACTCAGTGCTTCATTTTGGGAATAACATTGAAAAATAAGAGAGGAGGGTTGTCAGTAAAGTACCTTATAAGAATGAAGGAGGTAAGGAAAACAGAGGTAGCTAACCCTAAGTATTTGAAGGATTCTCATATTTAGAAGAGGGAATGTATTAATTTAGCTTGGTCTCAGAAGACAGAACTATGATCAATAGGGTAGAAATAACAGAAAGACAAATTATGACTTTCAGAAGGAAAAATTTCCTAATATTTTTCACTACCTATAAGTGCAATTGAGGTACCTTAGAAAGAAATGTTTACATATACTGAAGGTTTTTTAATCAGAGTGTAGATGACTTCTTGTTAGAGATTTTGTAGAGAGGGAAGGAATGGGTTAAACTAGATTGTTTCTTATGTCCCTTTAGTTCTAAGATTCTATGGATTCCATAAAGAAACACAGGCACTAGAAAGTGAGAAGAATCCTTTTGTCAACCTCAGAAAAAAGAGCTACCTCATGGGGGCTGGTGAGTCTTTGCTCAGAGGTATGAAAGCAGCCATGTGTAGACATGATATGACTAATAAGAAAATATACTGTCTTTTTTGTAAAGTATATCTGAGATGTGATAGAACTCCTGCCAATCAACATGTCTACTCATTTCTGTTGACTCATGAGGGACTTATGATATAAAATGAAGCCTGGGCTTTATTATTAGTGACTGAAGTTCTGGTTGGGAAAATACATAGTTTGCTCATCTCTTTTTGTTTTTCTAAGTTATAACTTTGAAAAAAGAAAAAAAGATACATAAGGCTATGAAAACCTGAAACTACAGAGAACAACAGCTATAACATAAAAAAAAAGGATTGGAGTAAAGGAGCTAAATAGCAATTTTTCAGAAAATAAGGTAAAGAAGATTGGATAAATTATTTACAATCTTAGGTGTCCCTAAGGATCCTTTAGAAATGGGAAATTAACAAAATTAATTTGAAATTTTAACAGCAGGAGAGCTAAATATAATTTTGTAGGTATCATTGAGATTTGGTGAAATGGAACTAATAACTAAGATACAAAAAAAAGAAGTGTGTAATTTATTTTTTAAAGAAAATAAGAAACAGCTTAATTGAAAGTGAAAGCTTTTCTCTCCCAAATGATAAGTAGGCAAAGAATTTGAACAAACAGTTCCCCAAAGGAAAATTGCAAACTATTAACTACCATAAAAAAGATTACTATAAATCACTAATAATGAAGGAAACACAATATTTTAAAACTTGGGACTTCATCTGACATTCCTCAAATTAAGAGACAATGAAAATGATAGTGAATTTTGGAGGAACTATACAAAAAGTCAAACACACTAAAATACTGTTAGTGGAGTTGGACTTCTAGAAAGTCATTTGGAATGATGTTAAAAGTCCAAATGTATCCTTTGACCTAGAGATTCCACTAATAGGTAAATCCTACCTAAGGGAAGCATTGAGAAATTTACCTTCCTTCCCTCTTTACAGAGCTAAAGAAATTTTGTTATAGAATATTAAACAAATTATCAACCATGATTGATATGCTAATTGGAATTGCTAAATGACTTGGTTTGCTGGCTCTCTCAGTTTTCCTGTGAAATGAAGAGGTTGAGCTAAATCTTGAGATCTATGAGCTAATCAGAGAAAAAGAATAGAGAAACAATGTAGTTTACTGGTAAAAGCAGTGAACATGTAGTCAGAAATCCTGGGTTCAAATATCAGTCCCTATTTTTTTTATCATAACCTTGAGCAAATCATTCAGCTTCTTAGAACCTAGGGGTTATCTATAGCATGAGGGACAATGTGTTCATTACCTACCTCATATAGTAATTTTAATGAGGAAAGTATATCATCCACTAATATTTTGTATTTCTAGAGCACTTTGATATTTGCAAAGAACTTTATGTGTATTAATTCATTTAATTCTCCCCATCTTTTGAGATAGGTGCTTTTATTACACCCATTTTACAGGATGAGGAAACTGAAGTGGGAAAGTAAGGAGAGATAAAGACAGAGAGAGAGAGAGAGAGAGAGAGAGAGAGAGAGAGAGAGAGAGAGAGAGAGAGAGAGAGAGAGAGAGAGAGAGGAAGGAAAGGAGGAAGAGAGACAGAAGGAAAGTTGGATATATAGATTTGGGAATAATATTTAGAGAGAAGATAATTGAAGTTAAGGGGGCTCATGAGATCTTCAAGTGAGATGGTACAGAGTGAAAAGAAAAGAGAGCCCTGGTTAGAACTTTGTCATAATTTCCTGGTTAATGAGCATGCATGAATGAAGAATATGCAAAGACTGAGAAGGCACAGTTGAATAGCAGAAGACTCAGAAGAGATCAATATGAAAATCTAGGGAAGAGAGAATATTATATTACATTAATTACATTACATTACATTACATTACATGACATGACATTACATTACATTACAAATGCTATAATCCAATCAAACTCCCAATGGAAGAAGGGAGTCATGAGAAAATGTAAGCTCCATGAGAGCTGAACTTTTCCAATTTTTTTCCCTTTTTCTTTTTTCTGTTTTTTCCCCCCAGTGCTTGGCAAAATGCCTCAAAAATAGTAAATGTTTAATAAATGATTATTGACTGAAATATTAATTCTTTGATTCTTTCTGTTACATCATGCTACCACCTGAAATGAGAAAAACACATATTGACAACACAATTTACCAAAGAAGTCATTTATTTTCATCATCTTTCCCATCCTGGAAATTTGTTGACTAGTTAAAAGTTATAGGGAAAAGGAAAAGTAAACAAAACCATTTGCAATTGAATATAATTATCAATGCTATCTTCCTTATGCCTGAGCACAAAGGAAAGGTTATAATCTACCTTGCTTAATTACATTATTAAAATCTTGAAAGCAAGATTGAGTTTAGCTACATTTCTTCTCTCCAAGCAGAGAAATGGGAGAGGGCTTGATGTAGCTTCAACAGATTAATAAGAATTTTTTTAATTTAAAAAATCAGATAATATGGCTATATCCTAGCTAGCTAAGGATTCTTGACTGAAATTTTTATCTTTATAAAATTTATATAAATATACATGTATATATTATATAAAATTTAAATAAAAATCTTATCCAATTTTTCATGTGTTTTCATTTCAATCATTTATAATTTAGTACCACCATCAACCAAAGCACTTTATAAAAGGCAAATGAAAATTAGGTAGAAAAGAACACTGAATTTTGAGTCAGAAGCTTTATTAATCTATCTTTCTTTGGCCATATCATTTAACATCTCTTGATCTCAATTTACTCTTCTGTTAAACTAGAATGTTGCTTACAACAGGTAATCCTGAAAGTCCCAGAGAAGAGTAATAAAAATAGCAGCTAACACTTATATAATACTTTAAGGTCAAGGTCACTCAGTTCAAGGAAGAATGTAGCACCAATGAGAAAATGCCTATAATAGCTAATAGTTTCCTAGAGCAGAAATTTGATTGTTAATTTCTGAAGGTTGAATGACAAAGAACATTGGACTTAAAATCAGAAGTCTTGGGTTCAAAATTAACTAACTTTGAACAAGTCACTGAATTGCAAATGTTTCCTTATATATCTATATCTACCTATGTATCTATATATCGATGTATTTATGTATCTATCTACATGCAATGGTGTGTGGAACTAAATGATTTGTAAGATCCCTTTTAGTTCCAATATTTAATATGATTCTTTGCATCCATTGGTGGAATGGGTTATATCACAAAGGAATGAATTCCTGTCATTGAAAACATTCAAGCTAAGTCTGGGAAACATTTGTCAAAGTTATTATAGAAAAGATTTTAAACCTGAAAGGAAAGATAAACTAAATGATTCTTATGGACCTTTGTACATCTAAGATTCTATGACAATATGGTCTAAAATTTTTAGCTGCAAAGTAGTAAATGCTTTCTGATACTCCCTTAAATTTTATGTGTATATGTACACACATATACATATATGTATATATATATAAAACACATTTAAAAAACCTCACATTTTATACTTATCACATTTATACAACATATTGCCTACAGAGGTGAAAAGAGAATAATGGCAGCTCAGAAAAGATTATTATGCAATTATTACTAATCCTAACAATAATCATATACTTTAGGGGAAAATAGGAAACCATTTTTGCATCCCTATTGATTATCCCCTCTTTAGTATTTTATACTTATAAAAATGAACTACACCATGGAAAGCTAGCAGAACAGAACACAAAGCAGGTTCACTCTCCTCTGGCCAGTCCAGTTGCTGTCACCAAACCAGTAGCACTGGCAAGTGGCTCAGTACTTCCCCCTCCCATGGAGATTAGCTCCTGCCGCCTAATCAAGCTAACCCATCGGACCACAGACAAAAAGAGTGATTTCCTAAGGACTTTGAAGGATGACCATGGAGAGATCTCAGAAAACCGAGAATGTAAAAAACTGGAGGACATGGAAGGGAACAGCACACCAGAACCACTCTCCCCCACTGGAGGAGGGAGAAGGCCTTTCTGTCTCATTGGAAGCAGAACACAGGTGATTAAAAGCAATGGGCTGGCAGCAATATCCAGAGAATGAGGAGAATTGTCTTCCCTTCAGGGAGGATGAGCTAAGAGAGTTCCATATGAAGACAGAGAAGCCAAGAAGTAATGGCTTTGGGAGGACCGGGGTCTCTCAGAGCCTCTGCCTCTCTAGACTCTTGGAGAAATGCACAAAGATAAGCTGCTGAGAAACTTTGGAGGAGGCCTGAGCCCAGGGACCGTCCAGCTCTACTCCCCGTCAGGGTTGTATAAATGAAACCGTTCTTTTTCCTTTTTGTTCATTGCTGTTGAATCCTTCGTGCACAAAGGGAATGACCCCAAAGAAGAGAGAATGGCTTGTTTGGATTTTTTTTTGGTTCAGCCTGTTCTATGCTTAATAGAGGCAAGTTTGTATAGCTGGGAAATTTGTGACAAAAAAATAAATATATAAATACACACATACACACAAATTTCTGTGTGCAACTGTGTGTGTAGGACAATAAATGCGTCTGATAGAACTGGTGGCAGAAGTGAACAAGAGTCTGACCTTGGCAGCCAATAGCTTTCCAGAACGCCCCAGGCCCTCTTGGAGCCCAGGGCTACTCACAATGTGCTCAGACAATCACTGTCAATGACAAAATGACTATGGAAGTTATAATTGTGTTAAATTAATGCAAATAACATGGATTTTTAATTTTCTTTTATTTTTGCCAGTTCAGCCAGCTTTCATCACTTAACTAAGTATTTGTGGGTTTCTTTTTTTCCTTTTTGGGTACAGCTGTAAAATATTTGGATATAGGAACTGTTGTGTTCTTCTTGCAGCCTTGATATTCAGGGTGGATTGTAAAATATAAATTTTTGTGAAATTTCAAAGATTAAGATTATTTTGATAATATTATTTACAGATTTAAAAAAGTGGTTATCACATGAGTCTGTATAAGGGGAAAAACTACTGCATCACAAATAACTAACTTGGAATAAATATTTTGCATCAGTTTGCCAAAAAAAATTAAAAATGGACTACAGCATTATAGATTACAGATGTTTCTTTAAAGAGAGACCTGATGATCTGGTAGATAAACTGACCATCTAAGGTAGACCTCTTTGGGTACCTTGGCAAATCAATTTTTCATCTGTTTGGAGTATTTATTGGAATATGTGTGTGTGTGTATATATATATATGTATATATTTCTAGGATAATTAGATATATATTCATATATATGTATGTATATATGTATGCCTTCATACATAGGCTTTTCTATTTGAAAAAGGAGAGACAGAGACTGAGACAGAGAATTTAACATCCTTCCCATTCAGTTGCAAGTCATAGTTAGAAAATCTGTATTTATATCTACTTTTTCCCCCCAATTTGAATAGTGAGTATAGATTTGAAATTTTTTAATCTCTTTGAAATTGCCATAGATTTGCACTGTAATATCTCTCTTGTGCTCCAGGGTTTGATATAATTAATCTGTATGAATCAGAACATTTGGAGACCTTCACTACAGATAGTAAATACTTTCGTTCTGACTTTACAGAGAGCCATATGCATTATAAAAGGGCCTCAATACTTGGATTCAAAACCTTTTTTTCCATCTTGTTAAAATATGAAATATTGCTTCTTTGTCTCTCATCAACATAATAATCAAGTTATGCAAGGTAGGAAGAGGGTTTGCTTCAGAGAATACTTCTTTTTACCAGATCAGTAGGTATATCCTTGAGATACACACACACACACACACACAAACACAAACATACTCAGAGTACTATAGATATTCAGATTCTGTACAGAAAATCTATGTGGCTATCTCTTTAAATTTAAAATTTAAGAAGAAACAATCATACTGCAGTCATTTAAAAGTTGTTCTATGTTTTCAATCATCCCTAACTACTTGCTGCTGCAACATCTCTATATGTAGAGCTACTCCAAATGAAATTGTATGGCTATGAATTGTAGAATATAATCTCAGAAAGATTAAAATGACCAAGAACTTTAAAGAAAAAAGATGAATAGCAGACATAGCAGGCTATACTCTTTACAAATCCAAGAACATCTACATGAATGATTTATGGGAAAACATGGACAAGATGGGAAGATGAAGATGAGATACTGATTTTTTCAGTGAAATAACTATCTACATTGTTGAAGTTTTCCAAACATATGTAAGAAACCTATCCTTAGCAAACCTTTACTATTTCAATTATAACCTGAAAAACCATTCACAAGATGCTCATGGCTCAGTGGTTGAGTTTCTTCCTAATCATTTGTCCAAACAATTTTTCATCCCCAAATCCAAGGATCTCATCTCCATAAAATATAAATGTAAGTATGAAAGAAAGTTAGTCAACAGCTAGTTTTCAATCATGTGTTTTGATTTTGTTAAAGAGCTATTTGTGCCTCAGAGTTTGAAAACCTTGGAGATCCATATCATACGATAAATAGAGAAGTGAACAAAACAGTCACCAAAAAAGTATGAGCAACCTTTAAGATCTACTTATTTTTGTGTCTTCCATCAGATATGTCTTTCAACACCCAGTAAATTGGATGAGCAATTAGATAGATTTGATCATGCATCAACAATTAAAATGTCCCAAGGTTTATCTTTCAACATAATGAAATTCAGCAACCAAAAATTAAATATTTTTCCATTCTGAAAGGTCATTGGATAACAGTGATATCACTGATTAGCTATAACTGATATAACAACTAATATTTATATAGAACTTTTAACATTGCAAAGTGCCTTATAAGTATTATCTCATTTTTATCCTTACAAGAGACAAGTGGAAGGAAGGTGCTATTTATATTTATTATTATTATTATTACTATTATTATTATTATTCCCATTTTACAAGGAAAGAAGCTAATGTGCTTATTATGAGATGTTAATTCAGCATGGTTAAAGAATTATCTGATAGCCAATAATATAGCTGGAAAGCAATGCTATTTTCTCCTTCCATTGCATCTTCCCAACTAACCACCCTAGCCAAAAATATGCAAAGACACTGTCCTATAACAGATGGACCTTACATGCAGTATTATGCTCTTACATGGAGAATTCAGTGTTGATTAGCAGACCTTCACTACTGGCCTCACCAAGCTTCTCACTATTAGATTCTGCATTAGTTTTTATGGAACCAAATTACTTTTAGTCTGGAAGGACTTTGGAGGTAAACTAGTCAAACCTCCTTCATTTGGCAGGTGACATATATGACAGAAGCATATGTACATATATATTCCTATATGTGTGTGTGGGAAAAATCTGAAAGAATTTTAAAACAATTAGTAGCAAATATTACTACTTGGTGACATTGGTCAAAGTAAAAGAATATATCATATATCCAAATCCTTCTAAATTCTCATTTAATTACCTTTTAAAAGGTAATTAAAAATATAAATATGTATAAACTTCAGCCTTCATTATTTTGAATATGCATTTTTCATATTTTAAAGCTCCATGTATTTCCATAATCAAATTTCCAGTATATCTTGATCTAAATAGCAACCAGTCTAACTCTATTTACCTTCCTAGATTAGATGAGATGATTTGTTTAGGGCAATATAACTGAAGACATACTGTGTAACCCTGGAAATGTCACAACCTCAATTTTTCCTCTAGGATTTCAATTTTTAATTTTCCCTAGGATTTCAATTTTCTCTAGAATTTATCTACCAATCTGTAAATCTCTGTTTTGTGATATCTGTGTAGGCAAAGAAAGCTTTTTTTTTAAATTTTTTGCAAGTCAGTGGGGTTAAGTGTCTTGCCCAAGGCCACACAGCTAAATAATTATTAAGTGTCTGAGGCCAGATTTGAACTCTGGTACTCCTGACTCCAGGGACGGTGCTGTATCCACTGTACCACCTAGTCACCCCTTAAAGAAAACTTTTAACCAGAGAATTCCTCACCAAAAAAAAAAAAAAAAAATCGCATTTCTATTGCATCTTTCACACAGTTTTAGGTATTAAATTATTTTCAAAATTTAGTTATTTCAACAATGTTTCAATTTTTACTGCTCCTTGTTTTTGTACTTTTAAATTTATTTCTTAAGTAATTTCATATGCGATATTCCATATTAGATGCTATATAAGATACAAAGAATAAGATTGAATCTTATTAAATTTTCATAGAGCTTAATTTTGCAAGAGAAAATTTCACAATCTAGTGAAAATGAGTATATGGTGTCTGTGAGATGGAGAGAAGACTGATCTGATTGGACCAGAGGTTACAAAATAAGAAACAATGAAAAATTATTTTATTTGGAGGGAAAGGCCATTTTAAGTAAGAAACTGAAAACTATGTCGAGGAGTTCATATTTGATTTATAGAAACCAAAGACTCAGTGAAAGTTTTTAGGAAGGGAATTATATGAGGAAAGCAATATTTAAAGGATAAATGGTATTGGGAACAGCTAGGTGGCACAGTGGATAGAGCCCTGGCCCTGGAATCAGGAGGATCTGAGTTCAAATTCTGACTCAATCAGTTAGTAGTGACATAACTGTGTGACCTTAGGCAAGTCACTTAACCCCACTGACTTGCAAAAAAGAAAAGAATAAATGATATGCAAGATGGATTAGGTGGGGAAGATACTGATATCAGGGAATCAAGTTATAAGCTTATTGTACTAGTTAAGGCAAGAGGTAATAAGAGTCATGATTCAAGTGGTTGCAATGGCATAGAGAGAAAAGAACAGATGCAAGAGCCATTTCACAAGGAAACATGTAAACAGAATTTAGTAAACAGAGGTGGAAAAAGTAAAGGTGAAAGGGGTGATAAGCTAAAGAGAATAATGACTGAAACACAGAGAGATAGATAGATAGACAGACAGAAAGATAGATCATCTTAGGATCTGAAAAATTCTGTATTTATACTACCTAATTCTATTCTTATAGTTGACAGGTAATTCAATGGATAGAGTACCATACCTGGAGTCAGGAAGACTCATCTTCTGGCACTTATTAGGTGTGAGATCCTGTGCAAGTAACTTAAAACCTCAGTTTTCTCATCTGTAAAATGAGTTGGAAAAGGAAAAATTGCTCCAGTGTCTTAGCCAAGAAAAATGTAATTGGGGTCACAACAACAATCCTTACAAGAACTCTCTACAGATGAGGAAACTCAAGCTCCAAAAAGAGTGTCTTGACCATGGGTTAGTTAATGATGAAGCCAGTATTAGTAACTAGGTTTATCCTAAATCCAAGTCCAGTGCTCTTTCCACTACACCATGCTAACTCCAAAGATGACTTCATATTTTTTTAAGACTGTTGGTAGATACAGGAAAAGTTAAGTTTCCATGGGAAAGTATGAGACAGATTTGAGGATGAAATATTCCAGTGAAAACATCCTATTAGAAGCTCAATGAGGAGGATGGAAAAAAAAGATTCAGATGAAGAGAAGGATTATAAACATATATATATATATATATATATATATATATATATATATGAAGCTGCAAATTACTGACATATGAGCAATTATATAACTTAAGCCATGAAAAAAATGTAACATCACATACAGCATGAAGAGAAAAAACAAAGGACTGAGGCTTGGGGAACATCAAGGTCAGGAGATGAGAAATAAGTCAAGAAGGAAATGAAGAAGAAGTGACCAAAGAGTAGGAGGCAAATCAGAATTACAGAGTTCCATGAAAACCAAGAGAGGACAGAATTTCAGGAAAAGGAGGTGGTCAGTGGTGACAAGTCTAGGTGAAATGAGGTCAAGGAGAATGAAGGAAGCAATTTGGCAACAAGGAGGTCATCCAAATTTCAGTAGCATACTGGATACAAAAGCTAATTTAGAGGGGGACTAACAAAAGTTGTAGTTGGTTCCCTAATAAAAATGTAAGGATAGTCTCAATATCTTCAATTTAAAATGACAAAAAGGCAGACTGCTCTGTACCTGCAAGATGTTTTGAAACATTCTTATATTTCAGAATAACTTTCACTTTGCAATTATAATCAAAGACCATGAGATATTTCTTTCAAAACTCCCAAGGTTGGGAAAATCATGGAAGGTCCTAGAATGTCAGTAAAATGTTTAAAGAAGCATTTTCTACTTCCATTTCTTGCTTATTCAGAATAATACTTTCAGTCAGCTTTTTTGTGTTGCCTGCATTTTGTCAATGCAACAAGAAAAAAAAAGCAGCTGTCCTCTTTTTCCTGCTTATGTTTTTACTCTTAAGTGTCTCAGAGCTGAAATGGCACAACAAGCCAGCTACATAAACATTGCAGTTATTATTGTTTTTATTATTACATAAACTCAGATTTTTAGAAAATACTTAATGTTTTCTCATAGGATCATAAAGCTAAAGCTACAAGGTCCTCAGAAGCTATCTATTGCAGGTTCCTTTTTTTATGGATGAGGAAAGGAAAAATTGTGAGTTAAGCAAGGTCATGGAAGTGGGAAAGCATTGAGCACTTTTTTTACATTGACATAATTCTTCTATCTTTCAGATCACAGATCATTAATTATGCCTTTTTTTTCCTTTTGCATTTCAGTGGGCTTTTTTTTTTTGGAGGCAATCAGGGTTAAGTTACTTGCCCAGGGTGACAGTGCAAATAAGTGTCCAAGGCTGATTTGAACTCATCCTGACTGTCTTATCTAAGATGCCCCAGGCTTTTCTCTAAGAGTCTGGAGTCAGATAAATAAAAATATCCTCTTTTAGGGGAGCAAATTGCTGAAAAATGTAAACTCAAGTCACACTGCTATCATGTTCTTCCTGCTGCAAGTGTGGTCCTTAAACATTCACTTATGCTTCTTGCTCTTTCATTCACATGCATAAGGTTTATCTCCCCAACTAAACTGCAAACTCATGGAGTATAGGAACTGCCCCTTAGACTTCTGTTCCCTTGAAGAGCCTAACTTAGAATCCAGTACATAGCAGATGCTAAATACTTGAAATAACATAATGTTTTGAAATAGATTTTTAAATGGGATTGAGTTCTTTAGAAATCATCTATTTCAACTTCCTCATATTACAGATGAAGAAATTAAGCCTCAGATATAAAGTGAGCTAATAATGGGCTGATAATGAACAGTCACAGGAAAAAGTAATATGACTAAAGACAAGATTTGGGCTGGATAGAAGTGGACTCCATGCTTATTACTGTCAAAAATTTAGATGACATTTCTAGCTTTTAACCTATACAAATGTCATTCATTTCTGACTTCAGTTCCTATGTTTGAACAATACTTCAGCAGTTTCATATTAATTCAGGAATTTCTTTTAAGAATATACAAGTGATTCACTCTTACAGAGATAACTATATTTGTTTTTATTCAACTTTGATGAGACAGGGTCACTTATTGTTTTCAGTTCCTTTAATTCTGATCATTTCTCAAAATAAATCCTTCCTTTCACATACAAATTAACTAGTTCCTTTGATAAAGTCAAAATAAATTTTCACTGCTTCAATGATGCGACACTAGCAAGGACACAACTTATTCATTCACTCCATAGTTTTCTTCCTTACCCATTAAAAGTTAAGATAGAGAAAACCAAGAAAGTTCTTTGAGAGAAGGGTCATAGGCCCTTTATTCTGGAAGAGGACCACTTCACTAGGAAAGTGATATTATGACTTGCAGGTGAATTGCATTTAAGTGAGGGAGGACTGTGGGAAATCAGCAGCCTCACTCTCTCATCCAGAGCCAAAAGGATTCAGTAGCAAGATATAGATCCTGACTACTGGAGATGACCCTTATACAGACAATACTGGAATTTGTTAGGTCTGAAGCATATTTGTTATAAAGAATTTCTTTTTTCTTTTTCCTTCTCAATGGAGGGATGGGGGAAATAAAGGGAGAGAGAAAATAGATGTTAATTGGAAAAAAATTAATTTTAAAGCAAAAGAAATATTACAAGACACTGGAAGCATCTGAAGGATATCTTGAGAAAATTGCAAAAGAATATCTCTCAATTTTGTTTTCGGTATTAAAAGATTAAAAGATGTAAAATGTTAAGAAATACCCTTCTTTTAACAGAATTCACATATACATGATAAAGTTTTAAATATATTTTGATACCTCTCTTATAACACTAAAATTCTCCCCTGCGCCCTTATCAGTATAATAAATTTATATAGACCTCTGCACATATATCTTCTCCAATTAGAAGGACAGTTGTCTATATCCCATTTATCTTTGTATCTCCCACAGTAACTAGCACAATTTTGTGTAGATGTGAGGTCTTAGAAGGCCTGAAACTTTAAAATACTTCAAAAAATCAATGCATTTGTACATTGTAGAAATAGTAGAGTGACAATTTTTATTTCAAATTAAAATTATAATATCTGATTGAAATTATTTGTATTTAGAAGAGTCTTGGATCCTGAGTTTATCCACATCCAACCTTTCACCTGAAGCCAAATCAAGTGATTCCAACATTTTTCTTTAGCTCAAGGAATCTGCTCAGGACTTAGAAGTTCTTTTTTTTAAATAATTTTTTAATAATTTATTTTTATTTATTTAAGGCAATGGGATTGGGTGACTTGCCCAAGGTCACACAACTAGGTTTGAGTATCTGAGGTTGGATTTGAACTCAGGTCCTCCTGACTCCAGAAACAGTGCTCTATCAACTTTTCCACCTAGCTGTCCCTGACTTAGAAATTCTGAGAGGACCTCACTGAGCTTTTATGATCAGTCACCAGAAGAGAAAAAGACTTTTTCAAGAATAATGAATTTTTAGGGGAAGCTAGATGGTACAGTGGATAGAGCACCAGCCCTGGAATCAGGAGTACCTGAGTTCAAATCCAGCCTTAGACACTTAATAATTACCTAGTAGTGTGGCCTTGGGCAAGCCACTTAACCCCATTTGCCTTGCAAAAACCTTATAAAAAAAAGAATAATGAATTTTTGGCTAACCTTTCTCCATTTTGTAAAGGAGAAATAAAACAGGACCCTTTCAACAAAAACATCCCTTGAGACTGGAAGAATATAGTGAGAGGAGAGGTTTGAAGTTTGCACTTTGACATCTGGATATGAGCTGCCTCCTTTGCAGGATAAAGTGCAAGGGGGAAGATCACATGTACAGGCAACTCCAAAAAACATCAACCTGAAAATCCCATACTTTTGAGGAAAAAGGACCTGCATTCCCAGAATCCTTCTCAGAACTTTGAAACAGACTCTATAGGGGGATGGCTAAGGATTATCTCAGGATCATTTGGTCCTTCTATTCCAATTCATTGAATTGAATTGCTCACTTGCCCCTTAAAAAGACCACTAATAATAATTTTTACTGGTCTCAGTATTAGCAAATATGCCTAAACCTAATCAAACAATGTCTGTTTTGATTTTTGAAGATATTGAATATACTCAAAACAAAAATCTTTAGGTATTTTACTTATACAAATAGCAAAGGCTTGATTATCTTTTGAAAAGGGGAAAAGACATCAATAAAAAACAAACTTCAAGAAAATAGGCAAGTATGATTGCCTAGTATTATGGGCTTAAAATGCTACCAAGGTGGTCAATAGAGATAATGGACAGAATAGAGCACTAGACATAGAGTTAGGAAGACCTGACCTTAAATCCTGCCTCTAATATTTGCTAAGTATTTGATCACAGATAAAATCACTTAACTACTCTTCATTGTTTGTTCAGTCATTTCAGTCATGCCCAACTCTCCATGACCCCATTTGGAGTTTTCTTAACAGATACTAGAGTGGCTGTCATTTCCTTTTTCCAATTTATTTTACAGAATAGGAAATTGAGACAAATAGAGTCAAGTGACTTGTCTTGGGTCATACAGCTAGTCTCTGAGGTCATCCTAATACCAAGTTTGACATTACCTTCTGTGTCCACCACCTAACTGCCCCACTCAGCCTGTTGAATCATCTATAAAATGAGGATGATAAGATCTGTAGTGCCCACCTAACAGTGCTCAAATGAGATACTATACAGAAAACACTGTAATCTTTTAAAGGGCAACATGAATTTAAGTTATTATTGTTATAGCAAACTCTAGTCTTTCCTACCAAACAACTAAAAGTCCCATGTCTATGAATGAGTTCACAATGGACTTGAATCTAGCTGCCCCATATCTTTCAATCTTGAAGAGTTCCAGTGACTTCAGGAGGGTGATGAATTCACTTGCAAGTGAATTGAATATAAGTGAGGAAGGGTTGTGCAAAAAGCAACTTTACTCTCTCCTCTTGTCATCAGAGTCCAGTGACAATACATAGGTCAGGTTTATAGATGATGGCCCCAAATGCAGTGAGAGAACTTAGCCTTTTTAAACTTAATTATTTCCAGATCTCAGTTTGTCTGAGTCAACCTCTATTCAATAGTTAAATGCTAGATAAGAATTAAGGGAATAGGCACTTTGAGGACAAAAGTGAACAACAAAAGATTAGGCTAAATTGTTTTGTGAGACAGAGATAGAGAGAAATAGAGTGAGAAAGAATGACAGAGATAGCCAGAGAGAATGTCTGCCATGAGAGCAGTTTAGCCTGATTTTTATAGTCTTGCTCATTCTCTGAGTACTAAAGAAGAAAAGGAAATCCCCCCCTCCCCGACATGACCAAAATCAGGTAAAAGGTTGGAAGTTGGGGGGATTAGGAATGAGGAGTCCATACAAATTTTGAAGTTGTATAGCTGGTAAAGAAACAAAACTCAGAAAAAAAAATTAGGCAAACAAAACCATAGAGGGCTATTTAATAGAGAGGCCCAGTAGGTAGGAAAAAGCTACAAAGTCTATAAAGAACAAAAATTATACTTTATGATCCTCAGTTAGTATCAGAATTAGAATATGGGTTCCAATATAATACAGATTTATTAATGGTTGCCACATAGAGTTAATTAGAAGCTCAAGAATAGTGTAAACCAAAAACACTAGATAATCATTTTAGAACTGTTCATGTCCAATAAGTAGTTTACAACAAGGTTTTCTATTTTAACTTTAACCATGTTTAGAATGAACAAAAAATTCTAGCTGAAGAATGAATCTCTTTTAAAGCAGTTAAAAAATAGACCAATAGGCATTATCCTGATATAAGTAATCATGCTGATATTTCTTTTCCTTAAGGGAACCTGTTGTGATAAAGAATCACATCCTATGTGTGGGGGACAAAAATCCACTTTAAAAAAAAAATATAGACTCCTCTGAGCAAAAAAAAAAAAAGTTTATTTTGGCTTTTCTTGAGAAAAGGGCACACTCCAAATCTCACAAAGGCAGTGAAGATCAAGAAGCTGCCCTGAATTGACAGTCAAGCAAGATTATGTGGTCTAACTGGATCCCATCCTCCTCCCTATCATCCCTCTCTTTTGACTCATTGGTTGGTCTTCAGAGTTACATTCTACTTATGAAAATCTACCCCAGCAACAGAGAAAAGAATGAAAGGTTTTCATAAAATATTACCTCACCATCCAGATGGTGAGAATAACTTTCAGGATTATAATTATCTTCTTGAAGTAACAGTCTACTTATTATCAAACAAGAGGAGTCTTATGAGCTTCCTTGGAATGCAAGGTTTTTCTCATGGAAACAGTCTACTGTTCGGCAAGGTCTCTCTAGAAATAGTCCATATTTCCCTCCTTAACAGAATTGGGAAGGTGCCTGGCTTGGAATGCAAGGTCTCTCTCCCTCTTTCTTCTAAGAATAATCTAAGAGTAATAGTTTACTATTGTTTTAATGATTTTTAACCCTGAGAGGATTTCACTAAGAATATTAACTTTTTTTTTGTTAGTTTTTGCAAGGCAATGAATGGGGTTAAGTGGCTTGCCCAAGGCCACACAGCTAGGTAATCATGAAGTGTCTGAGGTCAGCTTTGAACTCAGGTACTCCTGACTCCAGGGCCAGTGCTCTATCCACTGCGCCACCTAACCGCCCCAGGAATATTAACTCTTAAGAAGGAATATTCCACTCGTATGTTTAAAAAAAAGTCAATTGTTAAGGACTCTTATACTTAATTATTGAGCACCTGGCATGATTATGGCTATTTGCTATTTAAAAGCACACAAGGACATATGGACATGTTCCTTTATGTAGTAGATGTCCATTACAGGCAGAGGTTCCAGACAATCCTTTTCAATGAGCCAGGTTCCAAGTCTTCCTTTAATGGAATCCTACCCCAACTAAGGTTGAGAGTTGTTCTCTTAAAGGCACCTACTGCACCTGCAGTATTAAAGTCAAACCTCAAAGAGTTAATGGTTATCAATAGCATATTGTTGTCTTTCTCTTTTAACATACCTGATGTCAGATAAATCAATTATCCATATATTATAATATAGCAATTACCTATAACCAGAGCTTCAGGTGATTTGAAGGAATCAGAGTGTGCCAAGCTGTAATTAGGATTAGCTATCAGCAAATTGATATAGAGAAAAATCATAGTTCAATTGTTGCTCATGTACTTAAGGACAGTGCTGTAAATTGAAATAAAAATAAACAGATCTTGGAATGTAAAAATACAATAATCCTAATTCACATTTAGAACTGGATTTTTTGGTACAAAAGCAACTGTTTACAGTGAACCCATTAGTTATCAACCCTGTTTAAAATAGTTACACATCTATCATTGCTTTCAGAAATCTTTAAAACCATTGGAACATCTTAGGTGACTTTAAATTTCCCACATGGGCCATGTAATAAAACAGTAGTAATAACAACCAAGTATTCAAATCAATTAATACATGAGTTATTAGATTTACAAAACAATATTTCCATTATTATATATACATTAGTAATATTAGGAATCCTAGAGGTTGTCATGGTTTTGATATTTCCTCTTCATTATTTTTACAAAATAATCAGTTAATAATTCCAGGTTTCAATAACTTATATGTTCATAATAAATAACCAAATTATAGTCTACAAAAGCATATTATATAACTGAAAAAAATTCTCAGTATTTTACCCATCAACAAATTTTCTTACTAAGTTGTTACCTCTTCCTGGACTCTTAAAGTCTTGAGAATAGGATGTCTAACATTTATTCCCAGGGTGTGAGGAAAATGTGGGTGTTTGGATTCCATAAGAAGGTGAAGGGAGGACTGTAAATTTACATTACAAAGACTGGGCTCTGCCTATTGTTGCCTTATGGGCAGGTGACCTCAAATCTGATCAAAAACATATTGCCCCACCTGCTTTTAATTTAACCTAGAGTCCTTGACTTTCTCCTTTGCTCATACTCAAGGAGTTCTAGCTGTTCTTGCTCATTAGTATATTGAGCAGGGTGGGAAAATGTATAGGAACCAGTGTATCAATTAGATTTGTCAAAAATAATTTTAGAATCAATTAGAATTTCTTGAGGAAACATGCATACTAAGATTTTGAAATAGCCAATCAGTAGTTAAAATTCCTTAATGTAGCTGAATGCATTCTTAAGTTACTTTACATGGCTAAAACCCAGTTATTCTAATACAGAGATCTTAGTTTATTAGCATTAGGGCTTAATTAAAATGGAATCTGTATTTCCCAGTCCCAGAAAGAATATTATAAGTTCCCATTTCTTTTCTTTTTTTAGTCATTTGACCACAAGGCATTTAAAATCAATGTTTGCTTCCCCTTCCCACCCCCACAAGGGCTCTCCTCAGCCAAACTAAGGAGATGGGGAATGGAATTGAGTAACCATGTGTTAGGTCTATGGAAGAAACTGTTCATCCTGCCCCTTCCACCCCACCCCAGGGAGAAGCTATGGGGCTAGGCTAAATTTTGGGGAATCTTGCCCGTCAGTAGTGTAGATTACATTTCAGCTGGGACATACATCAAGCTTCTGGGTCCCAGGAGTTAAGAACTCTTTCCCTCTCTCCTCCCCACAGCCATCCCGAGAGGGTTGGGGCTACGAGGGTGAGAGAGTTACAGAGAAACAGGCAGAAACACAGACTGAGCCATAGACAGTGGAGGGAGAATGAATCCCTAACTAGCCACTATACTTCTCAAATGCCAATCAAAAAAGTTTCTTCTCAGTGTACTCAGTGATTCCCAAAGTCAAAATTATGCTACTCAGAAAGGGCTCAAAAGCCAACCTCAAACCTTGGAGCATGCCTTCACCAGCCAATGTCCAATACATAGCAGTCTAGGGACAACAAACCACAATAGGCTCAAACTTCCCTGCATCAAACTTTCAACTCATTTTTGAGCTTTTTTGTTTTTATTTTTCACATGAACTACACCCAAACCAAATCTTCCCTACCCTCAATTTCTGTAATTGCTAAGTATAAAACTTTACATTTGTTTTTATTTAATTTTGTCTTCTTAGTCCCAGGTCATCTTTTCAGTTTGTAGGGAGAACTTTGTGGGGTTTGTATGCTGCTAACGATTTCTTACTGCTAGATCATACAGTGGTTAGAACATTGGGATTGGAGTCACAAGAAGATCTTAGTACAAATTTCAGCAATTTACTAGTTATATGACCTTGGACCATTCAATTAATCTCTGCTTGCCTTAGTTTCCTCATCTAAAAAAATGGAGATAATAGTAACCCCCACCTCCCAGAGTTGTTGATAGAATTAAATGTAACATTTGTAAATCATTTTACATTGTGCTTAGAATGTAGTAAGAGCTATAAAAATAACTATTAATATTATTGATCCTGCTATTATCTATATGGTTCCTAGACATCATCTGTCTTTATGATATTAATTAGAAATGTGGAACAGAACAGGACTAAGAGTGAGACTTTTATAGCATGTTTGGTGGATGAAAGTATAGCAATTTATTAAGTAGTATATGCTGATTGCTAAACAAACCAAAACTGGATCTCCTCAGCTTGGGTCTGGCCCCTGAATACAGGGGTAGACAGCCTTTTAAACATAAAAAAAAATCCAATAAAGTTAATTAATTAAAAGGAACTAATACATCATTAGGTAATCTGTTTCTGAAATTGCATGAAAGATTAATTTTCGAAGTTGGGAGGGAGAGAATGAATAGGTACAATTCCCTAAAATCAAAAGAAAGGTGCTCCACTCCCAGTGTCTGTGAACAATCAAAAGAAGATGGAAGCAATAACTGATCGATCAGTATGGGGACTGATCATGCCTTAAACCCAAATCACTCTGGCTCTCACTTATTGTCCAATAATAGGTCCCTCATCAAGTCTCACTTGCTTTTGGCTCAGAGTAAGTGTAATTAGCAATTGATTTTATTCTGGGTAGAGAAGCTCTGAAGGTCTCCCCCTCCCAGAATGATTCTTTTGTGAATGTTGATTATGTCCATATGGGTTGCTTGAGATGTGCAATTGTGAAAAAACTCCTTTCATCAATGTTTTAATCTGATCAGATTCTCAAATTAGTATAATCTAGGTCCTTAGATAAAGGTCTCTAAGCAACAGGTAGAAGTGGTCTAGTTTACCAGCCACGAGAGGCAAGGTTCGAACAATAAAATAAGACTTTCTCCCAGTTCCCACAAATGAATAAAGTTTTCTCACAAGACAGAAGTTAGACTAGTCCCATAATTGAATAGAAAGGAAACTGAGTTAGTTCCAAAATTGAGCCACAAGATGTAGTCAGTGTGATTCACTCAATTTCTACAATTAACTACTTGCTGTCCTAATCCCCCTCAATTCCCTCACACGTCAATAAAGATCTTTCTAGAGGCTGATTTTGAGTTCATAATCATCTTTTTTTAGTTGAACTGTTCAATTGGTTGCAAAACAACCTAGTTATATATCTGACCCATATCTTTCCAGTTTGTCCATAAGGAGATTCTGTCATGAAAGATTCTGTTAAATCCTTTGTTAAAATCTAAACACACTGTGTTCAAAGTATTTTCTTGATATAAGATGCTGTAATGTACTAGAAAGTATTACGGGACTTGCAATCAGAAGTCCTAGATTTAAATACTAGTTCTATGGGAACTTGGGCAAATATATATATATTCACTTCTTTTATTCTCATTCTTATCAGTTATAAAATGAGTGGATTAAACTAAATGATCTATCAAATTCCTTCCAATTCTAAATTTATCATCTTGGCCAAGAATGAAATGATGTTTACATGGACTAATTTTTTCATAGTGAACTCACCCTAACTTCTAATGATTACTGCTTCCCTTTCTAAATACCTTCTATTTATTCTAGAATTTTGCCTGGTGATTGATGTGAAGCTCCTCAGGCTCCAAGTTGAAGAATTCATCTTCTTAAAAAAAAACAAACTCCTGACATTTGTGACTCTAGTCCTAAATTCTTGCCTATTTCATTTCCTCTTATTCTCTCCTTAAGGTATTCTCACCCTGGACAGACTAACAACCTACTCACCCAAGAATATCCTTCCACAAAATCCCCCTTTTCTTCATTGGAGAGTTCCCATAGATCCTCCATTTTGGGAAAGGGACCAGGCTGGTCTGCTTTCATTCACTTCCTGGCTCTGTTCCTGATTTGTGGACTTTAAAATTATGCCCTCTAATAAGCATTTTCATCGCCACCCCTAGTCCTATTCCTTGTTTTCCTTTTATATGTATATTATCTTTCCCCATCAGATATAAGCTCCTTGAGGCCAGGGAATATCTTTTTGCTTGTTTTGTATCCTCAGTATTTAACAGACTAAACATTTAATAAAGTCTTATTTCCTTCCTTTCATTCTTTCTTTCCTTCCCCCCCCCCCCCTTTCTAATGGGGATAATCCCTTAGACTATGGGAATAAGGCTTGCTGAATCCACCACATGAAGCATATGAAAGAATCAATCCTTTAGATTCCAATCCTTTACACCACAGTTTCTCAATTACCTCCATAATGACATCATTCATGTTGTTTCCATTTTCTCAATCATTTATTCTCTCCTTTTCAGTCTCATGTTTCCTCTTTGATAAAAAGATGATAGTAAAAGTGAAATGATGTGGTTTTCCATTCTCTCTATTAGCGTTATTCACTCTTATTCTTCCTTCTTTTAGCTTTATTCCTATTCTGATTTTACTTTTGAAACCAGAAATTCACCATTAAGCCCTGTCCTATTTTGAATGTGAGGTATATTGACTGAAGCAATCTTCATGTAGAAGGGGATGGAGAGTGTGCTTCTGGAAAGGTTAAATGTCATGTAATGAGATGTGTTAGGAGTGTGCATGGATATTCTGTAACTTGCTTAGATCTAAGAATTACCTGGAGAAAAGGGTTTTTTTATTGAATGTGGTTCAAAAAGTGGGGTGCCTAAGTGAATCTTTGAAATTCCATAAACCTCAACAAAGTCCTTGATTCCCTCTCCACCTGAGGTCAACATTTGGCCATGATTATGGGCTTCTATTCACTGCCTCTTTGAGTTTATTCTTCTTAGTTTTAGATGGACAGCTATAACCTTGTGATCCTTCAAAGGTCTCAAGAGAAAAGAAGAGCTGTATCTTGTCTACAAGTTTATGCAGTCTTGCTGCCTAGATGTCTCATGTATTTTGTAGTGGAGAGAGAAGCCCATATAAATCCTATTTAGGAGGCCTTCTGAAGAAGGGTATATACCTCACTCACGGCAACTAAGTAGGCATGAGTAGAGCAGCAAGAATTGAGATCACCCTTGAAGCACTAGGGCCCCTATAAGGAGACATAAAAATTATCAACATAGAACAAACTAGGAAGAGGAAGAACCAAAATTAAGACAAATCACATGAGCTTTCATACAATTAAATAAATTCAACTCCATATTTCCTCTGTCCCATCAGAACACAAATTTTCACAAGTTCTAATCATGTGAAAAATTGTTTTCTTTTCATCTTCTCTGAAAGTAGGCCTTGTTACTTGAAAAACCCCATACTGTTGCTGTAAATATATCACAGAAATAACCCTCATAACTCTGCATAGTTAAGGCACATTTTCTTGATGATTAGATATATCCTCTAGGAAGACACCCATGCTCAGTGGTGTGCTGATATGTGTCTAATAGCTACCCCCCACCCACAAATGTACCCACAACATACTTTTAACTTTAATATGTATTATTATTATTATTTTCTTAAATCTATATAATCAATAAAACATTAAATAAAATTCTGATTTATAGCGCTGACTGAGTTCCAGGAGTAAATGCTTACACTGAAAATTTTACAATCTGTTCTTGTGAGCAATCAAGAATGGGCTATAGCACACCCCTGCCATCACATGCTCCAAGTCTGATCTGAACATCAAGAATCTCTTAATAGGTGGAACAAAGCAAAACTTTTTATAATCTGGGGAAAACTTAGGAAAACAAAGAGTTTTAAAAATCAATACAAGGAGGATGGAAAAGACATTTGAGATATTAATGAATCCATAAAAGTGTTCACTAAATTAATGAATATTCAAAGGTGAACTGTAGAAATTTAGTAAAACGTTGAGTCTCTGGAGTATTTGTAGAAAGGTAAAATATTACAGTTGATGGGACATTAAAAATTATAGAAGCAAAGAGGTTTTCATTATTCTCCTAGGTAGAGGCATCAAGGTTTCCCTTAGTTTTCTTCAGGTAACCAAGGCCTAATCTAACTACAGACCTTTGCAATAATGTAGTAAAGCACTATAAAAGCACAGTAGAGTAAGTTAGGCCTAGAGTACTGATTCCACAGGTTTTGTATGCATATATATATATATATATATATATATATACATATATACGTATATATATATATATATATATATTGAGAGAGAGAGAGAGAGAGAGAGAGAGAGAGAGAGAGAGAGAGACCATGGTAAATCGCCTGGAAGTTGCTCTCTTTAATAGCAGAAAGAATGGAAATCAGTCAAGAATGGGTGGGAAAAGATTCAGCAGGCCTCCTACATGTAGCTTAAACACCCACCATTTACACCAGTTGCCTTATGAGGAAAGTGCTCTACAACCTTAGAGCATCATATAAAGATGGGTGTCTGTTGGCTTTGGAGCAAGGTGGGTATGAGCTGGGTGGTGGAGGGGGAAAGGATAGAGGGTTAATCAATAGAGTACATGAAATAAGCAAGTCATTATGAATAACGAAGAAATGGCAGTCATACTAATGCATATTAAGAGTGATGGATTTTATAACAGGAAAAAATACATGAATACTTGGATGATCTGAATACTTATCAGATGATTGCTCTAATTATAGATATAAATTGAAATCCTGTCATGATTTCCAACTTAATGCAATTCTTGTGTATATCCTTCTGTGGCTCTTCCATAATATATCCATTCAACTAAGTGGAGGACTTACTTTGGTTCTTTTAATTTCTTAAAGATATTAGTAGCACTATATTTGCTTATCTCTTATCTCTCATTCTTGCTCTTCTTTGCCAATCTTCTTTTCTGGCTACATGTGTTTTGATGATAAGCCATCATGCCATATATCCATCATGTGATTTTCTCCTGCTCTTTGCAGCACCTGTAATTTTGATTCTTTTTAGTTGATAGTATTCCACAATTTTTTACTACATAATATCATGGAGATAATATTGACATTTAAAAAGACTTTTATAGCAGCTGGAAGAGAGAAGTGACATTAGTAATAACAAATTTGTATAAAGCTTTCACAGAGTAGATTTGCAAAAGTAATTCTTAAGTGAAATGTATAGAAAGGCTACCAATTTCTGCATTAGGGGAAAAAAAGATGGTACCAAGTCATTTACTGAATTCCAGAACTACAAATTTCTCAATCCAAATGCAGTGAATATGTCAGAAGAAGCCAATAGAAACAAATAGAGCTTTCTGAACAGTTTTGTAGAACTGGCAGAATATTGACTGGGTTCCTGCTGAGGTGAGAAATATAAAGAACAGTCTGTCAATTGTGGCCAGATGAACACATTACTCCTCCCTCAGAAAGAAGATGGAAGAATGAGGCACTAACTTAGATTAGGAACTGCCAACTTCAAACAGGAATGACTTTGCCCCTGGGACTAATTTAGAGCCACAACACATCACAATATACCACATAAACCTTAGGTTACAAGTTCCAGAACAGTATGTGGATATGAATTGGTAAAGAGAGTTTGCTCATGAGGAAAATGAACAGGTCTAGACCTATAGTTTACTAAATGGATTAATAATCTGTAGACTAAATATAATAAAATCATGGAGTATTAGAGCTGCAAGGGAACTTAGACAATATAATCCAATCTCCACATTTTACAGTGAAAACTGAAGTTCAGAAAGAGATGAATAACTTGTCTGAGGTTCCCTGGCCAGAACATGGCAGAAATTTGAACCTTCTAAGCTTTTCTGCCAGCCCTTTTCCCTTCAGTTCTAAACATGCTTGAGATGGATCAAAACTTTTTAAATCAAATATTTCTCTATTCAACAATGTTTTCATTTCTTCCAAAGTAGGTTTTTTTTTGGTTTTGGTTTTTGCAAGGTAATGGGGTTAAAGTGACTTGCTCAGGGTCACACAGCAAGGTAATTATTAGGTTTCTGAGGCTGGATTTGTACTCAGGTCCTCCTGACTCCAGAGTCCGGTGCTCTATCCATCACCTAGCTGCCCCCCAAAGGTAGTTTTAAGTGACTCTATTAGATAATAACTGAATAAATGATATTTTATGAATATAAGTGGAAAATTATTAGATTAAATAGTTATTAGGCTATAAATGACAACAGAGATAGATTTGGATAAATGTGGGGAAGAGTCAGGTGAACTGAGACAGAATGATATAAGTGGCACCAGAACACTTCATGCAATGGTTTTTTTAAAGGAAAACAATTTTGAAAGACATAAGAACTCTGAATAATGCAATGACTAATCAAGACTGTAAGAAGATTGATGATGAACTCCAAGGCAGATATGTGATGGATTATAGATGCAGAATAAGATAGAAATTTTCAGACGCTTCCAAGTGCATACATTTGTTTTCCTTAACTACATATTTGTTTTAGAGGAAGATTTTATTATTTGTGAAATGGAATTTTATTAGGAGTAGCATAAGAGTTATAGAGATGCAAAAAGAGAGAAAAATGTCAATGAAACATTTAAAAATACACAGAAGAGAGAAGGAAGTTTAGAGAGGACACAAACAAACAGGACAGGACAGGGCTAATACTACCATAATAACTGTTTTGGGTTTTTTTAATAGATTTTGTGAAAATATATATACATATTATATATAGATATGTATCTATCCATATGTTTTCTTTTTTCTTTTTTTAGTTTTTTTTTTTTTGCAAGGCAATGGGGTTAAGTGGCTTGCCCAAGGCCACACAGCTAGGTAATTATTGAGTGTCTGAGGCCGGATTTGAACTCAGGTACTCCTGACTCCAGGGCCAGTGCTCTATCCACTGCACCACCTAGCCGTTCCTATCTATATGTTTTCTTAAAGAAACAACCTCCCCACACCCCCAGGCTATAGATGCACAGATGGATGGGGAGTCCACAGCGAAAGGTGAAAAACAACCTCCTCCTCTGCTATCTGTGCCGGGGGGCATGCAGCCTGACTGTGGAGAGGAGGGGAGCCCCTCTATCAACCCATAAATGGCTTCTTTTTTGAAGACTTCATCTCTTTCTGTAAGAAAAAAATCTCTGGCAACAAACTGGCTTTCCGCTATACAACACTTCTCATGATTTCCAGGAGGAAAACGTCAAAAAAGAAACTTCAGCAGTTTACTGGTGGATCCATTGATCTTCACAAGGAGTGGCACTGGCATTCTCACTCTTAACAGTCCAAATAAAAAGAATGCATTCTCAGGAGTTAGGATGCTACATCTAGAAAACTGGAAAGAAGGGAAAGGTTTTATTATCTGTGGGGCAAAAAACACTTTCTGCTCAGGATCTGATTTGAATGCTGTGAAAGGTCTGGGAACCTCACAGGATGAAGTCAAATTGTGCATGTTTATGCAAAACACATTAACAAGATGTATGAGGCTGCCTTTAATAAATGTGGCTTTGGTTCAAGGAAGAGCAATGGGTGGAGGAACAGAATTTACCACACAGCATATGATTTCGGGCTCATGACTCCATGAAGTGAGATCAGATTTGTCCATAAAGAAACGGGTATAATACCAAGTTGGGGTGGAACTGCCCAACTGATTGAATTTATTGGCAGCAGATAAACCCTCCAAGTGTTAGGTGGAGATTTCAAACTGGATTCTACAATAGCACTGAAAATAGGAATAGCTGATGGAATTCTACAGTCTTCTGGTGAAGCGCAGTCTTTAGAAGAGGCACAAAGATGGCTACAGCAATTTATCAGTAGTCCACCAGAAGTAATTAGAGCTTTGAAGACTGTATTTTCCTCAGGAAAAGAACTTGCTTTAGAAGAGGCATTAGAAACCGAAAGAGATGTTTTAAGTACAGTGTGGGGTGGACCTGCTAATTTGGAAGCCATTGCTAACAAAAAAAAAAGTTATCAAGTAAAGACCATATTTTGCAAATACATCCCACTGAAAAATGTTTTTTAAACAGAAGCCTGATATTTATGCTGTATTAAATATAAGCATTGATAATTTTTCTATACTGGGAGAAAATTATACATCCATCATTCTAATTTGATTAAAAGTATAATTTGAATAAGGTTAAAAAAAGACACAACCTATGTCCTATGGAGATTCATAGTTTCATATATAGTTCTATTTTCCTGTTATACGTGGGAATTGTCATATTTCTTGATGTTTGTCAAGTTCATAACTTTTAAATGTTGGAAGGAAAAAAGTCTTCAGGGGCAAATTCCCATTTTAAAAATTTTCACCTGATATTCATTCAGTATTGAACTCTGGTCTCATAGCTAGTTCAAGTGATATATATATATATATATTAGAAGGAAATTCTGGGAGCAATGAATATGGATGTGTGGAAAGAAGGAAAACGGTCTTAAAATTTGAGGAATAGCAAGGGCACTGGGATTGGAATGAGTATCAATCAATTAACCAGCATTTATTAAGCATCTATTATATTCTCTAGGCTCTGTGTATTCCAGGGCACACAAAGAAAAAATGAAATTCTATCTGCCCTCAGACAGCTTACAACTTAAATCATGTGCAAGGGTGTTAAGTACATTCTTTTTTTTCAATAAACCTAATATTTAAAAACTTTCTTATATTAACTATCACAATCTTTATGTAAAATATTCCATTAGATCACAGAGCATACTGAAAACCTAAATATGATTCACTAATTCAGTGA
Source organism: Macrotis lagotis (assembly GCF_037893015.1). Classification (NCBI taxonomy): domain Eukaryota; kingdom Metazoa; phylum Chordata; class Mammalia; order Peramelemorphia; family Peramelidae; genus Macrotis; species Macrotis lagotis. The sequence continues at coordinate 776,331,128 of NC_133658.1, forward strand.
CACATTTCTTGGGAAATTTTATAGTTAATAAGAAGAAATTTAGAGCAATCCGAAATCACTATAATATTCTGCTTTGTGGCTTCATAAAATTTAAAAATCAAAGTATCAGGCAGTTCAATATGAATTCTGTATATGAATAAATGTACTTTGTGTTCCAACCCAACTGAATTGCTTTGTTTTTAAATCTTTTTCTTTTTTTCACCTCCATGCATTTGCTTTTTCATTCAATTTTATTAAAAACTACAGAAATCAATATAACCAAAAAACTTGCTTAGAAACTATATATATATATATATATATATATATATATATATATATATGTAAATTAATTGCAACATCTAAAGTACCTGATACTTTTCAGTCACTCCTTGCAATCCATCAGGATTCCTTGTACATTAATTCTCAATGAGTTTTCTTTCTCAGTGCTCAGGATTAATATGTCTTTCATTCTGATTATGTTCTAGTTTTTTCTACTTTGAATAATTTCAACAAGTTCTTTCAAGATCTCTTTGCATTCCTTATCCATGTTAGGGTTAATTACACAAAAGTATTCTGTTCATCAGATTAATGTTTCATAATTTATTTAACCACTCCCTTATTGTTGGATCTTTAGGTTGCTAACATTATTTTGCAATTGTCTAAAATATTATTAACAAATATTTAAACAGACAAATCTTGGATACTACTATATTTCCAACAATTAAGTTATGTGTCAAAAGTTACAAATATTTTTGTACCTGTCAGTTTGTTCTCCAGAAAGGCTATATAAGTTTGCAATTCCATCAGTATTGGAGTATACCTATTATTATTTTTTCCAATTTGACATACTATTTCAAATTTATTTTAATTTGTACCTTCTTGATTAGTGAAGTTGAATTTTTTCAGATGCTTGTTAACAATGTTTGCTTTCATTCATTTGCATGTTTTCTTGTCTTGAAAATACTCCTTTTTTCAAATTCAATTTTCAATTAGTGAGTGTTCATTTTTTTCCTCTCCTCTCTCTCCCATTCAAAAAGAAAAGTAACAGTCTAGTAACAAATATGCAAAGTAAATTCATTCTTGCACTGACTGTGTTTAAAAAGGAATGTCTCATTCTGCATCCTGATTCCATCTTCTCTGTTAAGAAGTAGCTTGCATTTATTATCACTCCTCTGAAAGAGCCATCCCTTCTTAAATTTCTCATATCATTTTTTTAACTTCTATACTGTTAGTCATGTTGTACCATATATTATAGGTATTAAGATATAGGCATCTTAACTTATTTGATATGGACTGTGAGGACAAAGGTTATTTTTTTCATATATAGTAGGCACTGAATAAATGTCTATAGAATTTAACTTAATTTGTATTTTCTTTTAGTATACATTTTGCAGTTTCTTGAAACTGCACTAACTTTTACTGAAATATCTAATCAAACAATTTTTTGATATAGTACTCACAATTGGGAATGTGGTAGAAGAATAATAGTTTAAAAAGTTTGATGTTATTTTTCTGTCCTAGATTTGGAGGAGGAAGAGTCTTATGGCCTGTTGGAAATTTAAGGATACATATTACCATCTATAAAAGGGTACTTTAGGAACCAACATACATATATATATATATATATATATATATATATATATATATATATATATATATAGAGAGAGAGAGAGAGAGAGAGAGAGAGAGAGAGAGAGAGAGAGAGAGGTCTGTGGGAAGGTAGCAATGGTATATCCAAGGTACAGTACACTGAGTATGTGATTTCCTCTTATTTTCCTAAGAAAGGGCACAGAAGGTTACCAAGAACAGTCTATTAATTTCTACCTCCTGCCTAGCTCCAGTGTTTCCCTATGATCAAATTTCCCCTCTAGGCCTATTGAAGGGGAAAGTTGAACTAATGTCAAAAGCCTTTTTAGACTACCATTCAGTTAAATGTTATAACTATAGGTTGTTTTTGACATTCTGAAAGTTTGTTAAAAAAAAAAAAAAGTCTGTATTCTTCAAAGTAAAGATATCATTTGTTGTTGTTGCTGCTGAATTGTTTCAGTCATGCCTGACTCTTCATGAGTTCATTTAGGGTTTTCTTGACATAAATGAGGAAACTGAGGCAAACAGGGTCAACTTACTTGCCCAAGGTCAAACAGCTAGTAAGCATCTGAGGCCAACTTTGAACTCTGGGAAATGAGTCTTCCTGATTCCAAACTTAGTACTTTATCCATTGTACTATATATTTTGATAAATCTTTAATCACCCAGTCTTGACTGCTTTGCTCATGTGCTTGTAGATGAACAAGTCCTAAGCCAATTTCCACATTTATAAATAAGGAGAACAATACCTGTAGTATTATGACTCACAGTCTTGTTATGAAGATTCAATGATATCATATTTAAAGTAGTTTGCAAACCTATTAATTTTATTATTTCTATGATTATTGTTATCATTATTATAATTTTATATACCCAATACCCTGTCTTAGATTATAATCCTATTATATATATACATATATATAATATAAAAACTCATATCTATATCATTCTATAAAGAATGGATTTAATGTTTTAAAAGCCATACTTTAGTGCATATAATTAAGGTAGCACATGATAGGCATTTAACACATACTTATCTCGTTGAAATAAATTAAAACAAGTAACACAATTAGCTTAACATCATATAAAAGGGATTCATAAATATATGATTCAAAAATTAAAAAGATGTTATAATTCAAACTAATAATACTAGACTAGGTTTAATTTTCAAATAAGTGCTATTTCCCTGTACATTGCACTCCCTGGAAAACGGTCAAAGACAGGACATAGCAGGACTGTCAACCAAAAGTGTTCCTTGGAGAACTGTAGGTCAGCAAAGAGGCTTTGTCCAAACCATTTATAATGATAAGAGTAAGAAGACAAAGACCAGGAGGATCACAAAAAAAAGCAAATGCTCTGGTATCACCAAATAGGCAGAAGACATGGACCAAATATTAAATCCATTAACGATTATTTATTAAGCACTATTTTTATGTCAAACACTGTGATAAGCACATTACAAATATTATCCCGTGTTATTATTATCTACACTTCATAATTGAGGAAACTCAAAGTTTAAGTGACTTGCTTAGGGTCACATAAATCAGTAATTACTTGAGTTGAGATTTTATAAACTGGTCCAATACTAGAGATAGAAAGACAATAAATTAGGGAATCCCCCTTATTTTTAACTACATTTGTATGTATGTATGTACGTGCATGGTGGATAGAGTACCAGACCTGGAGTTAGGAAGGCTCATCTTCTTGAATTCAAATTTGACTTAAGACACTTACTAACTGAGAGACTCTGAGAAAGTCATTTAAACCTGTTTGCTTCAGTTTCTCATCTCTAAAATGCACTGGTGAAGGACATGGCAAGCTACCCAAATAATCTTGTCAAGAAAAACCCCCAAATAGAGTCAACACTACTGAAATGATTGAACAACTATGTATATATATATATATATATATATATATATATATATATATATATATATATATATATATATATATATATATATGTATATAAAATACAGACAATAAATACAAAATAGTTAAACTAAAGATAGTTTGGGAGAGAGACATCGGCCAGTGAGGTGAATCAGAAAAGACTTCTCATAGAAGATAATATTTGAGCTATGTTTTGAAGTAATATAGAAATTCTATGAGGTAGATGTGAGGAAAGAGTACAAAGATGCAGAGATCAGAGATAAAAGTTGGGAGATGGAACACTGTGTGTGTGAGGAACAGAAAGAAGGTCGGTTTGGCATAATCATTGAGGGCAGGAGAAGATGTAGTGTATATAATTAGGCTGGAAAGGTAAGTTGAAGTCAGACTGCAAAAATTATTTTATTCTAGAGAAAAGAGCCCCCAGAGTTTGTAGAAAAATGCTCTATAAGTAAGAATAAGTAATTAGAGAAATTTTTGAGTTCCAATGGGGTGGGGGGAAGGGGGAACAGACAACGTGACTGAGAATTGGATCTAGTGTTTACAGAGTGGATGCTCAAGGACCTAAGTCTCCAAATTGATTTGTCTTCATGCAAAAGAAATATTTCCAACTTTGATTGGGTTGACATGGTGAGCATGGAGATGGTCTGCTCCCTTCAACTTCCATCATAGCTCCCCATGGCTGCTGGAATTTCCTGTGTTGTCAACAACTGAGTTTCCCACAGTTGTAGGCAAGACACAGTTCTCAGAAGTGGGAAGAAATTACCCAAAAGTGGGATTTTAGTGTCAATACTTCTCTTGAGGGAATAGGGATGAGAGGCCCACAGATTCTGTAAACTATCTTCCAAAAAGTCAGGCACTGACTGAAGAAATGAAGAGAAGATAAGACAGAAATTATGCTACTGAATTTGGGAATCAATTCAAACATTACAAAAAAATAGGATTTTAAAAGACTATATTTAATTAAACAAAATATTGGCTAGTAGTTTATATACAAACTAAAGACTATTTCCATTTCATTCAAGCAAACTCACTTCCTGTGGGTATCTTTCCCAAACAATGACTATTAATCACACATCATTGGGCCATTCTTTATAGGATTGAAATAAAGAATTATAAACCAACAGGGTCCTAACATGAGATTATACTTAGGGAATTTTGTGATTAAAATGCTAAGAGTCTGAGTTTCAGACTTTTTTTTTAATAGGTTAATGAAAGAGTCAATTTATCAAAAACTTCTGAATTTGGAACTACTTTAAAAGTTATGGTTGCTTTGAACCATATTGACCATAGTTAGTAATTTCATTATAATGAAGCAGTTAAGGACCAGAACTTGGTTCTAATACTAGTAGGTGGGAAATTTGGAGATAAGAAGTGGGGTCATTAAAAAAGCAGTCAAGAGCAGAGATTAATATAATAACAATTCTCATTTTAAGATTTACAAAGTTTTTTCTCATTCCAACCCTGTCAGATAAGGCTTCATTAGGATAATTATTTCCATTTTATAGGTAAAGAGATTAAGTCTGAGAATTTAAGTGAGTTGTCCATGAGTATACAACAAATAAATATGTGAGGCAAGATTGAAACCAAAGTCTCCCCCCTCTCTAAATCAAGTGCTTTTTTTACTACTGGATTGAAATAAGATAAGCAGAAAGCAGCTGCGTGGCACTGTGGAGAAAGCACCTTGAATAGAGTCAGGAAAATATGAGTTCAAATCCAGCCTCAGACACTAGCTGTGACACCTTGGGCAAATCACTTAATCCTGTTGGCCTCAGTTTCCTCATGTGGAGAAGGAAATGGCAAACTGTTTTCTTGTGCCAAGAAAATCTGAAATGGAGTCATAAAGAATTGGATAAGTCTGAAACAACTGAACAACACAACAAAGCAAAAAACATAAGAAAAAAAGAAAGAACCAAAAACAGAAGCTAGAAATAAAGAACACTAGAAATCAGTCAAGGGAATATAACCTCTGGAGGTCATAGGAAAAACAAATACAGGTCATACCTATTTGAATTCATACAACATATTTCCATTGTGTTAGAACCAATTACATATTTTACATAATCATACCTTCAAATAGTGTGAATTTGAATAAATGGGACCTCTTTCAGGGATTCATTATTTCACTAATCAGAAATTAGCTGACACATGTAAAGGAGATGGAAGGCTTCTTACTAAATGATACAGAAGGACATTCCATGGCCCTCCTGGAATTTTAAAGAAAACCACTTCTATGAGCTATAAATTGGACAGTGGCTACATTTTTATACATAGGGTTGGTATTATTTGAGCAGGGATAAAGCTTGTCTAGTGGTAAAAACTGTGGAAATTCTCTATGTTGTATTTCATCCAGTTTCTGCTACTACCCACTGCTATATTTCCTTAACATGGAGAGAGGCATAACACCATGCAGTTTCTCAGTTAAGGAAAAACCTGTACAAAGAAAAAGATGTGAAAAGCCATTAGATGAATATAGAGATGCACGGAAATTTAGAGTAACTGATGCAAAGTTCAGGAAACAGTCAGGAAAACAATATATATCATGACTAGAACAATATAAGTTGAAAGAATAACAAATAAAATAATCAAAATTGAAGAAAGGTCAGAGTCCCCAGGCAAGGAACACATTGCATTTCACATCAGATTTTTTTCACTGTGACAATTCTAATTTTTGTGTCCTTTTTCCTCAAGTCCTTTCAACTGTCTGACCTTCCCTCTACTCTGACTCAGACCTCTCAAGCTAAACTGTTCTTCAAAGAATCAGTTCAAATGATACTTCTTTCATGAAACGTTTTCTTAGGCTTCCAAATAGAAACAGGTAGTAGCTCAGGAGAGAGATCAAGAGGGTCACACCTAGGAAGAAATGAATTCAGATCCAGCCTAAGACAAGTACCAACTGGGCAAGGCACTGAACTATTGTTTATCTCAGTTTTCTCAACTATAAAATGGGAATGAAAATTGCACAAGATTATTGTAAAACACAGGATAGTACCTGAAACATAGTAGATAGTTCTTAAGTACTTGTATCCTTCCCACATCATTGTCTACCTTGTCTTTCACACACAGCTTTTTATTACATTTATAAGTGGATATTTCTTCTCCCATTATACTGCAAATTCCATGAAAGCAGACATGACTTTATATCTCCCCCACCACTTAGCACAGTGCTCTGTAGACATCTATCTATTATTTATGGAATCAAATAGAATATGGTTTTGTTATCAGAGTCACAGACATAGAGGTAAATCTAGAAACCAATAAAGTAAAAAGGAAGCATAAAAATGATTAGATAAAGATAGGGACTGAACATGTGATTTCATAAGAAAATATCTTCTATCAATACAGACTGACATCTTCATTGTAACTTAGAATCTTAGAGAGTTGACTAGAGCACTTAAAAATAAAATGACTTGCCTAGGGTCACAGAGCCAATATATATCAAAGTCTAGATTTGAACTCATGTTTTCCTGGTTCCAAGGCCAGTTTCTTTTGAACTATGCCTTTTAACAGAGAGAATAAATTGAGAAAATAAGGGGCAAGGGAAAAAGAAGAGAAAGGGAGGTATGAACTGGGTTTGTCACATAGTCAGATAACACTATCAAAATTGAATATTTTCTCACATCTTTGTCCTTTCTTCTTCCTTTGTATCACAAAAAAACTGCATTAGTTTGTAAAATCTGATTTCCCTTTTGAATATTTATAAATAAAGCTTATAAAATTGTTTAAATGAAATGCAAATTTTAAATGTCTTAAATGTTATACCCCTCTATGTGCCTAATATAATTCTTAAATGCATTTTGAATTTTTTTAGCCTGAATAAAAAAATAATATGCATAAGCAAACAATGATGAAATTCAAGGAAATGTGAAGAAAAGCAACTTGATATGAAGGGGTCATTCTTGTTAACACATTTATAACAGACAGATTCTGGAAGCCATATAAATAAGTTCAAAAAGAATAAACTACTTAATGAGAAAATGTGTATCAACTGCAATCCTCCTATTACATAGTCACAAGTTAAAATAACTGCAAAAAAAAGATTACTGTATTCTCTTTCGTAATAATCTAATAATCTGGGTTCAACTATGATTTGTAAGCATCTGACTTCTAAATCCTCGCATTACAAATTACAACCTATGCATTGTCTATCTGAATGCTTTTCCCGGCACCTTAAACTCAGTAGGTTCAAAACAGAACATAGGATCATCTACCTAAGCTCTCCCCTCTTTCTAATTTTCTTACTTCTATCAAGGGTAATATCACTCTTTTAGGCACCAAAAATTCAGAATATTGACATTTGTTTTAACTTTTAAATCCTCCTCAGTTCTGATATCTAACCAGTTGCCAAGTTTTATCAATTCTATGTCTACAACTTGTCTCACATCTCTGTGACTTTTTTCCACACTCATGAAATCATTCCTTTGGTTTAGGTCTTCATTACCTCTGACCTGGAAAGGCAGAATCATGTAATGGATAGAGCAAGCCTTGAGCCCAAAATAACCTGAGGCTTCAGCCACCCCTGGTTCATATTGGTCATATGACTGGTCAGTCTTCACTTCTCTCACAGTTCTCCAAGGCTCTAAGTTGCAGTAAAGCTGCCCATCTGAACTGCAGAGGGACTTTTCTTATTTGGAATCACAGGACCAATTGAAATCACAGGACCAATGTCCGACTCTGCTCCTAATTGGTCTATTTTCTTTTAATGTTTCCCTCTCCAATTCTTTATTGATATAATTGTTAAATTGACATTACTTGTGTTATGACTATGTCACTCTCTCTTACACAAGAAGTTCATTATTACTTCTTAAAATAAACCCCCCAAACAAGCTCTACTGCTTGGCACTTAATGTCTTTCATAAAGTGGAACCAATCTCTTTCCAGACTGATTTCACTTCAATACCCAATCACGATCCTATAATTTTCTAATGTTCACAACATTTCATCTCCCACCTTTAACTAGGTTATCCCCATATTCATACCACCCCACTTCTCATTTCCAGTTCTTAGCTAGAGAACTAAGTTCATATCTCAAATGGCCATTCCTATACAAGTAATATTTTTTCTGCCCACTATTCCATTTTTTAGAACTCTTCCTTTAAAAACAATTATTTTGCATTTACAGATTTTGAATTTTATTTTCTGCTTACATGGTAACTACCACCATCTAAGTAGAATGTCAGCTCCTTGAATGAAAGAACTATTTTGTTTTTTTTCTTTGTAACTCTAACACCCAACACCATATCACAGAAATAGCAGACTCTGAGTAAATACTATCTGAACCCATAGCTTGTCAGAAGCACTCAACTGATTCTTAATATTTTTAAGGAGAATGAAGTGCACCAACCAAGCATACTTATTGGAGGAAACAATAAATTGTTTTGTAGGAAATCATAAATCCACTTTAGTTTTGTAGAATATTTATATGACACTTAGAATTTACAAAATGTTGTCATAATCATAATTAGCCTCATTTTACAGGAAAGGAAATTGGTTCAGAAACAGATGCAAGATTACATGGCTATAGTGAGTGACCAGAGCCAAAACCTTGACTTTTTGACTCCTGTCTCAGTGCCCTTTTTGCCACTTATAAATGCAGTAACAAGAAATGAATAGCTCATTCATCAATGAAAAGAAATTATAACTCACAATTAAAAACTACTTCACCTCTATAGTATTTTAAAAGTCTAAGCACTCTCCTTAAAATAACTTTATGCAGTAATATAAGTTATTACTGGAACCCTCTGGCAACTCAAAAAGTATACTGCAAACTCAATTGTCCAAGGTCTAATAATCCAGGTTGAAGATTGTTCAGGGCTTGTGCTCCTCCAATTTTTGGCAAAAGCAATATTCCTCCATAAAACAAGCTAGACAAATTCCCAATTCACCACAAAAATTTGAGCCAAATTCTTTCCCCCAGAAACATCTAAGCTTTACATTTACACAAAGACAATGTTACCAAATTGGATGTTTTAGTCAAATTTTTAAAAGAATTTATCTGCTTTCAGAAACAATTGCAGACAATGAATTTTTCTTAGCTAATACTGTGGGGTTTTTTTTACATAAATGATTTTTCATGTGTGTAAGTATAAAAATCTAAGCTATGTTCACATTTTTAAGCAAGACTTTTCTATTTTTGACCTTACTTTTTCCATTGTAATTAATTTTTAAGACTTGAAAAATCCCAATCAGCCCAGATCCTATAAAATATAACTTTCCATAACCCTTTCCTGCTTTATTTTCCCCTTATTTTGTTCCATCATACATCTAAAGGAGTCCAGAGTATGTTTCTCTTTAATTTTGTGCATCTCCTTCTGAGTAAGTTTCTCAATCAAAAAAACAAGCATAGGCACTTTATAGTAACAGAACCAATTATTGGCATCACTTTTTCTTTTTCTTCATTTCCTAATAGCTTTCTTTTCTCCCTTAATCACAGGCCTGCCAGTGACCTCCAGTGGCATACTTTGGCATTGCTGAAATTTTCTAGTAGCATTCAAGGCTAAAAAGAATTTGACATTTTTAAAATGATTTATTGTGGAATATTTGACAATAATTCAATGATAAAGGGAATTTCCTCCAACCATGGAACTTAGTCTTAGAGAGTAGACTCAAGCATTGACTTACCTATTTTCCCAGAGTCAATATGTAACCTACCACCTTATATCTCATAAAGTTTACAGAACTCATTTTAAACAAATATAAATTAAAAACCACTTTTGTAGAGAATCATAGGATCATAGATGTGAACCTAGAGGGAATCTTAGAAATGAGGAAATGCAGACTCAGAACGATTAGATGTTTTGACCACAGTCTCACAAATAGCAGTTTCAGAGCAGGGATTTAAAACCAAGTTATCTTGTTCTAATTCAATTGGCAGGGAGAGATGAAGGCTTTCAGGATACAAAGGTTAAGAAGGGAGCACATTCTAGACATGGAAAACAGTCAATGAAAAGATACCCAGAATGCAGATGAAGTTTTATATATGAAGAACAAAAAAGTAAGTCTAAGGGTAGGAAGGGCTGTGAAAAGCTTTAAAAGTCAGAAGATTTTATATTTGACCCTGGAGGCAGTAAGGAGCATCTGGATTTTACTGGGGTGGGGTGGGGGGAGCCATGGTTAACCAGGTATGATACATTGGAGGAAGAGAACTGACAAGGTCAGACATACTTTAATAAGATCATTTGGCAGAGATTTCATTTTAAAATATATTTTATTTCATTTTAAAAACATAATGAAAAATTCTACGTTATGATTCTTAAAGAAAATTAATATTTGCATCTTTGAAATGCATTATAGAAACATGTTTTCTCAATTCCAAATACATTTGTTTAAAGCTAATTAGGAATTTAAAATAATTTTGTAGGTATCGAATTCCAAAAAAAAAATTAGTCCTTATAATAAGGTGGGTTTAGAAGGATTCCCCACCACACTAAGTAATGAGATTCATGATTAATAGGCCAGGTTAGGCTTGGGTTAGAGGGATAAATCATTGAGACAATGTCTGTATTAGGATGGAAAGCTGACTACTACTGCTAGTACATTTATCACTTATGATCTTGATGTGGAGATTTACAAGGTACCAATACTTACTTTTCCCACCACTAATCTTATTTAAAGTGGTCAAACATCCTTTAAAGTGACAATGAAACAAGTTGGGCTAGAGTGTGAGAAGAGTGAGGGGGAATGGTTTTACTGAACTGGATCCAACTGAAAGCTGATAGAGAATTGTTCCTTCTTCTCTGATAGAATTAGTACAATTTATCATTTTTTTTCACATTTTATTTTATTCCAATTACATATATAGTTTTCAACATTCATTTTTTTTTGTTTTTTAGGGGTTTTTTTGCAAGGCAATGGGGTTAAGTGGCTTGCCCAAGGTCACACAGCTAGGTAATTATTAAGTGTCTGAGGGCTGGATTTGAACTCAGGTACTCCTGACTCCAGGGCCCCGTGCTCTGTTCACTGCATCACCTAGCCACCCCCTCAACGTTCATTTTTGTAAGATTTTTGAGTTCTAAATTTTTCTCCCTCTTTCCCTCCCCATATCTCTCCCTAAGACAGCAAATAATCTGATGTTATACATGTATAATCATTTAAATATATATATCCATATTAATCAAGTTGTGATAGAAGAATCAGAACAAAAGAGAAGTATTCATGAGAAAGAAAAAACAAAGAATAAATTTTTTTATAAATGAAAATAGTATGTTTTTGTTCTGCATTCAGACTACATAATTCTTTCTCTGGATGTGGAAGGCATTGTTCATTTCAGGCCTTTTGGAGTTGTCTTTGATCACCGTATTGCTGAGAAGAGCCAAGTCTATCATAGATATCATACAAGTTGCTGATAATGCGTACAATGTTCTCCTGGAAGAACTAGTACAATTTAAAGAGGAGAAGAATATTAATAAATTTTCTTTTTTAAATAGTTCAGCACTGACATTAACCAGTTGGGACAATGGAAACAATACAAAAGAGTCATTCTTTAGATACCATACAAAAGTCAAAATAGACACTATGCAATTGTTTATTCAAAAATAATCATTTCCAGGGCGGCTAGGTGGCACAGGGGATAGAGCACCAGCCCTGGAGTCAGCAGTACCTGAGTTCAAATCCAGCCTCAGATACTTAATAATTACCTAGCTGTGTGGCCTTGGGCAAGCCACTTAACCCCATTGTCTTGCAAAAAAAAATAATAATAATCATTTCCCAAAATTAGGAAAGGGAGCTTAACAAACAGAATCCATGTTGGGCATTTGGTCTATTAATAGAGAATGAAAGGAGATATGGAAAAAATATTGGTGGAAACATAGGAATATAGGGAAAAAGTACTATATATGTCAATCAAAATAATCAAGTTAAAGACTTTAAAACTGAGCTCACTATTTTACACATCCCAAAGTCAAGAGGAATATGATATTCCTTTAATCAGACAATGATTAGTTATCTTTTTTCCAACTTAATCATATAATAAAAACTAATTAGGCTTTGTTATCAAATTTTAAATGAGTTTACAACCATGATTCACTAAGGTTTAAAGCTTCAGGAAGCACACTATCAGATCTTTATGAGCTTTACTTCATAGTTTATCTTGTGGTTTCCTTTTTTTCCAGAAGACAGCAATCCCATGAGCATTTTTGAAGACAAAATATTCATGATGACTTAATTCACTCTAAGATCACAAGATTCTCATTTCATGCATTTCCTTTTCTTCTGTTTTAATAAAGGTCATCAGTTTTCTTGACAAATACTGGGATTGGAATTCCACTGTCTTGATTCATTTTGCTAGTTAACAGCAAACATTCATTTGATAAAAGCTTGGTCATTCCACCTTTCCCTCTTTCTCATACACTCCAGTCCCATTCTTCATCCTCACTGAGATCTCCAGTGCCTACCTCTCCCAATTCTTTCCCCAGACATCCCTCCTACATTGACTATTCTCTCCTCTCCTGCCCATCTTGACTGCTTGCTGAAGTAGTTCAACTCTACGCTCTCCTTTTTTTCTCAAGTCCCTTGATTTCCCTTGATTCCAACCTTGCCCTGCAAAGAAGCAGCCTTGGCTTATTCCCTCCAACTATGGTTTGCATTCCTATTCATGTGCTGTTGAACAAAGCTGGAGGAAAATCACAAAACCTTGGTGATTGATTACAGTATAAACTTTAGGTATAAAAAGGAGTTGAGAGTATTTAACATAAATGAAAACTTTAGTGCTAGTGCCTTCTTTCTGAGATTATTTCTAATTTATACTGCGTATATCAACCATGCTTATACCTAGTTGTTTGTTTTATTAAATTGCGGGCTCCTGGAGACCAGGGACAATTTTCTGCCTTTCTTTATATACTCAGTACTTAGCAAAGTCCCTGGCAAATATTAAGCTGCTAAATGATTGCTGACTTATCTTACTACACCCCTTTCTTTGATTCAAAAAGGGCACTTAAAATACTTCCTTTTGAAAATAGTGAAAATTCTTGTCTAAAGGCAAATTAATTGAGTTTTGGCTAATAGATGGCAAATAAACCATATTTCAAAATAAATATTAGAAGAAGAAACCAAGTTTTCATTTTTGACCTAGCAGACTATTACCACCACTGAGCATTCAGATTGCCATGGTTGCCAATATTTCTTAGTGGGATATAACCTGTAATGGCAAAAAGACCAACTTCCATCAATGTTAGTCACTGCAAATCCATCCCTGGAGACTTTCTCTATTGATTGGTGAGAATTCACTGTATCTAGCAGACCCCAGAACCCTTTTGCTGCACTCCATCTTTCTGTCAAGCCACCTTGAACTGGCACACCAAATTCTTTCCTCTTCTTGCTCTAAAAAGTTAACAAAACAACACTATCATTCTTGGAAAGGACTCATCAAATCAATTATCCTACTCTAGCTACTTGCTTCTGTGTATTGTCTTCCTATTTTAAAATCTAGGGACAGGTAAGGTGTTACAGTGGATAGAGTACTGGCCCTGGAGTCTGGAGGACCTGAGTGCAAAGCTGGCCTCAGATGCTTAATAATTACCTAGCTGTGTGTTAACCTCATTGCCCTGAAAAAACAAAGCAAAAAAAAAGTATAAGCTGATTGTCTAGTTTGGGTGGTAGTTATTGTTGTGGTTATCACCAAGACTCAGCACAGTGCTTAAAAAATAATTTTTCATTCATTCATGCAATGTACAAAACAATGGATTTGGAATTAGGAAGAACAGATTCAAAATCTGCCTCTGTTAAATATCAACTTAATCTTTAGTCTCCTAACTTTATCTGAATCTCAGTTTCTTCATCTGTAAAATGAGGGAATTGAACTAAATTATGAATTTTTAATCCCCAAATTAATTTTATTCATTACCAAGCATTTATATTTTTTCCTCTTCCCCTCACTGAAAATAAAAAAGAAAACCCTTAAAACAAATATGCATATTCAAATAAAACATTTCCGTATTAATCACATTCAAAAATATGTTCCATTTTTTTATAGCATTTTATTCTGGACTGTATTTTGTCTTGAAGTACTTTCAAAGATCTTTTCCTAGTTTTAATATGCAATCATATTAACTAATCTTGCTATCCCCATCCCCAAACCCTATCCCTTGATCTTTTAAAATCTTACTACATAAGAGGCGCTAACAGGAGAGAAATATGATTTTGAAATAAAGAGTGAACTCAAGATTAAAAACTGCAAAATCCTCTGATTTTTTCCTGTCCCTATTTCTCCCCCTCCTCATCACCTGGAAGATGAACTTGCAAGGCATATACTAGACACTTAATAGTTGTTGATTCCTTCACTTAATATTTTTCCTATATTCAGATTGATTTCAAATTCTTTTGTTTTCACATGTAGTGTTCAATATAATTTCAGATTTAGTAAAATTCATAAAATCACATACATTTGCATAATTTAAGTTGAAAAGTAAACTTTCTATTGCGTATCTATCCAAGACTACAGTAAGAACATCCTGTACTTTAAAAAAAACTTACCATAATCATATCATTTAAAATATATTATGATGGCTGGGAATGAATTCAACTAAAATGCTTTCTAAAGTTGAGTTTGTCTTTTTATTATCATTAGAACCTACATTTAAGATTGCCCTCTGGTGTTCAAAAATAAAGTTACAGCTATCAACTAGAGAGCAAATTTTACTTTTTCTACAGAATTCTACCCACAATGGTAATCATTAATACTCTAAATTATTTATCTTTCTTTTTGCTATAAAAATATTCACATAGCCTACAATTGAAAATATCTGTATAGGATCGCTCAGTAAGGAAACTCTAATTCAGGCTGCTGTCTGCTCTACAATTTAGCATTGGAGTTGCCTGGGACAATTATTTTTCTCGAGTCAAAATACCAGTATGTGTCATTGGTCAACTAACTCTAAGACCTACTTTCTATATATCATGCTGCTTCTCTTTTTTGAGAATTGATGGAATATGCTTTCTTTCTCCTTTATTTAGGTTTAGTTTACTACTGGTTTGTAAATGTGATAGGCAGTAACATATCTTCCCATAAATTTCAATTTTCTCCCACATAACATTTAAATTTTCTTTGTATGTGCAAGATAGAAATGAATACTTTTCATTTGAAAGTACAAGAAAAATTAGAAGATAGCACTGAATTTCAGCAAATATATTTGACCTCAATTTCTTTACTAGAAGAGTAAATATATTTCCTTGCATCTCACAAATAAGAAAATTCCATGGAGCAGAAAAAGTATTAAATAACTGATATTCCTGTTCAACCATAACCATCTATTAAATATAGATGCACAATGAACTCTGGTTGGCTCTGATTTTGTCTATTCTATTGCCTCTTCTCAGTTTAATTATTTTTCTATATATTATTTTTTCTAATTTTATATATATATATATATATATATATATATATATATTTATATATATTTTACAACTCTATCTGGGCTTAATCTCTCTCATGAGCTCCAGTCCTGCTTGCCAAGACTGCTAGAAATCTCCACCTAGACATTTCATAAAAATCAACTCAAATGACAAAACAATTCCTTCTCCCCTCCCCCCTCACTCTACCGTTGCCTGTTTAATTCTTCTAAACTTAACTATATCTGCTGAGACTACCCCAAGTTCATGAGTTATGTACAAATTTCTTTTACCCCCTATAGCTAATTGCTATGTCTTTTCGATCCCACCTCCACATCTTTCTCCCCTTTGAAATTCTGATGGTCACCATCATAGTGGTTTCAATCACAAGTCACCAGCTTATTATAATAGCCTCCTAAATGGTCTGCTTGTTCTCTATCTCTTCATTTTCCAATCCATTTTCCTCTATCTGCCAAAATGATCCAAAATGTCTCATAATTAGTCCTCTTAATCTTCAGTGACTCCCTCCTTTAGAATAAAGTACATAATCTTTATCTCACCATAGAAAGCTTTTCACAATCTGCCTTTGCCTACCTCTCCAAACTTATTTTATAAATTCAATGTTACAATTAAAGTGACCTATTTGTAGCTCCATGGATGGGGCATTCTAGCTCTCTCCAAGCTTTAGATTATTCCCATGCTTATAATTCACTACCTTCATTGCTGCTTCTTAGAAATCCAAAGCTGTATTCAGGTGCCATTTCTTATAAAAAAAAAAAGCCTTTCCTGATTCTCCTACTTATTAGTGCTTTCTTTCTCCTGCAATGACTTTTTTTGGGGCATGTGTGTATCTCAATTACAATGGTAGAATCTAACATTTATTAAGCTGAATTTCCTTTATATTTAAAATAGAAATGGAAGAGACAGCAGTAAGATGGGGGGGGCAGGGAATTAACTTACCAGCATGTGCTAAGTAAAATCAAAAGGGTCTATAAGCTGTGGAAATACTTTTACCTTTCGGGATACTTTTCCTATTTTAACATATGATTTTGGTCAATTCACCATCTTTGGCAATGTTTTCTGACCTATTCTATTTTGTCCATCTCCTTCCTCCATGAAGATAGCCAGAATTGTCCATTTTTTTTGTACTGAACATGACCAAATACATTAAACTACCACTCCCTTGTTCTACATCCTACTTTTATAAATTAAATTTAATATTATAATAGCTTTTCTTTGTTGTTGCCTCACTGTACTGATCATTTAAATTAAGCCTTCAACCCACCAAAAACCACAGGTGTTTGGGGGTTTTTTCCCCCATGGCACTTGATTTTATTATTTCTGTAGTTCACTCATACTGCCTCCATCAGCATGCAAATCCTAAAGGCCAGTAAGTTATTTTTATCTTTGTACTCCCAGAGTCTAGTACAATATCTTGCAAAGAATTAATGCTTAATTAATATTTGTTGAGCTCTGCAGCTGAATTCTGAATAAATACGCAGGATTTTATATTTTGCCTATTAAATTTTATCAAAATAGGGCCTAGTCAGCTAATATCAATCTATTAATCACCACTCTTGGTAGGTTAACAAGTTTCAAACTTATTTAACTGCTATCAATCAGTTTGTGAAAAAGATCACATTCAAAAACCATTCGAGGAAAGAATCAAAGTGAAAGGATTATTATCACATTATATTTACAGGTACAGATAAATTATTATAGAATGGACACATTAATCACATTCAAACCAAGTATATTTTGATTACAATTTGCACAAATAAATTCACAGTATAACATTCATGTATAGCAATAACTAACTTCACCAATTCAAGATTTATGATAAATCTGAAGTCATATTATACTATATAAATAAGATTTCAAAACTCAAGTTTTATATAACAAAAATGCATTTTAGGATTTTAGAATGCTATTTAGGATTTTTTAGAATGCTAGGTAAGAAATCCTAACTACAAACAGATGTTATTTATTAACTATTACAGAGGAAGGACTATGAGTTAATGAGATTACAAAAAGTCCCTACTCTAATAGGGACTAGGTTCATATTCTAATAGGTGCAGAGGTGGAGAAGATTTTTTTTCCTGCCAAGGGCCATTTATAACATCATTCATGGATCATACCAAGTAATCAATTTAAAAATCCTAACCGTATAAAGCTCCTAGATTTATTGAAATTTGAGTCCCACTTGTGGTTGTCCTGGCAGTACCAGACCAAATGATTTTTGAGGGCCTTATGTGGCTTGAGGGTCAGATGTTCCCTATATTCTAAGACGGATACATTAACACAGAATCAAATACAAACGTAAAATAATTTAAAAGGAAGAGATTTAAGGGTGAGGGAGCAAGAGAGGTCTATGTAGGATACGTTTCCTAGGCTATGCTTTGAAGAAAGGTATTTTAAGAGGTGAATGAATATATTCCAGCAGATTATAGTTATAACAAAGTATTTGTAAATACCCAAAAGGGCACCTTTGGAAAAGAGGTAAACACCTATGTAAAGAGCTAACTCAAAACTTAACTGCTGAATGACCAATCCAAGTACAGAGACAATGCACAAAAGCCCCTCCTCTAATCATCACTAAGGGTAAGATTCAACCTGTTTCAGATATATTGAAACAAACAAAAAAAAAAAACCACAAAACCCAAAAACTGGTGTACACAAACTTATAAGGAAGTGGGTCAATTTAATGCTACCATTTGTTTTGCCAGGTGGCCAAAGAAGTCTGAAGGTCTGGGATTCAGCCAGCACTCACCACACTAAAGACATGAACTTTGCAAACAGAATAGATCATATGATTCCTGTAGGAATGACTGTCAAGCTCCAGACATTCCCTGAAAAGAAGCCCTGATGAGTCTTTTGGAGTCAAAATTATTGAGATCTGGTCTTATTTGGGGGTAAATTCAGCTTATTTAAGAGATTATTTTCAAGATTGCTAATTCTAACAACAAAAAAAAAGCTTTGCTATACTGCAAAGAAAACCCACTGGAGAATATGAAGAATATGACTTTCTCCAGGAACATCTGGCAACATAAGCACTGAGTAGACAAAAGATACAAGTAAACCAGGGTAAGATTTTGGTAAGATGTTAACAATAGGGCACAGGAGCAAGAGATTCATAAGTAGACAATAGTATACAATTGGATTAACACTGAAGGCCAGGATTTAGAAAGGTGATAGACTAGAATAGGGAAGGGTAGAGAGGTAGACTTCAAAGAGTGGAAAAGAGCAAATTTAAGAGTGGGGCAAGGGGGAAAATGAAAGCACAGGAGGTCATGCTGATCACAAATGATAATTTGAAAAAATCAGAATCATGGAGAAGCTCAAAGATATAACCATCTCTTATTATGGATGAAGAAAAGTAATAACTATCTTCAGTTAAGGATATTCAAAAACTAACTTGGAATTGAGTATTGACATACACTTTTGAAGTCCCTGAGTTTAAAGGCAGGAGATGGGAGGGAAGAGGAAAAACATAAGCCAGATATTAAACTTGAAAAAAATTAAAGGCAGAATGGTATAAATGGCAGATCACTGCAACAAAAATTAGTTCTAGGTGATAAACATAGATAAAATGAACCTCAAAGGAAAAGATGTTAAATTATGGCAAAAGGATAGTCTAGACATGAAAGTGAGATAGAATTTACTCCCCTTTCCGGCCTGGTGCTATGGAAAGAATATGATAAATTGGGGCTTTTAAGTTAGGCCTTTTCAAGAAAGGCATTCTATTGTTTTAAAGGGAAACGGTAGAGAAATGATTTTATTTTTGTTTTGTTACAGACTGAACTTCAATAGTTGACATTGATATTTTTTCTATTTCTAAAGGTTTTCCCAGTCAGAATGCATTTAAGGTATAATATACCTTTTTAGTAAAACAACAACAAAAAAAAACCCTGCCCATATATTTGTACCACAAAATTAAGGTTTACTATTATTTTTCAAATAACAAAAATTTACCAGACTATAAACTGCTATTGTGCTGTTTTTAAAATGTCTTAGGAAATACACATTTAGTAAATCAAATTAAGTTAGTATTCTTCTTACATCTTCCTCATATACCTAGACAAAGGAAATACTTTATTACATCTTATTTCTTAAAATGAACAGTCAATGGGGAAATCAAGTTATATGAACTTTTTATAAGCTTACTCCCTGAATTAATACTATGTTTATAATGAAATATTTTCATATACTTTCTAGATTCCACTAGAATGTAAGCCATTTCCCTTCTACTTAAATGTGTTTATATAGTCGCTATATATTTCTTTTAATAGTTTTTAAAAACTCATAAACTTGGTATTTGTCAAATGGTAAATTCAGAGAGTTCCATCTCTAAGCAATTAAGTATTTATAAGAATAAAAATAAAAAAGATAAAATAATTCCTGTTCTTGAGGTCTCATTTTGGCAATCAATTTACACATTAAACTTTTTTTAGAAATTACTAGTCTGTGTTGATGACTGCTTTTATACATTTATCTTTTTTTAGTCAATTTTAAATAGATCATATTGGAGTTATCCCAACCAATTCTTTTATCTTTTTTATTACTACGTAATATTGATTTTGATCTGTTACGTCAGTTGTTCAACCACATTAATTCAGAAATGACTCAAATGTCACTAACCAGTCATATTCTGTCAAAATAGAATCAATTTCTCTTCTTGTTAATTCATGTTCATCCTGTCCATTGTTTACAGATTTTTGCCTTGAATGATGACAAATAAGTCACAAGGGTTCTTCAGTGTTTGGTTTCTCTTGCTGCTTACCTTTTGTTTCCCAACTTGGGGGACTGGGAAGGGGGATGAACTTTAATTCCAAAGTGACCATCTTTCCACTGAAGTCAATGAGCATTAAATTGAATTTGGAGATTCTTTCTGAGCTCTTCATAGTATCCTCCTCATCCAGTGCAAGAGTTGTTGGCATATAAGAGGCAAGTATCTTTGCAGTAGTCTTTGCAAATGCTCATCATAAATACCGCAATACAAGATGAGTAAATGGTTCAAATTGATGCTTCTTTGGATAATTAACAAAACCAATTCTGCCAATTCCTTTATTTCTCCTAGGAGAATATGTAAATCATCTTTCTATTTAGTTGTGACTTCCTTGTATTTTTTCATTTATAGAAAAAAAAAGTTAAGATTTAGATGATTTAATTTAGCCATTATCACATTTCAAGTACTAACAGCTAATTTAGTGTTTCTTGACACTGTAAAAAATGTAATTCTTAGAACCTTCTGACCCATTTTCCAGCATTTGGGTACCATTTCAGAAGAAACAAGATGAGATCTTATATTTTTCTTTTTTCCATGACTGTTAAGACCAAGGAAAATCTCTTTATTCTGCTAGGTTGTTCCTCTGAAGCTTCACAGTCTGATGCCAATTCCACATTGATTTTCCATCATAGTAGAACCTGACAGTTTGTCATAGTTTAAGAGATTGGCATAGTCTCCAAAAACCTCAGGTCAACAAGACACAATGAGGCATCAAAGATTATTTACTTTACATAAAAAATACTGTTATCTCCTCCCACCCCCCACCCTAAGTTACAACACACATAAAAGATAGCACATACAATAAAATATCTTCTATCAAACTTTACTGTTGGAATCCCTGACAATTTCCTTTCAAATCTTAGATTCTATAAAACTCACATATGAACTATTGACCTACAGATAGAGAAAACTATGAGTCTATTGAGACCATCTATAAAATGAAATCAACCTTCTCCCTAGAGCATTATAGGCATTCCAATATATATATGTGCAAAAGGCAAGATTGTGCCTTTCTCTAACATTTCATTCTATGCATTAAAGATACTCCAAAAATAACTTTTATGATGAATGATTATCAATGAGGCACTTGAAACTACTAGATCAATATTGTAGGTGATCCACTGTTGCAAAGAGTGACAAGTATCTTTTTTAGATGTATATAACATTTTTTAACTGTAATGCTTTTTAACAATTACACTTTATATTTTATCACCTGATCTCTTGATCTAAATTGTAACACATATCCATTACCACCATAGTGAGGAAGGGTTAAGATAAGAGACAACATAGCCCATTCTGCCACTAAGATGAAGGAAGGCATGAAGCAAGATTCACAGGAACATTTATTTCTCTTGACTCCAAAGTGAAGGAGTATATGTATATCTCTAAAGATATAAAAGAAATGGACAGAGGAACTAGGAGAGAATAAACAGTTTTGTTATTTTTTAATTGCTGAATTTTCTATTTTAGTATATATTCTATTGACTTCCAAATTTTGAAATTCTTACAGACTTCTTTGGGAAATTAAATATTTTCACATTTCTCAATTTCAAAAGGGAGATTTTAAAAATTTTTCTGTCAAACATTTATAGTGTGAAACGCAACCAGCAGTTTTCCTTCTTTTTAAGATACATTATAAATATACAAAGGTGAACAAGTCTCAAATTATCTTTTAAACAAAATACCTTTAAAATGTTCATTTTAAATATTTAAATGTTTTCTTAAAGTAGGGATTTGTCTCATTCAAACAAATAATCAATTATGTAAAAAACTCTCCAAAGTTCATATAAATAAAAATCTAAACTTTTTCTGACTATTAGGTAATTAATATCAAAAGACATGTATATTTTAAGCTCTATACTAGCTCTTACTATAAAATCTGAGAGTAGTCAAACCTTAATTTCATTATTTAGTTGTGGCATCCTAGAACAAACACTAGATTTAAGTGAAAATCTTTTATTGGAGTCTGTAATTATCATTTATTCCGTGACTTTTGGAAGTCACATAACCTCTTTGAAACCCAGTTATACCTAAGTTTTAAAAATTATAGTTCCTTAAAACATCTAACTTACAGAGAGAAACATTAGAAAGATGAAAAATAATATCTGTAAAGTGCTTTGTAAATCTTGAAATGTCAAATATTAGAAATAAGACTATTAAAAAACTTAACAATTTCATAAATTATCCCTTTACTCATTACCTCTAAGATACTTACATTAAAAGTTCGTTTTTTCCCAGCCTCAAAAATCATCACTGAAACAAAATTCTACAAACTGATTCCATAAAACGGTAATGAGAATATTGGCAGTCAATTACTCCACTTTCAGTAGCAGTGAAAACTTTAAAATAGTTCTATTCCTATAAAATATCTTCACTAAGGGGAACTCTCCATCCTTCTAATTGCCTGTCAAAAGGATAATTTCCAAGGGTGGTTGTGGAGAGAACAGGAAATGTGAGCAGCATAGAGATACCCAAGTTTAGCTAGCCATGAGCCTAAACCCTCAATAAAATGATCTGATTTGACAAAAACTGAATATATCCAAATTTGATATATTAAATGTAAACGGAACTTTTAACTTACAAAAGTACTGAGAGTTTTCATAAATATAAATGCTCACATGAGAGATGTGTTTGTGTGTGTGTATATGCACACATATGAATAAGTGTGTGTGCATAAATACACACACACACACATATATTTGCAATGTTGAGTGCTAATTGGGATGCAAATCAATGGTCAGAAAATAACTTAGAGGTTTTTCCAATTCTAAGAATCCTGAGATTTGTGCATGTGAGATTAACCAGACCTTGACAGGTTTTATAGCCACTCAAAGCTAAAAACTTGTAGGATTCTCCATATGCAGAATAATTTAATAGTTGCAACAAAAAAACAAGCATCAAAGATTCAAAGTCAACAATTATTTGTCCTAATTGTGCACAGGGAGATATAATTAGGCTTAGTAGAAAACAATAGTTTTCTGATTATTCTAATACAATTAGAATAATTATAAAATAATAATTATTTAAATTATTTCTGTTAAGGATTTGAAAAAAGTCTTGCAAATTCAAAAATTCATAGCAAAGTAGATCTCGGATAATTAGGATGTCAAATTTTTTGATTTTTCAAAATAAATACTACACTTACAGTGAAGGGACATCTTCACTTAAAAGCCTTTGTCACAAATCTGAATCTTTATTGTTCTGAAATAAAAGTTATAAACATAACTCAAAACATAAACTTCAATTTTCAGTCTCAGAAGAGGTGTGGTTCAATGCCCATATCACATGTAACAAGAAAACTTCCTTAAAAAAAAGGAAAAAAAAGTACTATAAGAAGTCTTTCATAAGAATGAAAATGTGCCCCTTGGGTTTTTTTTTCCTCATCTCATTTTAGTTTGTATACAGGTGGGCATCAAAAGATCTGCATTTTCCTCAGAATAGTTCTTGCTATGACACTTGACGGACTTTTTGCCACTCAACAAATTCATCAAGAAGAACAGGCCCTAAAAATATAGGGGGGGAAAAAACTTTTATTAGTGAATATTATATGGTTTTACTTTCCTATCTACCCAAAATCCTTCCCACCATCATCCACAACACCTTTTTTCAATAAAAACTTTCCACTCCCCTTCTTAAATATCTTATATTATCTGTTTTCTATACTCCATATTTCAGCAATAATCACTAAAAAGGGGTGGAATGTTAGAATCACAGGACATTTGATTTTAAAGAAAGTTAAGAATTCTACTAGTCCAATTTCCTATCTATAAAATTGCCCTCTAAAAAATCCTTAGTAAATGGCTATCTTCTGTTGAACACTCCCACTGACAAAAACCTACCTCAAAATGCAGTCTATTCTCAGTATTTAACATAAAAGTCAGAAGAGTCTTTTTATACCTTCCACCCATTACTTAGTTCTGCCCTTTGCAACTAACCACAATCTACAAGCTCTTCCAGGTGACAGACCAGAAAAGAGTTGAAGATTTCTCTTCTTCAAACTAAACATCTTTCAGTCATTCCCAGAACTCAATAAAATAGACTAGACCATGGTCTGACCAGAAAAATAATAAACTAGAATTACTACTTCTCTTGATTTAGTTACATTAATGCCATCCTAGATAGACTTGGAAGCCATATCCTACAGTCAACCAAAACTCCTTAAATTCTTATGCTCCTTCATTTGGTGCAGCTGGTTTCTTTTTAGTTCAGAAGTTCTTTCTCTGTCAAATGTTACATTAAGATTATGCTCCACCTATCATTCTAGTCCATTTACTTTTGAATTTTCATTTCATAATAAATATATCTATCACTACTTGGAGTACATCAAATGACTATTGTGTGCCTTAATCATTAAGCAAAAACATTTTTTAAAATGACCCATAACAAGGATAGAATACTTGATTAATCAGATCTAGCCTATATCTCTTGATCATGTCCATAAAGATGACATCAAGTTTGCCAACTGTCTCACTCAAATCCAAATATACTCTTTGTGGCACATAGCTATAGCATTCCTCTAATGTTTCAGTATAGATTTAAAAAAGGAATTCTAACTACAAGAATTAGGTTCTACTACAGGGTCTAAACCTACTGTGATCATGGGCAAGTTACTGAACCAATCAGAGCCCCATCTATAAAAGGTATATGCTATTACTCTATTTAAGTAAAAAGGTTGTTTGAAAGGAAAAGGAGTACAATAAACCTTAAAGTATTATATAATGTAAACTATTAAATTATTAGCAATATAGTAAGTTTGGCATAACTTGTTCTTTTCTTTGTGAAACCATGTGACTTGTTTCCTTTCTCACAAAGTGTATTTAATAATCCATTCTAGAATTTTGCCAGAGATGAATACAAAGGTCAAAAACTTATACTTATCTGAAATACGCCATATTCCTCTTTTTAAAAAAAAATCAGGATATTTGCCTAGCTCTATTTTTTCTGAAATATTTCCAAATGTCCAAAAAATCAACAACAGTACTTCTCTCATCACATCATTAAAGTGATAGCATCAAAGTGAAGTGGAAAAACACTAGTTAAAAGGTCTGGGTCAAATCCTAGCTTATGGCAATTAACAGCTCAGAGTCCTGAGGTGAGGTTCAATTTCTTTATCCTCATCCTAAAAATATGACTGATAATATGACTATTTCCTACAGTGCCATATTGTACTGGGTAGTTTGAGGTAAAGTGCTTCATAAAACTTAAAATTCTAAGTATATGAGCTACTTTTCTGCAGCTCTAATAAATAGCTCAATTTAGTCAAAAGATCTTAAGTAATTTAAAATGTTAGTTCCTCTTTTTACTATCTATTCACCTGGGCTTTAATGATGATTTGGAAATTATTCGTTCAACCCTTTTTTTTAGTGTAAAGATCCCATGCCTTAATAGGACTACAGCCTATTCTAAGGGATGTCATCAAAATATTTTGTGTAGCCTATAGTCCCTAAAATACAGGCAAGCTAAGTAGCACAGTAGGTAGAGCACTAGACCTAGAAATCAGGAAAGTTTGAATTCAAATACTGCTTCAGACACTTAATAGTTAGTTGAATGATACTAGTCAAAGTCACAGCCACCTAATCTCTAACATGATTCAGTTTTTTCATTTATGAAAGGAGGTGATACTACCTATATCCTGAACTGTTAAGAGGATCAAATGAGATAATTTTAAAGTTCTTTGCAAACTTTAAAGAATTATATATATATATATATATATATATATATATATATATATATATGTTGTTACTATAGTGCCTAACACACAGTAGTCACTACACATATGTTAATTATCATTACCATTTTTACTATTTAGCCCTACTTTTTTGTTTTATGAAAAATATGGAACACTTCACGAATTTGCATATCATCCTTGCACAGGGGCCATACTAATCTTCTCTGTATCGTTCCAATTTTAGTATATGTGCTTCCAAAGCGAGCACTAGTCCTACTTTGATGCATCACATTATGGAGTTGATCTGTGGCTGAGAGTTCTTCTAGTTAAGTGCCAAGTTTAGAGAAGGGATACCAAGTTAATACAGTCTGGCAAACAGAAATCATTCAAGAGGCCAGATTAGTTTAGAGAGAAGGTTGACTACTGAGAAGTGAATTTTTCTGGCCAAAGAAATTCAATATTCATAACTATAAAAGAATTCTAAGAACTGTGCTGGTGGACAGTATACCCACAATGTAAAAGACAGAGGAATGAACTAATGTATCCTCCATAATTCAAAGCTGAACACTCATCAACTAGAGCAATAAAATGTTTTTAAAAAAATTTTCTCAATGCAAGCTTCTGTAACTTAAAAAAGCAAAGTTATTCCAATTTTAACCATTGCTTTTTAGGTAGAGGAGAAAATGTTCATAAGATGAAAAAAGTTTTACCTTTCTGGTATTTTATTTTCTTCAATGACAAATTATCTTTGTTAAGAATACTTCCTTTATGCAAAAGTTTCTTGAAAAAATAATTACTCTCTAAAGAAAAGTGCTGAAAATGTAGAGTACAGAAAATAACTAGACATCCAAGCATTTTAAATCAATCACCACAGCAGCATTATTTTTAAATACTGTTAAATTATTTTAACTTAAGAGGGAAAGAAGTTACTATTAAATTGAAGTTAGAATTATGCAAATGATAACTATATAGGTCATCTTACAATATCAATTCTAAGATCAATTTATATTTAAATCAAAACTTTATACTTACATGCACCATCTTCATCATAGTTACTAAGATCTGCATGGACAGTTCTGCTGAATTCTAATACATTGTACCACTGATCTTTGTTCATAACTCGGTATTTCGATTGCTAGGAAAAATGGAATATAGATATTTGGAATACTATGCATGCATTTATTGATTGGTGGTCACACCTTAGTAAATTATTTTTCATTTTCTTAGGATCAGCCTAAGCATTTTGTCCTTTAAAACAAAAAAGTTCTTCCCACCCCCCAGGATACCAAATATATTTATGTATTTCTTTATATTAAAAAATCTATTTTAATTGTATTTTTAAAAATGAAATGTTTGAAATACTAAAAAAATCTTTTTTAAATTCATTCAGATTTTTTCTTTTCCAAACTAATAATTGATTTCCCTTCAGGGAATTTGTTTCTAGTTCTTAAAGTTCTACATCTACAAACCCAAACATAAGAACTTTTAACACTACTATATCTTACTACAGCATAATTTAAAGAAAACTATCCTTTCGAACATGCTGTAATGAATATATCCATGAAAGAAACCATGAGAAATAGGGAAAAAGACCCAACAAAATCACAGGAAAGGAGTCAAATAGAGAAAGGCTACAAGCAAATTTTAAAAGATAGTGCCCTATAGATAAAACATATTCATTGCTAAGATACCATCCCCTTCAAAGGGCAGCAGATTTATACAGCAACTATAATCCAAATAGTTTTCTTCATATGCCATTAATGGTCAATCCTCAAACATATAAGCATATAAATTTAGAAGGACTGTATTCTGATTGACACTAAGTAGAAATTGAAAAATTATATTATAACAAATATTTTGTGTATATTCCAACTTTGGACTTCTTAGATGAGAGTAGAAGTTTTGTGGTACTTATATCTATGGATCATGATTAATAATTTTAAGATAGACAAATGCAAATCTCTGGATTTTACTTTGGAATAGCTTAGAGACTATCCTAAATCCTAATATTAAGATTTATACCAGGAATGAGTAAAAGAAAAACATTCTTACATTTCAAAAAGCCCAAGAATTTGTTTTGCCACTGTAAACGCACACAGTTTTTGGTATGGCAATGGCAAGATGCTATATGCGATGATTCAGCAAATGAAGCACAAATCTAGTTTTAGAAATTAGTTGCTTTATAGATTCATAGATCAATATCTACATTATACTACAAATTAATAAACTGTCTACTACACTTAAGTAGACTAGAAGAAAAGTGTAAAATTTGAACTCTTTCTTTAAGTCCTAAAATTGGGCTGGATTTATAAACGTATCATGCTAATGAAAAATTGGACATTTTCAAAATAATAAACAGGATACCTCCAAGTACTGGTAGAATACTGAAAACAGTGGCCATGTCCTTCCAAGCAAAAGAGCTAACATAGATTTAGCAGTATCAATATCAAGGCTTCTCTGGTCCTTATCCTAAAATTTGGGGGAAAAAAATAATTTGAAAAAAAATACGGCCTTAGTATATAGGATTTTCTTTAAAACCACTGAATATGAAAATTGCACCTACCCTTGCAAAATCAAAGGCATATCTGTAGATATTCTTAAAAGATGAAATATCATTCAACTGTGAGCGCAAAAAATCAAATTTGCTCTGTAACTTTTCTGTGCAGTCACACCTTAAATAAAAAATTGAAATTTAAAATCAAGAAAGGTAAACAAAACCTGTCAGGGTACAAGCAGAAATGTAATATAAAAGTATTTGAATAATTAAAATGAGATCGAAAATGCCAATGTTTACAAATCTGTAGTACTAAAACACAATTTGTATATTATTAAGTACTGTGCATGGCATTTCAAAAAAACAAGAATCAACTTAAAAGATTCTTAAATAAAATGTTATTCTTTTTATAACTTTCTGGAAAAAAAGAAAGTCAAAATCCCTATTTTGATACAATCCACCCTTTCTCTACCTCCTTTTGTCTGTCCCTCCTCCCCACCCTGACCAAAAAATAAAAGTGGCAAAAAGGTTCTGTGTTAGTATAGGGAATTCAAAGAGGGAGTAGCCTCCACCCAGGCAAAGGGCAATGTCCATGAATAGGTCTTTTAAGTCCTCAGAGTTGCCTGAGACACATACAGGTGAACTGACTTGTCTAGGTTCACATAGGTGTTAGTTGTAGAAGTGAAATGTGACCTTAGGCTTTCCTGATTTCAAGCATAGGACACTAACTACTCCACTACACCGAGCTATTTCACAATTATTTTAAAACATGAATTATTAGAACAGCATCTTGACTATAACATCATCATTTTGAATAGTTAACCTAATGCCAATGAAAGAGAACTTAACTAATCTGGTCTCTACTTGCCTATTGCTCTGAAAACCCCTTCAGCTAAATACCTGCCCTAGAATTAAGCCATAAACTGGTTTTAAATAAACCAAACTGGAAGTTTAAGATGCAAACAGGGAAGATATTAATATTCTAGACTTAACTTCAAACACCTATTTCTCATAAACAAAAATCAAAGTAAATAATATTCCTAGTAAGATTATCTGCAACTGTAAAGCAAGTTATAAAGCACTGGTCATCATTATCCCTCAGTATTATGTTAGGCCCTCTGAGGGCAGGGACTATTTTCATTCCTCTCTTCCTAAGTCATATTAATCAAAAAAGTATTTAATAAGCATATGCTATGTGCCAAGCACTATGGCTAGGTTTAGGAAGACAATTCTACACAGACACACACACACACACACACAAACACAGACACAGACACACAAAAAATAGTTTAGGAAAGGTTTCATGCAGAAGGCACATTTTTTTCAGGGCTGAGACTTGAACTCTGGTTATCTGATTCCAAGTCAGGTGGGAAAATTGGAAAAAAAAATGACCAAGAGTTGGCAAATGCCTGGGCAGACTGATACAATAACACAATAATGCACCAGACCACCAAGAAATACAAATGTGAAAACAATACATAAAAATGGAACATTCAATATGAAACATGGGAAAAATACCAGGGAGCAATATTTGAGCCTTTACAAACATTTTCAAAATGTTCTAAAATTCCTAGTAATAATGATTATAATTTCTATGATAGCAGGGACTGTCCCTTACCTAGTGTTACTAACAAATGGCAACTACCATTATCTTTTCAAAGGATAACAATTACAACAAAATACTATTGAAATAGCAAATAACTTTCAAAAATGTACACCCAATGGCATGAAGACAAAAGATATAGGAAAATCAACCTGACATCCTTTATTCATTAGAAATTAATTCCTTGATTCAAATATTTCTGTTAAAAAATAATACTAACACAAGACAAACTCATGATAAAAACCTTGTAAACTATACTTAGAAAGTAGACCAACTATTAAAAAATTATATACACATGTGTATATA
Organism: Macrotis lagotis; assembly: GCF_037893015.1. Taxonomy (NCBI): domain Eukaryota; kingdom Metazoa; phylum Chordata; class Mammalia; order Peramelemorphia; family Peramelidae; genus Macrotis; species Macrotis lagotis. The sequence goes on from NC_133658.1 coordinate 776,361,761, forward strand.
TGTATATATAAAGAATATAAGTATAGTATGAAGAATTTAGGAAGAAAAATGTCTTCTACCTCCAAGGAGATCTTTAAACTCAGGAAATATTTGTGCCTAAAATGGTTTAAGTAAAGTTCTCCCTAAAATCAACTAGATTAGAATTTAGAAGTATTTTGCAATACATTGATAGACTTTGGTCTAAACTTTGAGCTCTGGTCTTTGTCTGTACTCTTAACTTTTTTCTCTGAATCCTTTATTCTCCACAATAATTATCAAATTTTGGTTTAACTTTGGTATTTAACCTTGAAATTTCTAAGCTGGATCCTATTTCTCACTCTCATTCCTGATGGTATCTTATCTAATATCATCATTACTAAGTTCTAGTTTTCATTTGTCATTTTTCAGCATCATAATCAAGTAAAATCTTTTCAAAGATACTTTCTCACTAGCACAACAACCCATCCTTTCTCCAGAACTCTTTTTATCTTGGTAATGAGAAGAAAACCCTCTCTTCCAATTACAACTATAAATTACAAAACCACAACAAAAAAGAAAATCATTTCATATTCTGATTATTGAAAATCATATGATATACAGAAATTATACTTTTTTGAAGAAAGTAAAAGCAAAGTGGGAATGAATACTTTTCTATAGTGTCAATTTTAAGAAAAATATAAATAAACAAAAATATTTAACAAAAATGAGTAAAAAGCAAGGCAATTATGGTTTCTTTAACCTAGGAAAACCAAGAGGCTTGAGGTAAATATGTGAATTTACCAATTCCAACTAAAACTGCCTATTCACCTATAGGAGTTATTAGAAAACTCTTCAAATACTATCCTAAAATATGGTATATTAATATAAGTACATTATTATAATATACTCATATCTCATACAAGAGGCAGTCTGGAGTAGAGGTCAGAGAGTTGTCCTTAGAGATAAGAAAATCTAAATCCAAATCCTGCCTCTAAAATGTTCTATGTGACAATGGGTATATCGTTTAACATCTATGTCTCTAAAATTAAACATTATAAACAAGTTGCCCAGAGGTAACTAGGGAGGGAGCTTCTATCTGGGATTTCTCCAAAGTGATGAAATCAACAAATCTAGACCACCTTCCCACTCCCATCCTTGTCTGTATTTCTATTAAAAATAATAGTAACACAAGACAAGCTCATGACAAAACCTTACAAACTATACTTAGAAAGTAGACAACAACTATTAAAAATTATCCATACAAATGTATATTTATGTATATTGTATGCACATATATATATATATATATATATATATGTATATGTATATGTATAAAGAATATAAGTATAGCATGAAGAATTTAGGAAGAAGCACTCTACTGCAGTTTCCTGGGGTATTAAACTTAAGAGGCTTCAAATAATCAATATATAATCCAGAAAATGATTAAAGAAATATCTGAAATTACCTGGACAGGCAATTATGCATTAATTATACTCACTGTGACTTGCACATAGAAAGCACACATTAAAAATTTGGTGAATTAATTAAAAAGAAAGACTTTTGGAAATGGTAGTTGAAAAATTTAGGATTAACTAAAGCAGTGACATTTTATTCTGCTATGAATACAAATAAATCCCTAGAGCAAAAATATATGATTTAGAATCAAATATTAGGACTATTCAAACATGCCTATTCCCTGGACAATGACTTACTCTATTTTATTCTGCCTTATAGGAGGACGTCTAGGAGAACTGAATAAGCCCTACATAAAAGTCTATTGGTTGGTTAATGTATTATAGTACAAATTGCTAAATATTTAGAAATAAGTACTCAAATTGCTTTATCTTTTCAAATTGGCTTTAACAAGATTTTTATATATTCTTGTTTTTGCATAATTAAAAGGCATTATTATGACATTTTTGGCTAAATGAAAACAAAAACTTACCATAAATTAAAAGTATTTATATAACCAGTTAACAATGCCATAAGACATTTTACAATAGACAGTATAATACTAAATCATTCAAATCTGATTTATAGTGACTTGTGTTTATTTTCTCTCAAATACCTTTACTAAAAATAGACTGCAAAAATTGTTATATGCCAACTATTTACATTAAATCAACCATGAAACTGATAGTTCATTTTCTCACATTTCCAAAGCTAGGCTCTTTCAGCCCAAATGAACACATCCTAAGTAATAAGTAGAATTAATTTTAAATACAATAATTTAAGAAAAGGCCACTCTCTTATAAGAATCATGTGTACATATGAAAAGCAAAATATGGCTCATACTAATAAAGATTTGTACAGAAGTAAAGGTATATCACTTTACTACATTTATATTTTTATACTATGACAGAACTATCATATAATAGAGAATGCCCAGGTTATCTCACTGGCATGACAATACAGAAGAAAATGTAAGACTAATGAAGTGAAAAGACTATTAATTATTTAATTAGATAAAACGAAAGGTGAAAAAGATAACTGGATTTAAAATCAGGAGTCAAATTCCAGCTCTGCTATTTACTATTGCAAGGAAATGAGGAGTAGTGGAATAGAGGGCTTTATTTAGAGTCAGGAAGACCTAAATTCAAATTCTATCTCAGACACACAAAACCTGTATGACCCTGGGCAAGGCAATACCAAAGATTCAGTTTCTTTATCTGCAAAAAGGAGGGGATTGGACTAAATGATACAGAGCCTTCCAGTTCTAAAAATCCTATGATCATCCTCCAGGATAGAATGGACTTCAGAAAAAAGAAACCTGGATAATAAAGATACTCAGACAATAACTCTACTACAAACTAGATTCCTATATGCAGAAAATGAATATCTAGATTCCAGAAATAAGTAAAAATTCCATTAGTTTATGGGTCCAGGGTTTCCTAATCAAAAGAAAAAATGAACTTTAATAGTTTTGCATTTTGGTGGGGAGGTTTTTTTAAATTGTCTCAAGTACAGAGTTAATGTGTTAGCAAATGGGCTAAAACAAAACCACAAATCAAAGTTGAGAAAGAAAAAATCTTTATAGATATTCCCTCAAACTGATTACTGTTAATTATAATTAAACTAAGTTGAATATTTCAATCAAAGATTTACAAATACCCATTAGTAACCCTTAGAAAATTATGAGCACAAAACATCATATTTCAAAATTTTTAAATAAGCTATTAGAGTTGTTTGTTGGTTTTTATTATTGTTTGTTTTTAAAAGGCTCTTACTGTAATGAAGTCATCCCCTTTAACCATTCTTCCTTGGTAAAAAATCCCATGCTTTCAGCCTCCAATTTCCAGGCTAAAACTAACATAATAATCTGGAAAGAACAGAACATAAAGGATGGGGGAAGGGGAGAGGGAAAAGTTAGCATAGAGATAATAATTTTTGTAGTTTATCATGGAGAACATTGTGACATAAATAAATCAATTTTTAACTATTAACATAGCATTTGGAATAATCAAAAATTCCAAATTTTAAGGAATTTTAGATGAACCAAATTCCTGAGGCTAAAACAAAATCTTTCTTAGTTTGCATAAATGCATGGTAAAACAGGCGGAAAAAGATCACATAATTGGGGGAGAGAGTGAGGAACCTTTAAAGATTATCTAGTCCAATCCTCTCACAATAATTTTACTTAAGTCATTTTGACAAATTAATCCCACCATACTCAAAAATAAAACATACATTTTCAGGTTCAACACCAATATCTTCACAAAACTTTTCCATTCCTTCTGGCCCTACAACTTCATCAGGACCTTCAAAAACAAAAATGAAAAAAATCTATAAATGTCTATTGTCATATAGAGTTTAACATTGATTAAAATTATTAGGAATTATGTAAATATAATAAAAATTTGGGAAAAAGTATAACTTAATTTAGTTTTTTGCATAAGGCATTCAAAATCCAGAAATAATGACTTCTTTTAAATAGTAAATATTTTTACAATTTGAAACTGAAGTTATTCAAAAATAAAGATATTATGTTAAATGATCAGTTTTTACAGTAATTTGGCACATCTAATAAAACCAACCAAATATTTGCTGAGAATCTAATGTGTATTAAAACAATATGCTATGCATAGTGGGGTCATTCCCATTAGTATAAGACATGACACCTGTCCTCAAAGAATGTACCAGTTTAAAATTCAGTCTAGAATTAAGATTTGGAAAGAATCTTAGAATTAGAAGAATCTTCTTCCAGCCCCATAATTTTAGATGAAGAAAGTAAGACGCAAAGAAACTACATGGATTTGCTTCTAAGATCTCATAAGCATTAACTTCTAGAATCAAACCAAAATAAAAGTTCCCTACTATATATATATCAAATATGTAATTTATACAGTTGCTTTAAAAATAATTAACTTTCTTTTAAAAGGCAGACCTATAATTTTATTGACAAAGGAAACTCCCACATGTACTATGATAATAGTCATTAATTAGGAAAATTATTTTAGATCAGGTGTGTCCAATCTGCAGCCCTTTTGTCCATTCAAGCAAGAGCCCAAAGTCAAGCCATTGAATGACATTTGCTTTTGTGCTCCTTGGTGGTATGGGCTGCATCATATTCATGAATGAGTACTGAATTTCCCACACAGCCCTTCAGGGTTTTTGTTGGGTTATACAACCAAGAAGAGCTAAAAGGTTGTACACCCCTGCTTTAGATTGTTACAGAAAATATATTGAAAGTTTAGAATCACCAAAAATGAATAAAACAGGTGGACATTAAAGTTTCATTATCAATTTGGAAAGTAGTCTTCAGGGAAATAACTTCAGGACTTGCATTTGGTTATCAGATCATTTAGAGATGGTCTGCTTCTCAGAATTGTATGATACATATTTGGGAGGGATATGTAGTACAATGAATGATAGGAGTCAGGATTCAAAGAAATCCTGACAATCCTAAACAAGAGGTTAAATTAGAAAATTTCAAATTTAAAAATTTGAAAGCTCAACACTTGGGTTCCCAAAAAATCAACTTCCAAGTAGAAATAAGGAAGGCATATTAAACAGAAATTCTTAAAAAAAAAAAAAAGACTGCAAGCTCAACGTGAGTCAAATCTGATATGGCTGAAGAGACACTTGGGCAGCAATAAAAGAAGTAAAGCTTAGAAGAATAAGGATATACTAGTTCTGCTTGTACTGTTTGGATTGGAACAGATCTGGTAGTATTTCTTTCAGTTGTCGGGCACATTCTGAAAGGAAAATAACAAAAGAACAGCAAGATGTCTCTAGGACATGACATGTAAAGATCATTTTAAAAAAGAAATCTGAGATATCTTCAGAGAAGTCTCAACTATCTTCAAGTCTATGAAATAGCTATGATGATGGAGAATTAGAGTTATTCCTTATGGCTCCAAAAAAACAGAATGAGGAATAAAGAAATTACAAAGACCAATTCAAAATATAAGGAAGTTTCCTAACTATTAGAACTAATCAAAAGGAGATAGTTCACAGTGTGTGTGTGTGTGTGTGTGTGTGTGTGTGTATACACACACACACACACACACACACACACACAGAAAACTTAGGAGGTTAATAGATTCACCTTTAATTTAGAGGTCTTTAAGAAATGGCTCAATAATCATTTCTTGGATACTGTTGTTGAACAGTTATGTCAAACTCAAGCATAAAGAGATCCCTGCAAGCTACATACTGACTTAGAAAAACACAAATTAACATTATCTTATATACACTGTATTTTTTTTTGTTTTGGTAAACATTTTTCAAGCACATTTTAAATTAGTCCACTCTTTTGGCAATTCTCTAATAATTTGAAGCCTGAGAGATCTGAGTTTGACCTGTTGTAAAAGGTGTGAATTGGGAAAACATTATCACTGAGGTTTCTTCCATAGCTATTATTTTGATAAAATGGGTTACCTTACCTTAGTAGAAAATGTTTCATTCCGAAAGTAGCTAATATCTATCAATAATCTAATCTACAAATGAGCAGACTGAATCCAGCTGAGAATTTTGCTCTTATAAGTCTGTTAAGTTAACTGAAGGCTAAATACTTTTATAGGGTTATTAACACATAAAAAAATAATTTTGACTAGTAAAAGATGAGTATTTCTTATTAATTCTTTTGTTCACAAAGTCAATTATTGGTTTCTTTAATATTCTTTTGATAGGTTAAGAAAGTCTAATGACAAGAGGGACTGCAGTTAAATAAAAACTATTATTTTTCAAATAGAAATACTTATTAAAATAGAATCGATTAATTAACCCTGACTGAAAAACAATAATCTCTTTATATTCAAATTTGAACTTCATCTAATCAATTGTCAATTTTTTCTTCTTCTGTTAGGATAAAGAATAGTTATGGTTCTATGTGTAAGATTTCTTATTAATAGTCAATATTGACATAAATAGGAAAAGAATCAAATACACATGATAAGAAAGCATAAAGTTTTCTAAATTGAGTTTAACTCCAAAGAAGAGTTAAAAAACAAAAGAAACTGCAAAGGCTAAAAATGGTACTATTAAGCCTGTTGTGGAATTCATCTTTTACAAACATCTTCATAAAATTTTTATGTGAATTTATAAAAAAGCAAAGAGGTGAATCATGCCCAGGAACTAATATGGATTCATTAAAGGCAAGTCATGTCTGACAATCTCCATTTTCTTTTTTTTTTTTGAGTTACTAGATAAATATACTATAGTTATACTTTAGCAAAGAATTTAATAAGAATCTTTCATGATATTCTAGTGAAGAAGAAAAATAGACTAGATGAGAACAATTGGATGACTGACCCAGTCAAACCTACAGAAGGGTGACTACTTGATCAGGAGGCTAGCAGAATACTAGAGGGGTTTACTCCTTGGCATCTTAATTAATTACTTCATGGAAGTCAAAGATATCAAACATGCATGTGAAAAGAAACTAAAAGATAGTTCATACACTGGATGACAGATTCAGGATCCAAAAGACTCCTTGCTTATCGGTCAATTTATTAAAATGAAAATTAATAAAAAATACTCTTCTTGAATTCAAATAATAAAACACAAGAACAAGATAGGAAAGACTTGACCAGAAGGTAGTCCTTAAGAAAAAAGAAAAAAATGATCTAAGTCTTTAGTGAATTGTAAGGTCAATGAGTCAGTGGTATGATATGGACTCCCCAAAAGGCTAATAAAATCTCATGGATGTATTAACTGACATTAAAAAAGGTGATAGTACTACAGTAGCCCGCCTTTATCAGACTACATGTGTTCAATTCTATGCATCATATTTTAAAAGGGACGTTAAAAAGGCAAAGTACATTAATCATCCACTCAAAATAGGATGGACTCCATGGGAGTATTAGTTGCGGAACTTAATGATATAAATTGGAAAAGTAAAGACTATCACACCATCAATTCTTAAAAACTCATAAAAGGCATGTGGGTTAGTGAGTTCTCCAGCACTGCAGGTCTCCAAATAGAAGTAAGACATAAAGAAAATATTGGTGGAACTCATGTTTTATGTTTTAGCAAGGTTTGGATTGAATTATTTCTGAGATTCCTTCAAACTCTTTAATTCCATTATTCTAATTTTAGAAGCTAGTTTGAAATATTGGGGTCAGGATGTATTTTGTCAATATTCCAGAACAGATTGATTGCTCCAGAGTTTTTTTTTTAATATATAAACTACTTAGTCCAGAAGTTTTATTGGTAACATTAGGATAGTATATTACAAAAATACTAAAAAAAAAAAATCTGGAATGTATTCAGCACAATTTTGCTATATTACCAAAATATTCCTGCTGGATGCCCCCCCCACAACTTTTGCTCTCTTGAAAGTACTACATGGATTTGGTCAGAAAGCCACTACACATTTTTGAAGCACTGCTCTTATAAAAAATATTAATTATGTCATGTCTCTTATAAACAAGGAAGGCAGAAATGGAATCAAATTCACTTTTTCACAATTTTTCCTCCCCCCCCAAAATGATTAAAATTTTCCCAGTTTAAATGTTAAGCTGCAAATAGCAAAAAGAAGTTTCCTAAACAAAGTAAGGTTTTCCTAAGAATTGAAAATGCTGTTTTATAAATTATGAACTAATATCAAGGTTATTCACATGGCATGGCTTAGTGCTACCAAGCATTACAAGCAAAATAAGATTCCAGTTTCCCGAAATTTTTTCAAAGGGCACAGTATGACCAAAAGACTTTTTGATTATTTTTTCTAGTATGCTGCTATGCTACAAATATAATGAATACTAGAAGACTTACATCAATTTGTTAAAGATCTACTTACAATCTAAAACATAATACAATCATAATGGCATATATTATTTATGCCCTTTAGTTCCTCTTTTCTTATGTAAAATGATAAATAATAATAATTTTAAATAATGCATTACAAGTCCTCTTTCATTATTTGTATAAGAGAAAATCTTTTTGTAGACCATGAAGACTAACTGAAAATCAGTTTAGAACTGGTTTAGTGCTTTGTACTAGATCATATTCATCTATCTGCATTTTCAAAAGGAAATATGGGGAAATTAACAAATATAAGTTACCATTTGAAGTTACCCAGAAATAAAATATACATTTTAGTGGATATGGATTTTTTTTATTGTTACTCAGTTATATCCTTCTATAAAGCTACTCCATCTTAACAGTATGATCTGATAACCTTTGGAGACAAAATTAATTCTTGTAGTCAACTCAGCTATCACTCATTAAATAAATGTTTCAATGCTCTAAAAGTTAACCTAAGCCTGAAAAAAATGAACTCAATCTTCAATTTACTCCTCAGGGTATACTTTAAGAACTAGGAGAATCACATTAATTTAGCTTGCTCTACTAGATACTTCTATATTAGGACACTGGAATTCTATTCTTATTCCTAACTTTTCTAAGTGACCTCCAAAAGTAACCCTTTAAAATACATCATAGGATCATATATCTAAAGTTGGACAAGAGCTCAGAAGCCATCTTCTCCAATATCCTCATTTTACAAATAAGAACACCAAGACCCAGAGAAATGAAGTGACTTGCCCAAATTGAACTGCCTTTATATATACTCAGGTGCAAAAATAATATGCTGGCTAATTTCAATATTATTTATAGACAAGTCTTCTGCAGTACAGAACTAATATGCTGTTCAAGAAAACACGACTATTTCAGTAAAGTTTATGATAAAATAATTGCAACTCTTTCAAAAGAACAAAGTTCTGTTTTTAAGAATTAGTGTTGCTTACTGGAACATAATACAGACTTTGGATTATTTTCATCCAATAGGAAAATGAGCACCTTACTCAATCTTAAAATTGGTTCTCTTCTTAAAAATATCAGATTTGTTTCATATTCTCTAAGAAAAAAACTAATAACTGAATCCACAATTTTGTATCTTAGAAAAGAAATATGAGATTATAATTATATAGTAAGGTCAAAAATTTCAAATAGCCACAAAAGCACAATATCAATACTAACATTGTAAAAGTAGTGCTTTTCAGGACGAAAGACTATATTAATTAAATGATTATATTTACTTCTTCAAATTAACTTATGAGGTACAAAAGTATTCGATAAGGGATTTAATAAAAGTAATCTTGCAGTATTTTGTGGCCATAAATAAAGATAAAGGATGCTTTTTTACTCTTCTCTAACAAGTGACACGTCAATATAACCAATAATTTGTACAGAAGGTCAACAATATGGAGAGTACAAAAAACTGAAGTTCATTCCCTTCAATTGGAAGGTTGGAGTTGTCTGGAAATGCTAGGTGATAATACTTTTTTCCTAGTCAAAAATAAATTTTCCATGTTACTAAATAACTTTCAGGTTCCCTTCAGAAGTTCTCATGCATCTAGCTCAAAAATATTATTTTTTAGACAGAAATTTATGATAAATTTACAACCATTTATCTAGATCTACATGCTATTTCAGGTAGCCCTTATATATCATGCATTCTTCTTGTCTTATTTTAAACAAAGCCATTATAATACAGTTTTAGAAGTGCAAAGGAAGCAGGTGGGAGAAGAAGGAGTTGGAGAAAAGTGGAATTTGGATTTTCAAGATATAATGTACCTCCAATAGGAAAAATTATTGTGGTTTTTTAATTTTTAATAACATAAGAGGAAAAAAATGTTAATGTTAAAAAGTAAAGTATTCTCTTATCTTTGTCATATTAATTCAAATGTTCAAAAGTCAAGGAACAGAAATACTGTTATTATGATTTAATTACCTGCATATTCATAAAACCAAGCCAGGCACTTCTTGCTTGAAAAATGCTCCTCTCCACTTATTAGTTTAGCAGGGACTTGTGATCTGCAATAGCTTAAAAAAAATACACACACAAAGAAGACTAAAATGTTATTTTTTCTGAACCCTTTAAAAATATGTATAATTTCCATCTAAATCCAACTAATTCAATTTAAACTAACTGTTGTAATAATCTATATAATTTGTTGTAGTAGAGAAAAACTGAATTTTACCATTAACAATTTGACATAGCCTAAATCAAATAATTTTTGGCTAACAAAATCAAAATATCTTTATGGAAAATACCATTTATTATCAAATTTCAAAAAAAAATAAAGATTTCAAGCGGGGTAATCTAGTGGACAAAATAAGATTTGTCACTGGAAATTTTTGAATCCCAATCTTATTGCTAAAGTACCATGCATTTTACAAGGATAATTCTATTTGCCAAAGTATCTATTTCATGCAAAAATTAATAAATGTTCCAAACACATTCTGGTAACAAAATTCTACATACTTACATATTATATATATATATATATATATATATATATATATATATATATATATATATATATATATATATATATATATATATTGCATCAAAGTGTCTTTCTAATTTCACCCTACCCCCTGAAAAAATTAAAGGATTATGCATAATCTACTTAGGCACAAATTATTTTTAAAATGTGTTATGTTCACACAAATAACCTCAGCAATAACAGACTCTGCTCCTTCACCGATCCTACCTTAATACAGTTCAAAGAGCCTCTTTACCTCAAAATACTATGGAAATAGTAAAAACTTAAAACATGACAAGATCTATAGTCACAGATCTTTCAAAGGAGGGATTCAGAAAGAGACATTAGTCATGGTTTATCACTCAAAATGAAGACTTGAGAAAGATTAGTTTGAGGAATTGAAACTTTGCTCAGCTTTCCATGCAAACTTATTGAATTCAGGATAAATGTAAATCTAAATAAAGCATAAAAAATACAGAAAAAAAAGTAAAAATGTAGAAAAAAAACAAACGATCAATATAGATGTCATTGAGATATTCAGCTCACTGAATAAATAGCTAAATTAGTGCTAATCAAGTATAATGGTACTAATAAGAATACCTTCTTATTAGGAGACGTTTAAAACTACGCAAGTTCCTAAATATCTTTAATGGCAGATTAAGTTGCCTAGATGTCAGTCACATGCCAGGAAGCAGTTTTAATGTGTGTTCATTAAACATGGAGCACAAGAATAGCATTCAGTCAAATTGCAGAATGAGGTAGCAATAATCACCTCATTAAGGCAGCAACGTGGAAACTAAAGTGTCACTGATCGATTTAATGAGCAAAGAAATACTCTTAGTTTCTTTAATAAGTGACAGTAGAAAGAAATGGGGGTCTGTCAGGAAGGAAGGGTTGAATGAAAGGGGTCCTCATAGCTGCCAGTGTTGCTCCTAAAGGACTAGGATGTTCCCCAACCTGCCACTCGCTGAGCCTGCGCAAGGTCATGCGGGCCCGGCCCCGGCCCCGGCCCCCCGCGGCCCCGGCCCCGGCCCCGGCCCCCCGCGGCCCCGGGCGCGCTGCAAGGGCATCACAAGCGCTCCGGGGCCGCGCCTCGGGCTGGGCTTTGTCCTTTCCCCTCGCTAGAGGATGCGGGGGACGCCTCTGGGGCGGGCTGCTCATCTTTCTAACAAGCGCCAGCCCAGGCCGCACGCAGGGGCCCGGGGTGGAGGCGGGCAGGGCTTTTGGGCACGGCGCAGGTGAGCCGAGCGCGAGGGCACGGGCTGGGCGGTGGAGGCTGGCAGGGGCAGGGGCAGCGGCCCCCGCGGCGCCCTCCCCGCCCCCACCCGGAGCGGGGCCTCGGGGCTCTGCGCGCTCCCGCGGAGGCGCGGAGGCCCGGGGCCTTCCTTCCCCTGGGCGCTCCCGCCCGCCGGGGCCCGAGCCTGCGCAGGGGCCGCCGAGGCGCTACCTGGAGATTTTACACTTCTTGAGGCCTCCGTCTTCCGCCACCGCCGCGGCCGCCCCGGAGGATTTTCTCTTCTTCTTCACCGGCATCTTCCGCCCTCCCCCGCGGGGCGGGCAGGGGCGCGGAGCCGGCGGGGGGAGGAGGAGCCGAGCGCCGGCCCCGGGGCCCCCGACACGGCAGGCGGAGGCGCGCAGACGCCAGCCCGGCCCGGCCCCTCCGGAGCCGCCCGCGCCGCCGCCGCCGCCGCCGCCGCCGCCGCCTCTCGGCTCAGCCTCCGCCGCTCCGGCTCCGGCCGCGGACTCCGGGAGCGGGAGGCTCCGCACGACCCGGACACTAATGCGGGCGGGAGGAAGTGACAGCAGCGGCGGAACGGGTCACCCGCGGGGGGCGGGGCGCGGCGAGGCCCCGCCTCCGGGGGCGGGGCCTCCGCGCACGTGTTCTCCGGCCCTTCTCCACGAGGGGGAGAGGCCCGGGCGGCTTGACACCAGGCCCGGCCTGTCACAAGCCAGGGCCGGCCTCAGTTACCGCACAATGACGGCACGGGCTGCCCCCGGCGAGGGCCGTCCATCAAGCCCGAGCCGCCGAGCGCCCCCTGCCGGGGAGCCCCGCGGAAAGCCCGGGCCCTGAGCGTTCCCTTCCCCGGCCCTTCGGCGGCGGCCCCTCCCGCCCTCTTTGACCACAGACTTTCCCCGAGAGATGCCGCTTTGTTCCAGGTTTAGGACACGACGCTCCTCACGGGAATTTCAAGTATTTGGAAATAGAGGAGAAAACATTTGGCTCAGGCAGTCGGATCTCCAAATTAGGCTCCACGGCGTCTGGCTGATTCCCTGAGTGGATCGAGCTGGATCTATCTGGTGCGATTGTTTTCTCTGTCCACCTCTGCGGTCCCACTTTCCGTTTCCACTTACTCCCTACAATAGCAGGCTCACAGTTACAGAACAAGGTGATGACATTATCTCTTAACGTTCATTTCAATTTTAAGGGCCCTGGTCTTTTAAAGACCATTCGCTGCAGTGTTTTTCCTGAGATATTAAATGGTCTTTCATTCATTTAGTCCCTCCGAGGTGCCGAATGAATCTCAAAAGATAGTTCCTGTTCCCAGAGGGATTTCACTTGAGAAAAATAATGGGAAGGACTCATTGAGGCAACTGAGGCAGCATTTCCTCAGAATGCAGATAGGCAATATCAGGAATTAGCAAATTGTACTTGGGATGTGCGGAAAAGATAATACAGAATAATTAAGGTTTACGTACCTATTCCTATGACTTTCAACAGAAACTGTCAACCAGAACCCCACCACTTTCATAACTCAAAGGGTACCACAAATACATAAAGGAAAAATGTTATCTCATTGTTCTTTTTTTTCCTGTTCTATTATGTATGTTGTTCTGTAACAAATTATAAAAGAAAATAAAATATTTTGAAAAAGAAACCTAAACAAAAAAACATTATTTACAGCAATGGATATACCACATACAGAGTGATAGGCAGAGACTAGGCACCCAATTGGCGTGTGATCACTGATAGACCCTTTAGCCTTTGGAGGGAAGGGGAGAGTTATCCGCAGGAGTAAATACCTGTTAAAAATACTTTTGTATCAGTCCTGGGACAACCAAAAATAGTAACTTAAAATGTGTTAATTTAAATATCTTTATTTAGTTTTTCTTCTTTACACCTCTATGAGATAGAGCATCTTCACTGAAAAGAAAAGAAACAAATGTCAAGTGATTAATAAAAACCTGATATAATTAGTCTATTGTAAAATAGAGTCCAAAGCATGAGTCTCAGTTCCAATTAAATGTTCATTTCAGTGTGCAAGTTCTGCAGAAATGTTAATGTTTTAAAAACGTCTGTGAAATCCTTTTACAAAATATTGATGAAACATACACATAAACACAGGGTATAGAAAACTATAAAGGAATCCTAAAATAAACCATTTTCTTCAATTTTATTTAAAATATAGTCCTTAAAATACAAAAGGGGAGGGAAAAGATGCTTTTGTTCTCCATTTAATTTGAACCTGTATCCCATGGGAATTATAATTTTGCAAAGTGGCCTTAGAAGGTGCATAGAAAATACGTTGTTTAAGCACCAGATGCTTCTAGACACTAATCTGAAGCTATCCCACAAGAATGTTCAGGCACTAGATGTAGCAGACTTCTCTGACAATTATGACACTTTATCCCATTGTCCGAGAATGTTGGGAAAGTACCAAACTTTCTATAGAGAAAGAATGGCCTATCTTCTAGCTCTTCTCTCTGGTACCTTTATTCATCTAAACATATGGTTACTGTAGATTTACCCAACTGAAATCTCTCAAGCACCCATTTTTACCTGAAAACCTTACCTCCTTACTAAATTTTCACTGAGTCTTAGTCATGCTGACCCTGCTATAAACATGCTTGGTTACTATGTACATTGTTTTGTTCTTTGTATTAAAAAAATTGAAAATTATAATTTTAAAAAATAAATCTGAAAAACTGCACACCTGGAAGACCCAGACAGTATATAAATCATTCTGAATCCAGGAACCCTTGGGAAAGCATAACCTGACTTGTTTATTTATACAAGGATGCTCCTCCTCCTATAAGTAAGCAAAGAAGTATAGGAATCAAAACAGCCCCCAATTAATGTTTGATTTATGCTTCTCTTAGAGTTGGTCATTAAATGAAGACTCTAGAACAAGGACTTCTTGCTCTGTAAAGTTTGAAGATAGATCTGAGATCTATTATAGATTGGAGTTCTGGATGATTGGATCTTTTTCCATTTGGTGCCTTATTGTTAGGAGTGCTTTTCACTTTAGCTATCTTATTCCTTAGGGTACAGGGATATAGGGAAAAGAAGGTCAGAGATGGAGAGAAATTCCCTTTGTTTTACTTGCTATTTTGCTTCCTCTGTCCTTGAAGCTTTGTTTGTACTTTAGTTCAGGTTTCCAGTGGCTGAATGTTATATTCCATCCCATTTGGGGTTTTCAGTTCTTGACTTTGTACATTACATCTTTCTCATCTGCTGCACCATCTCATCACTTTTGCTTGCATATTTTTTTCTCTTATCCTTCACTAATAGCTACTTCTTATAACAGGAGAGGAACAGAAAGAGTGAGGGGGACACTAAAAATGAGTAAATTCATTACCCTTCATTGCTTCCTGTTAGGTCTTTATGAAAGAAATATTAACTAACTTTTCTACTCAGGGACTAAGAAGAAGAATGATAATATCAAGAACAAAAATGCCACTCTCTAAAGACTTTTTTTTTTTGTCAAGGCAATGAATGGAGATAGGCAACTGAGTACTACAGGGTACTGTCACTTATCCCATATATGCTACCAAAGAGCAATTGATACTACTCAGAACATATTACTCTATAGTCATGGGAGCTTTACATAATGACTCACATGACTACATAATGACTATGGGGTAAAAAGGATGCATTCAAGGAAGACTAGCACCTCTTGTGGGGGAATACTGAGTCTTTTTCAGGGCTGTTTTCTAACTTTGATATCTACTTGAGCCACCTAACTCTCACCTGTGGCTCTAAGAAGTTGTAGCATGCACAATAGCCACACCCATGCTAATCATTTCAGCAGATGGACTAAACCAGGTGGAGGGTAACTAAAGGATCTCAAATCCATCTGTGAGTTAAGGGGTGTATCTACCCCAAGCATGTGAAGTCTTCCACTGGTGGAATGGGCAGATGAGAACACTTTGTTCCAATGGCCATGAAGGCAGCTGAAGCAGGTTCTATGGTGCTCTTAGACTTTGGTTTCCTCACTGAAAGCAGCAGTGGGATTCAGCAGCTCCCTGGGTGATGAGCAGTCCTTTTAAGGATGGAACTGCTCATCTCCTGGGGTGAGGAAGGATCTAGAAAAAGTGCCCTAAAAATTGTCTGCTTACCCAACCCTGGACTGATTACCTCAGTAGGTGGGGATTCCACCCTGAGGTCAAAACAAAAGTACAAAAACTTCTTCAAAGAGGATTCCACTAACTATCAATGCATGGAATGTGTACACACTCATAGACTGCACAAGGTCTAATAGACCTGAAAGATAAACAGTTCTTTTGGGTTTTGTTTTTGTTTTTGTTGTTGTTTTTTTTGTTTTTGCAAGACAAAAGGGTTAAGTCACTTGCCTAAGGTCACACAGCTAGGTAATCATTAAGTGTCTGAGGCTGGACTTGAGTTCAGATTGTCCTGACTTCAGGGCTGGTGCTCTATCCACTGCACTACCTAGTTGCCCTCAAACAGCTCTTGTTGCAAGACACCTCAACACGTATGTTATCCAAATAACAGCTCTGAGTGAAACTTGGCTGGCTAATGAAGGCCATGTTACTGAATTTGAAGTTAGATACATGTTTTCCTGGAGTGACTGCAGTGAAAGGGAACATTGTGAAGCTGGGGTTGGTCTTGCAGTCACCAAGCCTGTATACCTATCAAAAGGAGTGAATGACAGCCTCATGATAATGCAATCACCACTTGCAGGAAAATGCCATGCTACCATCATCAGTGCCTGTGTTTTCATCATGATGAATCCTGATGAAATCAAATAAAAAACTTGTGAAGACCTGGAGACCCTTATCATCAATGTATCAAAAGAAGACAAACTGATAATTCTGGGTGACTTTAATGCTAGAGTAGGCTCAGATTACCAGACGTGGCAGGGAGTCCTTGGAAACAGCAACAGCAATGGTTTCCTACTGAAGATTTGCTCATTTCATGACCTCATCACAAACACTCTCTTCTATTTACCTAAATGCAATAAAATTTCCTCAACACACCCTTGCAGCAAACACTGGCATCTAACAGACTATGTGATGCTGAAACAGAGACATAGATTTGCCAAAAAAGAATATTTTATGGAGAACTCACGCAGGGCAAGTGCTTACCAAGGAGTTAGAAGAAATGATACCAGGACACCCTGAAGGTCTCTCTTAAGAACACTGGAATTGATAGTATAGCATGTGAGACACTGGCACAGAACTGCCCAGCATGGCATGCCCTCATGAGCAAGGCAGAATTGAGAAACATAAGCTTAGAATAATCACCACAGTTGTTCACATGGACTATCTTTGCCTGACCTGTGGTAAAACATTCCAAACTCATATTGGTCTGATCAGTCACAGTCAAACAGTATAACTCATCTCTAACATAGTGATGTCATTTTGGTCTTCAATAATGAAGGACAAGAACCAACCAATCAATGTAATGACTGTTGACAAATGAGTGGGAAAAAACCCCTAGAACTCACATGTATAAAATTATTTATAGCAACTTTTTTTGTGGTGCAAATAATTTAAAATTGAGGGGGCATCCATCAATTGTGGAATATCTGAACAAGTTGTAGTATGTGAATGTCATGGAATACTATAGTTCTGTAAGAACTCATGAGCAGGCAGATTTCAGAAAATCTGGAGAGACTTACATGAACTGATGTTGAGTGAAGTGAGCAGAACCAGGAGAACATTTTGCACATTCTGTGACATCTACTATGATAGACTTAGCTCTTCTCAGTGATCATTTTCAAGAAAATATCATTCACATCTAGAGAAAGAAAAATAAAGTCTGAATGTAGACCAAATTTTTATTTATTAAAACTTTTTTATTTTGTTTTTTTCCTTTTTTGCTCTGATTCTTCTTTCATGACCAATATGGAAATATGTTTAACATGATTTTACATACATAACCTATATCAGATTATTTGCTGTTTTGGGGAGGGAAAGAAAAAATTTGGAACTTAGAACTATTGATGTTTTTATCAATTTAATGCATTCGAACATTAAATAGTTTAATTTTTTTTTTAAAAAAAGAACCCTGGAGACAGTAAGAAACAGATTTTACTTGCCCACAGATAGCCATAGATGGCTACAGATATCACCAAGATATATGGGCAAAAATAATTACTTCTGAAGTGTACTGTATACTTGGAGAATATAGGGAGCAGCAAGCTTCTAGAACATCTTTTCACAGACTTCTCTCTGGAAAGAAACAGCAAAACCATGTCATATATTGATGCTAACAGATCACTTCACAGGTAATCAGAGGGTAAACTCAACTTAAAAATTAGAAAGCTTCTACAGTTGCTAAAATATTGTGAGAAAAGTATTTCTAAGTATAGTATATGGACATATTTCCTATTTCCTTTCAGATCAGGCCAAAGCAAAGACTTTGAGCTTCTCAAAGAAATGTTGAACTGGTATTAAGAAATCTAGAACATAGTGTTTCTGGAGCACATAACTAACATGATGGAGGATTAGACATTTTCTCCATTCCTCATGAACTCTCAAAAGCTCCCTGAAATAGCAATTATTCTCAAGAAGTAAAACAACTGCAACTATCACCACAGGTCCAAACACCAAAAATCCTAGTAAGAAAATAGCCTGATAAATTAACAATAGAAAAGCCTAATCCCTAATACACTCCCTCTGCATCTTCTCCCCACCAGCCCTGATGAATTGGAAGCCTGGCATGACTCCACCCACTGATGTTCTCTGGGAACCATTCAGCAACTTCCTTGCTATTGCTGCAATTTCTATAATCATGCCCAGTCCTGGACCCTACCCCAGCAGCAGACCTCAATTCAGTTTCATGTCTTTGAGAAAGAAGTGGAGGCATGGGAAGCAGAAAGAATTTTAGCTTGGGGCCAGAGGGCTAATGTGTTATAGCAGCAGGCAGGCAGAAAGCTAAGGAACAGAGGGAACTAGGCAGGGCACCAGAATAAATGTGGCAGGGGAGGGGGGGGGAAGTAGTTACCAAACCTGGAGGAAAAGGGACTGACATCATGGTAGGGCCTCTTACATCCTTCCCAGACCCTGTCACTTGAGACAGGAACTGAGAAGCAGGCTATGAGATGAAGCCCCAAGGAAATCAAAGGAAAAAGAGTGAGTAAGTAAGAGATTTAGATTAATGATTTCAGGAAGACTGAAATTTAGTTAAAAATTTAAAGCATACAAAGATAAATCAACAGGAAAGAAATAAAAACAGAAAATAAAATGACCACCAAATCATCTAAATGAGTACAAAAAGTCTTTTTACAAGACAAAGGAAATTGTAGCAATACCTGACATGATAGAGGATCACAAAGAACATGAAACTTATCAAATGGCAAGCTTATTGTCTACAACAGAAATAATTAGAATAGAAAAAAAATTAATCCAGTGGTGACATCTCTCTAGAGAAATGAAAGAGATAATTGATTGAGAATACAAATGTATAGAAGTGAACTACAATCTTTAAGAAGAGAAGCAAAATGAAATAATGTTAAAAGAACATTATCTCAATGCAAGCAAAGCCCACTGTTTGAGTTAGGATATGTAGAAACAACATAAGGACACTAGACATCTAACTCAGAATAAAGCAATATTAGTGACAAAATGGAAGAAAATACAAATCTCTCTTAATTTTAAATACAAATAGATCAAACAATACAATAAAAGAAAAGAGAGTGAAATATTGGATAAGAGGACAAAACTCCACATCCTATTGTTTCTAAGAAATCTAACTAAAAATAATACAAAATTAAAATGAAAAATTGGAAGAAAATGTACCATGCCTAAGATAAATTTTTTTTAAAAAGAATTGAAATTATTCTATTAAATAAAGCAAAAACAAAAATTCAAAAAAGTAAATAAGGATTAATAAGAATACTACAATACACCGAATGGAATAATAGATGACAAACCAATATTATTTTTAAATTTGTATATGCCAAATGTCATAATGTCTTAATTCATAAAAAGAAAAATTAAATTAATTATGAAGAGATATAATATCACAAGAGCTGGAGATGGTATTATCCCTTTTTCAGATTGGGATAAATAAAATAAAAAAAGGTAAACAAAAGGAAAAATGTAGAATTGAATAAACTGCTGGAAAAACTAGAGTGAAAAGTCTAGAATATCTTCTACATGGGAATATACAATTTCCTCAGCACCACATGAAACTTTTATAAAAATTGACAAAATATTTGGGCAAAGATATTTTTCAAATATATATATTTTATTTATTTCTTCCTAAAGGATATGATTTCTCTCTCATCACATTCAACTTAGATCAATGCATACAATGAGAATGATGTAAAGACTAGCAAACTACCTTCTGTGGGGTGGGAGGGAGGGAAGCAAGGTTGGGGGAAAAATTATAAAACTCAAAATAAATAAAACCTTTCTAAAATTTAACATATTTATATATATATATATAAAAAAAAGCAGATATAATAAACATGCTTTTTAGACCATATTGTAACAAAAATAATAGTAGTTAGGGAGTGCAAAGAAAAGTGCATAAACCAAAATGGAGACTTAAAAATGAGTAGGCAAAGAAAAATCACAGTAATATCTAATAATTATGTGGAAAAAATTATAATGATGAAACATCACTTCTTGGAGGTAACTCAGTCTTGAGGGAGGGAAATTATATCTCTAAATATATATACACTAGAGAACAAAATAGAAAAGGGAAGTATCAGAAAATTAAATAGACATTTTGAAATATTCAAAAGTTAACACATAAAACTGAAATAAGCACAAAAGAGAGATTGAACATTAGAGAACAAGATATAATGAAACTCAAAAAGATAATAGAAATAATAAATAAAATTAAGAATTAGTTATTTGAAAAGACCAACAAGATTGTCAAATCTTTGGCCAATATGATTAAAGAGTATCAAAAATCAACCAACAAAATAGTATATAAACAAAGCAAATTCTCATCAATGCCAGAAGTGAAAAAAATCAAAACCTATTATGCAATTACATGCTTATAATAAAGCTAAAAAAATAAAAGAACTAGGGAAATACTTTCAGAAATATAAAATACCTAAATTAACAGAAGACCAAATAGATATTTTAAATAATATAATCTCAGAAAAAGAAATAGAATTAACTAAAAAAAAAATCAAAGAAAAATACCTCTGGAGCTGAAGACATAGGAGAATTTTTAGTATCAATATAACATTACATAAATTGTTTGCAAAAATTGAGAAAACTCTATTGGGTTCTTTTTATGAGTCAAGTATAGTTCTAGAACCTGTAACAGGGAAAGAAAACGCATAAGGGAAAGGGAAAAAACCATAGTCCAATATCATTAATGAATATTAATCCAAAATAAAAAATAAAATTCTGACCAACTCTAGCAATTTAGCCAATAAGTCATTCCCTGTGTCCAAATTAGGTTCATATCAAGAATTAAGAATGGTTCAATGTTAAGAAAACAACCAATATAATCTCATTGAAAACAAAAAAAAATCCACATTCACCTTATCAACTTGGTAGATGCAGAAGTCTTTGACAAATGCAAACCTTATTTGCACTAAAAACGCTGGAAAGTATAGACATAGACTTCTTTTTAAATTTAAAATGCTGGGGCAGCTAGGTGGCACACTGGATAGAGCACCAGCCCTGGAGTCAGGAGTACCTGAATTCAAATCTGGCCTCAGACACTTAATAATTACCTAGCTGTATGGCCTTGGGCAAGCCACTTAACCCCATTGCCTTGCAAAAACCAAAAAAAAAAAAAAAAAATTTAAAATGTCTCTGAAAATTATAAACAAGCATCGTATGCTATCAGAATACACTAGAAGTTTCCCATTAAATACAGGGGTAAAGCAATGATTACCATTCTCCTTGTTATTTGAAAAATATTATCAACCAATATGGCAAAAGAAATTTAGGGGGAAAGATAGTTAAGGAAAAGGCAAACTATCCCTATTTGTTAATGACATGATTGTTTAATTTGAAAATTCTTGTGAATTTGCAAAGATACTAATTGAAAAAAATCAATACTTTCAGCAAAGTTCAAGGCTACAAAATAAATCCATAAATATAACCATTTTTCTATGAAGTAATAATGAAATCCAAGAGACAATACTAAGAAGGAAAATGCTATCTAAAAATAAACATAAAATGCATAAACTATTTAGGTATCAATCTACCAAAATACACTTGATATATTCAATTACACAGAGCTCCAAAAAATAAAAAGCAATTTAAATAGCTGGGAGGAATACCAAGTGTTTATTGTCAAGCTATTTAAATATAATAAAAATGACAATGTTTCTAAAGTTAGAGTTTTAGTGCTATACTAATTAGAGTATCAGTGGAATACTTTACAGAATTTGGTAAAATAATTAGAAAATCCATTTGGAAAAACAAAAAAATCTGGATCATTAGTTGAAGTAATGGAAAGAGTTAGAAATGACGGCGTAATAATACTTTCAGATCTCAAATTGTATTATAAAGCAACAGTAATAAAAAAAAATTTTTGTTGTCCAATTGTTTCAGTCATGTCTGACTTTTTGTAACCATGTTAGCAAAGATACCAAAGTGGTTTGCCATTTCTTTCTTTAGCTCATGTCATAGCTGGAGGGAAACAGAATTAATTGTTTTGACCAGGGTCACACAGATAGTAAGTGATCAATGATGAATTTGAATTCAGGTCTTCTAGCTCCAGCCATGGCACTTTATCCACTGTACCACCTAGTTTCCCAATCAAAGTCACTTGATATTGGTTTAAAAAAATAGAGAAATAGATCAATGGAACAGTTTAAACCCTGGAAGAATAAAAAAATAATAGAACTCAATAACTCAATGTTCAAAAAAATTCCCAAAATAAATAACTTGGGAAACAAATATCTAATTGATAAAATTTCCTGAAAAAAATTGGAAAGCATGGGTTTAGATCAATACCTTACACTATGTTTCATAGTAATTTCAAAATGGACATGTAAAAAATTTTTAAAAATATACTACAAAAATTAGAGAGGGCACAGATCATATGCCTTTAACAGTCAGAGATAAGGAAGATGTTCTTAATGAAACAAGGAATAGAAGAAATTATAAAAAGATAAAATGTTTCAATTATATTTTAGTTACATGAAATTTAAAATCTTCACAAACAATATTGATGCTTTTAGCATAAAAGGAAAATCCTTTAAAATAGGGAAATACTTATTTGTGATGTTTTTGCTACTTCAGACATATGAACAACTCATGAATACAGAGAAAACCAAAAGTTTTTTCAATTTTTAAAAGATCAAAGAGTGTGAATTAACAGGAATCAAAAGAATTGTAATTATTAGTAGCCATAAAAGAGATTGCTCCAAATCACTAATAATAAGTGAAATAAAAATCAAAATGACCTTGTGATTTCATATAGCATTAAACAAATTAAAGTTTAATTGTTATTCACAAGGTAATTTGGTTATTTTGCCAATCTGTCAATGTTTTTGTTTATTTGAGTGTAACAGTCTTTATTGCAAGCTAGGAACTGGCTGTCTTGAACTGAATGACCTACTTTTCTAAAGTCCTTTAAAATCATATTTAATTCCCATTTCTTCCCAGTTCAAGAAGAAAACCATTTCTGAATCAGAGGTGTAGGATGGTTTTTTTTTAATTATAGCATAGATCTAAATACAGGAGAATATTAACATAAAGGATTTGATTATGAATTGTGTAACATTTCCCAAAAATATTTTAGTATTTCAAAACAGATAAGGCAGAATATCTTCAAGTAATAATCGAAAATGTTCTAACTGGGGAAGGAGAGTATAAAACTGAGTTGAAACTATTCTGTTGCTTTTTACCTCTGGGACCATAAGTGGAAACATGTCTCAATCAATCAATCAAAAGACCTGAGACTAAGGGCAAAAAGTTTTTGAAAGTCATTGAATGAAATGAAATGATTCCAAACAGAAAATCTATTCCAGAAGGCTTGGCCTCCAGGTATTGTCTATAAATTTTAAGAGAGTTGAAAAGGAGAAGGAATTCCAGAAAATGGAGTGTGTAGCTTTCCAGCACAACTCTAAGGAGCAAAGGTAGATCTGAGCTGTGTTAAAAAAAAAAAAGGGGGGGGAGATAAAGTGGAGGGTCATTGGATCTGTAGACATTTTGGAGCAGAAGACCTAGACAGCAAGAGGTTGCAAGAAATTATCACCACTTTCCCAATTTACCCACCTACTATCTATTTAGTCATAGATACTATACATGTTTCAGCACCCAATGTTTCCAGGAAACTGATTTTTGCCTCATCAGTTAAGAATCCAGTGGTAACTATACAAATATAAAGTTAGACTGGGAGTTCAATCTCTTGAAACATTAGTAATTTTCCTAACAGAAGGCTCAAAGCAATTGTGACTGAACTTTAAACCTTTTGTTCAAAATAAATTCTCTAAAGCTGAAGACAAAGAAACCATGTATATTTAGGTGTCATTATATTGCTTCTTAGCATTAAAAGAACTAATTATAATAATAGGATTTTGAATGTAGTATCATCTTCTTTGCAGGTCTATGTAGATACTTGGTTTCCCCTCCAAGTATCCCATTGCTTTTCTTTTTAAAGGCCTCTTGATCAGTTTATAAGAATCTTTCCAAGTAAGTTTTTCCCAACCAATTTTAGGTAATATTCTATTCCTAGGATTGAGCCTAAATTCTAAACCATGCCCCAAATCCTAAATCTGTTCTTAGTCATCATCCTCATAGCCACCCTTTTATCTCCAAAATCTGATTTTTCTCTTTTAAGTCCTCAATCTTCAAAGCAATCCATAGCCATATGAAAAAATGCTCTAAATCATTAATTATTAAAGGAAATGCAAATTAAAGCTTCTCTGAGGTACCACCTCACACCTCTCAGATTGGCCAATATGACTAGGAAGGATAATGATTATCATTGGAAGGGTTGTGGGAAATCTGGGACACTATTACACTATTGGTGGAGCTGTGAACTCATCCAACCCTTCTGGAGAGCTATTTGGAACTACACCCAAAGGGCAACAAAAATGTGCATACCCTTTGACCTAGCAATACCACTACTGGGTCTATACCCTGAAGAGATGATGAAAAAGGGTAAAAATATTACTTGTACAAAAATATTTATAGCAGCCCTGTTTGTGGTGGCAAAGATTTGGAAATCCAGTAAATGCCCTTCAATTGGGGAATGCCTTAGCAAACTGTGGTATATGTATGTCATGGAACACTATTGTTCTATTAGAAATCAGGAGGGACAGGATTTCAGGGAAGCCTGGAGGGATTTGCATGAACTGAGGCTGAGTGAGATGAGCAGAACCAGAGAAACACTGTACACCCTAACAGCAACATGGGAGTGATGATCAACCTCGAAGGACTCGCTCATTCCATCAGTGCAACAATTGGGAACAATTTTGGGCTGTCTGCAAAGGAGAGTGCCATCTGTACCCAGATAAGGAGCTTTGGAGTTTGAACAAAGTTCAAGGACTATTCCCTTTAATTTAGAAAAAAAACCAGATATCTTATTGTCTGATCTTGTTACCTCTTAGACTTCTTGTCTCTTCTTTAAGGATATGATTTCTCTCTCATCACACCCAACTTGGATCAAGGTACAACATGGAAACAAAGTAGACTGGCAGATTGCTTTCCGTGGGGGGGGGGGGGGAGTAAGATTGGGGGGAATTGTAAAACTCAAATAATATCTTTAATAAAAATAAATTTAAAAAAAATTAAGTCCTCAATCTTTACTTAGCAATAGTGGTAAAAACACTGCCTATGCTTCTGAGGTCTTCAGTTTTTACTGAGGACTTCATAGTCCTTAGATTGGCTTCATGGGTAATGATCACCACATTTGAAAAAATCCTTCAAGGCTTCAAGTTTCTGATATATGCCCCAGAAATAGAAATCATATCTTTAATTATCTATATCTACCTCTGTAGTCCTTATGAGAAGTTCTCTTCCTTCTTACTCCAGAGGGTTTGTTGTTGTTGTTTTAGGTTTTTGCAAGGCAATGGTGTTAAGTGACTTGCCCAAGATCACACAGCTAGGTAATTAGTAAGTGTCTGAAGCTGGATTTGAACTCAGGACCTCCTGACTCCAGGGTCAGTGCTCTATTTACTGCACCATTTAGTTACCCCTACTCCAGAGTTTTCTAAACATAAAGGAACTCCCACAAGTCTCTCTGGGGGGGGGGAGAAATGGAGCACATATTTAATAGCCAAAATTATTGAATATTTTTGAGTACAATTCCTCCATAAATACATACACTTTTCCCCCATTAAAAACAAGTTCAAATCAAAGTAAAAAAAATAGCAAGACTAATACCATGGTAAATTTGTTTCAACTGAGAGCAAATGCGGCATAGTGATTATTTAAGTTGGCATGCACAAAAGAAGTCAAATTTGAGTCAGTGGGTATCAATAATCCCTTTGTAATTAATAAGTACATTTCAATTTGAAGGGGAAAAATCTACCATAACTGCTAAATAAGCTACTTAGTACAAGCTAAGACAAAGGAGACAAAATAGAAAAAATACAGAAATATAAAATTAAAAAATCAAAGATACAATACACTATAATCATAATTAGGAATGACAAATATTGTTATTTATGGAAAGGAAAGACTATTATATTATCTTTGTGTACACATTTAAAATGAAAATATAATGAAACTCTTGAAAGTATACATGTAGAATATGATTAGAAGACAAGAATTTTTCCAAAGGAAATTCTTTTCTTGTTGGGAATGGTAGTGTGGTAAAGTTTGTGTGTTTCAAAGTCCCCATATTGAAAGGATGTTTACCACATGTAGCATAAGTGTGTCATTATGTGACTGGAAAGAATACAGAATAGAGACATCTCTAGCTTTTCCTGCGCATAACCCCAAGCTCCAGTCCCTCTTTTCTTCCAAGAGACAGGAGATACTAGACTAGAATTATATCTATTTATTCCCTTAAATATTGCTAGTTTAGGGAATGTGATCAGATTCAATCTAACTTCTGATCACTATTTCAAAGATGGGAGTGGTGGTGAAAGAGGACCCCACATTTTAGATCCGAAGCTTGGCTCTTTTTCTACTTTGAACACACATAGCAATCAACCAAGAAATTCCTTTATCCAAATCTAAGCAAAACAAAAATCAGAGAAGGTAAACTTAGAAGAATAAATAACAGACAATATAGAGTGAAGGAGTTCTCCTAGTGGGAACAAAATAACTTAGTTCAACCACAAGAAAAAGTGGCCTGGAAGGGGCGGCTGGGTGGCGTAGTGGATAAAGCACCGGCCTTGGAGTCAGGAGTACCTGGGTTCAAATCCGGTCTCAGACACTTAATAATTACCTAGCTGTGTGGCCTTGGGCAAGCCACTTAACCCCATTAGCCTTGCAAAAAAAAAAAACTAAACTAAAAATAAGTGTCCTGGATCTCAACCAAAGGGAAATTTCTCAAGGTCTCTATTGTAGCAAGCTGTAGATAGAGATGTGATGATGGCTGTCAGTTCCTGTCATGTCATCATCTTCCCAGAATCTTTTTGTTTAGCAGCCTAAAATGGAATTGGCCTTGGGAAGGTGGAAGCCAGAAGCACTTGAAGTTACTACAGAACCTGATGCAACTGGAAGCTTGAAGAGAATTCAAAGACTATCTCAAGAAATGAAGAGGGCTGGAAGTCTCCAAAGTATAACTCCCATGTACTCCTTAAACATTTCTCCACCAATGAGCAGAGTCCCATATCACTGAGGCTTTTGAGACTGCAGTTATAGCAGCATACTCATATATTCTCTACTTCTGGGGAGACTGAATCTGGTTGCTCACTTGTTCTCAGGAGTTCTGATTTTCAGGTGGGCTACTGTCCATCTAGGATCTTCACTAATTTCTCCATCAAAATGGAAAATATTCAAGGATGGGAAGTAGAAGGGCCAGCTGACCTGGGTCAAAAATATAGGAGATCAAAACTTCTATGGTGATTGTCAGTGGTATCCGGGTTGTTATTAACCACAGTATTGGGAAGATAAGGAAATGGAGTAATTTTTAAAAATGCCTTTAATAAACAAAAAATAACTTTCAAGAGCCATCTTTGCCTTAAAAAAGAATCATATGCATTATATAAAGTTGCTTACAGAACAATTTAAAATCCTCATTCAATAAGAGAAATGTTGGCATTGTCTCCAGAAATTGATATGGTTAAAACAATACTCAGGCATTATATACAAGAGATCTTGGGATGGGTCCCATTGATGATATTTTGGAAATATTCTATATGTCTGAAAACTTTTGTGACTAATTAAGAAAATGAAATTTTCTATGTTGTATTGAATAAAATAACATATTTAGTTAAAGGTGCTATTTTGATTATATATGCATAATATATGGTGTTGGAGAAAATTTATAATATTTTAAACCTATTGATGGTAATTTTATAGCAAGAGAAATTTTCACTTTTTTAAAAAAGTAAATTTTTATATTTATGTTAGGTATTTATTTTATTTAAATTCATACTGTATAAATTTTTATAAAAAATAAATAGCAAGATTATATTGGACACTCTAAGTCATGTCCACTGTATGAAAATTCTTATATTGAGGATACAAAAAATGAATTTTATACATTTTTCAAGTTGTTCTAATGACAATCAACTTTGCAAAAAAAAAATCACCAAAAGGAACTTCTTACAAAATTCTGACAAAATGTGGGCAGAACATGGGGTACTTCTGTATTAATGAGAAAATATGACTTTCTGATTCAGAAGGACTATGAAGAGTGGTTGAGCTAAATGAGGAAATTGACATTTTAAAAATAGTAAAATTGAAAATGAAGCAAATTGAGTTTGTAAATTTTCTACTAAGAGTTGAGTATTTGGTAGATATTTTAAAAATCTGAGAACAATAAATAAATTAGTGCTTGAAGAGCAGTATTGTTTTTCTTTTTTTCCTTAATGCTATTTATCCTCAGCTTCCTTCAAGTAGTTCTCATAAGACAGTTCTCACTTTTTCACCTCCTTCAGTTGGGCATTGTTAGTTTCTTTTTGTTAATATCCACGCTAGTCTAATAGTTCCTTAATAAGTTTATTTTTCCAAATTGTCCTTATGTCATCTTTGCTTTCTTAGTCTATCCACCTGTAGAAATCATTAAAAAAGAAAGAAAACAAGCTAAATTAGCATCTCTATTTTGCTTTTGTGAAATTTGTGATGGTTCTTTTTCAGTGAGAAGGTAATCATTCTCATTCATGCCCTTATGGCTTTGTATTTTGAAACTTGATTGTTTAATTTTACTAATTTTTATTAAGAGGTCCCTTAGCAACTATCAAAAGGGGGGTCAAGTTGGCAATTAGTTAATCAACAAATATTCATTAATAAAGTTCAATAAAATGTAAAGCAATGTTTATTGATCAAGCATTGATAAAATACAAACATCTAGTAACTTGGAGTTGAAAAACTAAATTGATCAAAACAGTTTGTAAATTACACAATTGGAACAGAATTTCAGATTTTTAAAATACATATAAGTGGTTCTACCTCACACATCCATGAAATTTGTTGATGCACTAGTGTGTCAGACATAAGTTAATGAACATATTGGTTTCCAGTGAGCTAGAGAAAGTGTTTTGAAGGAGGCAGAGTAGAAGTGATTCATTGCCAACCATTAAGCAGTCTTTTGTCCCTGAACCTGTTAAGAATGACTCATCGACAGTCATTACTAAGAAAACTTCCTTCAATGTAGCAGAAACAAATGTGCTGAATAAAAATGGAAATAAAGGTAAAGCAGGGTCTCATTGTACTCTATATTAGGATGTGACCACCCACAGGCATATGTCCCAGTTTACTCACTGCTAAAACCTGCGTTTGCTGTTCAGTAGACACAGCAATCATGGTATCAACTTAGTTCTTTTTGGGTGGTGACTTTAGCCACATTAAAGAAACAAAACAAAACAAAACAAAACAAAACAAAACAAAACTTTCAATTAAACATGTGGGATATAAAGTAAAAGAAAAAGAAATAACTTTGAGGCAATGTCGAGCAATGAATAGAGTCTGATTTTGGAACCATAAAGACTATCACTCACATGTTCTTATGACTACAACTAGATACAGAATATTGCATTAAATCATTTAATTTCTTGTTTTTTCTAGTCCAGTGGTTCCAAACTTTTTTGATCACACACCCTTTTATTATAGAAGAAATTTTTGAGCACATCACACCAATATGGTTACTTATTTGCTAATTACATACATATAAATTTCAATTAATAATACATTATTAAACAGACCAAAAATAGAACTTAAAAAGGATGAATAATATAGTTTGCTAAGTCAGTAGGAAATTGGAGTTTATTGAGTAGGGAAGAGTAAAGAGGTCAAACAAGAGCTTTAGTAAACTCACTTTGGCAGTGGTCTAGAAAGAGACTTGGGATAGAGGACTAAGTTAGAGGCTAGTGAAGTCATCTAAGAGACAGGTGATAAGAGACTGGACTAAGATAATAGTTGTATTAAAGAGATAAGGGATCTTTTTTTGAGGAATGCTGTGGAGACAAGAAAAGGCAGTTGACTGAAGATGTGGATTGAGTAAAAGTGAAGAATTACAGCTGATCCTAAGGCTGTGAACCTGGGTCATTAGAAATGTTGATACCCTCAATGTTAATTGAAGTTTGGAAGAGGAGTGGTTTTGAGCAGAAGGAAAATGTAATGAGATATGCAGTGAGTTCTATGTATCATCCATGCTTACTCAATGTCACTCAAAATGAAAAGAGAAAAAGAACCCACTCAGGTGGGCACTTCCTCTATTCACAAGGTGATCTGGGAGTCCAGGGAGTGAGTTTGCTGGGAATTGAAGAGTTTTTCCCATTGATACCTACACAACTGCTGCTTTTGAATTAGTTATAACTGTTATAGAATTAGTTATAACTGTTATAATCGAGGTTCAAAAGGGATGATCCTGGAAGACTGCAGACTAGGCAGGAACAGAGTGGAGAGTGTTGAGAGATAAGGGTAAACTGGTTATTCTAGGTAGAAGCCCCAGCATTTGTTCTCGGAAAGTGAGATGCTCATTGTGGTCAAGCCATGACCTGCTCCAGGTCAGCCTTCACTTCAGAGACCACTGATCTTAGCATCTCCCTAAGACTATTAAGTTAGATATGAATTGCTGATCTGTATTAGTGGAGTGATTTTTCATATCAGACTTATCCACAAGCATGGTCTGTACCCAAAACAAAACAAAAACAAATAAAAAAATTGTATTCATCCTTCACCTCTAGCTGTCCCTCTCCTGGAAATTCTCAATTCTAGGGATATTCCATAATTGGATTCTTCTTCTCCTCCTGCTTCCAAGCTTCTGTAAGACACTGATAAAAGTCATAAGATCAAATTACTTTTATTTACTATAAATCTATGGTACATAAAATCCACAGGCACTACATATTGCAATGGTTTGTTCTTATTGACTCCCTATTTCCTTACTTTTAGCAACTATTCAAAGTCTCTTTCCTCTCTTTCATACACTTAAACATATTTCTACTCCCTATGCTTAAAGTCAATAATTTGGAGCACAGTTCCTCAAGCAATATATGCTTCTCCAGACTACAATAATGACACCAATGATTTTCTTCACTCCACTGCTTCTTTGAAGGGCACAGGTTCTTTCTCTCTCCTATGAAGCAGCAAAGATAAGTTTCCAAATAGAAAGTACTGGCTTCTAGTCTCATCTGGTTGCAGGCCAAGGAAAATGGGATTGGCTCTGGTTACAATTGGAATGGGTTTCTCAGCCTTTGACCAACTGGATCTGACCTCCAGAAAGATTTTCTGACTGAACAATGGAGCTGTCTGGTTTCCTGACCTAGATAAAACTCTCTCAGACTCTGGGTCCATATTGCAATGGGTTGTTCCACTTATGATTCTATAGAGTTCCTTCCTGGATGACTTAGACAAATTCATTTCAAATCAGACAAACCTCTGAAGACTTGGTTCAGTCAGAAACTACTAATATAAACAGACAGATTCATTGTCAAGAAGAGAGCTCTCTGTTTGCCTTTTCTGATGTTCTCCCAATTGTGATTTAGACTCCTTCTTTAAACCCTTATAATAACTCAGTTCAGTTTATTAAAGGACTAATAAACTGGGTAAGTTTGTGAATGAAGTCAGCTTCCTCTTTGCCTGTTCTAACTGAAAGTCGTCTTCAGGTCTACCCTGACAGAACCACTACTGCACCACCTGCCCTACCCTGGAGTTTAGGAAGTAACAAGTAGGGATTGATTGTGAGGGAAACTCACAATCAGCCTGTCTCCCTCCCTCTCATCCCCCTCAAGGATCTGAGTCAATTAAGCCTCTGTTCTTTTTGGTTTTTCCAACTACATGCAAAGATAGTTCTCAACAATTATCTTTTTTTGTAAGATTTTGATTTTCACATTTTTTCTCCCTCCCTCCCTTCTGTCCCACCTCACCCTGGCAGAAAGAAATCTAAAATAGATTTTATGTGAATATCTATAGTAAATGTATATCCATATTAATTATGTTGTGAAAGAAGAAGAATCAAATTGAAAAGAAAAAAACCTTAGAGAGAAAAAAACATAATACATAAGACAACTTTTAAAAATTTAAGATAATAAGCTTTGATCTGATTTTAAAATCCATTGTTTCTTCTCTGGACATGGATAGTATTTTTCCTTCACAAGTCTTAGAATTGACTTTGATTATTGTACTGCTAAAATGAGCAAGTCTATCACAGTTGATCACACACAATGTTGCTGTTAGTTTGTACAACATTCTTCTGGTTCTGCCCACTTCACTCATCATCAGTTCATGTAAGTTTTCCAGGTTATTCTGAAGCCCTGTCTCTTATGATTTTTTATAGAACAATAATGCTCCATCATATTCATATTCCACAATTTGTTCAGCTATTCCCCAACTGGTGGGCATTCCCTCAATTTCCAATTCTTTACCCCTTACAAAAAAAGAACTGCTATAAATATATTTGCACATGTGGGTTTTTAACCCTTTTATGTGATCTCTTTGAGAATGAGACCTTGTGGTAGTATTACTGGATCAAAGAATACGCAAAGCAGTGCACAGTTTTATTGACCTTTGGATGTAATTCCATATTACTCTCCAGAAAATTTGGATCAGTTGGCAACTCCACCAACAATGAATTAGTGTCCCAGTTTTCCCATATCCCTTCCAATATTGATCATTTTGCTCTTTAGTCATATTAGTCAGTCTGATAGGTGTGAGTTGGTACCTTAGAATTATTTTAAATTGCATTTCCCTTTTCGAAAATTAGAGTATTTTAAATATGATTATAGATAGCTTTAATTTTTTCATCTGAGAATTTCCTGTTCATAGCCTTTGACTATTTATTAATTGGAGAATGACTTTTATTCTTATAAATTTGACTCATTCTCTATATATTTAAGAATGAGTACTTTATCAGAAACACTAGTTATAAAAATACTTTCCCAACTTACTGCATTCCTTTTAATCTTGGTTGCATTGGTTTTGTGTAAAACCTTTTCAATTTAATGCAATCAAAATTATCCATTTTGCATTTTATAATGTTCTCTATCTTTCTTTGGCATAAACTACTTCCCTTTCTACAGATCTGATAAATAAACTACTCTTTGTTCTCCTAATTTGGTTATGGAATCACTTTTTATGTTTGCATCTGTTTCAACCTTATCTTGGTATAGGGGGCAAGATATTGGTCTATGTCTAGTTTCTTCCATACTATCTTCAATTTTTCCCAGTTGTTTTTATCAAATAGTGAGTTCTTATCCCAGAAGCTAGAGTCTTTGGGATTATCAAGCAGCAGATTACTATAATCATTTACTACTGTTTCTTTAACACCTAATCAATACCAAACAGTTTTGATGACTGATTAAGCTTCTGCTTTTTATGGAATTCAACCTCCTTTGTATGTAGGCATTGATGAGCTCAACAGCTTCTTGAGAATTTTTTAATCATAGAGGACTCAAAGGAGAAGGGTTTCCAAATATTCCCTATTATACTTTCCAATCCTTTGTGTAAATTGAACTCCTCCAATCAGATTTAGTCATCAGGTATAGATAAGCAACCATTGGTAAATTCCCACCTTATTTCTGATCAGTTCTCTTTTGCATCTTGTGGAGGACAGTTAGGGGGAAATATAAAAAAGCATTGATTAAACTCTTCATGAGTCCCCTCTTCAGTATGGATTATTATGCTCAGATCTATAGAATATGGCCTAAACCTTAGATTCCAAGGGATCACCATCAATACAGTCTCATCAGAACCAGATTTTTCCAATGTGTTCAGTGATTACAGTACTATTGATCAAGAATTGGAAAAAAATTCAGTCTTCCATCATTTTTATAAAAAAGCTGAAATATTTCCCAGCCACATTTTACTTATGACTATCTTTTTTAAAACCTTTATTACTTATCCAGTTTAATTTGCAAATGACATTTCCATAACAAATTGATTTTTTTTTTTTGCAAATTAGGTTTGGCCAGTTGCTAATATAAAAATGAACTCTTTATTGTGGAAGGTCCTAAAAAATGCAGGAGATAGAAGATTCAGTTCAAATCAATTCAACTAACAATTTGGTAAGCATTTACTATGTGTCATGCATTATGCTCTGAGGATAAAAGGCAAAATCAAAATATTTTCTGCATAGAAATAATTGCAAAGATTAATTCAACATTAAATTAAAAACAAATTAGTTCATCTAGATACTTAAAATCAGGATATACAAAAAAAATCTCAGTACCTTCATGAGCCTTTTTTAATAGATCATATAAATTAGTCATAAAGGCCTTTATTTATCAGATTTGATGTAGGGAGATAGAAAGATGTTAGAACCAGAAGAAGAGAATGTTACAGTTGAAAAAAACTTAGGAGGTCTTTTTGGTAAATTTATATGCTTATATGGGAATCCCTTCTACAATTTTATTTATTCCTGAAAAGTTGTCAACCAGTGAACATTTGGACACTTTCAATGTTGAGAAATCTTTTTACCACCTGAGGAAGGAATTGTATTTTAAATGGCTATAAAGATTTGGAAACTTTTACTCCTTTACATAGAACTAATTTGCCTCTCTCTGTAATCTCTACCCATTAACCTTAGTTCTGCCATCTAAAGTCAAAGTAAACAACTATACTCTTTCAACAATAAATATTTTTAAGTACTCTAGACTGGATTCAAGACATTAGAAAAAGAATCTTTCCCCTCAAACAGTTTACATTCTACTGGGGGGGGGATGTAATATGCAAACAGTAAGTTAAATATAAGTTTATAATTTGTGGAATAGTTTCCATCTGCATTGGTAAAAATAAGTTTTCTAACTGAGAATCACAGCTCTAGTTCTACCCACCCAACCAAATCCCAAAATAAGACTAATTAAACAGAGGAATGTTATTGATATAATAGTCAAATATTATTAAATAGTTAGGGCTCACTATTTCCTGGGAATTGTGCTAGGTACTGAGAATACAAATTAAAGCAAAAAAAGATAGAACCTGCCCTCAAGGAGTTTACATTCTAAAGGGAAATGATAACATATAACAGGAAACTGAAAATAGAGAAACACATTTCATTGGGACCTAAATGAGGAAATGTGAATCTCAGTTGTGAAAAGATCTTCCAGGATAAAATATTTTCTGGGGCAAGATGGAAAAATCCAGATGGCAGCCTGATACTTAACATAATTCAGGAAGCTTGGTCATTGATTTCATTGCTCTTAATGACTGAGGAAAGGGAGACAGGTACTCCACAAAAGTCCCTGGGGCTTCTTCATTATAGGGAAGGCCTAGGGATTAGAATCCCATGAGCCCTGTGTCTGAATTAAGGGTTACATAAGAAACTGCAAACTCAGTGGGTATAAGAAAGGAACAGTGGGGAGGAGTATAATGATGGCATCATAATCTTTTCGTCAACCGCAGAAAGCATTCTGAGAAGGAATAGAGCCTTTGGCCAGAGTAAGAACAAAGAAGGTCTTTCACTGAGGTAAGGATAAGGAAGAGATTTTGTGTGAGTAAATATGCAATGGCATCCCTGAACCCCTGGCAGAATCCTAACTACCCTGGGACCAGTGGAGTGGTAGATCTCAACACCACCCACCCAGATCAAGTTAAGATGGGAAATAATTATTACTCTCTATGCCTCTTTCATCCTAGCATCTCTACTTGAGTTTTTTTTTTTAGGTTTTTTGCAAGGCAAATGGGGTAAAGTAGCTTGCCCAAGGCCACACAGCTAGGTAATTATTAAGTGTCTGAGACCGGATTTGAACCTACTTGAGTTTTTCCAGGACTTGTTGACTCCATTGGTATCTGTAGGTTCTTTTAGTCATTTTTTGAAGTTCTTTCAGGATTAAACATTCCTCTTTATTTTCCTGTGAGATACCTTCTTGTTCTCTCAATTAAATTGATTTCTGGTTGTTGCACAGTATGTGAGTACAATTTTCCCTAAAAGGGGCTTGAGCCATATTTTCATATTTAAATTATATCAAACATCCTATAGAACTTAAGGAAACTAGGGGGAGGGGAGCAGACTTAGTGACATTTGTGGACCCTCAGGCCATTTTCATGGGACTCATTTAGAAAATAAAAGAAAGTATGTGGTTATCAATGGATGGCTAAGGATAATTAGTCATAAAGTTTCAGATTAAATCAAGTTTTCTGCATTAATAGTAAAATACCTAAATATCATTCAAATAAATATTTTACCATTGTGTATTTAAGTGTTATTGAATTTTTGTTTTCTTGTTGAAATGGCACTATATCCTTTGCTGAAGAGTTATTTTATACTATGGTGATATAATTTCAGTGAAGCACATCTAGGTTGACATTTAATTCATAATTGCATGTTGAAACAATTTTGTTGAGTTTTGAATAGCCACCATGTCTATTCAGGTAGAACTGTGTTCTGTAATGGGTTTAGATGTTCAATTATGATTACTGCTTTGCAGTAAACATAAAGGGATTTTATGATATGCAATGTTTATTTGGTAATTGTGATAGTGACAGTGGCAAAGTACCAAATAAGTCAAGTGATAAGGAAAACGAGAAAGCCATACCATTCTGTGAACTGGTATAGTACTCAAATGATCAATGGATATGTGATTGCACTAGGCTGATGTTCCTACTAGTTCTATAGAATGAAACCAATTATGTATGTGGGATTCCATCCATGACCACCCAGAAGGCCATGGTTGTTATTCAACATATTGGGCATGTTTCTTAATTTCTCCAGATATTTAAAGGCTAACAGTAGAGTACACTATCCTCTATCAACTGATTTTTTGATATCACTGTATTACCATTCTGTCTCCAATGACATACTTTGATTCTTCTTTTAGATTGCTTATTTATTATGTGCTACAACCTGTTCATACCCCTTCCTTTCAATTGTCTTCTCTATGATATCTTTTAATTTATTGAATAATGTTGGATTTAATGACTTCTAGACATATAACACCAACTATAGAAAATTATTATTAAGCAAATGGACCTTTATTTTAGGGAGATATTTGCTATGCTTAAAGGAACTTGGTCATTTCCTGAGAGGAAGCACTTGAAATTACTAAATCACTTCCCTCCCTTACTATTCCTTCCACTGTTAAACAGGAGATAATGGGTGAATTTAAGAACCTTCTGGAAAATTTAGGATAAATTGAGGATTATTTAAAGATCCTACTTAAGGACTTAAGTTAGTGACATGCCAAAAGATCCAGTAGCTAGTTCTGGGGGTTGGGGAAGGGAGTTAGTACTGTTACAAAGGTCTTAATATTGAAAACTATGAAATTTTTCATTTGAATGTTCCTACCTAGAGTATAATTTGTTTAGGACATGCAATATAGATAATGCACAAGTGTACTTATTTAGACCTCTAACTTGCCACTATAATAAAAGGGACTGCTTTAGAAATTAGTTATCAGGGCGGCTAGGTGGCATAGTGGATAAAGCACCAGCCTTGGAGTCAGGAGTACCTTGGTTCAAATCCGGTCTCAGACACTTAATAATTACCTAGCTGTGTGGCCTTGGGCAAGCCACTTAACCCCATTTGCCTTGCAAAAAAAACCCCTAAAAAAACCCCTAGAAATTAGTTATCAGAGGAACAGAGTCTGTGGGGAACATGGATCTTATCAGAACAACTAGTAGTTACTGCTTAATACAAGGCAGTGGTACAAAATGGAATGGCATATTTATATATACAAAGGACACTTTCTCAATACTCTCGGGAATGTAGAGTTAATACATTAAGTGAAGGAGACAGAGGAGAGCGAGAGAATGAGAGAGAGAGAGAGAGAGAGAGAGAGAGAGAGAGAGAGAGAGAGCGAACGCATTGGCCTTGTATGTCTCCAAGATAACATTTCAACACTCGGGGCTTAATTTAGAGCACATTGTGCCATTCTCAAGGACTCTCTGATCTGAGCAGAAAGCCCAATGGAGATAGAATGTAGCTTTTCTAGGATACATAGAAATGATACTTTCTTATCAACCAAGTTTTGGATGAGAGCCAGGCTTGTGTAATGATCTATGCTTAGCAAATTTGGAACTTGTAGGTGATGTGATGTGGAGAATTAACAACAGATCTTCACTCCACTGAGACAGGCTCAGCTCCAAAGGGTCATTAGATAAATAAGCAATGGTATCACGATCACCTTTGTTGTCAAGAACACTAACCAGAAAAAGGTCTTGCTACAAAGTCTTAGTGTCTAATGAAAAAGCATATCAGGAAGCTGATGGCAAATATCACATAAAAAAAGTCAAGATTGAGTAATTTTCCAGGTTACACTATAATCCCAGAGAATGGTCAGAGATTTGCAGAGCATACATTGCGAATACTTGCTATCTAGCTCTTCTTTTCTCTAGCATGAATTTTAATGAATGGTTACTTGACACTGAAGGTTCTTGGAGTTGTCAAAGTTAAATCAAGAAAAGCATCCCCCTTACCATTTCCTTCGTGTGAAGGATGAAATGATCAAGTCAAATCACAAATACATCAGTTTCTTTGCTTTTGACAGATGCAAAGTTCCAGCAGATGACTTAGTAGTTGAAGTCTCACATCACACATCCATTTCAGATTTGTTAAATATTTTCCAAACTTTTCATCTAATTCTTCTTTTTTCACAGAATATATAGTAAGTGCTTGATAAATGCTTGTTGCTTTTCAATGATTTGTGACATGTCTCTTATAAAATATATTTCTATTTCTCTATCTAATGATCCTCACCTAAATCTTCACTATCAATCACAATTTGATTTCCTGAATTTTGCCAGCTAAGAATGTTTTCTTGATATACATATAACAAATTTGTTACCACTTTTGTCTGTTTTTGTTTTGCACTAAATAGATCTTTCTAGAGCTATAGTCTAGTGACAAGTCCAATTATACAAAGTGCCAAAGACACCTACAAGTTATATTTTTATGTTAAATTAGGATCTTTTCTTCATTCTGTTTCTTATTCATATGTCATAATTTACATAAAACATTTAAGTTCATGGGTTTCATTATTCTTCTTGAACACTGTCTCCTTTGGGTCATCAATCATACATATTGTCATATTTGGAAGCTGTCTTGTCTTTTCCATAACATACCTGATAAATGGTCATTTGTTATTATTGTTGAGTCTTTGAACTGTGTCTGTCTCTTTGTGACCCCTTTTGGAATTTTCTTGGCAATTTCCGAAGTGGTTTGTCATTTCCTTCTCCAGTTCATTTTACATATGAGGAAATGAGGCAAACAGGGTTAAGTGACTTACCAGGATCACATGGATAATAAGTGTCTGAGGTTTCCTGATTCCAAAGATGGGGGAAACTCAATACTTCCTTAGATATCCCAATTCACTTTGGACAGCTCTATTTTTCTGCATTTCAAGTCTAAGTTTGCTTCTTTTTAAGCTTCTACTTATTGTTCATAGTTCTAATAATTTTGGACCCTCTTATTTTGGTATTTCAAAAGTATTTTTCTCTCACTGTCCAAGTGTTTCTTCCCCAAGGAACTCTCTTCACCAACTCTTCCCCCAGCAAGCAACAAGTCACAGTGCACTTAGTATTCTCTTCAATAATTCAGAGTTTTATCTCTTTGAGCAGTAAACCCAAGTTTGGGTAAAAACACAATTTAAAAATACATTTGCTATAAGCTTTGCTTAATGCTTAAAAAAAGTGGATTTTTTTTAAAATTATGAAGACTCATACTTGTGAGTCATATAATCTTCAAGATCCTGAACAGTTCTCCAGATGTATAGTATTACCCTGGCTTGGTCACCCACCCCTATCCTACAAGGAAAATAATTTTGGGGTTATTAGATTGTGAAAGAACCCAGCTATCTGATGAAAAATATCCCCCAGGGACCACCAGATTTATAATACTAATCTAGGATAGTTTCTTCCTCAATTAGGGGAAGGCACTTTCCTCTGGACTGTAATAGCTCACTTATTTAACATTTCCAAAGAAGGGCAAAGTCTGGAATTGCTGTTCCACTTTGTGCTCTGTCTCTTTTCCTGCTCTTCAGTTATGGCTTCCACTTAGTCTAGAAGCATATGTTTAGCTGGAGTGTATTGTTCATTGAAGGGGAATGAGGTCAATAAGGACCCAGGAGAATGTCTTAGTACACTGAGTACTTGTCTGTATATCTGTGAAGAATGCTAAAAATATTTATTATACTTTAAAAATTTTCCCAAATTCCTTTTAGTTTTAAAATAACCAGAAATTTTGCAGCAAATTTATAAAAATGTTAGAGTTAGCAGGGACTGCAGAGATAATTTTTTCAACTATCATTTTATAGATAGAATGACTGAGACCCAAAGACTTACTTGACCAAGGTCATACATAATTTTAGAGACAGAACAAGTACTTCTAGTTTTAAAATAACCAGAAATTTTGCAGCAAATTTATAAAATGTTAGAGTTAGCAGGGACTGTAGAGATAATTTTTTCAACTAGCATTTTATAGATAGAATGACTGAGACCCAAAGACTTACTTGACCAAGGTCACACATAATTTTAGTGGCATAACAAGTACTAAAACCAAGTTTACTAATGACTTTCTAATTCTAGTCTTTTTTTCCTCTATAGTATATCATTAAATTTGGAAAGCATAGAAGATATATAATGGATATTTTCCCTCTAGTTTCTTTGAACATAATTTCATTAATGTTGAATAAATAGTTTCATAATTAATTATTATCTACAGTAATTAAAACTGTTATATATGTGGTTGGGAGCAAGGAACTGCTTGTAAAATAGGAATTACCTCTTGACTATCTGTGCTCTAGATTCTTATCAAGCAACTCTGGAGGGGAGGCAAATGTTGCCAATTTTCTGATGTTCTATTAATTTCCATAACAATAGGCTGGTGATATCAAAGTATTATCATTTTATTACTGAATCTAGTCAAAGAAGATGCTAAGCTGTGAAGAAGAAAGCTGTTTAAACACATACACTCAGTCATTTTAGTATATAAATAAAAAGAGAAAAGCAAGCAGAAAAAATGACTCACTGAGTAAACTGCTTATATGAATATTCTTTATATTGACATTTAATGCAATGTGAAAATATTTCCCTTCTGTATTTAACATCACTGATGATGTATTTTTTAACAGTACAATGGAAGTACATTCATTTTAAATTCTAAGCAAGATTACTTTTGGAACACAAAAAGGTAAAACAGATTATGTTCAGTAAAGAGGGTAACTTCAAAGTATCCAAAAGAATTTTCAATTTCCAATGGAGAAAAACATTCACTGGGCATATATGCTGACATATTTTATTAAGCCTAAATTCTAAAGGAATCTTTACCCAAGAAGTAATTGGATGATGATGCAATCATTGTGATTTGAAGTAATCCTTTTGTGAGGTGTTAATTATAAAATTTTATACATTATAGTATAATAGAAAGTGTTACTTTTT
This sequence comes from Macrotis lagotis, assembly GCF_037893015.1. Classification (NCBI taxonomy): domain Eukaryota; kingdom Metazoa; phylum Chordata; class Mammalia; order Peramelemorphia; family Peramelidae; genus Macrotis; species Macrotis lagotis. Next base: position 776,403,472 of record NC_133658.1, read on the forward strand.
CAAAGTTATAGGAGAGAAATCATATAAATGTGGGGAGAAGAGTGTCTCAGAGCTGTACCCCCAATCATGAGTCTTATCAGACCCATTCTTATCAGGGACTACCTCTCTTTAATACCTGACAAAATTGCATCCATCTCACCTACTTCTTTCTACTAAAAACAGAATTATATTGGCTAATAGGATTGACAAACCTTTTTTATTCATTGATATCAGAAAAGATCTCGATTATTATTTATCAATCACTTGTTTCAGTCTTATATGACTCTTTGTGACCCCTTTTGGGAATTTCTTGACAAAGATACAGGAGTGGTTGACCATGTCTTTCTCCAACTCATTTTACAGATGAGGAACCTGAGGCAAACAAAGTTAACTGACTTGTTCAGAGTCACACAATTAGTACTTACTGCATTCTTCCTGACTCCAAGTCTGGCACTCAATCAACCCATTGTTGTGTTGACTTCAACTACTGTCTAAAGCTTTGCTTTTTTTTTTTTGCAAGGCAATGGGGTTAAGTGACTTGTCCAAGGTCTCATAGCTAGATGTATGAGTGTATTAAGTGTACGAGATAAGATTTGAACTCAGGTCCTCCTGACTCCAAAGCTGGTATTCTACACACTGTGCTTCCTAGCTGCCTCCATTTTGGGGGGAGGTTGCAAGACAATGCGGGTAAGTGATCTGCCCAAAGTCACACAGCTAGGTAATTATTAAGAGTCTGAGGTCACATTTGAACTCAAGTCCTCTTGTTTCCAGGGCCTGTGCTCTGTCCACTGCACATATAGTGATCCATAGCAAGTCTAGTTACTTCAGGGGTGTGGTTTCTGGGGGTACTAAATCCTCTATGAGCAATAATTGGTCTCACTCTACAATAATTTTTCAGATAATCTGGATGATATTTTTTTTACTTGCTCTTATCATCATCAATATTATTAAGACATGACTTCTTTTCTCAAAGAATGTATAATGTAGTTGGAAAACAAAATTAGCAAATATGTAACAAGAGCAAGTCAAGATAGAATATAATTCTGTGAAAACCTTTGTATCATCCTTAACTCTTCTTTAGCACCTCACCTCATATCCAACCTGTTGTTAACCTATTGTTCTACTTTTATAACATTATTTCCTATTCCTTTCCTCTTCTGATACTACAACCATTGTGGTACAGACTTTCATTATCTTATGCTTGGACTATTGCAAGAACTTGATATTTGGCCTCTGAGCCTAATTTCTTCCAGCTACAATTTATTCTCCACTCAGATTTCAAATTGATGTTCTTAAACCAGAGGTATGAGCTTGTTTCTTCTTTTTTCAATAAACTTCATTAGCTCCCTATTACTTCTAGTGCTAAATAGAAAAATCATCTGATTTTTGTAACCTGGACTCTTCCTAAATTTCTAGTCTCTTTTTTAAAAGATTTTATTTATTTTGAGTTTTACAATTTTTCCCCTAATCTTACTTCCTTCCCCCACCCCCCACAGAAGGCAATTTGCCAGTCTTTACGTGTTTCCATGGTATACATTAATCCAAATTGAATGTGATAAGAGAGAAATCATATCCTTAAGGAAGATCAGACAATAAGATATCAGATTTTTTTTCTAAATTAAAGGTAATAGTCCTTGGTTCAAATTCCACAGTTCTTTCTCTGGATACAGATGGCATTCTTCATTGCAGACAGCTCCAAATTGTCCCTGATTGTTACACTGATGGAATGAACAAGTCCATCAAGGTTGATCATCACCTCCATGTTGCTGTTAGGTTGTACAATGTTTTTCTGGTTCTGCTCATCTCACTCAGTGGATGATATTGTTAAATTTACCTTCACTCAAATGCCAATTGATGGAGATTAATCTTAAATGTTTCAGTTACTTATTGGGTTGTCCAGGTCCAAAATCCTTGAAATTGCTGGATTATGACTGTGGCCAGGTCTAGCAGGATTTATTTCTATCATGAAGCTGTGTTCTTAAGCCTTTATTTATTTTTTCTTTGGCACTGTTAGCTGTGTAGACACAGAGCTAAAATATTGTCTTAGGTGCTTTTCCTCCATTATTTTCTATTATATATATATATATGTACTTGCATACTGTCTCCCTCAGAAGAATGTAAATTCCTTGAAGTCAGGAGCTACCTTTTGCTTCTTTTGGTATCCCCAGAATTTAACACTTAATAAATGCTTATATATGGATAACTTGCAGCAAGCTCTGGGGCATTGCCTCTTCAATGAAATTCACATGAATGAATAAGAGATTGTATAATTTTTCACAATAGCCAAAGAAAATGGATAACAAAGAAAATGAATATTGATAACCTGTTGAGAGAGTCCATCTAAATAATGTCCTGGTTGAGCACCAAATGTGGGGAAGCAGAGAAAGGGCCTAGAATTGAATAGCAGGGAGAAATTGACTTTTTTGTATTTTAGAAAGTATGCAATACCTTCAATAATAATATTATCATTAATAATATTATTATTAATAATAATAATAACATACTTATATACATAATTGGGTAACTAGGTGGCACAATGAATAGAGAACAAGGCCTGGAGCAGGAAAACCTGAATTCAAATTTGGCCTCAGAGAACTTAGTAGCTGCATGACCCTGAGCAAGTCACTGTTTGCCTCAGTTTCCTCATTTATAAAATGAATTGGAGAAGGAAAGGGCAAATCACTCCAGGATCTTTGCCAAGAAAGCCCCCAAATGAGGTCAAGAAGAGTCAGACACAGACACAAATACAAACAATTGAGCAATAACATTATATGTAAATATGATGTCTTATAGTTTGCAGAGTGCTTTATATACATCCAGTGCTTAGCACAGTGCCTGGAGTTTAGTAGGTACTTAAAAATGTTTATTAATTAATTAGATTATATAATTTTAGCCTAAAACAGCCTTATGAAATAGGTGCTACCACTATTGTTGCAATTCTAATTTTGTGACTGGGGAAATTAAGGATCAGAGAGGTTGTGATTTACCCTTGATTACACAGTTAATGTCAGTGGTAGAATAGAGTTCATTTAGTAAGATGACAATCTCTTTGACAATGGTGAATATTTTTGCTAAGCATAACTTTCTTATAAATAATAAAATATCAGTAAAGATCAATAAGTAACAATAATAAGAATATAACATTAGAGAAAAGCTGTGAAATCTGTTCCATATTGTGTCTTTTTATTGTTTTCCTTCTAGTTCCATATATCAATACCTTTGGTATGATAGCTTAGTTGGGTTACATTATTAACTTTTTTTCAAATTTTTATTACTTGGATTCCTTTTGAAATCCTCTGTCATTTTTCTGAGTAATGTTATAAAAATGAGCTTTTGCTTTAAAATGCTATAGTCCTTGATTCCCATATCTCTCTCTGTGGCAAAGCAATCAAGTGTCTACCAGAAGAGTTTTGGTTTTCCTCTTTCATATTTTTAAATTGTTCCAAATCAGGGGTTTTTAACCTTTTCTGTGTCATGGACCACTTTGGCAATCTAATAGACCCTTTAATGAATTGTGCTTTGAAATTCATAAAATAAAATACATAAGATTATAAAGGAAATCAATAACATTGGGATAATTAACAAAAGATTAAAGTAATAAGTTCACAGAACCCAGATTAAGAACACCTGATCTAACATAGCACTTGGACTATCCCTGTCTCATTTGTGAGGACTCCAGAATAGTTATCTTAGGTTCTAGGGGCTTCATGATATAATGAAAGGACTTTGAATTTGGAGTTGGACTATCTGGATTCATAACCTGGCCCTGTTTAGTACCTGCCTAAGTTAACAAAAATCTTTAGGCCTGAGATCATTTTGAAAAAGCAGATAGACTAAAGAATCTCTTAAATTCCTTTCCTGTTCTAAATCCATTATATTAAGGTCTTCTGTGAGTCCACCTTATTTCTCTGTAAAATGAAGATGATAACTTTTATGGGGTTGATATAAGAATCATTTGTCAATCTATATTAATCATGTTGCAAAGTCCTAAGAATTTTAAATTTATTAAATAATATTATTGCTGTTATTGTTATTTACTCTGGACTACACCTCTAGAGGTCCTGGAGGAACTTAAGGAAATTTATCCCTTTAGTTTTCTAATATTTTTTTAGACTTTGAGCAACCTTGATTAGTAAGTAAACCAATAGATATGTAGGCAACCTAAATCTGGATTTGGCAGCCTAGGCATAGCCCTTAACTGAAGGGTCCCATTTACCATCTGGTTTTTGATATAGGAAATGTAGATGGTTATTGCATCACATATTGCACTCTCAGGGAAGGGGAGACCTGAAAGGTGCCCTGAGGACTAGATTTTAAGGTTCCTTTCTCTTTAATAATCTCAGCTCCACCTTTTACTTAGTCTTAAATTATTTATTGATGGTTTTTGTTATTATATCATATGCATTTCCTAAAACATTCCTCCCTTAAACTGCAAGATATTCCTTGAGGCAAAGATTTTTTTAAAGAGGTTTAAAACAGCAATTCAACAAAACCAAGCAATACATTGAATATGTTCGATGGAGTATGCAATACAACCTATAGTACCCTGCCCTCAACAATGAAGGGAAGCAGGTGAATTTCATCAATTCCTTTCTGAAGCCATGCCTGACCATAATAATTATATAGATTCAATTTCATTTTATTGAGTTTTTTCAATTTTATTGTATTTTTGCATATATTGTTCCTGTTTCTGCTTACTTTACTCTTCAGTAGCTCATATAAATCTTTCTATGCTTATCTGAATTGTTATATTCATCATTTCTTATGCCTTAGTGCCCCCTTCCCCCTTATATCATGTCATATGAGGATCATTTGAAAGAATTTTATGCTGGATCAGAACTTGTGGGGAAGGGGGAAATGATATATATCTTCCTGTATTTGAAATAAGGGGTACAGTGGGTCAGTATTATTCTACCTTGTCCAAGGGGGGGTAGAATTAGAATTAATGTGTAGACAAATTTTTGGTATGATGTGTAACCTGTATGTTATTCATTTTTGTATTCACACTAATTATTTTATCTAGGATTTTCTTTGATAATAATTATAATTTATCTGATTTGTCTTAAGCCCTTTCCTGAAAAATTTTAAAGAGAAATTTAATTGTTTCTGAGTAACAGACATAGCAAGAGCCATATTTTAAAAAAAGTAAAATTTTCTTTGGGACAGAATTGAAAAGCAAAGAAAAAAATAATTCACTACTTCATTTCTTAATGTATATAAACTCAACACTGATTCTGATCATGTTTGCCTATGAAATCAGTTTCTTTTGCACTGCCACCTCTAAAATGGAGATAGGAGGATTGTGGAAAAAGGGAAAAGTCTCTGGTCTAAATGGTCCAAAGACAATCTAATTTCAGACTAATTTGTCAGTCACTGTTTCTACAGACCGTTTTCTCCCCTCCATGTTCCCATTTTCTCAGGAAATGCATTGGGTTCTTGGATAATGCCGTTGGAGCCTTAGACATATCCCACTTAGTCTTCTCACTATCCTGTGTTTCCCAGTACGTAATCACCCAGTGCTATAGAAACACAGTCACATGAGACATAGAATTCTGGGAACTTCTCTCAGTGAGTAATTGCTTTCTGAATCCAGATATTCTGGAAAATAACGGTTCAATACTGACTATAAGAATAACAATAGCAGTTAACATTTATATAGCACTTATATAGCAGGCACTGTGATAAATGTTACACAATAATTATATCAGATATGAGGAATATCTTCCAAACAATTAGAGCTGTTCAAAAGTGAAAAGGTATTCAGTTCACCTCCCACAAGGAGGTTTTCCAGCAAACGATAGATAACTACTTAATTGGTATGTTGCTGAAGGAATTTTTGCTAGACTAGATAATCTCTGGGGTGTTTTTCAAATATGAGATTCTATAATTCTGAGATCTTATGATTATGGGATTCCATGAACTTTGCAAGAAGTAGTATATGCAAATGTCATATTTGCATATGTTTTTTCAAGTCTAGTAAGGTTTCCTGAATTTTGATCATCATACCACTCCCATTCTATACTTTTGCAGTTGATTTTTAAGTTAGTAGAGCCCTTTATGAATTCATTTTACTAGATTGTCAGCACCTTACATTTCAATGATTATAATAAACCTAAGAATAGTTCGAGCTTTTTAAAAGATATTTGTATCACACTACTGGCTTAAATAGATTTTGTGATCAACTAAAATCCCCAAGTATTTTTCACAAGCTAGGTATCCCCTATCCTAATCTTATTAAATTTATTTTTAACATGAAAGTCAACTTTTACTTTTATCTTGTCAAACCATTTTCTGTTGAAATTAATCATTCAATAAAACTAAAACCTTGCATATGTAGAGAACTTTTCTGTTTTAAAAACACTTCCAAAGTCACCACATTAGAACCCAGGTTGTGATCCCATTTCTCCCTTTCCAAAAAATTAAAATGACATTACTATGTCAATTCTGAGCTTTATGTTGAGCTGGAATCAGACTCCTCTTTTTCATGGGATGTTTGTGTAGGTTACACAGCTAGACCAGGTAATACTGGTTTGTTGCTTGTATTGACTGGAGGAATTTTCTTTACTTGCTATCTCCCCAGAAGACTGGTCTGCTATTAGCTCTAAAACTATTTTCTTCCACAATAATAGAAGGATGGGAGATTAGAAGGAAGAAGAATCCCACTCAAATGCCTTCATGAGGGTCAATTTCAGACCTAAGCCTTCTCACATGGTTTTTGGGTATCTAAATTTTGGATCTATCCCAGAACTACTGTGCTCTTGAAAGGAACAATCTAATTTCAGCCTAGACTTCTTAAGGAGTTCTGGGTTAGAATTTACATCCCACTTTCTTTCAGGACACATATGCCCAATTGAACAAGAGCTGAACTAGACTCTTAAGATGCTGGACAGATACATATTTGTCTTTCTTTTTTTTTTCATATATTTCTTTCTAATCAGAAAATTAACCTTTGAAAGCCCATCAATCTACTTCTGTCTTAGGGATAGTACTATGCTAGCACTCCTTATAATCCTATGCTATGAACTTTGCAATGTTAATGCTATTTATGGACTTAAACATATTGTGTCTAATACTGAATAAAGAAAGACAAGAAAAGCACAGAGATCATATCTCATTATACAGTAATGAATATTAACAAATTTATATATAATGCATTTATTATTCACAAAATGAAGCATATCTCAACAAAAATATATCTGAACACAAATATTAGGACTCAGTGCTTTTTTTTTTCGTAGGATTTAATATACTTCATTAGACATATATTGTTAAAACTATATAGTCTTAGATTTAAAAACAGATTAATTTGTTTTATGTCCCCAAATAGTTTGTTATTAAACATACTCTGAGGCAGGGTAGTACCATGGAATTACTTTTGCTTAGAGTCAAGTGATGAATTTGGACCTTGACTTTGCCATTTGTGACTTTCAGCAAGATACAACTTTTCAATCCTCCAATTTCTTCATTTGGAAAATTAAGGGATGGGATATATTGACCTGATAGGTTCCTACTAGCCTCAAATCTATAGTCTTTTTGCATATGAGATTTTACTTTGCAGTGTCTTTTTTTGAAGTTATAGCTACCCTTTATTTGCTTCAGTTAAACATATTTAGTAATTCTTTTTAGTTATTAAATTAACTAAAATCTTTTCCTTTTGCCAGTGTGGTATGGTGTTGTTTTTGATTCAGGAGACCTGGGCTAGTTTAAGCTTTGTCATTATCTATATGACCTTGGTTGAGTTGCTTTCCTCTCACTGGTTAGTCCTCAGTCTCCTCATCTGGGCTAGATCATGGATTTTTAGTTGTAACCTTAGAGGCCAACTAATCCAACCCTCTCATTTTCTAAGTGAGGAACCTGAAGTCAAGATTAAGTGACTTGCCAAGATCACACAGGTAGGATTTGAGATAAGATATGAAATAGATCTTTGTGACAGGATTCAAAACAATTATCTATTGCTTTTCCTACTCTACCCAAAATCGATTCTAAATTAAAAAATTCTATTATTCTGTTTAAATACATTTAGTGTTTCTGCCATAATGGATCTTGTTGATAATAGTCACATCAACTAATCATCGAGTATTATAAGGTATCTGCTATGTGACAGGCACCCTACTAGATGTTATAATGCCAAAAATGAGTAGCCTATGTCCTTGAGAGGGTTAATTCTATCATGGGAGACAAAAGGCACATTTGTTTTTGCAAAGAAAGGGCATTGGCATATGGAATCATCAAGAAAGTTTAAAGTGGCACTTGAAGCAAATTTTGAAGAAAAAAGTGATTTTAAGAAGTAGAAATGAGATGGGAATGCATGTCAGAAATGGTGAACAGTCAATGCAAAGGCAAAGGGATGGTGATTTTAGTGTCCTCTGTGAAGGACAGAAAGAAGTCCAATCTGTCAATCAACTAGCTTTTATTAAATATCTACTGTGCTAAGTATCATAGATATGAAGAAAGACAAAAGATCATCCTCGACCTCAAGAATTCACTGTCTAATACAGACAATATGCAATCAACTATGTATAAACAAGATGCATAAAGATAAATTAGAAATAATCAGATAAGAAAAGTATTCCACTCAAGAGGATTGAGAAAGCTTCTTGCAGGTAGGACTTTAGCTGAGACTTGAAGGAAGCTAGGATGGACAGAGTTCAAATATGGGGATCAGACAGTGAAAATTCTGAGGGTTAGGAAATGTTGTTTGAGGAGCAGCAAAAAGGATGATATCACTGCATTGCAGAATATGCAGTAGGATGTAAAGTGTCAGAAGATTGGAAGGTAAGAAGGCCAGGGTATGAAGGGCTCTGAATGTTTTTTTTTAAGATTTTTACAAGGTTAATGGGGTTAAGTGGCTTGCCTAAGGCCACACAGCTAGGTAATTATTAAGTGTCTGAGGTCGGATTTGAACTCAGGTATTCCTGACTCCAGGGCCAGTGCTCTTTCCACTGCCACCTAGCCGCCCCAGGGCTCTGAATGTTAAAACAATATTTTATATTTGAGCATGGATGTGAGAGGGAATCATTGGAATTTACTGGGATTGCCATGGTCAGATCTGCTTTAGGCAGATCATTGTGGCAGTTTCGTGGAGGATGGAGGAGAGATTTGTGAGAGGGGGCCAAAATAGTGGCCTTTTGCAATTATGCAGGTCTGACTAGATGAATGCCTTACTTAGGCAGTGTCAGTGTCAAAGGAGAGAAGGAAACATATAGGGAGAGTGAAAAGCAAGGGAATAAGCATTTATTAAATGTCTACTCTGTCAGGAATTGTTTAAGTACTTTGCAAATATTTTTTTTATTCTATGCCAACAACCCTGAAAGGTATTATGATCACCATTTTATTGTTGAGAAAACTGAGACAGAGGTTAATTTACTTGCCCAGAGTCACACAGTAAGTATTTGAGGATGGATTTGAATTCAGGTGTTCCTGATTCAGGTTGTTTTGTTCTATTCACAGCACCACCTGGCTCCTCTTTAGGGAAACATTTATAAGTCTTATTCATTCATTTTAGGTCTTGTTCATATTGAATGAAGCAATGCTCAACAAAAAATTAAGTCCTAACATAAATATTAGAATTCAGTGTTTATTAATAGCATTTACTTTATTAGGTAAATATTGTCAAAACTAAATAGTCCTATATTTTGATGTAACTTGATTTAAGTATTAATATTGTTCTTTTTATTAAATTCTACTCTGAGACGGTATGGTACCATGGAATGAGTGCTGGAGTTAGCAGTATAGTCTGGTGCTTGACTTGACCATTTGTGAACTTGACCAAATTACTTTTTTTCCTCGTTCCACTTAGAAGAGATGCTATGGAGGTAGAAATGACAGAAATTGGTAACAGACTGACTACAGAAGGTTAGAGAAAGTGAGGAATTGAGGATGATCCTAAGTTGAGAGCCTGAGTAATTAGAAAGATGTTGGTATATTCAGAAGAAATGAGTTAGGGAAAGGAGAGAGTTTGGGGGGACGTAGTTAAGTTTTGGACATATTAAGTTCTAAATCTAAATCCAGGATATTCACTAGGCAGTTGAAGATATGAGACTGAAGGTCAGAAGACAGATTAAGGAGAGACAAGTAAATCTGAGAATCATTAATATAGAGATAATAATCGAATTCATCAGAGCTGATGATATCACCAGTTTTACACTGTAATTATGGTTGAAGTTCAATGTGAGTGGAAATGAGTGGGACAGAAGAATTGACTAAAAGATATAGAGATCAAAAGTTCTTTGGAAATTATCTTTTTTAACCCTCTTATTTTAAATGTATTGGCTTACCTGAATTACACAAATACAAGGAAACTGAAAATTAGAGAAACAAAGGAACTCAGCTTCAGATCAAAAACTAGTAATACAACTGTGTGTGCATGTGTTGGTGGTGGCGGTGGTGCTGCTGCTGCTGCTGAAGAAACAAAAAGAATACAGAGGTCCATTCAATGGGGAGTGGCTAAACAAATCATGGTACAAGAAAAAAATGGAATATTATTACGCTGAAACAAACTAGAAATAAAATTAATACAGAGAAGAATGGACAAATTTTCATGAACTGATGCAAAAATTAAGTAATCAGAGCCAGGAAAATAGTATAGATGTGCAATGATTTTTATTTTTATTATTATTCTGCTATAGAAAAGCTTGTTTTAGTCCATAAATTAAAAACAAAAAATGTAAAAATAGACACAATAACTAGAGATGGAAAAACAAGCACAAACAGCCAAACATAAATGTTGGGAACTTAAAAAGAGAAAGTATCGTTTCTCCAAAAGATATGAGAAGCCACTCCCCCGCCCCTTTCAGCTCCTTTACAGGGGGGGATCAACTAGCATTGGCCAGTTTTACTACATCCCCCCCTTTTTTTAGTTTTTTTTTGCAAGGCAAATGGGGTTAAGTGGCTTGCCCACCCCCTTTTTTCTTAAATATTTTTGCCCCCTCTTCCTCAATTTATTAATTTCTCAGCACTTTCTCCTCTACCTCCCCTTATAGATCAGATTTTTTTCCATGCCTTGGCCAATTTTACTGAAAATTTCCCCCCCTTTTTCTTTAATATTTTTCTCAAATATTTTTGCTTCCTTCTTCCTCAATTTATTAATTTCTCAGGACTTTCTCCTTCACCTCCCCTCATAGATGAGATTTTTTTCGATGCATTGGCTAGATTTACTGACCCCCCCCTTCTTAAAAAAAAAAAGTTCTCTCTTATCAAGCCTGGCTCTTTGGAAATGGGGAGAGAAGGGTAAACGGGGAATTTTAAGTGTTGCTTTTTTAAAAGCGAGAAAACGATACCTGTATTTTAAATTAAAAGCGGGGAGTGCAACTTGATGACACGGGGCCTGGGTAGCTACCAAACATCAACTAAAGCGCCTACTCTGCGCGGGCCCTGTTTCCGGGCCTCTTATTGGTCCGTCCATCGTGCCGCACTGCGAGGAGAAGCCAACCGCGAACAGGACCCACATACGGGATACTGGAGCCAGAAGTTCCGCCTTTATGGAGGGCGGATGGGGGGCGAGTGGGGGCCGGGCCAGGCCGGCGACGGACCGCGGCGGAACCCCGAGGAGGAACTCCGAGGGAGTCGATCGGAGTCGTTTTCGGGCGCGCGCTCCAGAGGCGCTTTCTGCGCAGCCGCGGTGACCGGTCGCCATAGCGACGGCTCTAGGCAACCGCAAAGCTCAGGCCCCTCCAGTCCGGAGCCCGAGCCTCGGCCCAACTCGGAGGCGGCCCCCACGCTTTCCTCCCTCTCTCCCTCCCGCCCCGCCGGGATCATGGCGACCGGAGCGGGGGACATTCGGAAGCGTTTCGTCTTCACCACCATCCAGAACTACTTCGGGATGCCGGCGGAGCCCTGCGAGCAGAGCAGCCTGCACAACTGCGCCGAGGTCAACAACTTCCTGGACGACGGGAATCAGCTGCTCCTCCGGGCGCAGCGGCGGGAGGCCGGCATCTCCCTGGCCAACACGGTAGGCTCGGGTCCGCCTGGAGCCTCGGCGGCAGCCTCTCCTTCCCCGCTCCCGTGGGGCTGTGTAGCCCAGACGGGGACCGGCCGGTCCTCCGGTCCTGCCCCCTGGGCCACTTGCTTTCCGGTCCTGGACTGCACTCTCTCATTGGAGGGTCCTCGGGGACGCAGATGCATCTTAAAAGAGATTAAGTTCAGGATTTTGTCCGAGCTTGAAAATTGAGGCGTAGAAAGACTGGCTTTTTTCCAACCTGTTTATTCGGAACTCTAGTTTCTGCTCACTTTCACCAGAATTAGCATTTCCTTTGTTGTGGTTCCGTAGCATCTGCTCTGGGTGACCAGTGGACCTCACCGACTGTGGGGTGTTCTTGGCAAAGACACTGGAGGACTTTACCATTTCTTTCTCCAGTGGATAAACACGAGCTTTAAGTTACACTAGAACTTGGGTCTTTCTGGCTTCAGGCCTAATCCCATGTCCCCTGAACCTTTTGGCTACTCTAAAACCTAAATGTACTAGTAAAATACAAAAAGGCATCGGAGCATTTGTTAGGCGCGGATTCGCAGCCCCTAAGGCTCCCAGTGCAACCACCTCCCCCTGCTTTTCCCATCGGGATCCCGGTGTGGAAACTCCCTGCAGTAATGCAGATTGGCCCCGCCTCTGAAATTTACCGGGCTGTTTTGTTGCTACTTTGTAACTCTTGGAAGCTTGAGCCGGGCTGTTTTGTTGCTACTTTGTAACTCTTGGAAGCTTGAGCCAGCCTGTCCCAACGGGAGCCGCTCGTAGCCTCACCCTGGCCTTGAGGGGGGCTGGGAGCCTTTCCCGAGGCAGCCTGGATCCCGGGTGGGCCCCCGGGACTTTGGCGCCAGAGTTCAGGACTCTTGCTCTGTACCAGCCTTTACATCTCTCCCAGTAGCAGAGTTTACAGGATTGGGCAACAAATTCTGAACGTAATTTACGGTTTTAAAGGTTGCTAAGAAGTTCTCTAACCATCCTGTGATAGCCCTTAGTCAAAGACTGGACTAGACTGCAAGCCTGGCTCATATATTAATTCAAAATAGTTTGATTTTTAAAAAAAACATACGGCTTTTACTTATTATTTCCCCCCTCTACTCTTATAATTCAATAATAGCTAGCATTTATGTAGCTCTTTAAAGTTTGCAAGAAGCCCTTTCCAAATATTACCAGATTGCATCTTCATGGCAATCCTGAGAAGTATTATTATCCCCATTAATAACTGAGGGATATGCTCAGGGTTATACATTTAGCTAGTAAATGCCTCAGGCAAGATTTGAACTCATATCCTCCTGACTCTGGATTTTGACCTTTTCCTTTAAGTTGCTGTAAAATACTAACTTACATTTACATGTGGCCTTAAGGTTTACACCCCACCCTCCAGAATAAGTTAGAAAATGTTTTATGTTACATTTAGAGTCCTTTACAACCGACCTCGTCTTACCATTCCACTTTTCTTATCTTTTCTTTATTCTTTTCCTCTGGGATCCAGTTACACTAGTGGTCTTGCTGTAACTGGTATAGTTCCCTCCCTCCCTCCATCTTCCCAAACTGCCTCATCTTGGCACTGGCTGCACTCAGTGTCTTCAGCTCCACCTCCTGGCTTCCCTGGCCTCTTTCAAAAATCTTACTTTATTTTTAAAATAAATTTATTTTTCCAAGTACCTGAAAAATAGTTTTTTGACATTCATTTTTGTAACTTTTTTTAATGTTTTGTTGTCCTCTCATGTTTTTCCCTCATCCTTCACAACATGATTAATATGGAAATATAATTAATTTTGGATTAATATGGAAATATATTTAACATTATTAGAATATTCTTTGTTAAGGGGAAGGGAGAAAGAAGGAAGGGAGGGAGAAAAATGCTACAGGAAGGGAAAGGGAAGATACTCATCATTTATAGAACATCTACTATGTGCTAAGTTGTTTTTCAGATGTCTTCTTTGATCCTCTCAATAACCCTGAAAGGGAGATGCTTTATTATTATTATTATTATTATTATTATTATTATTGTTATTACACCCATTCAGGAAACTGAAGGAAATTCTGTATCTATAACTCTTAAGTATCTGAGACTGGATTTGAACTCATCTTCTTAACTCCAAACCCAGGGCTCTATCACTGCACCACCTTGTTGTTTTTAGGTGGGCAAGAGGCATTTTTCTGATCTTCTTTAATTTTTAGTGCTTTTCTACTGAGATTATGTTCCATTTATATTGCATATATATCTTAAGAGTATATGCATAATTATTTGCATGTTGTCCCTCTTTTACAATGTATTAACTTCAAGAGCAGGGGCCTTCTTTGTATCCTAGGCACTTGACACAATAAATAATAATAATAATAATTGCTTAATAAATGCTTTTTGATTGACAACCCTATGACATAGTACTGTTATTTTTACTATTATTATGGCCATTTTCAGGTTCATGATAACATGTATATATATCTTTTAATGTTAACCAAACATTTTACATACTATATTTCATTTATTGAGTGGCCCTTTGAGATAGGTAGTATCCCATTTTATAGATGAAAAAAATGAAGTTCATAGTCAGTAACTTGTGGAGCTGATATTTGAACCTAAGGTTCTTTGACTAGAAGTTCAATCCCCTTTCTGCTACAAAATAATTCAAATACACTTGAGCACAAGAGTGACATTATTAGATCTGGGCCAGTTAATTCTGATGGCCCTGTGGAACTTGTATTGGAGAGGGGAGAGGACTGGAAATGGGAACAATTAGATCACTAGAGTAGTTTAGGTAATGCAGAGTTGATTGTAGGATGGTGGCTGTCTGTCTTTGTGTGTGTGTGTGTGTGTGTGTGTGTGTGTGTGTAAAGAATGGAATATATATAAGATATATAATAGAGGTAGAACCAGAAAAAAAGAGCACAATGAAATTACAAAAGTAAAGTTACCAAGCCAAGGTACAAAATAATTGGAGAGGGCCAGGCAAGGAATGATACATCTGTGGTACTGTTAGTTATTTTTGTGATTTTTCAGTACCTTTTATGTAAGAACTGTTAATTATACACATTTATGCAGAAGTCAGTATTCAGAAAAGTGTCACTTAGATTGAAAATAAAAAATTAAAAACCTTTAAGCAGAGTTTAACAATGAAATTCAGGGGATAAAGATGAGTATGATATGTAAGAACAAATGGGAAGACAAGTTATTTGAAAAATGTTAAAAGACAGTGTTTACATTTAGGATTTTTATTTTATTGAATTTTTTGTTTTTTGCAAGGTAATGGGGTTAAGTGACTTGCCCAAGACCATATGGCTAGGTAATTATTAAATGCCTGAGGCAGACTTGAACTCAGGTCCTCCTGAATCCAGGGTGGGTACTCTAACCATGATGGTGCCACCTAGCTGCCCCTATTTTTAAACTTTAGTGTGGGGACTGAAGCACTTTTGGGAAGAAGGGAAAGAACCATGATTGCTTGATATAGTTACATTTTATGGAAGTGTTAGAAATCCTGTGAAACCCTCATAATTGACTTTTTCTATTGGCAGTGTTGTTACCATAATTCATTAGTAACCAACCTCTTCAATAAAAGGAGCACAATGGAACTGGTGGCATATAGCCTATGTTTTCTTTTTCTTGAGTTTAGCTAATGACTAAATCTTTAATTTAACTGGTTTCCTACCTTGTGTTAGGATAAAGCCAGGTTGAACTTTCAAGGTCTCTTCAAATCAAAGATTCTGTGATACAGAAACTCATTACCTTAATGTTAGAAAAAAGGCTTGACTGCCAACTTTGACTGCTGTTTCAAAACTTAAGGCTAAAGTGTACCCAGGAAATTTTATGGGGAAAAAGTGTTCTTGATTCTGTTTTCTTCAAAAAGGTGAGAGAAAGGAATACAATTCAACTACCATTTATTAAATGTTTATTTTGTTCAAGACATTAGGGTAGGTACTGAAAATAGAAATAGAAATGCAGAATATTTTCTGTCCTCAAGAAACTTGTAGTTGACTGGAAGGTTGCAGTGTCTACATACATAATTACAGTCCAAGGAAAATTGAGAAGGGAGAGATTACTAACAACAGTGGGAAGACTTCAGGGAGAGACCCTACCTGAACCTTGAAAGAAAAAAAAAAGGCTGCTGAGAGATGGAAAGAAAGCAGTGCAATTTGGGTCTGGGAACTAGCTTATGTGAACATATGGATATGGGAAATGGAATGTTGAATTCTGAGAAGATCTAATGATCCAGCAAGGGAACCAGATTCTGGACTTGACCGATGAAGGGTGCCATTGAAAGGTTTTGAGAGTCATAGAATTTGAGAGTTGAAAGAGATCCCAGAAAACTATACAAAAAGGTATATAAACTATCACATACCTAGTATAGGGTTGTCCAGACTTTGCTGGAAGGACCTCCAAGAAGAGGAACTCTATTCCACTTGAAAAACTTGAATTATTAGCAAGTTCTTGATATAAAAAGTCAGCCTAGGGGTGGCTAGGTGGTGCAGTGGATGGAACACCAGCCCTGGAGTAAGGAGTACCTGAGTTCAAATTTGGTCTCAAGACACTTAATAATTACCTAGCTGTGTGGCCTTGGGCAAGCCACTTAACCCCATTTGCCTTGCCCCCCCCCAAAAAAAAAGTCAACCTCTTTGCCTCTTCTACTCATTCCTTCTGGGCTCCTTTGGACCAGCCTGAGTTAATTTAAATCTACCTCCTGATGGTATACCTTAAAATTAATTTGAATACAGTTATCATGTACCTGAGTCCTGATCATGTTAAGATTTTTGAAATGATTTTCCTATGTCATGGATTCAAAACTGTTCACCATCCTATTTGCCCTCCTCTGGAATTTTCCAACTTATTAATATCCTTCTAAGAAGGTCCCCAAAGGGGAGAGTACAGTAGGATACACTGTTCCTGTGTTCTCTATCCTTCCTAATGCTAAAACTTGGACCTATGAAAGGTTAAATGCATTAGCATTTTGGCCTTCCCTATATAATAGACTCATGCTGTGCTTGAAGTCTAATGAAAACCCCAGACCCTTTTCAGAAACTTTGCTGCCTATTCATGCCTCTTCCATTTTTCATTGGAATTGGAATTTCATTCAGTGGAATTTATTTTTTTTACCCATATGCAAGATTTTATATTTTTAGTTATTGAATTTCATTTTATATTCAAGCTAGTACCTTAGTCTGGCCAGATGCTTTTGGATTCTTATTGTTGTCTTGTGTAATAGCTATCCCTTTCAGTTTTGTGTCATCTCCACATTTAATGAGCATACTATCTATGCTTTTATCTAGGTCAGTAACACATGTTAAACAGCATAGGGATGAGTACAGATCTGTGGAGTCCTAAACTGGAACCTTCTGTCATGTTGACAGCTATTCTTTGAGTCTGGCCATCCTACCAATTCAGAATCCATTTGATTTTATTATTGTGTGCAATCCATATCCTTCTATCTTGTACACAAGAATAATGTGAAATACTTTTTTTGATAACTTTGCAAGCTGTTAGTTTAGTTATCCTGTTGATTTGGTATGAATTGGAATGAATGGTGAACCCATATGGATTCTTTGTCATCAGTGTTTAATTTACCTTTCTAAATATTTGCTAGACATCGCTTGTTAAAATCCTCAGAGGACTTGAAGCCAAGTGCACTTAAGCACAAGAGTGACAGTATCAGATCTGTGTCAGATGATTTTGATGACTATGTGAAACTTGTATTGGAAAGGTTTGGAATCAGGGGGAACAATTAGGAAATTACCAGAGTAGTCTAGGTGATGCAGACCAGATTATAGGGTTGTGTTTGTGTGTGTGTGTGTGTGTGTGTGTATGAAGAGTGGAATATACATGAAAAATGTGGTAGAAGTAGAACCAGAAAAACTTGACAATTTCTTGAATTTGGGGGCTTGAAAGACAGATTATAAAATTACAAAGCTGAGTAATTGAGAGGAGGGAGGACTCCAGCGAGCTAGGGAAGTT
Organism: Macrotis lagotis; assembly: GCF_037893015.1. NCBI lineage: Eukaryota > Metazoa > Chordata > Mammalia > Peramelemorphia > Peramelidae > Macrotis > Macrotis lagotis. Next base: position 776,421,357 of record NC_133658.1, read on the forward strand.
CAGGTAGGATAGGGTAGAATGAATATGGTTTTAGAGATGTTGAGTTTGAGATGTCTGTGAGATAGCTAAAAAGAGCCATTCTATTGCAGCTGATAGTCATGGCTGGAATCTAGTCAGAGTTGAAGACTGGATATTTAGATTTGTGAATCATCTTTATAAAAATAAAACCTGGGCCTATGAAAGGTTAAAAAATATCCAAGGCATGATGTGGAAGGGTAAGAGAGCAGATGGGTTGGTAAAGAATCTTGGGGAGTATCAAGAAGCAGGAGAAGGGTGATGATCCAGAAAGGAGACTAAAGAGGAAAGGGCATAATCATGGAAACCAGGAAAAAAAGAGGGCCCAGGAGGAGGAGGCGGTAATCAGCAGTATTGAGACCTTGATCTGATCAAGGAGAATCAAGAAGGGTGAGAGCTGAGAAAAGGCTTTTGAATTCCATATTTAGTCAGTAAAACATAACATAAAGTAAATATTGTAAATTCAATTTTTTAAAAAATGTTATTTAAGGCAGTGGGGTTAAGTGACTTGCCCAAGGTCACACAGGTAGGCAATTATTAAGTGTCTGAGGCTGGATTTGAATTTTAAAATATGTACCTATGTCCAGTGGCTGGTATCAAAATCATGATCAAACCATGAGAGATTGCAGGGTTACCATGATCATTATTACAGGTTGTCTGCTCCCCTCACAATTGTCACGTAGTTTTAGAACTTTCAAAAGCATAGACTTTCATTTTGGTGGAAGAGAAAACTAAATTGATGGTGGGAACTGAACTACAAAAAACTTTTCCTTTGGACTTGCATATTTTTCAGATGCTGAAAAATGTACTATTAATTGTCCTACTTTAAAAAAGGCCTAATTTAAAGGAATCTAGTTTAATTCATGTGTCACCTTGATTAAAAAGTGTGAGGCATAAAATACCTTTTTAGGACATTTTGGAGGATAACTTTTATGTTCAGTTAAAATTCCATTTGTGTTGGAGAGAGATACTTTAATATCACAGTTCTATAGGAGACATGTTTTACTATAGCTTAATTGAAGTTATTTCAGAGGGGGCTGAAGCATTGAAACACAAGGAAAATAATATTAGAGGGACCTAGTATGAGAAGTGGCTGAATAGATCTTTCTCAGATGGCACTAGAAAGAAAAGAGTAAAATATAAAGTGAGGTAGATTTGTGGATGTTTCTGTGATGATATATTTCTGTCAATAGTGATACCAGCTTCATATCCAGGTCAGCCAGATGGTGACTGGGGCTTTCAGAAAGGGCTTTTCAAGGACTCCCCCTAGAATTCATAAGGTCAGGCTATTGTCAGAGATGTTCAGGCTCCAAGTAGACCATCATACTACAGGTGGAGCTCCAAAAGTTCAGACCTTCAACATCCTACTCACTTGAATTTCTTTGCAGAGCTCCTCCCCCTCTACCTAAACTCTGCTTATACTGATTTCCCTGATGGATAGAAAATTCCTACTTCCTTATTTGTCTGTCTGTGATCAAAGATCCTATTACTCACACACTGATGACTGTTTTTGTATTCCCTTCTATCCCTTTTCTTTCCCCAACCCCTGATACATTATTTAAAATGTACTAAGCCCTTCCACTGGTTTTTTGGAATTCCTATTTTATGATTAGCAAATTTTTCCTTCACTTTAGACTTCTTCCTCTACTGTTTCCTTCCATCTTCTGCCATTCACTAAGATCTGACTTACTGCATCCCAGGCCCCATCCTTTCCAGTGCCAGTCACACGTACTTTCATACTCTACTCAATGGTCCCATAGAGGAAATTAGAATATTCCTTGCTCCCTTTTGCTACTTCTACATTTTTCCTTTTACCACTATCATTCATTAACTTCTGGTGGTTGCCATCTTCCTATCCCTTGGACATTCTCATTCTTTTTCATTTAGTTCAGTATCTGCCTCACATTAATGTCTTTCCATTCCAACTTCTGTTCTTATACTAGAGGACTTCAGCATATAAATCATTGTTTTCTCACATACTCTAATCTCCCAGTTCATCAGCCTACTCAACTGCCATGATCTACTCTTCCTATTGCATAGATTCACATGAATATTTATTCCCTTCCATGATCAATAATGCTGAAATTCTTTTTTCCAGTCTTACTGTTTTATCCACATGTCCTTAAGCCTGTTTGTTTTTACTGTAATCTCTGATCTCTTGATCTTTCAGTATGTTCAATCAATTTTATTAATTTCTTCTTTGATTTTCAGAATTTCCTATATATTATTTAATTGGGGATTTTTAATTCATTCATTTTCTAGCTTTTTAAATTGAATTCCCAATTCAGTTGCTCTGTTTTATTCATGTTAGCATTTAGAGATTTAAAATTTCCCCTAAAAAGTGCTTTGATGGGCATCCCACAAATTTTGGTATGTTGTCTCACTTTTGTCAATCTCTTTGATGAAATTACTGATTGTTTCTATGATTTGTTGTTTGACCCACTTATTCTTAGAATTAGATTATTTAGTTTCCAATTAATCTAATTTTTTATCCTTTATTATATGTATTTTTTTTTGCACTATGACTTAAAAAAGATGCATTTAATATTTCTTCTATATTTGATGGTTTGATACATGGTTAATTTTTGTGTAGGGGCCAAATGTACCACTGAGCAAAAGGTATATTCCTTTAGGTATATCTAACTTTTCTAAGGTTAACTTTACTTAATTTTTTCTTATGTACTTTTTGATTAGTTTTTTTAGTTCTTAGAGGGATTGAGGTGTCCCCCACTAGTGTGATTTTACTCTCTATTTCTTCCTGTAATTCTGTTAACCTTTTCTAAGAATCTGGTTATTTTACCATTTGATGCATAAATGTTTATATTGATATTATTTCATTAGCAAAATGTTGTTTCCTTCTCTCTTTTAATCAGATTTGTTTTTGCTTCTGCTTTGTCTGAAGTCAGGGATTGCTAACCTTGTATTCCTTTTCAACTTCAGTTGAAGCATAATATATTCTTCTCCCCTTTTACCTTGTATTCTGTGTTCAAATGAGTTTTTTTGTAAACAACATATTATAGGATTCTGGTTTTTAATCCTCTTTGCTATTTGCTTTATTTTATTCACATGCACTGTTAGGATTACTGTTTTCCCCTCCATTCTATTTTTCCTCCTTTTATACTTTCTCTTCTTCTTTCACCCTGTCCTACTCCACCAGTGTTTTGCTTTTGACTACCATCTCCCTCGAACTTCCTTCCCTTCTATCAACATCCTTTCCCTTTCCTTTCTACTTTCCCCTCCTATTTCTATATAGGATAAGACTAACTGAGTGTGTATATTATTCCCTATTTGAGCCATATCTGGTGAGAGTAAGGTTCAAACAATGCTCACCCCCTCTCCCCCGCCCACTGTAATAGGACTTTTATGCCTCTTCTTGTGAGGTAATTCCCCTTTCTTCTAGTACAATCCCTTTTCTTCACCCCTCAATTTTTTTTTATCTCATCGCACCATCAACTTACACCCTTGTATGCTCCTTCTAATCAGCTTCCTGTGATGGGATGTAACAGTTTAACCCTATTGAATGATGTTGTTTTTTTTCTTTCCTGTTTACCCTTTTATGCTTCTTTGAATGTTAATTTGAAGCTCTAATTTTCTGTTCAGCTCTGGTCTTTTTGTCAGGAAAGTTTGAAAATCTATTTCATTGAATCTCCATCTTTTCCTCTGAAAGATCATGTTCATTTTTTTCGGGTAGTTAATTCGTCATTATGTTCTGATCTTTTTATTTAGTAGCTGCTAAATCCTGCGTAATGTTGACTGTAGCTTCTTGATATTTGAATTGTTTCTTTCTTGTAGGAGAGACAAACCTTTTCTGAAATCCTTCTAAATTATCTTAAGGTGAAAAATTGTTTTATTTCATCTTTTTTTTTTGTAGTTCTCTCATTCTAGAATCCATTTAGAGACTTGATTTAACTTTTTTCCCCCAAGGGAAATTGGGGAGATCTTAGCCAGCTTCCTGGCTTTTCTCTGTCATCTTGTCTCTGCATCACCTTCCCTCCCCCCTCCCCAGTATGTTTTATGGTCATCACTTCTGCCATAGCCATACTCTTCTCCCTTCCTCCTTAGTGAATCAGTCCAGTTGTATATTTTCCTCCCCTCTGAAGACCTAGAAACTAATCATCCTGAGAGATTTCATCAACTTTGGTGTTGTTTTTCAATTGTCTAAGTCATGTCCAACTCTTTGAGACTCCATTTGGGATTTTCTTGGTAAAGATACAGGAATGATTGGCCTTTTCCTTCTCCAGCTCATTTTACAGATGAGAGAACTGAGACAAACAAGGCTAAGTAATTTGCTCAGGGTCACACAACCAGTAAGTGTCAGAGGCCAAATTGAATTGAGGACTTCCTGATTCCAAGCCTGGGGCTCTACCCACTGTACCATCTATCTGCCCCTTTTGCCTTTGTATCTGACACATGGTAGGTGCTTAAACAATTGTTTATTGACTGATTGACTAGAGTCCCTTGTTTCTTAGTCCTTGTTCCTTGTATTCTTGGCTAGGATCATGTTTTGTGAAACCCTGAACTTGGATCATTCCTACCATCCATCTTCTTTCACTCCTATTTATGAAACGTTGAATGAAGTTGTAGGAAATCATGAGTACCTACTAGGTCCATTGCAGATTCATAATATTTTAATCTTATCTGGACCCTCATTTAATGGAGCATTTTTAAAAACTTCTCTCTAATTTATTTACTATCTACAGTGACTGTTCCAATTTTTTTTCCTTTCTTCAACCTTTTCAAGGTCATCCCCCCCCCTTTTCAGATGAAGATTGCATCATAATTACTAGGAAATGTAAAGTCATCCATGACCTCTCTCTGCTATACTCCTCCTCATAACCCTTTATATCATTTCCCACTATTTCCATCTTTATACTTCAATCCCTGCTGAGGAGGTATGCCTTCTCTCCAAGGATAGTCCCTCTATGTATGTGCCCTTGATTCTGATCCTTCTTTTCTTTTCTATCATATTGTTTTCACTATCATTCTTTTTCTTTCATTTTCACTTTTTTTCCAGCCTGCTGAATCTTTGCTGCTTATAAACATGCCTAAGTTTTCCCCATGGGAAAACTTGGGTTTGAACATTCCTACCAGTTCTTATCCTATTTTTTCCTTTTCTTAGGTAAACTTTTTTTTTTAAAGAAAGATTTTATTTTGAGTTTTACAATTTTACCCCCATTCTTGCTTCCTTCCTCCCACCCCCCACAGAAGACATTCTGTTAGTGTTGGTTCCATGGTTTACAATGATCTCAGTTGAATGTGATGACAGAGAAATCATATTTAGGTAAACTCTTTGAAAAAAAATTTTGTTTTTATGAAGTTCACTTTTCTCTTTTCTTGATATTTTGAATTCTGACCATATCAGCCAACTGGAACTTTTTTCCAAAACTGCCTGTGAAATAATTGCCAATATATTTTTTTCCAATATTTATCTTTTTTTAGATCCATACTGCTGGCCTTGTAGTTAGAACACTGGATCTGGGCTCTGAATACAAATGTGGCCTCAGACACTTCATAACCATGTGATCTCAATTATAAAATGAGGATCATAATAGCACCTATATCTCAGGGATGATGTGAGGATCAAATGAGGTAATATTTATAAATTGCACAGTGGATGGCACACAGTAGGCTTTTAATCAGTGGTTGCCTTCTTTCTTCCTGCTTGACCATCCTGGATGCTCTCCTCTTAGGGTTTCCTGCCAGTGCTCTTGCTTCTTTTCTTACCTTCCCCCGTCACTTTTCAGTTTTCTTTGCTGTTTCCTCAGCTATGTCATACTGAGTTTGTATCCCAAGGCATTTCCCCTGACTGCTGTTCTCTTCTATGTACTTTGTCTTGGTTACCTCATTAGCTCCTCATTAGTTTATCTTTATAACTGACTCTGGCATCTGTATGTCTTAGTTTGTCACTGGTCCTATAGACTCATATCCACCGCCTGCCTTGGAAACATTTCCTAATGAATATCCCTAGACATCTCCAACTTGAGTTGACCAGCATAGACCTTGTTGTTCGCCCCCCCCTTTGCACTTCCCCATTACTGTTACTTCTTTCACATATCTCATATATCCAATTAGTTACCTTGTTTTGTCATTTTCTCTTCTCCTCAGCTTCTCTGGAATTTGTCTCACATAACCAACCTCCTAGTCAGGATCTCATTGTCTTTTGCCTATCTCAGTAGATCTCTAAATGGTTTCCCTTCCCTGAGCCTTCCTATCTTCAATCCATTTTCCTCATAGCTGCCAAAGTGATTTTCTTGAAGTGAAGATCTTAAATTATGACCTCCCCCAGCCTTATATAAACTTTACTGTTTGTTACCTCTTGCCATGCACACTCTTGTTTGATGGTTGAAGTTCTTTACCATCTGGCTTCTTCCTTATGTATTACTTTCCTCTTCTACATCCATATTGATTTTCTTTCTGTTTCTCAATACACATCATTGATCTCCCATACTTCTTTGTATTTACTGTCCCTTATGCCTCTCCCTAATCTCCACCTTTTGGAAATTCTTGGCTTCAAAACTTACATCAAGTACCACTTGTTTCTGCAGGGACCCTTTTTATTCAAGATTATCTGATGTCTATCTTTAGTTGATCTTTCATATACTTGTATGTCTCCATTCCTTCCCTCTACCTCAGTAGAATGTAAACTCTTTGAAGGCAAGGGTTGTTTCATCTTTGATTTTGTATCCCCCAACATCAGTGCCTTGCACATACATACACATGTGTGTGATAGATGATTGACTGATGTACTACATCTGAGCTCTGCTACTTAAGAATCTGATGTGACACTTTAGAAAATGAACTTGGGAGGGGAGACTGGATATGGCTAAATATATCTAGAAGAAATCTGTTGACAATAGCAACAAATTTTAAAAGCATTAAGGAATAAGTTTGAAGGGGAAGATTCCAAAAGAATGGAATAGGTTATATCCTCTAAAAAAGGCAACCATAAGAGGGAATTATCTCTTATGATCTTGCCTGATTTCTTACATCTGAGATGAAAATCTGAGAAGGCATTAGCAGGTGATTTTCTGGAGCAGACTACACTTTCAAAGTTATACAATTGAATGAAAGGGATAAAGAACATGCATAAGTATTTTTTTCTGGTTTCATAATATCTAACATATACTGGGATGGTGATATAGTGTGGCATAGAAATGCTGGCTATGTGACCATAAGAGGGCAAAGAGCATTGAGTTTCTACACAGAGGTCCACATTTGAGTCCTGATTCTTTAATGCTCAATAGTGTCAGGAAAAGTTAGAGAACATTTGCTGATCTACTTTGGGAGAGGGAATTTCCACACCAAGAATTCCATACATACATGAAATTACAGATCATATATAGTTAGATAAAAAACAAAGGGCTAAATTTCAGATTTGTTAAGAGCAGAATAGATTGATTCTTGAATTTCATTTTTTTAAACATAACTTTAAGTGTTATAATGATATGGTTCAGAAATGTTTTTTCAAAAATGTAATAGCTATGAAAATATTTAAACTCTTTTGTTTGATCCCTTTAGATTGATGTTGAGGACACAAAAGATAAAGTGCTGGTGTTTTTTAAACTTCGACCTGAAGTTATTACAGAAGATAATATTCATAATAACATTCTTGTGTCATCTATGTTAGATTCACCTATTAATTCCCTTTATCAAGCAGTTCGGCAAGTATTTGCACCAATGTTGCTAAAGGTGAGTAATACACTTTAATGGTTATATGATTACCATTTATCTCCATTGAGAGGCATTGGACCTTGGTGGAGAGAGTAGTGAAAAGGAAGCCAGGAAAACTTGGGTTCAAGAACTGCTTCTGATACCTATGGACTCTGTGATCCAGAGCAAAGTTCTTTTTAAAAAATTTTTTTTAAAAATTTATATAAGGCAATGGGGTTAAGTGACTAGCCCAAGGTCATATAGCCAGGCAATTATAAGGTGTCTGAGGCCAGATTTGAACTCAGGTACTCCTGACTCCAGGGCCGGTGCTCCACCCTCTGTGCCACCTGGCTTCCCCCTGAACAAAGTTCTTACTAAGAGTTCTAGGCATCTCTTTGAGACTATAGTTTGAATTACCTAGTCAAAATAGTTACAGGTTTAGGTCTTCTCCTTTGTACAGTTTCCTTTATTAGCTGAATAATTTGAGAAATACACTTTTGGAGGAACATAACTATTAACATTAACTAAAATACATAAATATCCATTATTTCAGTTTTATTAGAATTTTCACCTCTATCATACTTAATTTTTAAGGTAAACTTTATTTTTCCAAGTAAAGAAATGGGGGAAACTCAGATGAAAATTCCTTTCTGTTTAGGCGATATCCCAAAGAATGAATCATGGATGAGAATCTCCTTTTAATAGAAGTGTCAAGGGATTTGTGTGTATGTGTGTGTGCATGTGTGTATATATAGTGATCTAATCATTCACATGGAAACTATATACACACATACACACATGTGTGTATGCAAATAGAGATATACATATCTAAGAAACCACATTAATAAAATAGTTTCTTTTCAAAATAATTTACACATAATTTTCACTTGAGGTAGGTAGTTATAGTATTATCATTTCCATTTCTCATATAAGGAAAGTAAGGTACTGTGAATTTAAGAACATTTTTTTCATAGTCACATAGTAAATGTATGAGAAAAATTTAAACCTTGGAGTTGATTGACTATGTGTGGTATAGTGGATAAGAGCATGAGCCACAGGATGACTTGGGTTCAGATTCTGCTTTAGGTACCTGCTAATTGGCAAGTCACTAGGACTTTTGCACCTCAGCTTAATTATCTATAAATTGAGGGATTTAGGCTTGGCCCCTTGAGGCCCCTTCCAGCATTAATTACCTGATCCTATATTCAAATCAATATAATAAGTTCTTAAAATTATTTTAAAATTTATTCTTACCTTTGGTTATTATACTCAAGTCATTTGCTCTTTTTTTTTCTTCCAGTTTTTGCAAGGCAATGGGGTTAAGTGACTTGCCCAAGGCTACACAGCTAGGTATTTATTAAGTATCTGAGGTCGGATTTGAACTCAGGTACTCCTGACTCCAAGGCTGGTGCTCTATCCACTGTGCCACCTAGCCACCCAGTGTTATTTGCTTTTAACTGTAGCTCTTCCATATCCCTCACCCTTTAAATAATGCCAGGTGATACAGAGACTGTATGTGCTGACATAGTCTTTACGCCCCCTCCTGCCTGGGAAAGGGCAGGATTCAGCAAGTACTTGTTAAGCATCTGCTTGAATGGAATCAAGATGCAAGCATATATTTTTGGAAATGGGTTGTGTAGAAATTTGTTTTACTTGATTATACATGCTTGGTATGCAGGTCTTGTCTTTTTTATTTTTTCCTATTGGGGAGGAAAATTTGGAGAGAGAGAATTAAATGTTTACTATTTGAAAAGTGAAAAAAAATGACAACAATATATGATTAGGAAAAACTAAACACAACTTTTCTTGGTTTTAAGAGCATATAATGTTTTAATGGGAGCATATCTAATAATTCTCATTATTTGTTTTTATTTAGGATCAAGAATGGAGCAGAAACTTTGATCCCAAACTCCAGAATCTTTTGAGTGAGTTAGAAGCTGGATTGGGTATTGTGTTACGAAGATCAGATGCTAATTTATCAAAAATGAAATTCAAGGAAGATGATATACGAGGTACATATAGAAGCTAATTTAGGCCTCTCTTAATGATCCTTTTCTTAATCTATTCTTATCTTTCTCTGTAGAACTTTACACTGAAGAAACCTCACTGATTTTAAGCTCCTTATTGTTAAATTTAACTTTATTAAAAGTGTCTTCTGTGTGGGTTTGGAATAAAATGTGAATTTAGTTTTTAATATTTGAATGTATGTAATTCATGAAAATTGAAATGTTATGTGATTTTTGTAGAGCATTAAGAAATCTTTGTCTTTAAAATGTATTTTAAATTATTCCACCTCCAGTTATATTAAGAGATAATTACTGTTCATATGAACAATTGATGTTCCAATTTAAGGTGTCTAATTTTTGACCTATAACTCTTTTCTGAAAGAAGAAATACTTTAGGTTTCAGGTGCTTAATTTAAAAATCATTATTTAAATTAATGGCTATCATCCCTCCCCTTGCTTAAGTCACTCCGTAGTAATATACTTTTTGAACTTGATAGGTCTGAAGGAATGAATGCATTTATTAGCCAAGAGTGATTAGGTTCTGGAGACAATTTAAAATTAAGTTTATTCAGGATTACCTATAGCTATTTTAAGTAAATTACCACTGGTAATTTGAAATTCATCTGAATGTTAATTTAAAAAAATCTAGTTAGAAAAAAAGGGATTAGAATCAAGTAGAATTTAGTTTGGGATATTGTTTATTTATATTGAAATATATTTATATTTGAAACACAAGTTTGACTACTTAAGAATTTATCAGGATTAAAAGACCATAGTGGATGTGTGGGCTTTGCTGTATGAGCTGTGTAGCATTATTGTTAAAAACCATAGATTATGCTTCATTCTAAATCTCCCTCCCTCTTCCCTCCCCTCTATTTTGTGGTGGACAGGGTTAAGTGACTTGCCCAGAAACACACAGCTAATATGTGTCTGAGACCAAATTTGAACACATATTATCCTGACTCCAGGGCCAGTGTTCAATTAACTATGACCTCTAGCTGCCCCTTTCCCTGTAATTCTAAATAAAGCTTGCTGGGATTAAAATTAGACCTGAGCACCAATTTCTCCATGTTGTTAGTGAAGAAGATTATGAAAGCTCTTTTTAAATACATCTTAAAGTTGATAGTAGTTCTCCATGCCTAAAGAATGTTTTAATTGGAAATTTACCAGAAATCAGGGAATTAACAATTGTTTTCTGGTGGTCTCCCCCCCCCCCCCAGATGATTTTTAATTTCTTTTTGTATGTTTCTTCCTTTTTTTTTTTTTAAAGGTATTCTTACACCAAGTGATGAGTTCCAGTACTGGATAGAGCAAGCACATCGTGGAAGTAAACAGATGAATAAAGAAAGGGCCACTTATTTTAAAGAACTTTTTGAGGCAGTTGCAAGAGTATGTTTACTTTTTTTGTCATTTTTTTAGGTTCCATAAAAACATTTCAGGGCACAATTTATGTAGGAGAAACAAATTGGATATAAGCTGGGTAATACGTGATAATATGCCAATTTATTAGGAAAATAAATTTATTTAAAAACTTATTAAAAATAAACTAGAATGTAACACAAAAAAATTCTACCTCAGTTTTTAAAAATCATCACCAGACATCTTCAAGCTAAATCATCAAGTACAGTTGTATTTACCAAGTACATATTTTATGATATACCTTTGAAACTTATTGGAGTATGTGCTGTAATAATTGTTTTAATCAAACTTTTAAGTTTGAGGTTTAAATCCTAGTAACTATTATGCTTTTTAAACTTAATTTTTTAATTAGCAAGCATTTTTTCCTACCCTTCCTGTCCCACCCCACCCCACTGGAAAACACAAAAGCAAAAACAAAACCAAAATCCTTGGAACAAATATGCCTAGTTAAACAAAAAAGATATTTTCCACATTGGCCATGTCTAAAAATATATACCCTTATTTTGTATATTTGTATATCCTTCACCTCTCTGTTAGAGTGTGCAACATTTTTTATCACTGGTCCTCTGGAAATATTGTTAATCATTGTATTGATCTGAGTTCTTAGTCTTTTAAAGTTGTTTGTCTTAACAGTGTTGTTGTTGTTTTATAAATTAATCTCCTAGTTGCCTGAAATCATATTAATTTTCCTAGAAATTTGATTGAATAATATGGCACTGTAAGAAATGCTAAAATGGATGAACTTTGGATTTAGAGTGAGGGATCTGAGCTTAAATACTGTGTCTGTCACTTACTGCCTGTGTGACCTTAGGGAAACTCTCTAGAACTCAGTTTTCTTATCTGTAAAATTAAGAGTGGACTATTCAAGGAGTGGTAGGCTTTAGTTTACTAGACCCTAGCAAGAACTTTTCTTAACCTCTTACCAAATTTATGAGCTTATGAGCTAATTTTCACACACACACACACACACACACACACACACACACACACACACACACACTTTCACTCTCACACACTCATTAAAGTTAAATCAGGAAATCAGCAAGAATTTGTGTTCATCAATTTATTATGTGCTAGAGTTTCAAAAACAAAATTTAAACATTCTGTCTTTTCAAGATGTGTACTCATGTAGAATATATAAAAGATTAACATTAGGAAATTTTTTTTGGAGGAAGGAACTAGTAGTAGGTGACATCAGGACGGATTTTATGTACCAGGGGTACTTGAACTGAGTTTTGAAGAAAATCAGGAATTTCATTATAATTCTGTGTGTGTATTTACATTTACATTTATACACATATATGTGTGTAATTTAAAAAATTTTTATAATATATGTACACACTATATACATAAACACATATAGGTACATACATGCATATAGTCAGACAGGGGAAGACAGAAAGAGAGAGAGAGAGAGAGAAGAGAAGAGAAGAGAAGAGAAGAGGAGAGAAGAGAAGAGAAGAGAAGAGAGAGGAGAGAAGAGAGAGGAGGGGAGGGGAGGGGAGGGGAGGGGAAGGGAGAAGAAGAGAGAACATGCATGAAAACAAATAGGGAAGTGGTTGAGATCTGGACCTAGAGTTAGGACTCCTGAATTCACTTCGACTTTCAATATAATTCTTTGTCTATTTTAGTTCTCTCTTTTCTGAAATGGGGATAATAATGGCACCTAGAATTTGTTATCAGGATAAAACGAGGTGATATTTGTTAGGTGTTTTTACAAGCCCAAAAGCACTATCTCAATGCCAACAATCATTCCTGTTGACTTAAAACCATTTTTCTCTGATAGGAAAATATAATCATAGCATTAGCATATAATGATATAAATTTTATATATTGATAATTTTTCAGATAATTTTCAGAATTGAGCTCTTGTTTAGACATTCCTTAAAATAAATTTTTCTAAGAGGAGGACCAAGAATAATGATTAACTTGTTAGGTTTTTGCAAGGCAAATGGGGTTAAGTGGCTTGCCCAAGGCCACACAGCTAGGTAATTATTAAGTGTCTGAGACCGGATTTGAACTAAAGTACTCCTAACTCCAGGTCCAGTGCTCTATCCACTGCGCCACCTAGCCTCCTTGATGATTAACTGCCTGTGGTTTATAAAGATCTTTGTGGTTTATAAAGTGAGAGAGATAGTACAAGTAGTATGATTGGTATTTTATAGACAAAAAAATTACAACTTGGAGGATTAAAGGAATTTGCCTATAATTCTTTGGCTAAGGAATGTCCATTAAGACTCAACCCTAGATTTTCTTATTCTAATTGCATACAAAAACTAAATAATTGTTTATTTCAAAGTTATAAATAGTTGAAAGTAACTCGTTATTTCTCATTTTTGGTTCCTTTGCAAATCTTAAATATCTTAAAGCTCTTCTATCTATAGCACATTCTCAAGAAGCACAAGGAGAATTATCCATATTACCTGAGGTATATTCTAGTTCTTATCTTACAGGTATTTCAAAAATAAGAAAACTACTCTTTTGTGTCATGACGCTTAATTAACAAAACTTGTCCTGGCATCTGTATTATATATCCAAAATGGTAAAACAAGATTTTTGCTTTGTTTATGTCTCAGTTCTATAGAATTTAGTTAGTGGGCCATGTTGAACTGTCAAGTGTATGGAGGAAAAGGCAGGTAATAGGCATAGGTGTAGCTGATCCAGATTCAGGTAGGCAGGGATTTGTTAATAAGATTATAGATGAAAAAAGTGGGAGAGGGGTCTCCATTTCAGGTTAGATAGATTAAAGATAGGGCAGGAAGGTGACACAGTGGATAGAACACTGAGTCTGAAGTCAGGAAGCCTCATCTTCCTGAGTTCAAATCTGGCCTCAGATCCTGACTAGTTGGGTGACCCTAGGCAAGTCATGTAATCCTTAGCATCATAATCTGTAAAGTGAGCTGGAGAAGGAAAAGGCAAACCACTGTGGTGTCTTTACCAAGAAAAATCCCAAATGGTGTCATAAAGAGTCAGGGCACAGCTGAAATGGCTGAACAGGAGCAACAACAAAAAAAGCTTAAGGACACTAGATGGATTGAACCTGCAGGGAGAGTTCAGAAGGCCGCTGGGGGGCAGAAAATGTCATGGGTCTTGGTGAATCTGAGAACTGCTTTGCTCTGACACCACATTTGGCAAATTGAATGCATTTTTTTTCTACAGGTAGTAAAATGTCTCTGTGGCTCTTATTTTTCTTGAGATGGTACTTGCTTAATTTTAAAGGCCACAGCTACTTGATGAGTGTTGGAAGTGTATTCTAGAATATCTACCACTATTAGTGTCAGTGGTGGGAGTGATGCAACATAGAGTGAGGTTGGAATGCTTTCTTGAAAGATCAAAACTCTCTTTATTGGACCATCAGATTCTTTTTCTTCTGATAGTAGAAGAAATTTTTGACTTGAGCCATAAATTTTTTTTAAATAGGATAATGTCATTTTAATAACGACAACAATAATAACTAGCATTTATATAGTACCTACTATGTGTCAGACCCCGTGCTAGCACACTACAATTGTCATCTCACTTGATCCTTCTAAAAACCTGGGAGGTGGATGCTATTATTACCATCCTCATTTTATAGATAAGCTAACTGAGGCAAGCAGGCTGAGTAATTTGTATAGGGTCACACAAGCTAGCAAGTGTCTGAGGATAGATTTAAACTCAGATCCTCCTGAGTCCAGGCCCAACACTCGATCCCACTGCATTATCTACTTATTTTTAAAAGCAGAAATTATCTCTCATTTAGGTAGAGTTTTCGAAATATTTTCTTTAGCCTTTTTTCTTAAGAACAGTGTATATTTGCGTAATAGTATTATTGATGTTACCCTCATATAAAAGATAAAATTTACTTTAGTAGTATAGTCCTAGCTCATGTAATTAAAAGAATTGGAGTTAGATTTAAATTAGACTTGAGGGCCTGAAATATTGACTTCCCCTTTCAGTTCTTCCTTATATCATTTGATCACATTTCACATATATATGGGAAATATGCATACATATGTACAATATACATATTATAAATATATATATATATATATAATTATGATTGCTGTTTTCAAAAAAAGTTCTTTTCTTGTAGGAGTTTTATAATTTGGACAATCTTTCCTTATTGGAAGTTGTAGACTTAGTGGAGACCACACGAGATGCTGTTGATGACGTATGGAGACAAACAGAACATGAACATTATCCTGAAGCTCGCATGCTGCATCTCTTAGATATAATAGGTACTGTTGGAGAAGACTTAACAGAAGACTGTTGCTAGAAACCTATTTTTATCTAAGTCTTTACTGTAAATTATTTTGATTAAAATGAATCTTACTTGAATTGTTTAAAATTTTAGGCATTTATATATTTAGTTAATTTTAGTTTCCACAAAAAAATTTCTGTTAAATTTTAGTGATAATTAAATTTAGATAGACTTTACTGACTAATATCAAAATATCCTATTTAAAATTTTTATGGCATGGAATATTGTTTAAGGAAAAAATATGTAGAATACCTTTTAAGAATAAGATATTTTATGTTGTTTTCAGGTGGTTCTTTTGGAAGGTTTGTTCAGAAAAAGTTGGGAAGTCTGAACATCTGGGAAGATCCTTTTCATCTTGTTAAAGATAACCTGAAATCTGGGATTACTATTTGTGAACAATGGGTATTAGCCTGTAATCATCTAACTGGGCAAATGTGGCAGCGTTATGTCCCCCATCCTTGGAAAAACGAGAAGTATTTCCCTGAATCACTTGATAAACTTGGCAAACGTCTTAAGGAGGTATCAGTGTTTGTGAACCTTAATGATGCTGAATCTTAAATGTTAAAGATTTTTAGTAATTTAATAAGATTTTAGTAATTTCTGGACTATAGATGCATACATGTTTTTCATTGACTGTTAAGCAGGCTTTTTAATGACCTGGGTGAGTTTTCCCATCTACTGTTTCAAATGCTATATAGATTTAATTAACCTTATTCATTCTGAGAACATTTTAGGCATAAGTGAGAGTAATTTCTACCATCTTTAAATCATTCCTTAACTTTCAGGGCTGCCTGAAATCCGTGAATGGGAAGCAAACCTCAAGCCTCTTTTTCATTCAGCTTCCAAAATGCAGCTGCCCTGCATTAAATGCACCTCTGATCAGGTTGCTTCTCTATGTAATAAGCTCCAAGGGCTCATTGTTGCCTATAGGATAAAAATAAAAACTCTTCTTTTTTGACTTTGGAAGTCCTATGCAACCTGGTTTGAACCACTTTTTCAGTTTCATTGGACTTTACTTCGTTTCTTGTACTCCTTGTTCCAGCTAAATATACCTACTCTTTGTTTCTTTTATATGCTCCTCTGTTTCTTGTCTTTGGACTTTTTTTTTAAAAAAAATAATTTATTTTTTTTAAAATTTAAGTCAATGGGTTTGAGTGACTTGCCCAAGGTCATACACCTAGGTAATTATTAAGTGTTTGAGGCTGGATTTGAATTCAGGTACTCCTGACTCCAGGGCTGGTGCTCTATCCACTGTACCACCTAGCTGCCCCTTTGGACCTTTTTTTTTTTACTAGTTATCACTAAAGTGTGGTATCCAGAGCTGAACAAAATATTTCAGCAAGGTAATACATTTGAGCATACTCATTTTCTTAATTCTGCAAATTATACTTCTCCAAATGCAGCTAAAATTTCATTAGTTTTTTGATTGCCATATCATACTGTAGTCTTTCAGCTATTAAAAATCCTCAGATCTTTTTTTCCAGGTGAACTGCTTTCTAGTCATGCCTTCCTCATATTCTTCTTAATGAAATTATTGTATTTGGCACAGTGTTTTAACCTATTAAGATCTTTTTGTTTATGATTGGCATTGAACAGGGTAGCTATTCTTTGAACCTTATACTATCTGCATATTTTGTAAGAATGCCATCAGTACCTTCCTGCATGTACTTGATAATATGGACAGTCTTTCTTTATTATTATTAAACACCCTGGTGCCAAGCATAGATTAATTGGGCGCCCTTGGAAGAGCCAGTCAACCAATTTAGAATCCACTAGATATCTTCTTATCTAGCTGGTATTTCTATTTTGTTCACAAGAATAATATGAAAGACTTTTTGAAGTGTTTTGTTAAAATTTAGAAGCAGCATGGAATGGTGAATAGTGTGGTTGTCTTAAGGTTGGAAGATGTGAGTTCAAGTTCCACATCCAAAGCTTATTGACTTTGTGACTGTGTACATATATAAGTTTATTCATAATAAATGAAAAATAATTACAAGGTAGTTTAGGGAGGAAGAGCACTAAGCAATTGGAGATGGAGCAGGAAAGACTTCAAATAGAAGGTAGTATTTAAATTGAGTTTAAAGAAACAGATTCTGTTAGATAGAGGTGGGTGGGAAAGAAGTGCCTAGCCTGGAAAAGCCAGGAGATAAGAGCAGAGAAAGGAGATGGAGAGTAATGTCTGTGGGGCAGACAGAAGACTAGTTGGGCCATATCATAGAAGACAGAAAGTCAAATAGCCCTTCTGAACTTCAGTTTCCTTTAAGTGATGATAATAATAATTGTAGTACCTATCTCTCAGGGTTATCAGGTTCTACTGAAATCATATATTTGAAGTACTCTACAGACCTCAAACCTTCCTACAATCAAGGATTTTGGAGATTGCTTTGTTCTCTTTATAGTCTCTTTATTGTTTGGTTGTTTCAGTCATATCCAACTATGACCCCATTTGGAGTTTTGTTGGCAAAGATAATAAAAATGGTTTATTATTTCCTTCTCCAGCTCATTTTACAAATAAGGAAACTGAAGTGAATAGGATTAAGTGACTTGTCCAGGGGTCACATAGCTAGTAAGGGTCTGAGGCCAGATATGAACTCAGAAGATTAATCTTCCTTATCTTTAGAACCAGCTCTCATTGCATTGTACTACCTAGCTGCTCATTTGGAAGAACATTTACCCTTATCTTGTACTAGCAGAAACCTCCTCTCTTATGGGTGTCCTTAAGTGAATTCCTGGCTAGCTTTGCTTTGCAATAGGATTCAGTCCTAATATCAACCAAATGGATTGACTTTTCCCTTTTCCAAAAAGCTCAATTCATCAGAAAATTTCTTAAAGAGATCAGTCTTGAAAGGATCTCCAACTTGTAGTTGGATTTGCCCATGAGGCAACTCTCAACATTGATGCTGCTCTGATAATCTCCTTTTGCTGCTTAAAGGTTAGATTCCAAGTTTATACCATCTAGGTAGTTCACATTCCTCCCATATTCTGAAAGAAGATAAGGGTTCTGAAAGCAATACTCTCAGGTTACATGTAGGCATAGTTCTCTTATGGTCCTTTGCTTCTGATACAACTCACTTATTGCTTCTGGGACCAAGAGAGAAGAAAAAAACAAACATCATAAACAACAACAAAAATATCTTGCCTCTACCCAAAGGAAAAGGTGAAGAGGAAGTCACTAGATGTTCCCTATGTTCCCTCAGGAGTAATCTTTGTGTATCTTTGATAATAAAAGTATTGGTCATAGCCCATTCAGAATTGTTTTTTATACTTCTGACATGTTCATGAGAGACAACTTCTTTGATGAATATTTTTAAGAAAGCAGTATATCATAAACAAAGAATAAGAAGCAGAAGTTGTATAATGATTGTATGCTTGAAGGCAAAAATAAGCTGGTGGTGATGCGAGTATGAGGTATTCTGTATACTCCATGGTATTATTTTTATGTAAAGAAAACTCCAGGAAGTTCCCAGTAGTGTTGGGTGAAGCCTAACGTAAACTGTGGGATATGTACAAAAGACTTCCAGCTAGGTAGATGTGGATGTTGTGATCTGCCTCACTGAAGGGAATACTCACAGCATTCCATTAGAATGCTGAGTATCTTTATTACTATTACGTTTATAGCCATTTCTCTGATATACTTTGTTAATCCTGCTATAAAAGGAAATGGGTTTAATTTCACATGGTGAGACTTTTGATTAACTGATTTCTTTTCTAGAGTTCACTAATCATGCCTCTATTAATATATTCCAGAATTTTTCAGGAATCAAAACCAAGGTCATTGGCCTATAGTTTTTCAAATTTCATTTTCCAAGTTCTTTTTAATTGGCAATTCCCCAGTTTTCTGGTACTGCTGTCATTTTCTACTCTCTTTCAGTGATTGTGGACAGTGGGCAGCCCAGCAATTTTATCTGTGACTTATTTGAGTAATCTAGTTTATAGTTCTTGTGGACCTGGTGATTTGAACACATCATGGATAGTCAGATTTTCTTTTTCTTATTAAAGTCAATCTGGTTTGAAAAAAAGCAACAAATTAGAAGTTTGGGATCGCCATCTTTTTACCCTTTCCTGAGTTCATTCAGTTTAACAGATCCTCAGTTTTAGTATGAAAATTAATATAACACCTATACTACTAATCTTATGGGATTGAATAAGAAACGTATTTTGTAATTAAAACATAATATAAATGATCTATGTGATTGATCATATCAGGAAAAACTTTAAGGGAGAGATGGCATTTGAACTGCTAAAAATAGATAGAATTTGTACAGATAAAGATTAGGAGGAGAGGGCATTTTAGGTAGAGGGTGTAGATGTCCGGGTAGTGGGAAAAGCATGGAGTATTCTCAAAGACAGTGAATTTGGCAACAATATAGACTTTATCTAGGGGAATAATGGAAGATTTGTACTACTGGTTAAATTAGTTATTAAAGTAAATAAACTGAAGTGATTTTGTTTGCTTTACTTCAGGTCTTGGCAATTAGGACAATTCATGAAAAACTTATATATTTTTTACCTGCTAGTGAAGAGAAAATTATATGCCTTGCTAGAGTATTTGAACCTTTTACTGGTCTGAATCCCTTACAATATAACCCCTACACAGAGGTATGTATATATTTTTTCCCCATGTCTTATGTATGTGGGTGTTTCACACACTTTAGTTAACTTTTTTTTAATGGTGAATCTTTATGAACTGCAATCCAACTCATCATTTATTGGTTATTAGCCTTTGTGGAAAGCTGCAGTTTCACAATATGAGAAAATTATTGGACCAGCAGAACAAAAGATAGCAGGCAAATTGAAAAATTATATCTCAGAAATCCAAGACAGTCCACAACAGGTATGTTTTCTTATGTTTCCTTGAAAGATTTTTCTTTTCATTATTTTCATAAATGTTAATTTGTGTTATTTAAATAGTCATGAGTTGGTTTTATCAGATGAATTCTTTTTAAATTTTAGCTTCTCCAAGCATTTTTGAAATATAAAGAACTGGTGAAACGTCCAGCTATAAGCAAGGAATTGATTTTGGAAAGAGAAGCTTTATTGGCAAGACTAATGGACTCAGTCAAAGGTGAAAACTTATGTATTTCTTTTTGGAAGTATTTTGGTATATTTATATCTCCTTTGCTTGACTGGTTGCATTTGAGAAGAGCAATAAACATTTAAACATTTAAATATCTATTATTAACATTATTATGAATTATGGTAAATTATGAACTGATCATATTGTTTTATTTTCAGATTTTCGAACAGACTTTGATAATCGATGTCATGGCATTCCTGGTGAAGTAACTGGGCCATTATCAGGCAAAAATCTTTCAGAAGTTGTTAATAATATAGTTTGGGTCCGTCAGCTAGAATTAAAGGTATTATATTTATATATATATATATATATATATATATTTTTTAAGGCATATTGACCAAAAATGTTGATAATTTAAGAATGTAGAATAGACAAATATTGCAGTTAAAATGCAATTAAAATAGTTTAGCTATATATTTGATTGGTTTCCCTCTTAAAATTCTTTCTGAGTTTGAAAGAGGGATCAGTTGCATTCAGAAATTTGAGATATATGCAGAAAGAATTGTTATATGAGCTTTGATTTTTCTTTGTTTAGAATAAATTGCCATGTAGGCTAGGGGCATTATGAATAAAAGAATATCTTGCTTCTTTTACATTTGTCCTCTATCAATCTTTTAGCTTTTATACTTGGGGAAAAATAAACTTTTTTTCTTTAAATTTTTATACTTAGTGAAAATAAACTTTTTTTTCCCTTTAAATTTTCTTTTCAGCAGCAAGAGAGCAAAATGAACATCCATATTCAAACATTGATTTTGTGTTAGGTTGACAGTTAATAATGGAAGTGTGAAATGTATTTGGTAATAATTTAGGACATTAACAGCGATTTACTACTTTTAAAGATCCTCTGATTACTTCTAGACTGTTCTAAGAACATCGAGGACTTGTCAGTATGATGTGTTGCATATGCTTCATATATGGTGCATATTTTTTTACAGTGCATATTATTGATGATGAAAATCTCAGGTTATGAGTAAGAACAAAGGGCTCTGAAAAGGCTAGATGATATAATTATTGTTTATTTTTTCTTTTCTGGGTTTTTATACAAATAGTCTGATTCTGGTCCTGTAGCTCTACAGAATGGGGCAATATCTGCAAGGTAGTCCCTGAGGAGAGAACGTTTCTTCTTTTCTCTGACTTCACCAGAAATCATAGGTGCTTAGGGGCTAAAGTAGTTGGTGCATTCTTGGAGGGAAAGATAGATTATTATTGGGGGCGTGCCTTGGGAATTGATGAGGACACAGCATAATTAGATCTGACCTTAACTGATCTTGGCTCTGATCTTGAAATGAACAAATGTTAACTCCTGAGCATGCAGTTTAAGAGTAAAGAAGTACTTGATATTTTATATTTTTATAGAATTCTTCAGGGTTGTCTTTATATTTGTATGTATGAGAAAGGAATCTTTGATTGACAGGTTAGAGAATTGTGCTCATTTTTAGTTTTGTTTGGAATTTTGTTAGAATTAAAATCAAATTTTGTAATTCTTATAAATTTGACTTTAAAGGTGGATGATACAGTCAAGATTGCAGAAGCTCTTTTATCTGACTTGTCAGGTTTTCGGTCTTTTCATCGAAGTGCTGATGATCTTTTAGAGCAATTTAAATTATTTGAGCAAGAACAATTTGATGACTGGTCAAGGGACATTCAGTCAGGTTTATCAGATTCCAGATCAGGATTATGGTAAGTATAAATATCTAAAATTATGAAACAGTTTTGAAGATTGACTTCTTGTGCCATTAATCTTAGATCTCTTTTTTTAATTTAAACTATTTTCTATAGTAATGAGAGAATTTATCTGGACAGGCCATTTTTCCTCAGAAAGATATGAGTGGTATTAGGAGAAAGTTTTTTTTTTAGATTCTGTTGCAATGATTGTGCAGGCCTGTAGAATAATAGTTGTTTAACTTGCATCACTGTCCAACTCATTCCAAAGGTAGCAACCTTAAATTATGAGGAAAGAAAAAGTTTAAAAATTATATCCTCTTAATACACAGAAACTTGGAATGAGGGAAAATAAAAGACCAGGGAGTACTGAGAGAATTACTACAGTGATGTGTTTACTAATTCTCTGCTTCAAATGAAGATATAGAGCCTTGGGAATGTGAGGTTTTCCATTAGACTTTTCCATGAACTCTTAGAGAGCAGGGCATTTTT
This sequence comes from Macrotis lagotis, assembly GCF_037893015.1. Lineage (NCBI taxonomy): Eukaryota > Metazoa > Chordata > Mammalia > Peramelemorphia > Peramelidae > Macrotis > Macrotis lagotis. The sequence continues at coordinate 776,443,921 of NC_133658.1, forward strand.
GTTTTTACTTTCTTTGTCTTCTCAGTGTTTAGCATCATGCCCAATGTGTAATAAGTACTTAAATAGTAGCTGTCCCATTGAGAATATGAGGTTAGAGTATTGAATTCCATTTGTTCCAGGGGAAGAATAGACACTGAAGAACAGTTTTATTGTTTATTAACAATTGTCCCCAGTGTTAAAAATGGATCATCATCTAAGAATTTTTTAAGCATGTATTTGCTCTGTTTTTTATGTTCATCTTTTTTTTTTTAACTATTCATCCTTATGCATACGTATATTTTTAAGTTACAAAATTTCCTTGTTCCCCTTCCTTCAGTGGTGAACAGTTAGGTTAACATTGTACGTGTATATTTTTGATAATCATGTTTACAGATTAGTCATTTTCGGTATGAGGAATTAGGATTAAGGGATTATTATTAGGATTAAGATAAGAGATTTTTATAAAGTGTCCATAAGATTCTGAAGTGTTTTTTTGTTTGTTTTATTTTTCTTCCTTTGGATGGGGATAACATTGTCCATAACTGGTCTAATAATTTCTCCTAGAAGAACTGGGTGCTTAAACTGAGATTTGAAGAAAGCTAGGGAATTCAGGAGGTGGAAGAAGTATATTCTTTAGAGATTGCAGATAGAATCTGTACTATATGAATAAGAGCAAGAAAGTAATCTTGGCTAAACTGTTAACAGTTAGGAAAGGCAGTATTGTGTAATAAGGCTGTAAAAATTATTTAGAATCATGTTGTGAAGGTTTTACATTTGTGTATGATCCTAAATAATAGGGAGTTATTGGAGTTTTCACATAGGGCAGTGATGTTCACAATTACGCTTGGGGAAAATAATTTTTGCAGTTGTATAGAAAATGGATAGCATTGGGGAGAGATTGGGAATTGGGAGATCTTGAGGGGAGCTGTTGCAGTAATCCAGGCAAGGGGTGATGAAGATATAAACTAGAGGTGGTGGCACTGTGGGTAGAAGGAATGAACAGATGACAAGCGATATGGAGGTGAATGGATAAGACTTGGAAAGTGATTGAATATATGAGATATGGAAGAGTTAGAAAATGAGGAAGCCTGAGGCTGTGAACTTGGGTGCTCAGAAGGACAGTGGCCATGCTCAATTGAAATAGAGAAATAGAGAAGAAGACTGGGGTAAGATAATAATAATAATAATAATAATAAAATGAAAGAAAGGGCATCCAAGTAAATTGAAATCTGTGTATTTAAAAAGGAGACCATGAAAATTTTTTTTGGGAAATATGTGATAGATATTTTAATTTTAGTTTAAGTTTAAGAATTCTGTTTTAATCTAGGTTTAAGAGTCTAGATTCATTAATCATTAGATTAGTGAAATGATATTTGAAGAATTTGCAGAAGTAACATAAAGCCAATGAAATATTTTAGAACTAGTACTTTGTTTCTCAAATTGAAATATGTCAAATAAAAGACTAAAAATGTGAAAATTTAAAATATTAATCTTTGAATTTTAGCATTGAGGCTAATAGTCGTATTATGGAATTAGATCCTAATGATGGAGCACTAAAAGTACATTATTCAGATCGATTGGTAATTCTTTTGAGAGAAGTTCGTCAGCTCTCTGCACTTGGCTTTGTTATCCCTGCTAAAATACAGCAGGTTGCAAATATTGCACAAAAATTCTGCAAGCAAGCAATTATTCTCAAACAGGTAAGAAATATTCATATATATATATATTAGCATGATTTGTCTATATGAATATTAAATTGTCTCAAACTTGTGAATTTTTAAATTTTGTTTTAGGTTAATAATGATTAGAACCAATAAGTCTTTGGTGAGACAATACTCATTTTAAAACTGGAAAAGCAAATTTAGTTTTCATCTTTCAGTAGTATTGCTTAGTCTAAACAAAATATATGTTGGATAGGTACCTTAACAAGTCCTGAGATTGATCTTTTTTAACCCTTTCCCTTTGCAGTTTTGTAATATGTTTAGTTTTTGTTAGGTGCTTTTCTTTTTTTGCTATTTTAAAATTTAAATTGTAAGACCATTATTTTTTCAATTTCTTTACTTCTTAATCAATATCTCTTCCTCTTCTTCCCACCTAAAGATCTACCTTTCTGAAACAAAATGAAAAATAGAGGAAAAAATGTTTAACAGCATTGATTAACGTTAATGGCCTTAGATTTTGTCTAACAGTATATGTATATATATAAAATATACTTTTCCACTTATACAATGAAGGGAGAGAAATGTATTTTCTCTACACCTGTCTGAGAATCAGCTTTGGTCATTATAATCACATAGGGTTTAGATTTTCTTTGTTTCTGTTCACATTTTTGTGGTCATTGTGTATTTTCCCCCCATGGTTCTGCCTAGTTTATTCTACATGCATAAAATCTTCTCAAGTTTCTGTAAATTCTTTATATTTATAATTTCATAGTAGTATTCTTTAATATTTATATACCACAGTTAAGTCATTCCCTAATCAACAGATTTTTTTTTTTGCAATTCTTTGCTAACATAAAAATGCTTCTCTGATATTTTGTTACTTATGAACCTTTCTTTTTGACTTCGATTTCCTTGGAGTATGTGCATGTTGCATGCTTTTCCTTAGATTTTTGTAATGTTATGGTTGTTTCAGCATTCATAATTTTTGTGCTCTAAAGTAACTGACTCATGATGTAGGTTCTTAGTTCCACATCTTTAGAGATCTTATAGCTCTTACTCTGGGACCATTTTAGTTCCCTGGTGTACCCCATGCTTATTGAGAATAAGATTCAGAGATTTGATTCCCTCATTCCCATTTAGGAAATGTAGATTTACATGTTAAATTTTTAAATAATGATTTTTGTTAGAATCTTTCTTTTATGCACATATTATATCATGATGATCTGAGCACTTGGAAAGACTCATCTTCATCTTTGCATAGTGATCACATGTTCTTGCATAATTTATTTTTAAAAATTTTATTTAATTTTTTTCTAATTACATGCAAAGTTTATGAGTTCTACATTTTTCTACCACCTTCTCTTTCTTCCCCATCTCCGAATTAGCTACCAATCTTCTTGTTTGATATATTTTCATATTAGTCTTGTTGTGAAAGAGAAATTAGATCGAAAGGGGGGAAAAAACCATGAGAGAGAAAGAAAAAATAATAGAAATTTTTAAAAAGTGAACATGGTATGCTGTGCCCTGCATTCAGATTCTATAGTTTTGCTTTTACTTTTTTCTTTATTTTTGCACGTGGATGTCATCCATAACAGGTCATTCAGGATGATCATACCTCCATCATAGTTGATCCATCTCACTATATTGTTGTTAATGTGTACAGTGTCCTTTTACTGCTCATTTCACTCAGCATAATTTCTTGAAAAAAAGTTTTTTTAAATCAAGAAGGTTTGGAAGTATTTTGTCCTGATGTATGATTTTATTGGAATAAAGAATTCTATCCAAGTAGTGATCATTTATTAAAGCAGCTTTGCAATTTTATTGCAATTTATATAGTTAGAGAAATCTCTTAGGACCCTCAGAAATAAAGTAATTTTCCATAGGTTGCACAGCAAAATATTAGAAGTGGGGAATTGAACTCAGGGCTTCAGACATTTATTCACTATACCACACTTTTTCTCCTTTATAGATGTATTGACAAAAGTGGAATTTTTGCCTTTAATTATTTATATTGTATAGATTTCCTTGACTGAAGTTTCTCTAATAATAGTCTTTTATGAATTTGATAGTTTATAAATCTGTGTCCTTTTTGCCTCTCTTTGGTGTCTGTCACAGGCTATTTCGTATTATTTTTATTCATCTTTGTAGTTCTATTAATTGATAAATAATAATATGATGATGGATAAATAATAATTATGATGATGATGATAATAATAAACACTTATATAAAATATAGCAAAGTTTGCAATTTGCTTTAAAAACTATTTAATTTGATTCTTACCCTAACCCTGGGAAATGAATGGTATTATTACCTCATGTTTAAAGGAGAAAACTGAGGCACATAGAAGTTAAGTTAGTCATCTACCTGGTATGTTTTATTTCTGCCATTTATTTTCCTTACATACTGACTCCATCTCCACTGAATCTTCCTTTTATTGACCTTTCTTTTTCTAAAATTTTTTAAAAAAATTATTTTGAATTTTACAATTTTCCCCCAATCTTGCTTCCCTCCCCCCCCCCCCCCCAGAAAGGCAGTCTGTTAGTTTTTACATTGTTTCCATGGTATACATTGATCCAAGTTGAATGTGATGAGAGAGAAATCATATCCTTAAGGAAGAAAAATAAAGTATAAGAGATAGAAAAATTACATAAGTTAACTTTTTTTTAAAAATTAAAGGTAACAGTCTGGTCTTTGTTCAAACTCCACACTTCTTTCTCTGGATACAGATGGTATTCTTCATCGCAAATAGCTCAAAATTGTGCTTGATTGTTGCACTGATGGAATGGGCAAGTCCATTAAGGTTGATCAATGCCCCCATGTTGCTGTTTGGGTGTACAGACTCTTTCTTTTTAACAGAAAATGGACATAAGCAAAACTCAGCACTAGATGTGACATTCTGCTTCATTATTCCCCCACTTCTCTATTTACATTCTTGTCCCCCCCCCATTAGAATATAAACTCCCCGAACATAGGGACTGGGTCGTTGTTCATCCTTATATCCCAGAACTAATAGCATAGGGCATAAATATTGACTGAATTGAATCAAATTGTTTATTGTTTTTGGAAACCACAACAACTTGCCTGTTCTTGGACAGAATTCAGAAAGCAGCAGCATCTTTTTTTTTTTTTAGGTTTTTTTTTTGCAAGGCAAATGGGGTTAAGTGGCTTGCCCAAGGCCACACAGCTAGGTAATTTTAAGTGTCTGAGACTGGATTTGAACCCAGGTACTCCTGACTCCAAGGCCGGTGCTTTTATCCACTATGCCACCTAGCTGCCCCAATCAAATCTTTGAGTGAGCAATTTCCTTATTATCATCAGGTATTTGAGTGCCCCCAGGAAGTACAGATGGAGAAAATTAATTGATTTACATTCCTACAGTTTTTCATACCTAAGATGTGGTGGGTGCAGAGTCATGAAAAATTTATGGTTGGCTTGATGGGCTCGCTCATTCCATCAGTGCAACAATCTGGGACAATTTGGGGGCTATCTGTGATGGAGAATACCATCTGTATCCAGAGAAAGAATTGTGGAGTTTGAACAAAGATCAAGAACTATTACCTTTAATTTAGGGAAAAAAACCCTGATATCTTGTTATCTGATCATGCTATCTCTCATACTTTGTTTCTTCCTTTCTCTCTCATCACATTCAATTTGGATCAATGTATATCATGGAAACAATGTAAAGACTGGCAAATTGCCTTCTGTGGGGGGTGGAGGGAGGGAATAAGATTAAGGGAAATATTGTAAACTCAAAATTTACAAAAAAAATTTACAAAAATATTTATGGTTGGGAGTATATATGTTTTGAAGCAGTCATCCTACTTTTGGGATAAAAGCTAGTGTTAAATTTGGAAAAGATAATTTACTTTCATGCAGAAACTTTCTGTCATGTTCAAGAATGTGATTAGCTTTTTAATGCTGAATAAAATGGTTAATCTGTGCTTAAACCATGAAAGTAATTATTGTAATCAAAAATAAGGTTGTGTGTTCTTGATGTGATATTTGAGGAAATGAATTTTTTTCATATAAAATGTGTTAAAATAGAATATGTCTCTTGAAAGCTAAGTAGTAGATTAAAATATCTATTTGATTTTAATGGGGTGGTATTTAAATATTTGTACAGCAAATAACAAAATGTTAATCATTCATTTTATGGACCATTTGTTATTTTATAGGTAGCACATTTTTATAATTCTATTGATCAACAAATGATTCAAAGCCAGAGACCAATGATGTTGCAGTCTGCTTTAGCATTTGAACAAATTATTAAGGTAAAAGAACTTCTTATTTATAATTACATTTTGAAATGTGCTATTCTTCACATACTGTTTAGCAGCTATTTTCCTTATTTGTAACATACTCAGTATATTAAATGACTTCCTATCTGTTATTTCTTTAATTCATTCCCTCATTCTGAATATCTTACCATGATTTTAAAAGAGAAGTTTATGATCACCTACTGTGGTCATATCATTTTTTATCTCATTATGTTTCTATGTATCTTCTCCATTTGAAATCTCAGAGAAATAACTTTTTTCATTCATTTGTTAAAACATTCACTTGTTTTCTCTACATGATTTTTTGTGGTCTCCTGAAAGGACCCTTCTTCCACAAATCTCTGCAAACTTAATTCTCCTTTGTGCTGTTCTTTTCTATGACTTTTTTTTTAGGTTTTTGCAAGGCAAATGGGCTCACAGCTAGGTAATTATTAAGTGTCTGAGGCCAGATTTGAACTCAGGTACTCCTGACTCCAGGGCCGGTACTCTGTCTGCTGCATCACCTAGCCACCCCATCTTGTGACTCTTTAAAAAAAAAAAGAAATAGGGCTTTTCCCTCTCCCTCTGGTTTGGTTCTAGATAAGCACTTGGACCTTGGAAGTGTACAAAAATTTGCCTTCAAATATTCTTCAATTTCCTAAATTCTCATTTTTTCTTAAGCACATGTTATGTTTAATTCCTGAGGTTGAAAGTGTGGGTATTAAAATTACACAACATTCATTTTTATTTCTTTGTCTTTTAACATCCTTCTGAGTTTGTCTGAGTTTTGATCCACTTTCTCAGACTTAATACATATTACTTTCTTTTTCACACTTCATGGATCACCTAGATTGACTAGTTTTTCTTCCCCGTCATGTGCCATCTTCCTCATCTGTGCTCTTGTGGCATGTGATCCCATCCTTGAAAGGAACTCCCTGCCTTACTTACCTCTGCCCCTTAGAAAGTCTGTCTTCCTTCACAACTCAGCTCAAGTACTATTTTATACATTTTTTTGAGGTTTTTGCAAGGCAATGGGGTTAAGTGGCTTGCCCACGGCCACATAGCTAGATAATTATTAAGTGTCTGAGACCAGATTTGAACTAAAGTACCCCTGACTCCATGGCTGGTGTTCTATCCACTTAGCCATCTAGCCGCCCCTACTATTTTATACATGAAGCCATTTTCCAATCCTATAAGTTCTATAAAGCAGAGCTTTAAAACCTTAATGTTTTTAAATAATTGAGGAAAATGTTAAATTTCAGTTAAAGGTTAGTGAAAATAATGTTTTTCCATATTCAAGTTTACAGACTCTGAAATCCATCTATGGGAGTCCTTGTGGCAATTACTAGTTCCTCTCCCCCACCCCATCCCACAAAACTTTGTATATTTGTGTGTGTTAGTATGTTTGCATGTTTATATATGCATTTATATTATAAATAAGAATAATAGATATATACATGCTATTTTCCCAAAAGAATGTTAAGTGCAGAAGTTTTCATTTTAGAACATAACTCTTGTGCCAAACATAGTGGACACATAGTAAGTGCTTAACAAATAGTTGTTGACTGATTTGACAGAATAATATGAAGGTAGATAGTTGTGGTTTAGAAGTTTGATGTTATCTTTTCTCTGAATTAGGCTATCTTTGGGTATATTGTGTGTAACATATATCTTTTGAAAACCTAAAATGAAAGGCAACTAGGTAGTGCAGTGCAAGGATCAATGGTCCTGGAGTCAGGAGGACTGGAGTTCAAACCCAGTCTCAGATACTTAACACTTACTGTGTGACCCTGGGCAAATCAATTAATTCCAATTGCCTTGCCAAAGAAACATAAAAATCTAAAATGCTGTTCAAATATAGAGACATATTTAACATCTTTAAGTTCAGTTCTATTCAAATTGCTAGGAAGATAATTTTTCATGTTAAAAATTCAATTCTATTCACTTAAACAAATTTTTATTATGTATCTACTATGTATAAGGTTTTGATGTTCAGGAAACAAGGACAGATTTTATTTTTTCAATTATTCAGTCATTATTAAACCTTGAAGGCCCACTCAAGTGTCACTTCTATGATGTTTTACTTGAATCTATAAATAATCTCTCTTTAGCTATAAATGATCTCTCTCTTTCATCTAACTTCATACTAATTGCATTTCTCTTTATTCTTGTATGGATTTTATTTATTAAAGTTCATATCTAACTAAATTGTATGATATTTGATTTCAGGGCAAGGCTTTATATTTTATTTTTCCCTTGGAGGGTTAACGTTTGAATAAATGAATTGTTTTATCTGGTGATATTTTAGTTCTTTTTTTCTTCTTGATATTTCATTTCTCAAGCTGGTATTTTCTTAGAATTAGTTTTGTGTACCAACAAAAAGTGAATGAGAGGGTTCCAGTTTAAAATAGGAATTGCTTTAGTTTTAAGGTTTCAGTGTCTTTAATGTCTCATATTTACAGTTCTGACTGTTTACTTGATTTGATCTATTGCTTTTCCTTACTCTCTCTAGGTGTTCCATGATTCTTGGCTTTAGAGCATTTATTTACCTTAACCTATAGCCTCTGAAAAACTTGTATGATTAGACATTGTTAGCTGTTAGACCCACTGGTCAATCTTCATCTCTGGCTTTTATGTATTTCTGAGGCCATAGTTAATCTTTGACTTGACTTGTTTCCTTCTCTTGTTTCTCTAAAATGATCAGTTCTTGATTAGAGTGAAGGCTCATAATCTAAGAATTCAGTTAACAATATTTGTAATTATCTCTTATATACACAGAATGTTGCTAAACACTTGGGATAATTAAAATTTTTTAAAAAATTGCATTATCTCATGACATTTATTTTCTCTGGGGTAAAATAGCATGTAAATAGCCCATGTGCAGAAGTAGATCACAAAATGCCACGAAGAGTTGAAAGAAGATAGATCATTTAATTGACATCAGGGAAGAGTTTATGGAAGAAGGTAGTATTTAAGTTAAATCTTGAAGACTTTCAGCAGGTAAAGATGAGGTCCAAGGCTGGATAAAAACTAAAACTAGCCTTAGAATAGTAGTCAGATGAATGCATAGTTCCAAATGAGATGGAATGCGATGGGATAAAATGCCATAATTAGAGTTCTAACACTGACACAGAAGAAAGCCTTGTTTGGATGTCCTGTGCTTTACAAAGACAGAGTGCATTCTAGGCAGTTTTCAGGACTTCTTTGTCCTCCTCATTGTGGTGGTTTCCCCCTTAGGAGAATGGTGACAGTTTGTCTGTGTATCTGTTCTTCCAATTTTTCAGTGTTAGCAGTTTGCTTAAAAATGTTAATTTGAAGTTTCAGTGTCATACTTTATTTTCTGATTTTTGTTCTTTTGACTTGCTTTTAACTAGCCAACCACACAGATATCTAATCCAGAAAGGGCACCTTCCTTGATAACTGGCCAATTATTGTTAGAATATATTTCACTTTTCATCATGCCTCCTGTCTACTACTCTGCTAAGAGAATAAACTGATTATCCAATTTGTAATTTTTCTTTATTCCAAGGCTTTCTATGACCCTAGAGTTCAAGACCACATAGCCAACCTTTTAGTGAAGGAGCCTTTGAGCAGAAAGGCTTAGTGAGGCTGTTTTTCCGAATGCAGATGAAGTTCATTTCCTGAATATATTGGAAATTTTTATTGCATGGTACTACTGCCTTCTAAAGATTGTGACATGCCCTCTTCAGACAGCTAGAAAATTTCTGTCAGGAACTGAATTTTGTCTGACTTAAAGCCTAAAACTTTTGACTTTGGTTATGTATAGACTTCCTTGAGAAGATAAAGACCTGAGGGCAATAAAGACATGCATCTACTTATTCTTTTATTATTTAACTTGGGTATACTGAGGCTCCAGACTAAACATGCATATTATAGGTATGAATGACATTAGAATTTGTAATACTTTGGGCTCTTTGAGAGAAATATATAGTTTAACTTGTAATTGAATATATCATCTATGTTTACTTAGAATTCAAAACCTAGTGCTGGAGAAAAGTCACAGATTACCTGGGATAATCCTAAAGAATTAGAAGGCTACATACAAAAACTACAGAATGCTGCTGAACGACTTGCTACAGAAAACAGAAAACTAAGGAAGTGGCATGCCACATTTTGTGAAAAGGTATATTTTATTTAGAAAATTGAGGGGTTATGTATGCTACACCGATTTTGTTAATCAGCCTCTGCTTTTATAACAGGTTGTAGTGCTCATGAACATTGATCTGCTTCGACAACAGCAGCGCTGGAAAGATGGGCTTCAGGAGCTGAGGACTGGTTTAGCTAGTGTGGAAGCACAGGTATGACTTTTGAAGCCTGAAAGTTTGAAATTGTTAATGAAGTAAATGGATAATATAATAAAAGGGAACTTTAGGTCTTTTGTGAACTTAAATAATCAGGGGATTCCTTTCATGTTTGGATATCAATCTCTTTCATTAAAATACTATGATCAGAGTATCATGGGAACATATAGAATTCTTTGACAGAAATTTCTTTAAAATTGAAAATGAAAGAAATAGTATATATTTAAAAAATTTGAAAATATTGGCCTTTGATATTTTGAAATATTTAGTTTTGTGCCCAGTTATTTTAATCTAAATTTACCAAATTTTAACTCTTAATTGTTGTTTTGCTGTCAGCATGCTGATACTGAGGCAAACATTTAGTAGTTATTAATTCATTTTTAGGTGATTGAGATTTTTTTCCCTCAAGTTCAAATAGCATTTTGAGATATGATGATGTTGATGGTAATGAATTTTATTTAGCAATAATTAATATTCATATAACATTAAAGTTTGTATAACATATTATGTGCTTAGTATTCTCTCACTCATCCTCATAACAATTTTGTATTATTATTATTATTATTATCACCATTTTATAGATGCATTAATGGGCCTGAAAGAAAAGTGTCTGATGCAGGATTTGAGCTTGGATCTTCTTGACTCTTAAGTCCAGTATTATATCATTAACTTTTTCACTGCTAATAATTAAAACTCATTTATTTAGTGCTTTAACATTTAGATGTTCTGTTGATTCATCATTCTGTGACTCAGGGTTATTAACTCTTTGCCTCATTCTAACAAATTGAAAAGCTATAGGTATTCTTATGGTGATATATACTGCTGTGCAATGGCTGGTTTAATAAAATACTAAATCAGAGAGAGAAGAAGTTTATCATCAGGAGATTGTCCATTAGGTGATACTTTATTTAGCAATCTGAAACAGCAAAATACTAATGACCTCTTCTCCTTTTGTAGGATGGTGATAGGATGCTACTAAGAATAACAGTTTTTCATTTTTATATAAACATTGATTTAACTATTGTTATTCTAAGTGTTTATTCCTTATCAAAAAACTGATAAGGTGACTTTACTGGAATAATTGAACCATATCAATGTTGACATTTTTATTCTATGAAAACAGATTACTCAAGCAGTTCTTTGAGAGGCAGATAAAGAGAGGTATTTCATCATTCACCCAAAGGAAAAAGAAATACCACTTTTGGGACAGTTTGTTATCTTGCTTTTTGGTGTTTATGATGAATGTAAGTGAAAAAGACCAGCATTGTAGCTTATGCTTCATCATCTGTTTCATGCTTCTGTTGGACCTTTTTATGATGATAAAATTAGGAAAATTCTGTGATCCTCTTCAAAATCAAAACATAAATGTTTGCACTTGATATCTTTATTAAGAATGTGGATGTAAGAGAGAATAGTAGAAAATGTCAAAATATGAAGTCCAATATTAAGAAATGAAAATACCCATTTGCTTTTAGACTATACACATTTTATTACCTTTGTAGGATGAATCTTTTTGGTGTGCTATCTTTTTTCTTGATGTAGGGCAGTAAAACTTTTTGGTCTCAGGATCAAAATTTGACAGTTTTTGAGGACTCTGCCAAGAACTCTGTTTCTATGGGTTATAACTATTAATAGTTACCACATGAGAAATGAAAACATCTTAATATGTTTATGGAAATAGTTTTGATCTTATAGATTCCCTGAAAAGACATCCTCATAGGACCCCAGACCACATTTTGAGAACCTCTGATAAAGGGGACTCTCAATGAGAAAACATTTAATTCTTTCTTTTCAAAATTTTTATTTATTTTTCTAATTACATGCTAAGATAGTTTTCAACAATTTTTTGTCAGGTTTTGAGTTTCACATTTTTCTTCCTCCCCTTCTCTCTCCCCCCCTTGCTCCTGACAGAAAGAAATCTAATATAGGTTATGCTGTTTAACTATATTATGCATATATCCATATGAATCATAATTTGAAAGAAGAATCAAATCAAAAAGGGAAGAAAAATCCATGAGAAGGAAAAAATAATACATAAAACAAATTTTATAAATTGAAAATAGTAAGCCTTGGTCTTAATTCAGACTCCATAGTTCCTTCTCTAGATGTGGATGGTATTTTCTATCACAAGTCCTTTAGAATTGTCTTTGATTATTGCGCTGATGGAATGAGCAAGCCCATTAAGGTTAATAATCATCCCCATGTTGCTGTTAGGGTGTACAGTGTTCTTCTGGTTCTGCTCATTTCACTCAGCATCAATTTATGCAAGTCTTTACAAGCTTTTTTGATGTTCCACCCCTAATGATTTCTTATAGAACAATAGTACTCCATCACATTCATATGCCACAATTTGTTCAGTCATTCCCCAATTGCTCAGCATCACCTCAATTTCCAATTCTTTGTCCCTGTAGAGTATTTGTGTATGTGTGGGTTTTTCATCACTTTGTGTGATCTCTTTAGTATACAGACCTAGTAGTGGTACTGCTGGATCAGAGTATGAACAATTTTATTGCCCTTTTGGCATAGTTCCAAATTGCTCTCCAGAAAGGTTGAATCAGTTCACCTCTCCACTAACAATGCATTAGTGTCTCAGTTTTCCCATATCCCCTCCAATATTGATTATTTTTCTTTTCTTTTTTGTCATATTGGTTAGTCTGACAGGTGTGAGGTGATTCCTCAGAATTGTTTTAATTTACGTTTTTCTAATCTAATGATTTAGAGTATTTTTTCATATGACTATAAATAGTTTTAACTTCATCTGAGAGCTATCTGTTAATATCCTTTTATCATTTATCAATTGGCGAATGACTTATATTCTTATAAATTTGACTCAGTTCTCTATAAATTTTAGAAATGAGTGCTTTATCAGAAACACTAGCTATAAAAATTGTTTCAGAACTTATTACACTCCTTTTAATCTTGGTTGTAAGGTTAAGTCATTTATTGAGGATTTTATAACCAAAATGGTTGGTAATTTGGCTAGTCAATCCTTCCAGTCTACAAGGCCAATTGTTTTCCTACTATTACACTCTGTATCTGAATACTTTCTTCAGGAAGAGAATCACAAAGTTAAGGACATGGTAAACTGCTAACATATGACCCAAAATAATAATAGTTAGCATTTACATAGTGCCTATTATGGGCCAAACAATGAGGTCCTTTTATGGTTGATTTGAGTATTTATAGATACTTAGTTAATTTAATTGTTCACAGTTCTTTCAAGAATATTCATTCTTTGAACAATAAGATATTCTCTCTTGATTCTGCTTATTTCACTCTGAGTTATTTCATATAAATCTTTCCATGTTTTTCAACTTCCAAGTCAAACAGCCCATCATTTGTGAAAGTGCAGTAGTATTCCATCTCATGGAATGGACATGGATGGACATGCCTCAATTTCCAGTTGTTTGCCACTGCAAAGAGAGCTTCTGTAGTATTTTTAGAACATATAAGTTCCTTTCCTTTTTTCCCCTGATAACCTTGGAAAATAACCTAGTTGTCCTTTTTTTGGTTCAAAGGGTATCACAGTTTTATAACTGGGCATAATTCCAGGTTACTCTCCAAAATGGTTAAATCAAATCTAAGTTCGATCAGTAGTGCTGTAGTATTCTAATTTTTTCACATACTCACCAACATTTGTCATTTTTCTGTTATATCTCTTATGCCCATCTGAGAGATGAGAGATGATATCTCAAAGTTATTTTAATTTGCATTTCTCTAATCAGTAATGATTTAGAGCATTTTTTCTATGACTATATATGATTTTGATTTTTTTCATTGAAAAACTGCTCGTTTATATCCTTTGATAATTTTCCAATTGGGGAATGACTCATATTCTTAAAAATTTGACAGAATTCTCTATACAGTGGAGATATGATATCTTTATCTGAGAAACTATAAAATTTTCACCTGTCAGTTTTCTTTCTCTTAATTTTGGCTCTATTGGTTTTACTTGTTCAGAATCTTTTTTTAATTTAATTAATGTGGTGTCAAAATTATCCATTTTGCACCTCTCTATCTCCTGTTTATTAATAAATTATTCTCCAATTCATAAAAATCTGATATGTTCAATGTTATTCTAATTTTCTATATCAAGGTCATGTGTCCATTTTGACTTTATCCTGGTAAATGGTCTAAGATATTTGTTTATACTCAATTTGTTCCAGACTCTTTTCCAGTTTTCTCAGTAATTTTTACCAAATAGTGAATTCTTATCCTTAAACCTTAAATCTTCACATTTATCAGGCACAAAGTTACTGTAGTGTATTGTTTGTCTACTTTGCTCTACTGATTGACTTTTCTGAAACCACTTCTATGTGGTTTTAATTATTACTGCCTATAATATAGTATAAAATTTGGTACTACTAAATTTACTTCCTTTATATTTTTTCATTAATTCCTTTGATATTCTTTAACTTTTTTTTCTTCCGAATGAATTTTGATTTTTTTTTTTGGCTCAAATATTTTTTGTTTATTTAATTGTGGTAACATTGAATAGGTAGATTAATTTATATAGAATTGTTATTTTTATTGTATTGCTTCTGCCAATTTATGAACAATTATGTTTCTCCATTTATATAAAAATGACTTTATTTGTATAAAAGGTGTTTTCTAATTATGTTTATTGCCTGGGTTTTTCTTCACAGGTATACTCCCAGGTATTTTATTCTGTCTATGATTATTTTAAATGGGGAATCTCTTACTATCTTTTCTTACAGATTTTTGTTGATGATATATAGGAATGCTGATGGTTTTTGTGGACTTATTTTTTATCTCATTACTTTGCTAAAATTATTGTTTCAGCTAACTTTTAGTTGAATCTTTAAAGTTTATTTTCATATTGTCCACAGAATTTTATTACTTCATTGCACATTTTGATTCCTTCAATTTCTTTTTCTTATTGCTATTGCTAACATTTCTAACACAATATTGAGTAATATTTGTAATAATGAGCATCCTTTTTTTACTATTGATCTTATTGGGTAGGCTTCTACCTTATCCTGTTACAAATAATTCTTGATCATGGTTTTAGGTAGCTATTTGTTATCTTAAATTAGATTGGACAAAATCCAATTATACCTCTGATTTTATGCAATTTTAATAGGAATAAATTTTGTGTTTGTTAAAACCCTTTTACATTGAATCATGTGTTTTTGATTACTTTTGTTATTGATATATTCAAATATGTTAGTAGTTTTCCATCTGTTAAACTGTCTCTGCATTCCTTGTATAACTCCCACATGGTCACAATATATAATCTTTAAGATATATATCATTGTAGTCTCTTAGTATTTTATTTGTACGCTAAGCACTTTTTCCTCACAACAGTTTTGAGAAGTAAATATTATTATTATCCTCATTTTGGCTTATCCAGGTTCACAGAGTAAGTATCTGAGGCTGGTTTGAAAATAAAATGGATTTTAACAGATTTGATAAATATGAAATTCACTATCTTAACAGAAAAGAACAACTGATTACCAATGGAAGAAATCACATGTAGGTTACTTTTTCTGTATGTAATCAATTGCACACGTAAGAGTGGACAAAAATGAGATGACAGAATACAGATATCAGATCTTCAATCCATTCTGAAAAAATTGCTGACTAATGAAAATATGGGAAATGGATAAAGGGAAAGACATTATTTCATGTTTTTCATCTTTTGTCAGTTTAATTTATGAGAATCAATTACTATACTGAGGAAATAAAAAGTGGCCATGGAAATACCAGTGAATATTTGATGTCTAGATTTATATTCTGAGCTGCCTGAATGATCAAAACCTTCCCACTGTCTTTGTATGAACATTAACTTTTTTCGTGGTTTTCTTCATTGAAAACAACCTAATCCTAATTGTATATTCTCTTGAATCATTAGCTGAGTCCTTGAATCAATTTCTAGTTCTCTCAAAGAGTATTTAATTTTTGTACTTATGAGAGAACAACTTCTCATCCAGCCATTAGTCAGTGAAGTATTTATTGATCAATTATTGTATGCAATAAAAGCATTCTGTAAGTTACTTGGCAATATTTGAACTGTAGTACAGTATGGACTGTGGAAAGATTTTTAGAGGAAGCAGAATAACGGGGTATTAATACTACTTTAGGTATGCATATGTGACTTTGGGCAAGTCACTTCACCTTCAGAATCTTAGTTTCCTTACTTGTAAAATGAGGAGTTGAAACTACAATACTTCCTAGATTCTTGCCAAAACTGGAGACAAGGCAGTCAAGAATTATAATGGCTTATAATATAAACTCATTTGAAAATTTTGTCAAAAAATTGAAGGGAAATTTGGAGTAATATTTCCCTCCAAGGAGAATAGGAAATAGATGAAAATGGAATATATCTGTATTCTCTAGTGTCTTATGAGTAAGTACAAATGACATTTAGGAAAATAAAGTTGGGAAAAACAGCTATACTAGCCCAAATATTAATGAATAAACTTTTCTGTAAGCAACATAATTTTGAAAGCATTAAGGAATTAGTTTTCAAGATATTTGGAAGAATGAGAAGAATTTGAAATAATTGAAAAATATTACAAATAATATCAGTACACAAAAAACATTTAATAAATTATTAGAACTTAAGATAAATCTTTAGAACTATCCTATATGTTTTCTCATCTTACTAAAATCTTTTTGAGAATGATTAAAAATATTGAGGATATTCTTTTTTGTTTTTTTAATGAATAGTATTTTAATTTTTCCAATTACATGCTAAGATAGATTTCCACTTTCATTTTTGTAAGATTTTGAGTTACAAATTTTTCTCCCTCCTTCTTATTCCCCCCTTCCACTTACTATCTAGGTAAGTGAACTGATATGGATTATAACATGTATGATTTTGTTAAGCTTTCATATTAGTTCTATTGTTAAAGAAGAATCAGAACAAAGGGGGGAAAATCCATGAGAAAGAAAAACAAAAAGCAAATTAAAAAAAGTGAAAATAGTATACTTTGGTCTGAAGACTCCATAGTTATTTCTCTGAATGTGGAGGGCATTTTCTATCACAAGTCTTTGATCACTGTATTGCTGAGAAGAGCTAAGTCCATCATAGTTGATCATCATACAATGCTGCTGTTATAATGCACAATGTTCTTTTGGTTCTGCTTACTTCATTTAGCATCAGTTCATGTAAGTCTTTCCAGTTTTTTTAAAACTACCAACTCATGCTTTCTTATAGAGCAATGGTAATTTATTGAATTCATATACCACAATTTGTTCAGCCATTCCCCAATTGATGAACATCTCTCATTTTCCAATTTTTTTGCCTATCTGAAATGAGCTGCTATAAATATTCTAGCATATATATAGTTCCTGTTTCCTCTTTGTATGCTCTCCTAAGTACTGCTATGACTGTATCCCATTCTCTTGAATAAAATTCAATTCTCTTGTCATTCTCTTGTATAAAATTGATTGTATCTATGAATTGTTGTTTGAAACACCCATTCTTTAGGATTAGATAATTTAGTTTCCAACAAATTTTTAGTCTAACTTTCCATGGCTCTTTATTACACATCATTTCATTGAATCATGATCTGAAAAGGATTTAATATTTCTTCATTTGATTATAAATTTTTATGCCATAATACATAGTCATTTTTTGTGTAGATGTCATGTATCTTCTTAACCACAGTTCTTTCACATCTAACTTTTTTCTTTTATTTATTTTAAGCTTTACAATTTTTCCCCTAATCTTGCTTCCCTTCCCCCCCCCCCACAGAAGGCAATTTGCAAGTCTTTACATTGTTTCCATGGTATACATTGATCCAAATTGAATGTGATGGGAGAGAAATCATATCCTTAAGGAAGAAATATAAAGTATAAGAGATAGCAAGATTACATAATAAGATATCAATTCCCCCCCTAAATTAAAAGTAATAAGTCCTTGGTCTTTGTTCAAACTCCACAATTCTTTCTCTGGATACAGATGGTATTCTCCATTGCAGGTAGCCCCAAATTGTCCCAGATTATTGCACTGATTGAATGAGCAAGTCCATCAAGGTTGATCATTGCCCCCATGTTGCTGTTAAGGTATACAATGGTTTCCTGGTTTTGCTCATCTCATTCAACATCAGTTCATGCAAATCTTTCCAGGCTTCCCTGAATTCCCATCCCTCCTGGTTTCTAATAGAACAATTGTGTTCCATGACATACATATACCACAGTTTGTTAAGCCATTCCCCAATTGAAGGATATTTACTTGATTTCCAGTTCTTTACCGCCACAAACAGGGCTGCTATGAATATTTTTGTACAGTGATGCTTTTTACCCTTTTTCATCATCTCTTCAGGGTATAGACCTAGTAGTGGTATTGCTGGATCAAAGGGTATGCTTTGGGTGTAATTCCAAATTGCTCTCCAGAAAGGCTGTATTAGTTTACAGCTCCACCAACAATGTATTGGTGTCCCAAATTTCTCACATCCCTTCCAACATTGATCATTGTCCTTTCTGATCATATTGGCCAGTTTGAGAGGTGTGAGGTGGTATCTCAGAGATGCTTTAATTTGCATTTCTCTCACATCTAACTTTTTTAAAAGTTGTGTTCACCTCCTTAACTTCTTTCTTGTTTATTTTGTGTTTAGATTTATTTAATTCTGAGAGAGGGATCTTGAGATCCCTATTATTATAGTTTTTGCTATTCATTTCTTGGTATAATTCACTTAACTTTTCCTCTATAAATTTGTATATTATATGACTTGTTGCATATGACTTGTTCACTATTGATATTACTTCATTGTCTATGCTACCTTTTAACAAAATATAGTTTCCTTCCTTATCTCTTTTAATTAGATATATTTTTGCTTTTGTTTTGTCTGAGATCATGATTGCTACCTCTGCTTTTTTTTAACTTCTGAAGCTTAATATATTCTGCTCCAATCTTTTACCTTTACTTTGTGTTTATCTCTTTGCTTCAGATTTGTTTCTTATAAATAACATACTAGAGAATTCTGGTTTTATCTACTTCTGTTTTATAGGAGAGTTCATCCTATTTACTTTTAGTTTTGATTATCGTGTCTTTCCATTCTATTTTTCCCCATTTATACTTTTATTTCTCCTTTTATCCTCACCAGGGTTTTGCTTTCTCTTCTCTTAATCTGCCTCTCTTATATTAGTGCCCTGTTTTTTTTCTTTCCCCTTCCCCTCCAATTTCCCTATAGGGTAAAATAAATCTCTAAACCTAGCTGAGAACATATATATATATATATATACATCTCCAATGATAATAAGATTCAAGCAAAACTCATCACCATCCCTTCTTTCTCTCTACTAGTTCCTTTGCACCTCTTCACATGATATATTCTGCCTCCTTTTTCCTCTTCTCCCAGTACAATCTTCTTTTTAATGTCTTAGTTTTTTTTAATATCTTATTATCAAAATCAACTTATACTCACACTGTCTATGTATTTATTTTCCTTCTAACTGCTCTAATAGAGATAAAATTCTCAGGAGTTACAACTCTCATCTTCCTGTGTAGGGATGTAAATATTTTTGAATAACATTTTTTTTCATGTTTACTTTTTTATATATCCCTTGAATTTTGTATTTAAGATCGAATTTTCTATTCAAACTCTGGTTTTTCCATCAGGAAAGTTTGAAAGTCTCCTATTTCATTGAATATCCACCTTTTGTCCTTAAAGATTATGTTCAGTCCTTTGCTTTCCTGAATTTCATATTCCTAGTCTTCTAATCCTTTGATGTAGAAGCTGTTAAGTCCTATGTAATCCTGACTGATATTTGAATTGAAATTTTGAATCGAATTTGGCCTGCAGTATTTTCTCCTTGAGCTGATAATTCTGGAACTTGCTACAATACTTGAAGTTTTTGTTTTGGGATATCTTTCAGGGTATGCTGATTATTGAGTAGAATCTTTCAATGAATATTTTACCCTCTGGTTCTAGGATAGCAGGGCAGTTTCCCTTCATAATTTCTTGAAAGAGGTTTGCCTGGCTCTTCTTTTTTGATTGTGGCTTTCAGGTATTCCAATCATTCTTTTTAAAAGAATAATTTTTTTAATTTATTTAAGGCAGTGGGATTAAGTGGCTTGCCCAAGGTCACACAGGTGAGCAATTATTACGTACCTGAGGTTAGATTTAAACTCAGGTCCTCCTGACTCCAGGGCTGGTGCTTTATCCACTGTACCACTTCATTGCCACTCAGTCATAATTTTTTTTTAAGTTTTTGCAAGGCAATGGGGTTAAGTGGCTTGCCCAAGGCCACACGGCTAGGTCATTATTAAGTGTCTGAGGCCAGATTTGAACCCAGGTACTCCTGACTTCAGGGCCGGTGCTCTATCCACTGTGCCACCTAGCTGACCCACACCCAATCATTCTTAAATTATCTTTCTTGGAACTTAATTTTCCTTATCTTTTTTGAATCTTGATTTTCAAGGGCAGTTGTTTTTATATTGGGTTGTTTTACATCTTCAATATTTTGGTTCTTTTGATTTTGTTTGACTGATTCTTAATGTCTCATAGATTCATTAGCTTATACTTGCCCAATTCTAATTTTTAAGGAATTATTTTCTTCAACTAGCTTTTGTACCACCTTTTTTACCCAGTCAATTCTACTTTAAAGGCATTGTTTTCTTCAGTGTTTTTCCCATTTTGTCAATTTTATTTTTTAAGTCAGCTCAATTCAATTTTTGTTCTTCCTTGTCCAAGCTATTGACTGTTTCTTGTATAACTCTCTTTCCCCCCAATTTTTCTTTTTTGTCTCATGTTTAATTTTAAGAATCCTACTTGAGCCCTTTTAAGAGGAGTTTTGAGGGGCAGCTAGGTGGCGCAGTGGATAAAGCACCGGCCCTGGAGTCAGGAGTACCTCGGTTCAAATCCAGTCTCAGACACTTAATAATTACCTAGCCGTGTGGCCTTGGGTAAGCCACTTAAGCCCATTTGCCTTGCAAAAACCTAAAAAAAAAAAAGAGTTTTGGAGCTTGAAACCAGTTCATATTTCCCTTTGGATCTTCATATGTACACCTTTTTCCATTGCCCTCTTCTGCTTTAGTATTTTCATTTTCCTTATTACCATAATAGCTTTCTGTGGTCATGACTTTTTTATTTTATTTCTCATTTTTAGTTTGTTCCATAGTTTTTATAGATGAGAGTGACTCCTGGACCAGAGGGGAAACTGTCCAGTATTCTTGTGATTGGGGTCAGGACCTATGCACTGGCTTTCTGAGCCAGGGCTCAGGTGGTAGAGACTTGTTCACTGAACTTAGATTGCTCGGCCTAGTCAAGTCCTCTGTACAGGGCTTTCGGGACTGGCAGCTGGGGTTAGAGGCCTCATGTGGCCTGCTGGGTCTCAGGCCTGCTGGATCTGTTCCGAGGGCTCCATTGCTGGCCTGTCCTGTGGCCATGAGCCTCCTGCTGGCTTCCCCACACCCTACCTGGCTGAGCTGTGCTCCCCCCCTCCCCTAAGAGAAAATGATTTTTTCCTGCAGTCCTTCCAAGGTATCTTAAGCTGGATAATTTCTCTCCTCTGTTTGTGTGTGTATGTTATGTCACCCATTGCATCAGATCTTGATTTATCATTGTTTCTGAGGGAAACTGGGGAGAGCTCAGGCAACTTCCTGGTTTCTCTCCTCTTGCCTTTGCCCCAAAGATATACCAATGAAATAGTATTTGCATATGGCTTTTAATAGGTGACTTCATTTTCAGTCAGACAGCTGACCCAAAGATATGATGAAGTCAAGATCCCATCTTGTAAGTTATGATCGTACAAGATTCTTTGTAATTACTGTGATAAAATTATTCAGTGACCCTCTATCAATATTAAGTTATATTGATAAATATATACTCCAGGTTTGTTTTTTTATTGAAAGATACCATACAGAGTATGAATGATAAATGAATTCCCTATACATGGTGAGTTCCTCTAGATTAGAGACATCAAACTTATAGTCCAGGGCCTGAAAAATAGTATATAGAACTAGATTAAAAGGACATTTGAAAGTTTTGAAAAAATAGAATACATTGCAACAAATGTAATATTTATGCTTTTCTTAGTCAATATTTGCTCCACAGGTATCCATTTCTTTTTTTTTTTTTTTAGTTTTTGCAAGGCAATGGGGTTAAGTGGCTTGCCTAAGGCCACATGGCTAGGTAATCATTAAGTGTCTGAGGTCGCATTTGAACTCAGGTACTCCTGACTCCAAGGCCAGTGCTCTATTCACTGCGCCACCTAGCCACCCCCACGGGTATCCATTTCTAATGGTGTTTGATGCCACATAGATGTCATTAAATCATACATGATGATCCTTGAGGGCCAAATAATGACTTTAAAAACCATACATATTTATATATTTTTATTTTTATCAAGACATCAGCATGTTAAAATCAGAACTAATTTTAATTTGTTTTGGGCAGCACTTGGAGGTATTGAGGCCAAATGCTCCAACATGTTTGACACTGTTGGTCTGGAAGATGTGTATCAAAATTCTGTTCCTGACACTTTTTGCAAAACCTAGAACAAGTCACTTTACCACTTGGAGATTTAGTTTTATTATCTATAAAATGGGTATAATATGCAATATATAATTTATTTCAAGGGTTTTTTTAAAAAGGAAAGTTTCATTTATATTTTAATACAAATTATGTAAATCAAATATTACACATATAATTAGTATATTGTATTACTTTATAAGTAATAAAGTATTACAAAGTGAGACTTTGTATTGAAAAATTATGATTAAAATATTTGAGTTGAACTTGAGTTAATTATTTCTTCTGAAGCCTGTTGTTTCTTTCAGTGACATTTAGCATAAAACTATTAAAAATATGTTATAACCTAATTCTAACTAATATTTTATTTAAGGGATTCCAAGCAAGTGACATGCATGCATGGAAGCAGCACTGGAATCATCAGCTCTATAAAGCTCTGGAGCATCAGTACCAAATGGGCTTAGAGGCGCTTAATGAGAATCTGCCAGAAATAAACATCGATTTAACTTATAAGTATGACATTTTTCGCCACTGTTTAAATTCTTTAATTTTTTTTGAATTGGGGATTTTTAAATTTGTTTCTTTTTCTAATTGTTTGGTTGCCTAATTCAGATACCCACTCTTTCTCTTTTTTTAAACCTTTAGAGATGTAAATTTTTCTTTAATGGAAACCCACAAATTTTGGTTTGTTGCCTAAAATAATTAGAAAATCCATGTAGTATAGTGGACAGAATACTAGATTAGTAATATAGGAAATATTTGGTTTGAATCCTGCTTTTGACATCTATTTGTTATGTATGCATAAGGAAATCCCTTCCCTTCTCTAAGCTATTCTATTTTTTTTCCTTTTGTCCTTTTCTTCTCTCTTTTCTTTACCACCTGACCCTCCTAAAAGCCTATTGTGACCACTGTCTTATCTCCCTTAATCTTCCTTCCTTCTTATCACCATTCCTCCTTTCTCTTAACTTCTTCTATTCTTCTCTTTTGGGTTAAATTAGGCTTCTGTCCTCACCTGATTGTGTGTGTGTTTATGTTTGTGTTTGTGTGTGTGTGTATGTGTGTCTGTGTCTGTGTGCATGTGTGTGTATGTATGTATGTATGTGTATAATAATCATTCTAACTGTTCTAATAATGATAACTTTCTTAGGCATATCATCTTCCCATATAGAAATGTAAATAATCTATCTTTAAAAATTAATTTTTTCATGCTTTTTCTGAGACATTCATGAATGCCAGATTTCTTATTTTTGTCTTGTGTTTTCATCTGGAATACTTGAAAGTCTTAGATTTCATAAAAAATCCATTCCCTCTGAAGGATTATACTCAGTTTTTCTGAGTAAGTTATTCTTGATTGTAGCTTGTCTCCTTAACTGTATAAAATATCAAATTCCAAGTCTTCCACTCCCTTAATGTTAATTTTGAATCTTATGTGATCTTGACTGTGGCTCCATGTCATTTGAATAGTTTTTTTTTCGTGCTACTAAAAGCATTATCTCTTCAACTTTGTGGCTCTGGAATTTAATAATATTTCTGGGAATTTTCATTTTAGGGATCTCTTTCAGGAGCTGCTTGGTGGATTTTTTTTCGGTTTCCATCATTCTTTGTTTCTTTGATATTAGTATATTTTCCTTTATAATTTCTTTTTTTCCCTTTTTTGAATTATAGTTTTTTATTTTTGTACAAATGATGTTTTTTATGCATTACTAAAATATTCTTGTTTAAGAGTAAACATAATACCCCCTTCCCCCCCAAAATATAGACCCTCATGAGCAATAAAGTAAAGGAAAAAGAAAAAAATTAAAATTAAAAAAAATAATAATAGGGGCAGCTAGGTGGTGCAGTGGACAAAGCATTGGCCCTGGAGCCAAGAGCATCTGAGCTCAAATGTGGCTTCAGACACCCACCAATCACCCAGCTGTGTGACCTTGGGCAAGTTATCCCAACCCCATTGCCCTTTACCCCCCCCAATAAAATAAATAGTGATGATGATGATGATGATAATAATTATTTTAAAATGTGCTTCAGTCTGAGTTCCAACACCACCAGCTCTGTCATGGTTGAATCACATTCTTTATGATAAGTCCATCACAAAAGCTACTTCCATATTTTTCCACCATTGCTATTGCTGATTGCAACTCCCTCCATTTGTACTTCCCCACTACCATACACTATATTTTCTCTCTCACTCTTAACCCTCTTCTTAAATGTGCTGTAGGGTATCTGAGTGGCGCAGAAGACTGATCACTTGTCCTGAGGCCAAGAGGCCCCGAGCCCACATACCACTCCTAAGGCACAGCAACTACTTGGCCCTGTGGCCCTGGACAAGCCATCCAATCCCAGCCCCTTGTAAGAAGTAAAAAAGAAAATGTGTTATATATCTGACCACTCTCCACCATGGTCCACCCTGTCCTGCATCACTCACATCCCCTCCCTTCCCCCATCACCCTTCTCTCCTTCTTACTCTAGATGTCTATACTCCATTGAGTATATATGTTGTTTCCTCTCTGAGCCACTTCTGATGAGAGTGAAGGTTCCCTCATTCCCTCTCTCCTTCCCCTTCCATCTCATTGCAATAGCCCATTGTAATAAAAAAATCTTCTTATATGAAATATCTTAGCCTATTCCACCTCTCTCCTACTCCCATTACATTTCCCTTTTAGCTATTGACTCCATTTTTACAATATATTAATCTCCAAATTTAGCTCTCTCCTGTGTTCCTTCTACCTATTCTATTAAATGAGAAGTTTCTTATGAGTATTTATCAGTATTGTTTTTCTATGCAGGAATACATGCAGTTCATCATTATTAAGTCCCTCATATTTTACCCTTCTCCTCCACTCTCTATGCTTCACCTGAGTCCTGTATTTGAAGATCAAACTTTCTTTTCAGCTCTCTCCATTTTAATAGGAACATTTGAAATTCCTCTGGTTCATTGAAAGTCCATATTTTTCCCTGTAGGAGGACATTCAGTTTTGCTAGGTAGTTGATTCTCGGTTGCATTCCTGAGCTCTTTTGCCTTCTGGAATATTATATTCCAAATGAGCTTTTAATGTAGTTGCTCCTAAGTCCTGTTTGATCCTGACTGCAGCTCCATGATATTTGAATTGTGTCCTTCTGGCTGCTTGTAATATTTTCTCTTTGACTTGAGAGTTCTGGTACTTAGCTATAATATTCCTGGGGGTTGGTTTTTTTTTTTGGATCTCTTTCCAGGGGAGATCAGTGGATTCTCTCAATTTCTATTTTGCCCTCTGCTTCTAGGATATCAGGGCAATTTTCCTGTAGGGATTCTTTAAAAATGAGGTTAAGGCTCTTTTCCTGATCATGACTTCAGGTATCCCAATGATTTTTAAATTATCTTTCCTGAATCTGTTTTCCAGATCAGTTGTTTTTTTCAATGAGATGTTTCACATTTTATTCTAATTTTTCATTCTTTTGGTTTTGAAGTATTGTGTCTTGACTTCTCGTAGAGTCAACAGCTTCATTTAGCTCCATTCTAGATCTCAAGGATTTGTTTTCCTCAGAGAACTTTCTTATCTCTTTTCCCATCTGGCCAATTCTGCTTTTTAAAGCATTCTTCTCCTCAATAACTTTTTGAACTGTTTTATCCATTTGACCCATATTTAACATGTTATTTTCTTCAGCATTTTTTTTGGATCTCCTTGACTAAACTGCTGACTTCTTTTTCATGGTTTTCCTGCATCTCTCTCATTTCTTTTCCCAGTTTTTCTTCTATCTCCCCTTACTTGATTTTCAAAATCTTTTTTGAGGTCTGTCATAGCCTGAGCCCAGTTTTCATTTTTCTTGTAGTCTTTCAGATGCAGGAGCTTATACTTCCTCATCTTCAGATTGAGTATTTTGATCCTTCTTGAGATCATAGACAATGTATTTCTCAATTGTGTTTCTCTTTTTTCTCTGTTTACTCATTTCCCCAGCCTGTGCCTGGTTTTGGGGTGCTTCCTTGGCTTGAGTATTATTGGGGACCCTCCCCACAAGGATCTCATTGTGTGAGGCCCTGTCTTCCCTCCTGGTCTGTGAATGACCACAAGTGCTCCCCTCTGCCACAGGACTGAGGTGGGGGGACCCTGCTGTTCTATGGGGGGCCTAGACGATCAGGATCTGGATGTGGTCAGAGCCCCAGAATCCTGTTCCAAGTACAGAGGACAAATCTTGGAAGTCTCTCTCCACTCTCCTACCTTTGGTAAGCTGAGCACTCAAGACTCAGTTGCCTGGGGGCTCCTGCTTATCGGCTCCTCCTGCTTCCATTTCATGGATCTGGGCTGCTGTGGACACCACTGCTTGCTGAGTGCCCTGACGGCTGGGCTTCATGTGCTCCCTCTGGCAGAGGCTCCCCTGCTGATCTTCCAAGTTGTGCCTGGTGCTCCCCGGGGTGTAGATCAGGAAACTGCCCTTGTTGCCATGAACTGCAGCTCCCAGGCACCCTGGGGCTGCCTCTGGGAGGCTAAAGTTCCTTCACTGTGGCAGGCTGCCCCTCTAACCCTGTGGAGCAGAGCCTTTCCACTATTTTTCCAGGTTACCTTGGTCTGTAGAACTGCCTCATTGGATCTTTCTGTGGGTTCTGTCTCTCAAAAATTTAGTTAAGAGTTATTATTTTATGAGTTTTGAAATAATATAGAAAGAGAGCATCTAAGAGAGGCTCTTCTGTCACTATCTTGGTTCTGCCCCTGTCCTTTAATCTCCTATATTTTCTTAAAATGTGGTTTTTGCTGATGGTTTTGGATGTCCAGTAGTTCTTAAATTAACCGTCTTTGATCTGTTTTTCTTCATTTTCTTCATTCTTTGGACTTTATTTTATTAGTTCTTGAGGTCTCATGGTAGAGTCCATTGGCTTCCATTTCTAATTTTTAAAGGAATTATTTTCTTCAGTATTTCTTTTTTACATTTGACCAATTCTGTTTTCTAAGTTGTTACTCTGTATGTTTTTAATGATTCTTTACCAAATTGTTAATTCCCTTTTCATATTTTTTTAATATTTCTTTCTTAATTATAAAGTTGCTTGGAGGGCTGTGTTGGAAGAATTTGGATGTAGTGCTCCCTTTTATGCATATATATATATATATATATACTCTTAAAATCTTTACAATATTTATTCAAAAATTATTTCAACTTTTAGACAAGGAAGATTACAGTTCAAACCTCCCTTTGAAGAAATCCGGGCTAAATATTACAGAGAAATGAAGAGATTCATCAGTATTCCAAACCAGTTTAGAGGAGTGGGTGATGGAGGAGATGATGGTATCTTTACTATTATGATTGAAAGAAATGCAAGTGGATTTCTGACTATTTTCAGCAAAGCAGAAGATCTGTTCAGAAGACTGGCAGCTGTTGCAGACCAACTTAAGGTAATGATTATACTCTTCATTTCATATATATATATATATATACATATATATATATATATATATGTATTTATGTCAATGGGGTTAAGTAATTTGCCGACCTAGGCAATTATTAAGTGTCTGAGGCTGGATTTGAATTCACGTCCTCCTGACTCCAAGGCCAATGCTGTATCTACTGTGCCTCTCAGCTGCCCCTCATTATGTGTTTTTGCCATTCTTTTTAATATATTTCATTTGAATGAATGTTTAAGTGTATAGTAGTTTTTTTGGTAACAGTAAATGTGTAAATTTATATTTCCCTTTGTGTATAATTGGTTATATAATTAGAAAATCTATGTAGTATAGTGGAGAGAATACTAGATTAGTAATATAGGAAATATTTGGTTTGAATCCCGCTTCTAACATCTTTTTCTTATGTATGCATAAGGAAATCCCTTCCCTTCTCTAAGCTATTGTTTCCTCATCTCTAAAATGGGCATAGCTGTAGCATCCATAATATTGTTATGAAGCTTAAGTGAGAGAGTCTAAAAATGCTTTATACATTTAAAAATACATAATTTTATACTTAAAGTAATAAAAACACACATACATAAAAATACATAATTAACTAACTTTATTATTATTAACTTTGAAGAATATAGGACACCATTGAATTATATTTAGGAATTCTTATATCTAGTTTTTATTGCAAGTTAGTAAAAGAAGAGATGTCAGTAGGAGAGATATTCCTAAATATTTTTATATTTTGATTTTGATTTCAAATACATAGACCATTAGATTCTGTAATCTGCTTAGCATCTAATTTAAATCTACCAAAGGTTTAAGAATATGCTATGGTGAGGGACTCACCTCTGCTTGAATGTGGTGCTCCTGTGACAGAATTTTTCCACATGGTCATATACAATATTATATATAATCCATAGGTCATATATAATACAGTGTCATATTATCTATATCTATACACACACACATGTATATATATAAAATTTAGTTTTATTTGAGATTTTTAAATAACCTTTTGAATGAGTTGAAATTTGGATGAATAGACAAAGTTCTTCCCTATTTCACTTGTCTTCAGCTTAACTCCTTATGACTATGGCTAGCATTGCTCCATGATCAGTTTATGGAAAAAAAAAGATTATTTGTTGAGTTGAACATTTTTGTTTGAATTATTTTTTTCAACATTATAATAGCCTGAGCAGTAAGCAAACTTATGAAATTGAAATTGCTTTGAATTTCATGATTGATTTGTCAGGACACTGTTATTATTGTAGAAAAACTTCTAAATATTGTGTTTAGATAACACTGTAGTAAGATTCAGCATAAATCTTCATAGCTTCCTAAAACTATAAAAAATTTTTATGCATTTTGGAATTTTATTACTCATACTTGTTCTTTCTCACTCATAAAGGTCATTTTTGAAATGTCAAAGATATCTAAAGCTTAAAAGAAGTTTATGCATCATACCGTTAAAACTCTTGAAAACAGAAAGATTTGGACTAGCTGATTTTTGACATTGAATATTTATAGTTTTGAATTCTGCCTGTTCTTTAATTTTTTTTGTACCATCATCAAGTATAAAACTTCTTCCTATTCAGACTTGTAACAAAAGAATTGATTATATGCTGCAGCACAATAATCAAAGTCCTATATTTAGAGGAGGCAGGAAAATCACTGCTATTTTCTAGTTTAAACATGCTTAGGTTGTTTAGAAAAATTAAAGTGACATAATTTTCCAAGTAACTAAGTTTTGTTTATTGTAAACTTTCCAGAAGATTTTGAGTTGAAGCAGGTGGAAAAGGACCAAGATTTTGATGTTTCGTTTTTGTAACTCCATACCCTTTCCATTTTCTGTCACAATCTGGCACAGATCTTTCTTCTCTTGAGAAAGTTGGTTAATGTTGTTCAAATTGAAAAATAATATTAAGTTACACACACACACACACACACACACACACACACACTTACTTCACAAGATAAATCAGTTAGCAAATATTAATGTCACTCCAAGTATATTCAGGGTTATTTAATCTGCTAGGCAAAATGACATATTCATCTTAGGATATTAGGAGAAATTGTGTTTAAAATTTGATTCATTTTCCTTATGAATTTATTTTTGTTCTTATTTTAAGGGAAAAGAAGATTCTTTACAAGTTGAGGAAGATAAAATATAACACATGTGGGTTTAAATTGGCAAGTTGGCATTGACCAATTTTTGGAACTTGTTTACTTAATTGTAGAGAATTAATAGGTCATTAATCTGAGCCTTTTGCTTTTTTGACTTTATGAATGAATAGAAATAGGCTAATCTTATCCTTTTGGATGTTTGAATTAACATTTTTTAGAAGTAATACAGAGTCTTGATAATAGAATTTCATCTAAAGACATTTTTGTTCTAGTTATTTTTTTGTGTAATAAGAAATATTGTGAAAGACAATTAGATTGAGAGTCAGGAGAGCTTCTGATTCCAAAACTTACCTAACTTTGTGTTTATAGGCAAAAGCATTTATTAAGAACTCATTGTGTACCAGATATTGTAACAAGCACTTGGGATACAATTAACAAGCAAAAAAGAAAAATAGTCCTTTCCCTCAAGCAGCTTACATTCTAATGGGGAAAGGCCACACATAAAAGAAAGCTAAACAATGGAGTCTAGTTGAAGTACCTTTGAAGATTGCCATTTCCCAGTGTTCATATAGGTATTCTAAACTTAAATATGAACTAAAAATGTTTCTTATACTGATAACATAATTCTCTTTATATCTCTGAAAAGGAATGGGTTGTCATTGGACAAGTAGATATGGAGACTCTTGTGGAAAAGCATCTCTTCACTGTACAGGATTGGGAAAAAAATTTTAAAGCCCTCAAAGTGAAAGGGAAAGAAGTGGAACGACTTCCGAGGTATAGAAATTTTTTATAACAGATTAATTTTATATTCTTTCAAAACACTTTATTTTTGTCTTTCATTTTTCATTGCCTAATTTTTTCCTTTTATTTCTTTCCTCTCCTCCCAGAGAGCCATCTTTACATAACAAATAATATAAAAATATAAATTAAGAGATTTAAAAAAATCAACAAAACCAATCAGTACATCAAAAAAGTTTTAAAATATATGCCTTAATTCCATAGCTCTAGACTACCAACTTATGCAGAGGAATATGTGACGATGTCTTCTTATATCTTCCTTGGTGCTGCTTCTTTGTAATTCATTAACATTCATTTTCAATTATTTTGTACTCATTGTTCTTTCTTTTATTGTTGTAATCACGTAAATTGTTTTCTCAGATCTACTTTCTTCACTCAACATCATCAGTTTTTGTAAATCTTTTCATGCTTCTAGGGATTCTGCATATTCATCCTTTCTTATGGCACAATAATATTCCATTCTGTTTTTGTGCCACAAGGTGTTTAGTCAATTGATGTATGTTCACTTTGTTTTTGCAAATTCTTTACCTTGGGAATAGTGTGGTGAAATCCCCACTAATGAAGTGATGGAAGTGAGCTACTTCTCTCTTATCTCAACTCCCTGAAGAAGTATTTTTTATTTCATCTTAAGTAGGGTGAGAGGAGGAGGGAATCCTTTTGTTCCCCTGCTGCTGCTTGGGAATTTCTTCAGCTTAAGGTATTCAAGCTCCAGTAGAAACACTGTGGGTGTGGAGTATCTGAGGAAAGGGACAAGACAAAGAAAACTTAAAGTAGGTACCAAAAAAACCTCTCTTCTTAATGCCTCTTAAGGCTTAACTATGACAAAGACTCTCATTAGTACTCTCCACCTACTAAAAAACAGTAAATTTGTACAACTTAGATATCAACTGTTTCAGAAATGAAGAATTGAATTTTTCATATTCAAAATATTTTTAGGGAGAATCAGCAATTTCAGAGCACTTTATACCATATGATGGATATTTATAGCGAAGAAAAATTGACAATGTACCTTTTAAATTTTGCTTAAAGAAAGCAAAATTATAAGAAAATACTTTCTGTTTTTCTCTGAATTTACATCAGCCATTTTTACTGATTATTTATTAATAGTCTATTATTGTTTACATACTATAGATTTCAGAAGTACACTCCTGGATTGTCTAAAAGGGAACTTGGTCAGGGGCACAAGTATAGAAGAGGTTGTTCTTGGGTAGGAGAAGGAAATGGTCTTTCATTAAAGACTAGAGCAAAGAGGCAGGACAATGGAAAGTAGTTTTGAGATATGAAAGAGAGGAAAAGTGAGAGCTCATGATAACAGTAGTAGAGCTTTTGAGGCATGGGAAATCAGCCTTGGAAAATATTTAAAAAACTAGTGGAACAAGTTAACCTACTATTGTTTTTCACAGGATTGGGGTTT
Source organism: Macrotis lagotis (assembly GCF_037893015.1). Classification (NCBI taxonomy): domain Eukaryota; kingdom Metazoa; phylum Chordata; class Mammalia; order Peramelemorphia; family Peramelidae; genus Macrotis; species Macrotis lagotis. Next base: position 776,476,279 of record NC_133658.1, read on the forward strand.
GACAATATATGAACTTCAAAGAAAGCAGTTCAAGCAAAAAGGATAGAGTATCATTGAAATAATTAAATATAAATTTACATATATAAAATTTATTAAATGAATATGCATTTCATATTTCAGGCATGTACGCTTATAATCTAAAGTAATTTTTCCCAGGGGAAATCACTATTTACTAGAAAATTAGTTGATATCTTACTTAGGAGGTAACACTTAAGCTGAGACCCTCTCACCCCCCAAAACAAAATCAATGCTTAAAAAATTTATCTTATTTTTATTAATACCCCTTTTTGTCACGTTTATTTTTGAATATATTCTTTCATTCTCCCCTACAAGCCATGTCTGATGATTTAAAAGAAAAGAGTAAAAAAAAAAAGTTTAACAAGACTAATAAAAAAAAAACTATGTTTAATTGAATATTGCAATTACACATCTATAGACTATCTACTACAGTAAAGGGAAACAAATACATTTTATCATTTCTTTTCTTGACCAAGGTTGGTTTTTAATAATTAGGCAGCATTAAATTTCATTTGTTTGATTATTTCCATTTACAATCAGTGTGGTCATGGTTTATATGATTTCCTGGTTCTGCTTACTTTACTCCCTCAGAATTTCAATATTTTTCTGTCAGGTTTTTCTTCTATGTGAATTCTCATGCTAAAAAGCTGTGCAGATCTTCTGATTTGTTGTAACAAGCTTATTTCTTTTAATCAGTATTTATCTTAGAATCTGTCATTTTGAATTTTTTTCAGCACCGTCAAAGTAGACTGTTTGAATATTAATTGCAACCCTGTGAAGACTGTCATTGACGATCTTATCCAGAAGTTATTTGATGCTCTTGTTGTATCTTTGAGAAAGTCTATACAGGGTAAAGCCTTTTTTATTTTAACATTTTTAATGTAGGCATATTTGATGTTTTTGAAAAACAATGTGCTGAGATATAATTAAAAATTAAAAATCAAGATTTAGCTGGAGTTATGTAGTTTGTTTAAAGATTATCCAAGATTTTAAATTCATCAAAGAATATCTAAATCTGAAAGAAAAAATATCAGCATGTTACTATCTATAAGCTTATGAAAGGAAGGTCTATTTTTTTAGTTACAGTCTTCATCCATGCTGAATCATTCCATGATTCAATTCCTAACTTTTACTGAAGAGGTTAGGTAAAATTTATGAAACAGAGGTATGATAGTTTAGTCCTTACTTTTTGATACCATAATCTGCTTTGTTAAGTTTTATTGAAATTTTCAGTGTATTTTTGAATTACTTAAAATTCTTTGTTATTTGAAGTTATATCTTGATTTTAAATTTAATTTCATTAAAAATTCAGTAAGCATTTATTATATTTCATTTTCAGTAGTTGTTATTAAACAACCAAAATGTCATCTATAGAAAATAATTTCTTTAAATTATGCCTCTCTTTGAAATATGAGGGCATATGACAATTTAAAAATAATATATTTCATATATATTTTTTTATTGTCACTAAATTAACATGATGAGTGGAATTCAGACTTTTTGAGATCCTAGCATTTCTGCTTATTTCTTTGTCATTCATTGTCTCAGCTCATTTACATGAAATTGATTCATTTGTCACCGATGCTATGGAAGTGTTAACAGTTATGCCTCAAACTGTGGATGAAATAGGTGATGCAAACTTGCAATATAGTAAGCTACAAGAAAGGAAGCCAGAGGTAAGTGTCTTTTTTTTTTTCAGTCTTTGCAAAGCAATGGGGTTAAGTGACTTGTCTACAGTCAAGCAGCTAGGTAATTATTAAGTGTCTGAGGTTAGATTTCAATTATGGTCCTCCTGATTCTAGGGCTGGTGCTCTATCCATTGTACCACCTAGCTGCCCACAGTAAGCATCTTTTAAAGAGATTTCCTATCAAAATTTAAAATTGCTTATTGGAAAATTCAGTTAAATTGTTTTTTATTTAAAATGTTATGATGATCAGATCGTATTATTTTAATGTATTTTGTCAACCTTAAAGTACTTTAAAAAATACTTAATAACAACTAGTGACCATTATTACTATTACTGATTTTATGTATCCTATTGTTTATTATATTCATATTCCAATCAGTAGATGGGTACCTGGATTATAAAGTTAATAATATTAAGGACATTTGGATCATTTCATTCTTGGCTTTCTTTAGTCCTTTGTTAAACAGGATTTTAAAACTTAAATCAGTGATACTAGAAAAGTTTGTAGGCAGAACCAAACTCAGTTGGGGATGTTAACTCCTTTTGCCAGGAAATCCTAGCCTCCCCATATTCTCAGCACCAGAGGAAAGTACATGTTGCTTTTAATGGTAATTTATATTTTGTAGAAATCACTTAATAGGGTCAGTAGGTTTGCTGTGGCATCCTAGAGCTTTGGAACTGGGGCTGATTCTGAAGCTTGAGCTTTAAGGTTGAATCCAGGTCCTGTCACTGGTCATCCTTTAACCTTGGATATCGCTTCCCCTCTCTAACCCTCAGTTTCCTTATCTGTCAAATGAAGCATTGGACAAGATGACCTCCGAAATGTATTACCAGAGATGAAAAAAAAGATGACCATGTTCTATTGTCTGTTGTTGCTCTATCTAATAGTCTTAGATGAAGTGTAAGGGCTGATGAGAGATCTTATGATCTGTTTGTACCTCCTGATCATCATTTGCATAGTAGTCTTCTGTTTTCATCCCCACATATATTTATATGCATTTCCCCCTATGATAGATAACTTAGCATGTAATTTTGGGAAGATAACCAATAATAAAGTTCTTCAAGGGGGACATTTTAAGCCCAAATTTTGGTTAAGTTCTAGAATGGGTCTATTTTCATTTGTCATCTATTAGTATTGGAAGTGTTCCTTATTAGTAGGAATTCAATAGTACCAACTATATTAATGGGAACATTTCCTGGCATGAACTGCAGGGCACCCAAAGCACACATCCATATATAAGGTTTAATTTATTTTAACAAATAAAAATTACAACTCACACATACATATAACTAACAGAATCTATTGCCATTTAAATCAATCAACAATCATGTATTGAGTGCAAGCTATGTGCTTGACATTGTGCTTGCAACACAAACTTGAGTAAAATAGTTCTTGCTCTCAGAGAACTAATTTTCTAAAGAAAGAGACAATATGGACAAATACATACATACATGTACACAAATGCATGTAAAAACAGCAAATAACATTTTGTAGTATAGCAGGCATTAGCTTCATGGGATTAGAAAGGTTTTTAATAGGAGATAATTTTGAGATGACTATTCAGGAAGACTGAAGATTCTTTATGGGAGAGCTAAGCAGAAAGTACAATACATACAAAGAGAGTGGACTATTGTAAGGCTCAAAGACAAAAGATGGAGTATGGTGATTGTAAGGAGTGGGAATAATGCATATTATACTTTTGTAGGGGGATTAATAGTTTAATTTGCATTTAGATATAATAATAACTAAACAAAAATGAAGAATGAAAGTTTTAAAATTTTTAAAAGTTTTTCTCCTTTAAATTATGTCTTACTTCAAATTAAATAATGTATATACTTCATTACTTTGAAACTAACCATAAAGTAGTTTAATAGATCAACTATTATAATCATTACTGCCAATTTTTATCACATATTTTTCAACATTTAGATTATGCCTTTATTTCAAAATGCTGAAGATAAAAATAGACTTTTACGAACTGTGGCTGGTGGAGGCTTAGAAACAATTAGTAACCTGAGAGCCAAATGGGATAAGTTTGAATTAATGATGGAAAGTCATCAGCTTATGATTAAAGATCAGGTAAGGAATTTTATTAAAAGTGAAATCTGATTTTTTCTCATTTAAATGAATATCCATGTGATCTTAGTTTTCTCTTAATTTCAACTCAGATGGAGTGATATTTTGATCCTTAACATGTCAAGGAGATTTACTGACTTATCCTTATCTCTTAAACATTTAACTTGATGTTATTCCTATCCCTATAGCAGTTTTCCTGAATGTCATGTCCTTAACTTTGTCCAGTTAATGAGAGATCCCCAGTCTTCTATTCTAATGCCTTCTATTAGGGTGTCTTAAGAATAGTGTTCATGTTGCCTCCCTGACCACATAGAAAGTAAAATGTTTGTTAACATGTTTGTTCTTACATAAGGACACATACAACAATGTTGACAGTGATGGAAGTGAGATATAAAGTGTATGCACATATACATAAATATATACATATATATATATATATATATATATATATGCATATAAATAATAGAATAATGTGACTAGAGCTGCAAGGTAGTTGAGGTATCTGTACTATAAGAAGTGTCCCAGAAGGAAGGCTAGGGCCAGTGGAGCAAAGGCTTTCATTCCTATACACTCTCTTTACAAAATCCTCCTAATCCTTCTATTCCCAACCTCAGTCATCTATTGGTTCCTTGTCCATCTTGTGACAGTATTCCCAAAACTTCTTCCATCAAATACTATAGAGATATGCATCGTCTTGTTTCCATCTTATAGGTACCTTCTTAGAATTCATACCAGTTGTCTTGCTTTTATACTTTCAGGAAACTCTTTTTGATGAGAACCCTATAGGCCAGGGATGAATTACTGTTGTTATATTATTATTATTTATTATTATTATTATTATTATTATTATTATTATTATTATTATTATTAATTTAGGGCAAGTTTTCATCTTGAAAATTTCAATGGGAAAAATTTAAATTATGAAAATTATGACCAAGCTCTGCTAAACAAAAACATACAGTCTGACTTTTCTTTCTTAACCATACCAAAAATATGGCTGGTTATGATGAACACTTTTATAATTCTACTCATTTGTATTCATTCACATATTTGTTGAACACATATATGTGCAAAGCACTAAATTGGGTACTATTAAATTTTTTTTCAATAGTTCATTCAATAGTTCAATAGTTCATTTTAATTCTCTGCTAAATTTGAGTATTATAATCATGGATCATGGATCAATTTCAAATTAGTTTATTTAGTAAGGTATTGCAACAGAAATCAGGAATTTATTCTCTAATATTTAAAAAAATCCATGATTTTTTTGATAAATATTTCTACATTGGTACAAATCCTATATCCTTAGTGTTTTGGAACATTATTTTTTGTTATTTCTTCTTGTCTGAAATATTTACCTGATGTCCAACTTTCTAGTTTTGATTTCTGCTTAGCAGGGTTGGTTCTCAGATGAATTATATTTTAGTATTGGGACCATACACAAAAGATTTCCAGCATGGTTGATCTACTATATAGAAATTGACAACAAAAATGTTAAATAAACAGACTTAAGTGTTTCCTCAATTTTGATAGATTGTATGAAAGTGAAATGATACTTTTCTGAAATGTAAAAAGACATTTATATATATATGTATATATGTACACACAAATATATATTCACTATAGAGAATTCTGATGTTTATAGCAATTCTGTATCAGGAAGTACCTTTCTAAATTTCTATTTAACTACATTGTCTTCCTAGATTGAAGTGATGAAAGGAAATGTGAAGTCTCGTCTTCAGGTCTACCTTCAAGAACTGGAAAAATTTAAAGCTCGTTGGGATCAGCTGAAACCCAGTGATGATGTTATTGAAACTGGCCAGCAGGAAGCTCTTGAGAAAAGTGCAAAGTCAATAAAGGAGAAAAAAGTGGAATTTGATGACCTTGAAAACATAAGGAAAAAACTAGTGTATGTTGATTTCTTCTTTCAAAACTTAACAAGTTTATTTTTAATATTTTAGAAACTCACTTATTCTTTTGTATCCTATATAAAATTAGGATATTTAAATTAATGAAAAAAATAACTTGAAGTTCCAGTTATATTAATGACATGGTTTGGGTTTTGAAATTACAGCTATATGGATACATAGATCAGTACAAAATTATCGTATTCAAGAGTGAATGGAAATTTTAGCACTAGAATAGTTCTTTTCTTTAACAGTATTCAATCATATTACAACTAGGTGTATTCTGAACTCCATGAGGCAGCACTTTGAATTTATAAGACAGATTTGCTACTCAGATCATCCATGGATTTTCATAGATCTAAATATTTTGATACTTCCAAACCATTAGCAACAAAATTCCTTGTCATTAAATGCAAGTCTTTGTTAGTAAAGCCTATATGAAGTATACAGGTAGAGTTATGATTTTGAGCAGATGTTTCTTTCTCAAAAGAAGAATACAGCCATGTAAATTTGTATGACCATAGTCTTGTTTTCTTTTCTAATAGTATTTGTTTCTGTTTTCTCTAGTGATGATTGTCATCACTTTGGTATAGATGAGCCCAACTTTGCAATGGCTTACACCATTTCCAAAGACATTGAAACTTGTGCACAGGTCTGGGCACTTTATGAAGAATTTCAACAGGGATTTCAGGAAAAGGCTACTGAAGACTGGATTACTTTTAGGTTTGATTTTTGTAATTATTTAAAATGTTACTACATAATTATTAGAGTTATTAATTAACTATCAATTAATTAATTAATTATTAATCTTGATTTTTTTTTAAACAGGAGCAAGACCTATATTTTTGAGGAATTCTTGATGACTTGGCATGACAGATTGAGAAAAGTAGAAGAACATTCAGTAATGACTGTCAAATTACAGTCAGAAGTTGATAAATATAAAGTAAGTTATTTTATAAATTGCTTTCATTTTTATTTGAAAAAAATGTAGTTTTCTTTTTCCTTTGAATTAACATAGCCCAAGTTTTCTGGTCTAAGATTTAACCGTTTTTCAAGTAAAACTAATTATTTCTCTGGTTCTCAGGTCAATCAATAATTATATAAAGTTAATCATATAATCTTATTTTTCTTGTTAGCAATTTAGATGAGAGTAATAACTGCACATCATTGTTAGTATCAACATACTTAGAAATAAAATGTTGTCTATATCAGGCTTCACTTTGATATCATTTTGAATTAAAAGTGAGAGTTTATATCCTGTCTTTAAAAAAGACATACTTTATTTATTTATTTTTGAATAAATTTATTTTATTTTTCCATCTACATGCAAAGATAGTTTTCAACATTCATTTTTTGTAAGGTTTTGAGTTCCACATATCCCCCCTTCCTCCCTTCACTGTCACTTTCCCTTGACAGAGAATATTCTAATAGAGATTATATACATGTATAACTATTAAACATATTTCCATATTAAATATATTATGAAAGAAGAATCAGAACAAAAGGGAAAAACTTTGAGAGGGCAAAAAAAGTGTAAAGCATAAAAGAAATAAAAAAATCATACTTTAAAGCAAATTAAATTTTTATGGTTAAGTAAAGACTATAGTTTCAATTGAAGTTTCTTATTTCATGCTTAATTAAAATTTTGACAGCAAATAATAATAAAAATGAAAACAACAATTATATTTTTCTATGTACAATTCCTATTATTTTTTTACAGAATGTAGTTCCTGTTCTGAAATACATTAGAGGAGAGCATCTTTCTCCAGATCACTGGCTTGACCTTTTTCGTCTGCTTGGCCTTCCTAGAGGCACTAGTTTGGAGAAATTATTATTTGGAGATCTTCTGAGAGTAGCTGAAACAATTGTGGCCAAAGCTTCAGAACTTAAAGTATGAATACTTTTAAAATATTCAATGACTATATGTTTTTTACTGCTATGAATATTTTTGAACATGTGAGATTTTTCCTTTTTTCATGATTTCTTTTGGATATAGGCCTAGTATTGGTATTTCTGGATCAAAGGATATGATCAGTTTTATTGCTTTTGGTGCATAGTTCATTTGTACATTCATACAAAAATATGTGTATGTATATATATGTAATCTATGCATGTTTATATGTATTGTTGAGAGGTATTTTGTTGTGGTGGATAGAGAATTAACCTGAGGAACAGAAAAACTTTCAACATATACTTCTGTGTGAATCTAGGGAAGTCTAGTAGCCTTTCTGGGCCTCCAGGCAACTCTTCAAGAGAGGGGTGTCTGTGTGTGTGTGTGTGTGTGTGTGTGTGTGTGTGTGTGTGTGTGTGTGTAAGTGTTGAGGATTTATGAGTATCCTGCGACTTTGCTAAAGTTGCTAATTATTTCTAGTAGGATTTTTTTTTTTTTGGCAAGGCAGTGGGGTTAAGTGGCTTGCCCAAGACTACACATGTAGGTAATTATTAAGTGTCTGAGGCCGGATTTGAACTCAGCTACTCCTGACTCCAGGGCTGGTGCTCTATCCACTGCACCAACTAGCTGCCCCCTAGTAGTTTTTTAGATGACTTTTGGGATTCTCTAGGTATACCATCATGTCATCTTTCAGGGTGAGAGTTTTGTCTCTTCCTTTCCTTCTAATTCCTTTGATTTCTTTTTCTCCTCTTGTTGCTGAGGCTAACATTTCTCATACAATATTGAATAGTAGTTGTGATAATGGGCATCTTTGTTTCACCCCTGATCTTATTGGGAATGCCTCTAGTCTATTCCCATTGCATATAATGCTTGTTGATGGTATCAGATAGATACTGCTTATTATTCTGAGGAACAATCCATTTATTCCTACATTTTCTAGTGGTTTTAGTAGGAATAGGTACTGTATTTTGTCAAAAGCTTTTTCAGAGTCTATTGATAGGATGTGATTTCTGATAGGTTTGTTATTGATATAATTAATTATTCTAACAGTTTTCCTAATATTAAGCCAACCCTGCATTCCTGGGGTAAATCCTACTTGATTATAATGTGATCCTAGTGATAACTTGTAATTGTCTTGCTAAGATTTTATTTAAGGTTTTTGCATCTATATTCATCAGGGAGATAGATCTATAATTTTCTTTCTCTGTCTTTTTTTAGGTTTTTTCAAGGTAAATGGGGTTAAGTGGCTTGCCCAAGGCCACACAGCTAGGTAATTATTAAGTGTCTGAGACCGGATTTGAACCCAGGTACTCCTGACTCCAGGGCTGGTGCTTTATCCACTGCACCACCTAGCCGCCCCTTTCTTTCTCTGTCTTAACTCTTCCTAGTTTAGGTATCAGCGCCATATTGGTGTCATAGAAAGAGTTAGGCAGAGTCCCATCTTCACCTATTTTTCCACATAGTTTATATAGAATTGGAACCAATTGTTCCTTAAATGTTTGATAGAATTCACTTGTGAATCTATCTGGCCCTGGAGATTTTTTTCTTAGGTAGTTAAATAATGGTTTGTTCAATTTCTTTTCTGAGATAGGGTTATTTAGGTTTTTAAATTCCTCTTCATTTAATCTGGGCAACTTATATTTTTGTAAACATTTGTCTGTTTCACTTAGATTGTCAAATTTTTTGTCATAGAGTTGGGCAAAATAATTCCAAATTATTACTTTAATATCTTCCTCATTAGTGGTGAGTTCACCTTTTTCATTTATGATACTAGCAATTTGGTTTTCTTCTTTCTTTTTTTAATTAAATTGACCAGAGGTTTATCAGTGTTTTTCATAAAACCACATCTAGGTTTTATTTATTAGTTCAATGGTTATCTTGCTTTCAATTTTATTGATTTCTCATTTATTTTTTGGAATTTCTAATTTGGTATTTAATTGGGCGTTTTTAATTTGTCCTTTCTCTAATGTTTTTAGTTGCATATTTAGTTCATTGATTTCTTCTGTCTTTAATTTATTCATGTAAGCATTTAAAGATATAATATATCCCTTGACATCTGTCTTGAGTGTATCCCATAGGTTTTGTTATGTTGCTTCATTATTGTTATTATCTAGGATGAAATAATTAATTCTTTCTATAATTTGTTGCTTGATCTACTCATTCTTTAAAATGAGGTTATTTACTTCCCAATTAGTTTTGGGTCTATATCTCCCTGGCCCAATATTGCATGTGATCTTTATTGCATTATGATCTGAGAAAGATGTATTCACTATTGCTGCCTTTCTGCAATTGATCACTAGGTTTTTATGTCCTAGTACATGGTCAGTTTTTGTTTGATTTACCTCCTTAACTTCCTTCTTGTTTATTTTATGATTAGTTCTATGCAAATCTGAGAGCGGGAGGTAGTGGTCTCCCACTAGTAGAGTTTTGCTGTCTATGTCTTCCTGTAGCTCTTTCAACTTCTCCCCTAAGAATTTGGATGCTTTCTCATTGGTTGCATACATATTTAGTGCTGAAATTACTTTATTGCCTGTGGTACCTTTTAGGGGGATATAGCTTCCTTCCTTATTTCTTTTAATGCTATCTATTTTTGAAGCTGCTTTGTCTGAGATTAGCATTGTTACCCCTGCGTTTTTTCACTTCAGCTGAAGCAAAATATATTTTGCTCCAACCTTTTACTTTTACTTTATATGTATCTCTCAGTTTCAAATGAGTTTCTTGTAAGCAGCATATTGTAGGATTTTGTTTTTTAATTCACTCTGCTATTCACTTACATTTTAAGGGAGACTTCATCCCATTCACATTCCAAGTTATAATCACTAACTATTGCCCTCTATGCTATCTTCCCTGTTTGTATTTTTCCCTTTGTCCATATTCCCCAGTATTTTGTTTCTGTATACCTCCACCTTTAGTGTGTTTGCCCACCCCCCTCCTCTTTCTTTTCCCTTTCCCTTTTCCCCTTCTTCCCTTCCTTGTGTTAGTTCCCCTTCCCCCCCCTTCTCTGTTCCCCCCTCCCCTTTTCCCCTTGTAATGCTTGAATGGTAAGATGTTTCTTAACTTAATTGAGTGTGTCTAAGTTAACTTTAAGCCAAATCTGATGAGATGAAGATTCAAGTGGTTCTTACCTCTTCTCTTCTTCCCCTCCATTGCCAGTAGGTCTTTTGTACTTCTTGATGTAATGAGATTTACCTCTTTCAGTCTCCTCCATCTTCCAATCCCCTTACTGTCTCACTTTTTAAGAAGGCATTGTTTTTAAATCATTCTATTTGAGTCACAGAAATCTTTTCCACTGGAAGAGAAGACTCAGCTTTGTTGGATAGTGGATTCCTGGCTGCATTCCAAGCTCCCTTGCTCTTTGGAATATCTCATTCTAGGCCCTTGAATCCCTTAATGTTGATGCAGCCAGGTTCTGCGTAATCTTTACTGTATCTCTTTGGGGTTTAAAGTTTTTCTTTCTAGCTGCTTGAAGGAATTTTTCTTTTATCCGATAGTTCTGGAATTTGGCCACAACATTCCTTGATATTTTCATTTTAGTATCTCTTTCCAGAGGTGATCAATATCTTCTTTTAATAACTTATTTTACCCTCTGGTTCCATGTTATCAGGGCAGTTTTCCATCACTAAATCCTATAATATTAACTCCATGCTTTTTTCTCTTCAATGTTTTCAGGAAGGCCTATAATTCTTACGTTGTCCCTTCTTGATCTGTTCTTGAGGTCAGTGGTTTTTGCTGATGGAGGTATTTTATATTTTCTTCCATTTTTTTGATCTTTTGGCTTTGTTTAATAGAACCTTGTTGTCTCATGAAGTCATTAGTTTCCACTGATTCCATTCTTTTTTTTTAGAGAAGAATTTTCTTCATTTACCCTTTTCAACTCTTTTTCTAGTTGGTCAATTCCATTTTTGAAGTTTTCCATTTACCCAAGTGTAGTTTTGAGTGAATCATTTTCTTTCTTTCTTTTTTTTTTACATTTGTCCAATTGAAGATCTGAGAGAGTTATTCTCATTTTATATTTGTCTATTTGTATTTTCAAAGGATTTCTTTTCTTGTTGCATAGTGTTAATTTTCTCTTGAGTTTCTTTTCCCAATTTTTCCAATTGGTTTTTAAACTCCTTAATAATTTCTTCATGGAAGTCTTTCTGGACTGGAGACCAATTCATATTTTCCTCAGAAGTGCTTGATCTCTCTGGGTTAGAATCTGTTTCTTCTATGTATTTCTTCATGGGGCCCCCTTTTCGCTGACCTTTCTTCATATTTCTAGGCTCTTGTGTTGGGGGGCAGGTGGGCTGGCTCTCCAGAGGTTTGCTTTTGAAACGGCTACTTGAAGAGAAGTAAACTGTAAAGATGGAATGTTATATGATTGCCAGACTGTGAAGGACAAATGAAGATTATATTTGATCCTAGAAGTCCCAGGAAATCACTGGATTTTACTGAGTGGGAGTGACATGCTCTGTCTATACTTTAAGTCATTCCTCTTGTCAGCTATGTGGAAGATGTCCTGAAAAGGAGTCTAAGCACTCCTTAGATGAGACTGTCATGTTATGCCTGATTCAAATGCATTTTTCTTAAAATATACTTCTGTGTGTGTCTACTCTGTCTGCTGGTACAAGTTGCAACCAAGATACTTTTCATGAACCAGTGATAAGAATTCCTCATTAGATTACTATCTTCCTTGGAGATCAGTTCTTTATCTTCCCCTCAGCTATTATTGAATGGCAGTCACTTACTCTTCCTTTGATTCATAGAAGCCTTTCTAGAATTGTAAGAGTTACTATGCTTTCATTGGAACAGCTCAGGGTTATCTTCATGTGACAAGATTGAAGTGTAAGAGGTTTGTTTTTGTTGTTGGGTTTCTTTGTTGTTTTTTTTTTTTTGTTTTGGCAAGGCAATGGGGTTAAGTGACTTGCCCAAGATCATATAGCTAGGCAGCTATTAAGTGTGTGATTTGAACTCAGGTCCTCCTGACTCTAAGGCTAGTGCTCTTTCCATTGCACCACCTAGCTGCCCTCAGGGTAAGTTTTTATTGAAGCTTTTGAAGTGCATTTATTGTCTATAACATTGTTATTTTCATTGTCTATAATTGATTGTTATTTTGTTTTTCTATTTTCTTTGTTTAAATAGGATTTGAATAGTCGAGCTCATGGTGAAGTCACAATAAGAGAAGCTTTACGTGAGCTTGATCTCTGGGGAGTTGGAGCAGTGTTTACCTTAATAGATTATGAAGATAGCCAAGGCAGAAATCTCAAGGTGATTAAAGACTGGAAAGATATTGTTAATCAGGTTGGAGACAATCGTTGTCTTCTTCAATCCCTAAAGGACTCTCCATATTATAAAGGATTTGAAGATAAAGTATCAATTTGGGAAAGAAAACTTGCAGAATTAGATGAGTATCTGCAAAATTTAAATCAGATTCAAAGAAAATGGGTGTATTTGGAACCCATTTTTGGTCGTGGAGCTTTGCCTAAAGAACAGGCACGGTTCAACAGAGTTGATGAAGATTTCAGGTCAGTATAATGAGACAAGACTTTAATGTTTTATAGACCTTCAATCAGTTATTTTGTGAAGTACATTACAAAACTAAATGATTTGGAATATACTGTAGAATATTATAAACATTTTATGAAATTATTTTATGGTATTTATCAGTAGTATAGCATATCTTGGTTTTGTTATATTTCTTTTAAAATTATATCACCTTGTTATTTTGTATAAGCATTTTATACCCAGACTAAAAACAAAGTATCGATGATACATATGCAAGTTTTATATACATTTATATGTGTGTGTGTATATATATATATTTTTTTCCCTAACAGGACAATAATGACAGATATCAAAAAAGATAATAGAGTTACATCATTGACTACTCGTGCAGGAATCAGGAACGCTCTGATTACTATACTTGATCAGTTGCAGAGATGCCAAAAATCCCTGAATGAATTTTTGGAGGCAAGTCTTATTGAACATTTGGAATAATTATTTTATTTGATGTTTATATGTTATGAATTTATCTTAAAAGTCCATTTACTTATTTATTTTTCTCAGGAAAAACGTTCAGCTTTTCCAAGATTTTATTTTATTGGAGATGATGACTTGTTAGAAATATTGGGCCAGTCTACTAACCCTGCTGTTATTCAGTCTCATCTAAAGAAACTATTTGCTGGTAGGATAATGTGGGCTGTTTTCATGCTTTTGACCTTTGTCAACTTAGTTGGATATTGTATTTATAGAAAAATATTGGATATATTTTAATAAAGATGATCAATGATGCATGATTTACTTTTCTAAAATGTATACTTATGGGTGAAAAATAGATTTTTTTTTGCAAAAATAACCTATGTAGCAGCATTCTTTTGTAATGAGTTTTAAATTGCAGAAAACAGGGAAATTAGGATTTTATTTAAGTTTATTACCTCTAAAGAAATATTTATTGATTGATAAATATTTTTTGATTGCTTGTCAGACCAGTGTGTAATAGAATTCTTCTTCAGTATTGTCTTATTGATGATGATATACCTTAAAAAGTGAAAATTTTTTGCTTACTAGAACATTACTTGTGTCCATATGGTATTGTTCAATACTAGTTGACAGGCATGTCTTCAATATCATGTTGTTTTTTTATTTTCATGTTTTAGGTATTAACAGTGTTTGTTTTGATGAAGAATATAAGTATATAACTGCAATGAAATCTTTAGAGGGAGAAGTAGTACCTTTTAAAAAAAGGATTCTTCTTTCAAATGATGTTGAGGTAAGGACCTTTTATAAGTATGAAATCAAAAGTTGATATTTAAATGAATTTCCCCACATTTAACAATATACATTTTTATCAGTTTGGTCAGTCTGAAAAGATAATTTTTGCCTGTGAGAAAATTTCTCTTCATGTTTTCTATGTTACTTTTTAAATTGAAATTTTATTTTATTTTTTCAATTACATGCAAGGGTAATTTTTCAACATTCATCCATTCGCAAATTTATGGGTTGTATATTTTTCTTCCACTCTGTCTTTTCTCTCTTCTTCCAATGATGGCAAGTCATCTGGTAAAAGTTATACATGTTCATTTAGGTTTATCATATTTACATATTAGTAATTTTGTGAAAGAAGATTAGAACTAAGGGGAAAGAAAAAAATGAGAAAGGAAGGAAAAACATAACAGAAGTTGTAAAAAGTTGAACATATTATGCATTCAGATTCCATGGTTTTTCTTCTGGATGTGGATGTCTTTGTCCATAACAGGTTCTTGATCTCTGAACTGCTGAGAGGAGCTACATCCATCCTAGTTGATCTTCTCACAGTGTTGTTGATAATGTGTACAATACTCTCTTGGTTCTGGTGCCTTCTCTCAGCATCAGTTCATGTAATTCTTTCCATACTTCTCTAAAGTTTGACCACCCATGATTTCTTATAGAACAGTATGTCATAATATTCACATGCCATAACTTGTTCAGCCATTCCCCAAGTGATGGACATTCCCTCAATTTCCAGTTCTTTGCATTGCAAAAAGAGTTGCTGTGAATATTTTTGAACATGTGAGATTTGTCCATTTTTCATAATTTCTTTTGGATATATGCCTAGTATTGTCATTGTTGGGTCAAAGGATATAATCAGTTTCATTGCTCTTTGGGTATAGTTCCAGATTGCTCTCCAGAATGACTGGATTAGTTCACAATTCTACCAACAGTGAAGTATATTAATATCCCAGTTTCCCTCATCTTCTCCAACATTGATCATTTTCTTTTTTTGTCATCTTAGTGTGATGTTTTCATAGTTGTTTTAATTTGCCTTTCTCTAATCAGTAAGGATTTAGAGCATTTTTTCATATGACTGTATATAATTTTTATTTCTTCATCTGAAAACTGCCTGTGCATATCCTTTGACCATTGATTGGTTGGAGAATATGCTACTTTTAAAATAAATATATTTTTATTTTTGGAAGGACAGATATGAGAAAGCAAATATATAGTTTGGTGGTATTCTCTCTTTAAGATATCTTGTGAATCAATCCCAGAATGACTTTAAATTGTTTTATTTCCATCATGGATTTATTAGATTCCTTTTTTTGACCAACTCCTATTTCCAACTTCATCTTAAGTATCTTTTCCATTTCTTCATATTTTCCATGAAATTTTTGCAAAATAATCTTGTAAATGTGAACATTATTCACAAAAACCTGAACAAATAGGTTTTTGCAGGCGATTGTTACCCACCCCACCCTACCAAACATCTCAATGTCCCATTTTCCTCTCCACTTTCTTGCCTACCTCTCTTTATGTGAGAAAAATTTCTCCATTCTCATTCTCTCTCTCTCTCTCTCTCTCTCTCTCTCTCTCTCTCTCTCTCTCTCTCTCACATTGTGTTCTTCTTTCTTATCCCTTCATTATTATTATTATTTTTTTTTAGTTTTTTGTAAGGCAAACGGGGTTAAGTGGCTTGCCCAAGGCCACACAGCTAGGTAATTATTAAGTGTCTGAGGCTGGATTTGAACTCAGGTGCTCCTGACTCCGGGGCCGGTGCTTTATTCACTATGCCACCTAGCCGCCCCCCTTCATTATTTTTAGATCATCTCAACATATCATCTCACACCTCTGCTCTTTGTCTTTGTAGACTTCTAGGTTCTAAGTGACTTGCTAAGGATAAAATTCTTAGGAGTTGCATATATCATTTTCCCATATAGGAGTGTAAATAGTTTAACTTTATTGAATACTTTATGATTATTCTTTCATGTTTACCTTTTCATGCTGCTCTTGAGTCTTATGTCGAATTTTTCTATTCATCTCTGTTTTTTCCATCAGCATTGTTTGAGAGTACTTTATTTTCATTAAATGTGTATCTTTTTCCCTGAAGGATTATGTTCAGTTTTGCTGGAAAGATTAATCTTTGTTGTGATTATAGATCTTTTGCTTTCTGGAATATTATATTCTAAGCTCTCTACTCCTTTTATATGGATGCTGCTAAATCTTGTATTATTCTCACTGCATCTCCACAATATTTGAATTGTTTCTTTTTTGGATGCTTCTGGTATTTTCTCCTTGACCTGGGAACTCTGGAATTTGACTATAATATTCATGGAAATTTTCATTTTAGGTCTCTTTCAAGAAGTGTTCAGTGAATTATTTGAATTTCTATTTTACCCCTTAACTAAGATGCTAGGGGAGTTTTTATTTATGATTATTTGAAATATAATATCTAGGGAGGCAGGAGGACCTGAGTTCAAATCTGTCCCCAGACTTAATAATTACCTAACTGTGTGACCTTGGGCAATCCTGTTAACCCCATTGTCTTGCAAAAAAACCCCAAACCAAAACAAACATGATATCTAGGTCCTTTTTTTGATCATGTATTTCATTCCAATAAATCTTGAAATGTATCTTTTTTGATTTATTTTCCTGGTCAGTGGTTTTTCTGATGAGATAGTTCACATTTTTTTTGTTCTTTTGACTTTATTTTATTGTTTCATGATGTCTCATGGAATCATTAGCTTCCATTTGCCTAATTCTTATTTTTTAAGGAATTATTTTCCTTAAATTTTTCCATTTGCCCTATTCTGCTTTTTAAGAAATTCTTTTCTTTATTGAATTTTTGTGCCTCTTTTACTATTAGGCCAATTCTGTTTTTTAAAGTATTATTTTCTTCAGTATTTTTTGGACCTTAGAGACATTAGTGTTCTTTTTGTAATTTTCTCCCATCATTCTGATCCCCCCCCCCCATTTTCTTTCTCTATCACTCTTATCTCTTAATTCTTGCAAAGACTTGAAAGACTTGCAGCTATTTTCACATTCTTTCCTTCCCGGAGTTTATGTTTTGGTCTTCCTTGTCACCTTAGCATGTTTATATGCTCAAGTCCTTTTCTTGTTTGCTCATTTTTCAGCTTATGTCTTGACTTTGAACTTTATATTAAAGCTAGACCCTGCTCACCTAGGGGCAGGGAGCCACTGTCCCAGGCTTCAGGCTTCTTTCTGATACTGTTTTCAAAGCTGGCTGTGGAGCTCCAGAAGTTTTTGTTGCTTTCAAAGTGGTGTGACCTGGGGAGAGTTTTTCTTCTTTGCCCTGGAAGTCTGACTCACAATTATGTATGGACAGGAGAATTGCCATTCAGTGCCAGCTCTACCCAGTGCCAGCAAAGAGACCCCCTATAATACTTTTCTGACCCCTTCTATTGTCTCTGGACTGAGTGCTGCTGTCATTGCCACTGGTGTTGCAGCTACCTCCAAGGACTACTGTAGCTGGTGCTGCTACCCTGGGGTCACAGTTGTCTTAGGATGGAGAAATAATTCACCCTGACCTTTTTTGACTTAGCTGCTCCAAAATTTGATTGAGGAGTTTAAACAGTTGTTTGAAAAAAAATGTTGGGGGGATGCAGCTAGGTGGCATAGTGAATAGAGACCGGCCCTGAAGTCAGGAGTTCAAATCTGGCCTCAGACATTTAATTAAACCTAGCTGTGTAACCTTGGGCAATTCTCTTAAACCCCCATTGCCTCACCAAAAAAAAAAAAATCAGTAAAATAATGTTGAGAGTTTAGCTGGGTTGTTACCTGTACTCTGTCATCTTGTCTCCTTCCTAGAATGCTACTTTTAGAGTCTGGAAAACCTGGATTTAAGTCCTATCTCTGATATATATTAGCTGTGTCCAAACCCATGCTGATGGAGCCAGTCAATTAGCAACTAAATTCTCTAGGCACCTCCTCCTCTCCAGTGGTTTCCCATTTGCTTTTGGAAAAAAATTTCCACTTTAGGAGTTCTCCAGGGCCTGATATAAATAAAAATACAAATAAAAATCACAAGTCAGTAGTATGAATCATATATATGTATGTATATATATATATTTATATGTGTGTGTGTGTGTGTGTGTGTGTGTATACACACACATATCATGGTACACATTTTTGAGGGCTTAGAAGAACTGTTGCAAAATGAAATCAAATGGAAAAATAGAATAAAATTCTTTTAAAAAGTACTTAATAAATGATTTGTATTTTTATTGTGAATTTTATTTCCTAATTTTCTAATGAGATTTGGCTGAATGGTTTGGCCATGGAAATGAAGGATACTTTGAAACAGTTATTGATTGAATGTGTTACTACTGGAAGAAGTTCTCAAGGTGCCATTGACCCATCACTCTTTCCTTCCCAGGTAAGATTGATTCTGGAGTAGTATAAGGATCTATTGTGATATTTTGGATTGGAAGTAGGGGACTAAAGTTATAGTCCTGCTTACTAATGCTGCATATCCTTAATCTTACTAGATCTTAATGCCTTTTACTCTAAAAGAGTAGAACTAGATAATCTATAAGATTCCTTCCTGTTTTGAAATTCTATAATATTAAGTTATGAGTATATTAGTTTTACCATCTGTAAAAATTAAAGATTAAAATAAATGGTCTCTAATTTATGCTCCAAATTTTAAGTTTCATGGTTATCAGTTATAATATCTAGTCCAGTTATGTACTTCATATCTATAATATCTAGTCCAGGTGTGCTTGAAATAGCTTTGCCTCAACCAATGTAATTTTGTAGTGATGTTACTAATTCACTATAAACAGACTCCCCCTCATGTTGGAAAACCTCATTGCAACTTTCATTGACCAGTTTCCTGAGACTGGTTGTGTTGAATTTAAATATTCAATAATACTTCAGTTACTATTCATTATCAGACTCAAAGCTTAAAAAAAATTCAAAAAGTTATCAGAAGAATCCAATTTCTTTGGTTTTCCTGGACAAGTTCTTAACTTATTAGTCCGTTTTTCTCATCTGTCAATTGGGGAATAATAATTCCTTATTTCACAGGTTTGTTGTGTAGAGCAAATGGAATAATTTTTCTCAAGTGCTATCAAAATATTAGCTATTTAATGAATTTACCAGTGGATCATTCTGAAGTTATTCTCCATCATGGAACTTGCAGTTTGGTTTTTCTGCCTGTTTCTTTTGAAAATTGCTTGCAGACCCTAAAAGATTTTACAGATTGCAGCTCTTCAGAGACCTAAAGGCGCTACATTAGAGTTGTGAAAAATAATTATTTTTAGTCTGCTACTAATAAAGTAATTTCACTAATAAAGGCAGCATTTTGTCATAGCCAGACATGAACAGCATTCAAGGTAAAATGACTTAGTTGCTTCCCAGATATGAAGAAAGAAAAGGAGAAAAATTTTAAAAGCAGAATTCATAGGTTTTTGGTTCTCTATCTCTGAAGTTAGATCAAATCCTGGAAGACTGAAATCACTGTCCCTTTGATTGCTCTAATTCAATCTTTTAAAATGTTGCTTTAGGGAGCAATGTTGTTCTTGAGGCCCTTCTGCTAGTTGCATTTCTAGTCCCATTACTAGGCAATAGAATTTTTCATTCTGACAGAAATATGCTACTAACAGGTTCTGGTAAAAGAGGATATATTAGGCAGTGTTATAAATGTTGGCCATATGAGTGAAGAAAATGAAAACTCAAAACAGTAAGCATATATAGAGCACCAGGGGTTGGAAGTCTTCACCAAAACCTTATAAGAGAACTAAATTCCTAGAAACATCTAGAAATATTCTGCTTAAACATTTTTCTCCTTTTATTCTTTTTTCTTCCTATTGCAGAAGCAGCTGGAAGAACCTAGGTCCACGGTCTTGCCTCTGAAATAATTTGACTGGGTGATCCTGGTCAAATTACTTAAATTTTAATTCCCCCAAGAAATTCCCTATAAATTATAGATTATCTACATTGGTTGAGTTTCTTAACTGGAAGTTTCTTTTAACAATAAAATCATAGACCTGGTCTAAAAATTCATACCAAAATATCACAAATACTAGCTAGTCTTGCCATTCCTGCTATGCCCTGAACTTAAACTGTTTTCTTACCTTTTACACCTTTGTTCATTGTTTTCTCTGAGTAATTTCCTTTCCCTCATCACCTATAATTAAAATTCATAATATATTATTTTTTGTGAAGTAAACATTTTTTGGAACTAGATTTGAGATACTAATCAATGAAAATCTTTTATCTAGTAACTAACATGAAAGTAGCAACTAATTTAACTAAAAATATTATCTGCTTTGTTTATGATTTTGTGCTAGGATAGAATAGTATGATTCTACTTCGAATTAACTCTAATAGCTAGAAGTTTATTCTTTTTTTCTGCTGCTTTTTTTGTTGATAGGTATAGGTTTGAATGGAAGCATTAGTTTTATCTTAGCCTAATACCATGCTCATAGATAATTGTACTTTCACTTTCATCAATTTTTAGAGAAACTAAAATAATGGAATGAGAAAGAACATTTTTGAAACAATTATTTAAATCTTACTTAATTAGGAGTGTTCTCTTCCATCATAATGATTTAATAAAACTTTACCTAAGTATAAGGGAATATCATTATTCACTATCTAAAGGTTCTATGTGGATTAACCACTTACACTTCAGTTTTTCACTACATAGTAGTTTGCTAAAAATGTTAATTGAATTAAATTGAATTGGATTATATAAGCTGATTAGTGATTGCATTTTTGAGCACATCCACAAATAAGTAACTTGATTGTCTTAGTAACTTATACTAATTGTCCGTGTAGTTATCATAACTTAAATGTTTTACATTAATCTGATGGATACATGTAAATACGTTATGTGAATTAGATATATTTTAAGAAAATCTCCCCCCCAACTATTATTCTTTTAATAAATATGATATTTTAATTTTGTTTCAGTAGCTAGTGGGTAGAGTTCTTCAACTTGGTATTAGGAAGAACTGAGTGCAAATCCTTCCTCAGACTCTTACTAACAGTGCCTCAGTTTTCTCCTGTAATAAAAATGAGGATAATAATATCACCTACCTACCAGGGTTGTTGTAAAGATAAAATAAGAAAATATATATGAAATGCTTTTCAAATCTTAAAAATGCTAGCATCTGGGTTTCCTATTCTTAGTTTTTAATAACATCTGTGATTGAATTAGCAGACCAGATTTTGACTCATATTTATTATTTTTTTGGTCTTTATTCAATAGATCCTGTGCTTGGCAGAACAGATTCAGTTCACTGAAGATGTAGAACATGCCATACAAGATCATAGTCTTCATCAGATCGAATTAGAACTTATGGCTAAGCTACAGCATTATACCAACATTGATACTAGCTCTGAAGATCCTTCGAATACAGGTATTTGTTATGTTTCCAACGAAATACATAAATTTGTTAAAAGCCCTTTAAAACATAGGCACTTTAATTGTCCTCCTCCTCTCTCTCTCTTTGGATGATCTGAATTGAGAATTTTTTTTACATTTTTAAATATTATAAATCATTCACAAATGTAAAAATAATTTTTAGCTTATGGGTTCTACAAAAATAGATTGGGGGTGGAAAGAGGTGGATTTTATCAATGGTTTATAGTTGATTGATCTCTGACCTCATCCCTTGCTTGCACACATTATACATCTCTATGTTGATCATTTGCTACTTTTACTCCTTGGAGATTGTGGTGTTTTAATATTCATAATTGCACAACATTTCCAGGAGGACATTTGTACTGAATAGGTTAGTTTTTATGCCTTAATATTAGCTTGGAATCAGTAAAAAGAACGCTTACTTCTTCAAATGTAATCTAGTTTATGTTCTTCAATTCTGGGCTCAACTCAGGATGCATCTATATGGTTCATGTCAAATATATGTAGAAAGTTACTCGGTAACAACTGTGCAACATCATACATATACATACATTTATATATGTATATATATATATATTCATACATACATATATATGGCATTTTCATCTCTAGTTTTTTCCTATCTGGATTATTGATGAAGATGATGATATTTGTCCTTCCTTCTTGAAGAAGAGCATGACATCAGGGAGGTGATGCCATGACAATCCCATGAATTGGATTTGAGTGAGGGGGTTTCTGTGCTATGTATAAGTCTTACTTTCTCCTCAGGAGCCATCTGTGTCCAGTGGCCAGATAGGGATTAGAAGCATGGAGATGGCCCTAAATATGAGACAGTCAGGATGAAGTGACTTTCCCAGGGTCATGCAGCTAGTGTGTCTGAGTCCAGATTTGAACCATGTGCTTCTGACTTCAGGATTCACACATGTGTTTATATATATTTATGAAAATGTGTGTATAGATTATAATATATGTTATATAATGTGACTTCATAGAGAAAAACTACCCCAAACCTGCATGATCTCTTCTTATGTGTTCATTGAGAACACCTTTGACAAGTATGTAGAATATTTTCATAAAGATTTTATGAAGATGAAAAAGTAGTCATAGGTAGGTAGATATGGATAAGTTATCTTTTTTGTTATTACTATTGTCCATAATTTGTTCCATTCTTTTGGCATCTTTTGCTCCCTAAAAGTGCCTCCCCAATGCTTTCAAGATTGTTTTAGTTTAGATTTTCTTACAGTGGACATGCTATTGTCCCACTCTTTTTCCTTGTTTTTTCTCAGTCCCATTTGACTTCTTTGAGGGCTGAAGTATTAGAGTCTACGTATTTTGGTGCCTCTGTTGTTCTTGATGAAAATAGACCATTTTCCAAACACTAACATTTTTATGGTAATGTAGCTCAAATATTTGTGTCTCACAGGCAGCTTTTCACAGACCCATTTTTAGCTTCCATGACTTTTTTGCTTCTGTTTGTTTTGTGGCTCATAATCTTCCATGATTATTCTTCCATGTATTTTGCAAATGAATTTATATTCTAACAGAATTTCCCTTGATTGCAATCTTTTATCACAGTATCTAGCACAAAGTAAGTGCTTAAAAAGTTCTGGTTGACTGATTGACTAGCCTTCTGGCTTTTTCATAAAGACTTTGTGTGAGGCCCATGTAGAAAATGATTCTAACATCCAGGAACTCGTGGACTTGTCCTCAGGGGCAAGAGCCGGTTTTTCCCTTGCTTTTGACCTATTAGAAAATTGAATGGAACTCAAATGAAAATGGTATTTCACTATTATTAATAGTGAAAAATCAGTATTTTTTCTCTCTGGAAGTGTTAGAGATGCATCTTACTATTGTCTCTCAGAAGTTAGAATAAAATTGAACATGCAAAATGAATTTAGAACTTTGTAAAGTATGAAAGCTTCTAGTAAGCTCTGTTTTCCAATAACAGAGAGGTAGCTGAAATTTAAAAAAAATCAACGTTGTATCATTTTCAGATCTGAATTCTGTTTTCTTCCACCTCTCCTCCCCATGCAATGAGAAGTCAAGAAAAAACGAAATCTTGAAAGATAATAAAGTCTCTCTCCCCCACCCCCCAATATCTAAAAGGGGAAAATTTATATTCTGTTGGCTGTCCTCTGCAGATCTTTTTGTAGCATGTTTCATTATGAGTACTTTAGAATTATGACTGGTCATTGTGTTGGTTGACATTCCTGAGTCTTTCAAAATTGGTTATATTTACAATATTGCAGTTATTATATAAATTGCTTTAAGTATTTTATGGTTTCTTGAAAACATTCTCTTCATCATTTCTTATATCCCAGTAGCATTCCATCATATTCATATACCAAATCTTGTACACCCATTCCACAATTGATGGGCAACTCTCAGATTCCATGGTGGAAACATCATGAAAATATTTGTGGTAAATATTTATGTACATATATGTTATTTTCCTCTTTCTTTCATTTTTAAGCCTATAAGCAAAATAACTAGGTCAGGGTGTGTGTGTATAGTCTAATAGCTTTCTGGACATAGTTCCAACTACCTTTCTAGAATGGTTCAACTGTTTAAAGATCTATCAACAATACATTAATGTTTCTGTTTTCTTCAACATTTTTATTTTGTGGTCAAATTAGCCAATTTACAATCATAATTGATTTAATTTACACTTCCCTAATTATAAGTGTCTTAAAGAATTTTATCATATGGCTATTGTAACTTAGCTTTTTTCCTTCAGAAAACTGCTTACTAATATCCTTACTCCGTTAATTAGTGACTTTTATTCTTAAAATTTGATTTGGTTCTCTATGTAACTTAGAAATAAGACCTTTAATCATGTAAACTTGATCCTAAACTTTTTTTCAGTTTTCTGTTTTTCTAAATTTTAGCTGAACTGATTTTGTTTGTTCAAAACCTTTTCAATTTTATGTTATTAGTTATACATTTTATTTCCTATAAATGTCTTTATCTCTAATTTAGTCATGAATGCTTCCATCAATTGGGGAATGGCTGAACAAACTGTGTTATATGTACATTATGGAACACTATTGTTCTATTAGAAACCAGAGGGATGGGAATTCAGAGAAGCCTGGAAGGATTTGCATGAACTGATGCTGAACGAGATGAGCAGAGCCAGAACATTGCACATCCTGACAACAACATGGGGTTGATGATTTGTCTTAGTGTAATTACTCATTTCATCAGTGTAACAATCAGGGACTATTTTAGAGTACTTGCAATGGAGAATATCATCTGTATCCAAAGAAAGAATTGTGGAATTTAAATAAAGACTAAAGACTATTACCTTTAATTTTAAAAAAGGTATCTTATTATATAATTTTACTATATCTTATATTTTATTTTTTCCTTAAGGATATGATTTCTCTCGCAACACATTTAATTTTGACCAATGCATGACATGGAAACAGTGTAAAGACTAAGACTGCCTTCTGTGGGGGGGGGGGGGGGAGGGAAGCGGGATTGGGGGAAAATTTTAAAATTCAAAAAACAATAAAAAATTGATCATCATATAAAAATATTAGAGATGAAATAAATTGTAGCAATTAGGATGGATAGTGATGAAACAACAAAACTATCATTCTTTGCAAATGATGTAAGAGAAATAAAATTCATCTTGAAGAACAAAAGGTGTAGAATATCAAGGGACTCTGTAGATTAGAAAATGCACCAGATTGAATATTAATTGGGAGAGCCAGAGTGGATTAGAGAGACAAAAAAAGATCTTTGAACAGTGGGGTCAAGATGTGGCCAGAAGCTTGCCCTCCAGCATTAGTAGCTAAAGACTGAGAGTCCAGACTGGGTACCAGAGCATGAAACATACATGCAGGAAGAGACTCCGGTCATCCTGAAACTAGGACAAAGTTACAGTAATGGATACCATCCAATAGCCTTGTGTTGCTCCCAAGCCAGGTTCTGGTTTATAGGGTGGGTAATCTGTAAATCTGCAAATAGAAGTGGTAGAGTAGATTTAGATGTTGAGCAAAGCACAAGTGTGGGAGCATCAATAGTCCTGTGATCTGATCCCAGCAATACAAGAAGGTCTCAGTTTTTACCTTTGAGCCAAGTGGAAGCCTACAGTATAACAACCAGAACCGGAGTTCCAAACAAAAGGGAAACCTTCAGTTCAGTCTCTGTGTACTTGAAGAGCCATCCTGAAGTCTGCTGGAAGAATGAGTAACCATCAACAGCAGCAAAATCCACCAAAAAGAAAAGAATGATCAGATATTCACTTAAAAATAGGGATTATTTTTCTTTGTACTTATATTGCTAGAGCTAACCACAGTGCTTGGAACAATAGGAGGTTAATAAGTGCTTTTTGAATAACTAATTTGACATTGATTTAGAGTTGAAGATAATATTTAGTGTTATTTAGACCAATCTCTCTACTTGAAGAACTGATACTCAGGGAGGATGTGACTTGTATAAGATTATATCAATAGTAAAAGAATAGAACAAGCATTTGAACCCACTGTGAGATTTCATATCGTTTGAAAGATTCCCTTCCTATCATACTGAATTTGTAATGATATTTCATTTGTGACTTCCATGCCATAACTTCTCTTAATTTAGATATCTCTTTTACTTATCTTCTGACCAGCCTCATTCATCTTTCCTAGTAAGTCATTTCAGTAATGAGTCTCTACTCATCTAGAATCCTTTATTTATATGTTCCTTCTCATTTTGGACCTTTGTGATTACATAACAGTTAAATAATTTTCTGGTGTAATTGTACTTAAAAATAAAAAGCAACATAAATTTTGGTTTAAGGAAAATTGTTGAAATTTAGAATCTTTGAATTGAATTACCAGATAGATTGTATCACTTTTAAGTTTATAAAAGTTTAACAAAATTCATGAACTAACTTTTTTCCCCTTGAATATTTTATTTATGTGCAGAATCAGGAATTCTTGAACTCAAACTTAAAGCACTTATTCTGGACATTATCCATAATATTGATATAGTGAAGCAGTTAAACCAAGTTCAGATTCACTCCCTAGAAGATTGGGTTTGGAAAAAGCAAGTCAGATTCTATATGAAAAATGGACAAACATGCTATGTTCAGATGGTGGATTCTGAACTCCAGTACACCTATGAGTATCAGGTAGGAAGATTTTGAATCTTTAAAAATGTTTTTGTAGAGATGGTTGTGCCCTAGAGTAATTCAAGAGGAGGCTGGAAGACTTGGGTTGAAATTCCATCTCCGCCTTACAGTACCTGAGGATTAGTCACAGAATTTAAAATTCCTTGCCCCTCCTTGTACTTGCATGAACATGTCTGTATTTGATGACCATTTTCTCACTTGACTAACCATTAAGGACAAAGTTTTATTGTTGTAATTCAGTGTCAATTTTAAAAAACACCAATAGTTTATCTTTATTTCAAAGAATTAAAAAAAAAACTCTATACAGACAAAAGAGTTGAAAGTAACTTTAATAATACCCTCTTACACTTCATTTGCTTGTATTGGTGTGTGAGGTCTTTAAGAACAGCAGCAGGGTTCTTTTGTTTTGGATTTTCTCTCAATGTTTAGCATGCATGGTGCCTAGGATTTATTTGGTAAATCCTTCAATTCTAGCTGATTGATTTTGAAATCTTATTTTAAATGTAGTTGAAAGAAGGCTACGTGAAAGAAAGAGCATAATGTTTATTTCTTTAAACCAAACCGTGATAAGAAGAATCTTAATTTTATGGTCAAATATGTTGCTTTTAAATTGTTTAACTTACATTAGAATAAGTCAAATCAGAATTGTCCATCTTCTTTTGTACATTTAAAAAAGTGTCCTTTCTGCATTTTATATCATAAGAATACATAAATAAATAAATAAAACTGCATATGAGAGGAAAGAAGCCAGCTGGAATCTTTAAAGATTGCATTGTTGTTAATATAACTAGCCAGAGAGAGTTTATTTTGAGATGCAAATATTACTTCTCTAGTCAAGGAAAAACCTTACAAAATCTGAATAGAATTTGGATTGTGAATAGAATTTTCCTTTGACATCAGCATATATATATATATATATATATATATATATATATATATATGTTAAGATGTTAGTACAAAATGTTCAATTTTATAAATGTTCTTCCTCATCTCTAATTATGCTAACATAATTCACAATTTTATTATTTTCATATAAAGAATTATGTGGATATTTACTTTAATATGTGATTTTTATAACTTTCTAACTCTCATGTCTCTTTTGTGTCCTTGTAATGAGCTTGACTGATCTATTTAGCAAAAACTACTAATATATTCATGGGCAGCTGGGTGGCACAATGGATAGAGCACTGGCCTTGGAATATGGAGGATGGGAATTTGAATCCAACCTCTGACACTTAATAGCTGTGTAACCTTGGGAAAGGCACTTAAGCCTGATTGTCCCCATCCAGGGCCATTTCCTGTCATCCTGGTTCAAATCTGACCACCGGACCTAGATGACTCTGGTAGAGAAACTGAGGCTGGTGACTTAGCAAAGCACACCCTCACTCAAATCCAATTCATGTTCTTGTCATGGCATCACCTTCCCAATGTTATGGTCTTCTTTGAAAATGAACGACAAGCAAATTAAAATACTCATGTCACCATATTATTAATAAGATTATAATTTATAAATTCCATATTAATCAAATATAATAACTTGGAAAAATAAATCTCAAGTTTAAGTTCAATGTGTGTCTTAAAGTTCCTTCTTTTTTGTTTAAAGTCTTCATTTTTATAGTTTCTTAGAGAACCATAGTTTATAAATAATTATAGATATTTAATAGAATAGCAACATTTTTGCTTAATATCTCATATTACAGGGTAATGCACCCAAGCTTGTTTATACTCCACTGACCGATAAATGCTATCTAACTCTCACACAAGCCATGAAGATGGGATTGGGAGGAAATCCTTATGGACCAGCTGGAACTGGCAAAACTGAATCTGTAAAGGCTTTGGGTGGACTTCTTGGAAGACAAGTTTTAGTTTTCAATTGTGATGAGGTAATGTAAAATATTTAATATTAATTGTGCGGGTGTTTTAATCATATTCTTGTCTTGACTTTGTACGATTCTATTTGAAATATAATGTAAATATATTGAGATATAATGTCTTGCATTCTCTTCTGAACTCCCCCTTTTATGCCTCATTGATTCATGCAAATGACCCAGGATTCTTGAATGTTATCCCAGTAAAACCAGTACTTGAAAGACCTGTCAAGAGGAAAAACTTTGAGTATAGATCTAGTAACAAAACCTAAAAACTTATTTTCTGACAAATAGGTTAAATGAATGTAGATGGACTCATACTTAAGTTGACAGCTAGGTAATGAATTATTTGACCATAGCAACTTTTGAAGACTACTATCATAGAAGTGTTGAAAACTGCATTAGAAGAGAGATCAATTATGCCAACAAAATCACAAATCCTTAATTTATCAAAGTAAGATAATAAGTATATGAATACAACTGGTCATCTACATTGAGAACATTTTTCCCATTTGAAAAAAATCTTAAAGAAAGCTGCCTTATTCTGTTTCTTTTATATTTTTTTAACTTTATTTTTATTTAAGGCAATGGGGTTAAGAATGACTTGCCTAAGGTCATACAGCTAGGCAATTATTAAATGTCTGAAGCCAGATTTGAACTCAGCGTCCTTCTGACTCCAGGGCAGGTGCTCTATCCACTGCACCACCTAGCTGCCCCTGTTCTGTTTCTTTTAGAAAGACATAAGATTATTATTATTATTATTGTTATTATTATTATTATTGTTATTATTATTATTATTGTGAGGAGATGGAGAAATAGTAGTAGCAGTTGAAGAGGCATCCTGGAACAGTAGTCTGTTTCTTTCCCGCTCTCGAGTCCAGGAGTTGGAGATTCAGAATCCAGCCTTTTTTCCCTCTCCCCACTGGTGAGATTTTTTTGATCTTCAGCTTCACTTGTGGCTGTTTGACCCTTTTCATCAAACACCATGTCCAGCAATGTCACCAGCAAGACTGACTCCCCGTTCCATGAACTCCCATGTCTTCACTGGGAATCTCAACACTCTGGTTCTTAAGAAGACTGATGTTGAGGCCATCGTCTCGAAGTATGGCAAGATCATGGGCTACTCTGTTCATAAGGGTTTTGTCTTTGTTCAGTATATTAATGAGCAAAATGCCTGAGCTGCTGTGGCAGGAGAGGATGGCAGAATGATTGCTGACCCAAGTACTAGATATTAATTTGGCTGCAGAGGAAAAAGTGAACCGAAAAAGCAGGTGTGAAGCATTTTGCAGCGGAGATGTACAGCTCTTCCTTTGACCTGGATTATGATTTTCAACGAGATTATTATGACAGGATGTGCAGCTACCCAGCACGTGTACAACCTCTTCCTCCCATTGCTCATGCAGTAGTGCCCTCAAAACGCCAACGTGTGTCAAGAAAAATTTCCTGCAGAGGCAAAAGTGGCTTTAATTCCAAGAGAGGGCAATGGGGCTCTTCATCCAAATCTGGCAAATTGAAAGGTGATGATCTTCGGACAGTCAAGAAGGAATTAAGCCAGATAAAACAGAAAGTGGATTCTTTATTGGAGAGCCTGGAAAAAGTTGAGAAAGAACAAAGCAAACAAACAGCTGGAGTTGATCAAGGATGATGCAAAAGAAGCTGAAGAAGGAGAGGATGATATGTCATGTTGGAGTTTTAGAACTCTTGTCCCATTATTTCTTTACCTAAGCGCTTGTCTATGATCAAACTTTTTACCAGATCCTCTTCCTTAGTATCTTCTAGCACTTGTTCACTGTTGTACCCAACTTTATCCTTTCCATGTTAATTCTGCCCTGCACCTAGTCCGTTTCCCATTTCTTTCAATTCTTCAATTCAATTCCTTGTATTGTCTCCTGTAATTTTGCTCTTTTAATTTTGATACCTCTTTATGACTTAAGAATAAAAAGGATGTATGGTTTTTATCAGCTGTCTCCAGAGGAATCTCTTGTTATGCAGGGAGTGAGCACAGTTCTCTCTTCAAATTCAAACATGAGGCTAATAGTTACTTCCAAAAGTGAAAAGGCAGACTCCTTTGATTCAGCTCCCTGTATCTGAGAACTTTGAGTGTCTTCTTCTTCTTCTTTACCTAAAATTATGATATGGGGACTACAAAAATGTAATTTTTTTCGTGAATGACAGTTGTTAGTAGTAATGCATAAAGAGGTACTTCAGAAGAGGAATTAGTGTGTACTTATATATTTTTTTAAATAGACTTTGTTTTCTAAAGTTGATATTGTGTGTTATTCATGTGAAACAGCCTGATTTTTTGAAGTTTTTTCTCAAAATAAAATATGTTAAACCAGGAATTTGAAGAGAAAAATAGACATAAGATTTGTTTGATAGTAGCAAAAATATATATTTTAAATGGATAATGGACAATTTTAGCTTAACATACAACCTATGTATATATGTACGTATCTATATATGTATATATGTACATATATATGTATATGTATATATATATGAAATTTACTTTAATTCTCACAAAATACTCATGAGATGAGGAGCACAGAAAAAATATAGTGTATTTTTTAAAAAATATAAGATTGGATTTTTTGTTTTTCAGGGTATTGATGTGAAATCAATGGGCCGCATATTTGTTGGTCTGGTGAAATGTGGGGCCTGGGGTTGCTTTGATGAGTTCAACAGATTGGAGGAAGCAGTGTTGTCTGCAGTATCCATGCAGATCCAGACAATCCAGGATGCTCTGAAGAACCACAGAACTGTGTGCGACCTTCTTGGCAAAGAGGTCTAGTATTAAACTTTAATTTTATAAAAAGCAGAAAATTTGATAACTGAAATATTTTGAAAACCTTATATGACTAGCTCTTTGATGACATGCTGTTTGACTGTTTCTTCATCTCCTGCCTCTGGTCCATTAACTGAAACATAAGATTTCTTTCTCATGCATGTTTCATAGATTTCCTTTATTTTTTATTATTTTACATCTTAATTTAAATGTATAATTTCAGGTTCAAATGGATCCAAATTCTGGGATTTTCATCACAATGAATCCTGCTGGGAAAGGTTATGGAGGAAGACAAAAACTTCCAGATAATCTAAAACAACTCTTCAGACCAGTAGCTATGTCCCGGCCAGACAATGAGCTCATTGCTGAAGTGATTCTATATTCTGAAGGCTTTAAAGAGGCACGAATATTAGGCAGAAAATTAGTATCCATTTTTAATCTTTCTCGGTAAGTGTCATGTTTTATAAGTATTTTGCGTGTATTATGTGTTTTTAGCACCAAGTTAATATTCACTCCACATTTGTCCAGTCAACTTTCATGATAGCATTATGTTTAATATTTGGTATAAGTGGGAAAAGTAAAATTGAACCAAAGTTGTTTAATTCAAAATTATTCATTTGACTTGAAGGGGTGATTATGAATGAATGAAAAAGATGTATTAGGTGCTTACTGTGCAGCAAGCCCTATGCTTATGCATTGATGGTACAAATAGGAAAAGTAAGACAATTTCTGCTTTCAGAGCTTCCATGTTCAATTATTGGGGAACTACATTAGAAGGGTTTAGCTCCAGTAGCATGGGAGTGCTTTCATATCTGCAGCCTTCAGTGGCAGGGGAACTGGTGAAAATACCCATCACTTCTCTGCTTCTCTTTGCTGATATATTTCTCTCTGGACTCCATCTATGGAATCAGAGTGAACTAGTTTCAAAGTAAATTGAGAACTTAATATTCTATAGTTATTTTTCTCTTTTGATATAACTAAAATGGTACAGTGGATAGAGCACTGGGCCAGGAATCAAAGAGACCTAGGTTAAAGTCTGGTCTCAGAGACTAAGTTAAGTGACTATGTGACCCAGGGCAAATCAATTAACCTCTTACCTCAGTTTCTTTGAGGTTGACTGAATAATGGGGATAATGAGAGCACCTGCCTTATTGGCTTATTGTGAAGATCAGATGAAATAATATTTGTAAAATTCTTAGCCTGTATTGTGGAAGGCACTATATATTTATTCCTAATAGGGTTGGTATGAGGATAAGATGGGGGATATTTGTGAAAGACTTTGCAAGCCATAAACCACTACACAAATACCAGTTTTGTATGATTATTGTTATTGCTATTGCTTTTCTAGATAAGAATTATTCCCTTTTGTTTTTGTCTCATTTCATGTAATTAATAGTACTTCTTGACTTTGATTTTTGTTTATACCTCTAAGAAGTGGTGAGTATCCATCAGAAAATTAGCTATTAGGAGCATTTTTATCAAGTATTGTCTGAAGTTGTTAATTCAGTTATGGTTTACCCTATTTAATGAAAACCACTTTCAAAATTCTGTAAAGGTTAGTCTTTTTGAGTAATTTATTGTAGCTTAAAAATTAATGGAAAATAACTGCAATTTTTTCAATGACTTTATCTTCATTGTGTTCTACATTTCTTTAAATGTGACCAATAATAAGTATTTAATTATTTAACTGATGGCTGATTAGAATGCTGGTTAGAATGTAAATATTTTTAAATTCCAGAGAACTTTTGACACCTCAGCAGCACTATGATTGGGGTTTAAGAGCTTTGAAGACAGTACTGAGAGGAAGTGGAAATCTTCTTCGTCAAATGAAGAAAAATAACATAAAGGAAAAAGGTATGATTGATTATTTCAAAATTGTCAGTTTTTGCATTTTGTATTCTTAATGATTAAAATAATTTAAATAGTTATATAGAGTGAGTGTTCAAACATTAATTACAAGAACATATGAATCCATGGAATTTTGGCCAGGTATCCTTCTGTAGAATATAATGAGATAAAGCTATATCCTTTTCCAATCAAGTAAAATGAATTATTAGTTTGTGGATAAGTTTCTGTATGTAATGGTGGGCAGCTCAATTCTTGTCTTATCTCATACTTTGTATCACATTTATTTGTGCACTTATCTTTTCTGCCCCATTTTATTGTAAGTTCTCTGAGAAGGGATTGCATAATTTTTCATCTTTGAATCCCCAGTGTCACACCCACAACATCTACTTTGTGAATATTTTTATTGATTTACTAAGAAATTTCTTTAAAGACCACAATTTGATTTCAAGGGGATAAAAGAATTTATATAAATGATTTATATAATAATTTAGAGATTTAAATGATTAATGTACATATATTTATTGTAAAACAGAATTACTTTAGCATTACTATGAATTAATTTGGTTATATTGTACATTGGCAGTTTTTCAGTATTTTATTTGGTGTTATTTAAAAGATTTCTTTAGTAGATTTTGTGTTTGAAACTTTTTACACTGTACATTTGAAATGTTTCCAGGGCTCTGAGGGTCAGTGTAGAATTTTTACTTCATTTAATATTTCAAGAATCTATGATTTTCTAGGTTTGGATAGTCACTTTACCAAAACACTGATTTCAACCTGTCTGTTACCTACTAAATAATGTTTCAAAAGTTTTGAAAAAACATTTTATGGTTAACCTGGTGACAGTCTTCTTTAGATTTATCCAGACCTGTATTTTGATTACAGACCATCCCTGTACCTGTGATTGTTTTTCTTGTTTTGACCTTATAGAAATTTCATTCTTCTAGTATATCCTTCAAGAACCTACACCATGAGGAAACATTGAGTACACCAGTATACCATGGACATGAGGAAACAGCACTGTAGGAATTTAATAAAGCCTAGAAAGCTTAAGTTATAAAAGTGGATCTCAAAGAACAATATATAGGAAAAGCCAAACTAAGAAAATATGCTGATCTTTTTGCTTTAATTTCTACAAGCTAATAATTAGCCTTCAAACGTAACTTATAATTGGTAGCACAGGAATAATTGCAATGATTGTACCAACATTTAAATGGTCTTGTAAAAAAACTAGGCAAAACATATTAAAAAAATTTTTAGCTTTCCTGTTAGTTTTGGGTTGTAGCAAACCTATTTCTTTCAGGACAGACATCTTTCATGTTATATTTTGTAGCCTACTCATACAGGAATGAGAAGAATATATTAAAAAGGGATATTTGTTTTATCAGTCACAATGTTTAAACAAGTTGGTTTATATTTTATGTACTAAGTAATGTCTTATATGACAAATTATAGGTGATCAACTTAAATAATATGATGATTTTTAGTTATTCAAATTACTCTTCTGACATCATATAGATCATACACACACATGCACACACACATATATAGTAATGAATAAAAGTGAGCAACATAATTCTCATAAGACAGTGTGGTTCAATGTGTTCAGTTAACCTTGGAGTTCAAAATCCTTGGTTTAATTCACTTCCTTTAAACACAACAGATTGTGTGACCACAGGCAAGTCACATAACTGTGCCCCTGATAGTTCTCTAAGTTTCAAAGCTGGTATTGATGTGCATTTGTCAAGGTAATTCCTTCATATGACGTTTTATTTATTTATTTATAAAATTAAATTTTATTTATTTATTTATGAAATTACACTTCTGGTTCAAAAAATTTAATAGACTCTTTAAATGAATGGTTTTAATGATGAATTTATCTTAATTCCCTTCAAAATTATGCTTTTTCCTCAGTGAATGAAAGCCATATAGTGGTTCAAGCTTTGCGACTAAATACCATGTCAAAATTTACATTTGTGGACTGCACACGGTTTGATGCACTGATTAAAGATGTTTTCCCTGGAATTGATTTTAAGGATGTAGAATATGATGAACTAAGTGCAGCTTTAAAGCAAGTCTTTGAGGAAGCAAACTTTGAAATTATACCCAACCAGGTAACTGTCTAACTCTATCTTATTATATGGAAGCTTAATTGCTAAATCAGTACTCAAAAATACAAAGATTTATTACTTTTCATATAATATTTTAGAAGATATTATTATAAACTTAGAACATATTATCTTCTATCATAGAATATACTGTCATAAATGAGACAAACTATATAAATAATTAAGAGGAATTAATAGTTCTAAAAAACAATTGAAGAAAAAAGTATATAGTATAAATTATGTTATCCAGAATGCCACATATTGGTCAAGGTAAAGATTTCATTACTATAAATACATCCAGGTAATTTGACAATATTGATAAGATGGAATTTCAAGTGGTTAGGATTAGAATATGTAATGGGAAGAGCCTGGCATAGAATAAGTCAACTAACACCATGGAAGGAGCGGGGCAAGTATTGATAAATGAATTTGTTGTAATCAAAACATGTAGGTGAGATTATGTATCCCTTTTTAGTAAGGCAATATGCTAGGTACATCCCCTTGTAACTTAAGACCAATTATAATGTGATAGGACTGGATGTAGATTATTTGATAACTATTTCAAGTAGTTACAGTTTAGTCATGAAGCATTACCACATTTCTAATACAGTTCAGTTTCTAGTATTTATCAGTTTCAGTATATATATTTTTTAATTCCCTTAACAACATGTTTTTCTGTTATATAGCTTTATATTTGTGGAAAATATGATTAACATCCAGCATACTTGGAGTAATGTATACTAACCTTTAGCAATTAATTTGAATTTGAGAAATTTCTTAAAAGACATTCTGTTTTAAAAATTACTTTTATATGGCAAAAAATTTGTACTTCGAGTTAATGCTTTATGTTTCCCTGTCAGTTTTACTAGCCATTTGTGGTATTGATGTTTATATTTAAAATGTTTGAATTTTTGCATTTTTATATTACACCACAGATCTATATTGGATTCACTTATGTTATCCATTTTCTGTGAAGAAAACAAAAGCATTACTAAGTTTTATAAGAATGGATTTAGCTCCAATATTTAACAACAAAACATATCTATGCTTTAACTCTTGGAACTATATGTATATGTGTAATATCACACACACATACATTTATATATATATGTAGGTATATTTATGTATTTTTTTAAACAGATCAAGAAAGCTTTGGAATTATATGAACAGTTACGCCAAAGGATGGGAGTAGTTATAGTTGGGCCAAGTGGTGCTGGAAAATCTACCCTTTGGAGGATGTTAAGGGCAGCACTGTGTAAAGTTGGCAAAGTAGTAAAACAGTACACCATGAATCCGAAAGCTATGCCGCGACATCAGTTGCTAGGCTTTATTGACATGGATACAAGGGAATGGTCAGATGGCGTTCTCACAAACAGTGCTCGGCAAGTAGTACGGGAACCTCAAGGTGGGTCTCAAACTCTTTGATTTATTACTTTCTTAATTGCTTCAACAAAAGATAGTATATTATAGTGAAAGATTTTTCATAGTCTTGTCAAAGAAACTACCTTGTAATATTGGACAGGAAAACCCTGTATTAAATGTTTGCTTTGCGTTAAGCCCTAGGGATATAAATAAAAAATTCATGATCCTGCTTTCAAAGAGTTCATGAAGTAGAGCTCTTGTTTATATTTATTTCATTGAGATTGAGGCCAAATATTACTTAGTTGTTTTTTTGTTTGTCTTTTTTTTGTAAGGCAATGGCGTTAAGTGACTTGCCAAGGTCATGCATCTAGGTAATTATTAAGTGTCTGAGTAGGATTTGAATTCAGATCCTCCTGACTCTGGGTCGGTGCTTTATTCGCAGGACTCCTAGCTTCCCCCTATTAATTCTAATAGGACTGATGGAATGGATCTTAGAATCCTTTTCATACCCCCCCATCAACTCTTTCTGCTGCTCACCACATATATTCACATTTGGACTCTCTGTTGTCTTCTCCATGAGATCTTTTGTGTGTGTGTGTGTGTGTGTGTGTGTGTGTGTTTTAGAGGCTTAGAAATGTGACAGTAAAATAGCACACTTCTTGCACTTATTTCTACAACTCAGGTTTCCTCAAACTGACATGTTGTTGAACCCATGACTCTTACTCTACCCTCACCTTGAATCATAATCCAGAGTCATATTTACCCTTTAGTCTACTAGCCCATGCCAAGGGCCTTTGCCCTGCTGTTTCTTCCCAGTATCCATGATGTTTTGCTATCTATCCTGATGCTTTGCTTATTAGACTCTAAGTAGCACCTGGTCTTTCTAACAATTATAGAACTGAATCCTAATTCCTGCTATAGTTTATTCATCTTGGCTCTTAAAATGCTAATATAATCTTATGTGCATTTGTACAGGACAGGGCAAACAGTTTCTTTGGGCAAATTATAAGACAAGGGTCTAAAGCAGTCAGAATTAATCTGGCCATGATGTTCTTAATTTGATTGCCCTTGTCACTGCAAACCAGCCTCTAGTATTTGAACTCAGTGGCCCTTCCAGTTTCAAATTCAGTCTCCAATATTTTATTCTGACCATGCAGGTATACAACTGATTTCTGACCCAATCTCTCTTTGAATCTTCTTCTGGTCATTCAGTAACTTCTCATGGTGTAGACCATAATAATACCATATTAAACATGGATCATGGGTGTCAAAGAGATGCATTGTCTGGTAAAGAAGATGACATCTTAATTTTAAGAAGATAGGTGAATTTGGGGTTTGAATTTCTGGAGTAATGATGAAATATGATAACAGGCTCATGATCAGGGATATGTCATATCTAATTAATCATCAATCATTCATTGATCACACTAGTAGGTACTAGACATTATGCAAGGTATTGGAAGTCCAAGAACAAAAAAATGAAAAAAAATTCTTTCCCACATAATAATATATTTTTTCCAATTACATCTAAAGATAGCTTTCAACATTTATTTTTATACAAATTGAGTTCAAATTTTTCTCCCTCCCTCCCTTCCTATATTTCTCAAGAGACTAAGCAATATGATATAGGTTATACATGTGCAGTTTTATGTTAAGCATATTTCCATCTTTGTCATGAATTTGTCTTTTGGAATTGCCTGGGATCATTATATTGCTGAGGAGAGCTAAATCAATCATAATTGATCGTCCTGTACTGTTGCTGTTACTATGTGGTTCTTCTCCCTTCACTGAGCATCAACCAGTTCATGCAAGTCTTTCCACATTTTTCTGGAATTATTCTGTGTATCATTTTTTTCTGCTTATCATTTTTTATAGCACAATAGTATTTCATTACATCCATGTACCACAATTTATTTAGCATTTAATAACCCAAAGAACAGGCAAGAAAAGGAACTATTGGGGGCAGCTAGGTGGTGCAGTGGATAGAGCACTGGCCTTGGAGTCAGGAGAACCTGATTTCAAATAGGGCCTCAGACACTTAATAATTGCCTAGATGTGTGACCTTGGGTGAGTCACTCAACTCCATTGCCTTAAATAAATAAAAAAAGAACTGTTAAAAATATTTGTACATATGACTCCTTTTACTTTTTTCATGATCTCTTTAGGATACAGACCCAGTAGTGGTATTGCTGGATCAAAGGGCATGCACAGTTTTATAGTCCTGTGGGGCATAGTTCCAAAATTGCCCTCTAGAATGGTTAGATGAGTTCACATTTCCACCACAATGCATTAGTCACAGTTTTCCCACATCCCCTCCAACATTTGTCATTTTTCTTTTTCTGTCATAGTAGCCAGTATGGTAGGTATGAGGTAGTTCCTTCAGTTTTAATTTGTACTTCTCTTGTCAATACTGATTTAGAGCAATTTTTTCATATGACTATATATATGACTTTAATTTCTTCATCTGAAAATTGCTTGTTTCATGGTCACTGATCATTTGTCAATTGGGGAAAGACTTGTATTCTTCTAAATTTAACTCACTTCTCTATACTTTTGAGAAATGAATCCTTTATCAGAAACACTGGCTGTAAAAATTGTTTCCTAGCTTTCTGCTTTTCTTCTAATATTGTTTGCATTGATTTTATTTGTATAAAACCTTTTAAATTAAAACTTATCTATTTTTCATTTCATAATATTATCTAGATATAGTTTTAACATAAATTCTTCCCTTTTTCATAGATCTGACAGGTAAACTATTTCTTCCTTTTCTAATTTACTTATGGATCATCCTTTATGTCTAAGTCATGTAACTATTTTGACTTTGTCCTAGCTACTTTCTGCCATAATATTGTCCAATTTTCCCAGCAATTTTTACTAAATAGTGAATATTCATTCCAGAAGCTAGAATTTTTGGTTTACCAAACAATAGATTACTATAGTCATTTACTACTTTGTCTTGTGTACCTAACCTATTCCATTGATCCACTGATTTCTTAGCCAGTACAAATACTTCTGATGATTTCTGATTTCTAACAGTTTTAGATTTGAAATAGCTAGATCAATTTCCTTTGCATTTTTTCATTAATTCCCTTGATATTCTTGACCTTTAGTTCTTGTAGACAAATTTTGTTATTAATTTTTCTAGCTCTTTACATATTTTTTGATAATTTTATTAGTATGACATTGAATAAGTAAATTAATTTAGGTAGAATTGTCATATTTATTATATTAACTTGGCCATGAGCAATTGATATTTTTCCACTTGTCTAGATACAACTTTATTTGTATGAAAAGTGTTTTATAATTGTGATCATATAGTTCCCGAGTTTGTCTTGGCATGTAGATTCCCAGATATTGCCTACATTTATTATAAATAGAATTTCTTTTATCTTTCTCTCTCTCTCTCTCTTTTTTTTTTTTTTTTTGGTAAGGCTGTGGAGTTAAATGTGTTGCCCAAGATCCCATAGCTAATTAAGTATTAAGTGTCTGAGGTTGGATTTGAATTCAGATTCTCCTGATTCCAGGTTCAGTACTTTATTCACTGAGCCACCTAGCTACCCCAATTTCTTTATCTCTTGCTACTGGTCTTTTTTTTGGTAAGATAATTGAATTTTTTTTTTTTACATTTTTGCAAGACAAATGGGGTTAAGTGGCTTGCCCAAGGCCGCATAGCTAGGGACTCCTGACTCCAAGAGTGGTGCTCTATCTACTGCACCACCTAGCCACCCCAAGATATTGAAATATGGATGATTTATATGGACGTATTTTGTATCCTACAACTTTTCTAAAGCTGTTGTTTCAAGTAGGTTTTTTAGTTGATTCTCTAGGATTCTCTAAGTAAACCATCATATCATTTGCAAAGAGTGATAGTTTAGTTTCTTCATTGTCTGTTCTAATTCCTTCAATGTCTTTCCAGTGCAGTTTTGAATAATAGTGGTGATTATAGATATCCTTGTTTCACCCACCTATCTTTTTTGGAAAACTTTTAGCTTATCTCCTTTACATATTTGTTGATGTTTTTTTTGTAGACACCACTTATTATTCTAAAGAAAACTGTTTATTCCAATACTCCCTAGAGTTTTTTTTTTAATAGGAATTGGTGTTTTATTTTGTCAGAATCTTTTCTGCATCTATTGAGATAATTATATGATTTCTGTTAGTTTTGTTATTGATATATTTAATTATGCTGATAGTTTTCCTAATATTTAACTAGCTTTGCCTTCCTGGTTTAAATCCTATCTTGTCATTGTGTATTATCTTCATGTAGATTGTTATAATATCTTTGCAAGTATTTTATTTAAAATTTTTCCATCAATATGCATTAGTTTTCTTTTTTGATTTAGGTATCAACCCCATATTTCCATCATAAAATAAATTTAGTAGGCTATATTCTTCACCTCATTTTTGGAATAGTTCATATAGCACTGGAATTAATTGTTCTAGAAATATTTGGCAGAATTCATTTGTGAATCTATCTGGTCCTGGGGATTTTTTCTTAGGGAATTCATTGATAAAATATTCACTTTCTAAAATGGGATTATTTAAGTATTTTATTTCTTCTTTTAATTTGAGCAATTTATATTTTTGCAGACAATCATCGATTTCACTTAGATTGTCAGATTATTTGCATACTGGTGGGCAAAAAAGTTTCTTAAGAATTGCTTTAATTTCTTCTTCATTTCTTTTTTTTAATTTTAAAAAAGGTTTTTCAAAATTTATTTTGAGTTTTACAATTTCTCCCCAATCTTGCTTCTCTCTCCCACCCCCCACAGAAGGCAGTTTGTTAGTCTTTACATCATTTCCATAGTATGCATTGATCTAAGTTGAATGTGATGAGAGAGAAATCATATTCTTAAGGAAGAATCATATAGTATGTGATATAGCAGAATTACATAAGATAACATTTTTTTAAAAAAAAATTAAAGGTGATAGTGTTTGGTCTTTGTTCAAACTCTACAGTTCTTTCTCAGAATACAGATGGCATTCTCTATTGCAGATATCCCAAAATTGTGCCTGATTGTTGCCTTGTTGGTATGGGCAAGTCCATTAAGATTGATCATCACTCCCATGTTGCTGTTAGGGTATACAATGTTCTTTTGGTTCTGCTCATCTCTTCCTCTTTATTTCTGATCAATTTCTTTTCCTTTTTGATACTGGCATTTTAGTTTTCTTCTTTCATTTTTAAATCAAATTAAATAAAAGTTTATTTATTTTATTGATTTTTCATAAAACAGCTCTTAGTTTTATTTATTAGTCCAATAGTTTTCTTACTGTTGATTTTATTAATCTTTCCTTTAATTTTTCAGTATTTCTAATTTAGTATTTAATTGGAAATTTTTAATTCATTCTTTTTCTGATTTTTTTTTATTTGCCTGCCCAATTCATGGATTTGCTTTCTCTTTTATTCATGTAAGCTTTTAGAAATAACAAATTTCCCCTAAGAATTGCTTTGACTGCATCTCATAAATTTTGCTTATCTCATTATTGTCATTCTCTTTGATGAAATTATTGATTGTTTTTATGATTTTTTGTTTGGCCTACTGATTCTTTAATTTTTATTAAATTTATTAAATTAATTTTTAACTTGTCCATTATTATTATATATAATTTTTTTGCAGCTGATATATGTTATATTTGTCTTATTGCCTTTTATTGTGAGGTTTCTATACTCTACAACATGGTCAGTTTTTATGTGTATGCCATGTACGTTTTTTGGGGGGGCTTTTTTTTTTGCAAGGCAATGGGGTTAAGTGGCTTGTCCAAGGCCACACAGCTAGGTAATTATTAAGTGTCTGAGGCCAGATTTGAACTCAGGTTCTCCTGACTCCAGGACTGGTGCTCTATTCACTGCGCCACCTAGCCGCCCCTTGCCATGTACTTCTGAGTAAAAGTTATTTTTCCCTTCTATCCCCCTTTCAGTTTTCTCCAGTGTTTTATTATATCTAACTTTTCTAAAATTCTATTCCCCTACTTAATTTCTTATTTGTTTGTTTGTTTGTTTGTTTATTTATTTGACTTTTGCAGGGCAATGGGGTTAAGTGATTGCTAAAGGACACACAGGTCTAGATAGATGTCTGAGGCAGGATTTGAACTCTGATCCTCCTGACTTCAGGTGTTATATCCACTGCACCACTTAGCTACCCCATTTCTTGTTTATTTTATGGTTAAATTGAATCTGGTTCTAAGATGAGGAGCTTGAGACCCTCACTAATATAGTTTTGCCTGCTATTTCTTCCTGTAACTCACATAACTTTTCCTTCAAGAATCTGGATACTATACCACTTGGTGCATATATATTTAGTATTGATATTGCTTCACTGTCCAAGGTACACTTTTAGCAACATTTAATTTGCTTCTTTATCTCTTTTACTTAGATTTATTTTTGCTTTTGCTTT
This sequence comes from Macrotis lagotis, assembly GCF_037893015.1. Classification (NCBI taxonomy): domain Eukaryota; kingdom Metazoa; phylum Chordata; class Mammalia; order Peramelemorphia; family Peramelidae; genus Macrotis; species Macrotis lagotis. The sequence goes on from NC_133658.1 coordinate 776,519,473, forward strand.
GTCTGAGATCAGAATTTCTACCCCTGCTTTTTTTTTTTAATGTACTTTTAGCTGAGCATAATATGTTCTATTCTGGCCTTTTGCCTTTACTCTGTGAATCTCTCTACTTCAAATGTGTTTCTTGTAAACAACATTATAGGATTCTGGTTTTTAATCTACTCTGCTATTAATTTCCATTTTATAGGAGACTTCGTTCCATTCACATTCAGTTATGGTTACTAATTGTGTATTTCCTTCCATCCCATTTTTGCCCCTTATTTATATTTTTCTTTTTTTTTTTACCCTGATCCTCTTCATCTGTACTTTTATTCTACCTTCCAGCCTCCTCCAGGCTGCTGTCCTTTTTGTCAGTCCCCTACTCTAATTTCCCTTTCTTCATATACTTCAGCCTTCTCTTCTGATTTTCCCCTCTAATTTCACCTCCCCTCCTTTTTCTTTCCCTTCCCCCCTTCCATTTATGTTAAGATAAAATTTCTATACCCAACTGAATATATATATACTATACCCTCTTTGAGCTAAATCTGAGAAGAATAGGGTTCAAATAATGTTCACTGAGATAGGTCTTCTTGAGATGTAATTTGACCTATTCTTACTCCCTTTTCTAGTAAACTTTTTTAACCCCTTAATTTTTTTTAAGATGACATCAAAATCATTTTATATCCATACCCTCTATGTTTATTACTCTCAACTGTCCTAATAGATACAATTCTCAAGTGTTACAAGTATCATCTTCCTATTTAGGGATGTAAACAGTTTAATCTTTCTGAATAGCATGACTTTTTTCCTTTTCTGTTTGCCTTTTTATGATTCTCTTGTGTCTTTTATTTGAAGATTGAATTTTCTGTTCAGCTCTGATTCTTTTTACCAGAGAAGTTTGAAAGTCCCTATTTCATTGAATGTCTCATCTTTTCTTCTGAAATATTTTGCTTAATTTTGTTGGGTAGTTGATGCTTATTGTAATCCAAGCTCCTTTGTCTTTCAAAATGTCATATTCTAAGTACTCTGATCTTTTGATGTAGAAACTAAGTCCTATGTTATCCTGACTGTATCTCCTAGATATTTGCATTATTTATTTATATATAAATAAGGGGCAAAAATGGGATGGAAGATATTTTTGAATTATTAGAGTTTTTTCTCCTTGACCAGATAATTCTGGAATTTTACTAGTATATTCCTTGGAATTTTATTGGGCTTTTAGGAGGGGATTGGTGAATTCTTTCAATAATTATTTTAGCCTTTGGTTCTAAGATATCAGGATAGTTTTTCTTGATAATTCCTTGCAAGATACTGTCTAGGGCTTTTTTTTTAAATCATGGCTTGCAGGTTGTCCAGTAATTCTTAAATTATCTTTTCTGGATGTATTTTTCAAGTCATTTGTTTTGCCTTTCAGATATTTTGTATTTTTCATTCTTTTGATTTTGTTTGACTAATTCTTGATGTTTCATTAAATCATTAGCTTCCACTTATTCAATTATGATTTTTAAAGAAATATTTTCTTCAGTTAGCTTTTGTACTTCTTTTTCCATTCAACTAATTCTACTTTTTAAGTTTTTTTCCACTGAATTTGTTTTCCATTTGATCACTAATTTTTTAAGGAATTATTTTCTTCAGTCAATTTTTGTTTTTTCTTTTGACTCTGTTTCATAGTTCTCATTTTTATTCCCAGTTTTTCTTTTTCTTCTTTTATTTGAGAATTTCTTTTTGAGCACTTTGAAAAGGCTTTTTGAACTTGAGATTAATCTATATTCCACATTTGTGCCTCACATGCCAGCATTTTGACACTGTCCTCTTCTGAGTTTGTGTTTTTATCTACCCTGTTGTCATAGTAGCTTTCTACAAACAGGCCTCTTTTCTATTTTCCCTTCATCTTTTTAACTTATTTTGTGGTTTTTAGGGGACCCTGTCTCCAGTTGCTAGTGCTGGGGTCTAGGACCTTGGTCACTAACTTTGTGCTCCAGGGCCTCAGGTACTTGCAGCTTGCCCACTGTTTTGGGGTGACCGAACCTAGTTACACTGTTTGTGCAGGGTTCCAGTGCTGCCAGTTTGCCTGCCATGCTGGCCTCATGGCCAGCCTGCTGGGCCACTAGCCTGCTTAAGGACCTTGTAACCTCTTTTACTGTTCTATGCTGGGCTGTGAGCCTCCAAATGATTAGCCTGCATACTCTGCATTGACTTGTGCTGCCCTTGTACCCATGAGACAGACCTTTCCTCAAGTCCTTTTAAGTTAATCATAAATTGGAAAATTGTTTCGCTCCATCTTTTTGTAAGTTCTGTCTCTCTACAGTCTGTTTAGAGGCTTGATTTAATGTTGTTTTTGAGGGAAATTGTGGAGAATTCAGGCAACTTCCCAGCCTTTTTCCACGAGTTTAACTCTGTCTCTCCAAAAAAAGTTTTTGTTTTTTGCAAGGAGATTACCTTTTATCAGGGAGACAAGAAAGGCAAAAGGAAAATAAAGTGAATAAATGCAAATATATTCAAAGTAGTTAAGTTCAAACAGTTGAGGAGAGAGATTACAAGTAACTAACTAGAAGGATTCAAGGAGGGACTTAACTTAGGATGGTGCTGGAGCCATATCTTAAAAGGAGGAGAAACTCAATGAGGTAGAGAGAAGGAGGTACATTTCAGGCATTTGGGGATGACGAGTATAAACTCAACACGAAGCAAAGGCAAGAAATGAACGAGAAGAAAGACTTTCTACTTCACATGTCTGTGCACAAAGTATGTCTATCAAAAGGCAAGAAGAATGCAAGATCAAAATGCAAGGAAGCAAATTTGACTTCACTAACATGTGACAGGATGAAATTCAGGATAATATGCTTTTGCCAACTTATAGTTTATTCAAAAGGAACAGAGGAGGCAGGTAACTTCATAGATTAAATAGAAACACTCCTAAGATAGTACAGAAATCAAAGGATATGGTAATGAGCTTTTGGGTAAAATCAGTGGAAGCAGAAAGACATACTGAGTTCTTTTCATGACTCCAAATTTCTCTCAGGGACATAAGTTCTCCTTTATAATACCTTTAATTGACTGTTGGCATTATGGGGCTATGAGTTAGTCAACAACATTCTCTGAAGAATTAGAAATGAATCTCACTAATAGGGAAAAGCTACATGGTAGAATACTTTAACATATACATAAGTAACTATGAAGGATCCCAATAGAAGATGATGTTAAAGAAATGTGAACTCAAAATGTCATGTGATAAGATAAAGTTATTGGTTGCTATACTAATTTTCTTTCAATAGCAAAGAAATACAATTAAAGCTCTCCATGACCCTGTCTGAGTGGTGAACTTATGGTAATATATGGCCAAGAGATTTATGGCATGGGCAGGCATGATTAGGTCCTGAGATTACAGATCCATTTGACTATTTGAGTTTCCTTAGTGCCTATCAGTTTTCTGTACAGAATGAATGCACACCAGATCTTTGGTTATTTAACTGTTGATATGGTATTTTCCAGTTTAACATTACTTAACTAATTTTGTTCATTTTCAAAGAGTTTAGTTTATATTAAATTGTACTCTACCTAAAATATTATTTTAACAGAAAATCATTTTATTTTAGGTGAGTTTTTATCTGTACCTAAAATAATTTGCTAATAAATATTTGAGCTTTGACTAATTGGCTGATAACAAAATTTCATGAATAGGTAGAATGGCAAAATTATATTTGCAATTAAAATTAAAGCTGATATGAATTCTAATAATCCTCTAAAATTATAATCTCTGCAATTTCTGAATCATAAATTTGAAAACAGTATTTTGAATATAAAACTTTTTTCAATGCCTTCATAGAACAAGTTGAGGGGAGGATTGATTTATTTCATAAATGCAGACTACTAAATTTTCTTGCTTTCAAGTTGATTTTTTTTTGTTCTGAAGTGTCTCATTAGGGTTTGTATAAAACATAAATTAGCATAATAAGTCACAACTCTCCCTGTCTCATTTTACTAAGTACAATCAGTCTGGTGATGTTACGTAGCCTTTATCAAAATGTAATTCACTCATTATAAAGGGAAAAAAAGATGATTTTCCTGTTCAAGATACTTTTTTTTTAATTTGGATTGTGGATTTATTTCTTTGGTTTTAAAATAGATATCAATTCATGGATAATCTGTGATGGTGACATTGATCCTGAGTGGATAGAATCTCTGAATTCTGTACTAGATGATAACCGACTACTCACTATGCCTAGTGGGGAGAGGATTCAGTTTGGCCCAAATGTTAACTTTGTATTTGAAACCCATGATTTAAGTTGTGCTTCTCCAGCTACGATATCTAGAATGGGAATGATATTTCTCAGGTAAGACATGAAAATATTTGAAGTATGTTATGTGACTGTATTCTTCATGCTTTTTTTTAGATATGCAAGAAAAATATAGCACTGAATAAATTAAATGAATCATCATTTCCATACTTTTAAATAAGTTAGCTTATTATTTTGTTTTTATTTGGTTTGGCATAAGAGCTTTCCTATAAAACATAGAGATTTGTATTTCATTTTACCATATTTGCTTGATATAGTTATTTGAAAGAAAAACAAGCTTACATAATTACTGCAGAAGAGGATAGCCAGTATTCTTCATGTTTTTCTTCTTGCAAGATTTTTTTCTTGCTATTTTTCTCGACTCTGCTAAAATGTTATTTTAAAATTTTGTTTTAATTAAACCATATTCATTTTTAAGTAAGGGTCATGTACTAGATGATCTCTTGATAACAATAAAATCAATAGCAAAAACAATGAGAACATATATCTTGTATATTTTGTAAATTGAGAAAGTTAGTATAGGGTGGGCTGTGAAAAACATATTAAGAAATAGGTCTTAATTTGTATCTTTGCAATTTCCATCCATTATTCAAGATTATTATTATTATTATTATTATCTAGACCAGTGCTTATTTTCATGTCATCCTAGTAGGCACTTTATAAACGTTTTTTGACTGCCTGAAAAAAAAGAAATGAGGCCAATAACTGGTACCTGATATGATATTTTCTGAAAGGAAATTGTGAGGTGATGATAAAAAATATAAAACAAAAATTAAATCAACTATACTTTAATTCCAGAGTTATTTCAATATTGGCTCAGATCTGTCTTTTCAGATCATTCATTTGTTAGAACAAAGGTAGGAAAAAAATGCCACAAGAAAGGGTGAAGACATGAAGAAAACCTTATATATGATTATAGTAGATCCAACCCAAAACCAAACATTTTCACCTTGAAAAATATCAAAAAGGACAAAAGTGAACTGGAAGGATAATTAATGATTATGGACACCTATGGAACCTTACTCAAAAGTTTCCATTTTTTTTTTGGCCAGAGAGACCAAAAGACTGAGTCAGCAAATACTAAGCCCGGAGATAGGGTAGCCATGGCAATACAAGTATGATGATATCTTTGTGTCTTTTTGCAAGTTATATGAAAACATTTGACTCAATGGAACAGAATTCTACTTTGATTGATCAGCAGAATATCTCCCATATATTAAGAACATAAAAGATTCCATATTAAATGGAATCAGATCCATGAAATAACTATTAATTCAAAGACACAAATCAGCAAAGTTGTTCAACAGTGTCATGACCTATGTCCCCTGAAGAGATCAAATAGAAGAGGGATTTTCTACTGATGGTGAAGTTCTTTAGATGTACCTGATATGCTTATTGTATCTGATCTTGGGAATAAATAAGAACCTTCAGAAATGAAAATAAGCACTTTTCTAGATGATGTCAAATCCAATAGGTGCCACCATCCACAATACAGAAAAAATCGAATGAGGAATACATTTTGTCCAGTAAGGAAGTTCATCATAATGTGTTTTAGATAGGCCCTACAGGCAAGTAATGATCTGTACATCTACATTATATTAGGAAGAAGAATTTGAATCACATTTGGATTGCTATCAGTGATACCAAACTGCTTCCTTCCTTCAGAGAAGACCCTTTTGTTTATTTAAAGGCTTTATTGATGCTTTAAAATCTAGTTTTAATTTTATTTGTTTATTGTTATTTCCAACTAAATCTTCCAATCTCCCACAAAAAAGAAAAACAGCAAAGCAAAACTAGCTGAAATTCTAACTCTTCTTATAGCATTTATATCATTACCTAGACTCTGACTGTTCATCAAGAGAAGGGAGGTGTGATTCATTAGCTGTTCTCATTGACCCCGATTATTCTTTGCATTTTGTCACAATGCTAATATTTAAATTTTTTTCATTTATATTTTTCTTATCATTATACCTATTGTTTTAGTTCCCCTAAATGTGGGTTCCTCAAATTTCCCTCATTTTCTCTGAATTTTTCATATTCATCCTTTTTTATAGAATAGTGCTTTTCCTTTATATTCACATACAGCTATTTAATCTATAATTAACGAGTATTCAGCTCATCTTTTTATTTAACTTTTTAAAAATTATTTTTACAATTAACAGCATTTATTTTTTCTCTATCTTAACCTTCACTCTCCTATCTCCCCCACAAAAAAATGGTGAGGATTGAGGGGGAAAAACAAAATTCTCACAACAAATGTACATAATCAAAATAGTCCCATTTTGACCATCTCCAAAAATATGTCTTATTCTGTGTCTTCAGTCTTCGCTCAAGAGGTGGTATCCACACAACTAGGTAATTATCAAATGTTTGAGGTTGGATTTGAACTCAGGTATTCCTGATTCTAGGGCCAATGCTTTATCCACTGCACCACCTAGCTGCCCCAATAAAATAAATTCCTAAGGGGGAATTTACTGAAAGAAATGGAAAAAACCTTAATGAATTTTCTTTTGCAACGTGGAAAAAGCATCCATACTGATGAGATCATTGATGCACTGATCTCTTGACTTAAAATTTATGACTCACCTTTAGATGATGCCTTAAGGTTCACAAAGCAATATTTTTCAAATGTTCTTGTCCCTATTTACTGATGAGTATTCTAGGTTCAGGGAAGTGGGGTGATTTGCTAATAGTCATCCGATTCTTAAGTGTCAAAGCCAGGATTCAGCCCTATTTCTTTTGAGTCCCAGTTCAATATTCCTTCTATTACTCTACCCTGCTCTCATGTTGTATATCCTCATAACTAAGATGTAGAGAAATCTTGAGCTAGGGTGATTTGCTAAGCAAAACTGCTAGGGGTCAGAATAGGTAGGGGAATCTTGATAAATGACAATAAAGACTTAGTGTAAATTTTATCACAGTATTTGATTCCAATTAAAAATATAGTTAATTTGAATGATTATAGGCTTTTTTTTGAAATAAGCTTCTGTAAAACAAAAACAAAATTTCAACATTCTTCTTTTCCCTCTCCTGTGACCTATTATTAGAGACAAACTCTACAGTATACTTCTTATAATGGATACTAGAATCTAAATATTATCTTGAAATGATTTGAACAATGAACCCCTATTAATGATTTCCTTTTTTTGAAAAATTGGTTACTTTGAGTTTATTTTATCATGATTAAAATAAGATTATAGGATACATTTGATACATTTTAAAAGAGATTTAAAAGACAATATGATGCCCAGAATTAGCATGGTCATTTATCAAAGCTACCTACTTCCAAGATTTTGCTAAAATATAGATATTCATTTACCCTCATTATTTAATAATGCATAATTAAAATTTTTACCAATAGATAAGTCATTACTTTAGAAAAGGCTTTCTAATTTCTATAACATGAATCTAGAGGTAGTGTTGATACTGTAAGAGTAGATACAGATGAAATAATATAATATTTTAGATTTTAGCTTTTTTAGTAACTGATATATTTAAATAGAAGTAATAAAAGGGAAAAAACAAGATTTTAAGGGAAAAAAATAATGTTTCTTTAAAACTATTTAGAGTTGTTGATTGTGTGGTCATTTTAATGAGTTTGTATTTTTTTCCTAGTGATGAAGAGACAGATCTTGATTCTCTGATAAAATCTTGGTTGAGGAACCAGCCTAATAAATATAGAACTAATCTTGGAAATTGGATTGGAGATTATTTTGAAAAGGCTTTACAATGGGTTCTTAAACAGGTTGGTTAATCATGTTACTCACTAATTTGCTGACAGTTACTTAGATAATCATTTATTTTGATTTTTCCCTTTGGCTCTTTGGATGATTAAAATACAACTTGCTAGCTCATAGACTGAATTACTGTACTTTCCTGTGATCTATTTATTTTGCAGATCACATACAGTTCTGAAATTAGATGATAGAATTAGTAATTTATTAATCATCTACTGTATATCAGGCATTATGTTATGCATAAGACAGTTCTTGTTTTCAAGGATATTACAATATAATTAGCTTCTTGACTCTGGATAACTTTGAGTTAATGCTTACATAACAGAGCATAGGCAGTTCACAGAAATGTTGTCTGAATTTCATTTTAAGATTCAAGGAATTTGCTGGCCAGTACTGATTCCTTCCTTGTTTTATTCCGACTCTATTTTTTTAGGGAAGAAAAACTTCTGTGTTCTGCTTCTGAAGTCAATGTTTGTCAGAGACTATAATTATCTTCAAACATTGTCTTTTGGAAGCAGAGATTATGAAAATTTGCCTAGCCCATCTTGGTTTCCTTTTTTTATATTGACCATGAAACAAAGACAAAGTTCTACAGAGAGATATAAAATAAAAATGTCAAAAGCAATCTTAGGGTTTTTAAATTTGCTTGAAGAAAACAGTAGTAATTTAAGTGCCTAAGACCATGAGAGGTCTTTTCCCAGAGACCAAATCTCTATGGATAAAGAAAAATCTCAGGGCTGAACTCCTTCCTCCACCTTCCCTATCCCAGGCTGTTAGCCTTCAAACACATTCTCTGACAACCATTCCCCAATTTCTTATTACCATTCCTTTGAAACCTCTCACCCTCAGACCTCTTCTATTTTCTGGATCTCACTGTGACCTGGTTCCCTCTCTCTCTCTTTTTTTTTAACTTTTTATTTTAGTCATGTTATAAAAGAAGAATTAAAACTAAGGGGGAAAAAATCATGAGAAAGAAAGAAAAAATGTAAAAACATTTTAAAAAGTGAACAAACTATGCTGTGCTCTTCAATCAGACTCCAAAGTATTTCTCTGGATGTGGATGACTTTGTCCTTAGCTGTTCTCTCAGCATTGTCCTAGCTCTCCGAACTGCTGAGAGGAGCTGCATTCATCATAGTTGATCATCTCACAAAGTTGCTGTTAATGTGTACAAAGTTCTCTTGTTCTTTCTCACTTCACCCAATATCAACTCATGCAAATCTTTCCATGCTTCTCTAAAATCTAACAACTCATGGATTTTTACAGTATTTCATAATATTCATATACTATAACTTGTTTAGCTATTCCCCCATTGATGGACAATCTCTCAATTTCCAGTTCTTTACCACAACAAAAAGAGCTGCTATGAATATTTTTGAACATATAGGACTTTTCCCATTTTATGATCTCTTTGGGACCTAGTAGTGGTATTGCTGGATCAAAGGATATGCACAATTTTATTGCCCTTTGGACATAGTTTTAGATTGCTCTCCAGAGGGACTGGATCAGTCTACAACTCCATTAATAGTGCATTAGTTTTCCAATGTTAGCACATTCTTTCAACAATGATCATTTCCCCTTTTTTGTCATTTTTGCCCATCTGAAAGTTGCGAGGTAGTACCTCAGAGTTATTTTAATTTGCATTTCTCTAATCAATAATGTTGTGGAGTATTTTTCCATGTTACTATAAATAGCTTTAATTTCTTCATTAGAAAGCTGCCTGTGCATACCATTTGATCATTTATCAATTTGAGAATGATTTGTAATCTCATAAATTTGTTTCAATTCCCTATCTATTTTAGAAATGAATTCTTTTTTGGAAACACTATGAAACTTGTCTCCCAGCTTTCTTCATTCCTTCTAATCTTAGATACATTGGTTTTATTTGTGCAAGATCTTTTTAATTTGTCAAGATCATCCATTTTGCAATTTATTATATTCTCTATCCATAGTTTGGTTATGAACTTCTTCCTTTTCCATAGAGTATTTCTTGTTCTCTTCACTGTTCTATAGTATCTCCATTTTGAGTCATTTTGGTATAAGGTGTGAGATGTAAGTCTTTGTTTAGTTTTTAGCATACTATTTTCCAGTTTTCCTAGCAGTTTTTGTCAAATATTGAGTTCTTAATCCAGAAGCTAGTGTCTTTGGGTTTGTCAAAAAAGTAGATTACTATAGTTATTTACTACTCTTTCTTTTGTACTTGTCCTAATCCATTGGTCCATTACTCTATTTCTTAGTCAGTACCAGGTAGTTTTGATGACTGCCACTTTATAATTAGTTTTAGATCTGGTAGAGATACAACCTTCCTCTGGATTTTTTCCATCAGTTTCATTGATCTTCTTGACCCTGTTTTGCTCCAGATGAATTTTGTTGTTATTTTCTCTAGTTCTATGAAATAGTTTTTTGGTTTGTATGTCACTGTTTTGAAATTTAATTTAGGTAGAATTATCATTTTAATTATATTACCTTAAGGCTAACAATGGACAGTTGACATTTTTCCAGTTGTTTGGGTCTGACTTTATTTGTATGAACAGTATTTTGTAGTTGTGTTCATATAATTTCTAGGTTTATTTTGGGAGGTAGATTCCCAGGTATTTTATGTTATCCACATAGGGGGTGGGGAGATGGTGCAGTGAATGGAGCACTGGCCTTTAGGTCAGGAGAACTAGAGTTGAAATCCAGCCTCAGACAACTGACACTTAACCACTGTGTGACCTTGGGCAACCTTGTTTGCTTCTCCTCCAAGGCATTTCCAGGCATGTTGATTCATATCTGACCATTGGATCCAGATGACTCCAGAGAATAATGTGAGATTAGTGACTTAGCACAGCAATCCCTCACTCAAATTCAATTCATGTGCTTGTCATGGCATCCCTGATTTCATTGGCCTTCGAGAATGAAGGACAAACATCATTATATTGTCTACAATTACTTTAAATGGAACTTTTTTTCTGTCTCTTCTTCTTGGGTTTTATTGGTCATATATGTAGAAATTCTAATGATTTATGTGGTTTATTTTATATCCTGCTACTTGACAAAAAATAGTGTTTCAAGTAGTTTTTAAAGTTAATTTTCTAGGGTTCTCTAGTCTGCAAAGAGTAAAATTTTGTTTTCTTATTGTATATTACAATTCCATCAGTTTATTTTTATTTTATTGCTAAAATTAACATTTCTAATACAATACTGAATAGTGGTGGTGATAATGGGCATCCTTTTTTTCACCCCTGATCTTATTGAAACTGCTTCTAGTTTATCTCCATTTTATATAATGCTTGTTGATGGTTTGACATGGATACTGCTTATATTTGAAGGAAAACTACATTTTTCCTATGCTGTGTTTCTTATGAATTAGTGCTGTAATTATCCAAAGGCTCATCAGCATCTATTGAAATAATCATGATTTCTGCTAATTTTATTATTGATATGATCAATTATATGAGTGTTTTCCTAATATTGAACCATTCCTATATGTCTGGTATAAATCCTACCAGATCATGGTGTATAGGGTGATAACTTGTAATCTCTTTTCTAATTTTTAAAAACTTTTGCATCAATGTTTTTGAGGAGATTGGTCTATAATTTTCTTTAACTGTTTTTGCTCTTCCTGGTTTTGGCATGAGCACTATATTGGTATCATTAAAAAAAATTTGGCAAAACTTTTCCTATTTTTAAAAAGTTTATAAAGAATTATATAGAAATGTTTGGTAGAATTTATTTGTAAATCCACCTGGCCCTGGAGACTTTTTCCTCAGGGAGTTTATTAATGCTTTCTTCAATTTCTTTTTCTGAAATGGGGTTATGCAAGTATTTTATTTCTTCTTCTGTTAGCATCTGGTAGCCTGTATTTTTGTAAATATTCATCCATTTTGCTTATGTTGTCAGATTATATTGTTGGAGAAAATGACTCTGAATTATTACTTTAATTTCCTCCTATTTTTAAAAATTTATTTATTTTTCCCCTAATCTCGCTTCCCTCCCCCTCCCACAGAAGGCAGTCTATTAGTCTTTACATTGTTTCCATGCTATACATTGATCTAAATTAAATGTGTTGAGAGAGAAATCATATCCTTAAGGAAAAAATAAAATATAAGAGATAGCTAAATTATATAATAAGATAACTTTTAAAAAATTAAATGTAACTATCTTTGGTCTTTGTTCAAACTCCACAATTCTTTCTCTGGATAAAGTTATTCTTCATTGCAGACACCCCCAAATTGTCCCTGATTGTGGCACTGATGGAATGAGCAAGACCATTAAGATTGTGATTTTCAACCCCACGTTGTTGTTAGGGTGTACAGTGTTCTAGATCCACTCATTTTGCTCAGCATCAGTTCATGCAAATCCTTCCCTGCTTCCCTGAATTTCTATCCCTCCTGCTTTCTAATAGAACAATAGTGTTCCATAATGTACATAAACCACAATTTGTTCAGCCATTCATTCAGTTTCCAATTCTTTGCTACCACAAACAGAGCTGCTATGAATATTTTTGTACAGGCGATGGTTTTTTTTTTTTAGGTTTTTGCAAGGCAAACGGGGTTAAGTGGCTTGCCCAAGGCCACACAGCTAGGTAATTATTAAGTGTCTGAGACCGGCTTTGAACCCAGGTACTCTTGACTCCAGGGCCAGTGCTTTATCCACTGTACCACCTTGCCACCCCCAGGTGATGTTTTTACCCTTTTTTCATGATCTCTTCAGGGTATAGATTCAGTAGTGGTATTTCTGGATTAAAGGGTATGCACAATTTTATTCTCCTTTGGACATAATTCCAGATTGCTTTCCAGAAAGGGTGAATGAGTTCACAACTCCACCATCAGATTTCCCACATTCCTTCCAACACTGATCATTGACCTTTCTAGTCATATTGGCCAGTCTGAGAGGGGTGAGGTGGTACCTCAGAGATGCTTTAATTTACATTTCCCTAATAAGTAATAATTTAGATCAATTTTTCATATGACTATGGATCACTTTGATTTCCTCATCTGTAAATTGCTTCTGCATATCCTTTGACCATTTGTCAATTGGGGAATGGCACTTTTTTTTTATAAATTTGACTCAGTTCTCTTTGTATTTTAGAAATGAGTCCTTTGACAAAAAACACTAGTTGTAAAAATTGTTTCCCAATTTATTACATTTCTTTTGATCTTGGTTGCAGTGGTTTTTGTCTTTGCAAAAGCTTTTTAATTTAATGTAACCAAAATTATCTAGTTTGTTTTTAATGATGTTCGTTCATCAGCTGCTTCCCTTTCCATAGATCTGACAGGTAAACTATTCCTTAATCTCCTAGTTTGCTTTTAATATTGTATTTTATGTCTATATTTCCTCCATTTTGGTGGTAAATTCATGCTTTTCATTTTTTGGTACTGGTTATTTGGGTTTTTTCTTCTTCCTGATTTTTTTTACTTTTTTTTGGGGGGGGGATTTTGCAAGCCAGTGGGATTAAGTGACTTGCCTAAGGTCAAACAGCTAAGTAGGTATCAAGTGTCTGAAGCCAGATTTGTACTCACTCCTGACTCCAGGGCCAGTGCTCTATCCACTTTGTCATCTAGCTGATCATTCTTTCTTATTTTTAATTATAATAATCAAGGTTTAATTATTTTTTCATAAAAATCAACTTAGTTTTATTAGTTCAATAGTTTTCTTTCTTTCATTTTCACTAATTTCTCCTTTGAGTTTCAGAATTTCTAATTTGGTATTTAATTGGGGATTTTAAATCATTTTTTCCTAGTTTTTTAGTTGCATGCCCAATTCATGAATATTTTCTTTCTCTATTTTATTCATATTAATCTTTAAGCATTTAAAATTTCTTTAAAAACTGCTTTGACTGCATCCCACAAATTTTGGCACATTGTCTCCTTGTTGTCATTGTCTTGTTGAAATTGTTGGTTATTTCTGATTTGTTTGATCCAGTCAGTCTTTAAAATTAGGTTATTTAGTTTCCAATTAATTTTTAGTTTGTTTTCCCATGGTCCTTTATTCCGTATAACTTTTATTGCACTATGATTTGAAAAGTACGTGTTTAATAAATCTGCCTTTCTGCATTTAATTGTACAAGATCAATTTTTTGTGTAAGTGTACTGCAGAGGAAAGGGTATATTTCCATCCCTATTCAATTTTCTCCAGAGTCTATACTATCCAAGTTTTCTAAAATTCTACTTGCCTTCTTAACTTTCTTCTTGTTTATTTTGTGGTTAGATGTAACTAGTCCTGAGAGAGAGAAAGAGGTTGAGGTCCCCTACTTTATGGTTTTCCTTCTATATCTACCTATAACTCATTTAGCTTCTTCTCTAAGACTTTAGATGCTAAACTACTTGGTATGTATATATTACTTCATTGATCTTGATACTTTTTAAGAAGATGTGGTTTCCTTTCTTATCCCTGATTTTAATGTAATTTTAATTTTTGCTTTTGCTTTATCTGAGAACAGGATTGCTACCTCTGATTTTTTTTTACTTCCGCTGAAGCATAATATATTTTATTCCAACCTTTTACCTTCACCTTGTGTATAACTCTTTGCTTCAAATGTTCTTCTTTTAAACAGCATATTGTAGGATTATAGATTTTTAATCCATTCTACTATCTGCTTCTGTTTTATTGGAGGATTCATCCTATCACATGTATAGTTAATGATTACTAACTGTATTTTTCTCCATACTATCTTCCCTTTTCCCTTATTGTTTCCCACTAATGTTTTGCTTTTGACTGCTGCCTGTGTCAGCCCTTCTTTTTTTATCAGCCCCTTTTCCTTTCCTTTTTTTTAACATTTATTTTGACCTTAACTTTATCTTTAGTTTTGTCCTCCCTTCTTCAACCATTCACTCAGAAGTCCCTTCTTCCCTTTTCTTTCTCCTTCCCTCCCTACTTTCCTGGAGGGCAGGATAAATATTCTTTTGCAATGCAGTGGGGTTAAGGGACTTGCCCAAGGTCACACAACCAAGTAAGTATTAAATGTCTGAGGCTGTATTTGAACTCAGGTCCTCCTGACTCCAAGGTTAGTGCACTATCCACTGCACCACCTAACTGCTGCTGAGCAGGATAAATTTTTAAATTCAATTGGTTGTATGTCAGGGCTGTCCAAAAATGTTCCTGGCCTCTGCATGTGACCCACGGGATGATTTTATGTAGCCTGCCTATGGGGGTTTACTAAATGCTTTAGTAAATGAAGCTGAGCTACCATAGAGCTCTCACTAAAATGGCAAATCAAATTGTATTGTCTCAATAAAAACTTTTAAAAGTATGATTGGACAGCCCTGTGGTATGTTATTCCTTCTCTGGGCTAAATCTCCCTTCTTTCATCCTTCTGTAATAAGTCTTTGTGCCTCTTTGTGTGGTGTTATTTATCCTCCAATATCTTGCCATCTCCTAGTATAAGTCTCCTTTTCATGTCTTAATTGTTTTAAACTTGGTCTCATACCACAACCTCTCTGATAAGATACACTCCTTTTAACTATCCTAATGGAATCTCTTATAATTATTTATAAGCATCATTACCTGAAAGTCACTTCATATTTATGACCTCTGTATAAGTACACTCCCCTCAGCTGTTGCATTAGAAATACATTTTTTAAAAGCTATAAATGTTATCAAATTATGATCAATTTATACCAGACCTCTTTCTAAGTACTCTTTATAGAAATACAATCCTCATGTGATAAAGTATTATGCAAAGCATAATCACTTCATGCTCCATTTATAGCCACTACCCTCTTAAGTATACTCCCTTCAAAATAATTAAATGCTCATGAGCTAAAGTATTAGCTGAAGTATCATCACTTTCATGATCAATCTATACCCATACCCTCTCTTGAAATAAGCTTCTTTTAATTACCTTCAGAGGAATACAGTTCTCAAGAATTACAAGTATTGTTTTTCTGTTTATGGATGTATACTGTTTACTGTTATTGATTAATGTTTCTTTCACTTTTGGTTTACCTTTTCTATACATCTCTTGAGTCTTGTGCTTGAAGATTGAATTTTCTGTTCAGTTCTTGTCTTTTTATCAGGTAATATTGAAATTCCTCTATTTCACTGGAAGTCTATCTTTTCTCCTGAAAGAATTTTATGTTGAATTTTTCAGGATAGTTGATTCTTGGTTTGTGAGTCAAGGTCTTTTACTTTCTGAATATCATAATCTGGATTTCTTTGATTATTCACTGTTGAAGTTGATAAATCCTGTAATTCTGATTTTGGTTCCTTAGTATTTAAATAATTTGTTTTTGGATGCTTGTAGTATTTTTTGTCCTTTAGGTGAGAATTCTGAAATTTGGGATCTCTTTCTGGAGATGATTGGTAGATTCTTTCTTTTGTCTTCTTGTTCAAGAATATTAGGGCAGTTTTCAATAATAATTTTCTGAAAGATATTTTCCAGTTCTTTTTTGGTCTAGGATTTCAGGTAGTTGAATAATTTGTACATTATCTCTACTGGATCTATTTTTCAGGTTGGTCATTTTTTCCTAAGAGGTATTTTATATTTTCTTCTATTTTTTTTCAGCCTTTTGGTTTTGTTTGATGGAATGGTTTCTCATATAGTCATTAGTTCCCATTTTTCCAATTTAGGATTTTATTTTCTTCAGTTAGCTTTTGTGTTTCTTTTCCAATTGATTAATTTTACTTTTTGATGAGCTGCATTTTTTTCCAGTTGGTCATTTTTACTTTTAAAGGAGTTGATACCTTCTGTCAGTGAACAAACTGAGGAACAATGAGGTGCGGGTATTTTAAGGAGTATAATTATGTATGTTTAAGTCCCACTGTATAAAGACAGGACTTGAGCAGCAAGGACAAACCATGAGCCAGATGCTGAATTCACTAAAGGAAGAAGGCAATGTCCTGGAGGGAGGCAGATAGTAACTGCCAGACTTTTATTTGGAAAGTAGATGAGGACTGAGCGAATCTAAAAGGAGAGGTTATTTTTTAAATTAATTTTTATTAAAGATGTTATTTGAGTTTTACAATTTTCCCCCCAATCTTACTCCCACCCCACTCCATGGAAAGCAATCTGTCAGTCTTTACTTGGTTTCCATGTTGTACCTTAATCCAAATTGGGTGTGATGAGAAAGAAATCATATCCTTAGAGAAGAGACAAGAAGTCTAAGAGGTAACAAGATCAGACAATAAGATATCTGTGTTTTTCTAAATTGAAGGAAATAGTCCTTGAACTTTGTTCAAACTCCACTGGATACAGATGGCACTCTCCTTTGCAGACAGCCCCAAATTGCTCCCAATTGTTGCAGTGATGGGATGAGTGAGTCCTTCAGGGTTGATTATCACTCCCATGTTGCTGTTAGGGTATACAGTGTTTTTCTGGTTTTCCTCATCTCAATCAGCATCAGTTCATGCAAATCCCTTCAGGCTTCCCTGAAATCCCATCCCTCCTGGTTTCTAATAGAGCAGTAGTGTTCCATGACATACATACACCACAGTTTGCTAAGCCATTCCCCAATTGAAGGACATTTACTTGATTTCTAATTCTTTGCCAGCACAAACAGGGCTGCTATAAATATTTTTGTACAAGTAATGTTTTTACCCTTTTCATCATCTCTTCAGGATATAGACCCAGTAGTGGTATTGCTGGGTCAAAGGGTATGCACATTTTTGTTGCCCTTTGGGTGTAGTTCCAAATAGCTCCCTAGAAGGGTTGGATGAGTTCACAGCTCCACCAACAGTGTAATAGTGTCCCAGATTTCCCACAACCCTTCCAACAATGATCATTATCCTTTCTGGTCATATTGGCCAATCTGAGAGGTGTGAGGTGATACCTCAGAGAAACTTTAATTTGCATTTCTCTAATAATTAATGATTTAGAGTATTTTTTCATATGGATATGAATTGCTTTGATCTCCTCATCTGTAAATTGCCTTTGCATATCCTTTGACCATCTGTCAATTGGGGAATGGCTTTTTGTTTTAAAAATATGACTCTGTATATATATTCTCTGTATATATATATATATATATATATATATATATATATATATATATATATTCTCTGTATATTTTAGAAAGGAGTCCTTTGTCAGAACCATTAGTTGTAAAGATTGTTTCCCAATTTATTACATTTCTTTTCATCTTGGTTACAGTGGTTTTATCTGTGCAAAAGCTTTTTAATTTAATGTAATCAAAATCATTTAATTGGTTTTTGGTGATGTTCTCCAACTCTTCCTTAGTCATAAACTGCTCCCCTTTCCATAGATCTGACAGGTAAACTAGTCCTTGATCTTCTAATTTGCTTATAGTATTGTTTTTTATGTCTAAGTCTTGTAACCATTTGGATAGTGTTAGATGTTGGTCTAATCTAAGTTTCTTCCATACTAACTTCCAATTATCCCAGCAGTTTTTATCAAAGAGGGAGTTTTTATCCCAATGGCTGGACTCTCTGGTTTTATGAAACAGCACATTACTATAATCACCTCCTGCTTTTATACCTAGTCTTTTCCACTGGTCCACTACTCTATTTCTTAGCCAATACCAAACAGTTTTGATGACTGATGCTTTATAATATAATTTTAGATCAGGTAGGGCTAAGCCACTTTCTTTTGCACTTTTTTTCATTAAGCTCCTGGCAATTCTTGCCTTTTTATTTCTCCATATGAATTTACTTACAATTTGTTCTAACTCATTAAAGTAATTTTTTGGAATTTTGATTGGTAGGGCATTAAACAGATAGTTTAGTTTTGGTAGAATTGTCATTTTTATTATATTAGCTCTACCTATCCATGAACAGTTGATATTTGCCTAGTTATTTAAATCTGATTTAATTTGTGTGAGAAGTGTTTTATAATTGTTTTTAAAAAGATTCTGAGTCTGTCTTGGCAAATAGACTCCAAAGTATTTTATATTGTCTGAGGTTACTTTGAATGGGATTTCTCTTTCTAGCTCTTCCTGCTGTATCTTGCTAGACATATATAGAAAAGTTGAGGATTTATGAGGGTTTATTTTATAACCTGCAACTTTGCTAAAATTGCTAATTGTTTCCAGTAGTTTTTTGGATGATTTCTTGGGATTCTCTAGGTAGACTGTCATGTCATCTTCAAAGAGTGAGAGTTTTGTCTCTTCCTTCCCAATTCTAATTCCTTCAATTTCTTTTTCTTCTCTAATTGCTGACGCTAACATTTCTAATACAATATTGAATAGTAGTGTTGATAATGGGCACCCTTGTTTCACCCCTGATCTTATTGGGAATGCCTCTAGCCTCTCCCCATTGAATATAATGCTCGTTGATGGTTTCACATAGATACTGCTAATTATTTTAAGGAATAGTCCATTTATTCCTACACTCTCTAGCGTTTTTAATAGGAATGGATGCTGTATTTTTTCAAAAGCTTTTTCAGCATCTATTGATATAATCATATGATTTCTGAAAGTTTTGTTGTTGATATAATTTAGTATACTAACAGTTTTCCTAATATTGAACCAACCCTGCATTCCTGGAATAAATCCTACTTGATCATATTGTATTATCCTTGTGATAACTTGTTGTAATCGTTTTGCTAAGATTTTAATAACTATATTCATCAGGGAAATAGGTGTATAATTTTCTTTCTCTGTTTTTAACTCTTCCTGGTTTAGGTAACAGCACCATATGGGTTTCATAGAAAGAGTTAGGCAGAGTTCCGTCTTTCTCTATTTTTCCAAAGAATTTATATAGAATTGGAACAATTTGTTCCTTAAATGTTTGGTAGAATTCACTTGTGAATCCATCAGGCCCTGGAGATTTTTTTTAGGGAGTTCAATGATGGCTTGTTGAATTTCTTTTTCTGAGATAGGGTTGTTTAGGTATTTAATCTCTTCTTCATTTAATCTGGGCGATTTATATTTTTGTAAATATCCATCCTTTTCACTTAGATTATTAAATTTATTGGCATAGAGTTGGGCAAAGTAATTTCAAATTATTACTTTAATTTCCTCCTCATTGGTGGTGAGTTTACCTTTTTCATTTATGATACTAGCAATTTGGTTTTCTTCTTTTTTTAAATCAAATTTTCCAGAGGTTTATCAATTTTATTGGTTTTTTCATAATACCAACTTTTGGTTTTATTTATTAATTCAGTAGTTTTTTGCTTTTGCTTTTATTGATTTCTCCTTTAATTTTTAGAATTTCTAATTTGGTATTTAATTGGGAATTTTTGATTTGTTCTTTCTCTAAAATTTTTTAGTTGCATATTTAGTTCATTGATTTCCTCTTTCTCCAATTTATTCATGTAGGCACTTAGAACTATAATATATACCTTGAGAGTTGCTTTGAATGAATCCCATAAGTTTTGGTATGTTGTTTCATTATTATCATTATCTAGGATAAAATGGTTAATTCTTTCTGTAATTTGTTTTTTGGTCCACTCATTTTTTAAAATGAGGTTATTCAGTTTCCAATTTGTTCTGGGTCTATTATCTCCTTGGCCCAGTATTGCATATGACTTTTATTGCATTGTGATCTGAGAAAGATGTATTCACTATTTCTGCCTTTCTGCAGTTGATTGTTAGGTTTTGATGTCCTAGTACATGGTCAGTTTTTGTACAGGTTCCATGTACTGCAGAGAAAAAGGTATATTCCTTTTTTGTCCCCATTCAGTTTCTTCCATAAGTCCACCATATCTAATTTTTCTAACAATCTATTTACCTCCTTAACTTCTTTCTTGTTTATTTTATGATTTGATTTATCTAGATCAGATAGCAGGAGGTTGGGGTCTCCCACTAGCAGAGTTGTGTTGTCTATGTCTTTCTGTTGTTCTTTCAGCTTCTCCTCTAAGAATTTGGGTGCTGTCCCACTGGGTGCATATATTCAGTATTGAAATGACTTTATTGTCTATGGTACCTTTTAGAAGGATAAATTTTCCTTCCTTATCTATTTTAATGCTATCTATTTTTGCTGCTGCTTTGTCTGAGTTAAGGATTGCTACACCTGCTTTTTTTTTTTTACTTCAGCTGAAGGAAAATGTATTTTGCTCCAACCTTTTACCTTTACTCTATATATATTTCTCTCTGCTTCAAATGAGTTTCTTGTAAGCAGCATATTGTAGGATTGTGGTTTTTAATATACTCTGCTATTTGCTTATGTTTTTAAGGGAGAATTCATCCCATTCACATTCAAAGTTATGATTACTCATTCTTTATTGCTCTCCATGCTATCTTCCCTCTGTTTGTATTTTCCCCCTTCCCCACCCTTTATCCATATTCCCGAGTATTTTGTTTCTGAATATCACCCCCTTCAGTTTGTTTGCCCTCCTATGTCACACCATCCCCTTTCTTTCCCCTTTCCCTTTTTCCCTTTTCTCTTCCCTTCCTTTTGTTATTTCCCCCTTTTAATACTTTAAAGGTTAGATGTTTTATGTTAACTGAATAAGTGTAGGTTGATTTTAAGCCCAGTCTGATGAGAAGAAGATTGAGGTGTTTCTCATCTGCTCCCTTCTTCCCCTCTATTACATAGGTTTTTTTGTACCTCTTAGTGTAATGAGATTTACCCCATTCAATCCCCTCCCTCTTCCTCTCTCTTTCCTGTCCCCCTTTTTAAGGAGGTAGTGTTTTTCAGATCATTCTTCTAAGTCCTAGAAAATTCTGAGTGTCTGTCCCTTCTAGTTCAGTATATTCTATTGAATAGAGTCAAAATTCCTGAGAGTTATTTGAGTCTTTCTCCCAAGTAGGGCTAAAGCCAGTTACATCTTCGAAATATCTCATTCCAGGCTCTTTGATCCCTTAATGTTGATGCAGCCAAGTCCTGTGAGATCCTTACTGTGGCTCCTTGATATTTAAATTGTTTCTTTGCTGCTTGCAGGATTTTCTCTTTTATTTGATAGTTTTGGAATTTGGCCACAACATTCCTTGGTGTTTTCATTTTAGGATCTTTTTCTGATGGGGATCGATGTACTTATTTTTTTTTGCAGAATGATTCACATTTATTAGTTAGAATATCTAACATTTGCTAAACACTAATTGGTCACATTTCCACAAGTAATCAATTCACAAAGCAGGGCTGGATAGGGAGGTGGCCAAAGTAGCCGATGTACTCTTTCAATAACTATTTTGCCCTCCGATTCCATGATATCAAGCAGTTTTCCATTACTAGAACCTGTAATATTAAGTCCAGGCTTTTTTTCTCTTCAATGTTTTCAGGAAGTCCTATAATTTTCAGGTTGCCCCTCCTCGATGTATTCTCGAGGTCAGTGGTTTTGTTGATGAGGTATTTTACATTTTCTTCTATTTTTTTCTATTTTTTATTTTGTTTAACTGACTCTTGCTGTCTCATGGAGTCGTTAGTTTCTGTAGACTCCATTCTTTTTTTCAGGGAGGAGTTTTCTTCATTAACCTTTTGCAACTCCTTTTCCAATTGGTCAATTCTACTTTTGAAAGAGCTTTCCATTTGACCAATTGAAGTTTTGAGAGAATTGTTTTCTTTTTTGCATTTGCCCAATTGAGGATCTGAGAGAATTATTCTCATTTTGTAATTGTGAAATTGATGATCTGAGAGATTTATTCTCCTTTTGTATTTATCCAGTTGTACTTTCTAAGGATTTATTTTTTTTGTTGCAAGATATTGTTTCTCTCAAATTTTCCAGTTGATTTTTAAGCTCCTTATTTCTTCAATGAAGTTTTTCTGTGCTGACGACCAGATCGTATTCTCCTCAGAGGTTCCAGGTCTTTCTGAGTTAGGGTCTTTCCCTTCCAAGAATTTTTCTATGGATCCACCTTTCTGCTGACCCTTCTTCATTTTGCTGAGACCTTGAGTTCCGGAGGGGCTTGTTCACAGGGGCTTGGGATCGATAGAGGCTTTACTCACTGTGTGCAACTTCTCTGGCTGGCCAGTAGGAGTTGCTGGTTGCTTTCTCTGGAGTGTCTGTGACCTTGATTGAGGCCTTCTCCCTTTGCTTGAAGGGAGGGGTTGAAGCTATTGAATCCTTTTGCCTTCAATCAATTGTGGGTTTTATCCTGGCCTGAGGTCATTCCTCAGCTGAGTTGATTCTTCTGCTCACACACCTGGGCCTGAGGCAGAAGTAGTTTGCATTTGTTTGCTCTGGGAAGAGGACTGAGCTGCAATGGGACTCTGAGTTCCTCAGACCATAGGATCCCAGGGATGGTGTCCTCAGCTCTCCTACACCAGAACTCTGCTCCCTGCCCTGTCGGCAAGCTCCCGGGGGAGAGCACCAACACCAGTGCCTCTGCTCCCTAGTTGACTCAAGCCTCTGCTGTCTAGCTCCACTGCTGATCCAGCAGGTTCGGCTCTGGGGCCCTCAGACTCCAGGCTCCAATTCAGCTGTTAATCTGGTTGATCGGGGCTGATCCTCCCTCTGAGCCCAGACTCACCCGCCCAAATTCAGCCAATGCTGCTGCAGAAACAAATCCTGAGGTAGATGTTCTTTCTGGGTTTTGTGGGCCAAATTTCTTTTAAGAGGTTTGTTTCATGTGATAGATTGGGAAAGATCAGGAGACTTTAGAACTGTGCCTGTATTCTCTCCGCCTTCTTGGCTGGAAGTCGAGTGGTTATTTAATAATGGTGGTTATTTAATAATGGTGGTAAAGGAAGAATCTAGAAGAGACAAAAGGTAGCACAATGAGAATTCTGACCAAACCAGGTTAGTCAGGTGGGAAGGAGGGATGCCCTTCCCTTCTACCTTAGTCACCCAAGGGATTTGATGGTGCCATATCCTTCATCTTACCATTACCCACAAATTCTCCATTTTCATACTCTTGAATGCTGAAATTCTCTTCTCTATTGCCAGTCTTTGCCATTTTACTTCTCCCTGTACCTTGAGCCCTTAAACTGTTTTGTTCACACTGGTCTTCAACCCCTTATTCCCTTGTTCTCACTCTTCTCCTTGCCAAAGAAAACCCCTCTAAATGTATAAAGTAATGCCATTCCATTTTTCCTCCATCATTCTCTCAGACTGACCCCTCTCTCATCCCACCTCATTCACTTATCTGTCCCTGTCTACTGGCTAGTAAGATCCCTATTTAAATCATCCTGAAAAAGACCCTCACTCTCTCCAAAGTTACCAATGATCTCTTAATTCCCACATTTAATGACCTTTCTCAAGTCTATCATTCTTTGATTGCTGTGGTCTTTTATACTTTTGATCATCATCTTATATATTCTCTTCTCTTATGATTTTTGAGATGCTATTTTCTTTTTGTTCTTCTCCTGCCAATCTAGCTATTCCTTTTCACAGTCACTTTTGCTTGATCTTAAACCAGGTAATGTCCACTAACAATGGGTATCCCAGAGGACTCTGACCTGTCTCTTTTTCCTAAATACTATTTCCTCTGGCTATCTCAATCAGCTCCAACAGACTTAACTTTCATCTCTATATTGATTATCATTAAATCTTTTACCCTTATCCCTCTCAGTCTCAAGCTTGATAACCCTAAACATTTTTATTTATTTATTTAATATTTATTCTCATTTTGTACAAATAATGTTTTTTTTACATTAGTAAAATATTCTTGTTTAAGAGTAAATGAAATACCCCCCTACCCCTCATACATATAGACTTACTTGAGCAATAAAGTAAAGGGGAGAGAAAAAATTTAAAATTAAAAAACATAATAGTAATAATTGTAGGTATGGCCAGGTGGCACAATGGATGGAGCAGCAGCCCTGGAGCCACGAGCACCTGAGCCCACATCTGGCCCTGTACACCCAACAATCACCCAGCCATGTGACATGCAAGCCACCTGAACCCCACTGCCCTGCAAAAACCAAAAAAAAAAAAAAAAAGGAAAAAACGATCCAAAATAAAATAGTAATAATAGTAGGGGTGGCTGGGTGGTGGACAGAGCATTGGCCCTTGAACCAGGAGCACCTGGGTCTAAACCTGGCCTCAGACATCCAAAGATCACCTTGCTATGTGGCCCCAGGCAGGCTACCCAGCCCCATTTGCCCTGCATACCCCCCCCCAAATAATAATAATAATAATAATAATAAAATATGTGCTTGAGTCTTTGTTCCAACACCAACAACTCTGTCATGGATGGATCACATTCTTTATGATAAGTCCATCATAAAAGTTACTTCCATATTTTTCCACTGTTGCCATTGCTGATCACAACTCCCTCCTTTTGTATTTCTCCACTACCATGTACTATATTTTCTCTCTCCTTTCACTCTGACTCTGCTGTAGGGTCGCTGAGTGGCGCAGCAGACAGATCCCTCATTCTGGGGCCAAGAGACCCCGAGCCCCCCATACCACCCCTTAGGCCCAGCATTCACCTGGCCCTATGGTCCCGGACAGGCCATCCAATCCCAGCCCCTTGTAAGAAGTAAAAAAGAAAATGTGTTATCTGACCACTCTCCCCCCATGGTCCATTCTCTCCTCCATCATTCACATCCCCCCCTTCCCCCTGTCCCCCCCCTTCTTACTCCAGATGTCTATACCCCATTGAGTATATATGCTGTTTCCTCTCCTAACGACGAGAGCAAAGTTTCCCTCATTCCCTCTTGCCTTCCCCCCTTTCATATCATTGCAATAGCTCATTGTAATAAAGAAAAATCTTATTATATGAAATATCTTGGCCTATTCCCTCTCTCCTTTTTCTTTCTCCCATTATATTTCCCTTTTTTTCTATTGACTCCATTTCAACTTTGAATTCAGCTTTCTCCTGTGCTTCCACTATAAAAGCTCCCTCTACCTCCTCTGTTAATTGAGAAGGTTCATATGAGTATTATCAGTGTCATGTTTTTTTTTTGTTGTTGTTGTTTTCTGTTTTTTGCAAGGCAAATGGGGTTAAGTGGCTTGCCCAAGGCCACACAGCTAGGTAATTATTAAGTGTCTGAGACTGGATTTGAATCCAGGTACTCCTGACTCCAGGGCCAGTGCTTTATCCACTGTACCACCTAGCCGCCCCCAGTGTCATTTTTCTATGCAGGAATACATGCAGTCCGCCTGCTTCTGTTTCTGCAACTTGGCTGTGCTGGCCATGCTGCTCGCTGTGTGCCCTGAGGGCTAGGCTCCAAGTGCTCGCTGTGGCAGAGGTCCCCCGCTATTCCCCCAAATTTTGCCCGGTGCTTCCCCCGGGGAGTAGCTGAGGAGACTCCCCCACTGTTGTGAGCCGTGGCTCCCAGTGCCCTGGGGCTGTGCAGCTCTGGGAGGCTGAAGCTCTTTGGCTCTGGCGGGCCACCCCTCTGGCAGGCCGCCCCTCCGACCCCGGGGAGCAGAGCCTTTCTGCTCTTTTCCTTGAGTAGGAGAACTGCCTCTCTGGGTCCCTTTGTGGGTTCTGTCTCTCGAAAATTTAGTTAGAGTCCTTAGCTTATGAGTTTTATGAGAGAGTGACTAAGACACAATCCTTTCTCGTCATCATCTTGGCTCCACCCCCACCCCTAGACATGTTAGACTCAGAATGTGCAAACCTTAAGTTATTATCTTTCCCCCAAATCATTCCCTCTTGTTTACTTCCCTCTTCCTGTCAAGAATATCACCATCCTCCTAGTCCACCAGGCTCACTGTCTAGGTGTCATGTTTTATCATTTACTTTCTCTCTCCCTCGACATATTCAATCTGCTTCTGATGCTTATTAGTTTTCCTTTTGTAGCAGCTCTCATTTGTGTCCTTTGTCTCTTCTGAGACTGCTTCTTACATCTGGTCATCCCTGAGGCCAGTATTCTCCCTGGCTGACTCCCATGGCCAGAATGCTTTCCCTTTCCATCTGTGCCTCCCAGCTTGTCTCAGCTGAAGTCATGTGCCTGGCCAGAGAGAAGACAAGGCATTTTCTGGGACCCTGGTGACCTCTCAGACCTCTTCAAGATAGCAGTCGTGTGCCAGACATAAAGCAATTTCAGCTCTCTTCATAGCCTCAGACACCAGGAATCCCAACAATCTCTAAGACCCAGTGTGGTCACTCACTCAGCTCCTCCCTCCCTGTCTCAGCCCACCGCTCAGCTCAATCAGAACTCAACTTCTGAAAGGCAGCCACTTGTTCTGGTTGGTGCAGCAGCATCTATGGGCCATAGCAGAGCTTGTCCAGACCCCTGAGGAACAGAAGAACCTGGGTGGAGACCTTTGGCTGTGGCTGTACCCTAAACCACTGAGCCCCCATCAGCAGAGGGACTGGCTGACAGATCAGGAGGAGGCTGAAATGACCCATGATTAAATTTGCAAAGGAAAAAAAATGAATTAGCACCTGATGAGAAAGAAGGCCTTGTAGATCTGGGACCATAGCAGGAAATTTCTGAATGATTTAAAATAAAAATAAGGAATTGTGAAAGAAGAATATTTAATCTTCACAACAGAAATGATTGACAGAACTGGTGAGAAGTTTCACCAAAGAAACTCTCTCTGTCTCTGTTTCTCTCTGTTTTTCTATTCTCTTACCCACTTTTCCAAAACTATCAATAATACTTTTTTTCAGGCCTTAGAATATATCCTTTTCAACCCTATATCTATTAAGTCTCAACGGCACAAACAAATAGACAGCCATATAGTTAAGGTGATAGACATTAACTATTTCTGATTTTTATTTAGATTTAAAATTTTTCAAACGCGACCTTTTGGCCTTTTAATGGGTAAAATTCTATTAAGTGAAAAAAGTTTAAAGATAATTTGTGGAAGAATTTGGAAACTTTTGCCTCTCTTGTTTGTTGACTATGACCATTTGTTTCCTCCTGTTGCTACACTTTTTTTTTTTTGCAGAATGACTATGTAGTGGAAACAAGTTTGGTTGGAACTGTGATGAATGGTTTATCTCATCTGCATGGATGCAGAAGTCAAGAAGAATTTATTATTGGCTTGATAAGGGGACTTGGTGGAAATCTTAACATGAAATCAAGACTAGAACTCACTAAAGAGGTAATGATGACTTGACTTAGACTCCCCTTAGACTATTTGTCTTGCCATTCGTTATTCCTTTTTAACGTTCATATCAGGGAACAGAGTCTGTGAAGAAACTTTGAAAGTTATTGAGTAGTAAAGTAATAATAAGGTAAACATGTAATGAGAAGGTAGCAGTATGAATAATTATTTATAGAGGAAGAAAACTGGAAGAAGGATGATAGGTTAGCATAATTTTATAATAATCCATATCTTCTCCAGTTATGAAAACATAGACTGCTATGGTTATAATTTTAGTTGAAAGCAGAAAATAAATAGGAAAACTATTTCAGAGGTAGAATTGATAAGTCTGGGCTACTAATTACATATGGAGGTAAAGAAAAGGATAGAATTACCTTAAGTCATCAGGTTATTATTAAGATTATATATTTGACACACAATTTATTTTAATTAGAACAGTCATTTAGTATTTTCCCTGAGTAAATACTCTTGTTTAGAGTTAGATAGTAGTATTTTTTTGTTACTATTTAAGATAATTCTCTGCTGCTTTCTGCATGAAAATATCGCAATTTTTTTTTTTCCCCCTCTCAAGATTTTTAGCTGGGCTCGAGAGTCACCACCAGATCCTCATAAACCAATGGACACATATTATGACGTATCTAGAGAACGTTTAACATCTTATTCATTGAAGAAACCAGAAAATCTGACTGCTGATGATTTCAGTAATAGCCAAACACTCCCAGTCATTCAGACTCCAGACATGCAGAGAGGCCTAGATTATTTCAAACCTTGGTTAAGCTCTGATACTAAGCAGCCTTTTATTCTTGTGGGACCAGAAGGATGTGGAAAAGGGTAAGAACTGAATAATGTGGACTGTGATATATTTTTGTGAACTTTTATCAGTAGTTCACAATATTTACTTATATATTTTAAGAATTTCTGTTATGATTCTTTTGAATAAATTATTGTAGTCTGGTGAAAGTCCTTTGACATTTTAGCCATTCAGAAAAGAAAAGTGATTTGGAGAATAGATCCTTTTCATTTTCTGTAACTGAATTTTCTTTTTGCTAAATGACAAAAACTTGTTAATGATTAATTTTTAGATTTCTGGAAAGATTTTAGTTCAATAATGCAGTATTTTCATTTATGAAATGTAAATGTTTCAGTGATGCTCTAGTTACTAATTATTTTATAAAATAATGGAACTAGGAATTATCAGATGGACATTTAAAATGGGATTATAAACTTTAAAAATTAATATTTACTTATTTTCTCAAATATTTTTCATTTCCTCTATGTATTTGTATTTTTGTTCTTGTTGCTCAGTAAAACTCAGTCTTGTCCAACACTTTATGATCCCTTTTGGAGTTCTCTTGGAAAAATTACAAGAGTTATTTGTCATTTCCTTTTCCAGCTAAACTTATAACATATATATGTGTGTGTGCACATGTGTAATTTTTAAGTATATATTTAAACACACAGATACTTTCATAATGCATACACACACTTATATATTGTCCATATGTATATAGCTCTCTCTATATAGGTACATATTTTAACAGTTCTTTTCATGTTTCATTTTTTTTTGTTTTATTTTTTCTGTACAGATTGTCCTTATGTGCTCTTGAGATGATCTGCTTTTTTTAGGATTTTGCAAGGCAAATGGAGTTAAGTGGCTTGCTCAAGGCCACACAGCTAGGTATTTATTAAGTGTTTGAGGCTGGATTTGAACTCAGCTACTCCTGACTCCAGGGCCAGTGCTCTATCCACTGCGCCACCTAGCCACCCCTGAGATGATCTGCTTTTAATTGTGTCTTTTGACTTTCTGAAAAATTATTTTTATCTATTAATTTTTATTCAATAAAGTAATATTCCTAATTTTTCTGCCATCTTTTTCTATAATATTTTAAAAAATATTTTATTTTTAAATCAGGCCTTCCTTTGTAGGTTCTTTTGATTTCTTTATTGTAGTGAACAAATGACATCATTAGGAATTGATATTTGTGTTAATGTCTATTCTTTTATTCTTGTCTTATTTTTTGTGGTATCAGCAGCTTATTTAAATAGGTCAGTTAAGACTCACCTCAACTTTAGACTATTCTCATTTTTTTCTTGCAATTTGATATTGATCTTGATCAGTGCCCTAACAAATCACTGGTTAGGACTGTATAAAGTTGGGACAGAAATGATTTCTTTACTAGCAACTACTTGCTTCTTATCTGTTAGAATTTAATGAATTTCATTTTTCAGATAGTATTTGATATTCACCACATTGAATACAGGCTAAATTGTCTTTCAGAGATTAGACTCATTCTTTTGCTAGGATTATGTTTGAAACTTTGCTATCTTATTAGAACCAGTCATGTTCTATTGGCATAACCTTCAAAACACCTTGAAAAGCTCCTTTCTGGGATTATACATCGGAGTGGGACTGGGAAAAGAATACGGATTTCTTATTTTATTTAAATGGAATTATATTTTAATGTTTTCAAAATTTCATATCAATCATTTTTCAGAATGCTACTTCGATATGCCTTTTCCCAACTCCGTTCCACTCAAATTGCTACAGTTCATTGCAGTGCCCAGACTACCTCTAGACATCTCCTGCAGAAACTGAGTCAAACTTGCATGGTAATCAGTACCAATACTGGTAGAGTATACAGACCAAAAGACTGTGAAAGACTGGTCCTATACTTAAAAGACATCAACCTACCTAAGCTGGATAAATGGGGAACTAGCACTCTTGTAGCTTTCCTACAGCAGGTAAGTTCATTTCTTCTGTTTTAATATTAGAATAATTTAATATTATTTAATATTTAATATTAGAAAAGCATGTTTAAATATTCTGGAAATATCTGTTTTTTAAATTTACTTCTAGGAAATAATATTCTGATCTGTTACAGTATCTTCAGTTATTAGTTATTAGAATAAAAAGTAAAGAGTTTGAAGGTTCTGTGATCAATATGTCTGTGATGGTTAATTGAGTCATCTTCTGTCTCAAATATTACACAGTCCTTTGTCACTGAATGGGTGTAGCCCACAAACCTGGGAAAGACCTTAATTTAGAAAGGCCAAGGTGAAAGTCACCCACTGCTTCTTGGAACATCAGCAGTGTCTTGATCTTTGTCTTACCACAGGAATTCATTGATTCCAGAGGGAAAAAGGTTACTGAGGATTTTTCCAAACTTTGCTTATTCATATTTAATCTATATGAAAATCAAGACATGTGCAAATCAAGACATCATCCTCATGTGGTCATTGGTTCTCCTCAAGAATGAACAATAAGGACCACATCCTATAAGGAATCACTTTTATTTATTAAGCAGAGGAATAATATGGGCAAAATTGTTCTTTAGGAATACCACTTTGGTCCTCTGTGAAGGTCAGGTTGGAGAAGTCCCTCTCAGCTCTTTGACCCTTGATGATTGTTGTTATTTAGTCAATTGATCGTGTCTGACTTCTTGACTTTGAGGATTATTTTTGAGGACCTTTGAGGATTTACTGACAAATATACTATAATTGTATTTAGGAAAGAGTGACAGTCTTGTGGTTAAAACATTTAAATCCCTAGAGACAATCAGAATTCCAGTCAATATTTTCTACAGAAAAAAAAACAAAACTTCCTAGGGAAATGCTTGTGATCAGTACAGAAGTAGAATGTTTACAGGTTCTACATTTTTTAGGATAGGACTAATGGGAATTGATGACATGTCTTCCCTAATGGTGAGGATTGGGTTTACAAGGGGGTTGGGTAGTTTGTCATCAGTTATCTCCTTGCCACCTCTCTGAAATGACTATAAGAATATCACAGATCATTGAGTATATACGTAAATTCCAAATGGAATTTAGAATCTAATACAAGATATGGCCAGTTGGAACAAGATATGAAAACCACTGTATGTTATGATTTTTCATATTCATGGTGAAAAGACTTTTCAAACTATATGTTACTAGTGCAATTGTGACTAGCTGTACTTATAGAATATTTTTGTATTATTTAAGAAAACATTTTAAAAGCTAGTTATAGATGTTTCTTGTATTTTAAATTCATTTATTACTTTGTTTTGAAAAAGGTACTGACATATCAAGGATTTTATGATGAAAATCTAGAATGGGTTGGTCTGGAAAACATCCAAGTGGTTGCTTCCATGTCTGCTGGAGGCAGATTAGGAAGGCATAAGCTCACTACCAGATTTACTTCCATTGTTCGTCTTTGTGCAATTGAGTAAGTTTGTTTATTTTTTAAGTATATTTGAATTTTTAGAAAAGTTTTAAAACGTGGAATTCCCTTTAAGGTAATATTATGATAGCAACCGTTGGGTGAAGATAGAAAAAAGTATAATTCAAAGCCCATATTATAAGCCAGGCAGTGTGTATTGTGGATCAAAATTATCGTTTTGCTCTCTTTTGATTTCTTATTTATTTTCAGAAATGACTCAGATAGGAATTGAGAACAAAAAATATTTATTGAAACTAATGTTTATTTATTAGAAGCACTTAGAGAATCAGAGCAAAGGTTCTTCCCCACTCATTAAACTCCTAGCATCTGCCTGGGTGATTGTTTCTGAATTAAATCAGTTGATGAATCAGCAATCATTTTTAAGCACTTGCTTTGTGCCAGGCATTGTTCTACTCACTCTGGATACAAATTTGTAGATTTTTATGGTATATTGAAAAGACTTCTGGACTTGTAATCAGAAGATACTGGCCTGGGAAGTTGATCCTGGCTGCAACTGAAGTGACCCAGGAAAGCCACTGCACTTGTTCAGTGTATCAGCAACCTCATCTGTAAAATGGGGAATAATTAGGCTGATATTTGCTTCTTAACCAGGTTTAGGATGAGGTAAGGGCTAGGGGAATGTAAATGCTTATGATCATCAATAATTACACTATTATTACTATTTCATACAATAAAGATAAAATCATTCATTTGAATTTTGGAACCATAAAGAAACTCACCACTGCATATCAAATGCTCTTCCTAAGTACCCTTTGATTTCTTGGAATTTTGTTAAGATAAATCATGGCAATTGACATTTTATATGAAATTTTTATAGTTTGTAGAATGAATTCTTCCTAACTTCTCTGTGAGGTGGGAAATAGAGGTATTATTATGTCCCTTTTATTGAGATCAGGCTCAGAGAGATTTGATGATTTGCCTCATAAAGCTATCAGTTTCAGGAGATTGGAAGCCATGTGTTCCTAATAAAAGTGCAGTGTTTTTTTCCCCCCACTTTACTATGTAGTTTTTAAAAACAAAATGTTGGTAGTCTTGAAACTTTATTAAACTTATTAGATCATTTTTAGGAGTGATTGAATAGATTTCCCTTGTATTTTTCAGTAAATAAAAGAACATATTTCTAAATTATTTTATATTTATTTACATATTTAAAGCTATAATAATCAATTAATCAACAGATTTATTAAATTCCTGCTTTGTGCCAGGCATTTTGCAAAGCATTGGTATTTTAAGTTTAAAGAATGACGCATCTTTACTTACAAGAAGATAATATTTTGATGGGGAACACAAGAAGTATAAATGATTATGTAGATAGCTTATGTATATATATATGTGCATGCACACAAAGTTGTTAAATACAAATTAATTTAGGAGGGAGGGCGCTAGTGGATAGGGAAATGAAGAAGATTTATGGAGAAGGCAGTACTTTCTCAACCACTAAAGTCTAGGAAGATCTGGACTGTAGCAGTTGAGAAAGTATATCCCATCATGGAAGATGACAGTGAAAAGGCATGGAGATGAAGACAGAGGGTCCTTTGAGGAAAAGAGAGAGATGACCTCTTTGTAACTGAGTGTGTGTTTGTGTGTGTGTGTGTGTGTGATTATGTGAACGTGTGAATGTGTGAGTGCATGTGTGTATGAGTGTATATGAAGCATGAGTGTGACTGTGTGAGTGAATGTGTGTATGTGTCTGTGTGTAAGACTGTGAGTATGTATTTGTATGTGTGTGATTGATTATGTGAGCATGTGAATGTGTGAGTGCATGGGTATGTGAGTGTGTGTATGAGTCAGTGTGTGAGTGTGTGTGAGCATGAGACTATGTGTGAAGGAGTGTATGTGAGTGTATAGTGTATGTGTGTGGGTATGTGTGGGTGGATGAGAAAGAGTGTGTGTATATGTGTGTGGGAGATAAATGTTCATTGAGGAGGAAAGATTGATTTGAACTAGGCTGTGGAGGGCTAAAGAGAGTCGATATTTTATCCTGGAGGCAATGGGAATCTTCTGCGGTTAATGGAGTCAGACTTCCAGGATGTTACTTTACCAGCATTGGGTGGGTTGGACAGACGTGAGGAAAGACTTGAGCAGGGAGCTCAGTTAGGAGACTATTCAGATAATTTAGGTGAGATGTCTGAATCGAAGTAGAAGCAGATACTTGGCTACTTGATTAGATACAGAATTGAGGAAGAATGAAGGGTGCAGGTTTATGCTGAGGTTACTTGAGTGACTTAATGATGATATTTTTTTCACAGAACAGACATTTAAAAAAGGCAATCCTTCTGTTTCTCTTTTTTTCTGTGTATGTATATGTGTACAATACTTACACTCATGTATATAAGCTAGTATAATGAGTGATAAATATATTTTAGGCAACTTGGATATATATGTACAGTGTACAGAATAAAATTTTAGCTTAAATAAACCATTCTTGGGGCAGCTAGGTAGTGCAGTGGATAGAGCACTGGCCCTGAGTTCAATTCTGGCCTCAGACACTTAATAATTACCTAGCTGTGTGGCCCTGGACAAGCCACTTAACCCCATTGCCTTGCAGAAAACAAAAAATAAAAAACAAACATTCTTTGTACAAGGAAAAAAAGTTAAACTAAAATGACTCAAAGTGTATTGTATCCAGAAAATTGGGGTACTGGGAGGGGAGAGAGGGATAGAACAAGCGGATATTTAGTGCCTACTTTGTGCTAGGTGCTTTACAGTTTTATCTCATTTGAGCCTCACGACTCTAGGAGGGAAGTGCTGTTATTATCCTCATTTTACAGAGGAGGAACCTGGTGCAAATGGAGGTTAAACATGACTTACCAAGGGTCACTCATGTTTTAAGTGTTGGGGGTTGGATTTGAATTCGGGTCTTCCTGATTCCAGCTCCAGGGTAGCCTTTAGGGCAGCTCATTGCTTTATTTCTTAGGCTATTGTTTCAGGCAGAGCTGCCTTAGACATTTTGCCAGTTAGTCCACAAGCATTAATTAAGTAGTTCCTCATGTGCCAGTCACTGTAAAAAAAAAAAAAAGAAAAGAAAAGAGAAAAATCCTTAATAAAGAAGCAGAAAGATTGTTCTTTTTCCCAAGGGTTAGATAAAAAGTGGTCTTGGTGGAAGGGGAAGATCAAGGGGGAAAGTTGTTGAGAAAGGCCAGAGAGTCTGGGGAGGAAGGAAGCCATGCCTGGGGGGTGCTCTTTAAAATGGAGCTCCTGGGGTACTCAGCGATTTAGAAGGAGAGGCCCAGGACCTGAGCAGGTGAAGAGGCTGCGGCTTCAGGTTGGATAAAGTTTAGAGTGCAGTGGAGCTGCGGAGATGAATGAAGATCAGTTTCTTAACCTATTAGTGACTTGAATTCCATTGTTTAGAAGATAGTCAGAAACTCTCATTTCATGTCAAAATTTAATCTTATGTCATCATGATTCTTCATCTTTTTTCATTAATAAGCAAGCTATAGTTCTTTTGTCAGTTTGATATTTTGAATAAGATGAATTAATGACATTTTGTTTAACTTCTGCATTTTATGAATACTTTCATGTTTTATTGACAGCTCATTAATATCTACTATTTTATTGCTCTTCAATTTATGCTTAGTGGTTTCCTAAGGTATTATTTATACTAAAATATCATTTCATTATAAATGTTCATGCTCATATAAGTAATGACTATATTCTGATAATTAAACTTGTGGTATATATGGTATTTTTCTCATGTTTTTAAATTTCAGAATATTTCAAAAATTTCTCACAGTAATGGTAGTTATTCTCTTTTAATTTTTCTCTTCTATTATTATTTTCTTAAAACAGGATAGTTATCTTATATTAAAATATTATTATATTTTAAAGTTCCTTATTCCATCTTTTCCTCTATTTTTAATATAAAGGAAACCTGAAATTTATAATGTTTATTTAAT
Source organism: Macrotis lagotis (assembly GCF_037893015.1). Lineage (NCBI taxonomy): Eukaryota > Metazoa > Chordata > Mammalia > Peramelemorphia > Peramelidae > Macrotis > Macrotis lagotis. The sequence goes on from NC_133658.1 coordinate 776,555,362, forward strand.
TCTTTTAGTTACCCAGAAAGAGATCAATTACAAACAATTTATGGAGCATATCTGGAACCAGTTCTACACAAAAATCTAAAGAACCATTCAATCTGGGGTTCTTCATCAAAAATTTCTCTCTTAGCAGGATCTATGGTACAAGTATATGAACAGGTATATAAGCACTTATTCTTTTATTGGAACTGTCTCTGGTGGCTTTGTTTTCTTTAAATTTATGAGTAGAATATATGATAGATTAAATATATTTTAGAGTAAATATGGACTCATCAAATACCTTGACTTCTGGTACATATAGGTAGTTGTTGTTAAAATTTCTCATTAATAAAAAGGGATAATACAGTAGCGTGTATCAGTAGCTAATACTGCTTTAAATAGAATTTACAACATATAATTTACAACTATCATTAGTGATAATTTTCCTAAAATCTTTTTTGTTCTGATCACACATTGTACATTTTAAACTTTCTAAGAGGTTATTATATGGCTAGGTACAGTGGGATACAGTGCTGGAACTGGAGGGAGGAAAATTCATCTTGAGTTCAAATCTGGCCTCACATAGTTAGTAGTCTTGTGAACTTGGGCAAATCACTTAAACCTGTTTACCTCTGTCTCCTTATCTGTAATATGAGTTGTAAAAGGAAGTGGCAAGCCACTCTAGTATCTTTGCCAAGAAAATACCAAATGGGGTCAAGGGAAATTGGACACACTTAAAGCAACTGAACAAAAACAACATGTCATGAAGAAGGGGATAGCAATTGATATATAAGAAATGTAACCCTAGCAGGCATTAATTAATTTTTGAACATTGATCTAGATAAATTTAAATCGCTGATATGGCAGATCTACTTAATTTTCTGCTTTTGCATGATGTTTTTAATCAGACAGTTTTCTTATAATTACATGAGTGATAAAGAACAAAATGTGCACAGAGAATAATGTCCTAAACATAAAAGAGGGAGTTAGCTTTTATTTTCTATTGGCTTCTTTATCAGTAGACCATTGTTTTTCTTAAATTTTCATCCTCCTGTAACTTCTGAACTTCTACTTTCAAGTTTTTATATTCTTCCATTACTTACCTAGTTTCCTAACTTTGATATCACAGTCAAAGGCACTACCACCTTCCCAGTCACTTAGGCTCACAACCTAGGTAAAAGCCTTGAGTCCTCATTCACTCTCACCTTGAATATCCAGTTTTTTGTCAAGTTCTGTTGTTTCTATCTTTGTAAGTTCATATGCACATGCCTATGCACACACACCTATACAAACACACACACACACACACACACACACACACACACAAAGTGCTCCTTTCTCCCCTCTGACACTTCATCTTGGCACAGGTCTTTGTCTCCTCTCTTCATGCTTGGAATATTGCATTAACCTGCTGGGTCCTCTCTCTACCTCAAGTCTCTCCTCTCTCTAATCCTTTCTCCATTCAGTGGTCATAATATTTCCTAAAATGCATATTTGATCATTTCACATATAATATTCAATAAACCCCAGTGACTTCCTATTGCCAACAAGATCAGATTTTTTTTTTTTGCAAAGCAATGAGGATAAGCAACTTTACCCAAGGTCACACAGCTAAGTATTAAGTATCTGGGATCAGATTTGAACTCAGGTCCTTCTGACTCCAGGGCCAGTGCTCTGTCCACTGTGCCACTGTGCCACTATGCCCCACCTTAGACAACTTTTCCTCCTCAGGTCTAATTCTTAGCTTCCCAGGTTTAATTTTGGTTATAGTCCAGTTTTACCTTTCAAAAAAAAGTCTTTTCCAGTCCTTTTTTATCTTTATCCCTTTCCTCTGAGATTATACCTAGTGTATTCTGTAAAACTTGTGTATATATAACTATTTGCATATTGTCTTTTGGACTATGAACCTCTTGAGCAAGGATTACTCCTTGGGTACTAAGAAAGACCACACATAGTCCCTGCTCTCAATAAACTCACAATCTAAAAGGCAATATACCAACAATTTAAGTGCCTTAGTAGGCACTTAATAAAAGCTTGTTGATTGATTGACTGACTGGTAGTATCATCCAAAGAATTTATATATTGAGACAAAGTTGATGCTGATTTTGCTGCCATTCTGGAAATAATTTTATTTCTTTCTATATAACAAGAATTATCAGTTCACAATAGTAATTAATGTACTTACGTAAATGCTGAATTCACAAAATCTCTGGTTTTGCTTTCATAAATGAGGTGTCAGAGCAAATAGATTTAAGCATAATTTTTTCTGTGTTTCTTTTCTTATTTCTATTATAATGAAAAGACTAAGGCATCACATGTATATTAATTCATGTCCTTACATCAATAATTCCACTGTAACTCCACTATTGTCACATAGTACTGGTGGAGTTCAATGGTCTTCAAGAAGGACTTAAGATTTGCTTCTTTGGAAAGTGAAATAGGAAAAAAATTAAATAGGAATAAAAGTATTGTAGCAAGAGCCCAATTAAAGTTGTAGAACCTAAAGATACAATGTTTTTAGATGCTTGTGAGATTTCTTCTAGTGTCATTTAGAAGCCCTCAAGGATAGGAGAGCTGAGGGGTGAGAATAATCCAGAGTTGACATCTGTCATGGAATGACAGGGGATAGAGTTGTTGGAATATATGGGCTGAGGAGAGTGTAAAAGTTGAAATAGAAGTAAGATAGAAAAAGAGAAAAAATGAAATCTGGAGGCAAAATGTCCTGACAAAAGTAAGAAAATGTTGATGGATGAAGGGATTGAATATTTTAGTAAGGTTGAAGAATAAGTATAGGAGCTGTGAGTCTTAGGGACTTTTGGCTTTTTATTTTCTAATCATGTAGAATAGTGCCTAGCACGTAGTAAGCACTATGTAAATTTAACTATTATTATTATTATTATTATTAGTAGTAGTAGTAGTAGTAGTAGTAATAGCAGTAGTGGTAGTGGTGATAGTGGTAGAAATCAGTAGTGTAGTAGTAGTAGTAGTAGTAGTAGTAGTAGTAGTTGTTAATAGTTAGGAGTAGTTAGTAGTAGTAGTAGTAGTAGTAGTAGTAGTAGTAGTAGTAGTAGTAGTAGTAGTAGTAGTAGTAGTAGTAGTAATAGTAGGCAGCTAGGTGGCATGGTAGATAGAACATCTACCCTGGAGCCAGGAGGATCTGAGTTCAAATCCAGCCTCAGACACTTAATACTCACTTAGCTGTGTGACCTTGGGCAAGTTTCTTAACCCTATAACCTTGCAACCCCCCCTCCCCAAATGTAATGGTAGTAAAGTAGTATAATAGTAGCAACAGCATCAGGGACACTTAAAAATTTTTGATTATTTGCATAATAGCTAATAATAATAGCAGACATTTATAAGTTGCTTAGAGACACACCCACAATACTTATATTTGTGTATGTGTATTTATATGTGTACACATACACATTTTCACCATGCACACTTTATTCTATTTAATAAAAGATGAGAATTTAATAACATTGAAGGAGAAAGATAGGTTAGGAATATAGTTTTTTAAGGATCTTAAAACTCATGTTGAGGAATTGAATTTGTCTTTAAAGTCAGAATAAACCAATTTAGGTTTTTGGGTAGAGAAATAGCCTGATTAAGATGGTATTTATGAGAGACTTCCAGGGCAGAGGCAATGGTAGCTTGAAGTCAGGAAGCTCCTGGGACTTTTTCCCAAAAGAACTTTAAATGAAGCTATGCAAACCTTAAAGATGCAGATCCCATCAAAAAAAGAGCGGAACAATTCGTCAACTCTAGAAATCATGGAGGATCTTCAGTAAAGAGTACAGGCAAGTATAGCCCAACATAGACTGGAGAGCAGGAAAACCAACAGGGGCTCTTAGCCACAATGCAGCTCAAGTCTCACCTCAACAAGCCAGTGTGATAGCAGACCAGTGGGGAGGGTTCCAACCCAGCTGGAAGACAAAAGTCTGGGTCCTGGAAATGCTGGTACAACACGGGACTGCATAGGCAAAGCCTTGGCTAACAATGAACCAGGGACCAGATACTGACCCCAGCATAAAAGCCCAGAACTGTTCTTCCTATGCCCCAGGAGCACAGCTCAACTATCAAAATGAGCAAAAACCAAGAAGAGTTCTAACTATAGAAAGCTACTATTCTTATAGAGATGACAAAAATGCCATCTAAGAAGAAAGCAGTGATAAATTACCTACATGTGAAGCCTCAAAGGAGTTTATGAATTGGCCTCAAATCTAAAACTTCTTGGGGGAACTCAGAAAAGATTTTAAAAACCAAAAAAGAGGAAGGAGAAAAATGGAGGGAAAAAAACAAGCCATGCAAGAAAATTGTGAAAAATTGACTGTAGAAATTAATTCCTTTAAAAAGTAAAAATGACCTAATGGTAAAAGAATGTAGCTCATCAAAAAAATAAAATCAACCACCTGGAAAAGAAAACCAACTCATTTAAAAGTAAAATTAACCAACTGCCAAAAAGAAACACAAAAGCTAACTGAAGAAAATAAAACCCTAAAAATTAGAAGAATGGAAACCAGTGGATTGATGAGACACCAAGATTCCAGCAAAAAAATTCAAGACTGAAAAAATAGAAGAAGATATAGTAGTAGTAATAGCAGTAGTGGTAGTGGTGATAGTGGTAGGAATTAGTAGTGTAGTAGTAGCAATAGTAGTAGTAATAATAGTAGTTAATAGTTAGTAGTTAGTAGTAGTTAGTAGTAGTTAGTAGTAGTTAGTAGTTAGTAGTAAAATAAATCCAGGAGAGATAATTTATAAATTCCTAGTCTACCTGAAAACTTTGATCAAAAAAAGAGCCTGGAAAATATCTTTAAGGAAATTATCATGGAAAATTGTCTTATATCCAAGAACAGGAAGACAAAACACTCATTGAAATAATCCATCAATCACCTTCAGAAAGAGATCCCGGAATACAAACTCTAAGGATTATTGGAGCTATATTTGAGAATTCTCAGTTAAAGGAGAAAATATAGCAGGCAGTCAAAAAATTTAAATATCAAGGAATCACAATCAGAATTACACAGGAATTGTCCCCTTCAACATTAAAGGATCAAAGTGCTTGGAATATGTTATTCTGAAGGGCAAAAGACCTTGGAATAAGCCAAGAATCAACTGCCTTGCAAAATTCAGTATATTCAGGGGAAAATAGGATTTTATATGAAGTAGAAAAATTTCAAAATTTTCTAATAAAAAGACCAGAACTAAACAGAAAATTTGATCTTGAAATACAAGACTAAAGAGATTCATAAAAAGGTAAACTGAAAGGAGAAAAAAAATACTTGTCAATATAATTAACTTGATACATCTGTAAAAGGGAAGATAAAATTTGTAATTCTTGAGATTTGTGTTTTTCTTTGGATACTTAAAAGAAACATGCCCATAGAGAAGGTATGGGTATAGATGACTCTGAAAGTGTTGAGAATTTAGCCAATATTTTAGATAAAGAGGGATGAATATATGATTGTATTAGAGGGTACAAAGTAATGTTGCTTACAAGGGTTACATTTTTATTAAGGCAGAGGGAGGGAATGTACTTAGAGGGGCTGGCTATAAATAGATTATGAGGTGATTTTACTTTCCTTGATACTTTAGTTTATGAAGATTTTATTTCTATACTGTCTATTCAAAAAAGAGTTAATTGATTATAATTTGATGTTATTTATGACTGGAGAAGTGTATCTCTAATGGGATAGAAAAGGGTGCGTCTTCAGATGAGGTTGTGGGTATGAATTGATTATGAGGCAGTGTTGCTTACATATCAATCAATCAACCCTTGAGAATTGTACTTATACCAGGACAGCTAAAAGGAGTATGTTATTTCAACAGAGGGGCTGTGGGTAAAAACATGAAAGGAGGAATTATACTAGAAGACTAGGAATTAGAGCATCAATGACACTATGTGAAGAGAAGAGAGGGTGTGAACATAGAGTAAATCCTATTCTTAACAGATTTGGTTCAGAGAAGGAATAATATGTATTACCAGTTGGGTTTAAAATTCTACCTTACAGGGAAGGTAGGGGGGGGGGAAGGGGAAGAAGGGAAAGACAGGACTGATAAAAGGGAAGGTGAAAGTAAAAGTACAAATAAAGCTAAAGTTAGATTTAAAAAGAAAAGTTAAAGGGGAAAGCGAGCATAACATTAGTGAGAAGGAATAGGGGGAAGGAAAGAGGGAAGTATAACCTGGGGTGGATAACATGGAGAGAAATATAGAGTTAGGGATGAACTCTCCTATAAAATGGAAGCAGATTTCAGAATGGATTAAAAACAAGAATCCTATAATGGGTGTTTACAAGAAACACATTTGAAGCAGAGAGATAGGCTCAGGGGTAAAAGACTAGAGTAAAATGCATTATGCTTCAGTGGAAGTAAAAATATCAGGGGTAGGAATCCTGATCTCAGACAAAGCAAAAGCAGAAATAGATCTCATTAAAGTCAGGGATAAAGAAGGAACCCTACATCTTCTTAAAAAAGATATATTTGGTGGTGAAGTTATTTATATCATTATTAAACATTTATACACAAAGAAATAATAGTATTCAAATTCTTAGAAGAAAAGCTGAATGACAGCATGGACAGCAAATGGGGGAGCCTCAACTTCCCTCTCTCAGGACTAGTTAAATTTAACCACAAAGTAAGGTAAGCAAACAGTAAGTTAAGAGATGAGTAGAATTTTAGAAAACTTAGGGTAGACCTTTGGAAAAAATTGAATGGGATTAGAAAGGAATATACCTTTTTCTTTACAGTACATGGCACCTACAAAAAAATTGATCATTTACTAGAGCATCAAAATCTCACAATCAAATGCAGAAAAGCAGAGATAATAAATGAATTATTTTTGAGATCATGGTGCAGTAAAAATTACTTAATAAAGGGCCATGGAGGGATGAACTAAAAGTTAATTGGAAATTAAGTTATTTAATTTTAAAGAAGTGTATTAAGCAACACATTAAAGAAATAATCAATAATTTCATCCAAGACAATGACAATGAGACATGATACCAAAATTTATGTGATGCAACCAAAGCCTTTTTCAGGGAAAATTTTATATCTCTAAATACTTATCTGAATAAAATAGAGAAAGAGGAGATTAATGAATTGGGCATGCAATTTAAAAAAAGAACAAATTAAAAATTCCCAATTAAATAGAAAATTAGAAATTCTAAAACAAAGGAGAATTTAATAAAATTGCATTAATAGATAAACCCAAGAGGTGGCCTAACTGTACCATGTCCAAAACTATACTATAAAGCAGCAGTTAAACAAATCAAAAATGCCTGTATATGATAAAAAAATAATGGCTCAGCAATTTAGAGAAGGTACAAAAGAAACAGTAATAAATGACTCTGTTAATCTGATTTTTTGATAAATCCAAAGTAGTTTCTGGGAAAGACTCACTGTTTGACAAAAACTCCTGGGAAAATTGGAAACGAGTGTGTCAAAACTAGGCATAGAACTACATCTCACACCCTGTACCAAAATAAGATCAAAATGGGTACATGATTTATACATAAAGGGAAATACTGTAGACCCGTTAAGAGAACAAGAAATACTCTGTCAAATTTATGGAAAGATATTTATGACCAAACAAGAAGTTGAGAAAATTATAAATTATAAAATGGGTGATTTTGACTATATTAAATTAAAAAAGGTTTTATACAAATAGAACCAATGCAGCCAAGATTAGGAGGACTGAAGAAAGCTGGGGGAAATTTTCAGTTAGTGTTTCTGATAAAGGATCATTTCTAAAATAAATAGTGAGCTTAATAAAACTTAAAAGACTACAAGTCATTCCCCAATTGATAAATGATCAAAGGCATATGAGCAGGCTGTTTTCAGATGAAGAAATTAAAGATATTTATGATATATAAAAAATGCTCCAAATAATTATTTGTTAGAGAAATGCAAATTAAAACAACTCTGATTTTCCTCCTCACATCTGTCAGCTTGGCTAAAATGATAAAAAAGGAAAATGATCAGTGTTGGAGAAGATGTGAGAAATGGTCATTAAAGTACTGTTGGTGGAGTTCCAAACTGATCTTTCCATTTTAGAGAGCAATCTGTAACTATGCCTAAAGAGCAATAAAATTCTTCATACTCTTTGATCCAGAAATACCAATACTAGATCTATATCCCTAAGACATCATAAAAATGGGAAATGTTTCACATGTTTAAAAGTATTTATGCTAGCTCTCTTTGTAGTGGCAAAGAATTGGAAATTTAGGGGATGCCCCTCAATTGAGGAATGACTGACCAATACATGAAGAATATGGAGTACTGTCATTCTATAAGAAATCACAAGCAGTCAGACTTTAGTGAAGCATGGAAAGACTTGCATGATCTGATGCTGAGTGAAATGAGCAAAACAAAGAAAGCATTGTACACATTGATATTGTGAGATGATCATTTAATGATGGATGCAGCCCCTCTTAGTTATAGAGTAATCAAGGACAATTCTGAGAGGCCTGCTATGTACAATGCCATCCATATCCAGAGGAGAAACTATGGAACCTAAATTCTGAGCAAATATACTGTTTTCTTTTTAAAAGCTTCTTTTATGTTTTTCCTTTCTTTCCCATGTTTTTTTTTTCTTTACCCTTGGTTCTAATTCCTCTTATACAACATGACTTATACAGAAGTATGTTAAACACAATTGCACATGTTTTACTTTTACCAAATTGTTTACCACCAAGGGGAATGGTAGCAGAAAAATGTGAAACTCATAAATTTGCAAATGGATGTATGTTGAAAAACTACCTTTGCATGTAATTGGAAAAAAAAATATGGTATTTATGGCAGATCATTCCTGTAACATTTTGTGGAATTGATTTGAGATGGGAAAGATTGGAGAGCAAGTTCTACCATGGGATTTTTGCAATATGGATTTAAAATGTTTATGACCAAAATGACTAGTGACTCTTGAAATCGATAAACAGACATGTGATTTATGGGTTTATATATATATATACATATATATATATATATATATATATATATATATACATATGTATATGTATATATATATAATATGCATGTTTGAAATTAGAGAAGTTTGATTCTATCTTTATGACATCCTTTAATACTTTAAATACTTATGACATCCTTGAATATTTTAAACCTGATGTTCCAAAATTTGATATAAATTCAGTCCCCTGAGTCCTAGTGAATAACTTTCATAAAACTTAACTAAGATTTTTTTGGACACTGACATCATTGCCAAAATTTCATAGTATTTATATTCAAAAGAACGAATTATTTTTTCAGGTACGAGCCAAATTTACGGTTGATGATTATAGCCATTACTTGTTTACTCCTTGCATTCTTACCCAGTGGGTTCTTGGATTATTCAGATATGATTTAGTAGGAGGTAAGTTTTCCTTTCATGTTTTGAAATGATGCTTTTTTCTTTATGTATCAAAATATTTCCTATTTTGTTTTCACAAATACCTATTAAAAAGGCTGGCAAATTTATGTCTAATTGTTTTTGTTTGTCAAGGTATTTTATGTGATTGCTAAGAACATTATTGTAAACCACTGAAGTTGTTGTTTTGCATTTGTTCCCAATAGCTAAAGTTTGGTTATATTTTATCCATAATAAATAACTATTAAATTAATTGTTATTTAAGTGCATATAAATATTGATTTATAATATCATTTAATAGTATTAAGAATAATTTTGTCAAATTTACTATTTTTCCTTTTCTTTCAGAAAAAAATTAATTTCAGAAAAATAGTTGTAGAGAAAATTGAAAGTAAAGAATATAGAAAATATTATTTACTACTATCTTCAGAGAATAGTTTCTTAGAGTTTTGGTGACCTTACAAAAGTCATATTTTTCAATTCTGCTTCCTTTAGTCATATGTATACACAAGTATTCCCTGAAAGGTAGCTGATCACATGGCAATGTTTAAGTAAATAATATTGTTGCAGCTATCTTATGATGAAAGAATGTGCATGTTTACTTTCATAGAAAATGGAAAATAATGATTTTTTTCCCTTTTATTGTTATTGTATCTCTCTGATGCTACAATTTTGGTATGTAGACTTTATTTCTCTGATTATTTCTAAAATTATTCTGAAACTATTGGCTTTGAAAGTTTGCATTAAAATGCAATTGAAAAACTATTTTTGCACTTTTTAGGATCAACAAATCATCCACTAGATTATGTGTTGGAAATTGTGGCCTATGAAGCTCGTCGTTTGTTTCGTGACAAAATTGTAGGTGCAAAGGAACTCCATTTATTTGATGATATTTTAACGTCTGTCTTCCAAGGAGATTGGGGTTCAGATATATTGGATAATATGGCAGGTATGCATGCCAAAAATACATACAGAATAGATATTTACTGTTAAAATACATGAAGTCTTAATATTTTTCTTTTTTTGGCTGAATCTAATTTTAATACTCATAATTGAGTTACTTTTTTATTTAGTGAATATTGATCATTCCTGTGTATAAGTGTGCAAAAAAAAATAGTAGCAATGTTCTAAACATCCAAAGATAAAATTATTTTACCATGAAATTATTTTAGCATAGTTGTTACTCAGTAAATGTTCGTTGACTTCATTTGTATTAAAAGAGAAAATCCTATATAATTTTTCTTTGCAAAAAATTAATTTGTTACATTGACATTTAGTAAAAGATAATATTAGATGATTATCAGATCATATTTTTCTTGCATAACATTAAATCAGAAATAACTTTTACCTCTTCTAATCTTGACTTTATTGCAGTCTCTAGGCTTCAGGTAGACAAGATAAAAAAACCCTACTTAATTCTAGGCTTGACAGGGGTGTATGACATGTCTTATCCAGCTTCATTCTAAGATTTGGATTTGAGGGGGGGGAAGCCTAGGTATCTGTTTCAGTAGATTTGGAATAATCCAGTTGGAATTTATGACTGAGAAATTTAGGAATGTGAAAGTTTTAGCACAGTGTTGTTTTGTAGCTACTCTATGTGTTACTCTTTCTACCTTAGTTATAAAAGATTTTTTTTGTGATGTAAATTATCTTTAATTCTAAGTTCAGACTGAGGTTCTGTTTTTCTTGGGGCAAAGGGGTTTCTTTAAGTATATAATTAGAATCTGAGGTAATCAGAGTCCTGCAAGATTAGTGTTATGTGCTCTGGATAAATAAACTCCCTAATATTTGGTACTTATGAGGTTGCCATGGCTATGATGTTTGTCTCTTTTTTTAATTTAGAGAATTCCTTTTTGGGCTCAAGTAATACTAGTTAATAAATTATTTATATGTTGAATGTGTTTTTTCCCTTCAAATAATAAGGTTCATTATTGAGGCAAATCAAAGTTTTACATTTTCCCTGAATTCTATTGGTGTGGTTTCCATTTGTTTGTTTCAGAGATATTTTTTAATTCCCCAATTTCTCTTTTAATTCTTTTGAGAGTATATTATAATTAATTGCAAATTGTAAATTTCTTTTAGCTTGCTTCATACTAGTTCCCCACTTTTCTTTTTACATGGAATTTAAATTCAAGATTATTTATACACTGACTGTTTTTTGATATAGTAAGATATTCCCTTTAATTTGATAGCCAGTAATTGCTATTATAAGCAGTACCTTTCAAAATGATTTCTTTAAGTTTTTCTTTAAGTTTTAAGGATTCAAACAGCCAGAACTTGTGTGCAGAATTTAAGGGCTTATTAGAGGTGTCTTATTAGAGATGCCTCTTGTTCTTACCTGTTCCTTAATATTGAGCAGATTGGCATATGCAGGCATATACCTTTGAATTGTATGTAGAAAATTGAAAACAAATATTATTTTGATAATATTCTTGACAATTTAAGAATAGTTTAGAATACTTATTATCTTATTTTTAAATAGTGTTGCAGTTGGATGGATAAAGATGGGTCTGAAGTCAGGAAGACTCACTTTCCTGAGTTCAAATCTGGCTTCAGACACAGGCCTTGTGTTTCTGGGCAAACCACTTAATCTTGTTTGATCCAGTTTCCTTATCTGTAAAATGTGCTAGAGAGAAAAATGGTGTAACAATTCAGTATTTTTTGCCAAGTAAACCTCAGATGGGGGTTATGAAAAATTGGACACAACTAAAAACTACTGTATCCTAATTATGTTATTAGCAAATACATAATGAAAGAAAAATATGACACCATTGAAATAAAAATAACCAGTGATTTTAGTTGTATTTTCATATTACTTTGGACATCTATATTTATATAGATAGTTATTATGTAACCTGGGGAGCACGGCATGATGCAGGAACAAGGACAGCACCAGGACAACCATTACCTCCCTATGGAAAACCACTTGGAAAATTGAATTCTACAGATCTCAGAGACGTTATTAAAAAGGTATGGTTAGAATTATTAATTTGACTTGAAATTTGGTCATCATCAATAGCATTTAAAAATATTTATTGAATACCCATTCAGTTATATGAAGATAAAATTACATATTAAATATAACTCATAGCTTTTCATAGTTTGCAGCCTGGAGAAGAAATTGGCTAGATTTAAGTATAATGAATAAAAGCATTTAGTTGAATAGCTATAAAAAAATTTCATTGAAGATGAATGTTGAATGAGACATGGGAGTACTTCCTGAAGTTCTTTTTTCCCTTATCAATTTAGTTTTAAAGGACAAGGTGTATGATAGTAAAACAAATGGCAAACCTTTTTTATATCAATAGGGGTCAACTCTGAAAAAGAACTGGAATCTATGTTGGGAAGAGCTATAGAAACTGACCAGAATATAAATTGTAAGCTTTGTGGGTGATAGAATAGTTAAACAGAGCTAGCTGTCTTTTGTACCTACTGATTTTTTTCTTTCCGTTTTCTTCATCCTTTATACTCTTATCCTGGGGCAAGGATTTAGGGAAGCAACAGAGTACAATGGGAAAAGCACTGACTCTGGGGTCAGAAATCCTGTGTTCTGTTCTAATCCATATTCCAATTCCAACTCTGACATTTATGACCTTGGACAGGTTATATAAACTTCCTTTGTCTTGGTTGGCATATTTAAAAAGTGAGGGGATTGGAGAACTAGTTTCTGAGGTTTATTGCAGTGCCAGCCATGATTCTATGATTTGTTTATTTCCTATTCAACTTAAGTAAGGTTCTAAGAATACTGCTGTCCTGCTTAAGAGATTTAATAGAATATTGAAGTTTTGTAAACATTGCTATTGAAATGTTTTGCATATAATTTTCAAGTCCTTAGGTGGTTTTCTCATATACAAGAAATTTTACTTTTTATGCATATGCAAAATTTAGATTTCTAAAAACTGATGGTAATTTGAGAGATAATGCCCATTCTTCAAGATTCTCTCTCTCTCTCTCTCTCTCTCTCTCTCTCTCTCTCTCTCTCTCTCTCTCTCTCTCCCCCCCCCCCCCTCTCCCTCTCCCTCTCCCTCTCCCCCTCCCCCCTCAGTATTTTTAGAGTACTTCATGTATACTTCTTTCATGGGCTCACATTATAGTTTGTATTGTGGTTATTGATGTAAATGTCCTGCCTCCCATTCTTCTATATTAAGACTGTAAAATGCCTTAAGGCCAGGACATATTCATTTAGGCCTTAATGTCTCCATTACTTCCTACCATGGTGCATTGCACATAAATGGTATGAAATATTTTCTTTCTTTTGTTTTTTTTTAAACTGATTAACTTTTGTTGCCTGGTATTATTGTTGTTGTTGTTCAGATAGTGTTTCATATCTCTCAGTGTATGAAGGATGAATCAGGAATTTTATTCTAGGCACATTTCTGTGATAAGCATGTAAAGGTTAAAGTACTTGCCAGAAAACTAGACTTGGGAGATGATAAACTATCATTATTTTATTTTAAAAATAGAAAATAGTTTGTATTTGGACATGACTACATAAATATTCTTTTATGATTCTTCAAAGGGGATAATTCATTATGGACGAGAAAACCAGGATTTAGATATTTTGCTTTTCCAAGAAGTTCTGGAGTATATGTCTAGGATAGACAGGGTTCTGAGCTTCCCTGGAGGATCCCTTCTCTTGGCTGGGCGCAGTGGTGTGGGGCGTCGGACTATCACATCATTAGTCAGCCACATGCATGGTGCTGTGTTGATTTCTCCCAAGATTTCCCGAGGTTATGAACTGAAGCAATTTAAGAATGATCTTAAACATGTGAGTAACTTTTTATCTTTTGCTTTTTTATTTCATTTAATGCTAAATGAATTTATTTAATTTAACCTCTTACAATATGTGGAAATGCTTTTTTTGGAAAACATTTAGAAATCTGTTAAGAGAATTTTAATTTTAATTTTTGTATTTCATTTTCTTAAGAGTTTTAAATTATGATGTTTAAATGAAGATACCCCATCTTTCTTTTGTTTTGTAAACTTGAAGTGCAGAGGAAAACATGGGCAATCAAATAGAGATATGAAATTAGAGAATGGACATGTCAGTACAATTTGGAAACTGAGCAGCACTAAAACTATAAGCACTGATTTTAATAATAATATGACTTGTTTTCCTTGTACATGAAATTTAGTCAAACTGAATTTTTTATATAGTTAGTACTTCCAGTATCTAGTTTTTAATTTTATTAGAGTAAAAAACAAAAAACCACATAGATATCTGCTTGTAATTCTGAAGAATAATATCAGTTGATTGACATAATGGGGAGAGCTGGCTTCTGAGTTAGGAAACTCTGGGTTCTGAACCCACCATTGACATACTGACTGGGTGACTTCTCTCTGTTATAGGGTAATGTTTGCAGAGCAACTGAGGATTGTCATTGAATGTCCTTATTGAGAGTTCTTTAATCTTATGAAATCATACATCTTAACAAAAATAATCAGATTTTGAAGTATGTGGCAGGATATTTGATTTTTAATAATTTAAAATGTCTGTGTGTCTATTATTTAAACCCTAGGATACATCATCAACTCCTAGAATAGTGATTGGCAGATGCTTCATACTTATCATATTTATTTAAAAATCTGTCTCTGTATTGACAGGTACTGCATCTTGCAGGCATTGAAGCTCAGCAAGTAGTTTTGCTTCTTGAGGACTACCAGTTTGTCCATCCTACATTCTTGGAGATGATCAACAGTCTTTTGTCTTCAGGTAGGTATGGAATATTTGTTGTTTAAGATGGCATAATTCACAAGTGAAAATACATTATCTGAAGTGTTCTATATGTTATTTTTTCTTTTTTTCCCTTCATCCTCTGGATGGATCCTTTTTTTATTTTAGATTTTTTTTTTGCAAGCAAATGGGGTTAAGTGGCTTGCCCAAGGTCATACAACTAGGCAATTATTAAGTGTCTGAGTTCAGATTTGAACTCAGGTACTCCTGACCCCAGGGCTAGTGCTCCATCCACTGCGCCACCTAGCCGCCCCTGGATGAATTCTTAAACCCTTTTAAGTATATATCTTCATTAAATATATTTCTCCAAATACTATGTCTTAATCGAACTCATTAAGTCAGTTTAAGACATAAAATTTGGGGAAATATATTTAAGAAAAAAATTTGTAAATAGTTAAAGGTAACTTATTTTATGTAATATCAGGACCAAGATGAATAAAATCATGTTAGTGATTTTCAACTATTTGTTCTAGTTATTGAATTTTGTCTTTTAGAAAATAAGATCTGTACCTATTATGTACAAAGAATTGTACTGAGTGCTGTGGGGAGCACAAAGAAGCAAAGCATTGCTGATGAAACAGTAAACAATATAGGTGGCAAGTTCTTTTGTGTGTTATAGGTGTTAGATTATATATTAAGTAATAAAGATATCATGGTGTTGGGGAAAGAGAACAAGGTTTTAAATTTAGCTTTTATCATTATATTGTAGCTGTGGGACAAATCATTTGAAAACTCTGGCCCTCAGTTTCCTCATCTGAAGAAGCTCCCTTCCAGTTCTGAAGTGTTTTGACATTTAAGAGGGTCACATGCTAGAAGATTGTTTGTTTCTTTTTTTTTTTTGAGATTTGTTCTGGTCATAATAGAAAGAGAAGTAAAGCCTATCCTTTTTGCAGAATGTGCTTTAGAGAATACAGTGATGTAAACTTTGAGCTATTGTGTAAGCCTTTTAAATTCTTTATTATGATAGATAAAATATAGCAGAAATTTATGTGGGAACATGCCATCTACCTCCTGATAAAAAGTGATAGACTCAGAGTATAGATTGATATCAATAGATATATCTCTATCTGTGATTTTATATATATATATATATATATATATATATATATTCATATATATAACACACACCTTGTGTGTATAACATTGGACATGAATAGGGAGAGACTTTATTTTACTTAACTAAACATGATTAAAACAGGAGTTTTTGTTTTCTTTCTCAATTGAATAAGTGGGGGTGAGTAGAAGATAGATTTAAAAAAAAATTTATTTAAGGCAAATGGGGTTGAGTGACTTGCCTAAGGTAACACAACTAGATAATTATTAAGTGTCTGAGACTGGTTTTGAACTCAGGTCCTCGTGACTCCAGGGACAGTGCTCAATCTACTGTACCACCTAGCTGCCCCTAGAAGATACATTTTTAATATTAATATAATCTCAGGTAGAATTCCTTTTCATTCAAATCAAGTCAGTTTTTATCAGCATAGCCTGAATTGATTAAAGATTCCAAAAATTTATTCATATCCATTTTTATTGGCCAAAATAAAAACCAAAGCATATTAGTTACTTATTTTTAGCATCTTATGATTGTTAAGTGAATAAATGCTAGGAGAGTAAGTACTAGAGAAGGTACGAGAAGGGAGTCACCATTTTGAACTAGAGGATAGAAACCAAGGCTTCAGTAAAGATCCAAGCTTTGAATAACCACAATAGCAACATGAGAGATAGTGGGAGTTTGAATGGTGGGAAAGGCATTCTAGATAATGTAAACAGTGTAATTAATGGTGCAGTAGCAAATGTTTTATATATAACATGTAAAGTTTAAAAGATTGCTTATGTTCAATTTATGGAGGACCTTGAATGCAATGCTGTTTTACTTTGAAGAGGAAGGGGAACCATTGGAATTTTTTAAATTATTGTCATTATTTTAAATCTGGTGAAATCCAATATTTTAGGTAATTTAATCTGATATAAAACTAAAACCTCCCTTTTCATATGTTGGTGTCTTATTGTGGCATGTAAATGATTCTTTTTTCCCCCTCAAAGACTGTGTTTATTAGAGTGCAAAATCTGGTGGGATTTCATCATTGGATGCTATTAAAGTAGAGGCATCTACTTTACCACTGTACTCCAAAAAACCACTGGACATTTTCATCTGATGCTGGAACCCTTTTTGTTTTCTCCTCCATTTCTGTGTGAGCACCTTGCTATCTTTTACATTTATATATTCATCATTTAACACAGTATCTTTTACATTTACATATCCATCATTTAACACAGTATGCCTAGTAAATGGCTTTTTATTTATTCATTACCTCCCAATCTAGAAAGATTGATGTATGGATCATGTTCATTTAATATGCATGAATTGTCTGAGTACCTGATCTATTCAGAGGATCATTCTGAAGAGGTCTATGGAATATACATTTTTCAGTCATTGTAGTCTATGAAGACAGAGTGCTAAAGAAGAGTGAAGTTGTGGTCTACATTAGGTTATGATTGTTCACATTGACAAAATCACCTAACTCTGAAGTCTCCTTTCGAGATGAAATAGAATGATGAGATATAGTAGATAGAGAAACCATTTAGAATACTATAATAGACCAGATATAAAATGATTAAGGTCTGAACCATGGTAATAGTGGTAATAGGAAGGATGGGCTGACATTAATAACGTTAAACAATCAGTATTTTTAAAAAAAATTCCATACGGATTAAATAATGTACTTAAGCTTAATTAAAATGCAATATATCATTGTTTTTGCAGGTGAAGTTCCTGGTCTATACTCTCTTGAAGAATTAGAACCCTTACTGTCTCCTTTAAAAGATCAGGCTTCACAGGATGGTTTTACTGGACCAGTCTTCAATTACTTTACCTACAGTAAGCAGAATGGATTAATAGTTCGTTGAAACTTAAAAAATATAAATTTTATAAAATAAATGAATTTTAATTTTTCATTATTTTGTTCATTTGATTTCCTATTTATCAAAATTTTATATAAATTTAATTATTTATATATTTAGCCCTATTTTAGAAATTTTATGTTTACATAAAATGTCAAGGAATATGCTTGAATGTAGAGTTAATTAAGAACTAATAAATATAATATTCATTGAACCTTGATTGTCCTATTCACTTTCATGTAATAAATAAAATATTTCGGGTAGCTAGATGATGCAGTGGATAGAGCACTGACCCTGGAGTCAGGAGGACCTGAATTCAAATTTGGTCTCAGACACTTAATAATCATCTACTTGTGTGACCTTGGGCAAGTCACTTACCCCATTGTCTTAAGTAAATAAAATAAATAAATAAATAAGATATTTGCTCTATTTGAAAATTTTTTGAATGTTTAGATCATGATGGACATTTTGAAAACTTTATTGTTATGTAGTTTATAAAAGGTTCCTAAAAAGTAATTTCAGTATATTCAGAATGTTTGGATGATTGTTTGCCCTAAAATTTTTCTATCATTTAAATTTTAAAATTTAAATTTTTTAGAGATCCAGCAGAATTTGCATATAGTCTTGATAATGGATTCTGCCAGCTTAAATTTTACAATAAACTGTGAAAGTAATCCAGCCCTACATAAGAAATGCCAGGTTCTATGGATGGAAAGTTGGTCAGATAATAGTATGAAAAAGGTAAGTTTGCCATTTAATAAAATTATGAAAAGTAGATGAGTTCTTTCTTTGTTCAAAAGTACATTCTTTAAGTAGGTCCATACTTTTGACAGTGTTGATTTAGTTCTTGTTGTAATTATCTAATTATAACATAGATAACATGTAGATATTCATATAGATAACAATTTCCTACCTTTTCTCTTTGAATTACAAGAAGAAAGTCTATAAAGAAGTGTCTTGCTTGTTGTATATGTATCTTAAGTGTTTATCATAGCACCTGGCATCTAATAAGTGCTCAAGAAATTCTACGTCTATTTTGATGGTTACAGATAACAATAAAATATAATAGAAAAATTAGAAGTAACTGTATGAGAGTAATCATTCAACTTTAAATTTTTTTCTTTTCTTTCTTTTTTTTAAAAAAAATTCATTTGAGGGTAAGTGATTTGTTCAGTGTCATATAGTCAAACAACAAATAAGTGTCTACATTGTACCAGACAGTACAGCAGACACTGGAGATAAATATGAGTGACATAATTCATACTCATAAGGAGTTGACATTCTAAGGGGCAGATGACTAGGAAACATATGTATATACAGAATGATAGGAAAAATACAACATAGCTAATTCCCAGGTAGTTTGAGAATAAGGGAAGGCTTCATTTTTAAAAAAGCTATATATTGAATAGATAGAGGTCTTCTCTGAGACAGATGTGAGGAGGGCATTCCAGTAATGGGGACCAGATAGTACAAAGGCATGAACATGGAAGATGGGATGTTTTGTGTGAGGAACAGAGAGAATAGCCAGTTTGGCTGGTTTGCAATGTTGGGGGAAGGGGAATAATGCCAAACAAAGATTAAAGATAGATTGGAGCCAGGTTGTGGAAAGCATTTTTTTTAAGATTTTATTTATTTTGAGTTTTACAATTTTTCCCCTAATTTTACTTCCCTCCCCCCACCTCCCACAGAAGTAGATTTGCCAGTCTTTACATTGTGTGGAAAGTATTTTTTAAAAACTTTATTGAAATTTTATTTAGTTTTTCCATTTACATGAAAAGGTAGTTTTCAAAATTCATTCATTTTCAAGTTTATGAGTTTCACATTTTTTTTAACATTTCCCTCCCCCCCAGCCCCCTGCCCCCATGGCACTGAACAAACTGGGAAAAGTTGTACATGTCCAATGGTATTTAACATAATTCTATATTAGTCATGTTGTGAAAGAGAAATTAGAATAAGGTGAAAAACATGAGAAAGAAAAAAAATAAAATAGTAGTTTTTTTTAAAGTTGACATAATATTCTTTACTCTGCATTTCTAATTCATCATTTGTTCTCATAAGATTGGAATTTTCCTTAACAGACCTCTCAGAATTGTTCTTGATCACTGAACTGCTGAGAGGAGCTACATACATCATAGTTTATATTCTCACAGTGTTGTGGTTAATATGCACAGTGTTCTCTTGGTTTTGCTCACTTCAGCATCAGCTCATGCAAGTCTTTGCATATTTCTCTAAAGTCTTGTTGCTCAGATTTTTTAGGGAACAATAGTACTCCTTAACATTCATATAACATAACTGGTTTACTCATTCCCCAATTTATGAACATGCCCTCAATTTCTAATTCTTTGCCACTAAAAAAAGAGCAACTATAAATTTTTTTGAACATGTAGAACTTTTTCTGTTTTTATTTTGTCTTTGAGACCTAATAGTGATATTATTGGATCAAAGGATATACACAATTTTATTGTCCTTTGGGCAGAGTTCCAAATTGGTCTCCAGAATGATTGGATCAGTTTACAACTCTACCAACAGTGTATTATTATCCCAATTTTCCTCCCACTCTTTCCAACATTGATCATTTTAACCAATCTGATAGGTATGAGGTGGTACCCCATAGTTTTTTGATGGTTTCTTCAATTTATTTTTCTGAAATGGGGTTATTTGAATATTTTATTTCCTCTTCTATCAATCTAGATAGCTTATATTTTTGTAAATACTCATCATTTCACTTAAATTGTCAAATTCAAAGGCCTAAAATTGGGCAAAATATCTCTGCATTTTAAATTTCCTCCTCATTGGTGGTGAGTTCACCCTTCTCATTTTTAATACTGGTAAAATTTGGTACCCTTTCTTTTTAAAATCAGATTCACTAAAGTTTATTTTATTGGCTTTTTTTCATAAAGTCAACTCTTAGTTTCATTTATTAATTCAATGGTTTTTCTTGCTTTCAATTTTATTAATCTCTTCATTGATTTTTAGAATTTCTAATTTGGTATTTAATTGGGAATTTTTCATTTGTTCTTTTTCTAACTTTTTTAGTTGCATGCACTGATCTCTTTCTCCATTTTATTCATGTAATCATTTAGAGATATAAAAGTTACTCTGAAAAGTGCTTTGGCTGCATCACACAAATTTTGGTATGATGTCTCATCATTGTTGTTATCTTGGATGAAATTGTTGACTATTTCTATAATTGGTTGTTTGAGCTACTCATTTTTTCAAATTAGGCTATTTGGTTTCCAATTAATTTTTAAGTTCATCTTTCCATGACCCTTTATTATGTGTGATTTTTATTGCATCATGATCTAAAAATAATGCATTTAATATTTCTGCCTTTCTGCATTTGATTGTGAGGTTTTCATGCCCTAATACATACCATATACTTCATAGAAAAAGGAATATTCTTTTCTATCCCTGTTCAGTTTTTTCCAGAGGTCTATCGTAGCTAAGTTTTCTAAAAAATCTATTCACTTTGACTTCCTCATTTATTTTGTGGTTAATTTTATCTAATACTGAGAGAGGGAGGTTGAGGTCCACCACTAGTATAGTTTTACTGTCTATGTCTCCTTGTAATTCATTCAGCTTCTAAGAATTTGAATACTATACCACTTGGTGTATATATATGTTTAATAATGATGTGACTTCATTGCCTATGGTACCTTTTAGGAAGACATAGTTTCCTTCCTTATCCCTGATTTTAATAAGATCTATTTTTACATTTGTTTTGTCTGAGATGAGAATTGCTACCCCTATTTGTTTTACTTCCACTGAAGCATACTATATTTTGCCATTACCATATGTGTATCTCTCTGCTTAAGAAGTGTTTCTTGTAAATAACATATTGTAGGATTCTGGTTTTTAATCCACTCTGCTATTCATTTCTGTTTCTTTTTGGGGGAGTTCATCCCATTCACATTTACAGTTATGATTACTAACATTATATTTCTCTCCATGCTATCTTTCACTGCTTATACTTTTCTCTTTCCCTCCCCCCTAACCTTCTGCACCAGTGTTTTGCTTGTAACTGCTGTCTTTTGACCAGCCTCTTCTTCCTATCAGTTCTTTCCTTTTCTTTTCCCTTATACCTTTAACTTTTTTTTAACTTTAATTTTACTTTTATTTTCACCCTCCATTTTCATATCTATTCTTAGGAGACCTGAAGGATAAATTTTTAAGTCCAATTGGGAATATATGTTAATTCCCTCTTTGGGCTAAATCTGTTGATAATAAGATTTACTCTATTCTCACACCCTCCCTTTATTGCCTCTACTCTAACAGACCTTTGTGCCTCTTCATGTAGTAGTATTATCATCTAATACTAGCTTTCTCTTTGTATAGTCATTTTTTTCATATCTTGATTGTTTTAACCCTGTCTTCTACCCACAGCCCTTCTGTCAAAATATACTCCTTTTATCTGTCCTGACAGAAGTTGAATTCTCAGGTTGATTGCTTGATTTATAAGCAACATTATTCATAGTTGCTCCATAACTAGAGCCTCTCTCCAGGTATGATCCCCTCAGCTGTCCCATTAAAAATATACTTTTCATGCACTATAAAACATCATCAATTTATAATCAATTTATACCACATCCTCTTTCCAAAAACCCTCTATAGAAATACATTCCTCACACGCTAAAGTATTATGTAATTCAAAATCAATTTCTGAACCAAATTTATACCTTGCTGCTCTAAGTACACTCCCTCTATTGTAGCTAAAGTGTCAAGGAAAGAAAAATCACTTTTCATGATCCATTTATATCCATCCCCTCTAGGTACACTAACATTCTTTGTCCCTATAGTACTAGCTAAAGTATCAAGTAAAGCAAGATCAGGGGCAGCTAGGTGGTGCAGTGAATAGAGCACCCACCCTGGAGTCAGGAGGACTTGAGACTTGAGTTCAAATATGACCTCAGACACTTAATAATAATTGCCTAGTTGTGTGACCTTGGGCAAGTCACTTAACTCCATGGCCTTGCCAAAAAAAAGAAAAGAAAAAGCAAGATCACTTTGTGATCTATTTATGTGAAGACCATATAAGTACATTCCTTCCCTCTATTTGAATAGAAGTACAGCCATTGTATGCAAAATCACTTCATAGTCCAATTATACTCATACCCTCTAAGTATAATCCATCCAACTATATTCAACCTTCATTAGCTAATGTATTGGCTAAAGCATCATCACTTTCATAGTCAATCTGTATACCCTCTCTGTAAGTATGTTTCTTTTAACTATCCTAAGAGAAATAGAGTTCTCAAGAGTTATAATCATTATCTTACCTTGTAGAAACATATCCAATTTAATGTGACTAAGTCTTTTCCCCCATTTCATTTACATTTTTATACATCTCTTGAGTTATATGTTTAAAGATCAAATTTTCTCTTCAGTTCCAGTCTTTTTATCAAAAAAATTTGAAATTCCTCTAATATACCAAAAGTTCATTTCCCCTAAAAGAATATGCTGAGTTTTGCCAGGTAGTTGATTCTTGGTTTTAATCCAAGGTCTTTTGCCCGCCAGAATATCATTATTCCAAGCACTCTGATCCTTTAATGTTGAAACTGTTAAGTCCAGTGTAATTCTAATTGTGGTTCCTTGGTATTTAAATTGCTTCTTTTTTGACTGCTTGCAGTATTTTCTCCTTTAGTTGAGAATTCTGAAATTTGGCCACAATATTCCTTGAAGTTTTTATTCTTGAATCAAAGAGACAATCAAGAGAGGGCAAGAAGCCAGCAAACAGGAGAACAAAAGGGGAAGAAGAAGCTACACAGGGCCACTAAAATTGCCTTCTGGTGTTGGTTCTTCCCCCAACCACACCCCTGGGGGGCCTTGCTAACACCTTTCCGGTCTCTCTCACGACATTCACTCTCTCAGAGAGTGCCACAGGCACTACTGCCCGGCTTCCCTCAGAGGGCTGGTCCCATCAGGGAAGCTTGGAGTCTGATGGCTCAGTGGATAGAACTTAGAGTGAAAAGGACCAGAGTTCTCTCTAGCCTCAGACATTTAGTCACTTAACCCTGATTACCTCACATCTAGGGCCATCTCCAGTCATCCTGATTCATATCTGATCAATGGACCCAGGTGGCTCTGGAGGGGAGAGTGAGGCTGGTGACTTAGCACAGCACCCCTTCACTCAAATCTAACTCATGTGTTTGTCATGGCATCACCTCCCTGAAGTTGTGGTCTTCTTCAAGAATGAAGCATCACCTGCCTGAAGTTGTGGTCTTCTTCAAGAATGAAGGACAAAACATTATTAACCTTGAATCTCTTTCTTTCAATGGCTATTTTGTCTTCTTGTTCTTGGTTATTAGGGGAATTTAACCATGATAATTTCCTGAAAGATATTTTCCAGGTTCTTTTTTTGATCAAGACTTTCAGGTATACCAGTAATTTATAAATTATCTCTCCTGGATCTATTTTCCAGGTTGTTCATTTTTCCTAAAAGTGCCTTACATTTTCTTCTATTTTTTTTAGCCTTTTTATTTTGTTTTCTGGAATCTTGGTGTCTCATAGAGTCATTGGCTTCCATTTGTTCAATTCCAATTTTTAGGGTTTAATTTTCTTTAGTTAGCTTTTGTGTTTTCTTTTCCCGTTGGCTAATTTTACTTTTAAATGAATTTTTTTTCTAGTTGGTTACTTTGGATGAATTGTATTCCTTTTTCTATTGATTTAAAAATAGATCTAAAAATATAAAAATATTTTGATGAGTTACATTCTTTTTCCAATTGGTCATTTCATAATTTTCCTGCATGACTTTCATTTTTTTTCTCCAATTTTCTTTTTCTACTCTTCTTTGATTTTTAATATTCCAAGAGGTTTTGGATTTGTGATCACTTCATAGATTCCTTTGAGGCTTCATGTGTAGGAAGTTTGTTACTGCTTTCTTTTTCTCAGGTGGCATTTTTGTCATCCATATCAGAATAGTAACTTTCTATGTTTAGAGCTTTTTTTCATTTTTTTGTTCATTTTTATATTTGAGCTGTGCTCCTGGGGTACGAGTAGTATAGTTTCAAGTTTTTTGTGTGAGGTTGGGATCTAGTCCCTGGCTTATTATTGCTAGCTAAGACTTTACCTATGCAGAGGTTTGTTTACTACTTTATTTGAAGACTTTTGCCTATGCAATGGTTTCTTCCCAATCCAGTCCTGTCTTTTGTACCAGCCTTCCCAGGGCTTGAACTGTGTCTTCTGAACTGAGATTTGGACCTTCACTTGCCGAGCCTTGACCTGAGCTCTTGCCTATGCTAGGTTCTACTTTCCCTTTCTCTAGAAGAGTCAGACCTTTACTGAAGATCCTCCATGATATCTTGCATTGAGAACTTGTTTCACTTTTTTTGTTGAAATCTATGGTTTTAATTTCTGGATAGAGGCTTTATTTAAAGTTCCTTTGGGAAAAGCTCCAAGAACTTCCTAACATCATGCTGCCATCTTGAATCTGCCCCAGAATTCCTTTGAAAGATTTTCAGAACTAAGAAGAGGAATTTCTGTTTTGCTCCAGGAAGCCAATGGAGTTACTAAAAAACATGTGTGAGCTTATCTGTGCTTAAGAAAATTATTTTGCAGCAGTTTGTAGGACAGACCAGAGTGAGGATAGAAATGAAGTGTGAATAAAGAAAAGGGATTGGATGAAAAAAAATTTAGGAAGGTCTTTTCTCACATCTTTTTTATCCACCTAAGCACTGTGTTGGGTTAATCGTAGTTAACCTCTTTTAGTAAAGAAAATGAAATTTTTTTTTGAAAGAAATAGGGAAGTTTGAAAGAAAAGTAAGTTTGGGGGAAAATTTAAGGAAGTTCTGCTGAGAATATTTTGAGTTGGAGATATTTCTATGAACATCAGTTTGAAGTATCTAATGAGCAGTTTGTGATGGAAGATTGAAGTTGTTGGTAGAGATTGAATATAGAAAGTTCTTTGTTAAATTTAAACTTCCCTGATACTTTTGGAACATCTTGTCTGTCTATCATTGGCAGAGAAAAAATGGCTAAGCCCTTGGTAGCTGATCCCATTATAAGGAGAAAGAGTGTGGGTAGAAGATAAGAGGGCATAGGGCAGAGCCTTAGGGAATACCCATAGTAAGGAGCATAATGTGAGTGATGAATTTGTGCAGGAAACTTAGAATAGAAAACAGGCCAGACAGAACCTATGGTCTTCCTGTTATTCTGCACACATTTCTGAAGATATCTGGTGTTGTAATGGGGTCCACTTGCTCAAGAAATTCAAATTTGACCTCAGAGAGTTATAGCACCTTGAACCCTTAATCTCTTTTTACCTCAGTTTGCTTATTTGTAAAATGAGGATGGTTATAGCATCTTACATTGAAGGTGCTTTCAAGGGATTTTGAGCATTAAATAATATTTGTAAAGTGTTATCACAGTGCCTGACACATAGTAAAAATTATCTAGAGTTGTTGTTCTTATTATTCTCTCTTAAATATGGATAGATAGGAAAGATGAGAACTAGTATGGGGCAATATCATATACATCCAGAAATCCAGGAATTAAAGAGTATGGAGGAGGAGGAAGAGGTTATTTAAAGTGCTGAATGTAGTATTAGATTGAGAAGGATGAAATTTGAGAAAAGATCACCAGAATTTGTAATTAAGGGTTATTAGTGACTTGCCTTGAGTGATTAAAAATGGAAATCAGATGGCAAAGGTTGAGCAAAAAAGAGAGGAAGTTTCAAGCAGCAAATCTACATAGCTTTTCTAGGAGCATGACTGAAGAAAGGGGAAGAGGGATTTAAGGCACTATATTGAGAAGATCTAGTGAAGGCTTTTTTTAAAGACATGGGCATATTTGAAAGCAGTAAGAAAGAAACCAGTAAGTAGGAATAGGTTGAAGAATAGAGGGTTAATGGAGTTGAAGAGAAGGCAAGAGATGGGCCATGTCATTGTCAGAAACTGAGGAAAAGGAATGGGGAGAGGTAATGTCAAAGGGTTTTGAGATAAAGAACATAGAAGAGGGAGAACAAATATAATGGCCTCAGTTTTCTTAGTAAAATAAGAAGTATGGTTCCCACCTGAGACAGAGGAATTAAATGAGGTGTGGGATATGTGGAGAGAGCATCTTTAGAAATCTTTTAGAAGTGTGGTATGACAAATTGATGGCAGTTTCAGAAGTATGGTAATGTCTGAATACTTCATATTTCACTAGGAGAAAATGGAGTGATAATTATTTCCTATTTAGAGGAATCTTTTATCATATAAAGTAAATCCTGAAGATTTTCCATATAACTTAAATGAATTAGATCTGATATATAATTCCAAAATTCCACTTTGAAATTTTAGTTAACTATTTATCCTGTTTTTTTACTTTGAGAGTGTACTTAAAGTTTTATAGTCTAATCAGTAGGAATCTTCAGGATTATTAATGAAAACATAATATATTATTTATTTGACTCAAGGACTAGCACAGCTGCATTTTCAAAACACATTCTATTACCATGAAAAGGCATTAATTAAGTCAATTTCTTTGGTATTATTTAAAGTGAAATAAGTAGAAGGTATCTGATCAAATAAATTATATGAAGTTGTATAGTTTGTCAAATTATTGATCACCAGAGCAAATCATTATTATTTTTACCCACAATGAACAAGCTTTTTGACATTGTCTAAAGTAGGATATAAATTTGCCTTGAAACTTTTAATGAACCTGCAGTATTAGTTTCTGTTTAAAACTAAAAATGCATTATATTCATTAATATGTAATAATCTCTTCTCAGACATACCCCAATAAGCAGTTGGTTATTTTGCAATTAGAAATTTTTAAAAAATGATTTCATTCAATTTCTTTTATATTATAATTTTTTTCTTTGAAAGTCTGAAAATTTTGCTATATTTTTCCTTTTATATTTTGTTTCCACATATCTTGGCTGAACACTAGGGAACATTTCAAATTAATTATTGTCTTGATTTTTATGCCTTATTTGCAAAAACTAATTTTTTGCTGTTAATTTTCAAATTAGACCTAAAATACTTCCTACTTCTTTGTTTTTTAGTTTTTTTAAATTTTCTCATTTTCAATTTTCAATCATTTTCATATTGTATGTTACAGTGGATATAGGAACCTGCCTTGAAGCCTAAACTCAAGTCTTCCCTTTGACACATTTTGTTTGTGTCACTCTGGATAAGACAACTTCATCTTTCCAAGATGCCATCTTTTGGATCAACTCTCAAGGATTAAGAATTTCATAGAGATGCCAAAGTGCATCTTCACCTGAGAGTTTCCTATATAAGTGAAATCACAGATCTAGTCCTTCTCCCTATATTGGAATTGGTTCCTAGTTGTTCATATTGAGTCTGGCGGATCATTTATGTTCTGGCTAAGTTAGTGCGTAAGTTAAGTTTTTGTGGATAAGTTCAGTTTTTAGTAATAAGACGAAAGCTATTGGATTGAATGTCTTTACAAAGTTTGATAATAGCACTATGAACTCTGTTTAATCTGGGGGCAAACTGTCCTAGGGCAGGGATGGAGTAGATCAAGATCCTTGACACTGCCTTAAAAAAAAAAAAAGAAACTAAAAATGTAGTTAGTTTGCTGCTATTAATATGTGAATTGTAGAAGAAAGCTAATTTGTGATATCATTATATTTGTGAAGATATATATTGATCATATTGATTTTGAATTTTCAAAAATCACTTTTTAAATTTTAGATACCTGAAATGTTATTCAATGAAACATCCAATGAAGAAAGATCTAGTGAAAAAAAAAGAAGAGAAGAAAAGAAAAAAAACTCTGGTAATATTTCAAAGAAAGTTATCTTCTCTTTGATCTGGCGACTACAATAAGTGAAAATTAAAATAATTAATCTCAAACTTAATAATGAATCTTAAATGTATTAATTAAATCTTCTTCTTCAACTATATTTTAAAAAACAATTAAAACTAAACAATTTTAGGTGTACATAGAACACAGAAGCAAAAAAACCCAAACAAATACTAAACCTTCCAATTTAATTTAATAGTAGTAGTAGTCTCTACAGTATTTTCTCATTCTCAGTGTATTCTGGAGTATGGTTTCACTTATAATCAGGTGTCCTCTATAACATCTATTTTTTGTAGAACAGTCTTTTGACTTTCCTGCTCTCATGAAGAAGACTGGGAGAGGGACTCCTCCCTGAGAAAGATTTCATAGTTAGTGATTATTGTTTTCAGTCAAAGAGAAGGACTACTTTTTCCTATATCTCTTTTAAGCTCTCACCTTTGCTGCATTGAACAGTTAGTCAATATCATTTATTAGTGTCTTCTTGATAGGCACCGTGCCTGTATCCTTACCATGTTTAAAGACACAAAAGTGAAACAGTGCCTGATCTCAAGGAACTTAGATTCTTTTGGTGGGGGTGTGTGATACTATGCCCATTATTAAAAATAAATGTGAGGTAATTTTGAGGGACAAGTGCTAGCAGCAGGCGAAATGATGATAGATTTCATGGAGGATATGGTGTTTGAGTTGAGCATTGAAGGAAACTCTAGATTTTAAGAGCTATAATTGCATACATAGAGACAGGAGATGGAGAGCCAGCCAAATCTGAGAAACAATAAGGAGACCAATTGTTGTACTGGAGTGCAGGAATGGGATTTACATATATATATATATACATATATATGTATATATTTTTAATAGTACATATGAAAAGGTAGGGTTGGAGGTTTCAGATCCTCGAAGTAATAGACAGTCACAGAATTTCATTCATCAGGGGAGTTAACAGAATTGCATTTTAGCTCCGTCACTTTTGACAGTTATTTAGAGGACAGATGGGAGAGAAGCTAGACGAGGCAAGGAGAGAAATGCAAAGACTTGCAATAGTCCAGGTGAGAAGTGATGAGGGCCTTATTTGAGAGATGTAGAGAAGAATTGAGAAGATTTATAATTGATGGATACTGTGGAGTGAGGTAGTGGGTATTCCCTTTTGATACTGTATATCACTATCCTCCTTTCACTTATACTAGAATATAAATGAAACTTCAGAAGGAAGATAAAATTAAGACCCCTTATAACAAAATAATTTGGAGATGAGAAAATCAGAGCCAAATATGTGGGTATTATCTATTTGTTTATCTATTGAACCCATCGTATTGTTATCTAAGTTAATATAAGAATCTGTTAAAGAATCATGTTGGTTTTAAATATTTTTATTTATTTGTTTATTTTTATTTAAGGCAGTAGGGTTAAGTGACTTGCCCAGGGTTACACAACCAGGCAATTATTAAGTGTATGAGGCCAGATTTGAACTCTAGTACTCCTGACTCCAGGGCTGGTGCTCTATCTACTGCACCACCTAGCTGCACTGGTTTTAAATATTTTTCTAATGCTCTTTATTGAAAAATCATGTCATGTACTTTAAGAACAAAATTATCTGTGTATAATGTTGAACAATTTGAATGATTTATTTTTAATTAATAAATGTTACTAGAATACAGACATTTTAATGAGGAAATCAGGTTCAAGTCAAAGCTTTAATGCTTACTACTGAAGAGATCTTGAGGAAATCACTTCCTTAATTTTGTTGTCTTTTTGTTAAATCTATAAAATTAAGGGTTTGAACTATTTTTTTTCCTCTTCCAGATTTAGATGATACAATCTTATGACCCTACATAAAAAACTGAGATAGATAAATTCTTTTTCTTTTGGCTCATGATGGTAGATTACATAGTACATTACAAAATAATACTTTTACCTACCCAAAGTCTTTAGGACTTTTGTGAAGAAAACACTTTGGGAACTACAAACTTTTAAGTAAATGTGACCTATTATTATTTATCAATATATATTATAGAACCATTCTAAAGTGCAAATATCATAATTACATTATTACATTCAAAATATCTTCTGATTTGCTTATGTTCATTAATAGAAGTTAAATAGCAAGTATAAGACAGACTTAATAAGATGGGAAAGAGAATATATGTATGGATTATTTAGGTATATTTTCCTCTTTGGAAAAGGGAATTCTTGGTTTTAACCTTAAAATAGAAACTTTCATTTTAATTGTCAATGTGCAGTTCTTGGCAAACATGTTTCAATGATATGATATGGTAAGCCAACTCTAAAATGCAGTGGTTGTGTGCTGATATAAAATTGGTTAAAAAGAATTTACTTCTTTTTTTTTTAATTTAGGGGATCCTGATTTTCTAAAATCTTTTTTGTCTATTCATGAGACTTGTAAAGCATATGGAGCTACACCAAGTCGATACATGACCTTTTTACGTGTATACTCTGCCATCAATAGTAGCAAGAAAACTGAGTTGTTAAAAAGACAAAGGCATTTGCAGGTAAAAATTCACTAACATCTTAATACATTTATTTTGTAAGAACTTTGATTATTTGTAGTTAGAGATAAAACAGAAGAATCAAGTGAACTTTTTTGATAGTTGAACCTTTATCATTTTCAGTGAGTATATTTCTTGGAATAAATTATTTTTGGTAATTGGTGCAGTGAATTACCTTTTTTTGCCTGTGGTTAATATTCAAACATCTCTTACTTTTCTCAATGAAAGAACGTTTATTCTTTTGTCCACTATGTGATGATCTTCAGAGATGGCTATTTCTGGGGAACACAAATGCCTTCTTGACTAATTATCATCTAGTTATTAACAAACAATGGTATGGGTAGTATTTACCCATAAACTTTTTATTTACAAACATTTAAATAATTTGGTAGCTTATTCACAATCATTTGTTATCTTCTGGGTCATTTTTTTTTGTGGGGTGTTTCTAAGGTAATGGCATTAAGTGACTTGCCCAAGGTCACACAGCTAGGTAATTATTAAGTGTCTGAGGTAATATTTGAATTCAGGTCCTTTTGACTCCAGGGCTAGTGCTCTATTTTCTGCACCACCTAGCTGCCCCCCAGGTTATCTTTTAAAGGAAAAAAAAAACTTGTATGCTTTTAGACATTTTCTTTACTTAGATTTTTTTCCACTCAAATTGTGCAGACACAAGGGGAACTGTATCTGGTTTTCTTTGAAGAAATTTAGGAGTTTCCTTCTTTTATACTCTCAGACAACATCTCTTATCTCCATAGCTCTATATCTGCTTGTTAGGGAAACAGGTCAGAGTTTATTTCTAAGTTAATATCTGATTTCTTTTTTTTTTTTTTTTTTGTAAGGCAAACGAGGTTAAGTGGCTTGCCCAAGGCCACACAGCTAGGCAATTATTAAGTGTCTGAGACCGGATTTGAACCCAGGTACTCCTGACTCCAGGGCCAGTGCTTTATCCACTACGCCACCTAGCCGCCCCCTCTGATTTCCTTATAAACTTAATTCCTCTAGGTATAGAAGAATAAATTTTATGATCTCAACTCTCCGGGAGCTTTTTTCTCCATCCAGCAACGAGCATTTATTAAACTCTTTCCTTTTGCTTGGCACTGAGAATTTCAAGACAAAGAATGAAGCAATTTCTCTTCTTAAGACCTTATATTTTTAACATAGGGCTAAATTTAAGTTTCTAAGTCAATTCAAGTCAATTTTTTTTGCCTGATCATTGATGAAATCACTTGAAACATAAATATATAGAAATGATATGATTTTCCTTTAGTGTTAGAGATTGTGATCTGTTGCTTCAGTTTAAGAGCTTCTTTAGAAGAATTAAGTAGTCTAGCAAGGGTTGACTCTTGTAAGTCCTTTAATTTTGTAAATTTAAGGGAAGGCCACATGGTATAACTAGAAACACCTGAGGAAACCTGGAGGCTAGAGTGAGAACAGACAGTAAGAGAAGGATGCTGGGGCAGCAATTGGCAGCCCATCAGTGCTCTTTACTTCCCTCATAATGGACCTGAGCCTTCCAAGAGGGTCACTAATGAATCTTGAGCATAACAGACTCAATATTTTGACAAGAGGCAATATTAGACAATCTTTGAGGTCATGTGCAATGGACTTCTGTGTCTTAGAGCATTGTTTCTGCAAACACTCAGTGGGACTCCTGGGCCATACTTCCAGGTAAATCTATTAAGGATATTCAGGGATCAGCGCAAATTATTTGTTTTATAAGGAGGTTAAGAGTCCTATTTATGTAAGGCTGAATGTCCTTTTCCTCTTCTCTCATCTCCCCCCATCTCTCCCCCCACCCTTCCTCCTTCCAAGGTTACAATCAGGGAGACACTGGTAGGAAATAGTTCATTTCTAACTTGGAATAGAAGATTCCATATATTCAGACTTCTAGAGAAATGGCAGGACAGAAGGGAGGGATAAGTAGTCAATAGTGTGTGAATAAGAAATAAGTAGATTTATATAGAAAGATTAGGTTCCCTAAGCAAGAGGATTTTTTTTCCTGATTAAATATTTTCTTTTTCCATTATCTCTCAAATATCTTTAGTCAAGGTTGATTATAATAGATTAGCACAGCTCCTACTCCCATTCTGCAGGAGATCCTAATCTATTAATTCCATTTTTGAAAAAAAAAGGGATTTTTGTTTCATATCTGATTCTTTGGAAAACTCCATTCTTTCTGAACTTGTGTTTGTATACTTTTGAAAACATTAATTACCATGATTTTATTAATGATTTCAAATTGACATGAAGTACAAATTTTCTTCAGAACAAGAACAATTCTATATGAAGATAATTTTTAAAATTGAACCTCTTCATTGAGATCTATTTGTGTTTTGGTAAAATTCCTTTATTTCTTGGTATTTCCAACCAGTATTCAATTTTATTTTTATAGGCTGGTGTGTCTAAACTTAATGAAGCTAAAGCTCTTGTGGATGAACTGAACAGGAAAGCTGGAGAGCAAAGTGTATTACTTAAAACAAAGCAAGATGAGGCAGATGCTGCCCTGCAAGAGATCACATTGTCAATGCAGGTAATAACCAGTGTGAATACAGAAGTTCAAAGAAAGAACATTTAGTTTGTGATTTTTAAAGTATCATTCATTATATAAATATAGTTTGGATAAAAATTTTAAACCTAACAATACAACAACAACAACAAACTTCTGGGAACTTCTGCTGGAGAATTACTTATGAACTGTTATTAAGTCCTCAATGACTGCTCTTTGAGTTGACTTACACAACCAGTTCTGAATCTAATTATTTGATTCATAATTTTTCATCTTTTATGCAAGAAAAAATTATAAAAAGAAGTTTTATTAAATTTGGCTAAAATTGTTTACTATCTTTAAGCCATTCTCCTAACCTTTGAGTTTAAGGAACTATTTTAGAAAAGGGAAATAAGATTAGTCTGGTATTAGTCTATTCTTAGAAAAAGAATGAATGAAGAAATAAATGCATGCATATATGAAATGAATGAATAAATAAATGAATTTGTTAATTATTTATTAACATTTATTAGTTATTACTTTGTGCTAAGCCCTGGGCTAGGCCAACCAATTCTTATTCTTTGTGATTCCCACTTCTTTTTTTGTACATTACAGGTTATGTACCCAGATGAATTTTGTCCAGTCAGTTAATAATTCAGATTTATTAAATATTGATTGTGTGTCTGGTGCTGTGTTAGGTGTTCTGGATATGCAAATCAAGGAACTTGTGTGTGTGTGTGTGTGTGTGTGTGTGTGTGTGTGTGTGTTTGTGTATCATATTAATCCTTAAATCAATTAGCAAATAGTAATCATTAAGTGCCTATGAGGTGACAAGTACTTTACAAATGAAAAAAATGAAAGTATGTATAAGGGGAAAGAAATAATGTGTAAGATTGGAATGATAGATTGGTTAGTTCCCCAGATTGTGTAGGTCTTTGAAAACTGAACATGAGAGCTTTTATTTGAGCTTAGAACTATTGGATTTTATTGTGAAGAAGACTGGCAGAGTTATACTTAAAAAAATTTACTTTTAGTTTTTCTTTTTAATATTTAGTACTGTCCATCCTTGCCTATCCCATCTGGACATATGCCCATCCAGATTCTATTTAGTCAATATCTTGTCAAGTTTTATTTGGTAACATAAAAAATTCATTGAAATGTAGGTATACTATAGTATCATAGAAAATACAAACATTTGTTATGACAGTTTTTAGGAGATAGAAATTAATTTTAGTAAGGAAAGATTAGTTTTCTTTATGGAGGAAAGACTTTTGAATTAGGCTAGATAGAATTTCAATAGGCAAAAGGTGGTAAATTTCAAGTAGAGAAAACATCACATATATCGAAGTCAGAAACTCGGGCACATACACAGAAGAATATGACTGAAACACAAGTTTTGTAAGCTTAAATTGTGGAAAATTCTAGAAATGTAGGTTGGAGCCAAATTGTAGAAGGCTTTAAGTAGCACACTACAGAGTTTTCCAGGAGTTAATTTTAAAAAATATTTTCATTGATTCTCTGATTTATTATGGAATATAAGGTAAATTAATTCTTTAAGCATTCTAGTATTTTATAACCTGTAATATTTCTATTTCTTATCTATAGACATAAAATATATAATTATTCAAAAATTCTATAGCATATAATCTGTAACGTATGTTTTTAGAAATTTTGTTATTTATTTTTATTTTACCTAATATTTTTATTAAAGGTAGAATCTTCATCTTTTAAACGTAGGACACAAAATTTAGTGTGTTACTGTCATATTTTTGTAGACACTTTTGTAACTTATGCTGTAAGAATTTCATTATAATTGGTTTGATTTTAACTCTCCACTGCCAATTATAAAATATAGTTGTTTAAAGGCAAGTTTATCCTGAAGATTTTCTTAAACACAGGAAATTAATATAAATTTAAAAATCTGATTATTAATTGAGAAGGAATTTTCTTTTAGGATGCCAGTGAGCAGAAGACAGAGCTAGAAAGACTTAAACAGAAAATAGCAGAAGAAGTCATTAAGATTGAGGAAAGAAAAAGCAAAATTGATGATGAACTAAAAGAAGTACAGGTAAGATGATTTTCTCAAAAAGATTTCACTGTATTTTCTTAAAATGGATTTGTTTATTTTTTAAACCAAATCTCTGATTATATAACGGAACTTACAGTGAAGATGTAAGTTTTTATCATTGCAGATGGGAAACTGTTTTGCATTTTATTGTTTTTGAGGATTTTTCTGGGGCATGAAGTTCATTGGAGATTCACACAATGAAGCTGTATAAGAAACTAGACCTGAACACAGGGTTTTGTTTTTTGTTTTTGTTTTTATCCTTTGGTCTGCCCTTTCTCTTCTAAAGCAAACTGCCCCTCTTTAGTAAAGACATTAGATAATCATTTGCAATTCAATCTAGCCAGCATCTTTTAAATAAATGCTTTGATATATGTGCTACATATATTTAAGGCTTTGTCTTGAAAGTCTCAACATTTTATCAAAGGTGAACCTTTTCCAAGTTGAGAAAATAATTTATGTGAAAGAAATATGAAGGAATATAGGCAAGAGAAATTATAATAGCTCTTGTTTAAATACTAGTTATATACTAGTGCATTGTATAATATATTATAATATATATTCTGTTTCCTGGATCAGGGCTGGGGAAAGACCAAGCTGCTTGCTGTGTGCCCTGAGGGCTGGGCTCCATGTGCTCTCTCTGGCAGAGGTCCCCCGCTGTTCCCCCACTTTGTGCCTGGTGCTCTCCAGGGCATAGCTCAGGAGACTCCCCCGCTGCTGTGAGCCTCGGCTCCCAGCACCCTGGGGCTGCCTCTGGCAGGCTGAAGTTCTTTGGCTCTGGTGGGCCACTCCTCTGTCGGGCCGCCCCTCCAATCCTGGGGACCAGAGTCTTTCTGCTCTTTTCCAGGTTACCTTGAGTAGGTGAACTGCCTCACTGGGTGCCTCTGTGGGTTCTGTCTTTTGAAAATTTAGTTAAAGTCCTTAATTTTGAAGATTTATGAGAGTGCCTAAGACACGATCTGCTTTTGTTGCCACAATTTAATATGGTATTGAATAGTAGTGGTGATAGAGGGCATCCTTGTTTCACCCCTGATCTTATTGGGAATGCCTCTAGTCTATTCCCATTGCATATAATGCTTGTTGATGGTTTCAGATAGATACTGCTTATCATTCTGAGGAACAATCCATTTATTCCTATGCTTTCTAGTGTTTTTAGTAGAAATGGGTGCTATATTTTGTCAAAAGCCTTTTCAGTATCTTTTGATATGATGTCTGATAGGTTTGCTGTTGATACAATTAGTTATACTCACAGTTTTTCTAATATTGAACCAACCCTGCATTTATGGGATAAATCCTACTTGGTCATAGTGTATTATCCTAGTGATAACTTGTTGTGGTCATTTTGCTAAGATTTTATTTAGATTTTTTTGTATCTATATTCATCAGGGAGATAAGTCTATAATTTTCTTTCTCTGTTTTAACTCTTCCTGGTTTAGGTATCAGCACCATATTGGTGTCATAGAAAGAGTTAGAGTCCCATCTTCCCCTATTTTTCCAAATAGTTTATATAGTTGGAACCAATTGTTCCTTAAATGTTTGATAGAATTCACTTGTGAATCCATTTGGCCCTGGAGATTTTTTTCTTAGGGAGTTCAATAATGGATTGTTGAATTTCTTTCTCTGGTATTTTCAGGTATTTTAAGCCAATCTGATGAGAGTAAGATTCAGGCAGTTCTCACCTCCTCCCTTCTTCCCCTCTATTTCAATAAGTCCTTTGCATCTCTTAATGTAATGAGATTTACCCCATTCAGTCCCTTCCATCCTTCAATCTCTTTATTGTCCTCCTTTTTAAGGAGGTGTTGTTTTTAAATCATTCTATCTGAGTCACAGAAAGGTCATGAGTGTAAATTACTTCTGACTAACTGTTCTCTCTACTAGAATTACAATTATTGAGAGATATTAGAGTCTTTCTCCCAGGTAAAGATATATCCAGTTTCATCTTATTGTATAACAGTTTTTCACATAACTCATGTATATCCATCTCTTCTGGCTAATTAAATTTTCTCTAATAGAGTACAATACTCAAGAATTGTTAAAGTCTTTCTTCCAGGTAGGGATATTGCCAGTTTCATCTTATTTGATAACAGTATCCTCTCCCTTTTTCAAATTTTATCTTTAATTTAATTTTACCTTTTTAATGTTTACTTTTTTACCTTGAGTCTCCTATTTGAAGTCTAAATTTTCTATCAAGCAGGAAAAGTTGGAAGTCTCCTATTTCATTAAATGTCCATATTTTACCCCTGGAAGAGAAGGCTTAGTTTTGCCAGAGAGTGCATTCTTGGCTGCTTTCCATGATCTCTTGCAGAATATCTCATTCCAGGTCCTTTCATTCCATAATGTTGATGCTTTCCAGGTCCTGAGTAATCCTTACTGTGGTTCCTTGGCATTTAAATTGTTTCTTTCTGGCTGCTTTCAGGATTTTCTCTTTCATCTGATAGTTCTGGAATTTGGAGAAGGTAGCACTTTTGAGTAGTTTCTTGAAACATTCTATGAGGTGAAGGTAAGGAATGTACCTATTCCAGGAGTGTGGTAAAAGAAATGGAAAGGTGTGAAGATGGAAGATGGGGATGGAATCTTGTATGTTAGGAGCAGAGAGAAAGCCAATCTGACTGGGTCATAAAGGAATGAGATAAGGAGCACTGATTGTCCATTGATCTTATCAAGATAAGGATGCAACCAAGTTGTGGAAATACTTAAAAACTAAATGTAGGAATTTTTTTTTTAAATCCCAGAGGCAATAGAAAATCAATTGACTTCTTTAAGTAGGGGAGTTATTTTGTTACATCTGTCAAATTACTTTTACTTTAGTATATAGGATGAACTGGAACACGAAGAGCCTTGAGGTAGAGAGACCCTATAAATAGGCAGTTGTAGTAATCCAGGCAAGCAATACTGAGGACTTATATCTGTTAGTGGAGAAAAGAAATGACTTGCAAGAGAAATTGTGAAAATGGAAATGGCAAGATTTGGCAGTTGATTGCATACATGAGGTGAAGGGAAAGTTAGAAATTAAGAATAGTGACGAATTAATTATAAACTTGGGAGAATAGCAAACAGAATTAGAGTAAAGATCTGAAATTACTTTATTTGAGATTAAGTTGGTTTCATTATTTTGAGTTTCGATTACATCATGAAATTAGAAGTATCAAAATGACTTTTCTCATAGGTCATACAATTATTTTATGTAATAAATTAAGATGGTCTCAAAATGTAATTTTCAGTATTTGGCGTGGACTTCTCTAAATATTACAAGCTTACTACAAGCTATATTTTCTGAGTAATGTAGTTGTAGAGATGATGATTTTTAAAATCCATTTGATCATTTTATACTATATTTGTATAATAAATTTCTATTTTAATTTTGTTCTTTTTTTCAAAAATATTTATTGTACACCTGCTATATTCCAAGAGTTATACTAAATGCTGAAGGAAGATATAATTCAAATAAGCAACTGTGCCTCTTCTTAGTAGTTTATAATTTAGAAGGGGAATAAATCAAGTATGAAAATAAATATAAAATAGAGTGTGATATACAAGATAAATATAAGTAAAATAGGAAGAAGGAAAAAGTTGAGGCTAAAAGTACCCTTATATTATCTTCAAAATATTATCAAATATAAATGAAAATTTTCATTGTTTAAAATGAATTCTTTTTATCCTAATTTTATTAGCCACTTGTTAATGAAGCTAAATTAGCAGTTGGAAATATAAAACCAGAATCCCTTTCAGAGATCCGATCATTAAGAATGCCACCTGATGTCATCAGAGATATTCTTGAAGGTGTCTTAAGACTCATGGGTATCTTTGATACCTCTTGGGTGAGCATGAAAAGGTAAGCTTTAGAATGTATGCATAATTATATTCTTTGTTGAATGGAACTTAGAGATAATTAGCATCCCTACTTATAAAATGAAGGAGTTTTTCATCAGTATCATCATCATCATCACTAAGATTGGTAGAGATATTTAATATTTGCAAAATACTTTACTCTCAACAATTTCAAGATATAGGTACTATCATGTTCAAAATTTGGCAATGAGGAGACTGAAGCAAGAAGAGATTAAGTTCCTCCCTTGGGGTCTCAAAGGTGGTAAATATGTGAAACTAGATATGAAGTTATGCCTTCCTGACCTAGTACTCTATACATATTGGGCCATTTAACTGCCTCTCTAGTTAATCTAGAGATACCCTTTAAGATCCCCTCTAATTCTGAATCCTAATGGTATAGTCCAACCTAGTTAGGAATATAGATAAAGAGTTATAAATGAATATATAGGCATAGACATAGATAGATAAATATAGATATATTTGAAAATGAAAATCATAGGCATTAAATGCCTTGCCTAAGAACACACACACGTCATTCAGAATGGAGTTGAATTTTGCTCTCCTATTAGCTGTATAGATATTGTAAAGTTTGCATGTATTTTTCAATAGTATTTTGTACCTTTAGTCTCATAAGTAAGAGACTTCTCAAATTTGCATTTAGACTAGGCTAGCAATTTAGGAACTTTATTGCTTTCATCATTATGTTAAGTTGACCTTTTTTGTCAGAAAAATGAAACTTTTAATTAACTTCCTTTTATTTATCTCTTTTATGCAATTAAATTGTACATTTATAGTTTCCTTGCCAAAAGAGGTGTGAGAGAAGATATTGCAACTTTTGATGCTCGAAATATTCCAAAGGAAATAAGAGAAAGTGTTGAAGAACTTCTGTTTAAAAACAAAGCATCTTTTGACCCAAAGGTAATTTTTAAATACATTATTCTAAGATTCTTTTCTCTTTCTTTATATGTAATTATTTGATATTTTGGAAGATCATCCTGAAAATCCGGGCATACAGATTAACGCTCCCTGTTTCTGTTATTTCAAAAGGATGAGCACCAAAAGGTTCACCTATTATCATTCTGTATCACTTCCAGGTCTACCAGATCCCTTAATTAAGTAGAACGAGTAACAGTCTCAAAAGTTCATGCCACAGGCTTGCTACCTTACTTTGTCTCCAGAAGATCATGTTTCTATAAAGCAGTCAACTCTATTTTTATTTTAAATGTCCTGTTGAAGCATGGCATTAAGCCATTTAGGCACCTGCCTTTACAATAAAAAGTTCTGAGCAATTCAACTCCTATCCCTTAATTTTTTGTTATTGCCTGGCTCCTAAACGATACAGGAAATTATAGGGGGAAAAAACTAAATCCATGCCAATCATGTTTTATATTGCATAGTGATGATTCTTAAATTTGGGGAGTTTATTGATGAGATGAATAAAAAGAAAGGTAAGCTCAGGGTAGTGCTTTGGGGGATGTCCACAAGTAATAGACAGGAAGAGGAGAATGAACTGGGAAAGAAGATGGGAGAACAAAGGGGGAGCCTGTAAGTAGAGAATTAGGTCACTGAGAAAGAAAATGGGACTGTATAGTTTTAACTGTGCAGATAACCCTTCAGACTTTCCAATTGTATTTGGCTCAATTATGTTAAACTACCTATTGGAGTGGGAAAAACTTACTTAATTGACTGATAAGCAAATTGCATTCATAAACAAAAATGCAAAAGATAACCTTGAGTCTACCTCAGAGGTTAATTGTAGTAAAATTTGTTGGTAAACAAATCTCTAAATTAATAAACATATATGTATATATATATGTAAATGTGATTTCACTATGGAAATAAATAAACACAATGCATAGCCATTATCTTTTAAAAATGGGTTTAGTTCAATTTTAGTCACAGACCAAAAAGAATTCATTGTCATTGTCTAAAAGCTTAAGAAAATGATATGGAGTTAAATTAGAATATGATGGATTTTTCAGAATGCTAAACGTGCCAGTACTGCAGCTGCTCCCCTAGCTGCTTGGGTCAAAGCCAATGTCCAGTATTCACATGTGTTAGAACGAATTCAGCCTTTGGAAACAGAGCAATCAGGATTAGAAGCGTGAGTAAAAAAAAAAAAAAGTAACTTTTCAGGTACTGCAACCTTTGTTTTTTTCAGCATAATAATGAGGCAGCAGTATGCCTTCTGCTTATTCTTGTGTACATATATTTTTCTATTTTTATACATATTTGTGTATATGTATTTCTATCTATCTATCCAGCTATCCAGCAATCTATCTATCTATTATACATCTTGAATCTAGGATATAGTGTATTAATATAGTCTTTCTCTTTTCCTCCCACTATCCATAGTGATGGGATATCTGGTAGGTCATCATGAAACTGTGAGTGTAGGGACATTAGTTACTTTGTGGCTTCCTCTTTGAGAATCCTATTCTTTTGTATAATTCTAATTCTAAACTATTCAGGAGTATTCACCACTGGACATGTTTTATTCACAGTTTTTCCATTAGTAATCCCCCTTTCCTTTCCATACCTATTAACAGATATTAACAACTTTCTTCTGATATTGACTAAATAGACTGAGTAGGTGCATGCAAAAATAAAGGAGGCTTTTTATAATTAGTAGATAGAATTTTGGAGTTTTAATTTTTTTGAATAAAATGAAATTATATTACAGTGAAAGTAGTGAACATTTATTTATAAACTGCTTAGTCTAGTGTATATGGTAGTTCTGTGAACTAGAACAAAATTGATAATGTAATAAATCACAAATTTTAGATCATTTTGTTTTTTTATTTTAGACTACATAATTTAATTAACTTTTCAAGCTATTTATGCCTTGTCAGTAGTATTTTAAGCAGAAATATTTGCATAAAATTAAGTTGTGTTTCAGGAATCTGAGGAAAACTGAAGACAGAAAAAAGAAACTGGAAGACTTACTTAATTCTGTTGGTCAGAAAGTGTCAGAGTTGAAAGAGAAGTAAGTTAATATTTGAAAAATCATATGCTTTGAATGTTTAGGTAAAATTATATCAAAGTTTTCAATTATTACAATTTTCCCCCATGTTTTCATTCAAAAACTGACGTCCATGTGGAAAATTCCATCAGTATCTAGTTTTTCTTTTGTTCTTTCACCAATCTTTATAATGAATGAATATTTTTATTTTAGTTTTCATTTTATAAATGTGTATTTCCTGAAGTGTATTTGAGAGAGTGAGGGAGAAGACATCAATATAATATGATTACATGATAATATTATTGAGATTTCATTTTCCTTTGAAAATTCATTTAGGGTTCAGTAATTTTTGGTCCCAGTGAAAAACCAAACTGTTACCATAGCTGCATTCATTATCTAGCCAAAGTATTCTTTATGTCTTAAAGATACCCAGCTGCTATTTGGTTTTCCTTTCATTTAACTGTGTCTATCCTAGCATGGAAAAACACTTTGTTGGAAATGCTTTTTCTAATGGAGAAATAAATGATTATTCCTCTTAAAACTCAACATGTGTGTCTACCAGTGGCTGTGCTTACTATTAAAGAAAAGAGAAAATGTTCATTGATAGCTATTAGAAGTACAAAACAAACTTTTCCAGAATGCATTGTAGGCTGAATGTAGCCCGCAGTGACTTTTTATGGGCCCTGTGTGGGGTTCCAGTAAATGAAGCTGAGCTATGGAAAAACACTCAATAAAATGACAAATCAAAATATATTGTCTGTTGTTTCAATAAAAAAATTTTAAAAGTAAGGTTAGACAGCACTGGTATATAATATAACTTTATTTCTAAAATTTAGGAGGGCATGTTTATGGGGGGGTATTTCGTTTACTCTTAAGAACATTTCATCAATGTATAAAAAACATTTGTACAAAATGAGAATAAATATTTAAAAAAAGAAATGAAAGAAATGAAAAAAAAGTAAGGTTAGACAGCCCTGGTATAGAATATAACTTTATTTCTAAAATTTAGGAGGGCATGGTCCTGTAAGAGGAGAGTAATGTAGAATATGATACAGAATAAATTTAGTTTTATAAGTCCAATATTTCTTTCAAGATTAGAGATACCTTTTGTGAAAACCTTGGAAAAAATATGCTATAAGCTACTAACTATTTTTCTTCCTAAGGGGAGGAAGAAAAATGCATTAAGTTTATGAAAAATCTGTCAAACCAAATCTATTCATTTCTTTATATTAAAATAATTTTATTCAGATATTTCCAGTAATGTAACATTGGTTATAAGAAGCAAAAAATAAATATTTAATTTTTTCATATCCTTAGGTTTTTTTTTAGGAATATAGAAAAATAATCACATCACTTTACAATAAATATAGATAAGTATATATTGAAACATCACTATACATTGGTGTATGAGAATATAATGATACATCAAAATTTTAAGAACATATCCAATATGAATATATAATATAGTACCTTTCCCCCCTCTCATGGTATGAATACATCTTGTTACTGTGATTTTTGTATGTCTTTTAGAAAAAACAAATTCACTGCAGTTTTCAGAGGAAAATTATTTAAGTCTCAGAAACAGAGATATTAACAGATATTTGGTACTAGTCAAATACTGTTTCTTACCATCTTGATTTAAGGTTCAAATTGAAATTAATTGAATCTAGTTGTGTTCAGTGCTCTAGTTTTCTCATGTCCGCAGAAAGATGAAAGAAAGTTAGATAATATTGTAGGAAAGGAAGTCAGTTTCTGACTTCTACAGATTTTAAGGGTGGTATTGTTTTGCAT
Organism: Macrotis lagotis; assembly: GCF_037893015.1. NCBI lineage: Eukaryota > Metazoa > Chordata > Mammalia > Peramelemorphia > Peramelidae > Macrotis > Macrotis lagotis. Next base: position 776,599,715 of record NC_133658.1, read on the forward strand.
TTTCTTCAACAATAATCAGTTACCTTAATTTCTGATCAGAAATACATTATATCGGGGCAGCTAGGTGGCACAGTGAATAGAACACTGGCCTTGGAGTCAGGAGTACCTGGGTTCAAATCCGACCTCAGACACTTAATAATTACCTAGCCGTGTGGCCTTGGGCAAGTCACTTAACCCCATTGCCTTGAAGAATCTAAAAATCTAAAAAACAAACAAACAAAAAAACCCAAATACATTATATCTTTAAAAAATTATATTCTAAAATATAGTTCAGTATACTGATTTATTTCCTTATCTTCTGCATATTTATCAATGAAATATATATTAACAGTTCAGTTTTTTTAAGGGTTTTTTTTTTTGCCAGGCAAATGGCATTAAGTGGCTTGCCCAAGGCCACACACCTAGATAATTATTAAGTGTGAGGCTGGATTTGAACTCAGGTACTCCTGACTCAAGGGTTGGTGCTCTATCCAGTGCACTACCTAGCCGCCCCAATGGTTTAGTTTTTTAATTAAAATCTATTAATTTTGCAGATTTCAGAGCAGAACTTCAGAAGCAGCTAAACTTGAATCCGAAGTAAGCAAAGCACAAGAAACAATTAAAGCTGCTGAGGTCTTAATTAATCAACTTGATAGAGAACACAAGAGATGGAATTCACAGGTTTGAAATAAAATTTAATGAAACTTCTTTTTTAAAGTTGGGGATCATCATATTTGTTCAAAAGGAGGGGGAAATATTAATATACACAGTTATTTATGTCATAATAATAGCACATAGCCTAGGCAAAAACAAATCTTTTTTCCTAGAAAATTTTCTGTATCCCCATACAATAATTTTGAAACTAGTGTTCTGCCTATACTTCTGCTATTATCCTTCTACTGTTCTGTTCATAAACTGTCCAGGCTTTTACCAATTTCTTATTACTGGAACATTCTCTGTTATGGAAATATAGACAAAGGGAGTATTAGTGCATTAGCTATGTGAAAACATTAGAAGACTGGTGGGAAATAGAGTATTTGGAACTTTCAGTTTCAATTAAATGATATAATTTTATCAAATGTTTATTCAGTGTTTACTCCAGTTAAAGTGCCCTGCTAATTCCTGGGAATACAAAGATAAACACAACAGTTAATTTTCTCAAAGAGCTTATAACTGTCTGCACTGTGTGGATTGGAGTACAGGCTTGCTGGGTCTAGAGAGCCTAGCAGCAGAATCCATTTTTAATCTTGAAGGAAGAAGAATATTCCTAAAACAATTGATCAGAGTTGATCAGAAACACATATTTAACTTTGGGGACTAAGCATGCACTCCTCCTCACCTCCCAGCCCCCATAGATACAGTTAATTCTTTTTTTCCTGTAATTTCTAAAGAGAAAATATAACTCTTCATTTGGCATTTAAAGATGTTCAAACATGGTCCTTTCCTATCTCTCTGGTCTTTTTCCCCATTACTCTTCTCTGTATATTCTGTAATCTAGACTCTCTGGCCTACTTGCCTTTCCTTCCAAGGCACCTCCTCTCTTTCCTTGGAACCCCTGCTTAAAATGCTCCCCCTTCTCCCCTCCACCTCTTGGTTCTCTTTGTTCACCTCTACCTGATTTCCTTGGGAATCAGATCATCCAGAAGGCCTTTCCTGGTCTGGTTGCTGCTAGAGCTTTCCTCTTCAGGGTTGCTCTGTGTTTGCTTTATATGTGTCTAGATAACTAATGTTATTTTCTTGTTAAAATGTAAACTTCTCAAGGACAGTTATTGTTCTATTTTTTTGTCTTTGTAGCTCCAGCCCTTATCATAGTGTCTGGCACATAGTTAATGCCACCAATTTTTGTTAGTTGATTGATAATATTTTCTTTAGAAGGTTAGCCAGTGTGAATCAGTCAAAGAGAAGAAGCCCAAGAGTATAGAAACCACATCAGCCATACAATACTTCATCTTGCTAAAGCATTCTAGGATAATGTTGTTCTCAATATAAACTCATTTGTAAAATTTTGCAGAGAAGAATGGTAATAGAACTTATGAAATATGGTAGAGGAAGAAGTTTAAAGAAAATTCAGGGAGTTCACATAAATCAAATTATTCTAAGAACCTTTAATGATGAAAGTGATATGAAGACAAGTAACAAAAGTAACAAGTAACAAAAATTAAGACTTCTGCAAAATATTTTGTTAATTAATGACAATAGGAGCAATGAATGTAGATTAACACTGTCTCCTATGTACTGCTTGAAGAAGTAGAAATTACTTTAAAGAACACAGATTAGAGAATTTAAAAAACTGTTGGATTAGGTAAAAGAAGTCTTTGCTGAATTTAGCACAATATTTAGGCCATTGAGGGATCCTGACTGTTAGAGAAAGTGAACTGGTCAGGTCACAGGAATAAGGGATAATCAATGGCCTATACCAACTAATAACTGACATTTATATAATGTTTACTATGATCAGGTGCTATCCTAAATCTCATTTAATCCTCACAACAACACTAGGAAATAAGTTCTGTTGTTATCCCCATTTTTGCAGATTTGGAAACTAAATCAAGTGGAGTGATTTGCCCAGTCATGAAACTAAGTGTCTGAGGATGGATTTGAATTCAGGTCTTCTTGAGTCCAGGCCCAATAGTCTATCCATTTCATCTCCTAACTGCCTTGACCAATCACAGGGTTAACTGGTACATACATACATACATACATACATACATACATACATAATGAGAAGAGGAAGAATCCTGCTGTACATTTCATGGGCCCCTTGTAGATGGTTCTTAGGAGGGCATGATTATCAGTTGTTCTGAAGAGATTGTCTGGATTGATTGTAATTTGCTTCTTTGGAAGGATTAACCAGGTTTATGACTTCAAGGAATCTTGGAAATACTAAAAGGTCCCTTTCCCACCTCCTTTGGAATGGCCATGTAACCTAATGAGATTTCATTTTAAACAAGCATGTTTACCATAAAACTATAGTAGTCTATGTAATTGGTTTTCCTTTTTTATGATAAGTTATACTTCAACTAAAACAGTGTATGACATATGTAGCATAAGCACACACAAATTTATATATTTATATGTATGTGTGAAGTGTTTATAATCATAAAATTCTTTCTGAATTGTATTCATTAGCTTTTTCCATCAACTAATCACACTTAGTCAATTATAAATAATACTTCTTAGCAAAATAATATATATTACTTAATAGAACTACCAACAGAACTAAATGTACATTATTATAGCAGACTAGATAGTAGGATGTGAGACCTCTGGCCATGATGACTCATGAAAAATTGTGAAAATTAGTTTTTTCTTATTTATAAATATTAGTATGATTTTTATCTATAATGAATATTTTTCCAGGTTGCAGAGATAACAGAAGAATTGGCTACACTTCCCAAAAGGGCTCAACTGGCTGCTGCATTTATTACATATCTTTCTGCTGCTCCTGAAGGTCAGAGAAAAGCAAGTTTGGATGAATGGACAAAGGCAGCTGGTCTTGAAAGTAAGCTTTTGGCTTTCTTTAAAGTTAAAAAAATTACCTGTGAAAAAAATTATTGATCTTTTAATATCTTTTGTACTTTAAAAAAATTATTACATTTTTGTTCCCTTTCAATTATATATATGAATTCACATTGTATGGCATGTCATTTATGAAATCCTATAATATTGAATTGAGAGCATTTCATCATTTTTGTCTTTACCTGTAAGATCTTTGCTTTTTAATCTCCTTTTCTATTTAATCATCTGTCTGCTTTTAACTGAGTGAATCAGAAAGCACCTTTATGCATCCTCTTCTTGTGTCTTTCTCTTGATGAACCATGGATTTAATTATCTTTACGGAGATCATTTCCAGATCTTAGTCGAGCCTTAATCTCTATTAAATATTATTCTTATATCATCAGCTACCTATTTGACTTTTTCATCCTGGATATCCTGTAGGCACATAAAACTCAAAAACGTCCAAACAGAACTCATTAGCTTTTCTCTAAAATCCATTCTATTTCTGAATTTCTATTGTGGCTTCCATCATCCTGATTTTTACACAGGTTTGCATCTTGGAAATTGTCCTTGATTCATAAGTCTTGCTCAGCCAATATGTTCAGTAAGTTCTTAAATCTTGTCAATTCTACTTTCAAAACATAATCAACATATTTTCCCTTTTTATTTATGTGCCATCATATTAATTCACACCTTTCTCACTTCTTACATAGACGTTTACAAGGTTGTTTTTCCAACTTCAGTTCTCTTTGCTCTTTAGTACATCCTCCAAACAACTATCAAAGTAATATTCTTAGTGAAAATGATCATATCACTCCCTTGCTCCAATCCATTATAGTAAGCTAAGGGGAAAGGGGAACCACATTGAGAAAATGCCATTCAATCCTGAAAATTCGCACTTTTGTCTTGTCTCCTGCTTTCTTTTGGAAGAAGAGAAGAGTACTCCATTGAGTGCTAAACTCCTCTCTTTTAGGAGGGAGAAAGGCCATCTAATCAAGTCTCTAGCCTGGTCTTCAGCTTTGAGGATACAGGAATAACAGTATTACTTGAGCTCCAAAATGGAACTTATTAGCTTTCCTCCTAAACAACTCCCCCACCTCCCCAATTTCACTATTATTACATAGCCGGAATGGACAACTTTTTTTCTGCCAAAGGCTGTTTGGATATTTATAACATCATTTATGGACCATATAAAATCATCAACTTAAAAATTAGCCTTTGATATTTGGTCAAACATTTTATTAATTCACCTCCCTCCCCAAAAGCTCCTTGATATATTGAGTTTTGAGGCCTACCTGTGGTTGCCATAGTAGTGCCAAACCAAAAGATTGTGTGGACCTTATATGGAGGTTCCCCATCCCTGCTGTAGAGGGTAACTAACACCAGTCCCCTCAGGTTTGGCCAAATAGGAGTTAAATTTGAGCTCCTTAACTTTGTCTCAACCTCCATATCTAATCTATTTCCAAGGTCTGCTGATTTTACTTTTTCAACATTTCTTAAGTATACCTCATTTTCTTCTCTGACATTGCGTCTGTAAGCGCAGACTCTCATCATCTCACTTCTTAATTACGGCTATATATGATATATATGTGTGTGTGTGCGTGTGTGTGTGTGTGTGTGTGTGTGTGTGTGTGAAAATAAATAATTCAGTCATTAAATGGTTTTTTAAAGCCTACCATACCTACCAACCTATGTCGCACTCTCAAGTTACCTATTCCTTACACTGTGCTCTCCAGAATTCCTGTTCTGTGGGCAACACATGTGCTTTCATGTTAGATTTTTTTCTTTTCCACTCTTTCTATTTTTTGACTCACTCTTGATGACACAGCCTCCTTGGTCTTAACTCAGTGATGGAATCCTACTTATTCTTCATTTCTACTTTCTGGTTCTGCCTCTACACTAATTCTGAGTAACTTTTTTTCTTTTGTCATTCACTTTATATCTACATCCTTAAGAACTAATCATATAATTCCTTAATTTATTAATTTCACATGATCCATTCCTCCAGCCTACTTCAACTAAATACAAAGATGGTCATACTTTTGATCTTGGAATGTTCTCCCTCATCTTCTTGCATACAACACTTCCATATGCACGAACTCAGAAATATCTTTATTTGATTACAATTAATTGTCATTCCATTTCTACCTATACCTTTTAACCCCAAACTAGGATTTCCAGTCTCTCAATCCCTCAGTTCTTTTTCCCCTGTAGTGGCTACTTGGGTACCCTCTTCTCTAATTTGACCCTTTGGAGAACACTTCTTTCTTGTCTTCTCCTTTATTTTTGTTTTGTTTTTGAGGTTTTTGAAAGGAAATGGGGTTAAATGATTTGCCTGAGGTCATATAGCTATGAAGTTTTTTAAGTGTCTGAGGTCAGAGTTGAACTCAGGTCTCCTGACTCCAGGGCCATTGCACTATTCACTGAGTCACCTAGCTGCCCTTGTCCTCTCCTTTCAAATTCCTCCCTCTTTAACTGTCAAAAAAAATTACCTTGCACAACATCAGCTTTAGATGGTATCCACCATCTGCTGCCTTTGTTTCTAGTCATATGTTGCTAAACAAAACTGGAGGAAAACAAAAACAGTGCTGACTGAATCTGCTGCATATTTATTATAGAATCAGATGGATCCTCATTACTGCAATGCATTTTCACGACCTCTTCATGGTAGATCTTACAAACCTTGGCAGCCCTTCTCAAGCCCTTCATTCTTTCCCCTTCTATCTTCAGCAGATATCTTTGCTTTATGTTTACTGGAAAATTTAGTTCCTTTATCAAGAGCTCCCCCCTATCCCTCCTCTCATCTCATATCACTCAAATGCCTTCTGCCATTTTTCTCCTTCATCCCTGAATGACATGAAGAAGTGACCCTTCTCTTTGCCAAGGTAAACCACTATGCATATATTCTATGTATCTTCTTAACAGTTTTCCTCCTCTATCCATTCTGGATCTCTCACTTATCTTCAGTCTCTCCCTAATTACTATCTTCTTCCTACTATCTTTGATCTTTATTATCTTTTCCTATCCTCAAAAATACTCATTTGATCCATTCAGCTATTGACTCTATACACATGTGTGTATAGATATGTATGTATGTATGTATGTTTTTTTTTGGTAAGGCAAATGGGGTTAAGTGGCTTGCCCAAGGCCACAAAGCTAGGTAATCATTTAAATGTCTGAGGTCGGATTTGAACCCAGGCCCTCCTGATGCCAGGGCCGGTGTTTTATCCACTGTGCCACCTAGCCGCCCCATGTATGTATGTATGTATCATACTTTTGTGACTAAACTCCTTGAAAAGACATCTATAAGAGATGTCTATAATTCATATCTTCTAAATCTTAACTGTTTTTAATCTGACTGTTGAGCTCATCATAAAATCAATATCACTTGTTCAAAGTTACCAATTATCTCTTAATTGCCAAATCTAATTGAATTTTCTTAGTCCTCCTGTCAGTCACTCTCTTCTTTCTAGGTTCTGTCTAGATCTTCACCCTGATATCACCCATTTAACTGTCATTATCCCACAGAATCCTGGATCCTCTTCTGTTTTCTTTGTATATTATTTCAGTTGGTGATCTCATTGGCTCCTATGGAGCCTATCATATGCCTGATTATGATTCTCAGATTTACCCACTTTTCTGCCAGCTTCCAGTCTGTCATCTTTAACTTCCCTATTGAGCATTTTGAACAAATATCCCATAGTCTCTTAAACTCAATATTAACAAAACTGAAATATGCATGAGTTATAAAATAAGGGGAGAGAAAAAACTTAAAAATAAAATTAAAAAAAATAATAATAATTGTAGGTATGGCCAGGTGATGCAGTGCACAGAGCACCGGCCCTGGAGCTAGGATCACCCAAGCCCAAATCTAGCCCCCATACACCCAACAATCACCCAGCTGTGTGATCCCATGCAAGCCACCCCAACCCCATTTCCCTGCAAAAAACAAAAACAAAAAAGACCCAAAATAAAATAAAATAGAAATAATAATAGTAGGGGTGGCCGGGTGGCAGAAGAGCACTGGCCCTTGAGCCAGGAGCACCAGGGTCCAAACCCGGCTTCAGACACCCAGCAATCACCCAGCTGTGCGACTCCAGGCAGGGCACCCAGCCCCATTTACCCTGCAGCCCCCCCCCCAAAAATAATAATAATAAAAAATGTGCTTCAGCCTGTGTTCCAACACCACCAGCTCTGTAGCAGGTGGATCACATTCTTTATGATAAGTCCATCACAAAAGTTCCTTCCATATTTTTCCACTGTTGCTATTGCTGATCACAACTCCCTCCATTCGTAATTCTCCACCACCATGTACTCTATTTTCTCTCTCCTTTCACTGATTCTGCTGTAGGGTAGCTGAGTGATGCAGCAGACAGATCCCTGGCCCTGGGGCCAAGAGGCCCTGAGCCCCCATACCACCCCTTAGGCCCAGCATCTACCTGGCCCTATGGTCGCAGACAGGCCATCCAATCCCAGCCCCTTGCAAGAAGTAAAAAAGAAAATGTGTTATATCTGACCACTCTTTCCCCATGGTCTATCTTCTCCTCCATCACTCACATCCCCCCTTCCCCCGTCCTCCTTCTTTCCTTCTTATTCCAGATGTCTATACCCCATTGAGTATATATGCTGTTTCCTCTCCTAGCTACCACTGATGAGAGCGAAGATTCCCTCATTCCGCCTTTCCTTCCCCCCTTCCATATCATTGCAGTAGCTCATTGTAATAAAGAAAAATGTTATATGAAATATCTTAGCCTATTCCTCTTCTCCTTTGTCTTTCTCCCATTACATTTCCCTTTTATCTATTGACTCCATTTTTATAACACATTATATCTTCAAATTCAGCTTTCTCCTATGCTTCATCTAAAAGCTCCTTCTACCTGCTCTAGTAAATGAGAAGGTTCATTTGAGTATTATCAGTATCATTTTTTTTATACAGAAATACATGTAGTTTATCATCATTAAATCCCTCATATTTTCCCCTCCTCCTCCAATCTCTATGTTTCACCTGAGTCCTGTACTTGAAGATCAAACTTTCTGTTCAACTCTGGCCATTCCAACAGGAACATTTGAAATTCCCCTGGTTAATTGAAAGTCCATCTTTTTTCCCCTGGAAGAGGACATTCAGTTTTGCTGGGTAGTTGATTCTCAGTTGCATTCTAAGCTCTTTTGCCTTCCAGATTATTATATTCCAAGCCCTACAAGCTTTTAATTTAGTTGCTGCTAAGTCCTTTGTGATCCTGACTGCAGCTCCACGATATTTGAATTGTGTCCTTCTGGCTGCTTGTAATATTTTCTCTTTGACTTGGGAGTTCTGGAACTTGGATATAATATTCTTGGGGTTTTTTTTTTTAATCTCTTTCTCGCGGAGATCAGTGGATTCTCTCAATTTCTATTTTGTCCTCTCCTTCTAGGATATCAGGGCAATTTTCCTGTAGTAATTCTTTGAAAATAATGTCAAGGCTATTTTCCTGATCATGACTTTCACATATTCCAATAATTTTTACATTATCTTTCCTAAATCTGTTTTCCATATCAGTTGTTTGTTCAGTGAGATGTTTCACCTTTTCTTCTAATTTTTCATTCTTTTGGTTTTGAAGTATTGCTTCCTGATTTCTCATAAAATCAGCAACCTCCCTCAGTTCCATTCTTTGTCTGAAGGATTTGTTTTCCTTAGAAAACTTTTTATCTCTTTTTCCATCTGGCCAATTCTGCTTTTTAAAGCATTCTTCTCCTCAATAACTTTTTGAACTGTTTCATCCATTTGACCTATGCTAGTTTTTAACATGTTATTTTCTTCAGCATTTTTTGGATTTCATGTTTTTCCTGCATCTCTCTTCATTTCTTTTCCCAATTTTTCTTCTACCTCCCTCACTTGATTTTCAAAGTCTTTTTTGAACTCTGTCATAGCCTGAACCCAATTTCTGTTTTTCTTGGAGTCTTAAGATGCAGGAGCTTGTGCTTCCTCATCTTCAGATTGAGTGTTTTGATCCTTCTTGGGATCACAGGCAAAATATTTCTCATTGATGTTCCTCTTTTTTCTCTGCTTACTCATTTCCCCAGCCTGATCCTGGTTTTGTGGTGCTTCCTGAGCTTTTGAGTATTATTGGGATACACCCCCTACAAGGATCTCCGTGTATGAGGCTCTGTCTTCCCTCCTGGTCTGTTAATGATCATGAGTGCATCGCTCTGCCATGGGGCTGAGGTTGTGGGGGGCTGCTGTTCTATGGAGGGCCTAGACTGCAATCAGGATCTGAATGTGGTCAGAACCCCAGAGTCTTGTTCCAGAGACAGAAGACAGGGCTCAGCAGTCTCTCTCCACTCCCCTCCCTAGGTTCAGCACTCATGCGCTGGGGGCTCCTGCTTACCTGTTTCTGCTTCTGGTTCCTAGATCTGGGCTGCTGTGGCCATGCTGCTTGCTATGTGCCCTGAGGGCTGGGCTTCACATGCTCTTTCTGGCTGAGCTGTCCCCGCCACTGATCCCTCAAATTGTGCCTGGTGCTTCTCAGAGTGTAGATCAGGAAACTGCCCTTGCTACTGTGATGTGGCTCCCAGTGCCCTGGTGTTACCTCCAGTTGGCTGAAGTTCCTTTGCTCTGGTGGGCCACCCCCTCCAACCCCATGGAACGGAGCCTTTTTGCTCTTTTCCAGGTTACCTTGGATTGGAGAACTGCCTCACTGGATCCCTCTATGGGTTCTGTCTCTCAAAAATTTAGTTAGAGTCCTTAGTTTATAAGTTTTAAGAGAGAGCACCTAAGAGATGATCCTCTCTTGTCACCATCTTGGCTCCACTTCATATTTCTCCCCTACACCCTTCCTTCTTTCTAACTTCCCTATTAGTGCATCCTTTCTAGCTGTGACCCTGAGCAAGTCATTTGATCCTGTTTACCTTAGTTGTTTCCATCTGTAAAATGACCTGGAAGAAGAAATGCCAAATTCCTCCAGTATCTTTGCTGAGAAAACATCAGGTGGAAAACAGAGCCTGATAACCACTTAACAACAATAAATTAATTTTGGGGGTGGAACCAAGATGGCAGTGTGAAGGCAGGAATTCCTGGAAACTCATTCCCCATAAAACTCCAAAAGTCATCAAATTATGAATCTAGCCAATATTTAGATGGACAGAACCCACAGAAATACTGAGTGATATAATTTCCCACTTAGAAGATCTGCAGGAAAGGTTTGTTTCACTGGGCCAAGGATTGGAAAGAGCCACAGTGCAGCCACAGCCAGTGCAGTGTAAACAGGCCAGAGCAAACCAGCTTTATCCTTCTAGGAACAGCTCATGGGGTGCCTGAGTCCCTGTGGGTGCTTGGGTCTGTGGCAGAGGGAGTGGTTTCCAGACCTCTTGGCCCAGGAAACACTGGGGCCAGCCTGAACGGGTGGTAAGAGAACTCTGCAGCACCACAGTGAGCATGGAGCACTGGGCTTAGAGCACCCCTGCAGTGAGAAACTGCAGCAGAAATGGGGAAGCCACCCAGCACTTTCAGAGCACCTAGCCCATAGATAGTAAGGGGGTTGGGGGAGACTGCAGAGGTTTCTGCTCTCCCTGATGCAGGCCTCTGCTTTATCCCCAACACTCGCTCAGGTCCAGATCACAGTCTGGGCTCCCAATACTACAATAGCTGAGCAGGGACTCTCCTCACAGCTCCAGGGAAGAGGGGAGAGCCTGTGGTCATCCACATATCAAAGCACAGGCAAGAGAACAGTCAGAGGCTCTCATAAGACCTTGGAGGAATTAAGGTCCCTGTGGGGTGTCCCATAAAACCCCCAAAGCCTTGGATGCAGTAAATCAGTCACAGGCTGAAAAAATGAATAGCAACAGAAAAAGAAGCATCTGACCATTGAAAATTACTTTGGTCCACTGGAGGATCAAAAGACATACTCAGAAAATGGCAGAGTTGAAGCTTTTGTATCTAAAAACTCCAATAGAAATAGAAAGTGGACTCAGGCTATGGATGAGCTCAAAAACATTTTGAAAAGTAGTTAAGGGAGATAAAGGAAAAATTGGGAGGAGGAATAAGAGCAATGCAGATGAATCATGAAAACCAAGTCAGCATCTTGGTGAAAGAAATAGAAAAAAATACTGAAGAAAATAAAATGTTAAAAACAAGTTTAGGTCAAATGGAAAAAAGCAACACAAAAAGGCAAATGAGGAGAAGAATGCCTTCAAATGCAGAACTGGCCAGTTGGAAATGGGGACAAAAAAACTCCCTGAAGAAAATAACTCCTTCAAATGTAGAACAGAACTAAAGGAAGCCAATGACTTTTCAAGAAATCGGAAAGAAATAAAACTATACCAAAAGCACCAAAAATGAAAGAAAATGTGAAATTTCTCATTGGAAAAACAGCTGACCTGGAAAACAGATCCAGAAGAGACATTTTAAAAATTATTGGGCTACATGAAATTCGTGACCAGAAAGAGCCTAGACTTCCTTTTTCAAGAAATAATGCAGCAAAATTGCCCTGAGATCCTAGAAGTGGAGGGTAAAATAGAAATTGAGGGAATTCACCAATCATCTCCTAAAAGAGATTCCCAAAAGAAAAAACTTCCAGGAATATTATAACCAAATCTCAAAACTCCCAAGTCAATGGGAAAATACTGAAAGCTTCCCAAAACAAGCAATTCAACTACCGTGGCTCTGTAGTCAGGATTACACAGGATTTGGCAACGTATACATTAAGGACTTGTAAGGTTTAGAATATAGTATTCCAGAAGGCAAAAGATCTTGATTTACAGCAAGAATCTACTATCCAGCAAAACTGAACATCATCTTTCAGGAGAAAAGATGGACTTTCAGTGAAACAGGGGACTTTGGAACTCTCCTTTTGAAACAGCCAGAGCTGAACAGAAAGTTTGATCTCCAAGTACAGGACTCAGGTGAACCATAGAGGGGGTGGATGAGAAGGACTAACCATGAGGAACTTAATGATGTTGATCCGCTTGCATTCCTGCATGGGAAGAAGATACTGATAACTCTATGAACTTTCTCATTTATAAGATCAATTAGAAGGTGCATATATATGCATAGACAAGGTACAGGTATAATGGTATAATATAGTAATAAGATGGAATCAATGGGTGATAAAGGAAAGTACTGTGAGGAAGGGAAAGGAGAGGAAGAAGAGGCTAAGATATTTTACATAAAAAATCAAGAAAAAACTTTTGCAATGGAGTGGAATGGGGGAAGATGAGGGGGAATGAGTGAGCCTTCATTCTTAGTAGAAATGGCTCAGAGAGGAAATACACATTTAATAGGATATAGAAAACTATCTTACCCTAGAGACAAATGAGTGGAAAGAAATGGGATAAGGGGGAATGGGGGAGGAAAGGGGAGAGTAGGTGATAGAAGAAAGGAAACATCATGGGTGAGGGTACTCAGATACAACACACTAATGAGCAGGGTTGGGGTGAAAGGAGAGAGAGAGAAAATAGAATAAATGAGAGCAGGGAGAAATAGAGTGGAGGGAAATACAGCTAGTAATAGCAACTGTGGGAAAAATAGTGAAGCAATTTCTCTGGTGGACTTATGATAAAGAAGGCAACTCATCCCAGAGACAGAGCCATTGGAATTTGAACACAAACTGAAGTATGCTTTTCTTTCTCTCTCACTATTCTTGAGATTTCTCTATTTTTTTTGGTGGGGAGGAGGGTTTATGGTTACTTTCACAACAAGATTATTGTAATGATCTAAAATAAATAAACCAAAAAAAGGAATAACATCAGCTAATTTTGATAATTTATTTGGTCAATTTCCAAAGAACTTCCAATTAGGAGTATGCTTTTATGCCAACTTCATATTAATACTAAGTTTAGTAAATATTTATGCATATCTATTAACAATATATGCATATATTTTTAATCTCACACACTATGATCAGGGAAACTTCTTTTGGTTTGAAAATAGAGGATTTATTATGTAAGTTCTTGTGAAATGGAAATTTGTTTTATTTAGAATCCTCTCATGTTCTACTTTGTACATGGAAATGTTCTTTTTTTTCTCATTTAGTACTTTAGTTTAAAATGAATAAAAAGCTTACAAAAAAAGAAAAAAGAAAAACCTAAAATAAAATAAATTAGTATTAAGGATATCATGATTCTTTTAGTCATCTAGGCTCAGAACTTGCTGACATTGTCACAACTCTTGCAATCTTACACCTCTATGATTACAATAACATGCTGGTTGATCTTCTTGCTACAGTTCTCTTTTCATTCCAGTACAGTGTTCACTTATTTGTTAGACTGATCTCCTTTAACACAGATCTGACCACACCTCCATTATTCAGTGAATTCCAGTATCTTTCTATAACTTATAGAATAAATTACAATGTCTTAACCCATATACTCTGCTATACATTGACACTAGCATCCCTGTTTTTCTTCTCATTTTTTTTGTACAAGAGGATCTCCCACCCACCCCATTCCCATTAGTTACTAAGATATCCTCCCTCAAATTGCTTGGTATTTATGTTTATGTCATTATTAATGACATGTAGCCAGCTCTTATAGAATGTAAGCCCTTTGAGGGCGAGGACTGTGTCCTTTTATCTTTATAGTATCCTTACTGAGCACTCCTTGACAGATAGGATTTTAATAAATGCTAGTTGATTAGTTTTTTGTTGTACCTATTGTATCTTGGCAAAAGCATAATTGTGTGGATGAAATGAGATGGCATATATTAAGCACTTTGCAAACCTTAATGCATCATATCAATATTAGAATTGCTATATTATTAAATACTCTTAAGCAATTCAAATATTACATTTTTTTATGTAACATTTAGACTTAATGGCAAATGTAAACCTACTTTCTATATTTAAGTTTGGGATTGTATTTCAAGAAATAGTTGATAACTATGCTTAGATTTTTTTTGAGAATAAAAATGTTTTGTAGATATGGACTTACAATCTTAATTTATATGATTCCTTTTTTGCTCTTCTGAGCTTCAAAATGCAGATTCAAAAATATATTTTATATTTTTAATATCTTTGCCTTATTATTTGATCAATAAGTAGTTATATTATTAGAACTTTTTTATTTCTGCATTTAATGGTTGCTATATAATCTTCTTAATCGTAGGATGAGGCAAGTTTCATGATTTATGATTGATCCTTTTTACTTTCCAGAATTTGATTTAAGAAGGTTTCTTTGTACTGAGAGTGAACAATTAATTTGGAAAAGTGAAGGACTACCTTCAGATGATCTTTCAATAGAAAATGCTCTTGTTATCTTGCAGGTATTTATTTATTTTTTTCTTTATAAGTATCTTTTTAGTACCCTGTTATTGTAGGTCATTTTCCCTTCTTACAGCCAATTTTTCTTTAGAGTTTATGATTTCATTGTTAATGTTTCAGCATATAGTCACCTCACAAACCTCTCATGGAAGTGAAGAAATAAAGAATATAAATATGAAACTATTAAATAAAGAAAATAACTTGCAAGTGTATGTTAATCACAAAAACAACTTTTTTCTAAACATTTTTTTTATTTTTTTAGGGTTTTTTTTTTTTGCAAGGCAAATGGGGTTAAATGGCTTGCCCATGGCCATACAGCTAGGTAATTATTAAGTGTCTGAGGCTGGATTTGAACTCAGGTACTCCTGACTGCAAGGCTAGTGCTCTATCCATTGTGCCACCTAGCTGCCCCTCTAAACATTTATTTTTGATAATACTTTTAAATTATTATTGTTTTATTTTATTTTATTTTTTTTTTAGTTTTTGCAAGGCAATGAGGTTAAGTGGCTTGCCCAAGGCCACACAACTAGGTAATTATTGTGTGTCTGAAGCTGGATTTGAACTCAGGTACTCCTGACTCCAGGGCCAGTGCTATACTTTTAAATTATTAAATGAATAAATCTAAATGATTTTATCATATTGATAATTAAAGATTAAAATTTGAATTTTCAAATAAATTGAAAGGTAAAACATTTTGTTGCACAATAGCTCCTGTATGTCTTCTATTGTGTCATCTATTAATGTCAGATTGCCTTTTTTTAAATCTCTAATTGCAGTTCCACTTTTTTTTTATACACTTTTCCTTCCTTAAGCAGGCAGATGAGAGTAGCCAAATTTTGGGATCTTGCCAAAAAGAACAATGAAAATTCTGGCAACTAACATTTATAATGATGATTTTTTTACATATTATCTAAATTTTCTAATTCATTGTTTGCCAAATGAAAATTTTTTTGAAAATACTAAAATTCTTGGTATTTTTAAACCCCATATAGAACATTAAGATGACCCTATCTTAAAATATTTTTCATTGATTGCTCTTTTGTTTCATCTAGATAGGTAAGTTATGCTCTGAAATAATTTCCTGGATTGTCTTCTTCCAAATGTATTTTTCAATTTCCCAGTGTTGATCTATGCTTTCTTTTTCTCTTTCTTATATCTGCTTTTTTGGCCTCTATTGCCCCCTAAGTTTAAAACTATAGGAGAGATTAAGAGAAAGAAAGAAAGAAAGATCAAAAAAAGAGTTGGCAGTAGCTTATAGTGACTTAAATTCTAAATAAATTTAAAGTATATTTTGATTTTGATTCCTCTTTAGCTTGCATAAATATTTCTCTTCATCATCATTCAGACTAGAAAATTATGTACTCTTTATGTTTTTTCTGTACAATTCCTTAAATTAAATTGCAATTTTAAGAAATATTTTTATATACTCCCTTGTTATCCCATATCAAAATATACAAGAGCTTAATCTGTAGAAAGTGTTATTTACTAAGAAATGGAATATTTGCCTTTATTATTTAATTTCTGAGAACATATAACCTTGTAATTTGAATTATTTTTCTTGATGAGACTATAAATAACTTTGTAAAGATTTATTTTAATTATTTTAATTGTATTTATGTAATATATCTAATTTTTATTACTGGAAATGTCTTCACATAATTTATTTACAATTATTCAGCTTAATGTTTTTTAGGAAATTTGTTAAATTGACCAGATTTTCTTTTTACAGTATACAAAGCTATCTCTAATAATCCTGTAACAAAAAAACCCAAGTTTGGTTGTTGCTGTCACTAAAAGTTCATATCAAAAATTAGGTGTTTAATCATGCTGTAGAAACCTGAGATAATACAAAGGAAATACTGACTGAAAATACATAACTGTATAATTTTTCTAAAATCCTACAATTAATTTTAAAATATAGACATTGTAAGAGTGGAACTTAATTTTGAAAGAATAAGAATGGCTCTGATGAAGTGGGAGGAAAAGGGAGTCAGAATAAGGGGAAGTAAATGCCTTTTAAATCAAATAGATCTTTTAGGCATAAACTTGTAAGTACTATATGAAATGTTGAAAATGTTTTCTTTGTTATATAAATAATCTTTATTTTTGTTTTACTGCATTTAGATCATTGCTTTGAAATCATGGGTAAGAATGTTTTTGTTTTTATTTAATTCTAGTTTCTTTTGAGTTTAATCAAAGATGTGGTAGACTTGTTAACCTATTATTTAATATTAGTATGAAACTAGTTAAAATATACTATAGCACCATAGCATTACAGAGTTAAAATGCTTGTATTAAAAAAACTAACATTTATGTTGGAGTAATTACAAGTTAAAGCTTCAGGAAGGCAATTTGAGTGAATTATTATTCACCATGTGAAGGAACCTGTCAGGTACCTTCACTTTATTTTATTGGCAAATTTTTAATGGTAAATTTATTTTTCTTTGTTAGTTAACTATTATATAATATGTATCTGGCATACTTAAATCACTCATTCTCTAATGTGAAATTAGAGAAAGTTTTTTTCATGTTTTTCAAATACATTTTAAATGGGCCCAATTTGAATAGAATAGTACTAGAATTCTGTTTTCATTTGTTTTTGGTTGAAGCATATAAGATCATTTGAAGACTTTTGAATTCAGTTTTTGCACAGTTCCTTTGTCCACTAACAAATTTTATTTGAAGATTGCTAATGTTAATTAGTTATTGCACTTTCCAAGCAATCTGAAGTGATACTGTTCAAATTTTTGCCCTGTTCTTGGGAAGTAGGTAAAATTTATATTTTAGTCTGTGTACCCTTTGGCTTATTACTTTCCATAGCTCAGCATTTTTGAGGACTTCTGAAACTTCTTAGATATCTGAATTTCCTATTTATAATTTTCAAAATTTTTTGAAATTTTGAAAAAATGTATTTATATTTTTTCTTTGCTTTTGTTTCTTGACCAGAGTCGAGTTTGCCCATTTCTAATAGATCCTTCTTCCCAGGCAACAGAATGGTTAAAGATACATTTAAAAGAATCACGTTTAGAAATTATTAACCAACAGGTAAGTGTTTTCTGTTACTTATTACATTTAAATCCCTTAAGAATAAGTAGGTGGTAAGTGGATAGAACACTGGGACTAGAGTCAAGAAGACCTAAGTTCAAATCCATCCTCAGAAATTTACTGTTTGACAGTTAACCTCTGTCACTTCATATCTGGTCTGTCTCAGATTCCTTAGTTATAAAATGAGGATAATCACAAAACCCACTCACAGGATTGTTGTCACTTTTATATGTCATATTTGTAAAGGTGCTAAGTACTGGCTGAATGAGGATTTCCTCTGTTTCCTCTCCATTCCCTTTTCACTGTCAAATTTTTGAACTTTTCAAGTGAGAAAAGTAATCCATAGAGTGTGATGAAGGGACTTGAATAGCTCACATGGTTATTTAGTGGCAGAACTGAGATGATAAAGAACTACAATTTCTTGATTGTCTTTCATTCTGTCTTATTACATAGTCTCTTATTACTCCATGTTACCTCTCTGTAGCAACTTGAAAGCTCATTTATAGAATAGTCTATGCTTTCTAGTCTAAATGCTAAACAAACCCATCTGTATTTCAGTCTTCTTTGACATTAAGGATCTGGAAGCTCTTCTCACTGTTGCAGATCAATTCCAATGTATAGGAGTAGATAAAACTTAGAGAGTTATGTGAATCTCAAGACATTAATTTAGTAACTTGTATGCAATAAGTGTCAAAGGTAGTATAGCACTCAGTATAGCACTTCCTTATTCCAGAACAGCATAGCTTCTCTCAAGCAAATTCCCATTGATAAATTGTTAGATTCCATCATATATTTCATAGGCTCCTCAAAATTCCATTCTTTATTTTATGACTTGTACCCATATGGCATTAGCCAAAGAATGCTACTGTTAAAAAGATGGAACTCTGTTGCAAGGAGAAGAGGGGGATAATTAAAGGTACACATGAATAAAAAAATGAGCAGTTATAACAATGAACATTTAAATATTTATTTTACAAATAACAAAGATACAACTATTGGGAATATTAATATAATATTGAAATAACATTTTTATCTTTTATTTACCCAGGACAATAACTTTATCACTGCTCTTGAGTTGGCAGTAAGATTTGGAAAGACACTTATTATACAGGAGATGGATGGAGTAGAACCTGTTCTATATCCACTGTTGAGGAAAGATCTTGTTGCACAAGGTAAATTCTTAATAATTTCCTTGGATTACTTCTGTTCAGAAATAATCATTATTTTATCCTTCTTTTACTTCTAGTCATAGAACCTAATCATTTTGGAATAATTTTTGCTTTTTAATGAAAAGAAATATATAAAATAATAGAAGGATGCCTTCATCCTCTACTTTATTTTTTTATAAAGAACAATTTGTAACACCTAGTCTTAAAAAAGAAATTTAATTATAAATTTTGGGAAAGTTTTTCATGTTGATAATTGCAGAATATTTTTTATTAGGACTTGGATAATTTGTATTTCTGACCAGGAGAGAAGTCATATTTATTTGAGCTATAGAATCTGTGTTCATAAATGTATTCTTTCTATTTTCTTTTTTAAATCTGTTTGTTTCAGGAGGTAGCAAACTTTTATTTCATATTTTCACAGTGAAACTTAACACTGTTTGCCTCTTTTATCTGTTATTTTTAAGAAGCCAAAGTCATTCTGTAAAGAAAACATAATACTGATTTCTTTTCACCTCAAACATGTCAATAATAGATATAGTTTAATGTTGTTTCATGGCAAAATGATCAAAATGACAGTGTAATATAATTGGCTTCCAATAAATTTCAGATCTAGAAAAAATCATATGTACAATAGAGCAATACAAATAAAAGTTGCCAAAATTAAGATGAAAAATTTTAAATTTGAAAATGAGTAAGAAATCCATTTTAATTTTAATATTTCAATTATTTTTTTTGTAATGTAATACTTTGATGTATCTTCCACTAGCAGGCTGTTGATGACTAGCTTTGAGGACTAGGCTTGAACCCTGTTACTGCTCACTTTCATTAGTGAATCTTTTCCCATCCAATAATCCCCTTCCTGTACTAATTCTCCAATGATTTCCATACTATTTTTTCTCATATTTTTCCTATCCCAGTGATATTAAACTCCTAACTATCCAAGAAGAAAGTTTTCTCCCTTAATCCAACTATCTTTTTTTTCTTTATTCCCATATATTTCAACTCATCCCCTCTATTTTCCCACTCCTTGAATTGAGCCCTCTGAATTTCTTGCTCCATAATTAAGAAATAGCATTTTATTTTAAACTACATTGTCTCTTTCTCCTTCCATCTTCTAACACTCATTCAGTCCTTTGACTAACTTTCCCATAATGATCCATTGCTTTTTTAGTTCCCTGATTCCCTGGTTTTAGTAGTCCAATTAGAATACTCCTTGCTCCTCATTGCTACTTCCAGACTTTCATTATAGCTCCATCATTCAGGACCCTCTTTGATATTAGTGCAGTTTCGGTGTGTCACTCAATCCAGATGCTAGTGACCATATACTCTAGGACATTCTCCCATCTTTCTCAACAAGTTCATGACTTGGCTAACAGTTTCTGTCTCCCATCAATTTTTATTCTGATTTTAGAGAGCTTTAGTATACATTTTAATGTTCTATAAAAATACCAGAACTTCTCAGTTTCTCATTATATTCATTATATTCCATCACAGCTGTATATAGGTATGGTTATATCCATGAAAGTTTCATCAACTGCAGCCATTGTATTTCCATGTCCAAGATCTACAAAGTTTTTTTCTCTTCCTAATCCTACTCTTCTTCCTTACTATGAACACTAATCCCTCTACACTAGAATTTTCCCAATTTATTACATCTTCTCTGAGTATGTCATCACATCTTAATTTTTATCTCATGATGAATTAGTTCTTCACACTGTCTTCTGTTCTTGAATCTTCTGTATCATTGACTTCTTGCAATTGTGCCTTGGCCAGTCCAACCTCTGGTCACTTCCATAATCCTTCTCCAATTCTACTTAAAGAGTGTGTAAAACCATTCCTACTAGATCCCCTACTAATTTATTTATGTAATTTCAACTTGGACATTGCAACAGCAAGGTCTTCTGCAATCTAACTCCCACAATGCCAAATCTCTTAATCTCTTCTCTCCTGCAGCTTCCCAAGTACCCCAAAATCTCAGTAGGTCAGTAAATACTAAGGTTTACTATGGATGGTATAGTGTACTAAGTTCTATGATACAAATAAAGTCCTTTTGCTCTCAAGGAACTCTCATTCTAAGATGAGTATGTTTTTTTTTTCTGAGGGTTTTTTTTTGGGGGGGGGGCAAGGCAATGGGGTTAAGTGGCTTGCCCAAGGCCACACAGCTAGGTAATTATTAAGTGTCTGAGGCTGGATTTGAACTCAAGTACTCCCGACTCCAGGGCCCGTACTCTATCCACTGCGCCATCTAGCCATCCCTACATTCTTAACCTAAGGCAAATCACAGAACCTTTTTAAGCCTGCATTTTCTAATTTGTTAAAATAATAATTATTATTGTTAACTTCAAGTTTTTCATAAAAAGTATTTTGTAAAATTTGAAATGTAATATATAAATATGTTGCCAAATTTTCAAGTCTTGCAGTGAATTTTGAGATTTGAACATAAAGTTTTATCACACATACCCATGCAAGCTAATGTAGAGTTCTGATTCTCAGTTTATTTTTTTATTGGATGTTACCTATAGGAATAATCTGTGACTTATCATTGTTCTAAATATATTTGTTAATTCTTGTGTATTATATAATAATTTGTTTTAGCAAAATAAAGAATAAGAAATAACCTTTTGTCTTTTTAAAAACAAATAGGTCCACGTTATGTTGTACAAATAGGTGACAAAATTATTGATTATAATGAAGAATTCCGCCTATTTCTCTCAACACGAAACCCAAATCCTTTTATTCCACCTGATGCAGCTTCCATTGTTACAGAGGTTAACTTTACAACAACAAGAAGTGGATTAAGAGGACAGGTATGGATACTCCAATCATCCACTTTAGGAAACTCTGAAAGAATGACTTTAGATATTTGATTAGCATATACTCATACTTTATATACATAGTTAAGGATATATTTTTTATACTGAGTTTTCAAATATTTTGCCAACTGTTTGCTAATTTATACTTGTAGTTTTAAATTCACATTATACTCACAAATGCAAATAAAAATGTTGGTTCTCTGTCAGTTTTCATCTCTAACAAACTTTCAAAGGTAATTTAAGTGAAGCTAAAGTTTCCTAATTTCCTAATTTCTTCTCTTTAGACCAACCATGTTACATTATATTTGTTCTCTTATGCCATTAATTGGGCCAGTTATTGGTCAGCCCATTGGAAAATGTATTACATTGGGAGGACCACTGGACTTAGAAGTTCCAAATTCAAGTCCTCTCTCTGATGTTTGTTGACTGCATTATAGTCACTGTTCTTTTTTACTGTGTACTGCCTCACAAGGATACTTTCAGTTCCTAAATGGTCATAATTTACAGCGTAGAATTCTAGTTTAAATATTTTTGAATATTAATGTCTAAACTTTGCATCTTAAATGTTATATTAATCTTTCTCTTTCTTTTTATTTTTCTTAATATGGGAGACATTTTAATTGCTGTTAAATTTTATCCTTTTTACTTATTTAACTCTCTTTATAACAGTCCTCTTTTCCAAAACTTTATTTTGTCTAATGGCTCATATCTATTTTGTTGAGCTTTATATTTTACTTCAGTTTTTATTTAAATTAAATGTTTTTCTAATCAAGTGTGATACATATTTCCAAAATAAGCATTTATGGTTTGTTGATCTTTGTATAAACAGCACATATATATGTATATTGTGTGTTTATGAAGGTAACTCCCAAGTTTTTCAAAATTAATTCACTAAATTGCTTTTTTTTCTATGCCAAAGAGTTATACAAAATATGCTGCAGAAATGGTGCTTCTAGTTAGTATTTGTGTATCAAAAACTAAGTGAAGGGACTATTGTAAGGATGGTCCCTTTGTGGTTATTTTTTTTGGCATCATCTCAATATTTGTTATCAACTTAAGAAAATGAATGCCCACCATTTTATGTTGCTGTTTTGCTTCATTGTAATATTATAATGAAAATAAATATTATAGGAGCAACACTATAGTGATTGAGGATGACCTAAGTGATATTTTAATAGTTCTAATCTAGTGGTTAAAATACATTTCAATACTATATATTCTCTCCCTTTTAAACAACTCCTTTTTGTGTATTATGAGAAACAAAGTAGTATGTTTTTAGAAATCTTTTTTAATATTTGGTAAATAAAATATAGGTTATATTTGAGGAAACACTTGTTTAATAAATCTTTTTTTTTTTTATTTTTAAGCTTTTGGCTTTAACTATTCAGCATGAGAAACCAGATTTGGAAGAGCAAAAAACAAAATTATTACAACAGGAAGAAGATAAAAAAATACAGCTAGCTAAACTTGAAGAATCACTTTTAGAGGTAAAATTTAAATATTTGACTTGAAAATTTAAGTAACTTTACCTTTTGCAGTTTTTTCCTTTTTTGATATGATAGTAGTAATGGTGATTTTTGCTTTTCATAATTTCTTTTGACTTAATTTTGCTTATTTCAGCATTGTTTAAAAGTTAGTAATTAGTATTTTAACTTATCTACTCAACACTCCCATACATACTAGAAAGTATGGGAGGTTCAAATAATTTAAGACTTGATCTGGGGTAGCTAGGTGGTGCAATGAATTGGATTCAGGAGGACCTAAGTTCAAATCCTATCTCAGACACTTAATAATTACCTAGCTGTGTAACCTTGGGCAAGTCACTTTAACCCCATTGGCTTGTTAAAAAAAAGAAACTAAAAAAAGACTTGATCCTTGATGTTAAAGAACTTCTGTTATTTACTGGAAAGAAAAAAAAATTGATGATGCACTTAATTCATTAGACAAATTGGTAGTTTTAGGGTTTTGATCAATACACGATCCCTTCATAGAATTGAATATGGAGGATACTAACAAAAAATAAAATGAATATGGTATAAAACATCAAATTGAAACTTATTCTGTCATTTAAATGAGAATCTATGTTCATGACATTTCACTTTGACTTTTAATATAGACACTTGCTACATCCCAAGGCAATATATTGGAAAATAAAGATTTGATTGAGTCTTTGAATCAGACTAAAGCAAGCAGTGCACTTATTCAAGAATCACTTAAAGAATCTCATAAACTTCAAGTTTCCCTTGATCAGGTAAGTATTCTTTTGATTTTCTGTTTTATTTACTATTTCTGAATACTCAATTGACTTAGTTATTTTACTCTCATAATTGAAAGGCTGTGTCAGCATGTTGAAGTATAGTAAACATTGAGAAGTTTAGCCCTGCTTTCCTATTAGATAACATAAATGATGCAAGACAGAAATATCTTAACTTGTTTTTAGACCAGGCAACATCATTTTTATACTAACTGCTGGTTGTCTACTTCATAGACCAATGTAGAATTTGGGAAACCTCTACTTTAATCAAAGATCAAGCATCAGTATAGAGAGCTTTTCTCATTACCTAAACATTTTGATAATTTGACAAGGACTAAAGAAAATATGTGCAAATTTGCCAAAAAAGATTTTTTTCATTCCTCTTATTAGCAGTGCTGATATTGGTAATATACAATAACTTTTAAATAGTTAAAAATGATAGTGTCTTTTAGCAGTGGAATTATTGTTCAACCTATTGGAATCCTCATTTTTTTCTTTTTTTTTAATGGAATTATTCCCTGCAATTTTTGGTAATATTTTAGTTTTTCCAATTACGTGAAAAGATGCTTTCCAGAATTCATTTTTATAAGATTTTGAGTTTCAAATTTTTTCTTTACCTTCCTCTCATCCCTTGTCTTCAAGATGACACAGAGTCTGATATAACTTTTACATGTATAATCATGTAAGCATATTTCCACACTAGTCATGTTATGAAAGAAGAAATAACAAAAGGAAAAATTCACAAAAAAGCAAAAAAAAACCTATTAAAAGTGAAAATATTGTGCTTTGATCTCCATCCTTCTTTGGATGTGGATAACATTTTCCATCATGAGTCTTTGGAATTGTCTTGTATCATGATATTGCTGAGGCAAGCTAAGTCAGTCATAGTTGACCACTGCACAGTGGTGCTGTTACTGTGTGCAATGTTTTCTTGGTTCTGCTAACTTCACTCAGCATCAATAAGTTCAAGTAAATCTCCATGTTTCTCTGAAATCTACCTGCTCATCATTTCTTATAGAACAATAGTATTCTATTACAGTCATGTTTCACAGTTCAGCCATTCCCCAATTGATGTGCATTCCCTCAATTTTCAGTTCTTTGCTACACAAAAAGAACTGCTATAAACATTTTTGTACAGGTAGTTTTTTTCTCTTTTTTTATCATCTCTTTGAGATACAGACCTTGTAGTGGTATTGCTGAATCAAAGGGAATACACAGTTTGATTGCACATTGGATATAGTTCCAAACTACACTCCAAATTGATTGGATCACTTTATGACTCCACTAGTAATGTATTAATGTTCCAATTTTTCCAAATCTTCTGCAACATTTATCATTTTCCCTTTCTGTGATTTTAACTAATGTGATATGTATGAGGGTGATAACTCAGAGTTGTCTTAATTTACATTTCTCTAATCAGTAGTGATTTAGAGCATTTTTTCAAATGACTATAGACAATTTCAATTTCTTTGTCTGAAAACTTCCAGTTCATATCCTTTGATTATTTATCAGTTGAGGGATTACTTGTATTTTTATAAATTTAATTCCTTTCACTATATTGTTGAGAAATTAGATCTTTAGAAGAAACACTTGCTGTAAAATTGTTTCTCGACTTTCTGCTTTCTTTCCAAAATTAGCTGCACTGGCCTTGTGCAATTTTAAAAAATTATTGTAATCAAAATTATCCAGTTTATATTTTATAATGTTCTTTCTTGTTTGGTCATAAATTCTTTCCTTCATCATAGGAAGGAGATTATTCTTTGTTCTCCCTATTTAGTTATGGTTTCATCATTTATGTCTACATCTTTTGGGGGGGGGGGGATTGGGTTGTTTTGCAAGGCATTAGCATTAAGTGACTTGCCCAAGGTCTCACAGCTAGGAAATTATTAAGTGCATGAGGTCAGATTTGAATTCAGGTCCCCTTGACTCCAGGGCCAGTGCTCTATCTTCTGAACCTCCCTGGGTTATCTTTTCAAGAAAAAAAAAAACTTGTATGCTTTTAGACAGTTTACTTAGATTTCCCCCTTTAAATTGTGTGGACACAAAGGGAACTGTATCTGGTTGTCTTTGAAGAAATTTAGGAGTTTCAGGGAACTGTATCTGGTTGTCTTTGAAGAAATTTAGGAGTTTCATTCTTTTATATTCTCAGACAGCATCTCTAATCTCTGAAAAAGAGTTTCTTCTCCTTAGCATGACTAACTCCTCCACTTATGTTTATCTGCTTCTCATTCTCTGGCAGTTTACACCTGAAATTATTCTTTTATACAAGTTCCTTCTCTCTTGATCACAATCATTCAACAAGTATTAAGGACTACTGGAGGAGCAGCTAGATGGTTCAATGGATAGGACTCTGGCCCTAAAATCAAGAGGATCTGAGTTCACATTCAGTATCAGACATTTAATATCTGTGTGACTTTGGGCAAGTCATTTAACCCTGACTGCTTTGCATCCAGTGTTTTCTTCAGTCATCCTGATTCATATCTGGTCATTGGATCCAGATGGCTCTGGAGGAGAAAGTGAGGCTGGTGACTTAGCACAGCATCCCCTCACTCAAATCCAGTTCATGTGCTTGTCATAGCATCAATTTCCTGCTGTCATTGTCTTTTTTGAGAATGAAGGACAAGCACCATCTTCTGTGTTAGGCATAGTCTGGGCTCTGGAGATAGAAGTACAAAGAATAAAAACTACCTACTCTTGAGGAGTTTAGATTCTAATGGGCAAAAGAAGAAATCAGTGTAAAGTATGTGTAGTATAAATATATATTTCATAAATATTAACATATAAAAATTAGTTGTGTACAAGAATATCTAACAGTTGGGAGAATCAGGAAAGACTTTATGGAGATCAATGTCTTAAAGAATTAAACCAATTCTGTGAGATGGAGATAAAGAAGGGCGAACATTCCAGTCAGATGGGGAGGCCATTAAATATGGTAGGGGGTTGTTTTAGGAGATGGATGTCTACAGGTAAGGAACTGAAAGAACATAAGTTTGGCAAAATTGCAAAGTGTGAAACTGGAGGAGTAATGTACAACAAGGCTAGAAATACAGATTTAGGGCCCAATTGTGAAGGAATTTCAAAACTTAACAAGGAAATTTATGTATCATTTTGGGTTTTATCAGTGAAGACCAAAATGATAACATTATGTTTGAGACAAATGACAGTATATCCTACCTACTGTGGCTGATCATACCAATATGAGCTCATGCTCTACCACAGTTTGGGCACAATTTGTCCATGTGAACATGTGGGATGGGTACTCTAAACTTTTGTATGTCATGTTTCCTTTGAGCTGCTTCCACATTCTGCCTTCCTCATAGAGTGCAGCACCCTCATGAGGGCCATGTTAGCTATTCCTGTACCAGTGTCTCTCATGCTGTAAATCAGTTCTAAAGTTCTTCAATGAGACCTTCATAGTGTCTTGGTATCACTGCTTCTGAACCCCTTGGTGAACATTTGCCCTGTGTGAGTTCTCCATAAAATACTTTTTTTTTTTTTTTGTCAAACACATCTGTCATTCTAACAACGTGTCCAGCCCATTGTAGTTGCACTCTTTGTGGTGATGTTGGAATACTTGGCAGTAGCTTGAAAAAGGACCTTAGTGTCTGATATCTTCTCCTGCTGGGTCATCTTCAGAATCTTCCTAAGACAATTTAAATGGAAGTGGTTCAGTTTCCTGACATGGTTCTGGTAGAATATCCAGGTTTCACAGGCATATAGCAATGAGGTCAGTACAACTGCTCTGTAGACCTTCAGTTTGGTAGTCAGTCTAATATTCTTCTCCCCCACACTTTCTTTTGGAGCTAGCTCTGGCAGTGCATGTGTCAACCTCATTGTCAATGTGTACCTTCTTGGAAAGGACACTGTCAAGGTAAGTGACCTTGTCCAGGTCACTCAAGACTTCTTTTGCTTTAATCAATGGTTCCACCATCCATGTGGATGGTGTGGTGCTGACTGATGGAGCACCTAGGTTTTCTTGGTGTTAATTGTTAGACCAAAACTAGCACAAGCAGCAGAGGCCCAATCCATACTTTGTTGCATCTCAGCTTCAGAGGCTGCATTGAGTGGACAATCATCTGCAAACATATCTTACACTAATTCTCCCTCCACTTTGGTCAATAGAAAGCAAGTACAATTGAGTAGGAGAGTGACATCATTATAAGTGTGCTTAGGGGAAATAACTGCTCTTTTTTATAAGATGGACAAAAGCATGGAGGGATTTGAGAAAGGGATATCAATTGGGAGGCATTTATAAATACTCTAGGGGCCAAGAAACATTAAGTACCTGATTTGAGTGAATAGAGAGGAGTCAGATGTAATAGATGGTGTGGAGGTCTCTCATTGTTTTGTTTTGGGACCTCTTGTTTTATTTTCTCTATAATATCCTCAGAAATTTCCCACCCATGCATTGATGATTCCCACATCTCTCTATCTCTAAATCTATATATCTTGATTCATTAGCTTTAATTCCATCTTTGTTATCCCCAACTAGATGTCTTGTATATCTTGATCTCAACATGTCCAACCAACAATTGATTTTCTTTCTCCCTAAAATAACTCCTAATTTTGATGACTCATCAGTCTAATTCCCAGTTTTCAACCTTAGAGTCATTCTCAAGTTTTTACTACATTTTCCTGTCTTCAGACCCATTTCTATTGAGTTCCTAAATGTTTGTTTTTATCTCTATACCTTGTCTCACATTCATCCTTTGATTTGTGCTTCCTATAACCACCACCTTACTTTGGGCCCTTGAATGATTATGATAACTCATCAGAAAGACTTGTAATATTCAGGCTGCCCTTTCTCCAATACGTCTTTCACATAGATGCCAAAATAATCTTCCTAAATCAAAGTAATTGTGCTTTTTCTTGCCTCTAGGATAAGAGCCATACTTCTCAGCCTGCTAATTCGTGCCCTTCAAGATTTGGTTCATACTTTTCTTACTGGATCAATTGTACATCATTCACTTTCTTGTTTTTTATGCCTATTTCCTTTTCTATGAGAGACAATGTCTGGAACATTGTCTTTATCTCTACTCAGAATTGGCTACTTGGCCCTCCCTCCTACTGCTTCTGTGTCTTCAAATAGGGTCTTCTTCTTCCTTTGTTCCTGTGAAATACCCTTCTCTCCTTCGTTCCTTAGCATTCCTCAGTCCCTCTGAGGCTTAAGCCTTATGACTCTCTTTAGACTACCTTTTTGATTCCTTTGGTACTCTTTTCTTCAAATTAACATGTACATATGTATTTGTTTATGCTTGGCATTCTTGGTAGGAGGAAGTAGGTTTAATCTTTCTTTTCCCAGTGACTAGAAAAGTACTTTGCACATTTTTCCCTTAGGAAGAAAGAAGTTCTGAACCTATTATTTCATCTGTCTAAGAAATTTCTAATATAAGATTATGTTTCACCAATGCAAATTGACAATTCATCTGTAATTTATTATCTTAGAAAGTTGCCTGGATCTCAAATGACTTTATATACAAAGAAAAATAAGATCACACAATAGTGACTCAAGAGAACTTCAGCCTAAGTCTTCCTGATTTAAAGACCCATCTACTGATCACTGTGCCAAATGTTTTTCCATAATAAAAGCATGAGATAGTTTATCAAATGCATTTCTAAAAGAAAGTCTGAAATGCATTTTTCTTGATCTCCCAATGTAATTACTTTATTAAAGAAGGCAATGGAGATAATTTGATATAGCTATTCTTTTTTTTTTCTAGGTTTGTTTTGTTTTTTGTTTTTTGCTTTGCAAGGCAATGGGGTTAAGTGGCTTGCCCAAGGCCACACAGCTAGGTAATTATTAAGTGTCTGAGGCAGGGCTTGAACTCAGGTACTCCTGACTCCAGGGCCAATGTTCTATCCACTGCACCACCTAACTGCCCTGACATAGCTATTCTTTATGAAGCTATATTGACTTTTTGTTATTATCATTTCCTTTTTCAGAGGTTTACTACCATATCTTTAATAATATGTTCTAAAATTTTTTGCCCTCAAAAAAAGTATGACTCATTTTTCTACTCCATAATTTATAAATTCTTTGGCTTTTTTTCTTTAAATTTTTTTTCTCCAGTTACATATAAAGCAGTTTTCAACATTTATTTTTTTAACTTTCATATTCCAAATACTTTTCCTTTTTTTTCCTTTCTACCCCTCCCCATTGAGAAGGCATGCAAATTGATAAGGGTTATCATGTAATTATACACATGTCATCATATAAAACATATTACCAGATTAGTCAGATTAAAAAAGAAAATAGATGTTTAAAAAAATCTAAGGAAAATAAAGTTTAAAAGAGTAGCCTTTTATCTAAATACAGATTTTATCAGTTCTTTCTCTAGAAATGAACAGCATTTTCTGATCATTAAGTCTTTTGAAATTGTTTTATTTCATACTATTCCTGAGAATAGCTAAGTCATTCATAGTTGATCATCATAGAGTATTGCTGTTAACATATACAATGTTCTCCTGGTTCTGCTTATTTCACTTTGCCTAAGATGATGTCTTTTTAGCTTTTTATAGCACAATATGATGTTATCTCAATCAGATCCCCAAGGTCAGAGAGAGAGAGAGACAAGAAGGGACAGCACTTCTTTTTTTTAATTGATATTTTATTTTTCCAAATATATATAATGAAAGTTGTTCAACAATTTTTAAGTTACAAAGTTTCCTTCCACCCTTCCTTCCCACCCCCCCCTCCCCTGAGTGGTGAACAGTCAGGTTAATATTGTGTGTGTGTGTGTGTGTGTGTGTGTGTGTGTGTGTGAATGTATGTGTACCTACACAATATTATTTATATATACATATATATTTATATACATAGATACATATGTGTTAATATGTATAAATTAGTCATTTTCAGATGAAGTTTTAGGATTAAGGGAATGAAATACATATTTTTAGGAGATATTTTTTAAAAAGTGAATGTAGTATTCATCGGATTCTGAAGGGATTTTGTTTTATTTTGTTTTTCTTCCTCTGGATGGAGATAAAATTGTCCATAGCCAGTCTAATATGGTTGTGTTAGTTGAACTGATATGGTTGTGCTAGCTGAACTTCTGAGAGGAGTTGCTTCCATCAAGGTTTATCATCTCACAATGTTGCTGTTAATGTGTACATTGCTATCTTGGGTCTGCTCCCTTCACTCAGCATTGGTTTCTGTTACTCATTCCATGCTTCTCTAGAGTCTAACCATTTATGGTTTCTTATAGAACATTAGTATTCCATAGTACTCATATACCATAACTTATTTAGTCATTCGCCAATTGATGGGCATCCCCTCAATTTCCAATTCTTTGCCACTACAAAAAAGAGCTACTGTGAATATTTTGGAACATGTGGAACTTTTCTCATTTCTTATGATTTCTTCTGGATATAGGCATAGTATTGGAATTGTTGGGTCAAAGGGTATGATCAGAGTTGGATCCATTCACAACTCCGCCAGCAATGCATCCATGTCCCAATCCTCCCACATCCATTCCAACATTGATTATTTTCCTTTTTTGTCATCTTAG
This sequence comes from Macrotis lagotis, assembly GCF_037893015.1. Lineage (NCBI taxonomy): Eukaryota > Metazoa > Chordata > Mammalia > Peramelemorphia > Peramelidae > Macrotis > Macrotis lagotis. Next base: position 776,631,215 of record NC_133658.1, read on the forward strand.
CCAATCTTATAGGTATGAGGTAATATCCCAGAATTTATTCATCCATTCCTCAATTTCCAGTTATTTGCCTTCACAAAAGAGTTAGTATGAATATATTTTGTATATATATGTATATATATATATATATATACATATAGCATCAATTTGTGTTTTTTCAAATTTTTTGAAATCACCTAGTTAATCATCTTTTTATTTTTTCATTTTATTTTATTGCAAATTTCTACACATACTTCCAAAATTTTGTATTCCACATTCTCATCCTTCCTCCTACCCCTCTCCCTCCCCATTGAGAAAGCCAGTTATTTGGTTTAGTTTAAAAATGTGTAGCCATGAAACACACGCCAATAGTCTTTTTGTAAAAGTTAATATAATACCCCCCCCCACACACACACACAAAGAAAGAGAAACCTTAAGAAAAATAAAGTGAGAAAAAAGTGTACTTCAGGCTATATTCATACACTTTCTTTGGGATGGAGGGCATTCTTTATCATAAATCCATCAGAGAAATTACTTCAATATTTTCCCCTCAGTTTCTATTTCTAGCTGTATTTCCATCCATCCTATTTCTCCCACCCTATTTATTCTATTCTCTCTTTCCTTTCACTCTAGTCCTCCTCACAAGTGTGTTGCAGCTGACTATCCTCTTCCACAATCTTCCCTCTCTTCTGTCATCTTATACCCCACTTCCATCATTCTGTCCCCTTTATCACACCCCTTTCTTCTCCTGTTTTCCTCTAGGCTAAGATAGAATTCCATACCCAATTGAATGTGTTTGTTTTTTCCTCTCTGAGCCATTTCCCTCTCTGAGACATTTCCAATGAGAGTAAAAGCTCACTCACTCCCCCTCATCTTTCTCCTCTTCTACTCCATTGCAAAAGCTCATTCTTGCTTCTTTTATGTGAAATCACTTGCTCCATTCTACTTCTCCTTTTCCTATGTGCCAGCACATTCCTTTCTCGCCAATTTAACTCCATCATGTTACCTCATTATACCTTCAAATTCCGGTTCCTCCTATGCCTTTTCTACACATGCTCCTTCAAACTGCCCTAATAAATGAGAAGGTTCATATGAGTATTATCAGTATCATATTTCCATGCAGGAATACACATAATTCAACATCTTTTATTCCCTCATAATTTGCCCTTCTCATCCACCTTCTCTGAGCTTTACCTGAGTCCTGTATTTGAAGATCAAATATTCTGTTCAGCTCTGCTTCTTTAAACAGGAAAGTCTAAAAGTCTCATTTCATTAAATGTCTGTCTTTTCCCCTGGAAGAGGATGTTCATTTTTGCTGGTTAGTTGATTCTCAGTTGTAATCTAAGTTCTTTTGCCTTCTAGAATATCATATTTCAAGCCCTATGATCCAGTAATGTAGATGCTGCTAAATCCTGTGTCATCCTGACTGTAGTTCCACGATATTTGAATTATTTCTTTCTGACTGCTTGTAATATTTTCTCCTTGCCTTGGGAGTACTGAAATTTGGTTATAATATTCCTGGCAGTTTTCATTTTGGGTTCTCTTTCATGAGGTGATTAGTGGGTTCTTTCAATTTGTAGTTTGCCCCCTGCTTCTAGAATATCAGGGTAATTTTCCTGGATTATTTCTTGAAAAATGAAATTAAACTTTTTTTTTGGTCATGACTTTCAGGGAATCCAATAACTTTTTAAACTGTCTCCCCTGGATCTGTTTTTTAGGTCAGTTATTTTTTCCAATGAGATATTTCACATTTTCTTCAATTTTTTCATTCTTTTGGTTTTGTTTTGTTGTTTCTTGATTTTTCACAGTCATCAGCTTCCCTTAGCTCTGATTTACATTTGAATGAATTATTTTCTTCAGAGAGCTTTTTTATCTCCTTTTCTATCTGTCCAATTCTGCTTTTTAAGGCATTCTTCTCATTGGCCTTTTGGATTGCCTTTTCCATTTGACCTAGAATGTTTTTTAAGATGTTATATTCTTCAGTATTTTGTTGTGGCTTGCTTCACCTTGGGGCCCACAGTGACAACCTCCCTCCCGGAGGGGAGCTGAGAATAAGGAGTCAAGCCACCACTTCCTTATACCTCCAACTCAATTTTATTACTGCTTAGCTATTGCATATATACTGTTAGGTCTTTCCAGGGTAGAACAAAGAATAATGAGGTAATGGGGGCTACACAAGTGGGGTGTATGTGCAGCGTCTTGCATTACAGGATAAGGGGGTATGTTGCGGGGGGAGGTAGTACAACACAGCTGTGTCTTGTGCCCTTGGTCTTGGGGCGGAATGTCCAGCTCCCAAGGACTCTGGCACACCTTATCTCTAAGGGCAGCATGCCAACTCCTGAGACTGTCCAGGTGGCAGTTTACTTGGAAATGATTTGTGTCATGGTTGTTAGAATAGCCTGTGTTCCCACAGTATTTTTTTGGTAATTTCTTCCCCAAGCTTCTGACTTGGTTTTCATGGAGAACTGCATTGCTCTCATTTCTCTTCCCAAGTTTTCCTCTATCTCCCTTACTTGATTTTTCAGAATCTTTTTTGAGCTCTTTCATAGCCTGAGATCAGTTCTATTTTTCTTGGAGGCTTTGGATACAAAAGCTTTGACTTTGTTGTCTTTTGAGTGTATATCTTGATTCTTCATCAAACCAAAATAATTATCTATAGTTGGATACTTTTCTCCTATTGTTTGCTCATTTTCCTAGTCTATGACTTGATTTTAATTCTTTATTGAGGTGGTCCTCCACTTCAAGGGTGGAGGATACACTGTCTCAGGCTTTTGGGTTTTTTGTTTTTGTTTTTCCCCAAGGCAGTGGGGTTAAGTGACTTGCCCACTGTCATATAACTAGGCAATTATTAAGTGTTTGAGGCTGAATTTTGACTCAGAACATCCTGACTCAAGGGCCAAAGCTCTACCCACACTCATCTAGTTGCCCCATCTCAAACTTTTGAGTGATTTTGCAGCTACTTTCAGGGACACCTCAGGGATCTTGACTCCTTCACTGTCTATGAGAGGCTCTGGATGCTCTCCTGCTTCTGCTCTGGTCTGTGGATGACCACAAGCACTCCCCTCTGCCCTGGAGCTGTGAGGATCTGTCTGCTATGGTAATAACTCCTTTTCCTGAGACTGGGATCCCAGACTGCGACTTGGGTCTGAGGATGGGCAAAGCCACAGAGACCTTCCACAAGGATAGCAGAGAGACCTCTGCAGTCTCCCCTGACTCCCTTACCATCTGTGGACTGAGTGCTCTGGAAGCAGCTGCCAGATGGCTCCCTGCCTATTGACTTACCAGGCCTGCTCCTGGTCCCCAGGGCCAGATTTGTGCTGAGGCCTGCGCTGGACTGAACTCTGATCTCACTCTGGTGCAGGAGAGTTTTCCTGCTCAGCTTCCTGATTGTCCTTGACAATCCCTGGACTGAGAGGTCCAGAAACTGCCATTGCTGCCACAGACCCTGCAGGCTCTTTCTGGATGACTAGGGCCACATTGCTCTGGTGAGCTTTCTAAACCTGGTGCAACAGACCCTTCCTGCTGATCTTCTAATTTGTCTTGGGCTGGAAAATTGTGTTACTTAATATTTTTGAGATTCTGCCATTCTAGAATTTGGTTAGATATTATTTACAGATATTTGATGTAATCTGGGGGAAAACTTGTAGAAGTTCTTCCAGTTCATCATTTCTTATAGCAAAATAATATTCCATTATAATAATAGCATGCCAAACTTGTTTCCCAATTAATTAGTCTCTTTGATATCCAATTCTTTGCTTCCAGAAAAAGAGCTCCTATAAATATTTTTGCACAAACAGATCCTTTTCCTTTTTAAAAGAATGTCTTTCAGATAAAGCCTAGAAATTGTGGTATTGCTGGGGCAAATACATGGTTTTATAGTTCTCTGAGGATAGCTTCAGAGTATTCTCCATAATAGTTGAATCAATTCACAAATACAAAAGCAATGCATTAGTGAGTCAATTCCCCCCTGCTTCCCTCCATCAAATTTGTCCTTTTGTTTTTGGGTCATATTAACCAATCTGATAGATATAGGATGGTACCTTAGAGTTGTTTTAATTTGCATTTCTCTAATCAGTAGTGACTATAGATACCTTTGATTACTTCATCTGAAAGCTGTCCATTTATTGACCTTTTATCAATAGGGGAATGATTCTTATTTTTATAAATTTGACTCAGTATACTGTGTTAGATTTGAGAATTGAGGCCTTTATCAGAGAAACTTGTAAAAAATATTCATTTTGATTACTATGTATTTCCCTCTATACTATTTTTACCTATTTATCTCCCTCTGGCATTTCACCCTTTTTATCTTCAAAAGTGTTTTGCTTCTGACCACTCCCCCAACCCCTTCTATCAGCCTCCCATCCTCTCCTATCATTCACTTCCTATTTTTCTATAGGGTAAGATAGATTTTTATACTCACTAAGTGCATATGTTTATCCTTTTTTTGAGCCAATTCCATTGAAAGAAAGGTTCAAATATTCTCCACCCTGCCCTGTTTCTCACATCTCCTCTCTTATAAACTTTCTCACCCATTTCATTTGAGATAATTCTTTATTCCATTCCTTTTTCTTACCCATTAATTTTGTCTTTTTGTATATCCTATAATATGCCACTTATACTCATACTCTTTGTCCATGTACTCCTAACCATGTACTGTCTAAGCTTGTAGGGGTTTCAAGTATCATTTTGTAAACCATTAACCAGAATGAATCCCTTATGATTACTCTTTCCTGTTTACTTTTTTTATGCTTCTCAAGTTTTGTATTCGAAAGTCAAATTTTTCATTGAGCCTCCAGTGTGCTCAACTTCTTTAGGAGTTCTTCCCCCTCAATGAATTTTGTGACCATTTTACTATTTGAACTTATTGTTTTTAAGATACTGTTTTATCTGTAATTTGTGCCTCTTTTACCAAGCTATTGTCTTCTTCCTTAATTTTGTTGCTTATCTCTAATTTCTTTTCCTAGCTTTTCCTCTACCTTTCTTATTTGATTTTTAATATCTCTTTTGATCTCTTCCATGGATTCCTTTTGGGCCTGAGACCAATTCATAATCTTTTTGAGACTTTGGATATAATTGTTTTGAATTTTTTATTGCCTTCTTAGTTTGTATTTTGATCTTCCCTGTCACCATAGCAACTTTATATGGTCAGTTTTGTTTTTTTGTCTTTTGCTTCTGTTGTTGTTTTCATTTTTGTTGCCTTTTAAGTTAATGTTAAAATTGGGCCCTACTCCTGGGATTTAGGGGTACTGTCTCAAGTTTCAAGATTTTTGTGCTGCTGTTTTGAAAGCTAGCTCTAGGTATTTATAAGGTTTTAGTTCTTAATGGGTGCTAAGAGCTAAGGAAAGGTGTATTTAATACTCTTCTGGCTTGTATTCTGGACCATTAGTGACACAGGGAATATTTTCTGCCCTGGAACTTTGACTGTGGTTCCTGCTCCTCTGTGGCAACAAGTTCTTGTGTGCTATTGTTCTTTCTCACCCTGGAACCGCTCAGGACTATGGTCTGCATTGGCATAGGCAATGCAATAGAATCCTACACCCACTGCCAGTAATATCCTTCTGACTGGCTGTCTGGTCTCTTGACCATCTGTGGGCTGAGAGCTTTGGAAGCTTCTGCTGAAATTCAGTTGTCCCAGGGTCAGCTGCTGACTTGCTGAGGGTCAGATTTGCTAATGTCTTGCCAGGGCTCTGGCCCTGGATTGCCCTCCAATCTTATCTTGCTATGATTGACATATTCTGCTGATCTTCTAAGTTGTCTTGGGCAGGAAAATTGTTTCACCCCATCCTTTTGTTAGTTCTATCTCCCCAGAATTCATTTGAGGTATTATTAAAGTTGTTTGGAGGGGAATTTGGAAGAACTGAAATGAGTCCATTTTCTCTACCATTTTGATTCTCTCCATGTCCACACCCCTTTCTCCTTTTGCTTTCTTTTTTAAAAAATGCATCATTTGCCCCCTTTTAATCCCATACAGCCTTCTTGTTTCCCAGAATTTTTCAGTTATCTCTTACAGTGACTCAGAAGTCACATTTGATAGTTTCTGTATAGCCTTTTTTGGAATTAAAAATATTTTGCAATATAACTTCTTTCTACTTTTCAAATTTTTTTTATACTTCAGTACTCTCCTTGTACTCTGAAATCCAGGTATAATGACCTACTTACTTTTTTCCTATCAGTTGAAATTTTCTTTTTACTTATTTCATTTGCATTGCCTGTCCTCTTCTCTGTCTCCCTAGCTTCCTTGGCTTCTTCAAGACTCAATTCAAATTGGGCTGCTTTTCTGCTAGTCTTTTTTTCTCTCATAGTATCTTGTATATATTTTGAATTGTAGAAAGTGAGCTCCTTAAGGGTAAGCTTCTTGCTTTTCTTTGTATCCTTAGCAGGTTACACTGGTACATAGTAATCTCTTTATAAATACTTGTTTGACTGATTGAATAGATAACTTTTCTTGTGAATATAAAGTTGTCCTAACATTTCTATCTGTCCCAATATATGGAAAAATGTAAGGAGGATCCTTGGGTTCTTCTTGACTGGGATTTTGTAAATTGAGAATGGTTGAAAAGTGATGCTGAAGAAGGTACATGTCTTTAGTTAAGGATTGAAATAGCTGTGCATTGTTTCCAACAATAAGATGTGGTGAATTTTTTTCCCATTGCATGCATCACCCTACCAGTATAACTAATTGAATATCCTATAGTTGTATGTTGTGGTTCACCCAAAATCAGGAGGCCTGTGTTATATTTGTCTTCTTTTTTCACAACTATTTCTTTGATTCTCTGCAAGCTTTTGTTGATCATAATTTCCTCAGTTTTAAAAGAAATTGTTTTTTACTAGTTTACCTCTAAAGTCCTATGTAATATGAAAAATTCTATGATCTTGTCTTTAACTGAAACAAATGTAATGTGAGTTAGATAATGGCACATAGGATACTGTAGGGAGAGTAAGTTGTTCCAACTTGAATTGAACTCCAATGACATCGCTGCTCCTGATTTGTTACTTGACCTTTAGTAAGTCTCTGGGCCTCAGTTTCCTTATCTATATAAAAGTATGTTAGACTTAATGCTGGCTAGCCCTTTTCATTTTCAGCATTCTATAATTATGTTAAATGGAAGACATGAAGAAGCTATTTACACAGTGGTCATTAGGTGGCAGTAAAGTACTGATCTTGGGCTTTTTGCTTTTCTTATGCACAGGAAAGAGATGCCTATCTCCCTCTAGCAGAGAATGCCAGCAAGATGTATTTTATTATTTTAGACTTGTCTAAAATTAATAACATGTACCGTTTTAGTTTGGCCTCATTCCTTCGACTTTTCCAGCGAGCTCTGCAGAACAAACAGGTATGTGACTTAACCTGAGGCCAGGGATGCAAGGATAAAATCCCTCTATTTGTGGTGCTTACCAATATTAGCTGCTCTGAAACTTTCATAGAAAAATGTAAAATCAATACATATGTTGTCAAATTAGAATGTTACTAATCAAAACAATACATCAAATAAAATTACTTTTTTCATAAATACAGTATATTTTTCTATCAGGTAGTCTAGATTCAACTAAATACAACTCATGCTCAAATAGCACTATAGTCTTAATATTTTTAAAATGTTATATATTGCCCAGTAGAGTGAAGAATTATAATAATTTCCTAGTCAAACAGTCACCTTTTTTGTTTGTTTGCAGGGAGAATAATGTTTTCATCAAAGAGTCATTTTTAAATGTCTGGTTTTTAAAGGAAGCAACAATAGTGTATCATTAATTGTTTCCCCACCAACATTTCTTAATATATTTCTAAAAAAAGAATCTGAAGTAAATGCATATGAAAATAAATAGACTCGGTTCAATTTTGGCACTGTACTTTTATTATGAGAAGTCTGTCCTGCGACAAATGATATTTCCAGACTTTAAACCATATGGCTTTGTTACCCTTTAGATTGACATGATTACTGAACTATATAATATCTTGTGGTCATCATTGTAGCAGTTGCTTGCAGTTTTGTAACATTTCTACACCTAGTGTTCTTTTTCATTGGAGAGAAAGCAATTTTTAACTCAATGGCATTGCTTTTTACACTAAACTAAATTTTATATGATGAAATGAAATAAATTAGTATTATGCTTTTAAAACAAACCCCTGAAATTCTTTTGAAAGTATAGATTTAGACTTTTAAAATTTTCAGAAATGATTGAAAAAAATGATTTGATGGTAGGCATTTCTCACATTGTTTTTTAACTTTATTTCCTTTGCTTAGGGTCTGTGTCCTATACGAAATCAGGCAGAAGAGAAATACATGGTTCATTTTGCCTTTTTCCCCTTTTGTATAGTTCCTTAACCTTATAATGTAGATATTATAAAATAGATCATGATAATGTAAGTCCATAAGTTCCTGGGATTTGGGTCAAGATGACTAAAATTTGAATCCCCATATCAATCATTCAAGTTGTTTGACCCTTGGCAAGTCATTTAAACCAATTAACTTCAGTTGCCTCATCAGTAAAATAGAGAATGATGCCACTTACCTCACAGGGATGTTGTAAGAATCAAATGAATATGTCTAAAGCTCTTTGCAAATATTGAAGCATTATATATAAATTTTGTTGGTATTGGCCAATAAGAGGTCTGTAGGAGCTGCCTCATAATATCTGCAGTATCCTAGTGATATATGAGAAGGGAAATAAATTTCAATCTATAACAAAACAAAATAAAACTTTTCATATATTATTCTCATTTGTAAAGATTTTACTTTTTGAAGCAGATTTGCCATAGTAACTCTTAAGTGTGTAATCATTAGATGAATCAGCTCTTAGAAATCATTAAGTTTACTATCTTCTTGTGCTTTTAATATATTTTATAAATAGAAGTTCTATTCTGTTTTTTTCCCCCCAAAATCTGCAGTAGGTAATAGAGACATCAGATCCTTTCTTAGCTTTATTTAGTTTTTATAAAACAACGTTACTTGCAAATATAGTTGTGATCTAAATTAAAGGAAGTGAAAAATACATATTGATTGTAGGAATTGTAACTGTTAGAGAGAATATACTTAGCTAGAAATGATGGACACTCATGACTTTTCTGTGACTCAGAAAGAATGATTTTAAAACAATACCTCCTTAAAAAGGACAATAAAGAGATGGGAGGATAGAGGGGACTGAATGCAGTAAATCTCATTACATTAAGAAGTACAAAAGACCTCTTGTAATAAAGGGGAAGAAGGGAGGAGGTGAGAACCACCTGAATCTTCATGTCATCAGACTTGGCTTAAAGTTAACTTACACACCCTCACTGAAGTTACGAAACTTATCTTACCTTTCAAGTATTAGAAGGGGAAGGGGGGGTTGTGGGGAGGGGGAGAAAAAAGGGAATTAACAGAAGGGAGGAAGGAAGGGGAAAAAGGGTAAGGGAAAAGAAAGGGGAGGGGGTTGATATAGAAGGGCAAACACACTGAAGGTGGTGGTATGCAGAAACAAAATACTGGGGAATATAGATAAAGGTGAAAAGGGGGGAAATACAAACAATAGGAAGATAAATGGAGGGCAATAAAGAGTAATTATAACTTTGAATGTGAATGGGATGAACTCTCCCTTAAAATGTAAGCAAATAGCAGAGTGGATTAAAAACCAAAATCCTACAATATGCTGCTTACAACAAATTCATTTGAAGCAGAGAGATACATATAGATTAAAGGTAAAAGGTAGAGCAAAATAATATTTTGCTTCAACTGAAGCGAAAAAAGCAGGGGTAGCAACCCTTATCTCAGACAAAGCAGCTGCAAAAATAGATAGTATTAAAAGAGATAAGGAGGGAAACTATTCCCTCCTTAAAGGTACCATAGACAGTAAACTAATTTTAACACTAAATATGTATGCACCCAATGGTATAGCATCCCAAGTCTTAGAGGAGAAGTTGAATGAGCTACAGGAAGACATAGGCAACAAAACTCTGCTAGTGAGAGACCTCAACCTCCTGCTCTCAGATTGAGATAAATCTAATCCTAAAATAAACAACAAGGAAGTTAAAGAGCTAAATAGAGTGTTAGAAAACCTAGACATAATAGACCAGTGGAAGAAATTGAATGGGGATAGAAAGGAATATACTTTATTTTCTGCAGTACATGGCACTTACATAAAAATTGACCATGTACTAGGGCATAAAAACCTAATGATCAATTGTAGAAAGGCAGAAATAGCGTATATATCTTTCTCAGATCATAATGCAATAAAAATCATGAAATATTGGGTCAGGGAGATATAGACCCAGAATTAATTAAAAAACTAAATAACCTCATTTTAAAGAATGAGTGGATCACAGAACAAATTATAGAAAGAATTAATTATTTCATCCTAGATAATGACAATAATGAAACCATGTACCAAAACTTATGGGATACACTCAAGGCAGCTGTCAGGGGATATATTATATCTTTAAATGCTTACATGAATAAGTTAGAGAAAGAGGAAATAAATGAATTAAATATGCAACTAAAAAATTAGAGAACAAATTAAAACCCCCCAATTAAATAACAAATTAGAGATACTAAAAATTAAGGGAGAAATTAATAAAATCAAAAGCAAGAAAACTATTGAACTAATAAATAAAGCCAAGAGCTGGTTTTATAAAAAAAACCAATAAAATTGATAAACCTCTGATCAATTTGATTAAAACAAAAGAAAGAAAACCAAATTGCTAGTATCATAAATGAAAAAGTGAACTCACCACCAATGAGGAGGAAATTAAAATAATAATTCAGAATTATTTTGCCCAACTCTGTGCCAATGAATTTGACAATCTAAGTGAAATATACAAATATTTACAAAAATATAAGTTGCCCAGATTAAATGAAGAGGAAATTAAAAACCTAAATAACCCAATCTCAGAAAAAGAAATTCAACAAGCCATTATTGAATTCCGAAGGAAAAAATCTCCAGGGCCAGATGGATTCACAAGTGAATTCTATCAAACATTTAAGGAACAGTTGGTTCCAATTCTTTATAAACTCTCTAGAAAAACAGGTGAAGATGGAACTCTGCCTAACTCTTTTTTTTATGACACCAATATGGTGCTGATACCTAAACCAGGAATAGTTAAAACAGAGAAAGAAAATTATAGAACTACCTGCCTGATGAATCTAGATTCAGAAAATCATAAATAAAATCTTAGGAAATGATTACAAGTTACAACTAGGATAATACAGTTTGATAAAGTAGGATTTAACTCAAGAATGCAGGGTAGGTTCAATCTTAGGAAAACAGAAATTATGTGATTATATCAATAGATTCTGAAAAAGCTTTTAACAAAATACAGCACCATTCCTACAAAAAAAAAACACTAGAGAGAGTGTAAGAATAAATGGATTGTTCCTTAGAATAATAAGCAGTATCTATCTGAAACCATCAACAAGCATCATAAGCAATGGGGATAGGCTAGAGGCATTTCCAGTAAGATCAGGGGCGAAACAAGGATGGCTTCTATCACTGCTACTGTCCAATATTGTATTAGAAATGTTAGCTTCAGCAGTAAGAGAAGAAAAAAGAAATTGAAGTAATTAGAATTGGGAAGGAAGAGACAAAACTCTCACTCTTTGCAGATGACATGATGGTATATCTAGAGAATACCAAAAATTCATCTAAAAACCTATTTTCTCTATTACTTTTTTATATTCCCTGCAATCTGATGTCTAATTTCATCATTTGGCTGAAGCAGTTTTCTCCAAATATCCAAACACTTTTTCATTGCCAAACATAATGACTTTTTCTTAATCCTTAATATATCTATATACCTGTCTATCAATATCTATTATCTGTATATTTATTTAACCTTTCTTTAGCCTTTGTCATCATCAACCACTCTCCCAACTTAGATACTCTCTTTTCTCTAAGTGTTTTCTTTCTGTGTGTGTGTGTGTGTGTGTGACATTTCTTTGTCATGGTTTTCCTTCTTTCAATTAGATCATTTCCTTTCAATCTTTTCTGCTGAATCTTTACCCAGGTTAAACTATGAGTGATCCCAAGATTTTGTTCTGGGTCCTCTACACCCTCTAAATTATTTTTATTAGTGATCTCCTTAGCTCCCATGGTTTCAGTTATTATCTCTATACAAGTGATTATCCACATCTAATCTTTTTCTGGGCTTCCATGTTTATTAGAACATTTGTTAAATGCATTATGTCCAAAACGAAACTACTTCTGAACTTTCTTATTATTCCTAAGGGAACTACCTCCCATTGATGCAGGCTTTCAATTCAGTTGTTTTCCTTTTATTTTCACTCTCATCTCCCATCTATGTCCCATTCTGACCTCAGATATAATCAGTATACTGGTTCAAATGCTTTTTGTACTTGGAAATGACACAGCCCACTGGTTGGTCTGCTTGTGTCATCTCTTCCCAAAATGCAAGTGCTAACAAAGATAAGTAAAGCTATGATAGAGAAAGTATCTCTTCAGCCTTGAAGAAATCTAAGAATTACTTGACATATCGGTGAGGAGAAAATGGTTTCTGTGCAGTGGAGATAGTTTATGCAAAGGCATAGAGATGGAAGATTGAATATCAATTTAAATTGAGGGAACATGAAGTAGATCAGTTTGGCCAGAATGCAGCCCTGAATAGGAGTAATTTTTAATAAAAATGGAATGATGGGTCAGTCAAATGAAAAAATTTTAAATGCCAAATTTGTGCATCCTAAAAGTAATAAAGATGTGACTAGACTTTATGTTAGGGGAAACAGCTTGGTCAAACCTTTGCTTTTGGTGCATTTTAAATTTTAACAAAATTTAAAAAAATTAAAAATAGCAAAAATTGATAAACTCAGGAAGAACTCTGAAAAAGATAACATTTATCACCAGGAACATGTACCTGATTGGATGGATTGATGTATCTTCTTAAAAGAAAAGGTAGGTTTGAAGAAGACAGGTTTTTTTCTGGAAAATAATTCCATTTTGGATAGTTCAAATTTTTAATGGCAATGACATTATTGCATGGTAATATGTAACAGGTGACTGGTGTAGTGATATTGGAGTTCAGTAAGTATGGTGAAGATTAGATAAATAACTTGGGATTGGAAAGCTAGGTAACACAGTGGATAGAGCACTGGTCTTGGAGTCGGGAGCACCTGATTTCAAATCCAGTTTAATTGGATTTGAAATAAAATCTTGCAGGTTATATTAATCACCTAACTCTGTGACCTTGGTTAATGTCAATTAACCCCATTGCCTTGTAAAAAAAACAAAAAATAATTTGGGAATTATTTTAAAGAGAAGATAATTAAACATTGGCATTCATGAAATTAACAAAAAAAAGAAAACAAAAAGAGAAAAAAGAAGGAAGAGTCTGGGTTAGATTTTTGGAGAATACCCCTGTTTAGGGATTGGGAGATAAGAATGAGGAGTGATAGAACAGGAGAATGAGAGCTAGAAGTAAATAATGTCATGAATGTCAGAAGAGAGAATATCTAATAAAAGGTCAGTTTAACATTACCAAAACCAAATATTTTTGTAAAGAAGGATGAAGACTTAGAATAGATAATCAAATTTAGCAATTATCAAATTGTTAGTAACTTTGGAGAGAATAGTTTGATTTGAATGGAATAGTTTTATTGTTATCAGTTTGAGGAGTAGGAGAGGAAGGGGGATTTGATGGCTATAGGTAGCTTTTACTAAACTAACTTCTTGAAAGGGAGGAGAGATATACAATATTAAGAGAATGACAGGATCAAGTGAAAGATTTGTAATGAATAAAGGAATGAAAGGGGATTTAGTAAGCCCTTAAGTGCACAGTATTGTTTTAAGAGCTGGAGATACAAATAGACAAACCACAGTCCCAGCTGTCAAGGATTTCAATATCTAATGAGGGAGACAACAAATTTAGTCAGAAGTTTTAGCTGTAGGGCAGACGGGTAAGGCCCAGTGGTCCTTATGGCATAGCAGCAGATGGAAATAATCTTATTTAATTTTATTTTCATTGATAAAAACATATTGCTTTCAGATGTTGAAACCATTTGAAAGTATTGTGACCTATGGGGTCAAGAATTTTCTTCTCTGAATCTTTTTTAGTTGTGGTCTCTGAGGAGCCAGAGACTGCAGCAGCTGTCTGGAGGGTTTCCACAAAACTTGCTTCTACAATATGTGTCAGAGCTGAGCTAGCAGAAGATGAAATGATGCGTAGGGCAGCCAGCATCACTGCCTGGTAGTGGCAGTTCTATTGTGTTGGTGGCTGTGGGATCCCTTTTCCACAATAGTTGATCCCCTTGAGTAGAAGAGAGATTAGAGTCTGATGATTTGTGGGACAGGGCTTTTGGGCCAGGGTCTTAGTTTGTCTTTTGAAGTCTTAATGGAAATGGTTGCAGTCAGATTCATTTGGCTTGCTTTCTCTTATTCCCCTCTCAGGTAGCCTTTAAGGATTGAGAAGAACCATGCAGGTCTGTGTGTAGCAGGAAAGGAGACTGTAATAGAGAGTGTCAAAGGGAAATGTTATTAGAGGAGGTGAAAAGAGATAGTATCATGGGTACATTTGGAAGGATGAGTCTTGGCAAAAAAGACATCTTTTTTGTGATTGGAACAAATTAAATAATAGAGCATTCATTTTATGAAAATGTTTTGAAGTGTAGAATACAGGATAGTGGGGATCTTAGGATATTTAGGCTTCATTTTCTCAGTAGAAAAGTAGATGGGGTTCTGTGCTGACTGGACAGGATGTAGTAGAATTGACAGGGAAAGTTTGAGAAGAAAATATTTGAAATAGCTAGAATGGAAAATTCACTGTTAATCAGAAGAAAAAATCGATCCAACTTTGAAAGTTCAATTGAGATACAATAGCCAACTAATAGGAGACTTTCTCTAGGAACATTTAGAAAGCCATATGAGAACAGAAAAGGGCAATAATGAGAATAACAAGGTTCATATCGAGGTTCAGACCAGATCATTGAGGCCATTGTAAAGGAATCTAGGGTAGAAGATAGTAATTGGATCTGATTAATCATCAGGTAAGTGCTACAAAAGCAGGAAAGTGAGACCAGACAAGTGGAGATGGACTGGGACAATAGGTTGGTCTGTAGTGACTGGAGAATGCATTGAGGATGAAGACTAGGTTTAGAGAGTATGAGACAGAGGAAAGAGATGAATGCCAGGATTATGGATCATGATGATCCCCAGTTGTGGTAAAGGCAAGGGAAAGTTTGGTTATTAATCAAGCAGAGAGCATAATATAAAGGAGGGATGAGGAGAGAAACTTGGATAGAGATGAGAAGTTGGGAAATGGTATCAGGTTAGTTCGCATTCCTTAAGGACCTACTAGGAATCAGACTCAGTGCTGAGACCTGGAGATATAAAAAAAGAGGAAAAGAGAAAAGTCCCTGCCCTCAAGGTGCTCACATTCTAAAGGGGAACATTTTGTTCTAAACAACTGGTGTCTTTGGATCCAGACATAAGATAAGGATGTACTATAAAGGAAAATAATTTTTAAAAAAAGGAAAAGAAAAAGAATAGTCCTTGCACTTACAACCATACAAGGTTAATGCAGGGTTCAAAGTAATGCTAATGGTTATACATCTACATAAACAAGTGATTAGTATTTCCTTTTGAGGGCAAAATTAGAAGATTGGTAGATACCAAGAATGACATGCATACAGTATAGTTTGATTCAGTCAGTATGTTAACAAGCATTTCTTCACAACCACTATTTGCTTGGCCCTGTGCTAAGTGCTAGAGATATGAAAAAAAGCAAAACTTAATCCCTTAGACTTCAAGAAGCTCACATTCTAAGGAAGAGAGAGATGACATGCAAATGACTACATACTTGCAAGGTGTATACAATATAAATAGAAGGAAAAGAATTAGCACTGATTTCAGACAGGCAATTTGCCAAGTCACTCAGGATAAAACTGTAGATCAGATGCTGAGATGTGGCCTGGATGACAGTACAAGTGAGAGGATTAGAAACTGCTCAATGAATGGACTCAAAGAAAGGGTGTTAACTAATGTATCATTGTCAGATTTGATGGGTATCACTAACTGTATGTGTAGCCCTCTCTTTGATTTTATTCGAATCAATATGTTTAATTCATTATTTGGGTTAAGACATAGATGATCTGCTTATCAAAGGGCCATAGTCTCTGGGAGTCTGAAGCATGGATGACTTGTATCACTGGGAATCAAGAACCACCAAAGATGAAGAGCCAAGTACCTGGTCCTTTTACTGAGCATCTTCATAAAGGTTCCTGGATACTGATTCATAAAGTATTTACTCACACAAATATCCCTATTCTTCTTTAATGTTTGAGAAAGCAAGTTCATGTTACTCTGTTATAATGACACAAAGGATAGGAGGTGTGGGAGACAAAACTTGGTTTTGCCAAAATGGTTTATTAGTGAATTTAATGACTGTAAATTAACTCCTTTCTTCTTTACAGTCAGTAAGCATTGGTAAAGTACTTGTTATATGCTTAGCAATGTTCTAAAGAAAATTTTGAAATTGCTGCAAAGTTTTTTTATTGTTTGTTATCATCAAAAGATCTAGGCTCCTACTCAGAAGACCTGGTTTCACTTACTAGTTATGTGCTCTCTCTGAGACTCCCATTTCCTCATTGATGATATAGAGAAAACAATATCTACCCTATATGGTTTGATAGTAAACTCAGATGGTGAATTTCAAATGAAGTGATGGCTGTGAAAATGGTCTGGAAGCTCTAAAACACTATGTAGATTATTCAATAGTGTTCCTTTCTAGAGTATCAGGTGAGGAAGTCAGTTCCTAAATTGTGCCCACTTTGCAAAAACTTTATAATGCTACTTGTTTCTGTTTGAGTGTATTTGCTTACTTATTAATACATAAGTTAGCAGTCTATTTAGCAATCTTTTTAGAAGTGTAAGTGAGGGGCGGCTAGGTGGTGCAGTGGATAAAGCACTGGCCCTGGAGTCAGGAGTACCTGGGTTCAAATCTGGTCTCAGACAATTAATAATTACCTAGCTGTGTGGCCTTGGGCAAGCCACTTAACCCCATTTGCTTTGCAAAATCCTAAAAAAATAAAAGGAAGTGTAAGTGATTTGGGAATGAAGTATGAAAAAATGAGTTAGAAAAACTTGTTAAAAAATAAATTCCTCAATTATGTAGTAAGCAAACATCTATTGGGCTATGCCACTACTACAGATTTATTATTTATTTTCTCCTGTAATTCATTTATGCTTCCCTTTAAATATTAGGATGCCATACTGTTTGTTACATAAATGTTAAAAATTGTGGTCAATGCATTATCTATGGTAACTTTAAGGAAAATTTTCCTGTTTTTCCTCTTTTAAATGCATTTTTGTTATTGAATGCATGAGGTCATGATTGCTACCCCTGCATTTTTGAGTTTATCTGGCATATTGTACATTTTGATCACAACTTTGTTGTGAATATTTGTTTCAAGTGCATTTTTATAAACTAAATATAGTTGAATTTTGCTTTTTTGTTCTATCTTCTTAAAAGGATTAATGAAGGATAAATTTTTAATTAAGAGTGGGCCAGATTGCTTATAACTGCATGATTGAATAGTGCTATTGCCAAAAAAATTATGGTTATTCAGTTTATAGTATTATTTTTTGAATAATATGTTAGTGCTCTTGAGTTTATCTTGTCTTTGACCAAGACATAACCTTGGAAATATAAGCCTAAAAATGTTGGATAACTATTGTTTTCAAGCTCTTATTGATATGTTTATCTGAATTAAGTTCCCTGAGGCAAAAAGTAGAAGTTCCTTCTATAGCAATAAAAAAAAAATTTAAGCCAAAACAAACCTAATTATTTTAATTACAGGAAAGTAGATATTAAATATTGAATTGAATCATTATATTATTAAATTATTTGGAAAATTATAATGCCCATTATGAAAATATAACCCAAAATTTATATGGAAACATGATAATGATGAGGAACTGCAAGTATCTAGATATCTGCTACAGTAATACCCTCTGATAAAAGCAGAATGCTTGATAAAGTTTGCTTTTTCTTTAATAACAATTTTGCTCAAAGTATGGCAGAAATTTCATACCTTCTTGTTGAAAAGATAATCCTACTATATTCTTTGATTTGGATATCTCTGAAGTATCCCATATTTTAGAAAATATGTAGAAAAGTTGAAGGACATACAGATAGTATGACCAAGATGTTTAAAGGAGTAGAGAGTATATTTTAGGAGCCTCTGCTGAAGGATTAGGGAATGGTTAGCTTCAAAAAGAAAAGACTTATGGAAATCAGGGGAAAATGGTAGATGGCTTAAACCTTGTGAAGGGCTGACCACAGAAAATGGTGAAAATTGTTTTGCTTGATCACAGAAATTAGAACTAGGATCATGGGTAGATTTTGTAGAGTAGGAGATTTAGGTTTAAGGCAAATAAAAAATTACTCCAAATTAGAGCTGTCCAGAAGAAATAATGAGAAATAAAGTTTCCACTTAATTGAAGATCTTTGAGCAGAATTTGGAAGATAATTATTGCTTAGGTCGCACTTTTGACATCCCTTCCAGAATGGCATTTGGAATATTGAGCTGTTTATCATATTAATAAATGAATGAAATACACCATTGAAAGAGTTTTAAGTTTCTAAACTTTTGAATGGATTTTTCTAAAGCTAAATCTTCTTATTCAGTGTTACTGGGTCAACTTTCTTTTATTTTTAGCTAAAGATAATACAAAATGACAAAATTTTGGAAATATTTTTCTCATTGTAGATATCTTAATATTCATTGTTTACATTGACAATAGAGCATGCTTTAAAGGCAGAGTACTTAATACGTGAATTGTATATTTAAAGAACAGACTTTTCTAAAAACCGCAGATTTATGAAAAAAGCTTGATTATTATTATCTGATTATTTCAGGCTGATCAGCTGATGTTTGCTTTACATTTTGTTCGAGGAATGCATCCTGAACTTTTTCAGGAAAATGTAAGTAGAGTCACAAAGGCAAAGCTTCACTGTTATAAACCAGAAACTTCGATATATTTAAACATGCGGTTTCAGTTCTGGATTGAATATTAGTTCATTATTTTGTAATAAATGCTGTAAGACCAGAAGACATTTAAGTTAAAATATAATCAGTATTTTATAATTCAGGAAAAGAAATATGAGAAAATGTGTTTTATATCCTTAAATGATTGTTCCTTTGTTTTTAAAATAATTCCTGTTAGCTAAAAACAGTATTTTAATCCATTTTCAAAATGAAAATTAAGCACTGCGTTATTATTATTCCTATATGAAGGATTCTTCAATTCAGCTCTTTAATTAGATTCTTCTCCTCTTTTGTCACAAATGTCTTTTTTTTTAAAAGGTCTTGTGATATTGACTTTATCCTTCATTTCTACTTTTATTCCCCTTGTCCCTTTCCTCTCCTTTTTTTCCTGCTGTATTAGTTACTTGTGACACAATGATGAAAAATTATAGTTCTTCCCTCGAGGAATTTACCCTCTTAATATATATAGGGTGTGTGGCAATGAGTCAAATAATTATGTGAGATAGAATATTATGGAGTCAAAGGAGAAGTTCAGATAAAGACAAGGATAATTTGGAGGAGGAGAGATCCCAATAAGTTCATCTTTCTAAGATCTACAATTTCTCACTCTGACCAACACATTTCTACTTGGATACATTCATATGTCACCCTCATTTTGGAAAATAAGAGGAAACAACAATCTTCTTTCCAACTTATTGCTTCCTCTGGCTAATTGTCCCTTTTATTGGAACAAGGGTATGTATCTGATGCATTCATTTTCTTACCACCCACCTTGTAATCTGGTTTCTACTCCCACCACTCTACAAGAGTTGTTCTTTCAAAAATTAGGATGGCTAGATGGTGTAGTAAATAGAGCACTGGTCTTGGAGTCAAGAGGCCAGGAGTTTGAATCCAGCATCAGACACTTGATACTCACTAGCTGTGTGACCTTGGACAAGTCACTTAACCCTGATTGCCTCATATCCAGGATCATCTCCAGTGGTCCTGAGCCATATCTGGCCACTGGACCCAAATGACTGAAGGAGAAAGTGAGGTTGGTAATTTAGCACAACATCCACTCACTCAAATCTGATTCATGTACTTTTCTTGGCATCACTTCAATGATGTCATAGTTTTTGAGATCAAAGGACAAACATCATCATTAAAAAGTTTCATTGTGATCACTCTGAAAAGTTAGGGAATAGGTCTGTTAAAATTTTAGTTATAATACAAGGGTTGAAAAAGATACTCTTTGGTACACTGATGGCAATCAGAACCCTAAGTTAACCCAGTTTTCTTCCTTAGTATTTTTGTCTTATTCTAGCCCACACAGACTTAAAAGAAGACATAGTCAGCATAAGAAACCCAGAGGTGTGTAACTATAGCAGTTTGATTAAAATTGCTATAGGTACATATTCACTTAAAAATATAGCCAAATATGACTTATTTCCTTCATGTTATCTAATATAGTTTCCCTGGTCCTTGCCAAGCCATTTTATGAAATATGTTAGGTAGCAAACCCTTTTATTCTAGAAAATGGGATAGCTGTAGGTATTATTCCTTCTGCATTCACAAAATTATATAGTAGAAAACTCAAATAGGGAAAGCAAGAAATCAAACTTTTGTCAGTCTTTTTAATATATTTTGCATGCTTCTCATAATATATGCACATTTTGCATCACTAGGAATGGGAAACTTTTACTGGAGTGATTGTTGGAGACATGTTACGGAAAGCAGTAAGTTAAATCACAGTTTTATACATTTAAAGTTGGTAAAGGAAGAAAAAAAACCTGTTTCATCCATGAAATATAATTTGTGGAAAAATTAATCTTTTAATCTTGATTTATATTAATTGATTAATATTTAATTAATTGATTAATTGATTGATTAATTGATCTTTTAATCTTGATTTATACTCCAGATTTTCTCTGTAAAACCATATGAATTTGCCTATAAGCTGGGTTTAACAGGATTCCAGCCCATCTTTCTATAAATAAAGTTATATATTACATATAATTGTTAATAGAAATATTGTATACATTTAATGGAATGAAGTAAAATTCCTCCATCTTTTAGAGGCAATAATAATGCCTTTAATTTGTTTTATTAAGCATAGTCTTAGCAGCTTTGGAGTAGGAAAGTTGAGGGGAAACAATTTCACCTTCCTTCTCTTTGGGATCAGTTTTCTCTTGGATCAACTTTGGGAGGTGATAGTGGGTCCCCACCTAGCAGCAGTCAGAGAGAGAGAGAGAGAGAGAGAGAGAGAATGAGGAGAAATGAGAAAGGAAGTTCCTATTTGTAGGCCAAGATAGGGTACGGAATTTTCTGTGGGCACCAGGCTACCTGGTCAGAGGGTTATTCTGGAATGTCATTTGTTACATAAATTAAGATGAGAAATGACTTAATAAAAAATGCTTGTCTAATTTTTTCTGCTATCCATAATTAATTAATCCTAAAATTTCATTAAATAAAAGAGCCCCAAAATGAATGCAGTTTCATTGATATTATGTCACATGGATTTTGCCATTTAGCTTTTTTAAATTTAAAGTTTATTAATGTTTTTTCAACTATTTACAAAGATAGTTTTCAGCATTGTTTTTGTAAGATTTTGAGTTTCACAAATTCTTTCCTCTCTCCCTTCTCTCCCCTTCCCCTTGAACAAGCAATCTGATAAAGATTTTATATAATATATATATATATATATATATTGTATCTTTATATCAAAAGAAAAATTATTGAAATATAAAACCATAGGGGCAGCTAGGTGGCACAGTGGATAAAGCACCGGCCCTGGAGTCAGGAGTACCTGGGTTCAAATCTGGCCTCAGACACTTAATAATTACCTAGGTATGTGGCCTTGGGCAAGCCACTTAACGCCATTTGCTTTGCAAAAAAAAAATAAATATAAAACCATTAGTCATTTCTGTCATTTTCCTTCATCTTTTAAAAAAATGGTTCAGTTGCTAAAGATTTTTTCAAAGTCAAAAATTTATTATTTGCCTAATTTTTTGAAGGATACTCAACAAAGAATTCGTGATCAACTTCCAACTTGGATAGATCAAGAACGGAGCTGGGCAGTGGCAACATTAAAGGTAATGATGATGTGATGGATTTCATAAAATGAAGGCATATATGATAATACATGTATATTTAAATTCTTTTTGACTTCATTGGGAGTGCAGTTGCTTATACAATAATCCTTTCCATTTGCAGTTGTTATATTTCTGTGAATCTGGCACAACATTCCTCTAAATAGATGTCTTCAGATTATTATCTCTGAGATTAGTTAGAGGCAATAGTTTAATTTAAAGAATAATTCAGGTAATACAGTATGATGTACCTTGATAATAAAGGTTAATATGCATTATAAATAAAAATTGTTCTATTTATAGAAGTTTATTGGGGCTTCATGACTCCCTGATGAAAAAACAGGACACTAATAATAATTAAGATATTTTATTGATTAGAAGATTTAAAATATGTAGTTTTGTTACAAAAGATTACCTGCCAAGATTGAACTACCAGAATGGTCAGATTTTTGTTTTAGGACTATTATTTGGGCTTCTGTATGGTGGATAGATTGAAAACAGGGACTTATCTGGGTACTAAGACTTTACTAATAAAACTTTTGCAGCAATTCAATCAGTCAGATATTCAACAAATATGTATCTAGTACTTACAAATACCAGATATTAAGATAAGAGCTAGAAGATTTAAAAAAAAGGCAAAACTAGTTCCAGCTGTCAAAAAACTAACATTTTAATGAGAGACGAATTATAAATTAGTACATTGTATACCACACAGACACACACAGAAGGGAATATATCACTAGCTAGACATAACTTGAACCCATGAGTAAGAGAATGGAATAGATCTGGAAGATGATATGGAGGGATAATTGAGAGTCCCTTAGAGGTAGTGCCCTGGGGGAGGGGGCTAGTGAAGAAATCACAGGAACCTCTGTCTCTGGAGTATAAGAAAAAACATGCATTTTAATTCCCAGGTTACTGAAAACAGTTAAAAGTTAATTCATAGAATTCTTTAAGGTTGTAAGTTAAAAAAGTGAGTTATTGTTAAGGATAGTGAAGTTAAGAAAAGAAGGGGTAGCAGCGGCAGCAGCAGGTCCTGCAAGTGGAGGGCGGGAGGAGTGTGAAGAGTAGAGCTGGAAGGTAGTTGCCATCAGCAGGACTCTTCAGTGCTAGGAGGAGTCGGGGAAGGGCACAGGACTGGAGTCAGGCACATATTTGACAGGCTGCATTCTAGAAGGGTAAAAGAAAGGTGAGGGAAGAAGTGGCTGAGGTTGCTCCTATTATCTCAGCAAATTTACATTTCAGAAGAGACCAAACAGCAGGAAGAAAGGTTAGAGACCCACAGAAAATGCCAGACAAGTACACATAATATTTCCTCAATATTAAAGAAAATGCCTGATGAATATTTCCCTAGTATTTCTTCTTCAACAGAATCACCAGGATTTTCCTACTGATTAGATATGGAGTTTGAGGGAGAGGGAAGAATTGAGGATGTCTCCAGAATTATGAACCTGGGCTTTTGGAAGGACAGCAAGCTTCACAAAAATAGGGACATTCAGAGGGGAGTATTTATGGGTAAAGATAAAGGGCTTCATTTTGGTTTTATTAATTTTGAGATGCTTATAGATGGAGATGTTCAAAAAATAATTGGTGATATTTGGAGAACTCAGAATATAGTCTAATGACTTTGTGTCTTTATGTTTCTGTATGTATGAACACTTTTATCAACTACATCATCTCTTGTTTATATCCATCTTTAAAAATTCTACTGTATTCATAATCTTCATTGCATAATTTAGCTTTTTACATATCATGCATTGCTAAGAAACTGAAGCTTGTGTGTAACAACTAAATCTAGTGCCTACACTAAATCAGAAGTAGAGAGTCTGCCTGTTTAACTCAGTGCCCATTATAGCCTGCTAGGGATGGGGCTATCAGTACAAGAAGTGGCATGATCCCAACAGTCATAGGAGGCAGCCTATACATTTAGACACATGTTCAGATTGAGTATAAGGCAGTTAGGGAAGGAGGAACCTAACAGAAGCAGGAAAAGGGCTTCATTTAGAAGACTGCTTGAGCAGCAGCTTGAAGGGAGGGAAAATTCATAAGTCTTAGATGAGGAGTGGAGCACATTCCAGGACTGTGGAGAAGTGAGTTCAAAGGTGCAGAGATGGAAGATGAAGAATGGAGGGAATATTACTTTTGCTGGATTGAAGGAAAATTCCATAGGTGTCTTCACACTGTTTTGTACTCTGTCCTTCCACCACTGGGTACTGACTTACTAGACTTAGGCTTGGATATATATAGCATCTAGGGTCAGATGAGAGTTACTTGATGTTTTATTTTTTAAATTATATGTATCTGGGGTGGCTAGGTGGTGTAGTGGATAAAGCACCAGCCCTGGAGTCAGGAGTACCTGGGTTCAAATTTGGTCTCAGACACTTAATAATTACCTAGCTGTGTGGCCTTGTGCAAGCCACTTAACCCTGTTTGCCTTACAAAAACCTTAATAAATAAATAAATAAATAAATTATATGTATCTGCATTTCCTTTTTAGATAACACTTCCTAATCTCTACCAGACATTATGCTTTGATGATGTAAATATATGGCGACCCTACTACCATATCTCAATGTGTGAACAAGAATTTCCATCCATTCTTGCAAAGAAGATTTCCTTATTTCAGCAGGTAAAATTTAGCTTATCTAAAGGGAAAATGTTTCTGCTATTTGAATCATCTTTTGGTAGTTATGCATCTTCAATACACTTGGCACTTGAGTAGTGCATAGATTTTGACTATCACATATACTTGGACTAAATAGAGAAGTACCAAAATGTTAATATTTTATGGTTGTGGTTTCTCTCAATTTATTTCCATCAACTCACCATCAAATCTCTCTTCCCTTCATAGCACCATCTTTGTTTTATAAATGGCCATGTAAGGGGCAACTTTGACAGAGAAACAGAGAGCTTTTAGACTCATAAAGCTTACCTCTTTGTGGCAGGTTCTTTTCTAGTAGAAAAATCTCAGTAACAATTAGCCTGCAGTTCATGCCATCCTTTTATGATATCCAGTGATAGAAGATAAAAGACACAGTCACCAAATACAGTGAATTTAAAGTCAGGAAGATCTTTCTACTCTTGTGATCTTGAGCAATTCACACCTAGTTTGATGACAACAATTTAGGAATTTTGCCTTAATTGACATCGCAAATGTAAGTTGTAGACTTATTAACTGTCTGGTTGACTGATTTCATTTCATAATTCCCTTTAACACTTAAGGGATATTCTTGGGCACTGAGGTAAACAACTGTAGTTTATCTGTTTGAGTTTGATGCAGTTTATGCTGTTGAAAGATATGGTACAGTGTCATGTATTCATTTTACTATTCCTTGAAAGATTTGAACATGCATTTTTCTAGTTGTCTTTTTTCAAATTGTAATGATACTGTTTTTTTACTGTCTTTCATTCTAAGGTTCTAGTGATACAGGCTCTTAGACCAGATAGACTTCAAAGTGCTATGGCCCTTTTTGCATGTAAAACTCTGGGTAAGTGCCATCTTAAAATGATTACACAAATCTGTACACATAGCATGAATCATTCACTTTTAACATGTGCTTGTTTTCTTTGGGGTCTTAATTTTATAAATAAGATAATGAGATCTTTGTAGTACTTTTAACTGTTAACTGTTCAACTGTTGTTAAGCTTTAAGTGGTTTGCAAAAGTACAAGTTTCTCTTTTAACACAATGGTATATGTTACTTTAATGTTGAATTGCATTTGGTGAACACATTAGTCTTTTTGTTTGTTTTTGGGTTTTTTTTTAGGCTTTTGTAAGAAAATGGGGTTAAGTGACTTGCCCAGGGCCACACAGCTAGGTAGTTATTAAGTGTCTGAATTTAGACTTGAACTCAGGTCCTTCTGACTCCAGGATTGATGCTCTATTCACTGTGCCACCTGGCTGCCCCCAAATTAGTCTTTATTAGCTCAAATAATTGTAATGTTGGGGTTTGCACCCTGAAAATTTTGTGTTTTTGCAAAGGATGTATGAGGAAGAACTCATGAGACAAGGCTCTCCCAGGCATATAGGCATTTTATGGGGCACTGTGATGGCCCAGTGGACTGACAGTTGGGAGATACTCTAGAAAAGAGGGATCTGGCACATTCTTATTTGTATGGGGAGAGAAGCAAGAAGAAAGGAAAAAATTATCTCAGATAAATACTTAAGTCTGTTTGAAGTAGGTCTGGATATCAGAAGTGCATATTTATATATGTATATATGCATACACACATACATATATACCTACAACTTTTAATTGTGATGAATGTGCTTGTTGGAGGGAGGGCTTTTGGATACCAAAGACCACCCAGGTACTGATAATATGATTGTCTTTAGGCAAACCAGACCTTGATCCTCAGATAAAAGGTACAAGGGCTAGGATGGCCTCAAACGGATCTGGGGCAGTGGACAGCAGCCAAAAGACAAATAGTCTTTTGGCAAAAGCAGAGGGGCCTAGGATTGAGGCAGGGATAGCAGTGCCAGTAATTAAGTCATAGCTACAATTCCCAAGTGCAGTAAGGTCCCAGGAAGGATACTCAGAACAGATCTGAATGTTGTACAGTGGGTTCATAAATTGGGACGACTCCCCCGCCTCCCAGCTTCATAATGGATATTCAAAACTTAAGTCTTAAGGGCAGAAATCAAGGGGAACCACATGTTTACATTGAAATAATTATCTTCAAAGCAGTGTTTTAATATCAAGTTCTCACTGAAGTTTTCTTGGAATCAAAAGATTAATTTCTCATTACTTGTTTACCTTTAACTAGCTATATTTTTGCATTTTTCCCTCTATGAGTCTGATAGCTCTAATATTTTATAAAAAAGAAAAGCTGGTTTGAGAATTTTGTCATGATTAGGGATTAATATAATATAAAATAATAGAAAGCCACCAAATATTTTTCTCAAATGAACATGTCATGTTAGAAGCAAGATTCCAATGAAGTACCTCAGGGATTATATTTTTATATGAAATATTTTTTATTTTTAAAAATTATTTCTTATACAAATAATTATTATATCAACAAATAATTATATTATTTTGATAAATATTATAATGATTTATAAAAATATTTTATCTGTAGCTCTTATAAAATAATAAATGGTATGTTTTTTCAGATTTGAAAAAATATAAAGCAAGTAGAAATTACTAATAGTGGGTGATAGCTCTGTCCAAGATCCAAAAAAGAACTTGATAGGCTCATTGGATCAGTTTTAATACAACAAATCTAAAAGAGCAGGCTAGGTTTGATTCAGTAGCTTTTAGCTACTTGAGACTACTTGAGTCATAAAACTCCTGGATTTAGGAAATTCCCTAGATTTTGAATTCTGGTGCTTATTGTGGAACTTTGTATGTAGCATTGGCTTCATTTCTTGTTGAATTGAATTATCCTTCAAATTAAATGACATGTGGCTTGTTTACTTATCATAAACCTAAAATTTAGACATGTTGACATTCTTTTAATTTGTAAACAAGCATTGCACAATTCATTATAACTAAACCTCTCACTTGTACTTATCTAACCTGAGAATTATAATAATCATTCTTTAATAATAACATATCTGGCATAGTAATAAGGAATGAAACTGTGATTCATTAATGGAAGAAACTTTAGGATGAAAACTTCCTCAACTAAAGCCTTATCTTTTTTTTTTTATAATTTAAAATCTTAGAGCATAATCCAACTTTTTAGCTCTTCTGGGCTACATTGTCCAACAAAACTCATCCAGGATCACATATAGAATATAATATTTATTTGCGACTACAATGTAATTCATCTTACCAATGAGTGTAATAATAAATTGTAATAATGTAATAAAGTGTAATTAAATTCAATTAAATATATAATAAAAATAATGAGTATAATAATTTACTTTTTAAACAAAAAATAAGAACATGGTATTCTTAATGTGAACACTGAGACTGCTTTTTCTATACTAGTTTATATCTGTTTGATAGAAGTTGTAGCAGTGTGAAAAATGTTTTCGATATATTTTGAAATTTTTGTCCTATTTTTACTTATTTTTATGCTTCATACAGGAAAAAAATGCTCACAAATAGATATACTCCCCAAAAGAGACATTATGAACAAGGAATGTTTGCAAAATGTCAGATATTTTTCTTTAGGGAGACATAACTTATAAAAATCCAATAGAGACACTTGAATAAATTTTTCTTTAAGTTACACATCTAATGACAACTCTGAATATTTTGTTTGCAAGTTTACAGGCAATATGTTGATGTCTACTGAAAATGGAGTAGTAAATATACTGAAATGCAGTTGAGGTTTCTAAAATCTTGAAATCTATTCTTAAAGGCCTGGGACAAAATAGTAATTAATACTACATACAATGTGTGTGTTTTTTAAAAAGCTTTTATTTAATTTGAGTTTTACAATTTCCCCCCAGTCTTGCTTCCTTCCCCCCACTCCCCCCACAGAAGGCCATTTGCCAGTCTTTACACTGTTTCCATGGTATACATTGATCCAAATTGAATGTGATGAGAGAGAAATCATATCCTTAAGGAGGAAAAATAAAGTATAAGAGATAGCAAGATTATATAATAAGATAGCAGGGTTTTTTTCCTAATTTGAAGGTAATAGTCCTTGGTCTTTGTTCAAATTCCACAATTCTTTCTCTGGATACAGATGGTAAGTCATATAATGTTTTAAAGATTCTAATTCCTATGTGCATTTCTTTAAAAAAAAATTAAAAAGTTCCAACTGGTCCAATCTCACAACGTTAGTTAATTGAAAAAATAAAACTATGTTAGTTAAGGGTTAACTGGTCTATGATGTTGCAGTTATCTGATCCCTGACATGAGCTGCATGAATAGACTTTGAGCACTGCCTGCTGTGTGTTAGATACAATTTACAGTTCTTTCTCTACAACTGTCTCTTGAGTTGAAAAAAATCCATTGTCCTTTTGGGCTACTTGGGTGAATGAGAAAGCTATAGGAAAGCACATAAAAATCCTATCTACCTCTGTCTCAAGGCACTTATTGTTCCTAGGGGAGACTGTATTTGACTATCTAGTAAAACATTGATCCATTCTCAGAGTAATCTTTTAAAAAAATCAAAAATGAAGGAAATTTTAAATTTAAGTTAAAATTTAATGAAAATAAAAATTAATTTTTTTTATCCAATTTCATGGACCCCCTGAAATCTATCCATGTATCTACCACAGGTTAAGAATCTTGATTTAGGGAGTTTTTTAAAATTAACAAAAAATTCAATATTCTCAATATTAATTTGATTTATTAAGAACTACCCTGATCAACTTAACTTACATTTAAAATTCTCTAGGCTTCTGAATCTTGCTCTTATAAAGAGGAGATTTGACTAGAAGTTCTAAATCTGTGATCTGTTAATTTTTTCATTTTTATTTATTTTTTCTAATTATATACAAAGATAGTTTTCAGTATTCATCCTTCTGCATGCTACTGAGTGCTACATTTTTTTTACCATCTTCCCTTACCACTTTCTTCCTCATGTCATTGTATTTGATGTATTTCCATAGGAAGAAATGCTGCAGGAAGTAGATGGTGGAGTATAGACAGGAACTTGCCTGAACTCCAAAACTCCCCTAATACTTTAAAATAATGACTCTAGCAGCAGTTTGGGACTACAGTGGATCCCCCTCACAATTTTAGGGCAGACAATCGAGCTCATGGACCAGACCACAGGCCAGAAGAGTAGAAACACCTCACTTTAGATCATATCATCTTGGAAGAAATGAAAGCTTAAAGATCTGTAGAAGTATCTATGCTGCAAAAAACTCCTGAAGCTTGGGACGAGGCACCCTTCACCCTTGAAGCAGAGCCCTACTGTAGAAGAATTAAAATTCAAGTAATAGTCTGGGAAAATAAGTAAAGAGAAAAAATTCTGACCATAAAATGTAACTGGTGATATGGAAGATCAAAACTCACCCTCAGAAGATGTTAATAAAATTAAAACTCCTATATCCAAAACCTCCAAGAAAAATACGAATTGGTGTCAGACCATGGAAGAACTCAGAAAGGATTTTGAAAATAGAGTTAGAGAAAAAATTGACAAGAGAAATGAGAATGATACAAGAAAATCATGAAAAAAGAGACAATAACTTGGTAAAAGAGACAGAAGAATTACTGAAGAAAATAACACCTTAAAAAACAGACTTGGTCAACAGTAAAAGAGGAACAAAAAGTCATTGAGGAGAATAATGTCTTAAAAAGCAGACTTGAGGGGTAGCTACGTAGCACAGTGGATAGAGTACTGGCCCTGGAGTCAGGAGTATCTGAGTTCAAATCCAGCCTCAGACACTTACCTAGCTGTGTGGCCTTGGGCAAATCACTTAACCTTGCAAAAACCTAAAAAAAAAGCATACTTTGTCAAATGGAAAAGTTGTTACAAAAACTTGAATAATTCCTTAAAAATTAGAACTGATCAAGTGGAAACAATTCTTTATGAGAATTCAATAATAAAACAAAACCAAAAGAATTAAAAAGTAGAAGACAATGTGAAATATCTCACTGAAAAAAAAAACTGAGCTAGAAAATAGTTCCAGCACAGTTAATTTAAAAATTATTGGACTACCTGAAAGTCATGATCAAAAAGAGCCTAGATATCATCTTTCAAGAAATTATCAAGTAAAACTGTCCTTATTCTAAAAACCAAAGGATAAAATAAAAATAGAAAGAAACTACTGATCATCTCCTAGAAAAGATTCCAAAAAAGAAAACTCTTAGGAATATAGCTAGGTCAAGGAGAAAATATTGAAAACAGGCAGAAAAAAAATCAATTAAAATATCATGGAACCATAGTCTGGATAGCTCAAGATTTAGCATCTTCAACATTAGGGAATCAAAATGCTTAGCATATGATATTGCAGTAGGCAAAAAACACTTGAATTGTAACCAAGAATCACCTATCCAGTAAAATTAAGCATATTCTTTCAGGAAAAAAGATGGACATTTAGTATAACAGGGAACTTGCAAACTTTCCTGATGAAAAGACCAGCTGCACATAGAAAAATTGATTTTCAAATGCAGGACTCAAGAGAAGTATAAAAAGGAAAGGAAATCCTAAGTAATTTAATAAAGTTGAACTGTTTACGTTCCTACATGGGAAGATGATACTGGTAACTCATAAGAATTTTCTAATTTTTTTTTAATTTATTTTTTCCAGTCATATGCAAAGATAGCTTTCTTTCACACACACACACACACACACACACACACACACACACACACACACACACACACAGAGAGAGAGAGAGAGAGAGAGAGAGAGAGAGAGAGAAGCAGATTTGAGTTGAATATTAAGGAATGATTTTTTTATATGAAATTAAACCATGAGAGAGTGAGGAGAGGAAGGACTGGGTAAATTATTTCACATAAAAAGCAAGACAAAGTTTTTATATTGAAAGGAAAGAGGTGGGAGCAAAGAGGAGTAAGTGAACTTTACTTCGATCAGAATTGGCTCCAGGAGAGAATAACGTGAATAGCAATCTATTTTATCCTACCGATAGCAATCTATTTTACCCTCCAAGAAAGTAGGAGGGAAAGGGAATAAAAAAAACAGGATGATAGAAAGGAAAGGTAGATTGGGGAAGGGGATAGACAGAAGCAGAACACTTTTGAGGAGGGACAGGATGAAAGAAGAAAGAAAAAAGAAAAAACTAGGGTATTGAAATAGTATAAAGGGAAATAATAGCAATAATAACTGAAAAAATCTTGAAGCATTCGCTAATAAAAGGCTCATTTTTCAAACATACAGAACTGCATTAAAATTATAAAAAAAATTCCATGACTGATAAATGAGCAAAAGATATGGACAGTTTTTGGATGAAGTAATCAAAGTTATTCAGGCCAAATGAAAAAAGTACTCACTATTGATTGCAGAAATGCAAATTAAAGCAATTTTGAGGTAAAAACCCCTCATGTCTATTAGATTGACTAGTAAGATAGAAAAGAAAAATGGCAGATTTTGGATGGGATGTGAGTTGTGAACTGATCCATTCTGTAGAGCATTTGGAACTATGCCCAAAGTCTATGAAACTATCAATCATATTCTTTGATCTAACAATGCCACTATTAGGTCTGTATCCCAAAAGAGATTAAAAAAAAAGAAAAGAATCTATATGTACAAAAAATATTGATAGTGGATCTTTTCCAGTGGTAAGGAGATAGAAATGGTTTAGGTACCTATCAATTGGGGAATGACTAAACAAATTGTCATATGTGATTGTGATGGAATATTATTATACTATGTGAAATTATTAGAAATATGCTCTCAGAAAAACACCTGAACTTATATGAACTGATGCAAAAAATTGTTGTATAGTACAATTCTAAAAAAAAATAACAGCAACATTGTAAGATGAACAGCTGTGAATGACTTAGCTTATTCTCAGCACTACAATGATCTAATACTGTTCTGAAGAACTTGTGACAAAAAATGTTATACGTTCCCAGAGAATGAACTGATAGTGTCTGAATACAAATTGAAGTATACTGTTTTGAAAGTTTCTTCTTGAGTTTTTTTAAATCATCCCCCCCCCATGGCATGACTGTTATGGAAATGTTTTTTCTTGAGTACACATGAATAAATTATATCAAATTACTAACCTTCCCAAAGAAGGGAGGGCAGTGGAGACAGGAAGGGAGAGAATTTGGAACTCAAAGTTTTAAAAATGAATTTTAAAAGTTGTTTTTACCTGTAACTGGAGGAAAATAAAATACTAAATAATTTTTTTAAAAACTGCTGCAGAAAGTTGGGTAATCTGTATAAACAGAATTACACAATGAAGCTTACAGTGAGGAATAGGATCATAAATTTAGAACTAAATGGGTTCTTGTAGATTGTATGAGCCAAGCCTGTCATTTTTCAGATGAAGGAATTGAATTCCAGTACTACTCAGTTTATTAGTGTTGGAACTGGTATTTGAACTCATGACTTCTGACTTCAAATCCATCATTCTTTCATTCCAGTTCTAACTTCAAATCAATCATTGCCACTTTTTCAAAATAAAATATTCCAGTAGTCTAACATATAGAATGTGCAACAACATTGGTGTTTTATGCTTTCTAACTTGATAAGATGGTTTTGATTCAAGATCACAGTTAATGATATTTGTTCAGAGACATGACCACTTATTTTCCTAAGTTTAATCACATTATAAGCAGAAACCATTCACTTAGAAATATCCTGGAAATTACATTGAAGTTTTTGAAAGCAGATATATTTAAGCGAGATTAGCAATGTTGGTATTTTCCTTAGTATTTTTAAACTTTTAATATTTTCTCTAACTTTTCTCTAGACTAAAATTTTGCTTTACTTAATATATAAATTTCTCTTTTTTATTTTGCCTATTTTTATTGGTAGTTATTTTCCAAATAAGTCATTTTATTTCAGTTGAGTTCAGTTCAAGGGTATTTATTTATTTATTTTGAACTCAGAATGCTCAAAACAGAATTCATTATTTTTCCTCCCCAAAACTATGCTTCCTCAAAATTTCCTTATTCCCACTGTAGGCACCACCATTCACCCCAACATGAGGTTCCTAACCTTGTCATTATCTTTGATATTCTCCTCTCTCTATTATCCAGTCTGCTGCCAGATCTCATCCTATCTTCCTCTACAACAAGCCTTTTGTCTGGCTGATTCTCTCTACTCAAGTAGCTATCATCTTAGTTCAGGCCTGCCTCACCCCACATCTTAATAACTAGAATGGCCTTCAAATAGTTTCCCTGCTTCATATCTCTCCCCCCCACCTAGTCTACTCTACATTTGCTTCCAAAGTGGTTTTCCTCAAACTTGAATCTGACCAAGTTACTTTCCTCCCTCAGTAAAATCCAGTGACTTCTCATTGTTTCATTATTGGTTTTTATATCCCTAGTGTCTTGTATAATATTCTTTTTTGGTTTATTGATAATAAATGTCTAATATACACATGAAACTATTCTAGGCCCTCAGTGAATAAAGAAATTCCCTAGAGGGAAAGAACTGACATTCTATTTAGTGATTTGAACATGTACATAGATAAATAAATTATCAAGTATATAAAAAGTGATTTCAAGAAGTAAATGAAGTAGTTATTTCAGAAAACTATGTTTTAACAAGAGGAAGACTATCACACTAAAGAATTATTTTAATAGAAACAATTATTTCATTTCAAGATCCATATCAGGTTCTCAGAGCATGCTTTGATATTTTGTTGTATTCATGATATCATTAGTTTTAGTGCCTTACCTATCTGTGTAGGTAGAAATTTCTCCATGTCTTCTCATTACTTGAGGTTTTTCCTAATGTCCTTCCATACACCCTCCAACTTAAACAAATATATTATTAAGAGTCTATTATATTCTAGACTTCAAAAATATGAAGTAAAATAGAAAACTGTCCCTGTCCTAAAGGAGCTTACATTCCACCGGGGGACCCAATTTGTGCATGTGTATATATACCACATGTATATATACACACATTAAATACATCCTTAAATGGATTAAGATCTTAGACACATATGATAGTGCTATAAAAAATAAATTCCTTATCACGTCTCTTTGCACACTCTGGATCATTCATTGAGAGAAAGAAAAAAAAATTCACAGCATGTGCTCAAGGTTTGCTTTGCCAGCCCTGGCAGGTAAATTTCCAAAACTCATCTCCTTCTCATCTCAATGTTCTGAAAATCCTAAGATTGTGGAGAGGATTTTTCTAATATTATGTCCCCATAACTGTTTCCTCGCTTGATTATCATGTGATAACACTTAGACAACTAGATTGAATATCTTTCAGAGGGGCATTTTACTAAGGTAAAAATGTAAGATAGGATAGAGCATGCTCCCAAAAGTCTGTGACATATCTTTCCCCCAGCATGTGGGAGAGATTGATTACTCAGGTTTTGGTCACTGGAAGTTCTTTTCTCCCCTTCACTGGATGCTCAGAAAACTTGTATTGGGCTTTCTACTGAATACTGCAGCTTTTTCTCCAGTGGATATTGTTTGACCTTGATTCAAAGGCAGAAACTGCTTTCACCTCATGTTTTGGCAACAATTAGCAACTCCAAACATTTGGACCTTTTGAAGTTCTCAAGGTTCTTTGGTGGTGGAAGAGGCAGCAGGAAAAGACAGAAATCTCCTCAACCAATATAAGCATTCTTTGTTGTGTCATTTTACTTTATGCAATGTACTTCACTCTTTCCAATTTGATCAGAAAATATTTTGCATATAGTTAAAATGCTGTTGATTCATTAGCCCTGTCACACTAAGTTCATATCTCTAGTTGATATATTTAATTCAAAAGATAGAGGGTTTTTTTTTTTATTGAGATAGTCATAGGAAACACTTCTCTTAAAAAAGATAATTTGAGTGAAGTTCCAGGGTGTTTGAATTGAACTGCCAAATTGATATTTGGTTTTCAACTGCCTTTCTAGTGTTATATCACATTTTTCTCCTTCTTGTTCTCTTCTTTACAATCAAAATAACCTACTGGCTATTCGCAATACATAATCCCCTATCTCTTATTTGTTTAACTTCATCATCCTCTTCCCCCAATATCTAGATTATTCTTCTTCCTCAGCTACACCATATAGAATTTCTCTTTTCTTCCAAATTAAAGTCCAGGTGCCATTTCTTATATCACACCTTTCCTGACCTTCCCTTCTCATGCAACTCAGTTATTTGTTGACACTGTCTCTGTCTGTCTCTCTGTCTGTTTCTCTGTCTGTCTCTATATGTCTCTCTCTCTCTCTCTCTCTCTCTCTCTCTCTCTGCTTCCTTTTCAATTCCTTCCTGAAAGAACTTTGTTTTACTTACTTTGAATTTACTTATCCCCTCAGGACAGGGACAGTTTTGATTTTGACCTTGTAACTCTAGTACATATAGCAATAATGAATTTTTTGCTGATTGAATTCTCCCAGATTCATAATATAGGAGTCAAATTCTAAGTTTTACCCTCACAGCATCTCTCCTGCCATCACCCTTGGTGGAGGCCCTTATCCCTTCCCTTCATCAGTCTCTCCCCTTTCCAGTCTATTCTACATTCATCTCTCAAAGTGATCTTTCTAAAATGCAGGTCTGAGTGTGCTTTCTCCACACCTCCATCCCCCAGCCTCATATGCTTCAGTGGTTCCCTAAGATTCAAAATACAATATCCTCTGTTTAGTGTCCGAAGCCCTTTTTAATCCATACCATATTTTCCCTCTCCAGTCTTCTTACACCTGCACCCCCCACCCCCTTAGTCCAATCTGCAACCCCTTGACTGCCTTCTGTTCCTTGAACAAGATAGTAGCTGTACTAGTCTGGGCCTTTTCAGTGCCTGCCCCCCATCCTGGAGTGCTCTTTCTTCCTCATCTCTATTTCATTATTTCTGGCCTCCTTCAAGCCCCAGTCAAAATCCTGTCTGCTCCAGGAAGCCTTAATTTTAGTGTTCTATAGATGTTTTCCTATCTATGCTATATTAGATATATGTATATGCACCTCTATATGAAGATAAACACACACATGTACCTTATTTTTGCATGTTTACAAGTTGAGAACTCCTGGGAAGCAAGCACTCCTTTAATCTTTTACAGAAAAGTGTTTGGCAGGTCGGAGGCACTTAATAAATGTTTGCTTGTTTTTGACTGATTGGTTGAAAGGCATTGATTCTATCCCATTTCTTAGAGATCTTAAGGCTTAGAAATAAAAAAAAATGTCTTGGGTGGTATCTTCCAATACTGGGTTTCTGCTTTTTGTCTGTTTGAATCCTAGTACTCTAAAACTAGTTAAAATGAATAGTTCAGAAGTCCTTGAAATATTTAGATATTTGTATTTTCCTCTGAACAGTTATTCCTATCCATTATTGCACAAGAATTCCCTAAGGTACGCAGGTTGCAGGAAACCAATTTGTTTATTGCACCTTCACTCATTAATCTCTCAGCTGGGTATAAATGAGTCCCACAAGTTGGAGCAAGCCTTGAATACAATTTGTATCCCCCTCTTAAACTGGAAAACCATAGCTTTAACCTGGGCATCATATATCTCATACAATTTGAGATTGAACAACAGAATTAACAATAAATTCCATAGGCCCCCTATTAAATTCTGATTGTATACATTATTTTTAAAAAGTCATACTTTTTAAATACTGATTAAAAGGTCATACTTTTTAAATACTGATTAAAAGGTAGGACTTATCTTTAAGATAAATACATTTTTATAAATAAAAGCCCCTTTGCCTTCTTCCTTTATCAGTTTGTATATTATTTTATTAGGTCTTTCTACTCAGTTTTTGTTTCCTTTAATCTTTTCCTCTAAACTCTAGAACTTCCTTACCCAAACCATTGTCATTTAATGTAGTGCTTAGCAAAGTGTTTAGGAAATAGTAGGCATTTAATAGGTGTTTACTTATTATTTGGCTTCCACAATGTAGCTTTCTTCCCTGAGGGAGGCTGCTTTGCCCCAGGTACTCTATGGGTTATTATAATTCGTGAACCAACCATGTTGCTCCTATCAGTATAATTGACACAGTTAATTTGCTTAAATAAAAGGTCAATTGAATTGCACTTGTAAAAACAGTAGCTAAAAATATTTTCTCCACCGCTTCTGGAGTAATACTGTTCCTACAAATACACATAGGGCTCATGATAGAAGTGGATGCTAAAGGACACTGGTATTATAATCACTAGTCAAATATATTGTTACTGCATTAGTTTAAGGTTATATTGGATTACATCTAAAGTTTCCTCCTTGCTCTAATATTCTGAGAATCTTAGAATTCTGAGTTTTTCTTCCCTCCTTCTCTTTTCTAATCTTTTGAGTTGATAAATTTTCCCATATAATGGAAATGATAGTCTTGTATTTTGTGGAAAATATATTCACTCAGTTCCCCCAAATAGAACTACCTAGCATATTTTCCCAAATAAATGACTAGTTATTGAAAGGGCAGTAGTTCAAAAAAAGTCCTTCTGTGTTTTAATTATCAAGTTGGGTATACTTTAAGCTACAAGAGGAGATATTTTCTATTCAATTTGGCAATAGATAATTTTGCCTTATCCCACCTTTTCTGTCTTTTTACA
Organism: Macrotis lagotis; assembly: GCF_037893015.1. Classification (NCBI taxonomy): domain Eukaryota; kingdom Metazoa; phylum Chordata; class Mammalia; order Peramelemorphia; family Peramelidae; genus Macrotis; species Macrotis lagotis. Next base: position 776,669,265 of record NC_133658.1, read on the forward strand.
TATTATTCTGCTCTCTACATTCTACTCTTTTCTCTAACTGATCTTCTTGTTGCAACTGTTATACATGATATACCATCTTATGCCTCTGTGCCTTTGCATAAACTATCTTCCAATGCATGTAATATTCCCCTTTCTCTTCTCTGTGATTTTGGACTCTTTGATCTCATTAAAGAGTCATTTGAAGTGCCACTTTTTGCATAAAAACTTTCCTTCCCATCTGCTCCTCCAGGTGCTAGTGTTTTTTTCTTCCTTAGTATAACCATTAAGGTTACCTAACATCTATTTTAAATGTTTTTTAATATACCTATGTATGTGCAACAGTTGAAGATCATGTGCATTCATGTCTTCCTAGTAGAGAAATATATTTAATGATGTTATAATTCATACTCATGATTTCTAGACAAAAAATAATTGACAAGGATTTCATTTATATCCTATTCTCAAAGATACAGATATACATATGTGTGTGTATCTGTATATTCATCATCTTTTTATTTCTGTAATATGCATTTTAGGAATGAAAGAGTTGTCTCCACCGCCTCTAAATCTGAAACGTCTGTACAAAGAGACCCTAGAAATTGAACCTATTTTGATCATTATTTCTCCTGGAGCTGATCCTTCCCAAGAACTACAGGAACTTGCTAATACGGAACGTAGTGGAGACTGTTATCATCAGGTTAGGCCTAGATGGGTTTTATTAATTCTTCTATTATTACTATTATTGTTATTATTACCTCATTTACTACTATTAGAATACTTTATTCTTTTATGAGAAAACTACTGTTTAGCTTTAAAATAAATTCTTTTTTAACTTACATAGTTTTTTGCAAAAGAGTTCAGCTTTTTATCCAAGATTTAAACCAGAATATTGAGACAATTATTTGGGAAAAAAAGAAGGAAGACTCAGTCCATTAAAGTGTGAAGTATCTTGATAATTGAAATTCAGAAGAGTTTATTTTGATTATAAAGTAATAATTACATCAGTTTCCTATTTCATTTTACAAACTTTAAGAGAAACCTAGATATAGATGAACTACTCCTCAGAACACCTGATTACTAGTTCTGGATAGACCACTCTACCTTTAAATTTGGGGATATCCTTTAACTTATGTGAGCCTAAATTTGCCACTTTGCTCTCTGTGGTCAAACAGAACAAGTTAAAACCATTTTCCTCAGGACAGCTTCTCACAAGCTTCATCACTGCCATTATATCCCTTTCTTCCTAGTTCCTTCAATGGATCTTCATATGACATGGACTTGGGACTTTCTCCATCCTTTTCAGCCTCCTTTGAACAATCTTTGGCTAATCTGTGTCATTCTTAAATGTTAGGTCAGGTTAAGTCAAAATGCGTTTCTTAAGTGCTTACCATGTTCTATTGTTGAGCATTTTTCAATTGTATCTGACTCTTCATAACTTTATTTAGGGTTTTCTTGGCTATGATATTGGAGGGGTTTGTCCTTTCCTTCTCTCCAGTTCATTTTACAGATGAGGAAACTGAGACAAATAGGGTTAGATGACTTGCCCAGGGTTTGGTTTTTTTTGGATTTTTTTTGTTTGTTTTTTGCAAGGCAATGGAGTTAAGTGGCTTGCCCAAGGCCACACATCTAGGTAATTATTAATTGTCTGAGGCCAGATTTGAACTCAGGTGCTCCTGACTCCAGGGCCAGTGCTATATCCACTCCACTACCTAGCCGCCCCTCAGGATCATATAGTTAGTAAATATCTCAAGCTTCCTGACTTTGGGCCCAGCATTCTATCCTTTATTACCTCATTGCCCCCAACATATTTTAAGTATGCCTAAGCACTGGTGAAAGGCAAAACAATCCCTTCCCACTTCCCTCAAGGAGTTCATAATGTAATGGGAAAGATAACATGAAGACCATTAAATATATTTATATATATATGTATGTATGCATAAATAAATTTGACTATCAACATATCTGTATAGACAAAAGCATACATATCCATATAGCTATACATAGTTATAATGCATGCAAACTCAATTTAAGTGTGTATGTGTGTGTGTGTGTGTGTGTGTGTGAGAGAGAGAGAGAGAGAGAGAGAGAGAGAGAGAGAGAGAGAGAGAGAGATTGAGGACTACTGGGAAAGGTATACATAAGATGAGTTTTGAATTTAAAATTGAAGGGGGCCAGGGAAACCAGGAGGCAGAAGTGAGATGGGAAAGTTTTCCAGCCACAGAAGACAGACTTTGAATATGCTTGGAATCAGGCAGTGGAGCATCAGAATTGAGGAAAAAAAGAAGGAAGCCATTGTGACTAGATCACAAATATTATTTCATTTTAGCCTTCCAAAAACCTTAGGAAGTAAGTGTTGCTTTTATCTCCATCTTAGATGTAAGGAATTTGATGTAGTCCTCACTTCCTTATCATTTTTAGAAATTTCCTCTGAAAACAGTCTTTTTGGTATTTCAGGTGAATTTTGTTATAAATTTTTTCTACCTTTTTAAAATACTTTGGTAGTTTGCTTGATAATACGTTAAGTGATTAATTTAGAGTTTCATGTTAATTTTTATTGTATTTGCATGTTCCCACCATTAATAATTAAGATACTTAGATGTCTGTTTTTTGTAAAATATGTTTTGTAGTTGTGTTCTTTTGATGTCTCTTGATAGATGACCTCCTCATATTTTATATATTCTGTGATTATTTTGAATAGAAGAGTGCTTTTAATGCAAGATATTGCTAATTACTACAGAGGTGTCAAGATAAATGAGACTTTGGGCGGCTAGGTGGTGCTGTGGATAAAGCACTGGCCCTGGAGTCAGGAGTACCTGGGTTCAAATCCGGTCTCAGACACCTGATAATTACCTAGCTGCATGGCCTTGGGCAAGCCACTTAACTCCATTTGCCTTGCAAAAACCTTAAAAAAAAGAGAGAGAAATGAGGCTTAGTGATGATACAGCTAATGATAATTAATCTTTGGGAGATCATTTTGAGGAAAATCTGGATAATGGGTTCATGGTGAGGCAATGGAAGAAGAGGAATGAATGCTAATACAATTAGTAATTCTGACCACAAAAGGAAAGAAAAAAGAGGGAATAGTCATTCTTCATTGTTAATTAGAAATGGCATTTTAATATTAACTGATAGGTTTATGAATTCATGTAAATTATAAAAAACTAAAATATCATAAAATCTCTAAATCTTAATTCAGTATAAAATACTAAAATTTATTTTCTTTCATGTAACACTGAACATATTCCATAGTGTAACTATATCTGTTTTCCTGTTTTTCTTATAGGTTGCCATGGGCCAAGGTCAAGCTGATTTAGCAATACAGATGCTGAGAGAATGTGCTCAAAGTGGAGACTGGCTGTGCTTGAAGAATTTGCATCTTGTGGTTTCATGGCTTCCTGTTCTAGAAAAGGTAGGTTTAGATATAGTAAGTATGCTGTGTAATATATTCTGAGGATGAACCCCCTGGGATATAACCGCATTTTATGTGAAGATATACCACAAAGTACTTGTGCATAGTCCAGAAATAAAAATATAATGAAATCACTTTAAATTTATGTAAAATGTTGTCAAGTTTACTAAATGCTAATTGAAAAAGTGAATTTTTTTCCTGGAAAGATAGCCTTTTAACTATTGAATTTTAATTATTATCCAGTACATTTATCTTAAGGGAAGGGTTTTTTTTTTTTTTTTTTTTAGTTTGTTGCAAACAGTTTAGGAAGAAAGAGGCAAGCTTAGACTGCTTTGAAGGAAAGGAAGAAGAATTATATAGATAAAGACACCAACGTGGAGAAAACCATAGCATTAGAAAGAGCTTATTTCTGGTGTTTTACACTTTCTTAGCAGAGACAGACTATGTAGTATTCGCTTCTTATTCAGCTTCAGTCATATAGAAAGAGTTCAGGAAAGAAGTCACAGTCACTGATACTACTTCTTGATCTTAGAGGATTGTTGTAATGAACACATTTTACAAATGACTTATAAATTGGAAATTCTATATAAATATGGATGAGATGTCTATGAATGGATCGATGGCTCTATCAAAGAGGCTAGAAGAACTTGTCCTAATTTTCTCTAACATCTTGAGTAGTAAGAGCCTGTATAATCATGGTGGAGAAATAGCTTTGAACAGTCAATACAATCTGACTTGAAATCAATCTGATCTTTGATTCAATTTCTTTAAGAATAGGTAAAAAAAGATTGTTCTAGGACAAAATAATACAGGTAATTTTGAAAAGAAAATTAAAAAATTCAAATGGTGTTTATTTTTTAAATCTGTTAATATTACATTTAAAGATCACTGAGAAAAGTGTTGTACTCTACCATAGACATTGTTTTCTTTAAAAATCTGCTTATATATCATCATTAATCCTTAGTTTTATACTATAGGTTATATTCAATGTAGTGTAATATGTAATGATCATCATAGCTTGCATTTATATTGAACTTTTAATTTTTGCAAAATGCTTTACACATATTACCTCATCTGCACCTTATAACAACCCTTTTAGACAGTATGTAATAATCACTAACACTTCACAGATATAAAAACAAAGCCTGAGAGAGTCTGGTGTCTTAAGGTAGGATTTGAAATTAGAACTTTCTGAATCTTAAGTCCAGCACTCTATTCAATATATCACCCAATTGCATGTCTATATGTACCATTTGTGTAACACAATATAATACAATACACTTTTATTAAGTCTGTACTATGTACCAGACACTGTGTTAAACTCTGAGGATACAAATATGAAAAAGAAAAACATCTGCTCTCAAGGAGCTTGCAATCTAATGGAAGATGATTATACATAAAAGGAAGCTAGAAAGTTGGGAAGAAGAGAATTGGGGGGGGGGGGAGTGTCCCTGACAATGGGGCACCTTGTTCTGTAGAAATGAAACCAAGCAGAGGTGCTGCTGGAAAGTGCAGAGACAGCAGGAAAGTCTAAGTCCCAGCCTTCTGTAGAGGAAAGCTTTGGTAGAGTTGGAGGAGAGAAAGCTGAGGCAGATGGGAAGGTACTGAGTATCCAGAGCTGGGTTAGTTGCATGAGGAGTAAGATTTCAAGTAATCACTACTGCATTGTTGTTAGAGCTGTGAACTCATCCAATCTTTCTGGAGAGCAATTTGGAATTATGCCCAAAGGACAATAAATCTGTGCATACCCTTGGATCCAACAATACCACTACTGGGTCTATACCCTGAAGAGATCATGATAAAAGTTTAAAAACCCCGCATGCACAAAAATATTCATAGCAGCTCTGTTTGTGGTGGCAAAGAATTGGAAATTGAGGGAATACCCATCAATTGGGGAATGGCTAAACACATTGTAGTATATGTATGTGACGGAACACTATTGTTCTCCAAGGAGATTCATGAGGGACAGGACTTCAGAAAAGTCTGGAAAGACATATATGAACTCATACACACTAGCAACACTATGATTGATTTGTTCATTTCAGCAGTACTATAATCAAAGACAATTTTGAAACACTTGTGATAGAAAATATCTTCCACACCCAGAGAAGGAGTTACGGAATCTGATTGCAGATCAAAGCTTGTTATCTTCAATTTTTAAAAGTTGTCTTTATGTATTATGTTGCATTTTTTTCTGTTTTTTTCTTCCATTTGGAATTTATTCTTCTTGAACAACATGATTAATATATTTAGCATAATTACACATGTAGAGCCTATATTAGATTATTTTCTGTCAGGGGGAGGGGGAAGGGAGAAAAATGTAAAACAAAAAACTTGCAAAAAAATAATTGGTGAAAACTATCATTGGCTACACGTTGTCATTTTCATGTTACATTTAGCACTAACCATAACATGTTTGTCATCCTATCCATTCTCAACCCTTCTCTTTCCATTTCACACTTTTTATAAGTGAAACACAATATTTAAATTGCATCATACTTGTAAGCCATATTTGTAAGTCATCTTTAAGTTATACTTTATCTTATTGAAATTCTTTCATAAATATTTAATAGGAAACATTGATAAGCGTAGACATTTAAAATTATAATAATACAAAATTGGTCTACTTATAATACTTGTTTAAATAAATATTTTTTATTTTCTTTTGTCCAGGAACTGAATTGCCTCCAACCCAAAGACAGTTTTCGTCTTTGGCTCACGGCTGAAGTTCATCCAAACTTTACTCCTATTTTACTTCAGTCTAGTCTGAAGATAACATATGAGGTAAATGCATTATATATCTATACAATCACTGATATATTAATTGTGGTTACACATAATATTGTAGTAAGTGACATGATAGAGAATTAATGTGTATTGCATTTAAATGCTTTATATGAAAATGAAAAAAATTAGAGGTTAAAGGCCTGAATTTAAATCATACTTTTGCCACCAACTACTTTGCTTTTGGTTTCTTTATAAAATGATAAGATTAGACAAAAAGACTTCTGAAGTTCAAATCAAAGTCTCTGACACTAATAAAAATTGTATTGAAAAATATTTTATTCATCTCTTTTCAACTTTTATAATATACTGTAATTTATATTAAGAGTCAGTATGGGAACAGCTGGTGAATTAAGTGAATTGAGCACTGGCCCTGGAGTCAGGAGGACCTGAGTTCCAATGTGACCTCAGACACTTAATAATTGCCTACATGTGTGACCTTGGGCAAATCACTCTTAACCCCATTGCCTTAAATAAATAAAAAATTTTTAAAAAGTCAATTTGATATGGTGGAAAGATCAAGAAGACCTAGTTCAGTTCCTGTACTTACTATTTATTAGCTATATCATGTAATCTGAATATCTTTTAAGATGGAGATTAAAATAACCTGCCCTGTCTGCCTCTCAAGGTCATTGAGCAGACTGGATAAAATGATTTATGGTTATGAGCTTTACAAACTATGAAGCATAAGACAAATGTTATCCATTTTATTTGTCAAAGTAATTTAGTAACAGCAATGGTGATGGTGGTATTTACAACATGTTTCATATTTTGAAAGGATTTCAGTAATCATCTAGTCTCAGTCATATTGGCCTTGATTATATCTTAAATTTATTTGTACTAAATTTATTTGTACTTTTTGCATTTATAAACTTTTCTTGTCATTAATATTAATTTTTAAAATCAGCTAAAATTATAAGTTTTTGAAAATAAAGAATACTAGTTTAAAATGTTTTACTGATTTCTCTCTCATGATCCTTAATAGGAAAGAAAATATTCCCTAACATTTTAGAAATAGAATTTTAAATCTGAATGGGATTTTATATATTTTAGCTCCTTCAAATCCTTTTTTTACATATTAGCAAAATGAGTCCAAAAGAGAGGTAATAGAAACTTTATTATTTGATCTCAGAATAGATGTTGCACTGTACAGATGATAGTGATATCAGAGAAGATGTCAAAATTATATGGAGGATGGGATCAGATCAATGTTTCCCAAATGGTAATCTCCAAAAGCTCATTCAGAATGTCTGAAATTTTTTTTTGATTTTTGTAAGGTTAAGCAACTAGTTCCAAAGTTTGGAATAGAATCTATATTCTAATTCAGAATTTTTAACTTCATTTATTTTCTAATATTTTAAGACAGTGGTGTTACACTTAATTTGAAGTAGGTGGTCACTAATCCTTATATATCCTACAGGTCATTTATTGACTTAGTTTCAAATTGTACTATTCATATTTTATTGGATTTTTATTAACTTTATTAAGTATTTTCCAATCCATCTTAAGCTGGTTTAGCTGCACCTGGGAGTGTTGTGGGCCATGTGGGTAGTATGTTTGGTACCTCTGCTCCAGAACAAAGTCAGGTGACTAGGGATCATTTTTATTCTCATTAGTCTACCAGGAAATGGTTATGAACCTATAGGTTTATTTTCAAAATGATTATATGTAATTCCATACTTTATAAAGAGATTCTCAAAATTCTGATCTAGAAAATGAATTCCAGTTTCTCCAGATGAAGATTTGAGGACTCTTTGGAGTAGTTCAAAATTTAGAACTCGTTTGATTTGATTTTTCTTAAGTATTTCTAGGGGTAATTGGCTGTAATTCATCTCTTTAAAAAGATTGCATTAGCTATTAGGTTTTTTTACAGGTATCATAACATCTTTGTGTTATCTCATTTTAGAGAATATGTATCTCATTTTGGAAATTTAACTCTTTGGAAATGTAACTCATTTCAGTGAGAAGCTTCATTTATCTACTGAGAATAATGTTACTATGTTTAGGTATTTCTTACATGCATATAATATATTGAATAAATAATTTTTAAAAACTAAACTGTAAAATCCACATAATATATTTTTTGTTTATTCCTGTTTTTACATTTGTTGGGAAAAATCTCTTTTGAATGTGTTTAAATTAAGATAAACATTTATCTCATGAACTATAACTATGTTATTTTTGAAATGTTCATTATTTTTTCTTCAGGCACCACCAGGTTTAAAGAAAAATTTAATGCGAACATATGAATCTTGGACTCCAGAGCAAATTAGCAAAAAAGGCATTGTGGAACGGGGGCATGCCCTCTTCAGCCTGGCCTGGTTCCATGCTGCATGCCAAGAAAGAAGAAATTATATTCCTCAAGTAAGAAATGTCATTTCTTATGAAAACATTAATTTGAGCATATTGTTTCCTTAAAGCCAGAAGTCCTTCTTAACCTCGGGTCTGTAATTTTTTTTCTTTTAATAATTAGATAATTGCATTTCAGTATTAATTTGTTTCTTTCATAATCCTTTGTGGATTTTTAAAATGTATTTAAAAACATTAAAAGCATAGGCTTCATCTGACTTCCATAACACAAAAATGGTTAAGAACCCCTTATTTTTGTTGTTGTTGTAGGAAAAAAATTTTGATTTACATGACAGCACATTTATTAAGTCAGGCACTATGCTAGTGATTTAAAGTCAAAATAAGCAGAACCTCTTCTCAAATAGATGATATTTTATTGGATTACATATCAGCAAAATTATCTTGGGATTCAACCAGGGTGGGCTTCCCTGATTCTGGCTTGGAAAACCACTTTATGACAATATTCCTAATCTGATTTCCTTTGTTTGGGATACATTATAATGGAAGTTAAAATATTCAATATTTATTAAGTGCCACCTGCATTATTTGATTCTGAGGAAGCTAAAGAGTGAAGATTAGAAACTCTGTTTACTATAATAGAGCTTAGATGATGAGGCTCATATCCAAATATATTGTAGTACCCAAGAATATATTGTAAGTCTATCAGAGAGGTATAAATCAAATACTCTCTGTGTTCTGGGAAGGTGTGGTTATCTTTAAAAGAGGACCAGTTTTTTGGAAGAAATGACTCTTGGGCTTTAAATGAATTGGACTTTAAAAAGCAGGGATAACAATTCAACAGGTTAAAAAGTAAAGGGAAACATTTGAGGTGCAAGATTAAAAGGCATGGTGATGGGACTATAGAACAGATAAAGAGTAACACCATTAACCTTGCTATCCTAGAGTGAAGGGAGGGAAGAGTAGGAGGGAGAATACTTTGCAAAAATGAATGTTGAAGATTCATTGTTGGGGCGACTAGGTTGCACAGTGGATAAAGCAGTGGATAAAGCACCGGCCCTGGAGTCAGGAGTACCTGGGTTCAAATCCGGTCTCAGACACTTAATAATTACCTAGCTTTGTGGTCTTGGGCAAGCCACCTAACCCCATTTGCCTTGCAAAAAACTTAAAAAAAATTCATTGTTGGAAAAATAATAAAATCACTAAAAAATAAACTTTACTTTGTAAAAAAGAATAATAAAATCTTGATTATAAAAATAATTTGAGAGAAGTTGTATGGCAATAGAAGAGATATGTTTGTGTATGATTGTGGAGGGCCATATGATTGTGGAGGGTCTTGAATGTGAGAAAAAAAGGATGGAACTGATGTTAGATGGGTGCACTCTATTTTGTGAAGGTGGCCAGGTCATCTGCTTATAGATAGGAGAGATTGGGGGCTGGAGGAGGCCTCAAGCAATATTTGAATATTTGGAACAGTGCCAAGGGGAAATGAGCAAAGAAGTTAATTGTAGAATAAAATGACCCTTGCATAATTGTGAAAACACAGCAAAAATTAGGCAGTGGACTCAATTCATATCTTGTTCCTTTAATCTTTTTCTAGTGACTGTAAGTAGCCAAGGAATGAGAATGAAAAAATTAGATGGTATGTTGAGTTAGGAAGGAAGGAAATGAGCATTCAGTAGAATGACCAGACCAGATCCTGTGTTAAATAACTCAGCAAACATCTAATTTAAACCTCACAATAACTCTTGTGAGGTAAGTGCTATTATTAACTCCATTTTACAACTGAGGAAACTGAAGCCAACAGAGGTTAAATGACTTGCCCAAGGTCACACTGCTACTAATAATCTAAAGCCATATTTGAATTCACATCTTCCTGACTCTGAGACTCGATATTTCTATCCACCACACCATCTAGTAAAGTGGGAGTGGTGGACGATTGTAGGTGAGACCCTGAGCCCAGGACTATAGAGCAATTGAGAGCCTATGTATGTCAGCAGATAAAGTAACTGCAAAGAGGAAGAAAATAATAAGTGGATCACAATGATTTTGAAAGAAGGGAATGTGCCAACACCACATCTGGAGACCACTTCTTACTGGAGAATGCTCTTTTCTCCATTCTCGCCATTTTACTTGAACTTGAAGAGGGAATAAATATAAACCTTATTTCTCATTGCTGTTTATATTCCATTGTTGATTTCTAAACAACCACCTGTCATCAATTTTTCATATGCATTCTTGTCTATCATCTTTTTATAATTTAATTTTCATCTGAACTCTGATTCAAACTGACAGGTCTAACTGAATATTATAGGAAAGTTTTATTATATACCATTTTCATTGTGTTTAATAAATTGTGAGTTGTGTAGGTCTAGAATAGAAACTTAAGCAATTTATAATGATATTTTTTTAGAGTAAATTTTTGAGTTTCAAACAGATGTTAAAGCATTTGCAATACTGTCTATTAAAAATTCACTTTTTGAGAGGGTTGTTTTTATTTATTATTATTAAAATGCATTATTAATGATGAATAAATTAAAAAATTCAAATTGTTTAAATCCAAGTTTACCTTGTTTTTGATTCTGAATTCTCTATCTCTCTTATACCTTCCCCCTAACTCTGTTGAGAATGGAAGGAAAAAAAAAGCTAGCCTGATATTTTTTCTCTTAGGTGCCACCATTTTTATCTCTTCTATACATATTTGGAACAGTGAAGGTTTGAGTCCAAGTATAGAAGCTTAATATTCCTTAATGGTAAAAAATACTTTGTTAAAATAAAAACTTCAACTAACCTTTTAACCTATTTTTCTTTGGTTTATTCTCCTCTTTCCCCTTTCATCAAGAGATGCCAATGGGGTTATTTGTTTAATTAGATGCCTTGACAATCTTTTTTTTTTAAGATTTTTCAAGGCAATGGGGTTAAGTGGCTTGCCCAAGGCTACATGGATAGGTAATTATTAAGTGTCTGAGGCCGGATTTGAACTCAGGTACTCCTGACTCCAAGACCAGTGCTCTATCCACTGCACCACCTAGCCGCCCCTGACAATCTTTGTTTAAACTAGATTTTTCTTCAACTAATCACATATTTGTTTAAAAACAATATGATGATGGTGAAAATGAAATAATAATTGTTAGTATTTTTATAGTTCTTTAAAGTTTGCAAGATAGTTTATATATGGTATCTCATTTGATTTTCACAACAGTTACGTGAAATAAATGCTATTATTATTATTATCATTTTTTGGATGAGGAAACTGAGGCTGAGAGAGTAAGTGACTTGTCCATGATCACCTAACTTTTAAGTGTTATTGGCAGGATTTTAATTCCTTCCTAACTATAGTCAACAATACCACTTTTAGAAATTATGCTCAGCTACCTTTTTTTTCCTTCCAAATTAATCATGATAAAAAAAATCAAAAAGGAACAAACTGAAAAAAAAGTTAAAAGAAGTGAAAATATTATACTTCGATCTGCATTTAGAAACTATAGTTCTTTCTCTGAATGTAGATGGAATTTTTCTATTACAAGTCCTTTAGAATTGTCTGTGATCATTGTATTACTGAGAAGAGCTAAGCCTTATCATAGTTGATCATCATGCATTGTTACTGTTACTGTGTACAATGTTTTTCTGGTTCTATTCATTTCATTATGCATCAGTTTATATAATTCTTTAGAAATCTACCTATTTCTTATAAATCAAATAGTATTCAATTACATTCATATACCACATTTTTGAGCCATTCCCCAATTAATGGATAGCTCCTCAATTTCTAATTCTTTGCACACCAAAGTGTTACTCTAAAAAATTTTAGTATATATGAGTTGAGTACAAACTTATTAGTGGTATTGCTGGATCAAAAGGTATGCACCATGTATGCTCTTTGGACATAATTCTAAATTGCTCTCCAGAATGATGTCCCAGTTTTCACATATCCCCTCTAACATCATTTTCCTTACTGTCATATTAGTCAGTCTTATAGGTGTGCGGTAGTACTTCAGAGTTGTTTTAATTTGCATTTCTCTAATAGTGATTTAGAGTATTTTTTCATATGACTACAGATATTAATTTCTTCATCTGAAATCTGCCTATTGATAATCTTTGACCATTTATTAATGAGGAATGACTTGGATTCTTATGAATTTTACTTAGTATTCTTATATTTGAGAAATAAAACGCTGACTGTAGAAATTATTTCCCAGTTTTCTGCTTTCCTTCTAATCTTGGTTACATCGGTTTTATTTGTGAAAACTTAATTTGTGTAAAAATATTAATTTGTGCAAAATTTAATAAAAATTATGCATTTTTCATTTCATAATGTTCTCTACCTCTTGTTTGGTTATAAATTCTTCTGCTTTCCTATAGATCTGACAGGTAAACTATTGCTTTTTGGCCTACTTGGCTTTTGGTATCACCTTTTAAATGTCTAAATCATGTTCCATTTTGACCTTATCTTGGTATAAGGTGGGAGATGATGATTTCTACCTAATTTCTGCCAGACTATTTCCCAGTGGTTTTTGTCAAATAATTTTCTGTGAGTTCTTCTCGTGGAAGCTGGAGTCTTTGGGTTTATCGGACATTGATAACTACAGTTTTTTGCTAGTATGTCTTGTGTACCTAACCTGTTCTACTGATCTACTTTTTGTTTCTTATACAGGACAAAATAATTTGATGATTGCCACTTTATAATATAGTTTCAGATTTTATATGGCTAAGACATCTTATTTTCCTTTACATTTTTTCCATAATCCCCTTGCTATTCTTGAACTTTTGTTCTTCCAGATAAATTTTGTTATTATTTTTCTAGCTCTATAAAAATTTGTTTTGTATTTTGATTAGCATGGTACTGAAAAAGTAGGTTAATTTAGATAGCAGTCATTTTTATTATATTAGCTCCATGAACACCTGCTCAATTTTCAGTTCTTTAGATCTGACTTTGTTTGCATGGAAAAACTATTTTGTAATTATATTCATATGATTTCCTGGGTTTTTCTTGGCAAATAGATTTCCAAATATTTTATATTGCATACAGTTCTTTTAAATGGAATTTTTCTTCCTATCTCTTGCTGCTGTGCTTTGAATATATATAAATATTGATTTTATTTCTGCTAAAGTTGTTGTTTCAAGTAGTTTTTATTAGTGAATATCATCTATAAAGAATGAGTTTTATTTCCTCATTGTCTGTCCCAATTCCTTTAATTTCTATTTCTTTTCTTATTGCTAAAGCTAACATTTGTAATACAATATTGAATAATAGTAGTGAAGCAGGAAAATTTTTTCACCCTTGATTTTATTGGGAAAGCTTCTCACTTATCTTCATTACATATAAAGCTTGCTTATGGTTTTAAATAGATACTGCTTATCATTTTAAAGAAAATCCATTTATTTCTATTCTCTCTAGTGTTCTTAATAAGAATGGTTGCTGTATTTTGTTAGAAGTTTTTGCAGCATCTATTGAGATAATCATATTCTGTTAGTTTTTATTGATTATGATTTATTATGATGATTATGTTGATTGTTTTCCTAGTAATGAACTGACCCTGCATTCCTGGTATATATTCCACCAGATCATAATATATTATTCTGTTGGTAAATTACTGTAATCTCTTTGCTAATATTTTATTTAGAATATTTTTATCAATATTCATTAGAGAAATTGGGCTAGAATTTTCTTTGTCTGACTCTCTCTGGTGTAGGTATCAGTACCATATTTGGTGTCAGAAAAAGGAATTAGGCAGAACTCCGCCTATTTTTCCAAATAATTTATATATTATTGGAATTAATTCTTCTTTAAATGTTTGGTAGAGTTCAAATGTAAATCCTGGATTTTTTTTCTTAGAGAGTTCACTATTGGCTTATTCAATTTTTTTTCTAAAATGGTGTTATTTAATTTTTTTTCTCCTCTGTAAATCAGGGCAATTTAGATTTTGTAATTCTTCATTCATTCATCCACTTCACATGTCAAGTAGACTCCCAAATATTTTATACTGCATACAGAGGTGCAACAAATTTCCCTGTTATCACTACGATTATTCAATATTGTATTAGAAATGTTAATTTTAGCAATGAGAGAAGAAAAATAAATTAAAGGAATTAAAATAGACAATGAGGAAACAAAATTATTAACAGATGATATGATGGTATACTTAAAGAATCCTAAGGAATTCACTAAAAATACTTGAATAATTATTCATCCATATTGCTTGATTGTCAGATTTATTGGCATATAGTTAGGGCAAAATAACTGAATTATTGTTTTACTTTCCTCTTCATTTTTGGTATTGACTTTTTAGTTTTTGTTTTTGATTAAACTGGTATTTTATTATCCAATTTCATGCTATGGGTATTTTTTCATCCATTTGCAAATTTTTAATTTAGACATTTTTCTGTCATATCTCTCCCTGCCTTCCCAGCCTTGATGATGAACAGTCTGATAAAAGTTATATATATGTACATTTAAGTTCAACATTTAATAATTTTTTTTTACAGTAGGAATTAGGATAAAGGAAAAAAGAAAACCATGAAATAGGAAGGAAAAACATGAGAGAAGTTATAGAAAAGTGAACATAATATATATTCAGATACTGTGGTTTTTGTTTTTATTTGTTTTTTTTTTTTAACTCTTGATGTGGATGGCATTGTCTATAACAGGTCTCCCAGCATTGTCTTAGATCACTGAACTGATGAGAGGAACTGGATCCATCACAGGTGATCAACTTATAATGTTATTGTTAATGTGTTCAATGTTCACTTGGTTCTGCTCCCTTTGCTCAGCAAGTCTTTTCATGCTTCTCTAAAGTCCGACCATTTATGGTTTCTTATACAACAATAGTAATTCATAACATTCGTATATCATAACTTGTTTAATCATTCCCCAGTTGATTCACATCCCCTCAATTTCTAATTCTTTGCCACTACAAAGAGCTGCTGCAAATAGTTTTGAACGTGTGGAAATTTTATGCCATTTTTTTATGATTTCTTTTGGATATAGGTCTAGTCTTGGTATTGCTGAGTAAAAGGATATGATCAGTTTTATTGCTTTTTGAGTATTGTTCCAGATTGCTCTTGAGAATGGCTGGCTCAGTTCACAAATCCACTACTAGTGCATTATGTCCCAATCTTCCCAAATCCTCTCCAGTATTAATCATTTTCCTTTTTTGTCACCTTATCCAATCTGATAGGTATGAAATGGTGCCTTATACTTGTTTTAATTTGTATTTTTCTAATAATGATTTGAAGCATTTTTTATATGACTAGACATAACTTTAACTCTTCATTTAAAAGCTGTCTGTTCATATCCTTTGAACATTTATCTATTGGGGAATGACTTGTAATGTAAATTTGATGAAATTATATATTTTTGAAATGAGATTTTTATCAGAACCACTTGCTTCCCAGCTTTCTGTTTTCTTTCTAATTTTGGGTGCATTAGTTTTATTGGTGCAGAATTTTTTTATTTAATATAGTCAAACCATCCATTTTACAATTTTTATTGTTCTCTATTTTTGGTCATAAATTTCTCCCAGTTCCAAAGGTCTGATAAAGTATTTCCTGATATCATAATTAATCTATGATATCACCTTTTTTTGTCTAAATCCTGTACCCATTTTGACCCTGTTTTGGTCTTTGATTAGTTTTTGCCAAACTATTTTCCAGTTTTCCAGCAGCTTTTGTGGAGTAGTAAGTTCTTATTCCAGAAGCTAATATCTTCGGATATATCATAAAGTAGATTATTTATAGGCATTTATTACTGTTTCTTTTGTACCTATTCTAATCCATTGATCTATTACTCTATTTCTTAACTAGTACCAGGCAGTTTTGATGACTGCCACTTTATAGTATGGCTTTTAGATCTGATAGAGTTAGGCTACCTTCCTCTGCATTTTTTTCATCAATTTCCTTGATATTCTTGATCTTGATTTCATTTTGATCCAGATGAATTTTATTACTATTTTTTTCTAGCTCTGTAAAATAGTTTTTTTTTGGCAATTTGATTGATATGCCATTGAATAAGTAATTTAATTTGGATAGAATTATCATTTTTACTATGCTTGGCCTAACCATGAACAAATGATATTTTTCCAATTGTTTAGTTTTGACTTTATTTGTGTGTAAAGAATTCTGTAATTGTGATCATATGATCTGAGTTTTTCTTTGGAGATAGATTAGTTTATATCATCCACAACTACTTTAAATTTCTCTTTCTCTCTTGCCCTAGAACTTTGTTGTTCATATATGTGTGTGTGTGTATACATATATATGTGTGTGTGTGTATGTGTGTGTGTGTGTGTGTGTGTGTGTAAATGTTGATGATTTATGTGGTTTATTTTGTATCCAGATACTTTGCTGAAGTTGTTAATTGTTTCAAATAGTTTTTTAGTTGATTTTCTCATGTTCTCTAAGTATATCATATATTATTTACAAAGAGTGAAAGTTTTCCTTCCTCACTGTGCCAATTCTAATTACTTCATTTTTTTCCCTCTTATTACTTAAACTAATGTTTATACTACATTGTATAGTAGTAATGTTAATGAGCATTCTTGTTTCACCCCTCATCTTATTAGAAATGTGCCTAGTGAATCCCCATTACATATAATGTTTATTGATAGTTTTAGAAAGTTCATTAATTTAAGGGAAACTCCATATATTCCTATACTCTTTTTTTTGCAAGACAAGGTATTAAGTGACTTGCCCAAGGTCACACAGCTAGGTAATTATTAAGTGTCTGAGGTCACATTTGAACTCAAGACCACCTGATTCCAGGACCAGTACTCCATCTCCTACACCTCTAGCTGCCCCCTTCCTATACTCTTTATTGTTTTTAATAGGAATGGGTGTTATATTTTGTCAAAGACTAATGAGATAATCATATGATTTCTCTTGGTTTTGTTATTGATATGTTCAGTTGGTATAAATTCTACTCGATCATAGTATATTATCCTAGTAATAACTTGTAATCTCTCCACTAAAATTTTATCTAAGATTTTTGCATCAGTGTTCATTAGGGAGATTGGTCTTTAATTTTCTTTGTCTTTTTTTGGCTCATCCTGGTTAAGTAATATATCAGCATCATATTGATATCATAAAATGAACTTGGCAGGCTTTTTCCTATTTTTTAAAAAAAGTTTATGTAGAATTGGAATTAAGTGTTCCTTAAATGTTTGTTAGAATTCATTTGTAAATCCATCTGGACCAGGATTTTTTTTTCCTTAGGGAGTTTATTGATGGTTTCTTCAATTTCTTTTTCTGCAATGGGATTATTTAAGTATTTGATTTCCTCTTCTGTTAAAATGGGTAATTATTTTTGCAAATATTTATCCATTTCATTCAGGTTGTCAAATTTATTGACATTTATTTGGGAAAAATAGCTCTGAATTATCTCTTTAATTTCCTCCTCATTGGTGGTGAGTTTACCCTTTTCATTTTTGATAACTTGTAAATTAGTTTTCTTCTTGATTTTTTAAAAATTAAATTAACCAAAGGTTTGTCTATTTTATTGTTTTTTCCATGAAACCAACTTTTAGTTTTATTTATAATTTCACCAGTTTTCTATTGAATTATTGATCTTTCCCTTGATTTTCAGAATTTCTCTTTTGGTATTCAATTGGGGGTTTTAATTTGTTTTTTAGTTGCATGCCCAGTTCATTGATCTGCTCTTTATTGGTTTAGAAATATAAAATTTCCCTCTAAGAACTTTTTTGACTTCATCCCACAACTTTAGGTATGTTGTCTCATCACTGTCATTGTCTTGAATGAAATTATTGATTGTTTCTATAATTTGTTGTTTGATCTACTCTTTCTTTAAAATTAGGTTATTTAGTTTACAATTAATTTTAGTTTATCTTTCCACTGACTTGTATTACATATAATTTTTATTGCATCATGATCTGAAAATGATGCATTTAATATATTTCTGCCTTATTGCAGTACATAGTCAATTTTTGTTTAGGTGTAATGTACCACAGATAAGAAGGTATATTCCTTTCTATCCTCTTTCAATTTTCTCCAGAGGGAAAATATCTTAAATTTTCTAAAATTCACCTCCTTAATTCTTGTTTATTTTATGGTTAGATTTATCTAATTCTGAGAGAGGAAGGTTGAGGTACCCACCAGTATTGTTTTGCTGTCCATGCCTTCCTATAATTCATCTAACTTCTCTAAGAATTAGCATGTACTACTTGGTTTATATAGGTTTTGTAATGATATTGCCTCATTTTCTATGGTACCTTTTAGGAAGATGTAGTTTTCTTTCTTATCCCTTTTAATGAAATCTAGTTTTACTTTTTTCTTTGATTGGTACCCCTGCTTTTTTTTTTACTTTATTTTCTTTTTACTTATATATTGCTTTAATTGAAGCCTTAACTTATCTTTTTATTATGTTTTTATGGTTATTAATCTGGACTCATCTTGTCTTCTAACTCCTCTGATTGTCAGTCTCCTCCAAAGTTGTCAAATTAATATCCCAAAACATCAGTTTCACCATATTACCCTTCTGTCATGAAGCTCTGATGGGTCTTTCTTAATTTTAGGATTAAATGCAGATTCCAGTGTGCCTCACTAAATTTTCTCTAATTTACTTTCTTAGATTATTGTACATTGTTGATTGTCTTTCATATACTCTATTTTACAAGCAAGCTGTTTTGATTTCTTGAAAGTATGAACTATTGTGTTCCCAGTGACCAGCATCATATCTGGCATTTTAAAAAGCTGAAAGAAAGAATGAATGAATGAATGAATGAATTGTAGTCTATCATTAGTATTTCATTATTCACTGCTTAATTATTTGTATTTTCCTTTTATGGCGTAGGGTTGGACGAAATTTTACGAATTTTCTTTATCGGATCTTCGAGCTGGGTACAATATTATTGACAGACTTTTTGATGGTGAGTGCTGAAAGTTAATAATTTTTCTTGAGAATGCATATTTTATTAAAAGGCTACATTGTCCATATTCCCTTCACCAAGATATCTGTCCTTAAACTCTTCATCCAAGTAATTTATAAGAAAATATTCAGTATGGTAGAGAGACTGCTGGATTTGGAACCAGAGGACCTGGGTTCAATTCTATATTTTATTGTTACTTATATGACTTTGGAAAAGTCATTTGATCTCTCTTAAGATTCTTTCTTTGTTTTAAAGAATGAAATGGTGAAGCTAGATGATATCTGAAGTCCATCTAAGTCTTAAGTTATTCTCTAATTCTTAAATCAGACTTCCTAGACCATATTAGCCTTCCACATCAAATTTGGGGCATAACTGTGCAACCCATAAGATGACAAGAGCTTTCTAGGCCAAGATATCTTATCTGGGACTTCACACACAGCTTATGTGTGAAGAGAAAATTACGGAGACACCTTTTCAGTCAGTTAGACAGTGAAAGTCATTCACCAGGTGCAAACAAATATTCATACTAAAAGTCAGTTTGATAGCTGGTCTAAAGAATATGCTACTTTTACCACATGAAGAGCAACAGTTTTTCTGATGTGAGCAACAGGTTAAGATTTGACATTCAAGGCAGAAATTAGGACATTCTTGAGAAAAAGAAAGCAAATCCTTGGAAAAAACAATTGGACAAATACAAAATGAGAATAACTCTCTCAGATCTTCAATTGGGCAAATGCAAAAAGAAAATTATTCTCTCAAATCCTCAATTGGGCAAATTAAAAAAGGAAATGATTCTCTCAAATCCTCAATTGGGCAAATAGAAGTCTTTCAAAAACAGAATGGACCAACTGGAAAAGGAGTTGCAAAAGATAAATGTAGAAAAATCTCTAATAAAAAAAATTGAATCAGCGGAAACTAATGGTGTCATGAGACAATAGGATTGTGTTAAACAAAACCAAAAGATCGAAAAAATAGAAAAAAATTGTGAAAATACCTCATCAGCAAAACTACTTGCCTCAAGAACTGATTGAGAAGGGAGAATCTGAGAATTATTGGCCTACCTGAAGACATTGAAGAGAAAAAAAAAAAAGCCTGAACTTAATATTACAGGATTTAGTGATGGAAAATTGCCCTGATATCATGGAACCAGAGGGCAAAATAGTTATTGAAAGAGTACATCAATCCCCTCCGGAAAGAGATCCTAAAATGAAAACACCAAGGTATGTTGTGGTTAAATTCCAGGACTATTAGATAAAATAAAAAATTCTGCAAGCAGCCAGAAAGAAAAAAAATTTAATACCAAGGAGCCACAGTAAGGATTATGAAGAATGACCTGGCTGCAACAACATTAAGCGATCAAAGGGGTTGGAATGAGATATTCTGAAGAGCAAGGGAGTTTGGAATGCAGCCAAGAATCCATTACCCAGCAAAGCTGAGCCTTCTCTTCCAGGGAAAAAGATGGACATTTAATGAAATGGGAAACTTCCAAGATTTCATGATGAAAAGACCAGAGCTAAATAGAAAATTTGGACATCAAATAGTAGGCTCAAGAGACACATGAAAAGGTGAAAAACAAAACAAAACAAAACTGCTATACAATAAGAAGAAACTGACTATACCCACTCATAACTCTTGAGAATTGTAACTCTGTCAGAGAGAATATACATAGCCAGAAGTGATGGACACTCATAACTTTTCTGTGACTCAGGATGATTTAAAAACAATACCTCCTTAAAAAGAGGGGCAGTAAGGAGAAGGAAGGTTAGAGGGAGACTGAATATGGTAAATCTCATTGCATCAAGAGATAGAAAAGACCTACTGTAATTGATGGGAGACTTGGATTAAAGTTAATTTAGACTCAATCAAGTTAAGCAACTTAATTTACCTTTCAAGCATTAAAATGTAAAAAAAGGGGAGGGGGAGGGGGAGAAAAAGGGGAACTAACAGAAAGAAAGGAAGAAGGGGAAAAGGGAAAGGGGGGAAAAACGGGAGGGGGTCAATTTAAGAGAGCAAACACACTGAAGGGGGTGATATTCAGAAACAAATCACTGGGGAATATGGGTAAAGAGAAAAAAGGGGAAAAATACAAACAGAAGGAAGATAGCATGGAAGACAATAAAGAGTTAGTAGTTATGACTTTGAATGTGAATGGGATGATCTCTCCCTTAAAGCATAAGCAAATAGAGGAGTGGATTAAAAACCAGAATCCTACAATACAGTGCTTACAAGAAACTCATTTGAAGCAGAGAGATACATATAGAGTATAGGCAAAAAGTTGGAGCAAAATACATTTTGCTTCAGCTAAAGTGAAAAAAGCAGGGGTAGCAATCCTTATCTCAGACAAAGCAGCTACAAAAATAGATAGCATTACAAGAGATAAGGAGGGAAACTTTATCCTCCTAAAAGGTAACATAGACCATAAAGTAATTTCGATACTAAATATGTATGCTTCCAGTGGGACAGCATCCAGATTCTTAGAGGAGGAGTTGAAAGAGCTACAGAAAGACATAGACAGCAAAACTCTACTAGTGGGAGATCTCAACCTCCTCTCAGATTTAGATAAATTGAATAATAAAATAAACAAGAAGAAAGTTAAGGATATAATAGCTTGTTAGAAAACCTAGATATGATAGACCTATGGAGGAAATTGAAGGGGGATAGAAAGGAATATGCTTTAATCTCTGCAGTACATGGCACTTACACAAAAAACTGACCATGTACTAGAGCATAAAAACACAATGATCAATTGCAGAAAGGCAGAAATAGTGAATACATTTTTCTCAGATCATAATGCAATAAAATCATATGCAATATTGGGCCAGTGATATATAGATCTAAAACTAATTGGAAACTAATCTCATTTTAAAGAATGAGTGGATCAAGCAACAAATTATAGAAATAATTATGCACAACACAATTATACACAATTATATACAACATACCAAAACCTATGGGATACACATAAGGCAGTTATCAAAGGATACATTATATTTTTTAAATGTTTAAGTAAATAAATTAGAGAAAGATGAAATCGATGAACTAAAAATGCAAAGAACAAATTAAAACCCCCAATCAATTAAGTACCAAATTAGAAATACTAAAAATTAAAGGTTAAATTAATAAAATGAAAAGCAAGAAAACTATTGAACTAATAAATAAAACCAAGACCTGGTTTTATGAAAAAAAACAATAAAATTGATAAACATCTGGTCAATTTGATTAAAAAAAATAGAAAGAAGAAAACCAAATTGCTGGTATCATAAATGAAAAAGGTGAACTCACCACCAATGAGGAAGAAACTCAAGTAATAAATCAAAATTATTTTGTCCAACTCTATGCCAATAAATTTGGCAATCTAAGTAAAATGGACAAATATTTGCAAAAATATAAATTGCCCAGATTAAATGAAGAGGAAATTAAAAACCTAAACAACCCTATCTCAGAAAAATAAATTCAACAAGCCATTATTGAACTCCCTAAGGAAAAATTCTCCAGTGCCAGGTAGATTCACAAATGAATTCTATCAAACATTTAAGGAACAATTGGTTCCAATTATATATAAACTCTTCAGAAAAACAAGTGAAGATGAAATTCTGCCTAACTCTTTCTATGACACCAATATGGTACTGATACCTAAACCAGGAGTAGTTAAAACAGAGAAAGAAAATTATAGACCTACCTCCCTGATGACTCTAGATGCAAAAAAAATCTTAAATAATCTTAGCAAAATGATTACAAGTAATTTACAACAAGTAGAATTTAACCCAAGAATGCAGGGTTGATTCAATATTAGGAAAACTGTTAGTATAATTATATCAATAACATACCTACCAGAAATCAAATGATCATATCAATAATGCTGAAAAAGCTTTTGATAAAATACAGTACCCATTCCTAATAAAAACACTAAAGTGTAAGAGTAAATGGTTTGTTCCTTAGAATAATAAGCAGTATCTATCTGAAACCATCAACAAGCATTATATGCAATGGGGATAGG
Organism: Macrotis lagotis; assembly: GCF_037893015.1. NCBI lineage: Eukaryota > Metazoa > Chordata > Mammalia > Peramelemorphia > Peramelidae > Macrotis > Macrotis lagotis. The sequence goes on from NC_133658.1 coordinate 776,692,621, forward strand.
CTTGAGGCATTCCCAATAAAATAGGATGCCCATTATCACCAATACTATTCAATAGCATATTAAAAATGTTAACCTCAGCAATAAGAGAAGAAAAAGAAATTGAAGGAATTGGAATTGGGAAGGAGACAAAACTCTCACTTTTTGCAAATGACATGATGATTTACCTAGAGAATCCCAAAAAAGTCATCTAAAAACTACTAGAAATAATTAGCATCTTTAGCAAAGTAGCAGAATAAAATAAACCCTCATAAATTCTCAACATATTATATATATATATATATGTATGTATACATATACATATACATATACATATATATATATATATATAAATAATATTACTAGCAAAATACAGCAGAAAGAGCTAGAAAGAGAAATCCCATTCAAAGTAACCTCAGACAAAATAAAATGTCTGGGAGTCTACCTGTCAAGGCAGATGCAAAAACTTTTTGAAAACAAGTTCAAAACTCTTCTCACTCAAATGAAATCAGATTTAAAGACCTAGGCAAACATCAACTATTCGTGGATAGGTTGAGCTAATATAATTAAAAAATGATAATTCTACCAAAACTGAACTACTTGTTTAGTGCCCTACTAATCAAAATTAAAAAAAAATTACTTTAATGAGTTAGAAAAAAGGTGTAAGTAAATTTATATGGAGAAATAAAATGTCAAGACTTTCCAGGGATTCAATGAAAAGAAATGCAAAAGAAGGTGGCTTCGCCTTACCATGTCTAAAATTATATTATAAAGCAATGGTCCTCAAAACTGTCTGGTATTGGCTAATCATGGATCAGTGGAATAGGTTAGGTACAATAACAGGAAATGATTATAGTAATCTGCTGTTTGATAAACCCAGAGTCCAACTATTGGGATAAAAACTCTTCGATAAAAACTGTTGGGAAAATTGGAAGTTGGTATGGAAGAAACTTGGATTAGACCAACACCCCGCACCCTATACCAAGATAAGATCCAAATGGATGCAGGATTTAGACATAAAAAATTTTATAAGCAATCTAGAAGAACAATGAGTAGTTTACCTGTCAGATCTATGGAAAGGGAAGCAGTTTATGACCAAGGAAGAGATAGATAACCTTATTCAAAACAAACTAGATAATTTTTGACTACATTAAATTAAAAAGCTTTTGCACAGACAAAACCACTGTAAACAAGATCAAAAGAAATGTAGTAAATTGGGAAACAATTTTTGTAACTAGTATTTCTGACAAAGGACTTATTTCTAAAATATCCAGAGAACGGAGTCAAATTTTCAACAGAGCAAGCCATCCCCCAACTGATAAATGGTCAAATGATATACAAAGACAATTTGCAGCTGAGGAAATCAAAGCAATCTATAGTCAAATGAAAAATTGCTCCAAATCATTACTTATTAGAGAAATGCAAATTAAAGAATTTCTGAGATACCACCTCACACCTCTCAGACTGGCCAATATGACCCGAAAGGACAATGATCAATGTTGGAAGGAGTGTGGGAAATCTGGGACACTAATACATTGTTGCTGGAGCTGTGAACTCATCCAACCTTTCTGGAGAACTATTTGGGATTGTGCCCCAAGGGCAATAAAAATGTACATACCGTTTTGATCCTGCAATACTACTACTGGGTCTACACCCTGAAGAGATGATGAAAAAGGGTAAAAACATCACTTGTAAAAAAATTTATAGTAGCCCTGTTTATGGTGGTAAAAAAAACTGGAAATTGAGTGAATGTCCTTCAGTTAGGGAATGGCTTAACAAACTGTGGTATATGTATGTCATGAATACTATTGTTTGTTTAGAAACCAGGAGGGACAGGAATTCAGGGAAGCCTGAAAAGATTTGCATGAACTGATGCTGAGTGAGATGAGTAGAACCAGAAAAACATTGTTCACCCTAACAGCAACATGGGGGCGATGATCAACCCTGATGGCCTTGCTTATCCCTTCAAGGGCAACAACCAGGGACAGTTTTGTGCTATCTGCAATGGAGAATACCATCTCTATCCAGAGAAAAAATTATGGACTTTGAACAAAGACCAAAGATTATTACCATCAACTTAGAAAAAAAGCATTATATTATTCTGTTATTTTACTATGTCATAGTTTATTATACTTCCTTAAGGATATGATTTCTCTGTCATCACATTCAACTGAGATCAATGTATAACATGGAACCAATGTAAACACTATCAAACTGCCTTCTGTGGGGGGGGAGCAAGAATGGGGGAAATTGTAAAACTCAAAATAAATAAAATCTTTCTTTAAAAAAAGATTTGACATTCAAAGCAGTAATTAGGACATTCTTGAGGGTTTGCCTCTTTCAATTTTATAATTATGATTTAAAAACACTTGCCCTGTGAATTCTGTGAGGACATATAATAATGACTTACTTGATTAATACTTTTTAATGTCTTTTAAGAAGCTTAAATTATCACCACCTAATTTCATCCAAAGAATACCTATGGAAAGTTTGGCTTGTCCACTTAGAAGCTGAGGATGCTAAAGCATAGAAATATTAAGTGAATTGCCGAAGAGAACCCAAAGAATTAGTAATAGAACAATAACTTATGATTACTGGTCTCATATATTACCCAATCCGTAAAAATTGTACAAAATTCAAATAGTGAAAACTCCTACAGCATATTTATATAGTCAGACAATGTTCCTTTTTGTAAATAAAATGCATAACTATTGAATTAAATGCTTAAATAGAAACAAAATAGAATAAAAGCCAAACTGTCACATTTGAGTTTCTGCATACATGAATAAAGTAAAATCTGATCTTTAAAAAATAGATGAAGACATAAGAATAAAAGACATTTATTCTGAAGCCAGATTCACAAGGATTGTCTTATAACCTGTCTTTCTAGAACTATTATATTATAATTATTAAAGCTGCATTTATTTTGGGGGGTTCAACTAAGGTAACAAATAGTGATTTATCATTTAGCCAACTTTAAAGTGTATTTAGAAATATGAATATTGATTTAGGAAAGACATTGACAAATCCCACTTTGGAATCCTACTTTGGAGGCACTTTTGTCATTGCTACAAAGAGCAAATGGCTAGTGAGAAAATTGTTGCACCCCTTTTTAATTCCCTTGCAGCCTATTTTTACTTTTTCTAGGAATGAAATTATGGCTGTACTTCTTTTTATTGGTGATTCTTCCAAAATATACTTAAGGGAATTTTAATAATTGTTTCTAGGTCTTTTTGTAATCAGAAGCTACATTGGAAATACCAAGATTAAAATCAATGCTGAATTCTTATGAACATTGTTTGTTTTTATCATTTTCTTAAGCTTCCAGCTACCTCTTAAGCATAATAATGGGTTTTTTCATTCTGGTATCTATTGAGGGAACATAATAATTTTATTATTTAACTATATTAAATTTAAAAATTAACTATAAATTATAGTCATATAAATGAAATTTTAAAAGTTTCCACTGTATTGTATTCCTGTTACTTAATAGACTTTCTACCATTTGGACATATGAAAGTGAAGAGACCATTTTTTTCCCAGTGGAGGATTATTTGTATATTATTCACCTTGTTTTCCAGTAACTATAGCATACTACTTTTGTTTCCAGGAGGTTTTTCATAGAATTTGCTTATAACCATTCTTAGATTTTCATTAAAGAAAAGTTTCTTGATATAATATGAAATATTTTAAGTGCACCTAAATACCTAATGATTTTAGAAAAAAATTAATTAAATTGTTTTTGTATGTATTTTTTAATTGACAGGTACTAAAGATGTTCAGTGGGAATTTGTACATGGTTTGCTTGAAAATGCTATTTATGGAGGCCGTATAGATAACTTTTTTGATCTCAGAGTCCTTCGATCTTATTTGGAACAATTTTTTAATTCTTCAGTGATTAGTAGATCAGATCCAAGGCATAAGAAAAGTGTTTTTCCATATTCCATAACTCTACCTAATTCCTGTAGCATTTTGGTAAGTAAAAATAGTTCTTTATCATGTTACTATAACATATATATTTACTATAACATATATATATATATATATATAAATTTATATGTACACATATTTTATTTACATTTTTAAATACTGATTCCCTGAAAGAGTAAAATTGACATTAATCTATTATATCACTTATTTTATTCATAGTTAAAAAAAAGAACTCAATAAAACAACTGATTTCCTCCACCACTCCCACAATTTCCTGATATTTAACATCTTTTGCTGATAATGGTGATAATGACAATAATTATGATAGGCAACTAAATCTGTAGATAAATGAAATTTTTTTCTTCTTGGAAGAATAAGGACTGTCTTCATTCATCATTTTTATATCACCAATGCCAAGTACCATGCATGGCCTATAGTGATAATTTAATAATTGCTTTATCATAATTGCCCCAAGTCACACAAGTAGTAATCATCAGAAGAGGGATTTGAACTCAAGGTCTCTGATTTCAAAACTAGTACTCATGTCTTTTTATCAATTGTTTTTAAATTTTTGTTACATATTTTTCTATTACATGCAAAGATAATTTGCAGCATTCATTCATTTGCAAGCTTTTGAGTTCCACATTTTCTTCCACCCTCTCTTCCCTCCCTTCTCCGCATGGCAGCATGCAATCTGTTATAGGTTGTACATATACAATCATGTTTGACATTTCATATTAATCAATTTGTGAAAGAGGAATTAGAACAAGGGGGAAAACAATCATATGAAAGAAAGGAAAAACATAAGTGAACCTAGGATGCTTTACTCAGCATTCACATTTCATGATTTTTTCTTCTGGATATGGATGACATTTTCCTTAACAGATATTTCTGGATTGTCTTTGATCACTGAACTGCTGAGAGGAGCTGTGCCCATCATAGTTGATCATTTCACAGTGATGGTGCTGTTCTTGTGTACAGTGTTCTCTTGGTTCTATTCAGTTCAACATCAGTTCATACAAGTCTCTCTAGATTTTTCTGAAATCTGACCACTCATAATTTCTTTCAGATCAGTATTACTCCATTTCATTCATAAACAATACCTTGATCAGCCATTCCCCAACAGATGAACATCCCCTCTATTTCCAGTTACTTGCCACAAAAATAGCTACTATAAATGTTTTGAAGCTTTTATGATCTGTTTAGGTCACAGACATATAGTGATATTATTGTATCAAAAGTTTTATTGCTCATTACTGAGCATATTTCAAATTGCTCTCCAGAATGATTGGATCAGTTTATAACTCCACCAACTGTTCATTAGTGTCCCAGTTTTCCCATATCCCCTCCAACATTGATTATTTTCCTTTTTAGTTATATTGGCCAATCTGACAAGTGTGTGGTGGCACCGAGTCATCTTATTTTATATTTCTCTAATCATTAGTGATTTGGAGCATTTTTTTAGGTTTTTGCAAGGCAACGGGGTTAAGTGGCTTGCTCAAGGCCACATAGCTAGGTAATTATCAAGTTTCTGAGACCGGATTTGAACCCAGGTACTCCTGACTCCAGGGCCGGTGCTTTATCCACTGCGCCACCTAGCCGCCCTGATTTGGAGCATTTTTTCATATGCCTACAATGAGCTTTAATTTCTTCATCTAAAATCTGTTCGTATCATTTGACCATTTATCAATTGGAGAATTATATTCTTATAAATTTGACCCACTTCTCCATATATTTTAGAAATGAATCCTTTATCAGAAGCATTAGCTATGGAAATTGTTTCCCAGTTTTCTGTATTTCTTCCATTCTAGGTTACATTTTTATTATTTGTACAAAATATTTTTTTAATTTAAAATAGCCAAAATCATAAATTTTGCAGTTTATATTGTTCTCTGTCTCTTGCTTGACAGATAGACTATTCCTTGTACACCTTAATGTTTAAATCCTCTACCCATTTTTCCCTTATCTTGGTGTAGTCTGTGAGATGTTAGTCTTTGCCTAATTCTCACCATACTGTTTTCCAAATTAACTAGTGAATTCTTATCCCTGAAAGTAGAGTCTTTAGATTTATCAAACAGTAGATTACTATATTTGTTTACTACCATTTCTTTAATCCACTGATGGACTTCTCTATTTATTAGCCATTTTCTCTTAGCCAGAGAGGTTTGATGACTATCACTTTATTATGTAGTTTTAGATCTGGTATGTCTAGATCAGCTTCCTTTGCATTTTTTTATTAATCCCTTTGATATACTTGACTTTTTGTTTCTCAAGATGAATTTTGCTACTATTTTTCCTAGCACTGTAAAATTCTTTTTTTTTTTTTTTTTTGGTAATTTGATTGAGAGAGCCATTGCTCTTTCACTGTATACAATGTTGAGGTACCTGTAAAGGTGCTCAAACTTCTTTCAGCTCAGAAAGTGTTGAGTGTTCAGAAGTTCATGGCAGTTTCCCATATTATGTTTTACATTGATCAATTTTTTCTCAATTTGTCATATTCTTCTGGGTGAGCTATAATACTTAAATTTTTTTCTATGTATCCTATCTTTGAGATGAATATGTTTTGCTTACATGGAGTTATTTTCTTTTAACTTGTTTTTTGCTTCTCTTTTTTTTTAGCACTCACCCTAAAAATTGCATTCCCAATCATTCTATCCTCTCTTTTGCTTCATTGTTGAGATTTGCCTCTGTGAATTTAAGTTTTTCTATTCTTCCAATTTTTTTCTGCTATGCAGACTATAAATTCTTCTTTCACAATGCTCATTTCTCTTTTAGACCCTTCAGAACATTTTAGACCATTCAGAACATTGGGAGTCCATAAGGTTATTATTCATTGGGTATTGGTTTATTTTCCTTTGACATGGAATTCTTAGATGTCTGAACTATTTGAGCTGATTTGGAGGTCATATTTCCTTTTGTTATTAATATTTTTCCAATTGATGTCTCTGCTTATTCTCAAAGTCTTTAAAAAATTTGTTTTCCTCCTGACATCTTTGGTATTTTCAGTATTTTCCCTGAAAATTTTCCCCTCCTGCTTACTTTCTAACTCCTTCCCCTTTGTTTGTCATTTCCTTGATGGCTGAACAACAAAACTATCTCAGCCTTCTCCCTTGCTGGACAATTTTCTTTTCACCAACTTCAGCCTTTACTCTAGGTGATTTCTGGATGACTAGAACTGGCCCTAGCTGGATCCTGGATGCATTCCCTCAGATTAATGGAATAAAATCTAGTCACACACATGTCCTGGCCCAGTTGTGTCTGTTCTCTGCTCTGTCTGAGCTTTTGCTTAGGTCCTAGCAAGAGCAAATCCTTGGCACTTGGTGGTATGTGAGGTGCAGGGGGGAGGGGGGAGGGGAGCAGAGATAGAGGGGTAGCAGAGATAATCCTGTGCAGCTAGGTCTGGAATTAGGAAAATCTGAGTTCAAATATAGACTCTGTGAGTCTGGGCAGGTCTTGTAATATTTATTTGATAGAGATTAACTTTCTTTGCTGTTAGTCTATTAAGTTTTTTTACCTCATTAGAATTGTTCTAGACCATGGAGACACCTGAAATTGCTGTGATTTTACACATAATTCCTATTTTGGAGATGGATCCTATTTAGGGATGATGAGGATTAGGGAAAAAACCCAGCTAATCTTTCATAGAAATTGCTTATATTCCATAATCTAAGAAATGTAAAGCAAGAAAAACTTAGGATATCACATTTCATGCCATAAATGACAAAATATATTTAAAATTGATCAGAATTTCATGTTAAGGTATGCCTAATACATCATTAGAAGGATATTTTTGAGAGTCAAAATTTAAGTGCAATTTAAAATGGAAATAAAGCCAGAAAAATTATTGTAACTTTAAACTCTGAAATTATATTTCTTTCACTCATTTTCAAGAATTTCATATAAAGGAAATCTTTATATTAATTATTCATAATTGCTGCCGTGGTATTTGTGAAAATTTAGAAATAATGAATACATTCCAGAATTATAGAATAGCTAAATAAATACATAGCATTCAAGAACCATAATCATTATCAAGCAGAAGTATACAAAAAAGAATGGGAGAATTTGTATTAGGTATGCTGAATTAAATCATTAGAATGAGAATTATAAGTAGATTCTTTGTATTTTTTTTTCTTAAACAAGTAAAAAGAAGGAAGGAAAATGGATTAAGGAAGTAAAACCTTGTATGAACTTTGGAGACAGAACAAAAATATTTTCTTTGCTTTATTGTAATTTGTTGTAGAGTTAATTTGTTTTAAAATTTTATCTCTTGATCCTTTTTAATTTCAACATTTGTTATTATCTATGACAATAAGTTGATACAATTGTTAGACTTCTTTTTATTAATGCATTAAAACCTCTCCTCTCTTTCCCAGTTACTCCCACCCTAGTTAAGAAAAAAGGCAAAACTCTTGTTATAGTTGATTGTAGTATAGCAAAAAAAAAAATAAACACATTATCCTTATCTAAAAAATAAATGTTTTATTTGTATCCAAAGTCCATCATCTCTCTTTCAGGAGCTTGGTAATATTTTTATCATTGGAATCCATTGGAATCATGGTTGGTTGTTGTATTAAGATGAAAGTTCTTAAGTTTTTTGAAGTACTCTGTCTTTTTCAATGGTATTATTATAGGGTGAATTGTTTTCCTAGTTATATTCAATTCATTCCTTATCAGTTCATATAATTTTTTCTAGGTTCCTCTGAAACCATTCCTTTCATCATTTCTTACTACACAGTAGCTTTCCATTACATTCAGATACATTTGTTCAGCTAGTCCTCAATTGATGGGCACTCTCTCAATCTCAAGTTCTTTGCTGCTCCAAAAATAACAACTATATAACTTTGTCATAAGTTCCTTTTTCTATTCCTTTTGATTTCTTTGTGTTACCAACTTACTAGTGGCTTTGTTGTTTTAATAATCCTGCACAAGATAGTAACTTTTGGATAGAGTTCCAAATTGTTTTTCAGAATAGCTGGATGAGTTGAGACCCATCAGCTATGCAGAATTTCCTGTAATGATTTTTTTTCACTGTTTTACTAGATTTAAGAACAGACTTTCCTGAAGGTGTGCTTTATTTTTATATTTAGGACTATTGTGCTGTTATTGAAAAGCTACCAGAAGATGATAAACCTAGTTTTTTTGGTCTGCCTGCGAATATTGCTCGTTCATCTCAACGTATGATTAGTTCTCAGGTAAGCCTTTAACATTTGCCTTATTCTTTTAAAAAAAAGATGATTATCACTAGTCTGAGAAGTCAACTACATCTTTACTACCTCTGTGCATCTGTAATCTCATCTGTAGTTATTCCTATAGTACAGATTAAAACCCATCCAAATCTTCATCCTGAGCAACTCTGGGTCATGTTTTCCCAGAAATCCTCCACAAAGTTTCCAAGGTGGTTATATTATTTTTCTATAGAAATTGATGTTTGTACCACTTGGGCTCACTATTGGTTAAATTTCACTTTTACCTGACTGATACATATTCTTTGCTGTCTCCCCCAATGAATCATCTCTTTTCTAGGAAATATGCAATTCTTTTTTTTTTTTTTTTTTTTTTAGGATTTTTTGCAAGGCAAATGGGGTTAAGTGGCTTGCCCAAGGCCACACAGCTAGGTAATTATTAAGTGTCTGAGCCTGTATTTGAACCCAGGTACTCCTGACTCCAGGGCTGGTGCTTTATCCACTGCACCACCTAGCCGCCCCGGAAATATGCAATTCTTAATGTAATTCAAAATTGAATTATTCATCTTAAGTATTGACTCATAACATTCTCAGTAGCAAAAAGAAATTAACATTAGGTAGATATCTCATTCCAAATAACTTATGTAGATATAAACTTGCTTTAGAAAATTCTCATTGGGTTTTGGACCATGAAGAAAAATGTTCTCTTGAAAAGTTGCATTACCTAGAGCTTATGTCATTAGTGTACTAAATAGCAGTATTCACAGGTGTGTTTTCAATTAAGAAATTTTATGATTCTGCAGATGAAAGTCTTCCTTTTCTTGACAATATTTCTGCAACCAAGAGACATTTCTGATAGATTTATATTTCTGCAGAATTACAGCTGTAGAGTTTAATGCATTTTAGTTAATAGGGATCAAATCTAAACTGTTTCCTGCTATTGTCTCATTATTAAACAGTATAATATTGTGACTAACTTTATTTTAATTAATTTATATATTACCAAAATGAACATAGAAGTATGTATATTACCAGGAGATGCATAGAAAATGTCTCTATGGATTATAAAGTTCCAAGCAAGAAAATGAATACTTTAGGTTCCCAGTTATTGGTGTCATTTCTTATTTCCCTTGAAGGCATGAACTTCAGAAGTAAAAAGTAGATTTTAAAAGTGAACTCTGGCAGGTGCTTGACTGTTTCAACTATCCCTAAAAGCATGAAAACTGAGGACCCCCAGCCATCACAGTCTCAGATCTGTGCAGCAGTTGAAGGGAGAAGGGCCTAAAAAATGTGCAATGAAACCAGAGATAAGTGAATTGGAGTACTTTAGAAAGGTTCAAAAACCAAAAGTTCAAGTCAGAAAACATGAATAAAAACCCAGCTTATAAAGCAGATAAATCAGCAGTGAGAAGGAAAAATGAGTAAAACGTAGAATCCAGAACAGCATGAGAAAATACTACATATTTTGCCCATTTTATCCTGCATATATTTGATTTATTAATTTTTTTGCAAGTTATCTTCCCCAAGAGACTGTGAGTACCTTTAGCTTGACTTGGGGACTATTATTTTTTACCTTCCTTTTTATCCCACAGGGTCTAGCAATGAGTAGATACTTAATAAAGAGTAGTTGATTGCTTGATATGAAATATTTGATCATTTGTCAAATTCTTCTTTATCCTTAGGCAAGAAAAAGAATCATATACATTCATACAATCTTTGTGGGCATTTTTACTTTACCTTCTTTAATTTAGCTAGCTATCTCGTATTTGGTCACACTAATTATTTTCCAAGATGTATTATGATACTATGCAAAAAGGATAGCAAAACAAAGTAAGGGGACCTATGAGTTTATTCTCCTTTATTTTTTTAATTTTTTAATTTTTTAAATTCCCCTTTAAAAAAGGATATTAGCATGCTAGCAGAATTATTCTGGTTGATAATATATGTATATGCAACAAAAATAATTCACTTATTTTTAAATGTTATTAATATCTTATGTATTTACATGAACTTCATTTCTGACTATATATTTCCTTCCTCATTCTTTGTCATAAAGAAATCAAAAGGAAAAAAGTATGATTAGAAAAACTTGATTATATATGAACAGTGTTGGAGAGTTTTTGCAATTTTCTGTACTCAGACACAAACCTAGGCAAAGGAGAGTGAAGGGCATTTTCTCCTCTCAGCTTCAGAGCCTTCCTTGATCATTATTATGATAAAATTCAGTTATTTTGAGGGTTTTTTCCATTTGCATTGCTTATCTTTTATGCATATCGTTTCCTGATTCTGCTTATTTACTTCTGCATTGGTTCATAAAGCCTTCCTTTGTTTCTCCAATTTATTGTAATTTAGCATTTCTTATTGCACAATAAAATTGCATTTTATTCATGAACCACAGTTTTGCTAGTTATCCCTTGATTGATTATATCTATTTTATTTCTAATTCTTTGCTACTAAAAATATGTTGTTTTGCAAACTTTGAAATATAAAAAATCTTTCTGGATATGACCCTTTAGAACAGCAATGGGATCACTGTGTTAAAGCAGTTAGACATTTTAGTTACTTTTCAAAAAAGGATAATTCCAAATTGTTTATTGCAATTGCTTGAACAATCTATAGCTTCACCAATATTAATTAGAAGCATCCAGCTCCTGAGCCTGGAGTCAGGATCCTATCTCAGATACATACTACTTGAATGACTCTAGACAGATCACTGCTTGTTTGGCTCTGTTTTCTCATGTATAAAATATGGATAATAATAGCACCTATGGCCCAGGAAACTGTTGAGAGGATAAAATGAGATAATATCTTGAAAGTAATTTGCAAACCTCAAAGTGCTATATAAACACTGCTTTTCCTACTAAGTACTATTATATTATCATTAATATTAATGATATTAGCATTTTTTCATAATAATATCATGTAACTTTGTAAATATAAGTATCATTTCCAATCATATATTAATTGCAATATATTCATAGTGCTTTCAAGTTTGCAAATTACTTCTACCATATTTACATCATTACACCTCCAAATATATAAATTCATACATATTCAATCATTTTAGAGGTACTCATAAACATCAATAAAGAACTTAAGGGAAATAACACATTTAATTTTCAAACCATTTTGTTGTTATTTTATCCATTGCCTTCTTGAAACTTAAAGCATATCCAGTCATTCTGAAGAGTAAAATATGTGTAATAATTGATAGCCAAAGTTCTTTAATTAATCATTTAATCTCTTCTTATTTCTCAACACTATATTTTTACAATCGTATGGGAAAGATTGTTTTCTATTTGTTTCACGATTGCAAAGTGTTATTTTCCCAATAAGTTTATAAATCTCGTAAAGGCAAAGACCTTGTCTTATTTTACTTGTAAATTTCCTGAATAAATTAGGAAAGTGTAGGAGTTTTAGTAAGTACTTAATCTTGCTCATTAGTTAAGCACAAAGAGTAAAATAAAATGTTGATTACATTTTGGATAGCTATTGAATTTAGTTTGTTTATATGTATCTGAAAAAAAAAGGCCTGTTCCCCCTTTGTCCATTGCAAGTGAATAACTTGAAATATTAGTCTCCACTGAAAGGGTAAAATTGGTGTCAAAGCATTAGTCACTGTCTGTTACACTGTTATTCTGGAAATGGAGAGTTGCAGAAGTCTTCCAGTATAATAAGCTTAATCATGGTGTCATAGAAATAGCGCTTGACTTGCAGTCAGAAAGCTTTGTCTAGCTTTGTCTTGGTTTTATAACTCAGTATATCTATGACTTGAACAATTAATATCAAACCCTGAGCCTCAGCCTTCTCACTTATAGGATGAGAATCTCCTTTAATAAGTTCATCTAGATAACCTATAAGATTCTTTACAGGTTTAACATTTTATGATTCTGTGTAATAAGTAAATTGGAAAGAAGAGAAATTTGGATTTTGCTGGACATTAACTGAAAATGTCCAGTAGGTTCTTGGATATGCAGAAATGAAGATTAAATGAGAGATCTGGGAGATGGATAGACAGACAGAAGTGTATGTATGTGTATACACACATACATATATGTATGTGTGTATATATATGTATGTGTGTATATATATACATATATGTATGTGTGTATGTATTTCTAGGAGTTTGATTGACTGTGATGGTTTAAATTGCAAAATTATTAATTCAGTGAAGGAGAAAGAAAAATGATAGTGATTAAAAATAATGGTCTAAAATTCAGTTGTTCATTCTACTTCATAGTTTGAATTTTCATAACTTTTATAGTCATGTAGGAATATCACTAAGTAGAAATTGGTTTTCTTTTTTTTGAAATAAATTCTGAATTTCAAATAAGTATTTTCAATAGGATTATTATTGTGCTATTTATTAAGCTTAGTGGTTTTCTCTGAAATAAAATCAATAACAGCTACAAAATTCAAAAACAAATATAATAGTTGATTTTTTCTTCTATCAATTTTCTGTTTGTGGATATCACATATAAACTGATTCTGAAGGAATTTATATGAACTTGATTTCAATTTATCAAAATATTTAGCATAGCTTGCTTTAAGCCTGCTACCAATGCATCATTCCCCATCCCCAATCCCCAACAATTGTATGACTTTCCTATCAGGGATAAATAATTGTGATATTTGAATGTAGAATAAGTTCCTTTTGCTATAAGTATAAAGTATCTCTATCAATATTTATGCATCTATTGATTTCTCTGCTTTTTTATTCTGTTACTGGTGCTAAAATTAAGTCATAGTTGAATAAAAAAGGATGACATTTTTATTGTTTGTTGTTCCATACACATTTTAAATAAATTGTCTCTTCAAATGAGAGGTATTGTGGTGTATTGGATAAAGGGTCTCTCTTGGAGTCAGGACAACCTTGGTTTGAGTCCCACTTTTTTGCATATTGTGGCTATGTTACTCTCAGGTGCTAACTTGCTGAAAAGGAGCAAGGAAGATGAGAAAGCTCTTATCCTTTGCCTCAATCTTTTCAGTGATTTAGCATAAATTTGCTTAGAACCCTAAAAGTATAATCTGATTTTCTCTTAGACTAGCTTCTGCAGTGAATGAAACTAAAGACAGTTAGATGCATTAATTATGCAAAATACAACAAAGCTTCTTAATTTATTAAAGCTTAAATTGAATCTCCAAAGGGAATAGACAGTTTAAAAAATTTCATAAAATCTAATGATTAATACCAGGTGAGTGTTATTTAATACTCATCTATTATCAACTGTAAGAGCTGGTATATTTTATAAGGAATGAAAATTGTAGAATACTTCATGAATTTTAAAATTGATATATTCAATAGTTGCAGTATGAATTTCAATCTTTTAAAATAATATTTCCTTGAAAATATGCTGATTCATGTGCTTGACATAATGTACACCACCTGTACACTTTACTTTTGGTCTTTAACGAAATCTCACCTTACAAATTGCCAATATAAATTAAAATTGGTGAAAGGATGTGCCTAGAATACATTTCTACTAAAAGTCATAAAGTAAAATGTATTTATAATGCACATATATTAACTTTATGTGGAAATGGTATAAATATTTTCTATTTTGTTTAGAGACTTAACAATATGACTCAATGTAACTGTTTAGTGTTCTCTTCTTCATATAATATATTCATTTAAATGTAATTTGCCACATTGCTTCACTGCTTGTTAATGCCATTTACTCAGAAGATATTTTTAAAGTGTTAGTGGCTAAAAAGAATTACCCTTAAAGGAAATCAGTTGAACTCTATTAAGCATCATGAAATTGACTCTGATGCAGGAAAGTCTGAATAAAACCCTTTGATGTTTTTGTGATCTTATTAATACTAGTTTTCCCTGTGGTGGTACAGATTATAATACATCCACACCATCTTTTCTTTAAGACTTTGACTTTGTCCTCTGTCAATACCATTTAAGTCCTCTTCAGGGGGTCAATTCACCTATGGACAAAGGACCAAGGGATACCAAGGGAATCTATAAGCCTCATTGTTTTTTTCATGTCTCTTACTAAACCTTTTTCTGGTTATAAATTTCTCCAATGATGTTCTTTATATCATTTCTCTTTTGTAGTTTT
The DNA here is from genome assembly GCF_037893015.1 of Macrotis lagotis. Taxonomy (NCBI): domain Eukaryota; kingdom Metazoa; phylum Chordata; class Mammalia; order Peramelemorphia; family Peramelidae; genus Macrotis; species Macrotis lagotis. The sequence goes on from NC_133658.1 coordinate 776,707,784, forward strand.
TATTGGCAATTTATTTCAGACTATTCATACACAGTGAACTTCTTTCCATTATCTTTTTAATCTTCCTCTTTAATTCTTTGAAGAATGTGCTATTACTTGACATAACTATATAGCAACCCTGGCAAATATACCCCCCCACACACACACACTATCTCTCACTTTTATCACTTCTCAGTACTCACATAGCCTCTACTCTGATTCAATCCCTTATCTAGACTATTTTCTGTAGTCTCCTAATTATTTGTTGTTTTTGCTTCTGGTCTCTTGCTCAGTCAATTCTTTACCCAATTGTGATATTACTAAAACAATTTTCCCCTAAATAAAACAATTGTTCTCCATTGCCTCTGTGATAAACTACAAAGCCATCAGTTTTGTATCTATTGTTCTCTATAATCTAGCCTTTTCTTACTTTCCCAGCCTTTTTTCATATTATTATACTTCTCAAATGTACTTTTTCCAATCAAACTGACCTTTCTATGTCATATATATGACATTCCATCTCCTACCTTTATACCTTTGCAAAAGGTATTGATTGTCTATATTGGGAAAGCTTCATCTTCCTCATCTTTCTCATCTTCCTCATCCTATCACTTCCTTCAAAAGATAACTTAAGGTGTCACCTCCTATATAAGAGGTCTATTGTGATCCCTCCAGATGTCTCTCTTTTAAATTAATTTATATTTATTCATTTTTGTACATGTTATATTTCCTAGAAGAATGTATGATCTTGGATAAGGAATATATATCTTTGGCAGTAATGACAGTATTTTCTTTCTTGTATAGTCAGTGTATTGCTTTTGGTAGATAAATATTTGTTGAATTTGAATTGAATTTTAAAAGACCTTTGTTTCAATGAGAGGGCTCAAAGTAAATTAATTATGAATTTTAAAAATGCTAGTCATGTCATGTAATTCAGTTCTCTCATTTTCATAAATTTCTACCAATTAAAATGGGAAGAAATTAAGCATAGAATTTTGTGGATCAATTAATTCTGGCCTTCTGGTTGCTGCTAAAAGGGTAAATAATAGGACAAAAGCAAAGTCAGGAGCATAAAACATACTTCTGGCCTGGTTATTTCAGTTTACAACTATGCTCATCACCTTGAGAACTCTCCATTTAATATTCAAAACTCAAGTCCTTTGAGCAATTATACCTGCTCTGATCATGTTTTCAGAGCAGTTCCTAATTTTGACAAGTAAGAAAGCTCAAAGAAATAATGTATTCAGTATCTTAAAACTTTTTCTATATATTGATTTCCTCATCCCTTTTTTTCCTTCCATTACTAATGCATATTTCATTTAGTCAATCACTCAAGTAGCATTTATTAAGGACTTGCTATGTGCCAGATATCATTCTAAGCATTGAGGATACCAAAACAACTAAACAGTAACCAAATAGACAAAAATAATCCATGCTCTCAAAGAGTTCATAGTCTAATGAGGGAGATGATATACCAAATAACTGTGAAGAAACAAGTTACAGAATAAATTAGGGGTTTTTCAGAGATAAGAGTTGAAGATTAAGGAGGGGGTGGCTAGGAGGCGCAGTGGCCCTGGAGTCAGGAGTACTTGAGTTCAAATCTAGCCTCAGACATTTAATAATTACCTAGCTGTGTGGCCTTGGGCAAGCCACTTAACCCCATTCCCTTGCAAAAAAAAGTAGGAAAAGCTTCTTGCAGACATGGAGGAAACCAGGAAGTGGAGATGAGCAGGGAAAGCATTCTAGGCACAGGTGACAATTAGGGTTAGTATTCAGCCAGAAGAGACATTAGAATTGGAAAAGTATCAAATGGGCTACAATGCTTTTCACTTATTAATGCATTTTGAATGTTGACCTCCACCCCTTTTATTTTCTTTCATTTCAAATCATCTTCTGAGTATAGTCATGTATCTAATGAAGAAAATATCTTCATTTAAGGAAATCTAGGAAAGGGTATGATCTCGGTGTTGTGGAATGGGGAAACTTCAGGTCCTTTGACTAGAGATCAGTGGAGCTAAAAACTAGGTAGATAAAAAATAGAAGTCATAAGCATGGACAGAAAGAGCAAGGAGATGAGGAGTTAGAGGAAATTGATAAGGAACCTAGAAAAAGAGGAATGATCCAAATGGGATGGAGTATATGGATAGCTCAAATCTGACCAAATCACAGCATTGCTCTAAACAAAGTAGCTGATTTTGGTTTGTTTGTTGTTTTTAAATTGCTTGAATTATAATTTCATCTTTCAAAAGGTGAAGGATTCATCCAAGAGGAATTCTGTTCTGAAGCTGTCACTAGGGAGGAACTGGTTGCTGAGGTATAAATGATGACACCTTTGGGAGAATTGTTTATCAAGTATTAGAGTTTTATGATTCAGGAAAGTCTGAGTTAATCTAGTCTTTATATTTATCTCAAGGCTCTCAATTTCTTTTGCTACTTCAAAAATTAATATATAAATGTTAGTTTATGCCCAGAATTGAAATCTCAGAAATAAAGGATTTAACTAATTTAGTGGGTTTTTTTTCATAAAATCTCATACTGTTTTCTAGAATGGTGAACAATTCACATGTTATCAGCAACAGTATATTAATGATGAGCACCACATTTTTGAAGCAACATTGGTAGCCTGAAGAGTAGCTAGAACAGAGCAAACTGGGTGTTAGCAAATATGTAAAGACCCTGAGAGACTAGTATACAGAATGAAGGTTAGTCTTGTTGAACCACAGAAAGCAGGAAGGGGGAAAATATTTATAGACTGAGAAGGCTGATGAAGGCTGAGGGGTGAAGGGCTTCAAAAACTAAATAAGTTGTATTTTATCTTAAAAGCAACAAGTAGAATTTATTGACCACTGGAGTCAGAGTCAGATCTGTGTTGAGAAAAATTGCTTTGGCAGCTTTATGGAGAATAGATGGGACTAAGGAGAGAAAGCAGGGAAATTAACCAGGATGTTATTGTAATAATCAAGACAAGAAGTGATGAGTATGGGAGCTAAGGTGATAGCTGTGTAAGTTGATGGTGACATGGTAGAGGAGTCTTATGTTGGACAAACTGGTATTTGAAGTTATTTCTATCTCTTGGTTTCTGTGGGGAAAAAAATATCCCTTCAGATCTTTTGCAGATGATTTTATGATTTGCATCACATTGTCATATCACTAACAATGTGACTCCCTGTACTTAGCTAGATTGCTCCTCAGAAAATGACTAGACTTTCATATTGTGATAAAAATTTCCTCTTTCTCATCTAAAAAAGGTCCCTTAAATTAATTCTTTCATCTGCTTATCTTAAAAGTTAAAGAGTAACAACTTTATTTTACTTCCAAATCTGTGAGGGAAATTATTTTAATTGTCTGTCTTCCAGGTTTTTGTGATTATAAGTATTTTTCTTTACCCCAATTACTTTGGCAAAGGTCATGATCATGATAACTCACATTTTCAAAGCTCTTTTAAGAATTACATTACTGGGGGCAGCCATGTGGCGCAATGGATAAAGCACTGGCCCTGGAGTCAGGAGTACCTGGGTTCAAATCCAGTCTCAGACACTTAATAATTACCTAGCTGTGTGGCCTTGGTCAAGCCACTTAACCCCGTTTGCCTTGCAGAAACCTAAAAAAAAAAGAATTACATTTCTGGGGCAGCTAGGTGGTACAGTGAATAGAGCACCGGCCCTGGAGTCAGGAGGCCCTGAGTTCAGATCTGGCCTCAGACACTTAATAATTACCTAGCTGTGTGACCTTGGGCAAGTCACTTAACCTCATTACCTTGCCAATAAAAACCCTTAAAAAAAAGAATTACATTGCTCACTTCCTGCCAAGATGGTGGAGAGAAGCCAGGCATTGTCATTAGGTCTCCTGGCTTTCTCTCAGAACTAATATGAATCAAGCCTCTTAATAGAATTCAAATTCACAAAATCCAGAAAGAGCAAAGGGAGAACATCATCTACCAATAAGGTCTATGTCAGGGAAATGTGGGGAGCCAGGGGCAGAAAGCAGAGAACCAGCTCAGGGGCGGTGACCTCAGAACAGCCATGGAAGCTTTTGGCTTTGTAAAGTGGAAGTAGAGCTACATTGAAGGGACAGCTATAGCACAGCAGCTAGACATCAATCTGGTTAGCTCGCTGGCCTAGAAGACCTAGGCACATGCCCCATGTTTTCAGCAGAGTCCACCTGTTTCCAGTTGAGCCCTCTCCCCAACCCTGTAAAAGAAAGGGACTCTTCCCAGAGCAAACAGTACCCTCCCCCCCCCCCAGGCTCAGGTGTGGGCAGCAGATCTCTCTCAGTACTGAGTGAATACTAAGGAGATTAACTATATAGCCCAAGGACACAGCACACCTTGTTCAAGGATAATTCAGACCCTACTTCTCCCCGCCCCAGGCCTCGGGAATGGGCCACAAATCTAGGCACTGACACTCCAGAGAAAGCCTCTAGCACCCTTTACTGGCCGATCCACTTGGAGTTACTAAGCCCAGTGAGCAAAGCCTCTGGAGTTTTCAAAACCAAAGGTCTGTGAACCAGCCCCTTCCCCAACACAAGATCCTAGGAAAATGAAGAAAGGCCAGAGTAAGAGGGGGGTCCATTGAAAGCTACCTCAAAGATAAAAACCCTAACTCAGAGAGAGCTAGAACTTCTGAGGAGAATATGAATTGGTCTCCAGCCCAGAAAGACTTCTTAGACAAGATCAGGAAAGAGTTTAAAAATTAACTGTAAAAATTGGGAAAAGAAACCCAAGAGAAAATTAACACCTTGCCAAAGAAAATTTATACCTTGAACAAGAAAAAAATTCCTTAGAAAATACAACTTGACAAGTGCAAAATGAAAATAATTCTTTCAAAACCACAATTGAGTAAATGGAAAACCCCTTCAAAAATATTAATGAGTAATTGGAAAAGGAGTTGCAAAAGGTAAGTGAAAAATATTCTTCATAAAAAAAGAATGGAATTCGTGGAAATGATTTCATGAGATAACAGGAATCTGTTAAACAAAACCAAAAAAACTGAAAAAAGAGAAGAAAACATAAATATCTCATTGGCAAAATTACTGATTTAGGAGAGACACCTAAGAATCACTGGGCTTGCTGAAAACATTGAGGATTAAAAAAAAAAAAAGCCTGGATCAATATTTCAGGATCTTTTGAAGAAAAATTGCCCTGATATCATGGAACCAGAGGGCAAAATAGTTATTGAATTGATCATTGAACATTGATCCCCTCCTGAAAAGGTTCCCAAAATGAACACATCAAGGAATATTGTGGCCAAATTCCAGAACTATCAGATAAAATAGAAAATCCTGCAAGCAGCCAGAAAGAAACAATTTAGATACCAAGAAGCCACAATAAGGATTACACAGAACTTGACTGCATCAACATTAAGGGATCAAAGGACCTGGAATACAATATTTCAAAGAGCAAAGGAGATTGGAATGTTTCCAAAAATTCACTATCCTGCAAAACTGAACCTTTTCTTCCAGTGGAAAAGATGTACATTTAACAAAATAAGAGACTTCCAACTTTTTCCTGATGAAAAGACCAGAGCTAAATAGAAAATTTGGACTTCAAAGAAGAGACTCAAGAGACATATGAAAAAGTTTAAAAGGGAAAAGAAAAACCAATTGCTATCAAATAAGATGAAATTGGCTACATCCCCACTGGGGAGAAAGATTCTCATAACTCATGAGAACTGTAACTTTATTAGAATATACTTAGCCAGAAGTAATGGACACTCATGACTTCTTTGTGACTTAGATAGAAAGATTTTAAAAACACTATCTCCTTAAAAAGTGTGTGTGTGGGGGAGTAAAGAGACCAGAGGATGGAGGAGATTGAATGGGGTAAATCACATTACATGAAGAGTTACAAATGACCTACTGCAATAGAGGGGAAGAAGGGAGGAGGTGGGAACTGCCAGAATCTTACTCTCATCATATTTGGCTCAAAGAAAGATTAACATAAACATACTCAGTTAAGTTAAGAAACATATATTACCTTTCAAGTATTAAAAAGGGAAAGGGGAAGGGGGAAGGGGGGAGGGAAAAGGGGAGCTAACAAGAAAGGGAAGGAAGAAGGGGCAAAGAGAAAGGGGAAAGATAGGGGAGGAGGGTGGATATAAAGGGACAACCAGCCAAAGGAGGCTACATTCAGAAATTAAATACTGGGAATATAAACAAAGTGAAAAAAAGAGGAACAATACAAACAGAAGGAAGATAGCCTGGAGGGCAATAAAGAGTAATTATAGCTTTGAATGTGAATGGGATGAACTCTTCCATAAAATGTAAGCAAATAGCAGAGTGGATTAAAAACCAGAATCCTACAATATGCTGCTTACAAGAAAGTCATTTGAAGCAGAGAGATACATGTAGAGTAAAGGTAAAAGGTTGAAACAGAATTTATTTTGATTCAGCTGAAGTGAAAAAGGAAGGGGTGGCAATCCTTATCTCAGATGAAGCAGCTGCTAAAATAAATCTCATTAAAAGAGATAAGGAAGATGTGTGGCCTTGGGTAAGCCATTTGCCTTGCAAAAAAACCTAAAAAAAGAGATAAGGAAGGAAACCATATCCTCTTAAAAGGTACCATAGACAATGAAGCAATTACAATATTAAATATCTGTTCACCAAGTGGTATGGCATCCAAATTCTTAGAGAAGAAGCCGAATAAGTTACATGAAGACATAAACAGAAAATGGTGGGACATCTCTCCCTCTCTGATTTAGATAAATTCCACCATAAAATAAACAAGAAGGAAGTTAAGGAGGTAAATAGAAAGTTAGAAAACCTAGACATGATAGACCTTTGGAGAAAATTGAATGGGGATAAAAGGAATATACTTTTTTTCCTGCAGTATATGGCAAAAAATTGACCATGTTCTATGGCATAAAAACTTTATAATCAAATGCAGAAAGACAGAAATACTGAATACCTCCTTCTCAGATCATAATGCAAAAAAAAAAAATCACATGCAATAATGAGCCATGGAGAGTCAGACCTAAAACTAATAGGAAACTAAATAACTTCATTTTAAAGAGTGAATGGATCAAAGAACAAATTATAGAGAGAATTAATGATTTCACCTTAGATAATGACAATAGCGAGACAACATACCAAAACTTATGGGATACAGCCAAGGCTAACGTTATTAGGGGATATATCTTTAACTGTTTACATGAATAAAATAGAGAAAGAGGAAATCATTGAACTAAACTTGCAACTAAAAAAAATTAGAGAAAGAACAAATCAGAAACTCCCAATGAAATACTAAATTAATAATTCAAATTAAAGGAGAATTTAATAAAATTGAAAGGTAGAAAACTATTGAATTAACAAATAAAACCAAGAGTTGGTTTGATTAAAAAAAAGACAGAGGAAAATCAAATTACTAGTGTCATAAATGAAAATGGTGAACCAATGTGGAGGAAATTAAAATAATAATTTGGAATTATTTTGTCCAACTCTATGCCAATAAATTTGATAATCTAAGTGAAATGGATGAATATTTATGAAAATAGAAGTTTCCCAGGTTAAATGAAAAGGGAATTAAAGACATAAATAACCCTATCTCAGAAAAAGAAATTCAACAAGCTCTCATTGAACTCCATAAGGAAAAATCTCCAGGGCCAGATGGATTCACAAGTGAATTCTATCAAGTATTTAAGGAACAATTGGTTTTAATTCTCTATAAGCTCTTTGGAAAAATATGCAAAGATGGAACTCTGCATAACTCCTTCTATGACACCATTATGGTGCTGATACCTATACCAGGAAGAGTCAAAACAGAGAAAGAAAATTATAGAACAATTTCCCTAATGATTATAGATTCAAAAATATTTAATAAAATCTTACAAGTTATCACTATGATGAAGCAGAACTTATCCCAGGAATACAGGGTTGGTTCAATATTAGGAAAACTGTTAGTATAATTGACTTAACAGAAATCATATGGTTATCTCAATAGATGCTGAATCAAAATAATCCTACTAAAAACACTGGAGAGCATAGGAATAAATAGATTAGAATGATAAGTAGTATCTATCTGAAAGTATTATATGCAATGGGGATGAGCTAGAGGTATTCCCAATAAGATCAGGAATAAAACGAGGATGCCGGGTTATCACTATTACTACTCAATATTATATTAGACAAGTTAGCTTCAGCAATAAGAGAAGAGAAAGAAATTGAAGAATTTAGAATTAGAAGGAAGAAAGAAAACTTTAACTCTTTACAGATGACATGATGGTATACCTAGAAAATCCTAAAAAATCATCCAAAAAACTACTAGCAACAATTAGCAACTTTAGAAAAGTTGCAGGATATAAAATAAACCCACATATATCCTAAGCATTTCTACATATTACTAGCAAGATAAACAGCAACAAGAGCTAGAAGGAGAAATTCCATTTAAAGTAACTTCAGACAATATAAAATACTTTGGAGTCTGCCTTCCAAGGAAGACTCAGAAACTTTATGAAAACAATTATAAAACACTTTTCACAGAAATAAAATCAGATGTAAATACCTGGGCAAATATCAACTGCTCATGGATAGAGTAAACTAATATAATAAAAATGACAATTCTATCTAAATTAAACTAGTGCCTTTCCAATCATACTTCCACAAATTATTTTAATGAGCTTGAAAAAATTATAAGTAAATTCATGTGAAGAAACAAAAAGTCAAGAATATCCAGGGATTTAATGAAAAAAAGTGCAAAAGAAGGTGGCTTAGCCTTAACAGATCTAAAATTATATTATAAAGCATCACTCTTCACATCTGTCTGGTATTGGCTAAGAAATAGAGTGGTAGATCAGTGGAATAGATAAGGTGCAAAAGAGACATAAGGAAATGATTATAGTAATCTGCTGTTTGATAAACCCATAGAGTCCAGTGTCTGGGATAAGAACTCTCTCTTCAATACAGACTGTTGGGAAAATTGGAAGTTAGTATGACAAACTTGAATTAGACCAACACCTCACACCCTATACCAACATAAGATCAAAATGGTATAGGATTTAGACATAAAAGACAATATTACAAGCAAACTAGGAGATCAAAGATTAGTTTATCAGATATATGGAAAGGAAAGCAGTTTATGCCCAAGGAAAAGGTGGAGAACATCATTAAAAACAAATTAGATAATTTTGATTACATTAAATTAAAAAGCTTTTACATAAACAAAATCACTGTAACCAAGATCAAAAGAAATGTACTAAATTGGGAGACAATTTTTACAACTAGTATTTCTGACAAAGGACTCATTTCTAAAATATACAGAGAACTGAGTCAAATTTTAAAAAAAACCAAGCCATTCCCCAGTTGACAAATGGTCAAAGGATGTGCAGAGGCAATTTACAAATGAGAAAATCAAAGTTATCCATAGTCTTATGAAAAATTTCTCTAAATCATTATTGATTAGAAAAATGCAAATTAAAGCAGCTCTGAGGTACCACCTCACACCTCTCAGATTAGCCAATATGACCAGAAAAGTGATCAATTTGGGAAGGAATAAAGGAAATCTGGAATACTAATGCATTGTTGTTGGAGCTGTGAACTCATCCATCCTTTCTGGAGAGCAATTTGCAATTACACCCAAAGGGCAATAAAAATGTGCATACCCTTTGATCCTGCAATACCACTACTGGGTCCTATACCCTGAAGAGATTATGAAAAGGGGTAAAAACATCCCTTGTACAAGAATATTTATAGCAGTTCTGTTTGTGGTGGCAAAGAATTGGAAATCAAGTGAATGCCCATCAAATGTCCCCAGCCAATTGGGAGTGGCTGAACAAATTGTGGTATATGTATGTTATGGAACATTTTTCTTTTATTAGAAACCAAGAGGAAGGGATTTCAGAGAAGCCTGGAAAGACTTATAAACTGATGTTGAGCAAGAGGAGCAGCTCCAGAGTACCTGTGACAGAGAATGCCACCTGTATACAGAGTGGAGTTTAAACAAAGACCAAAGTCTATTACCTTCAATTTTTTTTTAAAAAGTGTCATGTACAACATAATTTTGCTATCTCTAATATTTCATTTTCTCTCTCAACACATTCAGTTTCTATCACTATATAGAGTAGGTATGCTGTGGGGCAGTCTCCTACTAGGAGGCTGCCCCACAATATAGCATGGAAACAATGTAAAGATTATCAGACTCCCTTCTGTGGGCGGAATGTGGGGAGAGAAAGGAGGGTGGGAGAAAAATTGTAAAATTCAAAACCTTACAAAAATGATAGGTAGAAGTTTCTATATAATATAATTGGAAAACTAATAACATATTTTTAAAAAGCATTATATTACCCTTTGATACTTAAAATAAACTTGCACATTATATGTTTTTGTTCCCATTTTTAAAATGAGGTATATGCAAGTCATAGAATATGAATAACTTGTCCAAGGTTATATAGCTGCCAAATTGAAACACAATTCAAATCTAGGTCTTCCTAACTCCAACGTTTAGTCAAGTTAATAGAGGGAGCACAGAATTACTAATCTGTTTTGAAGGAGTGCCTATTTTCTGCTCAAGATCACAAGGAGATGGCAAAACTTCACCCTTGTCTCTAACTCTTCACTTGTGAAACATTTCTGGTTTGTTTGAAAGTTTGACTAATAATGTTACTCTTATTGTAGCCATTATACTCATCCATATCCACCTAAGTGTTTTTAGAATGCAAATTTTATTTAGCATCATTTTCACAGCTTCAGAACTAAATTACCCTCTCATTTAAATGTTATAATGCATGTAATGGAGCATAATATGACTCCAAGTCACTTGCAAATCTAATTTGACTTAAAAAAAATTAGTAAGGAAAGTAGTCAGGCCTTCAGTGTGCATGTGTCTATGTATCTACACACACACACATATATATAGGTATTGCTTGTAGGAAAACATTAACAGCAAATATGTGGAATTGGAAATGTCAGGAGCAGCAAGTTAAACTAATTTGACTCAAGTATATCATGTTGGGCAGAGGTATCAAACACAGCACATGCCTCAAAGCTCTGATGAGAACAAAATTAAAATATAATTAGTCAATTTTAACAAAAATAATAAAAATGGAATAAAACATAGATGATATTAATTGGTGGTTTTCTTGAGTCAATATGCAGCAAGAAGGGATAGGGAATAGTAGAAAGAGCTTTGGAAGCATGTTTCAGAGCTGGACCTGACTCAGGTCAGTGTCATAGTAGTTTCTATTTGAAATAGAAATAGAATGAGGCACTCATATATCATGCATTGGTTTAATAAAGGGAGTTCACTTAGGCAAAGTAGGAGAAAGCTATTCAATAAGTATATATTGAAAACACCTTGAGATGAATCATTTGACTTGAAACTTATATGCTTGAGTTGCCCATCATTTTCCATCAGCATCACATTGGAGCATGTCTAGAACCCTTCATGGTTGCTGTATTCAGGAAACCAGAAATTTATGCCAGTGGCCTGAGTCTTTATCTTTTGATACATCCAAATCTCAAGGACTATTATAAATTATTCTAACTTGCATGGGAAAAAGAGTTAGGTATTGTTTTTATCCCAAAGGGGATGTTGACTCAAACTAATGGAATTATATCATAGAATCTTAGATTTGGAAAGAACTTTTAAAAAAAAATTCTTTTTCAATTTATATCTAAACAGAAATCTCTATTTAACCAACCAGAAGTCATTCAGTCTCTGAAGACTTTCTACCAAGTCAGCCTGTTTCACTTTTGGACAACACTGGTTAGGAAGATTTTTCTTATATAAGAAACCAAAAATTTATAACAAACCTAAAATCCGTACTCCTTCAAATAATCGAAGATAATTACATCATCTCTTTTCCAGGCATCTCAGATCTCCAGGTTTCTTCAATTAATTGTTCTTATGGGTATGGATTTGAGAATATTTCCTACAGAATGTCCCTGAGTCCTCTTTTGGTCTTTTTGTGGATACAATAATATTAGCATTTACTCCTTGAGCAGACAAATACTTAAATGATTTACTTTTAATTTGCCGAATTTTAAGGCTTTGTAGACTAAGAAAAAAATAAAAAACACTCCTTTCTTCTGGGCTGAAGTGGATAATAGAACCACAGACAAAAGAATAAATTATATGGGCAAAGTATAGAAAGTAGAAACAAATGTTTAAAATTTCCTTTGGTTAAATAAAATATGATGATGATGATGATGATGATGATGATGATGATGATGATGATGATGATAGATTGAGATGAGGGGATATCTAGGTAGAAGAGATGGCTCCTGAGGAACCTTAAACTCTTGAAAACAAACTCAGTAAAAACTCTTGCCTGGCACTTGGAGCATTTCACAATTTAGCTTCAATGTATCTTTCCAACTCTATTATCTATTAATTGCCTTCCATGCACTCTGGAGTCCAGAGATAATAGACCTTTCTTCCTTCCATGACTCCTGGGCTGTGTCTCTCATGCCCCAAATGCACTCCTTCCTCATCTCTGCCTTTGACATTCCATGGTTTCCTTCAAAGTCATATCAAGGTCAGCTATGATCGACTCATTTCTTCTCAACAGTACCGACATCAAAGACAATTCCAAAAGACTTGTGATGGAAAATACCATTCATATTCAGAGAAAGAACTATGGAATCTGAAAGCAGACCCAAGCATACTATTTTCCTTTTTTTAAATTTGTTTTTTGTTTTTTCTCATTTTTTTTCTATTTTGTTCCGATACATCTTGCACAAAATGAACTTGGAAATATGTTTACCATGATTGTATATGTCCAAACTTTATTAGATTACTTGCTGTTTTGAGTAGGAAAGAGGAAAAGGGAGGCAGGAAAAAATGAAGTTCTCAAAAACTTACCAAAAATGAAATACAATTTTTTTTTGCTTTAAGTTTTATTTTTTGAGTTTTACATTTTTTCCCCAATCTTACTTTCCCACCCACCCACACAGAAGGCAGTTTGCCAGTCTTTACATTGTTTCTATGGTATACATTGATCCAAATTGAATGTGATGAAAGAGAAATTATATACTTAAGGAAGAAACATAGTATAAGATATAGCAAGATCAGACACTAAGATATCAGTTCCCCCCCCTCTAAATTAAAGGTAATAGTCCTTGGTCATTGTTCAAACTCTATAGTTCTTTCTCTGGATAACAATGGTATTCTCCATTGCAGACAGCCCCAAATTGTCCCTGATTATTGCACTGATGGAATGAGAGAGTCCATCAAGATTGATCATCATCCCCATGTTGCTGTTAGGGTGTACAGTGTTTTTCTGGTTCTGCTCATGTCACTCATCATCAGTTCATGCAAATTCCTCTAGGCTTCCCTGAATTCTCATCCCTCCTGGCTTCTAATAGAACAATAGTGTTCCATCACACACACACACACACCACAGTTTGCTAAGCCATTCCCCAGTTGAAGGGCATGTATTTGATTTACAATTCTTTGCCACTACAAACAAGACTGCTATGAATATTTTTGTACAAGTGTTGTTTTTACTCTTTTTCATCATCTCTTCAGGGTATAGACAGACCCAGGAGTGGTATTGCTGGATCAAAGGGTATGCACATTTTTGTTGCCCTTTGGGCATAGTTCCAAATTTCTCTCCAGGAAAGGTTGGATGAGTTCACAGTTCCATCAACAATGTAATAGTGTCCTAGATTTCCCACAACCCTTCCCACAATGATCATTATCCTTTCTTGTCATATTGATCAGTCTGAGAGGTGTGAGGTGGTACCTCAGAGAAACTTTAATTTGCATTTTTCTAATCAGTAATGATTTAGAGCAATTTTTCATATGGCTATGGATTGCTTTGATCTCCTCATCTGTAAATTGCCTTTGCATATCCTTTGACCATTTGTCAATTGGGGAATGGCTTTTTTTTTTAAATTTGACTCAGTTCTATGTATATTTTAGAAATGAGACCTTTGTCAGAAACATTAATTGTGAATATTGTTTCCCAGTTTACTACATTTCTTTTGATCTTGTTACAGTGGTTTTGTCTGTGCCAAAGCTTTTTAATTTAATGTAGTCAAAATCATCTAGTTTCTTTTTATTGATGTTCTCCATCTCTTCCTTAGTCATAAACTGCTTCCCTTTCCATAGATCTGACAGGTAAACTACTTCTTGATCTTCTAGTTTGCATATAATATTATTTTTTATGTCTAAATCCTTTATCCATTGGAATCTTATCTTGGTATAGGGTGTGAGGTGTTGGTCTAATCTAAGTTTCTTCCATACTACCAATTTTCCCAGCAGTTTTTATTGAAGAGAGAGTTTTTATCCCAATAGCTGGACTCTTTGGGTTTTATCAAACAGCATATTACTATAATCATTTCCTGATGTCTCTTTTGCACCTTATCTATTCCATTGATCCACCGCCCTATTTCTTAGCCAATACCAGACAGTTGTGATGAGTGATGCTTTATAATATAATTTTAGATCTGGTAAGGCTAAGCCACCTTCTTTTGTACTTTTTTTCATTGAATCCCTGGAATTTCTTGACTTTTTATTTCTCCATATGAATTTTAACTTACAACTTTTTCTAACTCATTAAAGTAAATTTTTTTGAATTTTGATTGGTATGGCACTAAACAAGTTGTTTAGTTTTGGTAGAATTGTCATTTTTATTATATTAGCTCAACCTATCCATGAGCAGTTGATATTTTCCCAGTTATTTAAATCTGATTTAATTTGTGTAAGAAGTGTTTTGTAATTTTTTCAAAAAGTTTCTGAGTCTGCCTTGGTAAATAGACTCCCAGATATTTTATACTGTCTGAATTTACTTTGAATGGGATTTCTCTTTCTAGCTCTTCCTGCTGTATCTTGCTAGTCATATATAGAAAAGTTGAGGATTTATGAGGGTTTAATTTTATATCCTGCAACTTTGCTAAAATTGGTAATTGTTTCCAGTAATTTTTTGGATGATTTCTTGGGATTCTCTATACCATCATGTCATATTCAAAGAGTGAGAGTTTTGTTTCTTCCTTCCCAATTCTAATTCCTTCAGTTTCTTTTTCTTCTTTGACTGCTGAAGCTAACATTTCTAATACAATATTGAATAGTAGTGGTGATAATGGCATCCTTGTTTCACCCCTGATCTTACTGAGAATGCCTCTAGTCTCTCCCCATTGAATATAATGCATGTTGCTGGTTTCAGATAGATACTGCTTATTATTTTAAGAAACAGTCCATTTATTTCTACGGTCCCTAGTGTTTTTAGTAGGAATGGGTGCTGTATTCAAAATTTTTAAAAAAAAAATTCATATCAAGCACCACTTTCTACATGGAGTGCTTCTCAGTCACTCCCTAGTGTTTATTTTATTTATTTTTAAATTATATTTTAATAGCATTTCATTTTTCCAATTACATGTAAAAAGAGTTTGCAACCTTCATTTTTGTAAAATTTTTATTATTCAAAATTTTCTCCCTCTCCCCCATTTCCCTCATCCCTAACACAGCATGCCCTTCAATATAGGTTACACGTGTACAATCATATTGAATAAATTTCCATTTTGTTCTTGTAGTGGAAGAAGAATCAGAACATAACAGGAAAACAATGAGAAAGAAAAAACAAGAAATATTTTAAAAGTGAAAACAGCATACTTTGTTCTACATACAGACTCCATAGTTCTTTCTCTGAATGTGAATGGCATTTTCCATCACAAATCTTTTAGAATAGTATTTGATCATTGCATTGCTGAGAGTCTATCATAGTTGATTATCACACAGTGTTGTTACTGTATGTAATGTTATTCTGGTTTTGCTCATGTCACTCAGCATCTTTTCATGTAAGTCTTCACAGGTTTTTCTGAAACCTGCCTGCTCATTGTTTCTTACACAACAATAATATTCCATCATATTCACATACTACAACTTGTTCAGCTATTCTCCAAATGATGGACATCTTCTCAATTTCCAATTCTTTTCTCCTGCAAACAGAGCTTCTATAAATATTTTTGTACATGTGGATCCTTTTCCACTTTTTTGATCTTGTTGGGATACTGATGTAATAATGGTATTGCTTTATAAAAGAATATGCAGAGTTTCATAGCTTCTTGGACCTATTTCCAAATTGCTCTCCAGAATAGTTGCATCTGTGAGATTCTTTTCTGAGTTTGTAGAAAGAAAGACAAGAGGTCATAACTCATAATCACACCTTTTTTGGGGTCATCTACAAGCTTTAACTTAACTATTGTAACTCTAAATGTGAAATGCTACAGCAGAAACTGAATCTTAACAGTTTCAACATTCTTGCCTAAAAAAAAAGTGAAACCAGAAGCCAAATGTAAGTCTGTCTCCAAAGTACTCTAAGAAGAAGCAGAAAAAGGAGTTAGCAGATCTTTTATTATATGTGTTAAAGCATAAAGAACATCATTTTCAGAGGACACTTAGCTGTTTAGGGGATTATAGTGATTACTATAATTGAAAATATACTACTATTGAATTGCATCTCTTCCTCCTTTTCATTAGAAAAGTAGAAGATTCTGGGCATAATATATTAGATAGGATACCACAGTCACTCTGTAAGTTGATTTTGCTTAATTATTTTGGTGACATTAATTTAAAAGTGGAGAAAGGGAGGAGTGATATTTTTGTTGTTACTGTTTAAGAGTAAGAAGTGAGAGAGGCTAAAGGCTTCTAGTCAAATCAGCAAAGTGATGTCTATGTAATGACCATACTTTCTTCAAGAAAAGATTTCTAATGTTTTAGACATGGTGAGCATCAAATTATTTTAAAATAATGAAACTAATTATATTGTAATATTCTGGAAAACTGAGAAGATATGGCATGAAATTTAGGAAACTCCAGCTTGATTTTATTGCATAAGCTATTAAAGCCAAAAATGCAGCTAAAAGGACATCACAGTTTCCAAATATGAATTCAAAGTTTCTAAACAGCTCTGGCCTTTGTTAGCAAAAATGCTTGGAGGCCATTAGAGAAAATGAGTGAGTAGGGAAAAAACTATTGTTCAAATAATGAAAACTAAAGATTAATGAGTGGATTGCTTTGCAGTGTCAAAAGATCTGAACTTTCTGGAACATGTTGGGTAGATTCCTTTTCATGGATTGATGAGACACATAGACAAATATTCTGGCCAGGCTTGACAGGCATAGATGGGTTGGGTTCTGCAGTGTGGGAAGCAGTACCCTTGAATAGTAGATCACAGGTATAGAAAAATATATTCTACTAAATAGAATAAAGTATCCTTTGCCTTGACTATGTTGTGTCACATGGTTTTTCCAATCTTGGACCTACCTCACAGGATTTTCTGAGGCAATTTTTTTAATAAATCTTGACACTATAGATATACATGAGTTTCTTTAATGAAAATCTTAACTATAAACACTAGATAAAATATTACAATTGATAGAAGTTGCAAATTTGCATTTTAACACAATTGCAATTTTCCTAATTTTTAGAAGATAACTGCATTTGTTCCTATGTGAAAATTTATTGCAAAAAATTATGAATTGAATTAATTAGAAATATTAATGCTATATATTATAAATGATAGGTAGTAAAAATTCTAGTAAATGTTTTATTTTAGTCACTCAGGATAGTTTCAGTGGGTACCTTAAATGACTTCTGATGATAAGAATGATAAATTATTTTCAATGGTAAATATTTTACTTAAAGTTATAATTTTACTTTCATTTAAAAAATGAATTCCTTGTTCCTTGATAAATGTTTCATTCAGATTCTTATTTGTTTTCTGTCGTGTTTGACAAATTTAAACAAGAATAAGTGATAGCAAATGTTGCAAAAGTTAAAATAGCACTTCCTCTGACTACCAACTAGTGATGCTTTGTGGTCTAGCAAGTCTGATAAATTAGTTGCTGTTATAAGGTTCAGCTAAAGAAAATGAAAATAATTTATCAGAGAAACATAAGAAAATGAAACACTGTATCATCACAATTTTTAAGATTAGAAAATCAATCAAAACCTTCAGAAGTAACTTGAGTATAACTATATGATTGTGGATGTTTAACAATTAAGTAGTGCATTCATTCCAAAAGATTAATGGGGCTCATTTTTATTACAAATTTGTCACTATGAGAACTAGGAAAACAGGAAGTGATGTACAATGTGTTAAAAAAAATGGATAACAACCAACATCTTTCCTGATGTTAAAACAGAAAACTAGTAAGCATGTTGTATTCAATGAATACTCATCTTTGATATATTAATTTATGAAAGTATGTCTTTCTCTTTGCATCTTTATATTCCAAGTATATCTCAATTATATTATAATAGATAGAGTATGAATATGTTTTGAGAATAATTACTAAAGATTTGGGTCAGGTTCCATATATTTACATACTATGACCACAAGTCCTCAAGCCCATATTAATTATTCCAACATAAAATTAAGGATAGTTCTTGGATAAATTATTTAAATTACAAATGAATTTTAAAACAATGAAATTTAAAACAATTTCACCTTTAAAAATGTTAATGAACTGTCTGGATCACAATACTTTAAAGCTATTTATGATCTAATTCATGGCCTCATGGGGGATAAATTTAACACTGGAAATGACCTTAGAGGTCATATAGTCCAAACCACTTATTTGACAAAAGAGAAATTGCGTCCCAAAGAGTAAAGGCATTTGCCCTAGGTAATATTTTTTGCTTTTCTTTTCTTTTTTTTTTGGTAAGGCAATGGGGTTAAGTGACTTGTCCAAGGTCACACAGCTAGGTAATTATTATTACATGTCTGAGGCCAGATTTGAACTCAGGTCCTCCTGGGTTGGTGCTCTATCCACTGTGCCACCTAGCTGCCCCAGTGTCCTAGGTAATACTGGTAGAAAGTTATAGAATTGCAAGGCAGCTCTAGACTGTGGGACTCCAGACTCATATTTCCCAGTACATTGACTCACCATCAAACATATTTAATTTGCGTGTATATGTGGCAGCTGTCATAGATAACAATGGAAACTGTTCATCTACAAGCCAAATAGGCCCTGATAGTATCATTTAAGAAGTAATCTTTACATGCAAAGAATCTGATGGTAAACAGTAGATAGACATTTTTATATCAATATGCCTTGGATGTTAGAACTTCAAATGTTTATGTTTCAAATAATGCCTACAAATTTTAGTAATTATGTTGAACTTTTCTAAAACATTTATCAGCCCTTTTGTTATCTTCATCTTTCCATGTTTTTTAAAAATGATTTCTATGGTTCTTTAAGTTTACATGCTTTAACTTATATTAGTAATAGTATATTGATAAAGACCCATACTATAGTGCCATTAGGTGGCATAGTAGATAGAGTGCTAGCCCTGGAATCAGGAGGACCTATGTTCAAATTCAGCTTCCAGCAATTGATTCATACTAGTTGTGTGACCTTGAGCAAGTACTTCATCCCATTACACCCCCCCCCAAATTTTTTTAAAAAGAAAAAAAGATCCATAACATAGAACTAAGCCTAAAGTAACTGTGGTCAAAATTATTCATTAGATGGTGACCAATTTTCTGAGTGAAAGAAATTGATAAAGACAAGTTCTTCAGCAAAAGATATGTGATCTAACTTTCCATCCATGTTAAAAGCCTTTCCACTTTTGTTAGACCTTTCAGAATTTAGTTATTTGCTGACAGATGTAATCTTTAAGAAACCAGGGTCACCATCATACTATGTAAGGCATCAAAATAAGAATGTAGGAAAAGGTGCACTCTATTGTCCTTCAACATTTAGAAATAATTTAATTAAAATGATGGAATCTTCCATTTAAGTAGGAATTACTTCACTGTAGCATAGAGGTAAATAAATTCTTGAAACTTATAATAGAAGTATGTAAGTTTCGGCTGAGTCTTCTAATCTGGGAGAATGTTGCCAATGGGTTCAGCAATGGACTGCATATTTTTCTGTGATCCATTGTGAAATTTATCACTGGAATATTGGCCAACTAGTGGTGATCATTTTTGGTCACTGTTCCATTTGCTAAGTAATCTATAAAGATATTTTGATCTTCATTTTTTTTTTTGCAAGGCAAATGGGGTTAAGTGGTTTGCCCAAGGCCACACAGCTAGGTAATTATTAAGTGTCTGAGGCCAGATTTGAACTCAGGTACTCCTCACTCCAGAGCTGGTGCCCTATCCACTGTGCCACCTAGCCGCCCCTTGATCTTCATTTGTAGAGTAAGTGTCCATATCAATGAAATGATGGACCTTTGATGTATCATAGTAAGGAATTCTAATAAATAAGATGATTAATCCCTTGAATAATATCTATATTTACATTTTTCTGATAAGATGCAAGTACACATTTAATGTCTTTCTTGGGATCACAGCATGAATAACTGTAGCTGTGTTGCTTAGAACTGAGACATCAAAATAGTCTAGTCTACTTCTCACTCATGCTTTTTTCTTTCATAATAGTCTTCCCTAGTATGATTTTTGTTAAACACCCCAGAAGTAGAGAATAAAAAATAGAAAGTAGGATTAAAATCTGATTATGATATGTTTAATTTAAAAAAAAAATCAAAATAGTAGCATATTTTGTATCACTATTCTATTTTAATTGAAATTTTATGTGTATATGTGTATGTGTGTGTTCACACATGTATGTATTACATAAATATCTAAGTCTAGATGAGTGTATATATATATATATATTTTTTTATAAATATTTACTCATAGTTATTCTTTTTCTTTATTTAGGTTATTTCACAATTGAGGATTCTGGGTAGGTCAGTAACATCTGGTTGCAAGTTTGATAGAGAAATCTGGTCTAATGAACTTTCTCCTGTACTTAATCTGTGGAAGAAACTTAATCAGGTATGTTCTGTGGATTTACAGTAGAAAATTGTAAAGTCTCTTGTCCATTTTTCCATCAGTCTTTTTTTTTACCAAAAAACTGAAAACTGTCTATATCTGTGAAATGACTCCTCACCTCACATTGAACATGTCATTCTGTGTTCTCACTCTCACATGACCGTCATCCTAGTGCCAGCCCTCATTTGTCTCTGTTCATTTAGACTATTACAATGTTACGATATCATCATTGATCTCTACTCATTTAGACTATTACAATGTTACAATATCATCATTGATCTCACTTCCTCTAATCTCCCTTCTCATCATGCCTTCTGTATAGAGCCAAAGTGCCATTTTGACCATTTTGTTCTTCTTCAAGAGGAAGTCCAGTGGTTCTTGCTACTTCTAGGCTCAAATGTAAACTTTTCTCTTTGATGTTTAAACCCTCCACAATCTGACTCATGCCTGTATTCCAGGCTTACTGCAGGTTAGTCTTTTTTTTATAGCCACATTGATATGTTTGTATTTCCTCATACATGAAGTTCTAACATGTGCATCAATGTCATTGTAAAGACCTTTCTGCAAACCTGGAATGCACTCCTTCCTTATCTTTGCTTCTTAGATTCCATAATTTCCTTTCAAATGCCATCTATTATACTAGATCTTTTTAAAGCTTAGATCAAATGTCATCTATTTCATGAGACCTTTCCTTTTCCTCCCAGTTTTGGTTACTTCCCTTGGAAAATGACTTGGTAATTTTTTTGTATAATATTTTGTATTTGCTCATTTTTTTTCTCTAATAGGACATAAACTTATCAAGGGTAAGGATTGTTTTTTTCTTTGCTCCCTAAGTATCTCTTAATATTTAATCTTGAATCCTTAGACTTGAATTTTTGCATTTCAAATTATTCTAGATAGGTTAACTTAAATGTACACACACACACATAAACAAACACACACACACACACACACACTTCTTTTTTCTTAGTGAACAAGTTTTCTCCCTTGGAATGAAATTTATTTGTCTTACTTGTCTGATCTCTCCTCTGTCTCCTTTGCTAGATCCTCATCCAGATCATTCCCTCTAACTACAGCAATTCCCTTCTCTTCTGCCTCTATACTACTTCACTTGGTGATAGATAGCTCCCATAGGTTAAATTACTTCGTCTGTGGTGATGATTTGTCCTATCCTGCCCCAGTATTTCTGGTGACCTTCACCTCCAATCATCCAGTGACTTTCAGATATATAGAACTGAATGTCCAGTTCAGATATCTTAAATTCATTTGTCCAAAACAGAACTCATTTTCTTCCCCTCAAATTCTTCCTCCCACCTTTCCTCTTACTGTAAAGGCCAACACATCTACCTCATCCCTCAGGCTTTCAATCTAAGAGTCATCCTGGGTTTCTCACTATTTCTCACCCCATATCCAGACTCTTGCCAAGGCCTTTTGCAAATTGTCTTGAATATGCCCCCTCTCTCCTCTAATAGCACTAACATGACATTGTGGACCCTCATCATACCGGTCTGCACTGTTGCAGTAGCTAGCTCCCCATTCCAGTACAACCACGAAAGTGACTTTCCTAAAGCCACATGTGTGACCCTATTATCCTTCCATTCAGAAATTCCAGTGACTTCCTATTGCCTCCAGGAACAAATTCAACATGTCCTATTTGACATTCAAATTGAAAGGGCAAGCTATTGGAGGAGAGTAGAAAGGGATAAGATTAGGGCCCAAATAGAAGCATTGATCTGAATAAGAAATACCACATCTTTATCAGAATTTGGATTTAAGGAAGAGAAAGAAAAAAGTAATGACAAGAGGGGTTGGAGAATTAAAAATAGGGCTTAGTTGGTGCTCACCATGTCCTCAATTTTCACAATAGAGTATGAAGTGAGGCCCTTTGTTGAGAGACAACAGCAAAATTAGTTTATAACTAGCCTCAGGCTTTATTTTTTCCATTATTCTGAATCCATAGGCCTTTAAAAGAGCAATACTTTACTTGGATAGAGATATAATTTGTGCACTGTATTTAATCCATGGGTGTTCTAATCTAGTTGTTTTTTTTTCCCCAGATAACATCCACATTAGATCTTTATAATTGCATGCAATGTTAAATACTCCACAGCCATCTCAGCCATTTTACTAGCATTAACATTAGTTCCTAAAATATTATGCACAATCATCTACCTCAGACAGTGTTTTTAGACCAATATATTAACTTGGAATGTACTTTTCCCTGGTAGTCTTTTAAATTAAAGCACACCCAGTGAAAAGTCATTTTCGTAATTACTATTTCTGTATCCCTTTGTTATCATAAGCTTTAGGGTTATAATTTTCACATTTAGAAAAACAATTCCCTTTCCCCTTTCCCTGGCCCCTGCCAAGGACTGTCAGATTTTTTTACTTACCATTCATGATGTAG
Organism: Macrotis lagotis; assembly: GCF_037893015.1. Lineage (NCBI taxonomy): Eukaryota > Metazoa > Chordata > Mammalia > Peramelemorphia > Peramelidae > Macrotis > Macrotis lagotis. The sequence continues at coordinate 776,730,890 of NC_133658.1, forward strand.
AGGGTGTTTAAAATCTTACATTGTGACTCAAAAGTGATACATTAATAAAATAATTCCTTCTATCTGTATTCTTTATCTTCTGCTTACATGTCAGCTTGAGATTTTATTAACTATATATTAATTGAAGATATCTTTCAAAATATAATTAATGGAGAAAAATGTTAATTTTTAAACATATATTTTGTCCAAATGAAGAATCTAATCAATTAATAATTAAAATATTTTCAAACATAATGTCTTTAATAATCAATTCAGTTCAAGATTGCATATCCAACAGCCATATTTTTATTAAGCACTTTCTGTGACAAGCATTGAGCTAAATTCTGAAATGCAAAGACAAAAACAGAACCTACCTCTATGAATTGCCTTCTATTATGTAAGTGAATATTAAATAAAAAACTGCTGCTGCTGCTGTTACTACTATTACCTCTACTTAATATTGCTAATACTATACACATGCACACACAGAGTAGATGAAAGAAAAGGAATAGGTTAGCAGAAGCTCTGCATAATTGACATGATACATATTTTGAAATCCCTTTGAGTATTTACACTTGTTTATGTTTATATATGATATTTTAGAATGGAATACTTTTGAGTCAAAAGTTGAAGTTATATTGAGAAGAAATGACTTAGAATAAGTTGAATAACTTCACAGTTTCCCAGTCCTCCCCAACTCATTCAATTCTTTCCTCCCTTTTCATTATAGCTAAAAATGGAAGACAATATTATTCAGTCACAAAATCAAATATTAAATTACACTTGGAAGATATTATCTAGTATGTAACTTTCTAAATTAAGTTTGTAAATAATGTCCACAGTTTCTAAAAGATTATTGACAAAGGGGTTTAGATCATTATAATTTGGGTAACAGTTTCAAAGTAATTTCATTAAAGTATTTATGTCACAAATATATTAAACAGTTGGGTATAAATTTATCTAAGAATGCTTGTTGTCATGAACACTGCCCTACAACTATTCTGTGCCTTCCTTGTTTTGTGATCTGTTACTTAATATTCTGCCTACATCTTCTTTCTCCAAGCATGAAATCCCACACAGATAATCAGTAGTTAGGGCAATTACATTTTCCATTATCACTAAAGATTGCCTCCATTAAGAAGCATAAAAAGTTTAAGAATAATATAAAGATATATATATTTTGTATATATGTTTTAAAATGTTTTATGACTTACTGAGTTTGATGACCTCTAACATCAATTTCACAATAATAGCAATTTGCATTAATAAGGGACTCAAGATTTGCAAGGCATTTCAATATATTCAATTAAATTTCATTTTGATTTTGGTTGGATGATTCTGTGAAAGTCTTCTCTATAGTAAAGAAATTGTTTCAAGGACAGCACTAGTCTTCTTAACCTTGGAATCATCCTCAACTTATCAGTGACTTTGGTCATCTTTAAAGTCATCAATGGATATATTTCAACCATTGTCTATTGACTTAATAGTTGTCATTTTCCTCATCTGTGTTCAGTAAGAGTAGCTTTTATTAGGGAAAAATGACACTGAATCCTGGAAAAGGAAATATGAAAAATTAAGTCTTCCATATTTGTATGCTTTATTTGAAGTTTTGCCCAGTAAGGTAAGCAGTGTCTTCCTGTTTGCTTATATCCTAAAATAAAACCTACACAGCATTACTCCATGAAATAGTCATAGTTGTACATAAATAGCAAAAATATAAGATGTTATATTTATTTTTTTGGTTTTATATTTTTGTGAGTTTAATCATTATATTTTTATGTTTTCTTTTTAAATTTTTTGTCTTGTATTTATCTAATATATTCTTTTTCCCAGCTGTACTGGGAATTACATTTGAAAAGGCAGACATTTTTATATTGCTTATACATGTGTCTCATGGAAAATGTATTTTCATATTAGTCATATAGTGAAAGAAAATGAGAAAAAAGAAAAATCAAGTTAAAAAAGTGTTCTTTGTTTTGCATATATAAACTCCATCAGTACTTTTCCTGGAGATGAATAGCATTTTTCATAAGACCTTTAGAATTGTCTTGGATCATTGTATTGCTGAGAATAGTTAAGACTTTTACAGTTAATCATCATACAGTGTTGCTGTTACTATGTAAAGTTTTCTCCTGGTTCTAATCATTTTACTTCATTTCATTTCATATGAATCTTTCCAGGTTTTTCTGAGAACATGCCTATCATTTCTTTTGGTGCAATAATATTCTGTCACAGTCATATATCACTTTTTCAGCCATTCCCCAATTGATGGACATCCCCTTAATTTCCATTTCTTTGCCAGTACAAATAGAGGTGTTATCATTATTTTATGTATTTAAATCCTTTTTCTTTTTTTAAATCTCTTTAGAATACATTTTTGGGTTATAGAGTTTTTGCAGTTTTAGGGCCATTTGGACATAATTACAGATTGCCTTCCAGAATGATTGCATCATCACTTTACAACTCCACCATACATTAGTGTGTCAAGTTTCCCATGTTCTTGATAGCATTTGTCATTTTTCTTTTTGGTTTTCTGATAGATGTGGGGTGATACTTTAAAGTTATTGCAATTCCCATTTCTCTAATTAAAAGTTATTTAGAGCAATTTTCATATGATTATAGATGTCTTTGATTACTCTGAAAATTGCCTGTTCATATACTTTGACTGTTTATCAATTGACAACAACTCTTATTTTTCTAAATTTGGCTCAATTCTCTATTTATTGAAAAATGAACCCTTTATCAGAAAATCTTGCTGTAAACTTAAGTCTGAAAGTCAAATTTTCTCTTTAACCCTGGTCTTTTCATCAAAAATTATTGAAAGTCCTCTTTTTCACTGAATATCAATTTTCCCACAAAAGATTATACTAAGTTTTAGATAGGTGATTTTGGGTAGATGATTCTAAGCCTTCTGATCCTTAAATGTAGAAGCTGCTAAGTCTTGGGTTATTTTGGATAACAGTATTTGTATTGGTGTTTTTTTTTTCTGGCTGCTTTCAATATTTTCTTCTTGACTTTGAAGCTTTGGATTTTGATTTTGATATTCCTGGAAGTTTTTATTTGGGGATCTCTTTCAGTACATGATTGGTGGATTCTTTCAATTTCCATTTTCCCCCTTAATCTAGATAGCCTGAGCATTGTCCTTGTAATTTCTTGAAAGATATTGTCTAATTTATTTTTTTCAATCATGACTTTTGTGTAATGTAATAACTCTTAAACCATCTTTCCTGGAACTGTTTTTCAGGTCAGTTTTTTTTTCCAGTGAGATATTTCACATTTACTTCTATTCTTTGTTTTATTTTGTTTTATTATTTCTTGATATCTCATGTAGTCATTAGCTTTCACTTGCTCAACTCTAGATTTTAGGTATTTTTCTTCTTCAGTGAACTTTTGTACCTCTTTTTCTATTTGGCCAATTTTGAATTTTACAATTTTTCCTCTGATCTTGCTTCCCTCCCCCCACCTCCCACACAAGGCAGTTGGTTAGTCTTTGCATTGTTTCCATGGTATGCATTGATCTAAGTTGAATGTGATGAGAGAGAAATCATATCCTTAAGAAAGAAACATAAAGTATGAGATATACACAATACATAATACATAATAAGATAACATTTTTTAAAATTAAAGGTAATAGTCTTTGGCCTTTGTTCAAACTCCACAATTCTTTCTCTGGATACAGATGGTATTCTCCACTGAAAATATCCCAAAATTTTGCCTGATTGTTGTCCTGTTGGTGTGAGCAAGTCCATTAAGGTTGATCATCAATTCCATGTTGCTGTTAGGGTATACAATGTTTTTTCTGGTTTTGCTCATCTCACTCAGCATTAGTTCATGCAAATCCTTCCAGGCTTCCCTGAATTCCCATCCCTCCTGGTTTCTAATTGAACAATAGTGTTCTATCACATACATACATACAGCACAGTTTATTAAGCCATTCCCCAATTGACGGACATTCACTCAATTTCCAATTCTTTGCCAACACAAATAGAGCTGCTATGAATATTTTTGTACAGGTGAACTTTTTACCCTTCTTCATAATCTCTTCAGGGTATAGACCCAGTTGTGGTATTGCTGGATCAAAAGGAATGCACATTTTTGTTGCCCTTTGGGCATAATTCCAAATTGCTTTCCAGAAATGTTGGATGAGTTCACAGCTCCACCAACAATGTATTAGTGTCCCAGATTTCCCACATCCATTCCAACATTGATCATTGTCCTTTCTGGTCATATTGGCCAAGAGTTATTTTCTTCAGTGAGTTTTTTCCCATCTTTTTCTCTGTGTCTAATTCTGCTTAAGGAATTCTCTCCATTGAATTTTATGCCCCTTTTGCCATTTGATATATTCTATTTTTTAAACCGTTATTTTCTACAATAATTTTTGTGTCTCCTTTAACAAGTTGTTGATTCATTTTTCATTATTTTCTTGCATCATTGTCATTTTTTTCCAATTTTTCCCCTACCACTCTTATTTGATTTATAAAATCTTTTTTTTTTTGAGTTCTTCCAGGAGTGTAAGACCAATTCATGTTTTTCTTTCAGGTGTAAGGCTCTTTGGATGCAGCTGTTTCGACTTTTTTGTCTTCTTCTGAGTTTGAGTTTTGCTCTTTCCTATCACCATAGTAATTTTCTATGGTCAGATTCCTTTTTTTTGTTGTTGGCTCATTTTATCAGCCTATTTCTTATCTTTTTACTATATTTTAATATTGGGACAGGGGTGTAGAAAGAATACTGATACTAGCTTGAGGGTTTTTGTGCAATTATTTTGAAAGCTAGTTTTTCCCATTGTGGTTTTATCTAAAGAGGTGCATTTACTGCTTTCCTGCCCCGAACCTCTGGTCTGTGAATGTCCACAAACCCTTTTTCCACCCTGAAACCTCCCAGGGTCTCTGTTCCCATCTAGCCACAAAATCTGGTGTTCTAGTGCTCTTCCTCATCCTGGGAATGGGATCCAGGACTCTGAACTGTATTTGAAAATGGGCAGTGTAAGAGAATCCAGTCCCAACTGCCAGCAGAGGGACCCCAGACTCTCCTTCTGACCAATTGTCTGACCTTTTTTACTGTTTGTGAGCTGGCAACTCAGGAAGCCACTGCTGCTGCAGGGCCCACTGCAAGTTCTTTTGAGTCTACTGTGATCCACTCTTAATTTGGGTGACAAACCTTTCAGGACAACTTTCTAAGCTGTCTTGGGCTAAAAAATTATTTTTCCTTAATTTGGTGGGTTCTGTTGCTCCAGAATTCATTTTGAGATAAAGTTGTTTGAAGGCAAATTTGGGAGAGATTTGGTGAGTTGCTATCTTTTCACCACTATGTTGGCTCCACCTCTTTCATTATACTTTGAAATGCAGTTAGTCTCTATTTTTTTTCCCCACAGACAATAACATGGTAAGTTACCTAAAGCAATAACTTCCCCATTCTCAATAGTTTTATGTCAACTTTTCTCAAGGCTTCTTTTACTTCTTATTTTTCCTCTTTAAGTTATCTAAATAGAGTAAGTAAGTATACACTATGATTTAATTTTTTGAAATATTTTTCCACACTAATTATTCTTACATTTAATTTCAGGGTTAAAAGTAACATAAAGGATAATTTTTGTATAGCTTTTCTATTTTTTAAATATTTTAACAATCCAATTTAATTTTATGTATTTTAAAAGATATACCAATAGAAAAAATAATGAAATATTTTATATAGGTTTGCTAATCATCAGAAAACATTTATTGAACATGTCCATAGAAACACTACTTCTTGCTCTTTGTTTCCCTTGGTCATAAATCATTGCCATTTTTCAGTTTAATCTTTAAACCTCTTAACCATTATTGTTACCCTATTGAGAAGTAGATAACCTCCCTACCTACTTCTTAGAGAAAATTGAGACAGGATTTTCTTAGCTTTTTCAAATCCTCACACCTCCTCCAAATCAATACTCTTCAGTTTTTGCAAGTCTTAGAGGGGATGTGCTCCTGTACTTAAAGCAAGCTTTATTATCCTTATATTCATTTTAGTTCCTTCTTAGATGTAATCTTCCCCCATCTTATTGCTGGCACATAGTATTTTGGCATTTTAAGCTCTTTCTTGCTCAGACAATACTTTCATTTGGTACTACTGTCTCTTAGATTAATCATTTTAGCTACTTTTCCCCATTCATTATTAGATTATTCAACTAAACTACTTTCTTTTTTTTTTTAGCTAAGTGCCTCATTCTTTTCCACCCACATCTTGTAGAGCATTTTGAGTCTGATTTCCAAGTCAATCTAACAGATATTTATTAAACACTCATAGTGTGGAGTGCATTGTGATAGGTACTTAGGATGCATGGACAAAAAGAAAACCACCATGCCCTGAAGAGTTTACCTTTTATTAAAGAAACACAACTTGTAAATAGATGAATATATGTGTGTGTGTGTGTATGTGTATGTGTTTGTATATATCTATATATCTTTGTATATGTGTTAACATAATCTGAAGAGGAAGGAGAGAATGAAGGGGTTATGAAAATTTTTCTAATGAGGTGATCCTTGAATAAACAATATACAGATAATAATTTGAGGAGGTGAAAGTAGAGCACAGAGTAAAGGAATTGTGGAAAGCTTCTCATATGACATGGAACATGAACTGATCCCTAAAAAAACTAGGGTTCCAAAGCCATAGGAATGAGGAAGAAGCACATACCAGGCATGGGAACTAACCTGTGCAAAGGCAAAAATCTCAATATTAAATTTAAAAAACAACAGATTAGCCAGTTTGGCTAGAGTGTAGAGTATGTGATGAGCAATTTGAAGGAATCCTAGAAAGGTATGGCTGGAGTCAGATTATGAAGGACTTTAAATATAAAACAGTAAAGTCTACATTTTATCTTGGACACAATAAGGAGTCACTGGACTTTTCCCATGAGGTGAAAATATAGTGAAAATGTCAAACTAATGCTTTAAGAATGTCTCTTTTTTACCTGTATAAGGAATTATTTGAAGAAGAGAGAAACTTGGGGCAGAGGCCCATTAGGAGGCTAATGTGATAATTCAGGTGATAATTGTCTGGATTAAGTAGGATCCATGTATGTAAAGAAAAAGTATTTAATGTGAAAAATTTGGAGGTACAATCAATAATACTTAGCAATTAATTGGAGCTGAGTATTAAAGGATTATCAAGAGTTGAGCAGGATTCCAAGGTTGCTAGCCTGAATAACCAGAAGGATTGACGTGATTCCTTTGTCATAAATAGGAAAGTTTTATAGTGGAGCAGGTTGTGGAGAAAGATAATGAATGCTGTGCTCTATTGTTGAATTTGAGATATGTGTGGGACATCCAGTTGTAATATTAGAACTGAGGAGCTGAATGTGTAAATCTGTGAGTTAACTGTGCTGAGATGATAATTTATCTAAGAGGTGATGGGGTTATTCAGAGAGAAATGGAGAGTATAGGAAATGGCTTTTTATGAAAGTAATATAATAACAAGTATGTTAGAAGGTAAAACATGGATGGGGACCCAGCAAAAGAAATGAAGAAAGGGTTTGCCAAGTTGTAAATGAAAACAGAATCACTCAGTACAAAAACCCAGGAGTATCCAGAAGTAGAGGGTGGTTGACAGTACCAAAATGCTCTTCATTAAAATATTTTATTTAGTTGGCAATAATTTTCTTCTATCTAAATCACATTCTCTTTTCTATTATGTATGTTTCTTGACTATTTCTCTGCCTCAGTTCCCATAATCTTTATGTGGCTTCAGGGACACTAAAGTCTCTTGGCTCTTATTGATCTACTTTGTTTGATTATACTTTGTTTCATGACTATGAAATTTTTCTATGTAGACAGTGTAAAGAGTTGAAGCAGAAATGAAAAGATCAAGTAGAAGGCATTAATTCAACAAATATTTATTGACATCTTTCTAATTGAAAATCTCTAGACAGGTAAATAAAACAGATTCCCTAAACTCAAGGACTTCACAGAATGATTGAGATAAAACACATACATTTATAATGAATCTTTCTTTTCTTTCAAGGCAATGGGATTAAGTGGCTTGCCCAAGGCCACACAGCTAGGTAATTATTAAGGGTCTGAGGCCAGATTTGAACTCATGTACTCCTGACTCCAGGGCTGGTGCTCTATCCACTGTGCCACCTAGCCACCCCTATTTATGATGAATCTTAAAGGTAGAATGTGAATAAATTATTGTAGAGTTACAAAATAACTATGATATTTAAAAAGAGAGAGATTATTTTCAGCTTAAAGTGCAAGTACTCATGAGATAAGACCTCTTGGGAGAGAGAATATTTAAACTGGGCCTTGTAGGATGGTTCAGAATTAGATTAGAATACATTAGGGAAAGCAAACAGATTTGACTAAAGTTGTGTGTTTAGATAGATGTAATGTAGATAGAGTATTTGAGGGTGAGGAAAAGTTTGTATGAAGTCTCAAAGCCCTTATAAACAGTTTTGATGGGATACATTGAACAAGAGAACTACCTACTGAAGAGGTTTGAGGAAATAAGAATGATGTAATTAAATCACTGTGGTTGGTTGTCATATTTATTGGGGGCAGAAAGGTCTAGAAAAAATAATGAAGTCAGAAGACTGTCTTGAATTTGGAGGGTCCCAAAAGAATTCTCATCTCTAAACTTACTAGTTGGGTAAACCTATACAAGGCATTTATAATTTTAAGCCACATTTTCCTCATCTAAATAGTAATATTACTTAATAGCTAACCTTTATGTAGATTTTAAGTTTTAAGAATACTTTACATATATAATTTGGGACCATCAGGCCATTGGTTTAGAGCTGGAATAAACTTTTGAGACTATCGATCTATCCCCAACATGTTACAGATGAAGAAGCTAAGATACAGGCAGTTAGTTGGGCAGAAAATATCTGAGGTGGGCAGCTCGGTGGCACTGTGGATAGAGCTCTGGCCTTGGAGTTAGGAGGATGGAAGTTCAAATCCAGCCTAGACATTTGACACTGACTAGTGTGAGATCTTGGACAAGTCACATAACCCTGATTGTCTTGCTTCCAGGACTTTCTTTGGTTGTCCTGATTCAAATTTGTCCATTGGACCCAGATGGCTCTATAGATGAAAGTGAGGCTAGTAACTTAGCACAGAATTGCCCCCCCATACCCTAATCCTATTCATGTCCTTGTCATGGCATCAACTCCCAGGTGACATGGATTTTGAGAATGAAGAACACAACATCATCACCATCACATTAGGTGGGATTTGGACCCACTTCTTACTTGAGAAGATTCTTTGCACTCTGCCATGCTATCCGATTTGGTCCTCATAGTAGCCTTCTAAAATAATACTTCACTTTACAGATGAGAAGATTACCTGAAAGGTGTTAAATCGCTTGACTTGTCTGAAGTGACACAACTTGTAACCAAGGTAGGATTCAAATCTAGGTCTTCCTGACTCTACATTGTTAATGATATAGTAGAGCTCTGAGACAGACACCTTCTCCTCCATGGAGTTCTTTATCTTGAGAAACCCCTTGAACAGGACCCAAAAGATGAAGATGTCCTCAGTGGAATGCACTTGACTGTTATCATGCCACCTACTTTCACTTCTGGAGGGGTAATGTTCAGGGAGAGGGTCCTGAACAAATCTGAAACAATTATGTCTGCATCAGGACCATATATTATAGGTCATATACTTGCAGCAGTGCTCTACCCTTATGAAAGTGGGGTATAAGTGAAACTTGTGCTCTGGGTAAAGGTTCTCTACAAGTATTGTTCTCCACAGATGAGGAATACAAATCATCAGAAAAGATAGTCCACCTGGAGTATCTCATAGGCTTTTTGTGAGGAACAAATCAGATCATGTTTGACAAGCACCTTGGAAACCTAGAAGCACTAATTACACATGCCAGTTAATTTTTATAAATGAAATGAAATTTGGTGGGGACTTACAAGGGGTGGTCAGCTCTGTGAGTATGAGTTACCCAGAAGGAAGGAAATACTGTGATCAGGTGATGGGAATGAAGAAACTAAAGCACTTAGCACTTATGTAAGTGACAATGCCTGGCCTTCATCCTCAAGGAAGACCATGACATCAGGGAGGTGATGCCATGACAAGCATATGATTTGGATTTGAGTGAGGAGGAACTGTGCTAAGTCACCAGCCTCACATTCTTCTCCAGAACCATCTGAGTCCAGTGGCCAGATGTGAATCAGGACAATTGGAGGGAGCTGTAGATGGTGAGGCAGCCAGGGTTAAGTGACTTACCCAGGATCACACAGCTAGTCAGTGTCAAGGGTCTGAGGTGGGATTCAAATTCCTGTCCTCCAGACTTCAAGAATGGTGCTCTTTTCCAATGCACCACTCAACTGCCCACTTAGGTAAATATGTGAAGGACAAAGAGGTACTAAGAATCCAGAATTGTAAATCAGAGGCTTACAGATGTTTATAGTAAAAGGAAGTTCAATGAAAGGGGAGATATGCATGGACAAAGTTGAAGCTTATTTTTTGCCATGTGCAGTTTAATATAACAGGAACATCCAGTTGGAAAGGCAAAAGGTACAGGACCTAGACTGATCTCTATCTAGAAGTGAAAAAACTAGGCTCTCTGAAGAAAGTAGGTAGAGAAAAGAATTAAATATAAATGCGATGTGTCTGTGTGCTTTTGTTTGTTTGTTTGTGTGTGTGTGTGTGTGTATGTATCTTGACTTAAAAATATCAAATCAGTAAACTGTTTTGCTATATGATTTCTGCTACAATACACTTTATGCCGATTAGCATTATATATTCTGACCACTTGGTGTTCGGAATAATGGACTTTTCCCCCCTTTGGTAAAATGATTGAAAAAAATCTTAATGTATTTTTTAAGAAAACAAAGAACAATTGCTATAGAGTGTTTCATAAAATGATTTGAAAATGTAATATCCCACTGATACTTTAAATAAGGAACAGGAAAAAGCAGCATAATTTTGCTAGTATTTATCTTGAAGATGTAATTAACAAAGAGGTTTAGGCTAATTAGTTGAAAGAACATTGGTTTTTAGAGAAATATAACCTAGTTTAACATATTGGGTCACTCTAATACCCAATTAATTTGCACATTAAATGAATTGCTAGTTGAGTGCTGATAAAATGGCTTTAAAAGAAAGCCAGTAGCTGTCCTAGACTGGAAATCATTATTTTTAATGACTAATATACCTTCTGCATAAGTTCTGTACAAAAGATGCTTTTTATAAATAATATACTTGTTAATGTTTCTCCATTCTGTTTAAAAAAGTCTTTGCAGTAACATTCATTCTTCCTCAATTCATTTCCAATTACAGTTTGGTTTTATTTAATTTTTTAAATTGTGCTTTTCATGATTTAAATGACTATGACAATGAGGATTCTTACCTGTTTACACAATACAGTATATCTGAATACACAATAGAGTCTATCTAAAAAAAGAAAAAACAAAAATTTTTCAGTAGCTTACTGTAAAACCAATTTCTATGAATGGTGCTTGTGAGTAAGATGTTTTTAAACCTACTGCCATTAAGTTCATTTGTAGCATCTGCCTATTCTCTTAATTTACCAGTTTTTAGGATTACTTTTAACTCAAAAATTTCCCATACTTTGTGTCACAACTTTTACCTTTTCTTCCCTTCTCTTCAACAGATAAAAATTATCAGACTTCTCCCTGTTTTTTGATAAAATAGCTCTTGTAAAATAAATTCCCTTATCTCCTATTTTATTTCAATAGAGAATTTATTATAATTTTATAATAATACAAAATAAATTTTAAGTAGAATAAAATAATCTGATCCACAAAGTTTTTGATTGATAATATTTACATTTCATTTTATGCCAGCACAGTGAATAGAAAGTGGGCTTCAAAGCCAGAAAGACCTGAGTTCTGGTGATCCTTCAGAAATACTTGGCTATGGGATTCTGGTAAAATCACTAAATCTCTCAATAGTCTGTGCATCTCTTTAAGACAATCGTTTGTAGGGAGGGGATCAACCTGAATTAGCAAAAAGAAATTTTCTCATTCACTGTATTTATGAAATTACCAGGTCAGCCAATAGGTAATCTCAATAACTTATAAAACAATAATTATAATTAATGTAATGGGTAGGCTTGTTTTATGCAAACAATGACGTTGTTAATATTGCTACCCATAATTCTTTTTAAATTACTAATCAAGATTGACATTCTGTCTTTACTGCAGAAACCTCTCTATGGAAGTGAAATTTACTAAAATGCAAATCATGTTTCTGATCAACAAGTGAATTCTTTATTCCAACACTAGTCAAACATCTTCTGTTCTTATCTAGGTACAGGAAAACCAAGTTACCACTTGGTTTGTTGAAAAAGGATTTCTTAGCCCTTCATAATTAGAAATATCCCAGTCTTTACAGTGTTTCTGATAAACCAATCAAGTAGTTGACAAATCTGTCATTACTTTCTTTTATTTGTTTGTTTTAAATTGGGAAATGTAAAATATTATTTTTAATCTTATTTAGAGCTGTATTTTTATAAGTAATATATTTTTATGAATCAGAATGTAAGCTTGAAGATTTTGTAATGACATATTTAGAATATTCAGTTTTTCAAAAATATATTTCCATTTTGCAAGTTTTAGGAAGAAAAATTTTTGTTTTATAAAGAGCTTGCTTCATCTTTATTATTATTCTCATGAAGAAAAATGGTAGTTTCTCATTTTATTCCAAACATCCTTTGAAGTATTTGGCAGAAGGAATCTAGATTTTTCTTGCAGGAATATAGAGATGCTTCAAGTTCTGTATCAATAACAGCACTCAATTTCGCAAAGAATCTTACTTTTATTCAGCTGTTATTAAACAAGTTTAGTTGTTTTACTTTTATAACAATTGCAAAGACTATATTGGTTCCTTCTCACTTATATCTCTTATTACAAACAAAACAAAGAAAATCATAGGCAAATGAAAGGCACAGTGGGGAGAGCCTGGAAGGCCTGTCTAGTCTGAGATAACGCTGTAACCCTGGGCAACTCACTTAACGTTTCAATTTCTTAATCTTTAAAATGAGCTGGTATAAAATGTACCAAGATTAATTTCATTCATATCAACAGCTACAAGGTAGCATCACTATTATGCTAGCAGCTTTCTTTTATGCATGTGATTCTTTGGAGATTTTTTTTGTTTTATTTATTAAAAACAATTTCCTTAGGAAAATATGGAATCTTGCCAATATAGTCTTATGTATCATATTTCAAGACATCATTTCAGCTTATTAGCTTCCATGCATTCACAAAGTACATATACATATTTTCTCTCCAACACAATATTTGTGAATTCCAGTAAATAACAAGATGTATCTTTTTAAAATTCTTTAGACTCTTACTATTTGTTTCTCTATTTTCTCTTTTTTATCCTTTTTTGATTTCTCTTCTGTTATATTCAGCTGTTACAATGAATTTTTATTCTTTTAACAGTTAAAATATTGTCTATTAAAAATTAGAAACTATAGAAAATTTACCACATTATATTTATATTAAATTTCTGAATTAAAAGTGATTATAACAGTATTTGAATTATTTCAATTTTATTTCAATTTTTAAAAAATAAGCTTTTTGGAAACCAGTCTATTAAATTACACTAACTAAAATGAATCATGTTGAGAACTACAATAGATAATATAGTACTTTTAATTTTAACAGTAACCTTGTTTAACTTTTGAGTTTTTACACTTCCTTTATAAGGAACCTACCCAGTTTATTGTGATCAAGTTATATTTATTTGAAAACATAATGAGACTGACTTAAGTTTTACTTCATTTGTTTATAATGCATCAAGTAATTGAGTTGCATTTTCCATCCATTGTATTGAAAATACCTTGTTAATCTCCTTTTTGCTTTCTTTAATTTGAACATTTTCATTGATAAAATGGGTGTATTCATCCTGGTTTAAATCTTTTCCAATAACTATGGTGATTATTCCATGCCTCTCTTTTTAAAATGGTTTTGTTCTTTTCCCAAGTGTGGCCTGTCTCACAATATGGAAAACTGTAACAATGTGAATGTGTATTTGAATTATTATCTTTATGATCAAACAGGATAGAAGTACTGCTCAGTGATTGAAAAGATAAGAATAGATAATAGAGAGAAGGAATAAGTCAGTTTCTGTTTTGCTTATTTTCTTGGCTGTGAATCTTTGGGCCAGAAAGTATAAATCAAAAAAAATGAAACCTAAGATTAGTGAGATGGATTATATATGGGTTGATAGAAACCCTCATCAAACCCATATGAATTACAGAGATTTGCAAAGGAATTGCCAGATGTGATTATTTACCCATCTTCACTGCTTGTGAAAAAATCTTGGAAAATTAGAGAGATAGGCCTAGAAAAAGGGAAATATTCAATTTTAAAATAAAAACATAATGGGAGAAAAGAGCAAAATCTTCAGTTTATGATCCAGTGAGCTTGACTTCAATTCCTGGGTAAATTCTAGAATATACTTGGTCTGCTTTAGAGAGTGTAGCAGTGATCTCTAAAAGCTGGAATTTCTTTTAATAGCAGGTCTTTCCAAATGAACTTTATTTGCTATTTTGACAAGATTACTATGCTAGTCAACATGGGAAATGCTATAGGCATAATATTTCTATTTTTCAATAAGACAAAACAAAATCTCATATCGTTTTCTAGGTATGATAGTGAGGTGAGGGATAGGGTAAGATGAAATAATTAGAAGGATTTAAATTTTAATGACTGGACCAAATGAATGAATAAAATAAATGATGATGATAAGTGATAATATAAGGTAATAAGCACTTACAGAGTACCTACTATTTGTTAGCCACTATGCTTTTATGTCAAGTACACAATAGTGAGATATCATTGGATAACAGTTCACAAAGAAAGAGTTCTGGAGTTTTTCCCCCCCTCTTTTTTAAAACCCAAACTTCAAAGATTTCAGAACTCTGAATACTTATTGTTTATACCATCATTTCAAAGGAAATATAAAGATTTAAACTAAAAGTTAAGTTATTTTAAGACCATTTTGTTCAGTTATATTTATTCATATTTCTGTTTTTATGACATATTTTGTATATTACTTTTAAGATTTTGTTTGTTCCCTTTGAGTCTATAAAGAAGTTAATTGCTGACATTTAAAGAATAGTAATATTCTCTAATCAAATAAAATAAATTTTTCTAAATCATTTTTCTCCATCTTGCAGATCTCTATTGATTATTTTTCTGATACTAATATACTGCTTTTAAAAGAAATATTGCTAACAAATGAAAGCCAAAAAAAGTCTTTACAAGCAGTATTTGTTTTGTCCTTGAGTTTACCTTCTTAAAGAACTTTGCCAAATGAAAAAACTAATATTTCTTTTATTGAATCTTAGGACTTGCAATACAGGTTACCTCTGTAGAATAAAGTGGCAATAATTGTGATCAAACTGAAGCAACTGAGTATTGACTGAAAGTCTTAAATATAGCAAAATTAGATTATTCTGAGTACTAGTTTTATTATATATATATATATATATATAATATGTATATATAATTAGTATGAATTCATTATGCCCTTGTTCCATTTTTATTTTAGCAAACACAGACTGAGAAATAGAAGATAAATCTATTTTGTGACAATCTCAGTCATTTAATTGCTCAGCATAAAGAGCAATGATTTCTGGATTTATGCATTGAGTTTGAATATGTTAATCAACATTCTTGCTTGATTGTAAGATCCGCTGTAATGGGCTCATTTTTTCCATTAAAAATAAATTATAGTTTGGCCAATTTTACACCATATAGCCAGGCCTAGTTTGATTTAAAGAGTTATGCTTCATTCACTTCTTAGTTTAATAGTAGGTACTTTCCTATCAAGTTTCTGTCCCCAACATTCTATTGAAATTTCATTCTAACTTAGTATTAGTGAATCACATAATTTTTTTCAGACTCTCCCTTTATTATTTTGTTATTTGACTCCATAGTTTTCTCCTCCTTGTTCTTGTGTACTTGCCTAGATTATACTCACATGTACTTTTTTCCCTAGTATTCTTACTTATTTTCATTCTTATATCTCCCTTCATTCTTTAATGGTGAATGTACCTTGACCTGATCTTCAACCCCCTTTTTCTTCAAACTCTTTTCCTCAGAGTATTTCTGTTCTAACATTTTTGCCATTTATGAACTCTTTGTAAATGACTTTTTAATCTCTATTTCTTTATCTGCCTTGGTCTCACTCCTAAGCTCCTCTCTAATAAGTCTAACTGTATACTTATTGTTTATAAATAAAATTAATAATATTTTGCCTTTTGTATGATTGAGAAGATTGAGACGATGTAAAAAGCATACCTCAATTCCCCTCTTCCTATTTTGAAGCTCTCCAAATCTTTTTCTCTTTTCTGGTTTTAGAGACATGATTTTTTTACTTGACAAGTTTAATATTTTAATCTAAACCCCCTCTGTCCTCCATAACTTATCTTTTCTTTCAGTTAATTTCTATTCTCTTAAAAATATTGTTCTGTAGAAAATGATGTCCGCAATGCCCCCAAGGGGAAGATAATGAGTCTTTGATAAGCTATAGTTATTATCTTTATGGAACTTAGTACTTGAATATATACATTGATAATTTATACAAAATAATATATTATGGCATTTATTATGGCATCTATAATATACCTGTGAGAAAATGTAAATAGAATATTGAGTAGATATGATAGGGAGGGCTTAATAGAGGAGGTGTCCAATATAGCATTTAAGGGGTGAATAGGAGTTGAATAGAAAAAGTTGGAGGGAGAACATTGCATAGAGAAGTCAGTAAAATGAGAGATATGGTACAAGACAGATTTGGAGGAATATAAAGAATAATCCAGTTTTGATGAAGCATAGGGTATATGGCATGGAGATAAGAATAAAATGCCAAAGTTCTACTAGATTTTGGAATCTTATGAATGTAGAAGTGTCTGAACTTTATTCAGAACACAGTAAAAAAAACCCTTGAAAACTTTTTGAGCAAAAATTGTGATAAGGATAAGACCAAGAAGAATTTGGCATTGTTTGAAAGATGATAAAGGAGGAGGAGAGAGTTAGGATGATATCTTGGGATTCTATTGTAATTTTTCCAGTTAGATAGTAGTGTGAGCCTCTAATACTATTATTGCAAAGGAAATGTAAGTAGGTATGCCAAGAGAAAATCAAGAGACTTACTAAAGAATTAGAGGTGAGAGACAAGGGAGGCAAGATGAGAAAAAGGCTACAGACCAATTAATCAATCAACATGCATGAACTGCAGTAGTCAGGGGAGATGTAAAGACAGAAATGAAATAATCTTTTCTCTCAAAGAAATTATTTACATTCTATAAAAATCACAAGGACAAAGAATAGTTTTCAGAGGTAAGAGGATAGAATTCTAAGAGCTTATTGAGGAAAAAATTCAATTTTTATCTTATAATTGATAAATATGAGCATTGACTTTTATTTAATCTATTCTAGCTCAATTCAATTAGTTTTTTTGTTTTGTTTTTTTGTTTTTGTTTTTGCAAGGCAGTGGGGTTAAGTGACATGCCCAAGGTAACACAGCTAGGTAATTATTAAGTGTCTGAGGCCAGATTTGAACTCAAGTCCTCCTGACTCCAGGGCCAGTGCTCTATCCACTGCACCACCTAACTGCCCCCATCATGCATTTTTACAGAAGTTCTAAATTTCTCTCTCTCTCTCTCTCTCTCTCTCTCTCTCTCTCTCTCTCTCTCTCTCTCATTATGCCTTTTTCCTAAAATGGTAAGCAATTTGATATCTTAAATATGGGCAGTCATGTAAAAGATGTTTCCCTATTAGTCATAATTATGAAAGAAGCATTCAAATTGTTGGTTCCTTCTCTGGATAGCATTTTCTATTATGAATCCTTTGGTGTTGTCTTAGATGAAAAGAGCTAAGTTCTAACAATGTTGCTATTACTGCAGGCAGAATTCTCTTGGTTCTGCTCATTTCACTTTGTATCGGTTCATACAAGTCTTTACAGATTTTTCTGAAATCTTTCTGCTTGTCATTTCTTATTGTATAGTATCAATTTGTTTCTTGAAAATTGTCCTCCTGGTCTAGGATCAGTGATATTTGATACTCAACATATAAAAGAATATTTGGAACCTAAATTTGATGTAATCATGTTCCAGTCATATTACTTTCTTTACCTGTAATACTTTTCCCACTCTTCTGCATTATACCCATCACATCCATTCTTAAAGCCCTGTGTCCATCAAACTTACCTTGAATATCCCAGCCCTTGTTGCTCTTTTCCTCTATTGAATGCACATACTATTTATAATGTATAATGTAGGATTTAGAACTATTTATAGTATATGTAGTACATTTAAAGGCCTCTAAAACTTACAACCTACTCAAATAGATGTTAACTTATTTTTCTTAACTAAATTGTGGAAAGAACACTTTATTGATAACTTAATAATATAAGTTTTAGTTATTTCATGGAACTTGGTGATCATGGACCAGTCACCTTAATCTCTGAATATTTCCCTGGTAAAAACTATGGTGAGGTAGAGCAATAAAATTATTACTTTAGGATTCTTTAAACTCTAAAATTGTAATTCTGTTTTTATTAGTCACTTTCACCCTTGGTTTATATAACCTTGTAAATTCCATGAGGGTATTGAGTCTTTCTTTTATATTCATGTGTAATTCCCCATTTTCATTACTGAATTTGTTAACTTGATCTATATAGTAATGATTTATAGGATTTAAAATATAGCAAAGTGATAGTTTATAACATATTGTGTTTTTTTTATCAGAAAATAACTTTTAATTATTGTAGAATATTTCCCTGGTTATACTATTGATAATCATATTAGCATTTCCCCTACAGATGACAGAATAGAGTATCATAAATTTGTTGGGAACTTGTACAGAAAAAGACAATGTCCCTTTCTTGACCTTTGTTTGGTTCCATTCTTCAATGGTACAATGAACCAAGTTCTAACTTTAGAGTAGGAGAGGCTGGGTGGAAATGTATGCTTTTGAAAGACTATTCCACTTGTCAAGGCTAATTATCTGTAAAACGAAGGATTTTTTTGGGTCCCCTCAAATTCTGAATAGAATTCCATGACCTTATTATCCTTATTACCTTCTCAAAAATATATAGACCCATGGTGAATTTAAAGGAGGGCAAAAACTATGATAGAAGCTACTAATTCTAACAGAAGGAATTTCTCCTTAATAAAGACAGAAATTTATCCTGTGGGACAAATAGAGCATTTGGAGAGCCAAGAGGGGATTAAGGGGAAAAAATCTATTGCACTTTTCATGGATTTGTGTTTCTTCCAAATTTTTAAGTTAATAAACTATTAATTTAAAGAATCACATTCCTAGGCATGTATTAATGAAATGACATGTGTTCTTCTTTTAGAATTCAAACCTGATTCACCAGAAAGTGTCTGCACCTAATGAACGACAAGGATCTCCCATATTATCTTTCATTGTTCTTGAACAGTTCAATGCCATCCGTTTAGTACAAAGTGTTCATCAGTCACTTGCAGCTCTTAGCAAAGTGATCAGAGGCACAACACTGTTGAGTTCTGAAGTACAAAAATTGGCAAGTGCCTTGTTAAACCAAAAGGTAAGCTCCTTGTAATATGGAATCAAGATACCCCAGTGTCTGACCAGATCTGATTTATCCACCATCTTATTAAATAGATAAAAAGAAAAGTCATGATTCATACCAAGGACAACTACCCTCCTCTTCCCTCATCTCCCCTTCGCTACCCTCCTTCCCAAGAATTAAGCCATATAATAAAAATATAGAGGGAAAGGAGCTTGCATTTACTAAATATCCTTTCTGTGCTGAGCATTATGCCAAGTGCTTTTATAAATATGATCTAATAATAGTAGTACTTGCTAGCATTGATATTGTTCTCTGAAATTTATATCTTAAGGAATATTATCTAATTTGATCCTTACAGAAGTTGTGAGCTAGCTACTATTATTATTCTCATTTTACAGATGAGGGAACCGAGATTAAGAGAGGATAGGGACTTACATATCCAGGACATACAGCAAATAAGTATGTGAGGCAGGATTTGAACTCATCTCCCTAACTCTAAATCTGGCACTTTTTTTTACTATACTACCTGCCTGCCTAGTGACAGCATATAAAAGCAGGTAGGATTTCATCACTCACTTCTATTAGTTTGACTGATGTGTGTGATCACACTACCAAGTGTGTTGACAGGAAAAAGAGCAATAGAGTCAGATTAGACTGTATTGTAATAGGTATGTGTACTTAACTTTTCTCAGATATCTTTATGATCCTACACTGTGTGTGTATCCTTTAAGAAAGTATGCCTTAGATTTTATTTTGAGCAACTACTAAGAAGAGCATACACCAAAGGTTTGAACAGTGATAGCTGCAGCAAGGTCAGCAATGGCTGTGTCCTTGCACTTTCTTAACATTGCATGGGATCATAATGAGTTAATGGAAATTTTAAACTTGTGGAACATAAATATACAATATCTTTTAATTATAATCTGCAAGATATCATTTCTTCTCCAAGTCTTGGGATTTATGACATTTTGCTCTTTTTCCAATACATCTTGGAGAAAGGCTCATTTTAGAATAAGGATTTTTATTCTGATATCTGTAAACTTTTTCAAAAGGCATATAATTCATTATATTTGATTTCCTTTGCAATCCAGGATATTTTATTTTATTATATACATTTAAAAGCATTATTCTGAAAAAAGGGTGCATAGACTTCAGTGGATTGCCAGAATAAAAAGAAGATAAAGAACTCTTATTTTTAAAGGCTCATTTCTTTTGTTTTTTTGATGCTTTACTTATGTTTTATTTTAATTGGTTTTATTTTTCTGTCTTTCCCACAATATCTATAATACCAATGGTTATCAAAATTCTAAAAGAAGGGGTCTTGGGAGATCTTTTCACCACAAACAGTAGGACAAGATAACCACCACTTGGCAATTCTGAATCAATCAAATATTCATCAAGGGCCTACTAATTCTGTCCTTATATTTAAAAGTAACAGGCGTTATTTTGGGCACTTGGCCTATGGAAGACAGTTGCATGAATATTTCAACTTAATTGTATCAATGGATTCAGACTGTTGCAATGAATTACCAAATTGATATTATTTTATTGATGTCATGAAAACATGGCCCAAGGCATCTTACCTTTCCATGACTTCATAACTAAATGCATCTATTAAAATATATAAATATTTTTTTAAAGAATAACATTAAAACATACTTGTTCTTTGAAGTTTTTCACAGCAATAACAATGTACTATCTTGTTTTGGAAATTAATGACAATTGTTTTGCTTTTTAAAAAATAATAAAAATCTGCTAGAGTAGTTAAATTACTTTGTGTAATTACCATGTGTAGTGTTTGTAATTTATGACTAGAAAAATAATGAAACTGATTTACCATGTGTGGCTTGTTGAATTAATTGCTTTTATTTAAAGGATAGTGACCTAAAAATCTTAAAGTGAAATATTTTTAAAGGAGGCAAAGGTGTTTAGTATTTTCAAAGCATTCTATTTGCATGCTAAGGGAAATATTAAAATAAAAGGACACCTACCCTCATAAATGTACTTCCTTAGAATAAGATGGCATTGTAGGTTAAACTGAAGGCATTGCAGATTACATCTTGTCTGTATCTCTTCATCTTGTGTGATGTCCATGTCTCTTATAGAGAATCCTCCTATTGATCTCATGGCCTTCCACCAAATTTTTAATGTCTTGAGAATACCATTGTGTTATTTGAACAGTTCGATGATTGTTCCTCATTCTGATAAAATGACCAGCTTGCCTCATTTTCTGGTTCTACATGAGCTATTTCCTTCTACTTATCCTGTTCCTTTTGTGATGGGTAATATATTGTAGCCTACTGAAATTCCCAGTTTGCCTTCGGGCTACCTATAATTCTTATTTCTCTTAGATCAATGTATTCCATGATTTGCAAACATAATTGTAGCATTAAGGAAAGAATATTGTTGTTAAAGAGAGGGGCATTTGCAGCAGTGTCAACAAACAAGTTTTAAGTGCCAGTCACTGTGCTATGTATTTGTCATACAAGTACAAAGAATGAAGCATTTCCTACTCACAAAAGCTTAACATTTTTATAACGCATGACAAAAAAGCGCACACATATATATATACTGCAGAAATACAAATTTATATAAAATACAGGGACGTTTGGACATTAAGAGTTGATGGAGTCATGAGAGATTTCATGTCTATCATAGTTCCTGAGCTATATTTTAAAGGAAGGAAGGGGTACTTCATAAGGTGGTGGTAAGGAAATGGTACATTACAAGCATGTGGAAAAGTCAGGGCAACAGTGAGGAGGTGGATTTTCATGTGTGAAAGAAAAAGAGGGCCATTTTAGGAGAATTTTGCATTGTGTGGGAAGGAGAGATATATCCTCAGAAGCTGGAAAGATGGGTAAGAACCAGGTTGTGTTGAACTTTAAAAACTAAACAGATGAGTTTATATTTTATCCCAGAGTTAATAGGAAGACACTGGAGTTGATGAGTTACATGGTCAGATTGCTATTTAAGAAAAATTACTTTGGCAACATGTGATCATTATCTACTGGAGAAGGAGAATATTCGAGGCAAAGAAATAAGGCAATAGAATATTGCAGTAATCTAGGTGAGAGGTGATGAGGGCCTGAATGGAAAGAAATGGCTTCAGAATGTGAAATTGAAAACTATTGTTTTTAATGATACATACCCATAATAGGAAGCCTTTGATATTCCATCTATAATATTGAAATAAAAAGAATACAAATATATTAAATTAATTTTGACTTTTTTATTGCAGTGTCCTCTAATTTGGCAGAGCAAGTGGGAAGGCCCAGAAGATCCCTTACAGTATCTTAGAGGTCTTGTAGCTCGTGCACTTGCAATACAGGTAAAATTATATACTTTAATGATTGTCCTTGTATGAATTATTAAAATAATCCTGTTAGGATCTAAGAACCACCCTAACCAGAGGATCAGATGAATTTATTAAATAACCACTGTTTAGAAAATGTTTTTATGTAGTCATATTTTCATTCTTTTAAAAATGCATGCTGGGATATCTAGATGATGCACTGGATATCAGCCCTGGAGTCAAGAGGACCTGAGTTCAAATCCGGCCTCAGACACTTAATAATTCCCTAGCTTAAGTGAGCAAGTCACTTAACCCCATTGCCTTAAATAAAAATAAAATTAATAATAAAAAAATAAAAATGCATGCTTGGAGCTCAGTGTCTTAGGAGTTGCCTTTCTGGCAACTCAATCCTTCATTATAGTTCAAAAAAGATAATTTTTTTCTTTCACAAGCAAAGGCCATCTCCTTTCCCAGACATGTCTTAAGAGTGAATAGAAAGGTTCTAGTGTAAGGGGGGATTGCTTTGATTGCAATGTCTGCTTCTTTTCTTGAGTAAGCATATTTGGAATGATGAGTGTGGTGGGATGGTCAGATTTCAAGGAAAGAAACAAATTCCCTTATCCAATATAAGAAAGAAAAGACTCAGGTAGTAAGGACAATTGTTAAACATAGAAGATTAGGAGTGCTTATATTTTAAGCTAGTAAAAAACAGGGAATCATTAGACTTTTATAATAGAGGAGCTAACATGAAACATGAGTTCAACCAAAGCCTCATACAAAGCAAGAAGTTGCAATTATAGTCTGTATTATTATTTCTGTAGCAGAAAAACTGAGATATAGTGAAGATATAGATACTCAGCAGATAGAGAATAACTGCACTGCTTTTGTAGTTGAAACTGTAATTTTCATAAATTATCATTCCAAAGAATTAAGACAGTTTGTTGAATTTACAGCTTACCAAAAACTTTCTATTAAGTAGGACCTCTATGTGATTTTATAATCAGGATGTTCATAATGTATTATTTTCCTACAAGATCTGATCCATAAGAGATATAATCATATCTTTATTCTTCTAGAAAAAATGGGGATCCCAAAGGCATGGATAGGAAGAACACAAGTTTATTTCTATATGGACAGCAGAAATAAACAAGGGAACTAAATAGAACTTGTACTTTTAATAAGATCTGTCTTTACACTAAGATCATTAGAATTCTGTCTGATACTTAAGTTCTGAGACTCTTCTGGTCTTGTTATACAGGGAACATACATAGGAGAGAGTATTCTGTCTTATATAGTATGAACAGTATGGAGGAATGGCATCATTTACTGTTAATAGGTTGTAAGTTTTGTTGAAAAATTTAATACATTGGAGGAAGATTTCTAAAAAGGGACTCTGTCACTCCTGCCCCAAATAGCAGAAGTCAAATGATTCCTGGTCAAATCAGAGCACAGTCTTTTCCTTGTCTCTTGTCAGCTGGTAGCCAGAGGATGTCAAATAGGATCCAAGCTGGTTTGCCCGTAACCAAGGGAATATATTTATTACTTCCAAGAGTAAGCAGAGCCATTACAGTCTCAGTTGCACACAGTTAATGTTGAAGCTTGAATCTATACGTTCACATTTTGTTACTGATAATTATTGTTGAAATAGGCACCATTTTAGCATTGTGCCTAATCTAATTAATTCAACAACTGAACATAAAGGAAAGAGGAAGAGAAAGCTATTCTATATTTTAGCACTGAACACTTGTGTTTCCATTCCTGAACCACTTTCTTATAATTGTATTCTATAGCCTATAGAAGAATAGTGGATGAGAATATGGAGTTAAAATTAGAAGAGTGGAATCAAAAGAATTTAAGGCATATAGTTCTTCAAAAAGTTGTTTAGTATGTTTGCTCATTTGGTCATATGTCACATATGTTCATTTGCTCCCCATGCATTTAGAATATGGAGTAATGCTTGAAAAAGACCTTAGACATTATATATATGTATATATATTACATATATATATATACACACATATATATATATAAATGATTTTTTGCATGAGAAAAATAGAGACTTAAAGAAAGTAAATATGACTTGGCTGTTGTCCTATAACTAGTTAGTAGCAAAACTGAAACTAAGACACAAGTCTCTTTAATTACTAATGCATTGCTTTTTCCCAGGGCTGTCCAACATTACTTTTAAAAGATTTTATTAAAATAATAGTAAAAATATTTTGATTTATCATTTTAGTGAGAGCTCTGTATAGCTTGGCTTTATTTACTTAAGCAGGCAGTAAACCCAGAAGGGACCACATAAAATCACCCTGTGGGCCACATAAGCTATAAATGTGGCCCATGGGCTGCATCTTGGTCAGCCCTGCTTAGACAGTGACATCACTTTTCACTCAGTTCTCAAACCCTTGCAGACTGGCTTCCACTCTCACCACTACTTGACTAGTATTGCTCTCTACAAAGCACCAGCAATCTCTTGACTTCTGAATCCTCTGTTCTTTCTTCAACCCACATCCTTTTTTTTACTACTCTGTAGTTGTAATTGTTTGTTGGTAGAATGTTTGCATTGCCCAGCAATTCTGTTTTTGGATTATTTCTCTTCTCTGAATTTTCAGGACATATATCATGGAACTCCTTATGAATAGTTTTGTCATCAATAGTTTTGTCATCTATCCCAGAAAGCTACTTTCTCTTTCCCTAGGTCTGAGTAAGCTGTCCACTCTCCTTTATATTTGGGAAAGGATGAGGAGTTAGTCTGTTTCATTATAAGGAGAAATTTTGAAGAGGAAATACAAACCACCACAGTGAAAGCAAGAATAATAAATCAGAAAAAGTAGGCCTGACAGCTTGGTTAGAGAGAAAGGGAAGTACAATAAGGTGAAATGAATCAGTAAAATAGCCTTTTGTTGATTTTTTTTAAAAATTTGGATTATAGGGGCACCTAGGTGGCTTAGTGAATAGAACACCAGCCCTGAAGTGAGAAGGTCCTAAGTTCAAATGTGGCCTCACCCAACTAATAATTACCTAGCAGTGTGACCTTGGGCAAGTCATTTAACCCTATTGCCTTGCCAAAAAAAATTGGAATTATATTGTTATAAAATGTTTATTTCTCTTTTTGTAATTTTTGTTTGCTACATTTCTTCTTATTTTCAGGTAGTGAGACTGAGACTTAGACTAAAGCATAACTTCTTATTCCACCACTTGATAGAAGTCCCTCATAAACTCTTTGCAAAGTTGATTCTGCATCTTAGGTGAACTATTCTCAAATGTTATTCTGATCTATTATCTAGGCTCAGATTTCTCAGTCTCAACATGAAAACAGTCATCCATAACAATTCAGAGCTCTCACATCCACTGGTAGATTCTGTTTGGCAGTGGAAATTAATCGCATATCCCATCACCAGTACAGTCATAGAGGTTGTAGACAGCCAACAATGCTAGGGACCTGCCGCGAGTATCTGGAAGCAGCAGTGCAACAGAGATATAAATCCCCTCTTGGAAAGCTTCCCCTTGCCGGTCATCTGATCTGCCTGTGCTCCAGGGAAACTTCAGTTAAAGAGCAATATCTCTGAATATGAAACTGCATGCAATGATTCGTGTTGGAGTTTATCTGGCAATGGACCTTACTTCTGTGGCATACACTGACTGAATCTTACATTGTCTAGTCACTTGCCAGGTCTTATGAATTGCAATTTACGCTTTCTCTCTAATCACAAAACTTTTACCTTAGATCAAGCCCTCATCACCTCTCATCCAAACTGCTTCAGTAGTCTCCTTGTGAAGTGCACCTTCAGTTTACTTTAGGACACCAGAGAAATGAGTCTGGTCTTATATGTTCTCATATTGGTATGTGTAAGATAAGGAGAGATTCAGAAGTGGATCCTGAAGTAACTAGATGACTTGCTATGGTCATTGCCGATAAAGGTTTTTTTCGTGTTTCTCTAGATCAATGTTTTGTCTAAAAATAATATTTTTAGTCAATAGGAAATGTCAGTTGGAAATGTCAATAGGAAATGCTCCTAGATGAGATGTAACCATGTTATCTCTAAGCCAAATAGGTCAATGAAATCTATTTCCATTATTTACCTCATTATAAAACCTATACATTATTTTGTCCACTATTCCTTCTTTCCCACCCCACCCCCTGTGATTTCACTCTTTCTCCTCTGTGGGAAACCAAACTGGGGGAGGATGCCTCATTTTTCCTGTATTCTGTTAAAGTCTATATAGCTCTATCTAAACCTTTTCCTGCATGTGGATATTACTAATAATTTTATAATCTCAGTAAATATAGACAAGTTAGATATTTTTTCCCTGCACAGATGTTTTACATTGATTTTGAGGTGCACATAATACCAGAGACAGCCTTTTTCTACAGGGTCATTCTCATCTTTCTCCATTCTAAAAATAAATTTCTGTCTCTAGAATAATCTTGATTTCTCTTCCAAAGATTCTTCTCCAATAATAGTATCACAATAATTCTGTTTCTGAATCATGATTTTCTACCTACATAGACATTATATTTTCTCTTCAGTTTCATACTTTCTTTCAACTTTCCAGCACAGACATAAATCAAATTTCAAAAGTAATTTTATTTTTAATACATTGTTGTATGATCCATTTCTTTTCTGTATATTAACATTTATTTTGAAGGAGTGTCATTTATTTTGAGAGATGCTAGAATATTTTATATTCTTTTTATGTGGAAACTTTTTTGCGTTATCTTTATTACTGTCTCTCAAAACATCTAGCATAGTTCCTTCTACATTGTAGGAGAAAAAATAAATCCATCTACCTAAATGACACATGTCAAAAGAGAAACTTATAAAAATTTTTGAAGATGTAAGAAAAGTCATCAATATTTATCTAGCTACTACATGCAGTAGAAACTTGAATGCTACATTGACAAATTAAAGGCAATACATGGAAAGAAATCCAGAAAGAAAAAAGAAGCAGAAATTTTAGAATTATTTAATCAGCAATATAGACTTAAATAATTTGATATATTATTTTTTAAGGATTGGCGATATCAATACAATAAAAGTGACATTATCTAATTAATTTATTTCTATGTCATACCAGTCAATCTCCCAAAGAATTATTTTATATAATTTTAAGTAATAAAATTCATCTGAAGGAATAAAAAAGGCAAAGAATCACAAATAATGGGGAAAATAATGAAAATAAGAGAGAATGAAGAGAACTTCGCACACTGCCACATCTCAAGCTATAGAGCAAAGTGACCAGCATCAACATTATTTGACACTAATTAAGATAAAGAGAAAATCAAAC
Organism: Macrotis lagotis; assembly: GCF_037893015.1. Classification (NCBI taxonomy): domain Eukaryota; kingdom Metazoa; phylum Chordata; class Mammalia; order Peramelemorphia; family Peramelidae; genus Macrotis; species Macrotis lagotis. Next base: position 776,758,976 of record NC_133658.1, read on the forward strand.
ACTTACTAAGCACCTGCTATGTATTGGGCACTGTGCTAAGTGATGGGGATACAAAACATAGTCTCTGCATCAAAGAACTTGCAATCTAATGGTGTCAGCATAAAAGCAAATATATATACAGAATAAGCCATATACAAGATATATGAGGGGAAAGTAATAGGAAGACATTAGAATGAAGTATTGGGAATACTTCCAGTAAAAGATGGAATTTAAAAGAAACTAGAGAGGCTATTTTTTTCAATTAATTAATGTATTCTCATCTATATGGACATGTATATTTTTAAATTACAAAATTCCCTTCCCACACCCTCCCCTCAGAGGTGAACAGTCAGGTTAGCATTGTGCATATGTATTTTGGATAAGCATGTTTACAAATTAGTAATTTTTGGCATGAGGAATTAGAACTAAGGGAAAGAGATGCATAGGAGATAATTTTTATAAAGTGTTCATCAGATTCTGAAGGGTTGGTGTTTCTTTTCTTTTCATTTGGTTTTGTTTTGTTTTTCTTCCTCTGGATGGAGGTCAGTTGTTGAGAGAATTGAGGGCATTCCAAGCATGGTATAGTCAGAAAAATATCCAGAACCCTAGAAACGGAGCTTTCTTATCTGACAGTTCATGAGCAATCTCATTGGATCATAGAATGTGGGTCAGGGAAGGAGGTTTAAAAAGACCAGAAAGGGGGCAGTATTTAGAGCACCCATCCTTGAGTCAGGGGAACCTGAGTTCAAATCCAGCCTCAGACATTTAGTAATTACTTAACTATGTGACCTTGGGCAAGTCACTTAATCCTATTGCCTTGCAAGTAAAAAACAAATTATATAAGACTAGAAAGGAGGAAAAGTTTTGAATGCCAAACAGAGCAGTTTTTTTTCCCCCTGGTAGTAAGAGGGAGCCACTGGGATTTATCAAGTAGGATGATGAATTATTGACCCTGCATTTTAGGAAAATCACTTTCATGGCAGGTGCAGAATGACTTGGAGTTCAGCAGGGAGACTTGAGGCAGGTAAACCCACCAGCAGACTATTGAAAGAGTCCAATAATAAGGCAATCAGGGCATATACCAGAGTAATGGTAGTGTCAGAGCAGAGGAGGGGGCATATACAAGAGATTTTGCAAAGGCAAAAAGGCCTTGGCTAGAGATTGGATACAGAGAGTGTAAAACAGGAATCCAAGATGATCCCCCGGGTTATGAACCTGGGGGACTGGGAGGATGTTGATGTCCTCTACAGTGATAGGAAGGTAGGAGGGGAAAATAAAATAAATTCTTTTTTGGACATAATAAGTTTAAGATTTCAACTGGATGTCCAGTTTGAGATACCTGAAAAACAGTTGGAAATGCAAGTTTGAAAATCTGTAGCAAATTTAGGGCTGAATAAGGAAATTCTAGAATCATCAGCTTAGAAATGGAATTGAATACATGTGAGCTGATAGAGAGTAAAGGAGAATGAGAGTAAAGAACAGATCATTGGTTTGGAAGCTAAGAACACATTAGTAACTTTAGAAGGGCAGCTAGGTGGTGCAGTGCATAGAGCACCAACCCTGGAGTCAGGAGTACCTGAGTTCAAATCTGGCCTCAGACACTTAATAATTAACCTAGCTGTGTGGCCTTGGGCAAGCAACTTCACCCCATTGCCTTGCAAAAAAAAGAAAAGAAAAGAAAATTACAGTAAAGTATATCCAGTTCTTGTAATCATTCTTCCATTTACCACAAGAGAGTTCACTTCTTTTTTCAAAAAAAAGCAGTTTGTCAAAATTAAAGCATTAAAAGAGAGAGAAGCATCAGAAATGTTTTTTGACTGTCAGAAACTTTCTCAAATAATACTTAATTGTTCTTAATGACACCATAACAGCAACATGGGGTTGATGATCAATCTTAATGGACTTGCTCATTTCATCAGTGCAACAATCAGGGACAATTTTGGGGTATCTGCCATGGAGAATACTATGTATAACCAGAGAAAAATTTGTGGAGTTTGAACAAAGATCCAAAACGATTACCTTTAATTGCTATCTTTTATATTTTGTTTTTTCCTTAAGGATATGATTTCTCTCTCAATACATTCAATTTTGTTCAATGTATAAGATGGAAACAATGTAAAGATGGCCTTCTGTGGGAGATGGGGTGGGCGAGGGAAGCAAAATTAGGGGAAAAATTGTAAAATTCAAAAATAAATTAGGTGAAAAAAACATTCTTAATGATCTTAATAGTTCTAAATTTTTATTTTTAACATTTTTGTGACACTGTTGTCACTTTTTAAGCTTCTTATTTTGATTCCCAAAGTAAAATTGAACTTTTGTATACAGAACAAACTACATATTACTAGTTACCAAGAAACTATAAGCATTTTTATATATACTGTTATTTAATCTTTAAAAATGTTAATCTAATATTTAGAATACATAAGAGATTTTTTTTTAAAAAAAAGTGAATGGGGATGGCTGGGTTGCGCAGTGGATAGAGCACTGGCCTTGGAGTCAGGAGTACCTGAGTTCAAATCCGGCCCCAGACACTTAATAATTACCTAGCTGTGTGGCCTTGGACAAACCACTTAACCCCATTTGCCTTGCAAAAACCTAAAAAAAAAGTGAATGGGGGTAGCTAGGTGGCACAGTGGACAGAGTACCCAGCAGTGGAGTCAGGAGGATCTGAGTTCAAATCTAGCCTCAGACACTTAATAATTACCTAGCTGCGTGACCTTAAGCAAGTCACTTAATCCCATTGACTTAAATAATTAATAAAAAAAAGTGAATGGAGTATTCCTTAGACTCTGAAGAATTTTTTGTTTTGTTTTGTTTTGGTTTTCTTCCTCTGGATGGGGATAGCATTGTCCATAGCCAGTCTTATAAAGTTGTCCTAGCTTTCTGAACTGCTCAGAGGAGCTGCTTCCATTAAAGTTGATCATCTCACAATACTGTTGTTAATGTGCACATTGTTCTCTTGGTTTTTCTCCCTGCACTTGGCATTGGATCCTGTAACTCATTCCATGCTTCCCTAGAGTCCAACCATGTTTCTTATAGAATAATAGTATTCCATAGTATTCATGTGCCATAACTTGTTTAACCATTCCCCAATTGATGGGCAACCCTTCAAATTCCAATTCTTTGCCACCAAAAAAAGAGCTGCTATAAATCTTTTGGAACATGGGAATTTTCCCCATTCTTTATGACTGCTTCTGACCTAGAATTGGAATTGCTGGGTCAAAAGAACTTATTTTTAAAGGCAATATTTACCATATCATCCAACTTATATTAGTAATAATTCATGACTGGGGAAAGTTTTCTCAGATGAATATTTATTGCTCCATTATTATAGTTAATAGGGAAGACAGAATTTTTTTTCCTGTACATAGTTTAGAAATTAATGGAATATTCTTCATTTAAGGAGAAGTTTATATTATTAGGCTAACTTTTATCAAATGCGTAAATAGAAAAATTAATATACATGGATCATAGGGTAGTAGATGACCTTAGAAATGTTCTATTCTACAACAGATGGGTGAGGGTGATCAGAGGAATTCCTTGATCATTGTCTTAGGCACATCTCATGGAGCTTGATGTGCTCTTGCCTTTCTCTGTGAAATGTGTCCTCTGGCCCCTTGAATTTTGCTGAAATGATGGAGCAATATAATCCCAGTGATTTGGGGATTATGTCTAAAATGATTAGCAGAGATTGAGTCTGGAGAAGCTGTTCACTTTAAGACCTATAATGACTGAGGGAAAAACAAAACAAAACAAAACAAAAGATGTCAGTCTCTTTTTAGCTATATTCAGTGTTTTCCTTTCCTTGGACTTGAAGCTCCAGAGATGGCTGCACACAAGTTCACATATTGTTTGGAAGAGCCTGAATTCCTGTTTGCTTTTTCATCCTTCTGTCTTCTTTCTTCCTTTTGTATGGGTCAGTGAAAAACTATCTTTGGTAGCTGCCACCCTGACTTTGAGAAGTGGGGAGACAGATACCAACTGCCCAGCTGGAGGTGATTTCCATAACGACACCAACATAATCATAGTGAAACTTGAAGGACCAAAGTTCCTATTTGACTGGTCATTGTCTCTGTTCCAAGAGAAAATAATGACCAATTTTTTTGGGAGGGGGGTTGTATTTGTTAATATGTATTTTATGAGATCTTTTTTGTATAAAACTGACTTATAACCATTATGTGTATACACACACACACACACACACACACACACACACACAGACACACACACACATTAAGTACCTTTTCTAGAATTAATCCTGTTATCTGCTGTAGGAGGAGGCCCTGGAAAGGTACAATATCTAAGTTTTATTTATCTATTTTATCTAAAAGACTTCACATTTAGGGTTAGTCCTGTCCTACCTTTTCTTTCTTTTTTTTTTTTTAGGATTTTTGCAAAGCAAATAGGGGTTAAGTGACTTGCCCAAGGCCACACAGCTAGGTAATTATTAAGTGTCTGAGGCCAGATTTGAACTCAGGTACTTCTAACTCCAGGGCTGCTGCTCTATCCACTGCGCCACCTAGCCGCCCCCCTACCTTCTCTTAAGGGAGAATGCCCCCTAGGCCTGTGTAGTAAACCTCCTGGGTAAAATATCATTTCAGTATATTATATTTAATAGCTGAGCTCTATCTCTTTTAAGATTGTCAGGCAAATAAGTTGCTGAAAAATATTCTGATTTCTTACAAACTACACACATATTTCAAATCATCAAAAAGCTTTTTAAAAATGCCTACTGTGTGCCAGCCACATATTCAAAGGTAAAAAGAATCCTTTCCTTCAGGAAACTTAGAACCTGTTGACATAAACAGAATGTGAATATATATATATATATATATATATATATATATATATATCCAGAATCATCAGAGTGAACATATGATGATTTTTAAAAATATCAATTTCACTCAGGGATCACCCAGTGATTCCTGAACAGACAAGAAGAAAAACTTTTTTTGTTTTTTATTATATACAATCTTCTATCTGAAATTGCTGAATTGTGAATCTAAGATTATTCTAATTCTTCTGAATTATATAATATATTAAAAATTCATTATCCCAAACAGGAATTTCTAAAAGAATCATGAAGCTTATCTAGTCTTTTCTGCAAATTCCCTCATTTGCTTACCAAGGATAAATAAGAAAAAAACAAGTGTACAAAAAAGGACTAAATTAAGTAAATCATATCCATGTGTACTTATTTTCTTTTCAAAATGTGGATCATATAGAAAACCTAAAAGTGGAATTAATTTCTTTTTCAGCATAAACTACATAGAAAATTCCATGATACTATATTCTCTTAATTTACATTTTAAAAGTCAGATTTTTTCACTCAGGTTTCATTATAGACTTTGAATTAAACAGAATATATTTTTTAAAAATAAAGCTTTGAGGCATAATGGGCACTAAAACAAAATCATGGTAACTGGACCATTCAAACCTCTTTACTAATTTGCTTGCTGAGAGTTCTCTAGATCCTGTGTAGCCTATCTCTTCCCAAGAGTATTTATGGCATCTGTCTTTTCTAAAAACAAGGAAAATTTCATTGCCCTGAGACCATTATTCCCTTAGAGTGATGTTCTACAGCAAACACAAAAAAGCTGGTATTGCAACTAAGAGGAGATAGGGAAACCAAAAATCCTATTTATCACAATTGGGGTAATTACCTTCTTCTGTTCAATTCCTTGTAGATATTTTTCCCCATTCAACATGAAAGCAGATATTAGAATCGTTTTTTGCCTTTTAAAGTAATGAAAAAGCTGAGCAATGAGAATAAGAGGACATGATTGAAGTTAATGTAATTATTAAGTGATTTAGCTATCTCTGTGATGAAGAATTTATAATAATAATAATAATACAAGTTTAAAAAGAATTGAAATTACTTGCTCTAGATTGCCACACATCCATAAGCATCCATGACACATTTCGTATTGTGATTCACTGCCTCCATAAACTTCACTGAGTTAGGAATGCAGTGATTTTCATAACTTTACACTAAGCTATTGTTCTTATAATACTACTATAATGTTAGAGTTGTGGCTGAAAAGATTGATGTGTAATTGAATGACTTTTCTGTATTTTGGTTGTCTAGGGACTATATTTGATACCTTCTGATTCTTAGGCTCTACCTATATATATATTCTAATATATCAATGATTCCATCATCTTATTAATGTTATTTTTCAAATGATGCAGGTCACATTCCATCCATGCCCTCTTATCATATATGACTATCAATAGTCATCTTAGAGAATCTACCCAACCTTCTGGGAACCTTCCTCATATGCTTCTTATTTTACAGGGATATTAGTGGTACATATGGGACATCTCTCTGATATTTGTTGCTCTTGATATATGACCAGTCCATATTTATTTCTTGTTATATGTTTTCCTGATAATGTCTCATATACTATCTCCCTTACTTCCTTCCTTTTTTATATTACTTCCTTGCCTTCCTTGCCTTTTACTTATACTCACTTTATACCTCTCTGTTGTACTTTGGATCAATCTTATTTTCATTTATTCAGACATTTTAGTGTTCTGTGACTCATTAGCAATACATCATTTCAGGTAAAATACTAGTGTTAGAAAGATATGTCTTTGGTTCAGGGAAAGTTTTGGAATTATTTTATGATTTCCTCAAAACAAACCAGCCTATGAAATTAAAGCATGCTACTGTAGATGGTCTTTTTTTTTCTTAAAAAGGTAAAATAAACTCTATACCCCATTATCTTAGTGTTTTAACATTTAAATGAATGAGACCTATGTCAGTGATTATTAATAAATTTTATAGTCTTTTTTGGGAGGGAAGGGAGGAATAAGTCAAGAAAGTCCTGTGTTGACATTTCACCATATTGTGGAGCTGATCCTGTGTTCTAGACTGCTATGTATTACCATTGACTAGTTCTGAGTGTTCAATTTGGAGGCAAGATGGCAGCAAGAAGCTGGCATGCTCCTAAAGCTTTTCCCTACCCAACATTTAATGAAAGCTCAACACAGTCATTAAAGCTACAGATTCCACAAAACAAAAAAATTGAAACAAGTTTTCAACTGTGGACATTTTGGAGGATCTTCAATGAAGTTCTGTCTCTTTGGAGGAAAAGGGGAGGTCATGGCAACTCGATAGTAAGCCAAAAAGGAGGATCCCAACCCCAGACAAAGTCTGAACCCTGGGAACACTGGGGCAAAAGACAGGGTTGGGAACATACCACTGCATAGGCAGAGCCTAGACATAGAGGAAGCCAGCCTCTGCAGTAGGCAAGGTCTGGACTGCATGGGCAACATTTTGGCCACTGATAAGCCAGGGATCAGACTTGCACAAAAAGCTCAGGACTGTACTTTCTGTATCCCAGGAGCAGAGCTCAATAATCAAAATGAGCAAAAAACTAAAAAGCATCAACCAGAGAAAACTATGATGCAGACTGAGATGATAAAATGCCACCTCAGAAGAAAGATGTGATGAATTACCCTACATGGGAAGTCTCAAAAGAGTCTGTGAATTGAGCTTAAATACAAAACCTCATACAAGAACTTAGAAAACAATTTAAAAACCTAAGAAGAGAGGAAGAAGAAAAATGGAAAAAAAAGAAATAAGAGCCATACAGGAAAATTATAAAAGAATTGACTAAAGAAATCAGCTCCTTTCAAAGTTAAAATAATCAACTGGAAAAAGAATGTAACTCTTCTTAATTTTTGCAAGGCAATGGGGTTAAGTGGCTTGCCCAAGGCCACACAGCTAGGCAATTATTAAGTATCTGAGGCCACATTTGAACTCAGGTACTCCTGACTCCAGGGCCAGTGCAATATCCACTGTGCAACCTAGCCACCCATGAATGTAACTCTTCAAAAAATATAATTGAATGATTGGAAAAAGAGTACAAGCATCTAAAGTTCAGATCAACCAACTGGAAAGGGAATGGAACTAGGCAAAAAGTAAAATTAACCAACTGGAAAAGGAAACACAAAAACTAATCACAGAAAATAAAACCCTAAAATTTAGAATTGGACAAATAAAAATTAATGAATCTATGAGACATCAAGATTCCATAAACAAAAAAACTGAAGAAAAAGAAATTAAAGAAACCATTAATAAACTCCCTAAGAAAAAAATCTCCAGGTCCAGATGGATTTACAGGTGAATTCTACTAAAGGAACAATTTAATTGTTTTTAAGGAACAATTAATTCTATTCTATATAAATTGTTTTTAAAAAATAAGTTCTTTTTATGATACCAATATGATTCTGATTCCTCAACCAGGAAGAGTTAAGACAAAGAAAATTATAGACCAATCTCCCCAAAGAATACTAATGCAAAATCTTAAGTAAAATCATAGAGCAAAGAGATTACAGTTAGTTTTTGCTAGGATGATACACCATGATCAGAGAGGATTTTTGTCAGGTAGGCAGGGATGGTTCAATTTTAGGAAAACACTCAACATAATTTAACATATCAATAACAAAACCAACAGAAATAATATAGTTATCTCAATAGAAACTGTAAAGGCCTTTGGCAAATATAGCATCAATTCTTATTAAAAGCATTAGAGAATATAGGAATAAATGGTGTCTTCCTTTAAATAATAAGCAGTATCTAGCTAAAACCATCAATAACTATTATATGTAATGGGGATAAATTAGGAGCATTTCCAATAACATCAGGGGTGAAACAAGGATGTCTATTATCTATACTATTTAATATAGTATTAGAAATGTTAGCTTTAGAAATGAGAAGAAAAAGAAACTGAAAGAATTAGAATTGGCAGTGAGGAAACAAAACTTTCACCCTTTGCAGAAATGATGGTATAATTAGAGAACCTGGGAAAATTATCTAAAAAGTGACTTGAAATAATTAACAACTTCAGCAAAGTAATAGGATATAAACCCACATAAACCATCAGCATTCTATATATGAACAACAAAGCCCAAGGGCACGAGATAGAAAAATTTCATTTAAAATAATTACAGACAACATTAAATACTTGGGACCCAGAAGTTGTATGAACACAATTACAAAACACTTTTCACACAAAGTCAGATCTAAATAGTTGGGAAAATATCAATTGCTCGTGGTTAGGTTGAGCTAATATAAAAATAAAAATTCTCCCCAAATTAAATGACTTATTTAGTGCCATTATTAAACTATCAAATAACTATTTTACTGAGCTAGCAAAAATAGTAATAGAATTTATCTGGAACAACAAAAGGTCAAGAATATCAAGGAAACTTGATAAAAAATGTAAAGGAAGGTAGCCTAGCTACCAGATCTAATAGTATATTATAAAGTAGCAGTCATCAAAACTGACTAGTACTGGTTAAGAAATAGAGTAATAACTCAATGGATTAGGATAAGTACAAAACAAACAGTAATAACTATAGTAATCTATTGTTTGATAAACCCAAAGACATTACCTTCTAGGATAAAAATTCACTGACAAAAATTGATGGGAAAACTGGAAAATAGTATAGCAAAAACTAGGTATAGACCTCACATCTCACACCCCATACCAAAATAAGATCAAAATGAGTACAGATTTAAGACATAAAGTGTGGCACCCTAGAACAATTAGCAGACCAAGAAATACTCTGTCAAATCTATGAAAAGGAGAGAAATTTATGACTTAAGCAAGAAATCGAGTAAATTACAAATTGCAAAATGGATGATTTTGACTATATTAAATTAAAAAGGGTTTGCACTAATAAACCAGTGCTACCAGAAATAAAAGGAAAACAGAAAGCTGGGAAACAATTTTCACAGCTAGGGGTTTTGACAAAGGTCTCATTTCTAAAATATATAGAGAATTGCATCAAATTTATAAGGTCACAAATCCTTCCCCAATTGATAAATGATCCAAGAATATGAATAGACAATTTTTAAATGAAGAAATTAAAGCTATATATATATATATATATATATATATATAAAATTATAATTATATGAAAAAATTCTCTAAATCATTATTGATTTGAGAATGCAAATTAAAACAACACTGAGGTATCATCTCATACCTCTCAGATTGAACTAGATAAGAAAAAGGGAAAACGATCAATGTTTGTGGGGTGGATGATATTGTCCATAATATGTCTCCCAGGGTTGTCCTTGCATTCTGAATTGCTGAGAGGAGCTGCATACATCAAAGCTAATCAACTCACAGTGTTGTTGTTAATGTGTACCATGTTCTCTTGGTTCTGCTCCCTTTGCTCAGCATCAGTTCTATAATTCATATCATATTTCTCTAGAGTCCAACCATTCGTGGTTTCTTATAGAACAATAAAATTCCATAGCATTTATATACTACAACTTGTTCAGCCATTCCCTAATTCTTTGCCACTACAAAAAGAGCTGCTATGAATATTTTGGAACATGTAGAACTTTTACCACTTTTAAAAAAATTTTTCTGGATATAGGCTTAATATTGTATTGCTGAATCAAAGGGTATGATCAGGGTTTTTTTGGGGGGGCAGGGTTTGAAAGGCAATGGAGTCAAGTGACTTACTCACACAGCTAAACATTAAGCATTTAAAGCCAGATTTGAACTCATGTACATTTGACTCCAAGGCTAGTGTTTTTCCTTTCTATCCTATAGTTTTCTTTTTTTTAACCTTAATACTAATTTCCCATGCTGAAAACGACTAATATGTAAATATGTTAAATATAGATGTGCTTGTGCTGTGTTCACTAAACTGTTCACTGCTGAGGGGAAGGGGAAGTGGAAAGGAGAGTGGAAGAAAATTATGTAAGTTATAAATATGAATGTGAATGAATGTTGAAAAACTTTAATAACATGTAATTGGAAAAATAAAATATCAATTAAAAAAAACAAAACCCCAACAATGACAAGCTACAAAAACAATCGAAACACCTAAGTATAGATCTAACAAAAGACCATATTTTTGTGTCTAAGGACTTGTCTAACTCAACTTTCTTTTCTTTCTGAGTTGTTATGGCTTAATAATTTAAAATCAAGAGGCATCCAACTTATAATGCCGAAAGGACCCTGAGTTCCATCATCAATTAACCATATCCTCTGTATCTCTACCTTAATATAACTAATTTAGTTTCAGGCTCTGCCTCCTTGACAGGGGAAGAGGGAACCAGACTGTTTTGTCCCTATTATATAAACAGGACAAGGGCAGAACTGAAGGGAAAGTTTGAATAGCCCAGAACCACTCCAAACTTTCCTGCTACTATGCTGATTTGTGGGAAGGAGAAATTGGCTCTAAATAGCAAAAGAAAGGAGATCATGGAATGTGGGAAAAATTAATCCATTTATTAACGGTTCTTGCAAGAAACTGGTGTCCCTTAGCCAGAGAGACACCCCAGAAGCCTCCTTATGTACAAGATTATATAGTAGAAGATCCCTGCTCCTCCCCCTGAGTCCTGATAGGTCCTCATCTGGGGGGTGTACATTCTTAGGAAACACCCTCCCTTCACTAAGCAGCCTCATCAGTTTGAATTAATTCACAACCTACACCTCCCCCACCCCTTCCTTACCTTGTTCATTATACTAATGAACAAGAACAGCTATTTCCTTTTCCTGGGATAAAGGACAATAGCACAGACTCTCATTCAACCTCTGTAAATTTACTTAACTTTTTCCTTTTGTCTTAACTCTCTCCTTCCTGTAAACAGGTTGGCATCTCTTGAGTTGCCACAAAGACCAGTCATCCTGGCTTTTGTAATGTATGATGCTCACAGCCATCTGTGAGATTCTGGCAATATCCTTTCTCACCCTTGTGAAGGCAAAACACTTGCTTCTTTCCCGCAGTCCCCTTAGGTCAGTAATTTCCCTTAGATGACCAATCTTTGATGCCATTTTTCACCTGAAAATGAGAACTTTTTTAGGTTTTTGCAAGGCAAATGGGGTTAAGTGGCTTGCCCAAGGCCACACAGCTAGGTAATTATTGTCTGAGACTTGAACCCAAGTACTCCTGACTCCAAGACCAGTGCTTTATCCACTGCGCCACCTAGCCACCCCTGAGAATTTTTTTTTAAAAAGTAAACATGTTCATTCAGATGCTGTGATTCATTTGCTTTGTTTTGTTATTTGTTTTGTTTTGTTTTCTTCATGTACTTATCTGTCTTCCATACTGCTTGCTGCTTCCTCAACACTTAGTATATGTTTATATGAAGAAGCCCTTGATTATGTTTGAGAGGTTGACTCATTTACCTTCTCTAGTCTACACTTCAATTTCTTAACCTGTAAAATTGAAGTAATGTGTATACTAGCTATTTCTAGGGACATAATAAGGCTTAAATGAGTGAATTTGTGTGTGTGTGTGTGTGTGTGTGTTGTCACTTTGTAACGAATGAAACCTATATAAAAGAAACTAAGCTAAATAAATGACTATTTGCAGTAATCTCATTGGCTTCCCTTCATCTTCAACATGTCCAACACAGCACTGAAAGCACGAAAACTGATAAAATGTCACTCTCACCAATTCACATATCACCCCAACTTGATAATATCTCATATTTTTGAATACTTTAGAGTTTGCAAATTAATTTCCTCATAGCAAACTCCTAAAATAGACAATTGAAAGTATCGAACTGAAGCTTAAAGAGTAGTACATGACTTTCCCTAAGTCACATCATAGCATGTAAGTATAAGATATGGATTTCAAGTTCTAGTTTTTTCTAAGTCCAAAGTGACCACCCCTTTCTTTAGACTCTTGCATTCCTTATTACTTTCAAAATAAAATCCAGACTTCTTAGCCTGACTTCCAAGGGCTTCCATCTTTTCCATTTGCCATCCCTTACACAAAAGCACTTTACTTCATTTAGATCACTCTACATTGCTTAACAAATTTCAAATATCTCAATTTTTGTTCCAGTCTTCTTCTAGAACCCTCTTCCCCCTCATTTATTTTCTTGCTTCTGCTCATCTTTCAAGGTCCGGCTCAATTACAGGCTTTACTTGCCTATTCCAAACTATGACTCATCTTACTTGCCCCTTATAGTTTACCACCTTCTAAAATTAAACACCTTTCTTTATATTTATGGCTTCTTTTTATTTATATCTTTTTCTATTTATGTCTTGTCTGGAACCTTCATAATGTTGTAATTTACTTTTTATTGTGAATAATCTATTTGCATGTTTTATCTACCTATGCTATTCTGTGGGGATAGGGTCAATGTCTTATTTTTTCTTTAAATATCTCATAAAACCAATTCTTATTTTATATAGAATTATGAAGTTTATATATATATATGGATATATATATATATATATATATATATATATATATATACTTCCTGAATTAAAGGCAAGTTTTCCTGGAAACCAAATATAGAGTCAAATTTCTTTATATTCTCTATAGTGCATACTATAAAATCTTATATATTAGAAGCACTCAAATCAGTAAAAATCATTGAACAAGTATTTATTAAACCATTATTATGTGCCAATTGCTAAGATAGGTGCTGAGAATACAATTGTAAGGCAGAATGAAAGGCAGTCAAAGCCTTGAAGGAACTTGCATTTTAATCAGGGAAGATAAAACCCAAAAGGAATCTGAAAATGGAAGGAAGACTGTGTGTATATTGTATATTGAGAAATACATTTAAATACTAATGTTTTAATCTTGTATGAATAGATAAGAAAACCATAATTGTTTCTAATGGATTACAGGGCAGTTATTTGAGATTTTAAGTAGGAAATGATAATTATATCTGTGTTTTAAGAAGATTATTTGACACCTGTGTGATGGATTATTTGGAGAAGGAAGGGACTAAAGTTAGACAAACAAATTAGGAGACTACCAAACTAGCTGAGAGGTCAGAAGGATCTGAACTATAAGATGATGGCATTATTTAAATCAAGAGAAGAGGATGGATTTAAAATATGAGAAAGTAGAATAAATAGGACTTGGGAAAAGGATATAAGAATTAATCAATAGAAATGACTAACAAATGACCACTGGTTCTGAACTTGAGTAAATAGAGATTGGTGCTGCCCTTCACAAAATTGGGAAAGTATAGCAAAGAGGAAAAAAAAAATAATTAGGTTTAAGACATTGAGATGCCTGTATTCTGATATAGTTAGTTCTCTCTCTCTCTCTCTCTCCACACACACACACGCACATACGCATGTATTTAAAGAACCAGGTGAGAATAGTGTTACAGAAACTAAGAGAAAAGAACAGGCAGAAGGGAGTAACGGCTCAAATTTAAAATATTGCGAAAAGTCAAAAAGAAGAGAAAGTGGGAGGGTGGAAAAAGAAGCCATCAGATTGTCATTTTCTGAAGGTCAGGATCACTTTCTTTTTCCACCAAACCTTTAGAGATTAGAGATGAGTTGGAAACCCAGTCCCTGGAGCTGTGACTATGGTTGGCAGATTAGCGGCTTTGGAAGTCATTATGGGCAGTCACACCAAGGGTCAGGCTCTAACATTGTATATGTCAAGGGTGCCTGCAAAAATAGTGGAAGAGAAGGGCCACAAGGAGATATTGGTGTCCAAGGCAGATCAGGGCATGATCTAAACATAAGTGATACATATTCTGAACGACAGGCAAACCGAAGAGCATCATTAGAAGCATCAATCAAAGGTGTTGCGCAAACAAAGACCCCAAATAGGGACAACATTGTGGTGTGCACAGATAGCCAACTTGTCACCAAGGGTATGAATGAGTGGAAAAAGAAATGGCTGGAAAACAAATGAAAATAAAGATGTTGTCCACAGAGACCAATTCACTAAACTGGATAATATGACTCGGGACATGAATGTTGAGTGGAAGTATGTACCTGATTGTTCAAAAGATGAAGACAGCGTTGTAGCTCAAAAATTAGCAAGAAAAGCAACTGGGAAAGAAGTGAAAGACTTAATACTTGCAGATATTGAAATGTAGGTTAAAGTGTCATTGTTTAATCTTGCAATATAATAATCTCCAAATCATTTTCTCTTTACCTTTCTGCCCCTCTCCCCCAACCCCCCAGCCTTCTGTTGGAGCTTTCTCGGGTTTTTTTATATGCTATTTTAAATTTTCTTTAATTCAAACCAAAAAGAAATGTAGATTTAAAAAACAACTGTAGAAATTGTTAAAATAATAAATAAGAGGAGGGTAGACAGTTCCATCTCTGTCAGATCCAGATAAACTCTTGTCTTGTCTCAACTCTTGTTCCAGACCCTAGAAACCAATCTAGATTGCTTGATGGCTCACACAACTTAGGTATAAGGGAGTCATCAGCTTTTCTTTCAGATAGTATGGAGATTAGAGAAGTCATCAGATTGACCAATTAAGAAGTTATTCTTACCTTTATGAGAACCATTTCATTAGACTCATGGGTAAAATGGCAGATTACAATGGATTGAGGGTACCTAACAAAATGAAAGTAGTCTAGAGATTATTCTATCCAGTTAAAAATGGGGCAGATATAAGACAATGGCTTGAAAAACTAGCAGGCTAAAAAAATTTCTTTTTTTCCCAAGAATTCAAGAAGTTTCAGACATTTGGGGGAAAATGGGAAGGATTCAAATGGATATGGAGATGTTGAAGATGAGAGAAGAGAAATAATCAGTGAGGCAGATTAGGAGATAGAATCAAAGGCACAAGTGGAGTGAGTAATCTATTCAAGAAGGAAGACAATCTCAAACTCTGATATTCTGGATCTAAGAGAATAGGGGAGATCAAAGAGTTTATAATGGTGACCTTTATTTTTTCAATAAAGTGAATTGGAAGATCATCTTCCAAAAAGGAAAAAAAGCACAGAAGTGAAATTTCAAAACTGCCCTTGAGGAAAATACGATAAATAAGGGGGCAACTTGGTAGTGAGTGCAGTGGATAGAGCACCAGCCCTGGAGTCAGGAGGAACTGAGTTCAAATCCAGACTCAGACACACTCAATTGCCTAGTTGTGTGACCTTGGGCAAGTCACTTAACCCCATTGTTTTAAATAAGAAGAAAAAGGAAAGAAAATATGATAAAAAGATATGGAATTGCTATGTTGTAGTAAAGTCCCAGTTAATATTAGTGACATGAACTTATAGTAGACCCAGTAAATATGGTTTCATTATTTTTTTAATAGTATCCACAAGCTCAGGTGTTTGCGGAGAGTGGGTAGGGCCATGATAAGAGCAACATTTATTTATTGAAGACTGAGGTAATTTCCCTTTAAGAGAGCAAGGAGCCCATTCTCCAGTTGTGGTTGATGTAATGGCCTTGAGCCATTATGTCTTTTATACTAGCTGATATAAAAAAGTATACCTTTGGAAAGTTGATGTTTGCCAAGATTTAGTAGGATTTCTTTCTGTCTTGAGGATTTTTTTTCTGATCCAGTATTGCCATCCTAGTGAATGCAGAGACCAGAAGAAAGAACATGAGTTTGAACTAATGAACTGTTCTATCCTTTTAGCATTGCTATGAGTAAATTTATTTTTATTGAATCACTGGATTGTCTTAAACTAGCCTCAACTGGGCCTGACCCAGAACAGAGGATGACTAGAGCTGAGGATTAGGAGAAAATGAATGATAGAAATGCAAGTGCCAAAGGGATTCAAGAATAGTGACTTATTGGATCAGTTATTATGGGCCAGCTATTGTACAAAGTGCTTCACAAATAGCTCATTTGATTCTCCAAACTATCCTGGGAATTAGGTGATATTATTATCACTATCTTGCAGATAAGGAAATAGACTGAGAAGAGAACAAATGACTTACCCAAGGTCACATATCTAGTAAATCTCTAAGGTCAGATTTAAATTTAGGTCTTCCTGATCCCAGGTCCAGAATTCTATCCATTTTACTACCTAGCTGCCTTTTGGCTTTATCTGCCCATCAGTGGCATAGGTAGTGGAGGTGATGGTACTCCCTTTGGTGGTGGCAGTCAAGGCTGGATTGGAAACAGGACCAGCGAAGGGCACAGGGATCTTGGACTCTGGTCCTGAACTCTGTCTACTAGAGTTTGAAGACAAGTGATATTGGGAGTGGTATTTTAACTTTCCTGGAATATTCCACCTTCTGTCTCTCCCTCAGAATGCTTTGCTGTTCCTTCTAGAATTGCCTGGCTTTTTTGGTGGCAGTTGGCAATTCATCATGGTATGGAGGATGTTCTGATTATCTACAGGGTTTGCTCCCCTTAGCTGAGGGAGCATGCTGGAAGTACAAGTGGTGGTCTGGGTGGGTTTAGGGTAGAACTGATTTTCCAAGGCATTTGATTAAAGAATACAAGAACATTTAGCCCACTGATAATTTGAATATATGATATACCTACTCCTATACAATTCAATACTACTCTGTACTTTCAAAACCACTAATTTAGTGGAGGAATTGTAAAACATAGTGCCTGGTATTTGGCATTCATTTAATAAATGGTAATTTCCTTTCCCCCTAGTTGAAAGAATCTATCATAATATGATTATTGATTTAAAAAATATCTAAAGATCAGCCCCATTAGCTGATAGTGTCCAGCTATCCAGCTATCCAGCTCTCCTCTGATATTCTACAGGTCATCACTACACTGGTCTTATAGCTGCTATAGACTTAAGTATAGATTTTTTTGGAACTAACTGCATTGCATTGGCCCTGAGAAATGCTTCCTAAAACTGCTCTATCCCCTCCTAACCTTCTGTGCTTTAAGACAAAGTATTTCACAATCCTTGTAATGGCAGCAGTTTTAGGTACAAAATTTTAGTTCGTTCCCCTTGGTATTGAGAAGTTGGATTGTTATAAACTTTCAGGTCCCTAAAAAATCAGGAGACACAATCTCGAGCTCAAATAAGAGAATAATGTAAATTGATACTTTTAAGAGAAATGGGAAAACTATTTTTTTTCTCTTTAAAGAATCATAAGCTAATTAGAAAATAATAACACTAATGCATATGCATTAAGGACAAAGGGACAAGTTTTTACAAGAAAAGCTAGTTGAATTGCAAAAAAATATATAGTAAGAGAATAGTAGTGGAAGAATTTTTTACTCTGCTCTCAAAGTTGATTAAATTTAACAGAGAGATTAAGAGGTAAAATGTAGAGTTGAAGAAATTGGTAGAAAATAGGAATATTAAAGAACATACATGTTTCTTGGCATCCTATAGTACTATAAAGATGCTCATTTGTTTCAACATAAAGGAATCAAATAAATATTTAAAAAAGGAAGAAATAATAAATCAATCCCTTATTTTCTATACAAAATATGAATAAAAGATACAGACTTAAATGAACTAATAATATCCTGAATGAATGTGTAAAAGAGCAAATAATAAAGACAGTGATTTATGTTAAAGAGTATAAAAATGAAGCAATACACTAAAATTAATAGGACACAGCAAAAGCAGTTCTCAAAGAAAAATTTAATTCCCTAAAACTTATTTTAACAAGATAGGAAAAGGAGAGGTTCCCGAACTTAACAAGATAGGAAAAGGAGAGGTTCCCGAACTAAATAAATAAATAAATGAGCATTGATTGTTACCACAAGAAATCTTCAATATTAGAAGTAAAACAGAAAAATTTTAATGTAAGAATAAAGAACTTAACTCCATCTTTTCTGTAGAATTATTTAGAATATATTTCTGATGTCAAAATTTATCATACCAAACAATTATGACAAACTTCAAAATTACAAATGGAGAATTTCTTGCTAACATATGAAAACCATTATTATCTTTTTTAAAGTAGTTTTTACATTGGTGCCCATAATTTAAAAATCTTATTAGAGATTTAAATTATCTTGAAATTTTTCTAAAAATAACTTTTTTTTTTCCTCTTCTGTACTTCTGTAGCACTGGGTAGATAAAGCAGAAAAGCAAGCATTGCTGTCTGATACCCTTGACCTTTCAGAACTCTTCCATCCAGACACATTTCTTAATGCTCTACGCCAAGAAACTGCAAGGTAAAATAAAGGTTATCCACCTTATATACCCACAGCCAATTGCATTGATTTTATTCATTATTGACTATTTTACTTGATTGCCAAAAATAAATTTTAAATGGATTTTGACTCTTCTATGTAGTTTCCTAATACTCTTCAATGAGACAATCAGTTATTAAATATTTAAATATGGAAATAATATAAATTAAAAATGAATTTTCTTTTTTAAAATGCTATATAAGGGAATTCCCAATTATTAAGTTATATTTATAGTTTGATTCTTTGTAATGGCAGCAGTTTTAGAATTTGTTATCTCCAAATTAACTTACATTCATCAAGAAACATTAGCAGATGGAATGTTCTGATTAGAATTATCATTTCTAATTGAGTTGTATTATTAAGATTGCCTCATATAACAAATGTCGTGCCAATTTTCAAATGGAATGTAATAGTTTTACTCTTCCTGTGATACTTGTAGAAAACTTTAAACTTGAACTATATAAGATTTGACATGACTATCAAGTAGAGTTAAGAATATTATTGATTATATTTGTGCTTTCTGATTGTGATTTTAAATAAAGGCAAATTTATTTATAATGTATTTTTATTAGTTTCTAATAGTTTCATATTTAACATTTGAAATATTTTTATAGGATAATGAGTTGTTCAGTGGATAGTCTTAAATTTGTGGCATCGTGGAAAGGTCGACTACCAGAAGCAAAACTCCAAGTTAAGGTACTAGACAGATTATGCATTTTGTACTTTTGTGTTTTAAACTTATATTACCCTAAGAAATTATGACAAAGTACTTAGGGAATTATCAGTTTTAATATGCTGAGCTGTTTACTATAGATAAATTACTGTATCTTTGATAAGTCTTTATGTTCAGAACAATTCAAGATCCATCAAAATTCTATTCTTTTATAGCAAAAATAAAGACATTTCTATGGACATTGAAGGTGGGAGGGAATGTCAAACAACTTAACCATTTGTTTGATCACATACACATACCTTAAAATTTTTGGCCATCTAACAGCAGAAATGAAGAACTGGTAACTGGTCAGTTATATTTGAAGTCTCAAATCCCAGAGGCAGAAAGGGTTCCATAGTTCATCTTGGTCAGCCCTTGCCAGCTACCTACCTATAATACTCCTAACAAATGGCAATCTATCCTAGGCTTAAATGCATCTGGCTATAGGAAATATATAATGCAGCCTGTTTCATTTTCACACAACTCTAATTATTTAAAAGTTCTTCCTTGTACCGAGCTCTAGCTTTGTCTCTCTGTCTCCTCTACTTAGCTTTGCCTTTTTCATCAAAAAAATAAAATAAAATAAAATCTAATCCACCCTTCACATAATAATTCTTCAGATGTTTAAAAACAGATAGGTGTCTCTTAAGAGCCCTTTTCTAGAGGCATCTAGGCGGCCCAGTGGATAAAGCCCTGGAGTAAGGAGGACCTGAGTTCAAATTTAGCCTCAGACATTTAATAATTACCTAGCTGTGTGACCTTGGGCAAGTCACTTAACCCCACTGCCTTGCAAAAACTAATAAATAAATCTTTAAAATGTAAATATTTTTAAGAGTCCTATTCTACAGGTTAATTATCTTTAATTACTTTCTACAATCTTCATATGAGATACAATTTCAAATTCCCTCATCGTTCTCTATTTAAATACTGGGGTGTTTGCTTACCCAGTTGTTGAAGTTTGGTTTCAGACTAAGCAAAGCAATGAATTCTCAGACTCAACAACCCAGAGTTTTGGGGGGACAGATGAGATTATTATACATCTTCAAGTTGGCTGAGTTCTGAGAAAGAACTATCACTGGAGTGGAGATAGGAGGGAAAAGTTTTAAAAGGAAAGCTAAGCAAGGGCTAGTGGGGTGAGCTATTAGAGACTGGCAGGTGGTAAAGGAAGGATACCTTTTGTACAAGAGTGGTTTAGGGATTCATGTCAGAAATAGTCAAGGATGTTGCTCATTATTTGTATAACATTTTTATTTCAACATTCTTTGTGCGCCCCAGTGGGTCAGATGATTTGGGTACACATCTGGGGCATGACAACTGTGGCATAATGTATGGACAGTGTTTACAGAATACAGAACATATATACACATATATGTGTATATGTATATATATATAATTAGCTTTGTATATATTAGCTGTGTGTGTATACACACACACGCAACATACACACACACAAAAAACACACACATATGCACGTACATACACACACACAGAAACACACTATGGGGAAGTTTTTGAGCAGGTCCAGAGTATGTGAGATGGTTTCTTTCAGCCCAAGGGTAGTACAGAGGTACAAAGCAAGTTTTCAGAGATTTTAGAAAAACATAACAAACAAAACTTTTGTAGGCTTTGCAGAGACATATGCAAGTTAACTATATACTGCCTTCCCAACATTTCCACAATATCATTTCCTCCTTCCCAACAATTCAAACCCAAATTCATTTAGGAGTTTCAGGACAGAGGGCTTATCTTCTGGAACTGCTTCCTGCTGGAAGTGGGGTGTAGAGCTGTCCCTGCCTGGTGTTCCCATTTGAGGAGGAGTTGAGATGCATCTGAAAATTGACTGAGGCAGCATCCAAGGAGGGGTGACTTCTAGTATTGTGTGGGATTGTGGATCTAAGTCCAGCCTCTAGTTGGAAATGTATGGCTTATAGCCTGGAGGAGACAAATCTTACATGAGGGATTAAGAGAAGTATGTGTAAGTGTGGGTAAGAATAGGGAATTGCAAGGAGAAAAGCCAGAAGCTTCCCCTGGATGCCCTCTTGCATCCATGCAGTTTTTTCTGTGTTGTACTAGTACAGAGTTCAACCAGTTATTAATATACATAAATCGATAGCAAAAGGGAACAACAACAATATAGACAAGTATTGATAATGAAGTAGTACTACATGATCCTTGCAAAGGTTGGAGCAGTTCCTGACTGAATCAGTGTATCCAATATCTGTCTTGTGGCAGTTCCCTATTCTAAATAGCATTGGTATTTTCAGTGTGTAGAGACACATTGCATTGTAGTAACACCAACTGTGCTTTCACCCATGTCTTTTACTGACTACTTGCTCTGATTGTGGAAGGTTGCTATAAAGAAAAAAAGATGGGATATGATTATAACAACATCATACTAGTCCTTGATGGCTTCACATGTATATTTAAGGATCAAAGAGTCACAGTTGACCATCAATCATGCAGAAACAAATCCACCTCATAGCCAGACTCAGAAATGTTCCTTTTAAAAGCAACACAATATGGAAACTGACCTAGAAGGAACCTTTGGACTTGGGACAAGATTGTCCTTTCAACTTTCAACTCTTACCAGACACAAACTTCCGCCTGAAACACTTCGGGATCACATCCCCTCTAAGAAGTTTATGACTTTTCTTTTGAATGGTAATTACTGACTTAAAGATCTTTCAGATAGTTATACCTGAATGAAAACTTCAAAGCTAAATCAGATGCAGTCCCAAGAACTTTTACCCCAAATAGTAACTTTTACCAAGCAGAACTTAGGACCAGATAAAATTTTTCTTCTCATGGAGTTGTAGTAAGTGATAAAAGTTTACCAGTTTAGTCATACACTTAAGAAATTTCACTTAGCATTCCGCACTTCTTTTTCTTTTGAAGTTTAAATTTGTCCTGGTGTAAAGACAAAATCATTAGAAATAATTTTCATATTTCCATATTAACTTCCAGATCTTTTGCAAGCCAGATTAATTGTTTAAGAATTTCATAATCCTAACTTGGTTCTTTTCCTAGTTTTTCAGGTACTTGACAAGTTTACAAAATAAGGGAAATCAAGAGGGACGTCAGAGCTTCTAGTCCTTGATTGACAATCCAGTTACCCTGTGGTAGTCCTATGCTCTTTGAGTTCCTATAGACTAAACAATTTCCAATTTTGGTTTTAATAGTATTATAATAACTTCAAATAACTTATAATTTAATAGGTGATAACTAAAAAATAAATGTAATTTTCTCTTAATTTTAAGAAAAGATGGAACTATCCAGGACCCTAAATGACAATTACAAAATACCATAAAACAGGGCTAGCAGAGCTGATAAAATAATGTAGTTGATTTTGAAACAATTTTCCACTGTCTTTTAGTTTCTTTCAGTTCACACCCTATAACATCCCAGATATAAAAAATTGCTCAATATAACTGTACAAAATTTTACCAATTTGTGTAATATAACAATATTATTACATATCTGAAACTTAAGACAAACCTATTACTGACAAGGCAATTTCAATTCAGTTAACAAATTTCAAAATCCATATATTTTCCCAGTTTGTCTTAATGCCAAATAGTATAATAAATTCTGACTTATCTTAAACATCAAATAAGGAGAGACACATTTCACTTAAAATGTGACCAAAATGAATATAGGTATACTTGATTGATATTTCAAATGGGATTACACAAAATTTTAATTTGTGAGTTTAATATTGTTATATTTTATACAGTTTTCTAATTTGAAACATTTCATATTATGGGATTCATTGTTTAAAGTCAATTTCATTCCCAGAGATTACAAAAGGGGAAGTATGATGTTAGCATGTAATTTACTCCAATTATCACACTTATGAGCACATTTAATTCACTTCAAATAAGGGTTCTATAGTCCCAGGTGGAGTCCATAAAACTTGCTAATTGTTTCATAGTTCCCTATACTTTTTCTTTCAAATCAAGTCACAAAATTTTCACAGTCAATCCTACTTACACAAAGTCAAACGTACATTCTTTCAGTTTGCTTAAACATCTTCCATATTTATACCTCTTTTATTGTTCAAAAACCCAAAGCTTCTTATATCTTTCATTTTTCTATCAAGTCTTTATTATCATTTCTCTTTCAAAGTCTTCCAGACAAATTTTTAAGGCTTTACAACTTTCTATTTTTCTTTAATATACTATTCAATCATAGACTGAAATAATTCCATTGAGAATGATTCCTTTTATGATTTTAGTATACATTATTGTCAAAAAAACCAGATTATTTATTTAAGACTTACTTTTCCAGTTACATACATTGTCATCAAAGTGAACTTTTTTACTAATTTACACACCATAATTCTTTCTTTTGATTTGTCACAATTCAAATAATCAAAGGTAGAAATACCAAAAATCTTTTAAAGATGTTTTTAAGGTTTACATAAATATTTAACAGATTACAAAACTTGGTCCATTAAAGTTTTAGTTGTTCTGGCATAATATACATAAAGTAGCAACAAAGAATTTTCATGATTGTTAAAAGTATCATATAATATAAATCAAGATTTCCAATTTTCACAGTAGCTATTCCTTTTCAAAAAAGTTACATTTAAATTAATCAATGTTTAATTTCAACATGAATAATCTTTAAATATCAAACCCCAATTATCTTATAACTTTTCCCATTTCTTATGAAAGTTTCACTTGCACAACTTCCAGTCTGGGATGGGTAGAGCCACATTTCACAGATTATGCTATTTTTTGGCCTTGGGAATTGTAGAAACAACTTTTTCTATGACAAAAAACTGACCAGAGGAAGGGAGAGAGAAAGAATGGGGTATGGGGGGGGGAAGAAATTCCCCCAGTACCAGAACCCACAGGGGAGAAGTAGCTGGGAAGCCAGACTGTCAGAGTAGAGCTTTAGAGAGAAAAATAGGCCATGAGACCTGGCATAAGTTAAAGCAAGGAGTAAGAAAACAAACTCTTCCCTTTCAAGGTAGAGGTTCCAAGTAAATAAATTGTTGTGACTTAGAAACTCATTGTCAGGGCAAATTGGATTTTCCTATTTCCTTTCTGTAAAATAATAAATCAGTTTAAAAAAAAAGCAATAGAAAGAAGGATTGAATTGGCCATTCAAGACACAGGGTGCTATAACAATTATAAGAACTCAAGACATTTTTACAATGCTGAAAAACCCTATGGCAGTCTAGGCTTTAGATCTTATCATACAAATACCAGTGGGTTTGATATATGAAGGACCCTAAAATATATATTGTTGAGTTCATGCAAAGCAAATTTGAGTAATCATAAAGACTGAGTTCTTTTCAGTTTCATAAGAGACAGACCAAAGGGGACTCTTTAGACTTGGAGGAAGATTGTCCCCTGATGTTATAGCCTTAATTAGTAGAATCTCTTACAGCATAGGTTGTCACAATAGTAGACCTCATACTGTGGAATCCCACCTCTACCAGTTTCCTCAAAAGTACAGGTGAAGACTTACCATGAACTCAATGTTTCTGGAGTCAGAGTTTATGCTCACTTTCCAGCCAATGCTCCAAAATGAGGGTAGGTCAAAAACAGGGTATAATTTCTCTTAACAGAACCTTAGCAACTTCTTGGGCTTTTTCAATCCTGCAGGGGAAAGTTTCAGTCTATTAGTGAAAATGTCTACGAAGACCAATAGTAGCTTTAAAGCCTCTGTGAAGTGGTTGTAAGTCAAGTCAATTTGCCAGTCTTCTCCAGTATAAATGCCTCTCCTTTTACAGGTTTTAAAAGAAGGTGTGACTTGACAGCTCACTCAGGGTTCACCATAGAATTGGTGAGCAGCCAGCAAATAGTTAACTTGTACTTTTCTCTGCTGACTTTGTCTACAAACAACACTATGCTATGTTTTTCTTACATCTCTGAAAAACTTGTTATTTTGTGCTGCTTGGTATCAAGACAACTGTCTCACAAACTTTGTAACTGGTCGGAAATTTCACCATATCATGTGCTCTTTTGTCCAGTAAACATTTTCATAAATTATATCATGCCCCAGATATGGATCAGAACCATCTATCCCTTGAAGGAGGGTAAATGAAGAATATACATAGATGTTGTGATAATGGTATTCTTTACAATATTATGCTAATAATCTTTGCACAGAATCTTGTCTTTCTTAGACTATAAACTGGATCCTATTTTCCTTTTATAAATCCTACTTTATCTCATCTTCTCTGCTAATTTCCTAAAGAACCAGCCTGCTTGCTGTACACCTTTGCTCAAGCATAAATAAATTTTATGTCCCTCATAACTCTGGGGTCACTGTCTTGTGAATTCATCACTCTGCTCAAACTCAAACTCCCACAACAATCTTCTGTCACGTTTCCTATTCTCCATATATTCTTTTAGTACCTTATAAAGACCCCTACTATTACCAGCTACTGTTGCTGATACTGACCTGCTAAAAGCTCAACTTGGCACATATTTAGTGAGGGAGGGGAGGGCAGTGACAGCCAGGTGATGGAGAGCCGGGAGCCTTTGTGCCCTGAGATCCCTTATAGTAGCCATTGAAACCGGCAAGAACCATGAACTGCTGACCAATTGCCTCTGTCAGTGAACTGCTCGGATTAGCAGCCTGGCCAGTGTGATACAACTATTAAAGATTGGCCCTATCTATAATCATCATGATGATCTTTTTGAAACAGTGAGCAAGGAAACAATTAAGTATTCCTTTATATTCTAGTACCAGAGATAGGCAAATACATCTGAACTAATCAGTTATATCAGTGTCCCACCAATTAGAAATGCTTCATGCAAATGCCACTGATCTCCATGAGTGGACGTGGAATTGACTGAAGAGAAGAATGCTTTCATTCTGTACCACTGCTACATGCAAATAAAATTGAAAATAGATCTCATGAGTTGTGGGTAAGGGCTTTACATGACTCTGTTAATGCTACACACTACTTGAAGTCATGCAACAGTATCACAGGAAGCACAATCAAAGAAAGGCAAATACTTAAATCTAGATTAGACAAAATAAGGGAAGGGACCAGAAAGAGAATAACATCTAGTAAGCATCTAATGATGTAAAGGATTTTACAGATATCTCATTTAATTCTCAATCCCATTTGGATATTGAGTACTGAAATCTGAAAAAGAGAAAAAGAAAAGATCATTGGAAATTTTTACTTAATTCATACTTCAAAAATTATATCTAATAAAAAATGATGAATTGCTATCTTAAAAAAATTGAGATGAGTGTACATATAGTGAACATTCTTGTATGAGATAATATATTATCAATGCATCTCATATTACTGATCCTATAAGACCCCAAGATGGTGTCCTCACTTCTCTCTAATGCGTCCCCTGTAACAAATGGGCAAATTCACTGAGCTGTCCAGGTCTGCTTATCTCCACAATATGACTAAAGACTTTCATTGTTGGACCATTTCAGTCATGTGACCCCATTTGAGAGTTTCTTTAGAAAGATCTAAAGTGGTTTGCCATTTCCTTCTCCAGCCCATTTTACAAATGAGGGACTTAAGTACACAGGATTAAATGACTTTTCTAGGGTCACACAGCTAGGCCAAATTTGAACTCCAGGAAATGAGTCTTCCTGACTCCCAGCCCAATGCTCTATACATTGTGCCACCTCACTGTCCAGCCAAAAACTAGAATCACTGAGAATTTCAGAGGGAAGGGGAGAAAACCCATAGAGAGCCAAATCAACATAGATGATACCAAAATTAGAAGGAAAGAGTACAAAAACATGCATTCTGTGAAATCTCAAGAAAGCATAATAGTAAAAGGTTTTGCATTGATTTAAAAAAGAAATTAGAATCTTGACAGAAGTTAAAAATGAACAAATTGCAGAAATTTATGGTATGAAGAACAGAAGAATTTTAATCAATGATGGCAAGTGACTGCAAAAAAATAAGAGAGAAAACAGATAGGAAATGCAATATAATATAGTGAAGGATAATCAGGAAGAACAATTCAATAAAATTAAAAGATACTTGATTTCTATTCAAACAAAAATTGATCTTGAAGACAAGATTGTAAAGATAACTTAAGGATCTTATACCTCTAAGAAGACCTTGATAAGCAAAAAATAATAAATAATAAAAATAAAAACATATTGCAATAAATGTTACCAAAAAAGTCCTAGCAAGAACATTTTCTTTGAGCTATTATTATAATACCAGACTCAGGAACTTGGAAATTAGAGATCCTAAGGACAGTTGGCATTCAGAACAGCAGAAGGGCATGGATTCTGAGAGGAGTTACAAGGGAAATAGAAAAGAAAATGTTCAATAAGGAGTAAAACCAGACCTCGGGAAGATTTCTTCTGAAGTACAATACTTCCAACATCATTAACAAGCATAAGAAGTAAGAGTTGAGGTAAGGGGAAGAATGCCTGAAGAAAGAAGGTTACTTAAATGTGGAATAAGCAAAGCTAATAATAGGAACAGAGTACAGAATTCAGAGAGAAAGGGGAACAAAAAAGAAAATCTTAATTCATACCAAAAAAGAAATATTAGAGACAAAATGGAGGAAAATATAAACCTATCTTTAAATATGGGTATATTAAACAATAAAACCTTGCAGCCTCTTAACTAACAAAGCAATACATCTAAAAAAGGAAGCATATATGGAATAAAAATGAGAAGCTCAGAACAGAATTTACTGTTTTAGGTAAATTCTCAAAAACATGATTTGCACTATCAGCAAAGCAAAAATGAACATCCATTAAATTATATTATGCTAAATAAACCATAAACAATAACTGAAATCAACATTAAATGCATATGCTCCAAATATTATTATATCTAAATATGAAAAGGAAACTAAAATAAATGAATTATAAGAAAACATAGTAATACAATAATCCATAGTCTTCAAATGTAACCCATTCTGTTTTGGGGTATAAATTTTAGAAAATTGTTTTGTCTTTCTCCTTAAGTTAAGCCTCTCTTATTTTTTTTTGCACCTTTTGCTTTATTATTCCCAAGTCTGCCTTCCAAGGCAAGAAAAACTGTAGGTAGGGTTTTCTACCAGCTTCCTTCAGATATATGATGACAGCAATCATTTCCTTTCTTGTCTTCTCTATGCCAAATATCTCTGAATTCATTCAGTTGAACCTTGTATGTCATGACTTTTGTCCTCTTCATCATCCTGCTCAAATACCTTAGTATATCCAATACCTCTGGTATTAGGTTATCTGACTGCTTCCTAAAATATAATATCCACAACATAGTTTCACTAAGACCAAGTCATATCCTTTTACTTTCATCTTGTTTTTTTAATAAAAAGTACTAGACTATTGGGTAAAGCAATATATAGACATAATATAGCTGGATTTTAGCAAAGGATATAACAGTTTCATATATTTTAGGGGACAAGATGAAGAAAGGTGAGCTTAATGATAGTAGTTTATGGATTCATAAATAAAATTGCCTACAGTTCAGAAAGACCTTTTAATGATTAGGTTTTACTTCAGTTTAGGAAAACACCAGTTGGAAAAACGTGCACTCAAACACAAATGTATCTTATAGGTGCTATGAGTCCATGCTATTTGTTTTTCAACCTTTATTTTCTAGCTGTGGGAGCACAGATGTTTCACAATCTTTCTGAGCCATTGTTTCTTCAACTGTAAACTGGGGATAATTATACTCATCCTTGTCAAGTTCAGAAGGTTTGTGAGAATCAAATAATATCATGATCCATTTTATATAGTACTTGACTACTTAAAAAGCATTTTCTCATAGCAATCAAGTGAAGTAAGTAGCATAAGTTATCTCTATTTTGCAGATGAAAAACCTAAGGCTCAGATTAAAACTGGTCCACAGTCAAACAACTAACAAATGGCAAAACCAAGAGCCAACTCAGATTTTTTTTTACATCAATCTGTTTTTTCTTCTTAGTTTACCATACTAAATCTCATGAGTTAGATGTGGGTATGTATGCATACATATGTATACACACATATATATGAAATTGTGTGTAAACTATAAAGCACCAGATAAATATAAGATATTATTATTATAGACTAGTTGAAATTACCATTTAGCATTCTTTCTAATTTAACATTCCATTTTCATGCTGTTCCAACTTGATATAGCTAGCCGCTCAGATTAATTTCTTTGAGTGTTTATCTTGCAGATAGCTCACAAGGATTAGGGTTGCCTTTTTTGATGGTGGAGTTCTCAGTCTTCAGAATTTTTATATTCCCCACCTCTCACAGGCAAGCACTTACTCACTTCTCTCTTGGAATTTGGTTTTCCTATATCATTCCCTTGCCATCCTATGACAAATATTTTTTTCTTTTTTTGTTATGATTTCCTCTAGACAAGGAAAATACACTCCCGAATCATCAGATTTTTTTCTAGTTCTACATTCTACCTTTCTGTGGTTGTTTCTGCCAAGAAACCCTTTCCTAAAACAAAACATTATTGCTGTTACCTAAAATTTCTGAATTAAAACCTGAGTTAAGCAAGCAACGTGTCAATGAGTCCCAAACTATTCATTTAAACCAACATTTTGCTATAACTGTTGATATTAACCGCAAATAAGCTATGTACTGAGACAACAGCTAGTCCTCCTTTCTGTGCCTCTTCATCCATCCTTTTTTTTTTTTTTTTTTGCAAGGCAAATGGGGTTAAGTGGCTTGCCCAAGGCCACACAGCTAGGTAATAATTAAGTGTCTGAGACTGGATTTGAACCCAGGTACTTCTGACTCCAGGGCCGGTGCTTTATCTACTACGCCACCCAGCCTCCCCCATCCATCCTTCTTATACTAATATATTCTGTCTTCAAGATAGTTAGACCACTTTTGACAATCAATATCCAAATATAGCTACAACTCACATTTATTTAATGTTTAGATTTTATAAAATGCAAATATGAGATGGAATCACCATTTTATGGATTAAGGAAGTCAAGAATCAGTGATGTTATGTGACTTAACCAGGGTTGTAAAACTAATAAATATGCAAACTAGTACTGAAACAGTTCTTTCCAGAGTCTTGCTTCGACATTTCTCATATTCATTTCAAGCTAAGAATGAAACAAAAATACTGATATTGAGTTAGTAGAAGTCAACGTGTCAAGATGTGAAATGGATGGATGATTTGGGACCAATTTTAGTGAATAAGAAGGCTACTGTTGCTCTTACTAACAGATTTCAGAGTCAGAAATAATCATCAAAATCAAACTGATTCATGATTAAGTCACTTAAAGTATATTGAGCCAGTCATAGTTTATTGAAGTATTTTTCTATATTATAAAATGAAATTCAATCTTTTTAACTATCAACATAGCATATTTTAAATGATATATTCATTCTCTAAATATAAAATATTAACTATTTAGTCATTATAAAATTTTAGAAAAGGACTTTTAGAACACCTAATATAATTGAATTTTGTGTTAAAGACATAGTCACTGACCAAAAACCATCCTTTTCATAGAAATTCCTGAATCCACTTTGATGTGACTTTGTTATTTTTTATGGGCATATAAAAGAATTCAAGCTCCTGTCCTTTTTTTTTTTTGGCCTTAAGGGTCAGGGGTATAAAAAGGGTTTAAGGTGCCAAGAACTATCAGAAAAGAAAGAAGTTCCATGTTTACCACCTTAGTGATATTCAGACAAAGGCTTACTATTACTAATCTCTTTAGAGAATATCAGTTGTTAAGCAGAAGCTGTATTAGCTGACCTCTGAGATGCTGTAATTCTGTGAAGTATCCTTATAGTCTAATTAAGTATATATTTCACTCAAAAGCACAGTTTATTTTGACTGTAAATGGAAGTTACAGTTTTGGACACGCAGCTTAGTATAATTATATTCCATATCTTTGGTCAGGAACTTCAGTAAATGTCATAAAAGATCCTTATGGATAACAAATCTGATGTTTTGTCCTTCACTCTCAAAGAAGACCATGACATTAGGGAGGTGATGCCATAATAAGCACATATATTGGATTTGAGTGAGGGGGTGCTGTGCTAAGTGAGCACCAGCCTCACATTCTTCTACAGAGTCATCTGAATCCAGTGTGGCAGGTGTCGGAGCCTGGATTCAAACTCCCATCCTTTGTACTCCAAAGCCAGTACTCTGTCCACTATGCTACTTAGAGCACTGGCCTTGGAGGCGGTGGGATGGGAGTAAAAATCCAGCTTCAGACATTTCCAAATTGTGTGGCCTTGGGCAAGCCCTCATTCAGAGCCATCTCCAGTCATGCTGTTTCATATCTGACCACGGGACCCAAATGGCTCTGGAGGAGAAAGTGAGGCTAGTGACTTAGTACAGCACTCCCTCACTCAGATCCAATTCTCATATATGTGTGTGTGTGTGTGTGAGTGTGTGTGTGTGTGTGTGTGTGTATACACGTATATATATATATACATATATATATATATATATGTATTAGTTATATATCCACAGTGATGAAATGACAAATTCTTGAATTACTGAAATACTTCACCTTAAAATGAACATAATGTAAGAAAAATGTAGCACCTTTATACAAGCTCTGATAATAAATTATTAAATGTGTCATATTTGTCATTTTAAAGTTGGATTTTTGAATTTGAGAGATGAAATTAATTTATTTGAATATCTGACAGCTTTTCTAAGTGTATCTGCTCTTGGAGGGTGCTTTATTTCCCAATTAAAATTTAAATAACATCCACTATGCTTTGATGCTGTGTAAATCAAAATCCATGCTGTCATTTCCAGAAGATAGTAATGAAATCACATTTGTTCCAATTTTTTTCTCCCATTTATAGTACATGAATTATACATTTTCCATAATACAGTGCTAAAAAAGTTGCTAAGGGTTTTTATTACTTAATAATTTGCTTCTTAATCCTTCGTATTGAAATTATGAATGAATAAATTTAACCCAATAAAAAAGTAAAATGAAGATACTTAGTGCATAGATAGTATATTCCCATATGCAGAACAAGTTTTCTTGTTTATATAGCAGACTACTATGCTAATTATCAGTTGTCTTTTACTGTGTTAAAGTGACTTGCACTTTCTTTTCTGAAGTGTAAAAACATAACTTGTTGCTTTGGCAATTCCACTTTCAAGCAGTGTATCTTAAATTTAGAGCTGGTCTTTTAGTCCAATCCTCTCATTTTTAGGTAAAATTAATGCCTAGGGAGTTTAAAGTGACTTGCTTCAAGTAGCAGGACTGAGAATTGAAGTCAGCTCCTGTGACTGCTCACCAGTGCTTTTTCATCTGTGCTTCACTAAAAAAGAATTCTTGTCTTCCTAATTTTTCACATTTCAATTAAGCTACAATGTACTGGATTAGTTATACAGAATTGGTATAAAGGATGTTGTCAAAAATGATGATTTTATCATAAGACAAGAATGAGTGATAGCTAATGAAGACCCTGAGTGCTCCAGTGATATCAAAATGACAGGATAAGGTGAAGATGATCCGTCAGCATTTTGAGTAGGACCACCACTTAATCAGTGTGTGGACTAGGAAAAAATTGGATAGGATTAGCAGTGACCTCACACTAATGAGATCAATAAATTTGAATAGTAGAACTTGTCTTTAAGAATAGAGATCTAGTTTTATACTTTATTGTTTACTTATTTATTAAAAATATATTGGGGTGGCTAGGTAGCACAGTGGATAGAGCACCTGCCATGGAGTCAGGAGTACCTGAGTTCAAATACAACCTCAGACACTTAATAATTACCTAGCTGTGTGGCCTTGGGCAAGCCACTTAACCCCATTTCCTTGCAAATCCTAATATATATATATATATAGAATATGTTTGACACACAGAGTCTAGGATTTTTAAACAAAATGCAGTCTGTATGTGGTATGCTATGACTATCCTATTCCTGTGATGCTCTTGCTCCTTATCATTAGCTTACATGGACCAAATCCTTGAAATCTGGAACTTTGTTTTTTCAAAGGATAGTGGTAAAGCCTGGAATTTCTCATCTTAGTTCTCTTCCATATTTTTTCATTATTTCTAAGGTGGATAGGGAAATTATCAGGTTTTAGGTTTGCTGTCCTTTACCAAAATATTCTTAGAACATTATTTTATATTTTGTCTTTTCACGTATCATGTCACTATCAAAATATTCTTCATAGAACATTATTTTATACTTGGTCTTTTCATGTAGTATGTCACTGCCACCATTCTTTAATTCCCAACTGATTACCTATGCAAGTTAAAATTATAAATCTGTTAGTGAATATCTTGTTCTTTCTAAGAGAGTCTAGAAGGCCCATTTTAGCCCAATACCTCTGGATTCACTAGGATAGGAATAATTTAAACACATGAAGAAAATGACTACATAATTATAGTAAATGAACATTTTTCTGGAAGAAAGAAGTTCTCTTATTTACTTTGTAATATTATTGAATTTCTGTATTCTGGGGAGGGTCTTTAAGCTTTGTGAAATAAGGGAGTAGTTCCTCTGCAAAAGTTTTTAGAGGGTCAGAAATTTGCTATTATTTTCAAATAGCGATCCAAAGAAGAATAAATTCTGACTGATGCACTGGAGAAGATTGCAGAGGTAGTATTGCAAAACAAGTCTTGGTATCAATCCTGATATCAAGGCAGGCATGAAAGGTGACAGTGATTTCTTAGCCACTTCAATACAGATAACTTTGATGATAAAGAATACTAATGGTTAAGATGTTCCTGTGATGCTTCAGCTCCTCATCACTAGTTTAAATGGATCCAAATCATTGAAATCTAGGACTCTGTCCTTCCAAAGGATAGTTAGCAAAGTCCAGAATTTCCCCACCTTAGTTCTCTTCCACATTTTTTCACTCATTCTGGAGGTGGATAGAGGAGTTAACATGGTTTGGTTTTGCTTCTCTTTATTACTCCTTTGCTTTCTTTCCCTTTACTTTCCATCTTCCCCCTCTTATTCCTCTTCTTTGTGCTTCTCCTTTTCCAGTATTGCCTATACTATCCTTATTGCATTCTCAAGATTAGGGACATCCAATAATGGCCTGCTTTCTTTTCAACAGTATGACTTCTGACTTAACATTCAATTGAAATGGCCCTCTAGTTACCAGAGTATTTACCACCCAATTGCCATATCTAAAGACCTTTTCTCAATCCAGCTCCTTCTTTATCTCTTTGTTGTCATTTGACACCATTGATCAAACTCTAATACTCTTCGCTCTAGATTTCCTTCCAGATTTTCTCTCATTTCTTATGTTCAACCAATTCTTTTGAGGTATTTTTTGTCATTTTTTATCCATATCACACTCATTAGGCACAGATGTCCCACAAGGCTCCATCTTGAAACTTCTCTTTTTATGCTCTATAGTATCTCTTTAATGAATTCAAATGATCAGCTATGCAGAAGATTCCCAGTTTCAAATATCTAGCCCCAATCTCTGTCCTGAGTTCCAGACATACATGACCCACTGCTCCCTACACATCTTGAACTGGAAGTCATAAGTTCTTTGGATGATTTTAGGTTTAACAGAACTGTAGCCTATTCTAGCCTGTGCTCAAAAGGTAGAAGTGCAGGCCAGCCATCAGGATATGCAGGTATGGATCCCACAGAACATGGAAAATCCAATAATCCTCTGTGCTTCCTTTTTAGATTGTGGGATGACAAATATCAGTTGCTTATTTTGTTCTCCCTCATCCACTAAATTCCCCCAAAACTTGACTGAGTGAGCAAGATCCTGGATTTTCTTAGGGTTAATTTTCTATTCTTTATTCCTCATAATGGATCACTATGCCTTCTTGAATCTCAGTCCCTCTAGTTTCATTAAGCTAAAACATTACAACACTTTTTTTATGTTTTTAGGTGATCAAGAAGCCACATCAACACAATCCAAAATCACTAAGCTACATCAATTGCAATATAGCTTGATGGGTCTCTGAGAGCTTCCTTGTCTTTAAAAAGTAGGTTATTGGAGCAGTTCGGTGGCACAGGAGTCCAGAGGACCTGAATTCAAATCTGGCCTCAGACTTTTGATACTAGTTGTATGACCTTGGGCAAGTCTCTCAACCCCATTATTTCCATTATTGTATTATTAATATGCTTTGTTTTTTACCTTTCCTAGATTTTCTTCTGTATAACTCCCCCTTTTCAGGAACCATCCCTTATAACAAAGACTTGTTTTAAAAAGAAACAAAAATGCAGCATAACTGATAAAAACATCAAAAAAACAGAAACCACATTTATACATATACATGTACATGTACGTATACATATACATATACACATACACATACACATGTTTTCCTGGTTCTGCTAATTTCATTTTGCTTCATGTAGGTTTTCCATGCTTCTCTCCATCCTTAGTGTTTAACATTCCTTGTACTACTTAAATATTCTCTTAAATCATTTACTGCAATTTGTTTTGATATTCCCCTGACAGTGAGCATTTGCTTATTTTCTAGTTCTTTTCAATCACATGAAAAAAAAGAAGAAATGATTCCAAAAATATTTTAGTATATACAGTTTTTCCTTTTGGTAGTGACTTTCTTGAGGGACATATGCCTAGAAGCTAAATCCCTGGGACAAGGGGCAACTAGGTGGCTCAGTAAATTGAGCATGGGCCCTGGAGTCAGGAGGACCTGAGTTCAAATCCAGCCTCAGACACTTAGTAATTGCCTAGCTGTGTGACCTTGGTCAAGTCACTTAACCCTATTGCCTTGCAAAAGCCTAATAAAAAGGAATAACGTGGGACAACGTGTATAAACACGTTAGCTACATTTTATATAATTCCCATTTGCTTTCCAGGATAGTTATACTAATTTACAAGTCTACCAACAAAGTATTAGTATGCCTTTTTTTCCATAACCCCTCCAAAACTGACTATTCCCACTTTTTTGTTTTCATTTCCATTTTGCTGGCATGTTGTGAATCTTCAGACTTGTTTTGATTTTTATTTCTCATTAGTGATTTGAAGTATTCTTTGATGTACTTGTTAATAGTCTTCAGTTCTTTTAAGAGCAGTTACATACTTCGACCACTTGTCTATTGGGAGTGCTCAACTTTTAAGGAAACAATTAACTTAATCTTTATGAAAGGATGGGGACAACCCAGATGATTACTGATCCTATCCCACTACTATTAAATTATGTCTGAAGACTTAGTATAGTGATTGAGACAAGTTCTACATTATTCCAGAATCATATCCACATGTATTTCTAGTTGATGTGCCACCCTAAAGAGCTACCTTCTTACTATGACATAAGTGGAAAAGAATAACTCAGTACTCTTAAGGAAAAAAATATTTAGAATTTATAAAAATATTTACTTCAACTTTATTTTTAAGTTCAGTAATATAAGATTAGTAAAGTTGTTGCAGTAGCCAGCATCTAGCCTGGCTCTTTGAGAAGAATGGTTTTAGTATTTGCTGAATGAATATAAACAATGAGTGAATACATCATGCTGAAGCAAGAATTGGGATCTTAATGGTGAATAAACCTATCAGATGAAAACTAAAATTAGTAACTCTCAATGCACTTTGAATTTTATGAAACTTTTGAGTAGATAAAAACAAGGGGTAGAATGAGATAGAAACAAGCGCACAGAGACAGAAAAAAATGAGAGTTTAAAGGCAAGTACATAACTAAGAAGTATCATTATCCTATTCATAAAAGATAGAGTAGAGAAAGACATTCAATAAAATGCAGTTAGGAAGCAGGAAATGATATTTGAAATTGACCAGAGAGTTAATAAAAAGTAAAGATTGAATTGATTGTGTCTATTTAGATTTAGGCTTACTGGTTCATTAGGTCATACTTTCAGAAGTGAATTGTGTTAAATGTTTGGTCAGCTTGAGAGCCCTTCACAACCTCCTGACACCTATATGAAGTCTATTAAACACCATTGTTTAATAGCTAGTCTCCCTGTCTCCAAACTGTTCCCTGATCTAAGATAGGTGCATTTAGAAATGGTATTTATTCTTTCAGCTTCCAACATTTTAACTCCAAAATTATATGATTTTATGTAAAAGTAATATTTGTCCTTCATTTTCAAATGAGACTATGACATCAGGGAGGTAATGTTATGATAAGCACATAAATTGGATTTGAGTGGGGTGGGGCAAGCTGTGCTGAGTGCTGAGTCTGGAGTCAGGAAGATTTGAGTTCAAACCTTGCTTCAAATACTTACTGTCTGACCTTGCACAAGTCACTTAACTTCTGTTTGCCTCAATCCACTGAGAAGGAAATGGCAAACCACTGCTATCAGGGAAGGCATCATCGATCAATCAGCAAGAATTTGTTAAGTGTTTATTATGTTCTAATCGCTGTTTTACAGTGCTGTGGAAATAAAGATAAAATTTATTTTCCTTGGGCAGGTAGGTGGAATAGTGGATAAAGCACTGGCCCTGGAGTCAGGAGTGCCTGGGTTCAAATCAGGTCTCATACACTTAATAATTACCTAGCTGTGTGGCCTTGGGCAAGCCACTTAACCCCATTTGCCTTGCAAAAACCTAAAAAACAAAAAATTATTTCCCTGCCCTCAAGGAGCTTACCTTCTATCTTCTCTTTTTAATCACAGTCCCTGATCCACAATATACAATTAATGTTTATTGATTGATCATAAAGGAAGGCAACATGTCCATAAATCAGTATATCCAAATAATGTACATTTGAGCTAAATTTTGGGTAGAATGGCAGTTAAGGGGTCAAGAATGGCTAGGATGAAATTGAATGAAGCAAAGAAAAAGCATGAAGTACGTTATGTGCAGAGCAGAAGAGATCCACATGTAAAGGAAATTAGTGCCCATTCTGGAGGATCTCCTGTTCTAAAAGGACAGCATGTATTGGAGGTTTTAGCTGCAGTCATATAGAGGTCCTGAGTAACCTTGTGTAGTAAAAAAAAAAAACCAAAGCAGAATTTTTAGTCTTTAATTGATAGAACCTTTCAATAATGCCAAGGATTTTGGAGGTAACACCTTTCCAGCAACTATAGCTGTAACTTTCTTATCAGAACTATATATATCTGTTATTTTGTTTTTACTTCTATATCCACATGCCAATTAGTACAGCTAAGGAATTCCATAGAGTGATAACATATAGTAAAATTTGTACTGTTTGAAATTATAATCAGATAAAATATGTAAATATTCTAATCCAGTAGAAATTTGCAGCATATATTTGAATAATTCAAATAATACAATACTTGACTAAATAGCATTTTATTTTTAATGTATTTAATAAACTTATGTTGCTTTAAGGTAATACCAGTGTCTGAAGAGAAAGATGTTTATTCCAAAGTTTTCATTTGTTTTTTCCCTTATTGATAGCACTCATAAATATATATTTTGCTAAGATCAGTATGTTCTCATCAATTTAGTGCCATGTCACTTATAGCCACATCACTACTGATGCATAGCTACTTCCTGAAGCATTTTCTAAAGATGAAAATTGACTTTAAAGAAAATTTACAGGGGGGGTGGGGAGGCAGAGCCAAGATGGTGACAAGAAAGGATCCAGTCTTAGGCGCCCTCTGATAAAACTTCTAAACTAAGGACTCTAACTAAACTTTCAAGAGACACAACCTACAAAGGGACACAGTGAGGCAGTTCTCCTACTCAAGGTAACCTGGAAAAGAGCAGAAAGGCTCTGCTCTCCGGGGTTGGAGGGGCGGGCAGCCAGAGCTAAAGAACTTAAGCCTCCAGGAGGCAGCCCCAGGGCACTGGGAGCCACTGCTTGGCTCACAGCAGCTGGGGAGTCTCCTGAGCTGCACCCCAGGGAGCACCGGACACAAAGTGGGGGAACAGCGGGGGACCTCTGCCAGAGCGAGCAGGTGGAGCCCAGCCCTCGGGGCACACAGGGAGCAGCTTGGTCTTTCCACAGCCCAGATCCAGAAACAGAAGCAGGTGGAGCTGGGAAGCAGGAGCCCCCAGGGCATGAGCCCATTGAGCTGAGGGAGGGGAGTGAAGAGACTGCAGAGCTCTGTCCTCTGCCCCTGGAACAGGACTCTGGGGCTCTGACCACATTCAGGTCCTGATCGCAGTCTAGGCCCCCCCACAGAACAACAGCCCCCCCCCCCCAACTCAGCCCCGTGGCAGACAGGAGCGCATATGGTCATTCACAGACCAGGAGGGAGGTCAGAGCCTCACACACTGAGACCCTTGTGGGAGTGTCCCAAAAGCTCAGGAAGCATCCCCAAAACAAGCTTAGGCTGGGAAAATGAGCAAGCAAAAAAGAGGAACACCATTGAGATACATTATCTATGATCCCAAGAAGGATCAATTTACTCAGTCTGAAGATGAGGAAACACAAGCTCCTGCATCTAAAGACTCCCAGAAAAACAGAAACTGGGATCAGGCTATGACAGAGCTCAAAAAAGACTTTGAAAATCAAATGAGGGAGTTAGAAGAAAAACTGGGAAAAGAAATGAGAGAGATGCAAGAAAAACATGAAAATGAAGTCAGCAGCTTAGTCAAGGAAATACAAAAAAATGCTGAAGAAAATAGCATGCTAAAAACCAGCTTAGTTCAAATGGATAAAACAGTTCAAAAAGTTATTGAGGAGAAGAATGCTTTGAAAAGCAAAATTGGCCAGATGGAAAAAGAGATAAGAAAACTCTCTGAGGAGAACAAATCCTTCAAACAAAGAATAGAATTCAGGGAGATTGATGAATTTACCAGAAATCAGGAATCAATACTTCAAAACCAAAAAAATGAAAAATTAGAAGAAAATGTGAAATATCTCATTGAAAAAACAACTAATAGGGAAAACAGGAAAGATAATTTAAAAATTATTGAAATACCTGAAAGTCATGATCAGGAAAAGAGACTTCACACCATTTTCAAAGAATTACTACAGGAAAATTGCCCTGATATCCTAGAAGCAGAGGGCAAAAATAGAAATGGAGAGAATTCACAGATCCCCCCAAGAAAGAGAGCCCAAAAAACGAACCCCTAGGAATATTATAGCCAAGTTCCAGAACTCCCAAGTCAAAGAGAAAATATTACAAGCAGCCAGAAGGACACAGTTCAAATATCGTGGAGCTGCAATCAAGATCACACAGGACTTAGCAGCAACTACATTGGAAGCTCGTAGGGCTTGGAATATAATATACTGGAAGGCAAAAGGGCTTAGAATGCAGCCAAGAATGAACTACCCAGCAAGGCTGAATGTCCTCTTCCAGGGAAAAAGATGGACTTTCAATGAACCAAGGGAATTTCAAATGTTCCTTTTGGAATGGCCAGAGCTGAACAGAAGATTCGATCTTCAGATACAGGACTCAGGTGAAGCATGGAGATTGGAGGAGAGGGGGGGAAATATGAGGGACATAATGATGATGAACTGCATGTATTCCTGCATAGAAAAATGACACTGATAATACTCATATGAACCTTCTCAGCTAATAGAGCAGGTAGAGGGAGCTTTTATAGTTGAAGCACAATAGAAAGCTGAATTCGAAGATAAAATATGGTGTAAAAATAGTCAATAGAAAAAAAGGGAAATGTAATGGGAAAAAGAAAAGGAGAGGGGGAATAGGCCAAGATAATTCATATAATAAGATTTTTCTTTATTACAATGAGCTATTGCAATGATATGGAAGGGGGGAGGCAAGGGGGAATGAGGGAACCTTTGCTCTCATCAGAGATGGCTAGGAGAGGAAACAGCATATATACTCAATGGGGTATAGACATCTGCAGTAAGAAGGGGGGGCAGGGGGATGTCAATAAAGGAGGAGAGGATGGACCATGGGTGGAGAGTGGTCAGATATAACACATTTTTCTTTTTTACTTCTTGCAAGGGGCTGGGATTGGATGGCCTGTCCAGGACCATAGGGCCTGGTGGATTCTGGGCCTAAGGAGTGGTATGGGGGCTCAGGGCTTCTTGGCCCCAGGACCAGGGATCTGTCTGCTGCATCACTCAGCGACCCTACAGCAGAGTCAGAGTGAAAGGAGAGAGAAAATATAGTACATGGTAGTGGAGAAATAAGAAAGGAGGGAGTTTCGATCAGCAATGGCAACATTGGAAAAAATATGGAAGTAACTTTTGCGACGGACTTACCATAAAGAATGTGATCCACCCATGACAGAGTTGTTGGTGTTGGAACAAAGACTGAAGCACATTTTTCATTATTATTATTATTTGGGGGAGGGTGCAGGGCAAATGGGGCTGGGTGGCCTGCCTGGAGCCGCATAGCAGGGTGATCTTAGGGTGTCTGAGGCCGGATTTGGACCCGGGTGCTCCTGGCTCAAGAGCCAATGCTCTGTCTGCTACCCAGCCACCCCTAGTATTATTAGTATTTTATTTTATTTTGGGTCTTTTTTTTCTTCTTTTTGGTTTTTTGCAGGGCAATGGGGATCGGGTGGCTTGCATGTCACACGGCTGGGAGATTGTTAGGTCTACGGGGCTGGATGTGGGCTTGGGTGGTCATGGCTCCAGGGCTGATGCTCCGTCCATTGAGCCACCTGGCCATACCTACAATTATTACTATTTTTTTATTTTAATTTTTTTTCTCTCCCCTATATCGCTCAAGCAAGTCTATATTCATGGGGGGAAGGGGGTACTTCATTTACTCTTAAACAAGAATATTTTATTAATGTAAAAAAAACATTTGTACAAAATGAGAATAAAAAATAAAATTTAAAAAAAAAGAAAGAAAATTTGCCATGAAAACTAATATTGTACTGTAAATTAGCACTTTTCTCACACATTACTTTAGAAATTTTAGTTTCCCATTCTTTGGATTCTCGCTTATGATAGGAATTATTGACTTTGTCCTTATTAAGATGTATTGTAATTTAAGTATGACTTTGATTTGAATATTTTATACATTATTTAATACAGATCAGTGGCTTACTATTGGAAGGATGCAGTTTTGATGGAAATCGACTCTCTGAAAATCAGCATGACTCTCCCAGTGTGTCTTTGGTCCTCCCTTGTTATATGTCCTGGATTCCACAGGTACATGTTTTTTAAGAACTCTCTCTTTGTTAAGTCATATGAGTATTTGGGTTTTTTTTGTTAGTTTATTTGTTTTTAAGTTTATCAGTTTGATACATTTGAGAAGAGCATTTAACTGATTGTTGAAATTTTATTTTTAGTTATTTAAAAGTTTTATAAGAATATGTTTATTGTGGAAAGACTCAAATCTAATGTCATTTTCTAAAGCTTGCATAGCTTTTAAAATGAAAATGTTTAGCAAAGAGAGTAGAGAAGAGCCCTGGATTTGGAATTCATAAGATGCTTTTGTTTTATACTAATTCTGATAGGGTTTTTGTACAATTTCTGAGCAAGACACTTAACTCCTCTGGGTCTAAATTCTTCTGTAAAATGAGGTGATTTTATTATCTCCCAAGTTTCTTTTAGCACTAAATGTTATAAAATTATGATTTATATTTCCCTTTCCTTTGAAGACTCTAATAATTAATGAACAGAATTTTGAAAATGTAATATAGAAAATATTTGTTGAGAGGTCTTAAACAGATTTATATAAACTAATACCATCATATCTAATTATTATGTCAAACTGGAAAAATTAAGTTAAAAGGACATGCAAAGTAACTAAAAGTTTCATATGTCATTAGACCTAATTTCAAAAACATCTCCATTTTTGCTCCAAATCTATGCTTTTATAAGTGGCTGGGAACTCAGAAAAAAGAACATTGTCACTATGAAAGCACAGTCTTAATGAACTGTCTGGAGAACAGAGATAATGAATGACTAGTCTATGATCATTTAGCCAGTCTTTGTCAGGGATAGCACCTGATTACAAGACCTCTGGCCATCATATTATGCTATCTTTCATATTTTCTAAAACTAGATACAAAAGGAGTATCTCATCAATAGAAAAAAAACTTTCACAGAATTTTTAATTATAATAATTATTTTTGTCACATTAAAAACCCAAAGGAAAAGAGTATCTTTTATCTTCTAATCTCACATTTACAGAGCTATTCCTGCATGAAACTATCATTCAAAGTTTTGATTATATTAACATTGTTTGGTATTTAAAAAGCCTAATTCTGCAGCTATAATTCAAACCAAGCTAATCATCTTTGATAACTTTTAATTTAAAAAATACATTTGGAATACTTCCTGTAAAAAAAAAAAGGTAGTATTATTTAGCTTGCATCACCTGAGAAGAAGGTAACACAGATAAATTTTTCAGTCACCTTAAAAAGTGCAAAATACTAAAAGTTTAGCTCCATGACTTTGTGCCAAATAAATTTTATTTCCATTTTTATAGTATGAGACCATATTGCAAGGGGAAGTCACAGCTATAAAGTATCTTCTTGATTTCATTCTGGTTTTTTATTACATTTCATATGACATTTTGGCCATATTACAACCTTTGTGACTATAATGGCTTGCAAACCATGCACAAAGGTTAATTATCAATAAAAGAGCCATGTTTCATAGTGACATGTCCTTCAGGAATTTGTTCTAAACCTTGTTATGTTCAGCATCATTAGAGATGGCCTATATGAAGGAATCAAGATTTTCTTCATCAAGTTTGCAGACAATTTCAGACTTGAATGACTAATAACTTGGGAAACAAACAAAATTTATAATGACCTTAATTAATTGAAATACCATTCCTGTTAAGAGAAGATTAATTTTAATGAAGACAAATGTAAGTTAATACATTTTGGGACAATCCCACAAAGTAAAATCTGAGACCTCAGTCTTAGTCACTAGGTAGAGGAAAAATACATGGAAACCAAATAAATCTCTTTAACCATATACAGTAGAATAGTATTTAAACAAAGTGATATAAGAAATGTGACAGAAAATTTCTGAGAAATAATACATCCACTACGAACTCACTAAATAGGAGAAAGTCCAGAAAACTAAAATAAATTATTTAAGGGTTAAAAAAAAGAAGTTCTGTGAATAAAGGGATTTAAATTTTTTAACCTGGTATAGAAAAGGGTGAAAGTAACTTAATTTCTCTTTCCAAACTAAGAAT
Source organism: Macrotis lagotis (assembly GCF_037893015.1). NCBI lineage: Eukaryota > Metazoa > Chordata > Mammalia > Peramelemorphia > Peramelidae > Macrotis > Macrotis lagotis. The sequence continues at coordinate 776,803,370 of NC_133658.1, forward strand.
TTTTATTAGGGCCATCCCTAAACAGACCTTTGCATTAAAGTCTCTTTACCTTGTCTCTGAGCCCTCCCCCCCTTTTTTTTTTCCTTGCTGAGATTTTATTCTCAAAGAACCAGAAGTTTCATACTGCTTATCTACCCAGTTGTCCCCTCTAATCTCTCAATTTCAGGCTACCCATCCCTCCATTCTGGAAAGAAATTATCTTGTTGATTGTTATTGGTCAATCATGTCCAATTCTTCATGACTCCATTTAGAGTTTTCTTGGCCGAGATACTGGAATTATTTTTCCATTTCCTTCTCTAGCTCATTTTACTGATTGAGGAACTGAGGCAAACAAGGTTAAGTGACTTGCCCAGGGTCACATAGTAAGTGTCTGATGCCAGATTTGAACTCTCAAAGAAAAGTATTTCTGACTCTAGGCTAGGTTCTCTATCCACTATGCCACCTAGTTCCCAGCTTCCTTGTTACTCAGTTGTTACTCCTTGAAAATTTGTTTATATTTTAAAATAAGACTTCTAAAAAGTACAGTTACCCTTTAAAAATAATTTTTAATAACTATTACAACAGCCAATTAAAACTGCTTTGCAATTTACACATTTAAATAAGTAAATGCATTAAATGTAATTTTTCTTTTGCTGTAAATTTTCATCTAAATTTTTTTTATCCACTCTATTTACTTTTCTTGTTCTATGGCCATAGCTAATATGTACTCTGTTCTTCTGCCTTTTTTCACCTAGCATTATTTAATAAAATTCCCCTTCATATTTCTTTAAATTCTTCACACATCTCTCTCAATTGTTAGAAATCCAGTTAAATCAGTGTATCATATTTTATTTCCTGAATCAGTTTTGTTGGACCTTTAGTTTGTTTTGTTTTCATTAAACAAATAATGATGCTGTAAAAATATTTGAAGAGGAAGCTCTTTTTTCCTTCTGGATGAGCCTATAAAATGGGTATTTTCCTAAAAGTAAAATTACTGGCATAAAAGAGCATGGCAATTTTTGTAACGAACTGCTTGTTTTTAATTATGCCAACCAGAAGAGAGTTTGACTCTATATAATCCTGCAAGCAAAGTGTTGTGTTACTGTTGAATATTTTTACAATTTGCTTTTGTCAGTTATGCCTCAATGTTGTTTTAATTTGCATATCTTTCAATAAGCTGGAGCATATTTTCAAGTAATCACCAAGAATTGTGTTTAATATTGTTGGGGTTGGCACCAACATAGTACGGGGTTTGGCACTGGTCTGAGAATGAATTTTTTAAGAAAGGGTGTCTTGGGGTGGCTAAGGTGGATAGAGTATCTCCCTGGAGTCAGGAGTACCTGAGTTCAAATCTGGCCTCAGACACTTCATAATTACCTAGCTCTGTGGCCTTGAGCAAGCCACTTAACCCTGCAAAAACAAGGAAGGAAGGAAGGAAGGAAGGAAGGAAGGAAGGAAGGAAGGAAGGAAGGAAGGAAGGAAGGAAGGAAGGAAGGAAGGAAGGAAGGAAAAATAAAAGAAAATGAACTTTGCAGAGACAGACAGAAGAAGGGAAGAGGAGGGAGGGGGAGGAAAGGAAGGAAGAAAAGGAAGGAAGGAAGGAAGGAAGGAAGGAAGGAAGGAAGGAAGGAAGGAAAAGGAAGGGGCTCTCTCTCTCCCAGGCAAGTTGGCTTTTTATTGGTCCCTGTACTAGCACAGTGGGCTGAGAGTTGGAAGATACTCCAACCAAGAGGCATCCAACATTCCCTCCTTTAAGGAGGGAAAGAGGAGGCAGAAAGAGAGAAGAAATGATCTCAGACAAATAGTTGTGGGTCTGGAGGTCAGAAGATGGCACCATCAAAAGAACTGATCCTCTAATATTAGAGTTATAAGGACTGACCCTATCTAATTACAACACTTGATTTATAATGCTTGATAAAGGGGTTTTGCATTTCAAAGAAAACTCCAGATGCTTGAAGAACTTGACTGATCTTTGCATAAGATTAAAAGTTAACCCTTTTTAAGTGTACTCTGATAACATAGACACAGGAGATCAAAACCTTGGCCCAGAGGTAGGAGATAGGTGTGTGGTAGGGCCAATCCTAGTTAGAATTCCTGGTTTTAGAAGGACCCAGGAAGGATACTCAGAGCAGATCTTTATGTTAAAGAGGGGGTTCATTACTTGGGACACCTTCAAGTTAATACATTTTTGATCCATGTCTTTTTTATAGTTTTTCCACTGGAGATGAGTTGTTGCCTCTATAAATTTTTAAGTCTTCACCGTAACTTTAAGAGTATTGAGTATTGAGAGAATTGTTTGGAAAAGTAAGACTTTACTTGCCCAAAATCAAACAGCCAACATAGCAAAGGTGGGACTAGAACCCAAGTCTTCCCAGCTCCAATACTGGTTCTACATCCACTAAACCATTGTTTGGGCTATTGAGACCTGAACCCAAAATAACTACTCAGAGTCCTCTCAAAGTGGCAGCAAAGAGTTAAAATTTAATTCGGTTCTTGCAAGAAGCAGAGCAGAGAGAGAGAGAGAGAGAGAGAGAGAGAGAGCAGGAAAAGCCGAAATACAGAAGCTGAAGCAGGATTAAAAAATCCCACAAAAACCACAACCCATTCCCCCCCCCCCCCTTTTCTGCTGACCCTTACAACAGCTGGTCAAACTTGATGGTCCTAAGAGAAGGGGAGTGTACCTAAGCTTTCCCAGGAGGGTCTGTCTTTGTTTACATCTTATATGGTTAGGGTGACATAATTTTTCTAGCTGGAGATCTGGGTTCTCATACTCACCTGATTATTGATAAATAGAAACTGAGGCCTATGGCTTAGACTAATTTAGCACTATGTTTCTGAAAAGTCAGCACTTTGCCCCTCACAATCCCTCCTCTTATTTATTATATTTTCTGCTGACTTTTCACCCATTCTATCCCCTGTTCTGCTTGAATTTTTGTAATAACTCCTCAAATTGTTCAATTTCTTCATCTCCACTATCTGGGCTCACAGGAGTCCAACCTTCTCTCCTTAACATCAGCATTCAGGCTTAGTCTTCAGCCAAAAGTATTTGAGGGAGGATTTTATGAAATGTACTAGTATCCAACTGTATCATGCATGGTATACAGGCAGGGAGGATTATCAAGACACCTAATACTAGAATTCTGTACCACACTAACTGATGCCACCAACTCCCTCCCAACCAAGCCCACCATGAAATATTAAAGGGAACGTTTCAAGTCTGGACAGGGACATGGGCTATTTTTTTAAATTCTGTGTGATATCCACCAATTTTTCCATTGTCATCAATTTTCATACAACAAATGGACAAATTCAGGTTTCCACAAACACCCCCTTCCTCAGACAACAGATAATCTAACACTAATCTGTATTGTAGTACAGCTTCCCTAGTACAGGTGGTCTCATCTGCCAATAAGTCCAGTGCCTTTGCTCTTTGATTAGTCATAATTTCCACTACAGCCTGAAGTCTAATGATTATATTTAACATATAGATTGGTGTCCTGTATCCCCAACTCCCATCTTGTGCCCACATAGCAGGGCCACACTCCTTAATTATCCTTTGTGGGGCCCAGGAATTCCCTCAACCATTAGCATCTCCAGTTTCATTAGAGAAGTATCTATACTCCGTTTCTGGTTTCCTATGTCATCATATAATTGAACACCTAAAGAACTTCCTATTTGATTTGGGAGGAAAAAGAACTTAGGTCTAATTAATCCCTGTCCAATTTTGTCGGGGGTTTGTATAGGCTGTTTGCCCACATACCCAATAATGCCCTTTTACAGCCAGATTCTTTTTCTGGAAAATCCTGTTCTGATGATATTCTGTTACAGGGTAATACAGTGTATCCTGATCCCCTAGAGGGCCTCCGTCACACCTCATCTGCTCATCATTTTGTACTGGCATTTCCACAATTGTGGCCCTTCCTCCCAGCTACATCTTTCAATGCAAGGTTCTCCACCTCTATTTCGAGCATTCCAAAAAGTAATAAAGAACTCTTCCCATCCATTGTCGTTTACCCATCTCCAACTTTGGAGCTGAGTAATCAAGGGACCATTGTTCTCATTATACTTTTTTACATTCTGCTATGGATAGGTCACCTTTACACTTTCCCACTCCACTGAATATATATTAGCAATGATTCTCATCCATTTTGCCAGTATGACATCTAACCCAGGTGCCATCATTACACTGTACATGGGTCTTATCCCAGTGGCCTTGATACTTTCCACAATTTGGCACTAATTGTATATTGTCAGCCTTAGCAGAGAAAGTACACCTGCAATTACTTTGTCCTTAGTCAAGTCCCTTCCCAGTTTAGTTAAGACAATATCTTCCCCCCCTCCAAAAAAAAAGACAATATCTCCCTGTGACAGATTCTGCCAGTGGCCAGTGGTATTCTTCCTTCTCATTCCAAAATCCAGTTCCACTATGTACTAAGGACTTCTTATTCAATAATCAAACAGGTTCAATTGGAACCAACACCCATGGCCAAGTGCTCAATCCTTGAGCCCCCCCCCCCCACACACACACAAATCCAACAGTTAGTTACATTGAAAGTATTAGCAATGGTTTGAATTAAGTTCTGAAAAGTGTTTTCCTCTTCAAGGAAGGTGACTAATACTGAGGCCTGATATAACAATAGACTCAAATTTAAGAGGGACACTCTCAGAACATGATATCTAAGGCATATTTCTGCAGGATTGTAGTCTTAACCAGAGCCTAGAAGCGAAGGGGGCCAACCCTGTAATTGAACCCAGGAATGGGTCCCACGTGGAAATCCCTTATGTTATATACAATTATATCAGCTAGGAAGCAAAGGAGTGATAACAAAATTATAACAAAGGGGAGAATACCAAGAATCCTCCACCTCCTGGGAGAGGTGTTGGAGAATCCATTAGTCCTATTCTCGATTAAAATGCAGTTTCAATTCATTCATGCGTTCAGAGTCCACAGTCCATTCTTTTGGTCTATTCACAATTTTTTTTACTCTGGTATGGTGGGTCCAGCCTCGCTCCTGGGTCTGCATGGCAGTGTCTGAGGTCAGGAGAATCTGGAATGGTCCTTCCCAATTCGGAGTCAACTTTTCCTCCTTCCACGTCTGGATCAACACCCAATCCCCTGGCTCAAATTTGTGGACTGCAATTCCTAAGTCCTTTTAGTTGAATGTCTTTCAAATGTTGGGCCAGTGCCTTTATATATTCTCTGACAAACTTATCCTTATTATCTAAACTAGGATCCCACTGTTCAATTGGGCCGAGAAATGGATGGCCATATAACATCTCATAAGGAAATAACCCGATGTCCCATCTAGGCTTTGCCTTGATCCTTAACAATGCAAGGGATAGGCATTTGGTCCAAGGTAATTGTGTCTCAAGAGACAACTTTGTTAACTGTCTCTTAATTTCCTGATTCATTCTTTCCACCTTGCTAGAGGAGGGAAGATGCCAGTGAGTATGTGGTTCCCAGGAAATTTCTAAGGCTTAAGCCAGGGACTGGAGAACCTTGGAGGTTAAGTTGTGTCCCTTGATTTGAATCAATCCTGTCCACCATACCATACTGGGGAATTACTTGTTCTAGCAGAATTTTGCTGACCATGGGGGCAGTTGCCCTTGAAAGAGGGAAGGCCTCTACTCAAGAGTTCAAATTGTCTACTATGACCAAAAAGTATTTGAGGTGGCCAACAGGAAGCAGCTCAGTAAAATCCATCTGTATGCTCTGAAAGGGTTGAATTTCCAGAGGTCATCCCCCTGCCAGCGTTCCATGCTGGGCAGCCCTATTTGTCCTTCGACAAATGAGACACCCATCTACCAATTGCCTATTGCTATTGTATGGAGACCAGGAGATACATACTTAGCTAAGGCCACATCACACAGATTCTGGACTCCCCGATGACTGCCTTGCTGTAAAGTTTGCAAGACTTGCCCCATACTTGCTTTGTTCAGCACTTCCCATCCATCGGGCAAATGCCAACGCCCCTCATTGGACTCCTTAGCCCCAGGTCCAACATTTTCTGCTTTTTCTTATTGGTAAAGGATGGTGGAGAGGTGCATAAAGGAATCTTTGGTGTTAGTAGTAGCATACCTTTTGGTCCTTCAAGCTTTCCTTCCCCAGCTCTCTGAGGCATCTCATCAGCAAAGTGGTTACCCCAGCTTCAAATGAGTTCCCTAATTGATGTCCTTTGACATATACTACTGCAATAACAGGGGCCTTAAGTAAATTATTTAATACTTCTCTTATTAGTGCATTCTAGACCAAATCTTTCCCTTTACTATTTACCATTTCTCTCTCCTCCCATATTTTCCCAAATATGTGCACCACTCCCCAAGCGTATTTGGAATCAGTATACATAGTCCCTCCTTTGTTTTCCAATCCTTTTAATGCCTGGTTGAGTGCATACAGTTCACAAGTCTGAGCAGACCATCCTTTTGGAAGGTCTCCAGCTTGAACAACTGTATTTTTGTTCCCATCTATTATAGCATATCCATTCATCCTTTTTCCTTCCACCATTCTCAAGGATCCATCTGCAGACCAATCTTCCCCACCTGGAATGGGTGATTCCTGTAAGTTCTCTCTCACTTTAGTCTGAAAATTCACAACTTCCAAACAACTGTGTTCTAATTGCTGAGAATCCTCGGAGGAAACAGACAGAAACTCGGCTGGACTCTGGTTATGATCCTGAGTTAGTATCAAATCATCCCTTTCTAAGAGAATTGTTTCATATTTTAATAAGCGAGAGTCCATTTCTGATGTTCATTATCCCTTCTAATAAAAACTTTCATAGCTTCCTTCTAGAGGGTTCCAAGGGGCTCTTTATTCCATAAGTCTGTCTTCTGTAACTTCCTAGCTATGTCTGACCAGACATTGGTTACAAAATGAATTTTCAGCGTATTTTCCCCTTCTGGACTATAAGGATCCATCCCTGAATATTTCTGGATCCCTGCCTTTAGTCTCTCTAAAAATGCTGATGGGGACTCATCTTTAGTTTGCTTAATCTCAAAGGCTTTCTTTAAATTTTGGGCCTTTGGGACTGCATTCTTAATTCCAATTATTATTAATTCCCTTAAATCCTGCATATGGGCTTGATGCACTGGGTTCTTGTTGTCCCATTGGGGATCCCAGATAGGAAATTTGTCTTCCCCAGGGGGCACCCCTCCCACTCCTAATACTTGGGGGTGGTGAGGGTCCCATTCTAGAATAACATATTCATAATATGCATGAGCTCTCCCCAGGTATTCAACCTCTGATACACCCAATCCATGCTGGAGCCATATTTGGACCAAATTACTCCAGCACTGAAATTTTTATCCCCCATATAAAGCAACAATACTTAATCATCTTTTTCTTATCCTTGCCTCAATATTTTGGTAATTGATCCAAATCTTGCAGCTGGCTGTCTTTGGGTATTTCCTGATCTTTTGTTGCAACTTTTACTTTAGATTGTTCCTTCCCCATAATTTAGCATGAGGTCCATCACTGGCCACCTCCTCGTCTGTGACTCAACAAATTATCCTAGTCTCTCTACTAGGCTCACAGTGGGGGTCTCTCACCCACCAGCAGGCCCCCTAGAATGCTCAGCATTTTAATGAGTCAGCTTCCTCTTTGGCTAATCAGATCCGATCTGTTCCTGGTCTTTGCCTCCCCTGAGTTACTGGGATCCTTTGTCTAAAGGAGAGGAACACTCCACGACCAGCATCAAGGACTATTGGAGTAAAACTCTCCAACAGGTACCTGTCCTTGAGCTGAGTCAGGGTTCGTCTATTCCTAAGACCACTATCCCAGGATCCCCCAAAACTGTTCGGGGTATTGAGACCCTAACCCAGTTTTTCTCCTTGTTTTAATAATTCTTTAACATTTTAACAGTCTTCTCTTCCTATCTGTTCTGGCTTCTCAGCCTTCTGTTAATTCATCATCTATTTTAAAAGAACTCCTGTTGAGTATATCCCAAGGCTATGTACTCTCCTATTTGGTATCTTAACTACAAGTTAAATTATAGCTAGATTTGTATATATTTAGATTTACTTGTTCTTCTGAGTCCTAGTCCTTTATTCCCTTTTTCCCTATTAGACGTTTCTAACTGGATGCCCTGTTATAACTCAAGCTCACTGTTTCCAAAATTGAACTCATCACCTTGTAGCTGCTGATTTGTTTCTTGGTTCAGTTCTGCCCCCATGAGGAATACAGGTTTTGGAAAGAAAATAGAAATTTATTAAAGGAAGTTATAGCATATTAAGAAAGGGATAGAAAAGCTAGAAAGTTTTAAGAGAAGACCATGTGGATTGCTGATTAAATTTTGGCCAGGCCACAGGAGCCTGAAAGGTCAAAGTGGTTGCCTCCCCCTTCTCACCTAGAATCCATGGGAGGGGGGTGGTGACCTGGGAATGACCCAAGCCCCTCATTCGAGATCTTGCCTTTTGGGGAGGGGTCTCTTTTGGGTGGTCTTCTAGGACCTGTGCTTCCTGGCTGACCTGGATAAGCAATACAATCCAAGTTGAAAGTCAGGCCCTCAGGTGTGGCCTAAATGAGATGATAAAGAAAGGAAAATTTCCTTTCTAATGGAAATAAAAGATTTACAAAGTTTGTCTCCAACTGATCTCATCACCTCCTATGCCTATGTTTCTCTGCATCAACCTTAACTCCTGATTTTCTAAGTATGTCATAATTAACATCTGCAAAAATTTAATAGTTTTATTTTCTCATTGCCTGTTTGGTGATAATGGGCATCCTTGCTCTTAGTTTACATTTTACAAATAATTCTTGCTTATGGTTTTAGATAGGTAATACACGTGATTTTAAGGAAAGCTCCATTTATTTTATGCTCTCTAGTGTTTTTAATAGGAAAGGTATTCTGTTTCATCTAAAGCTTTTTCAGGATCTGTCAATATAATCATAAGGTTCTTATTGGTTTTGTTATTAATATGGTCAATTATGATGATAATCCTAATACTGAACCAGCCTTGCATTCCTGGTGGTGTAAATCCCACCTGATCATATACTATGAAGATTAGGGTGATATGGCACTGTAATCTCATTGCTAGAATTTTATTTAAAATGTTTGCATTGGCAGTCATTAGGGAAATTGATTTATAGTTTCTTTCTCTGTTTTTGCTATTCCTGGTTTAATGATCAGTACCATATTTGTAAAATTGTAAAATTCATTATGAAAGGAATTTGATAGAATCTCTTCTTTGTCAATTTTTCCAAATGGTTTTTATGTAGTTTGAATAAATTATTCTTTAGTTTAAATAGTTGCTCAAGTTCACTTGTGAATCAATCAGGCCCTGGGAATTTTCCCTTAGGAAATTAATAGATGACTTCTTCAATTTATTTTTCTAAGAAGGGGATATTTAAATATCTATTTCCTCTTTTGTTAATCTGATCAATTTATATTTTAGTCAATATTAATTCATTTCACTTGAGATTGTCAGATTTATTGGTATATAATTCGGCAAAATAGCTTTTGGTGGTAAACTTTTTCTTTTTTTTGATATTAATTTGGTTTTCTTCTTTCTTTTTAAAAATGAAACTAGACAGTGGGTTTAAATCTATTTTATTCATTTTCTATAAAACCAGCACCCAATTATATTTATTTCCTTCCATAGTCTTCTTACTTTTAATTTTTATTAATCTCTCCTTTGACTTTAGGGTTACATATTTTGTATTTAATAGATTTTTAATTTGTCCTTTTCCTATTTTTTTTAGTTTTATTCTGCTTTCCTTTTCTTTTTTCTGTTTTACTGATGTAAGCACTCAAAGAAAAATTTTTTCCTAAGTCCTACTTTGACTATATCTCACAAATTTTGATATGTTCTTTTATTGTTGTCATCCTCTTTAATGAAATTATTATTTCTATGATTAGCTATTTAACCCATTACTTCTTTAGAATTCAATTATTTAGTTTCCAGTTACTTTGTGATCTATTTTCCCTGATCCTTTATAAATGTATTTTTATTATTTATGATCTAAAAAAAGGATTCATTTAATATTTCTGTTTTTATACATTTTTATTTGATGTTTTTATGTCCTAATGCATGGTTAATTTTTGTGTAAGTTCTATGTACTTCTGAGAAAAACTATATTCCTTTTCTATTCTTATTAAATTTTCTACAGAAGTCTATCATATTGAACTTTTCTAAAATTCTATTCACATTCTCAACTTCTTTCTTTTTTTGTGATTGGATTTATATAATTCTGAGAGGGATAAGGCGAGGTAGTCCACTAGAATAGTTTTACTATGTCCTTTTGGAACTCAGTTTCTCCTTTAAGAATTGGGATGCTGGGGTAGTTAGGTGGTGCAGGTGATCTAATATTGACCTTGGAGGCAAGAAAACCTGAGTTCCAATTCATTCTCAGACACTTAGTACTTACTAGCTGTGTGACCTTGGACAAATGACTTAACCATATTGTTTCACAAAAACCAACAAAAATAATTGGGATGCTGTACCACTTGGTGAATATGTTTAGTATTGTTATTACTTCCTTTTCTATGGTAACTTTTAGCAAGTTCCATTCCTTAACTCTTTAAAATGAATATATTTTTATTTTTCCTTTAACGGAGACCAGGATTGCTACCCCTGCTTTTTATACTTAAGCTGAAGCATAAAATATTCAGCTCTAACTACTTACTTTTATTCAGTATATGTCTCTCTGCTTCAAGTCTGTTTCTTGTAAACAACTATTTTAGTATTCTGGTTTTTAATCCGCTATGTTAGTCATTTCTATTTTATTGGAGACTTTCTCCCATTCTCCTTCATAGTAATAATTAATAACTACTTATTTCCTTCCATCTTATTTTTCTTTGTTTATCCTTTTTCTTTCTTTCTTCCCCCCCCCTTTTCCCCTTCTCACCAGTGCTTTGCTTCTGACCTTCCCATCACTTCCCTCCACTTTCTTTTATCATTCTCTCCTCCCAATTCCCAAGGTTAAGATAGATTTCTTTAACCAACTGAGCCAATTCCAATGAGAGTAAGGTTCAAGCATGGTCTACTGTCCCCTCCCCCATCTTTCCCTCCATGTTAATAGGTTTTTCCTGCCTCTTCTTTGAGGTAATTTACCCTTCTGCCTCTCCCTTCCCTCTTCTCCCAATGCAATCCTCATTTGCACCCTTTAATTTTGCTTTTGTGGATATCATTCCATTATAACCAACTTATACCCATGTACTTTGTCTATGTTTATCCTTTGCTCTAATAGTGATAAAATTCTTAAGAGTTAAAAGTATTATCTTCCCTTGTACGAACATAAACAATTTAACCTTCTTGAATCTTTCTAGTTTACTTTTTTTAATGCTTTTCTTCAGTGTTATTATATTTTAAAATCGGATTTTCTATTCAGCTTTGGTCTTAAAGAGACATATACAGAATAAAGGTAAGGGTAAAATATAGTTTTAGGACGGTACACTGTCTATCCAAATAGAAGGCAAGCCCTTTGAGAGCAAAGGCTATTTATTTTGTCTTTTTTATTTTCAGTGCCTAGCTCATAACAAGTATTTAATGTATTCTTATTGATAGATTGATTAATTGAGAATCTTCCAGCTGTTAGTTCACCAAGATGTATGGGAGTTCTGATCAACCAATTTTTCAACAAATTGTTAATTAATTTTTCCAATTCCATTTGTTAAAAATTAATACTTTCCCTTGTTTTATTTTTCTTAAGGTGTATCAAAGACTCATCTTGTGTGCTTTTAGTTTGATAATTTGCAATATAAAGTATAGAGTATTGAAACTGGAATCAGAAAGACTCATTCTCCCTGTGTGATGCTGGACAAGTCACTTTTTTATACTTGTTTTTTATACTTTGTAGTGTTTCCTCATCAATCACATTAGGGGGTTGGACTCAGTGACTTAAGGTCCTTTTCAGTTACTATTTGTGTTTTTGACCTATGACATTATTGTTTTTTGATAATCATTTTAAAATGAATTTTAAAGATGGAAGAAGTACAGTTCTGCTGCCTTCAGTTAGTATTTTTTTCGGTATGCTTTTTTCCATTCCTTCTGGGGGTGGGGCAGTTCATGTAAATGTTGTTAGGATTTTATGCAGTTCTGTGAAGTATTGCTCCTATGAGAGGCAATATGTTATGGTGGATGAAGAAATTCTGCACCCCAGGTAGATCTCTAAGATTATAAACTGCTCCTGGACATGATAACATATGCTTGTAAGTCTATCCTATTAGAAAGATCAAGGCTGAGGGTGAATTGTTTGGGTTCTAAGAGGCATTGGTGCTAAAGTTCATGTCAAAGTCCCTTGGCATTAGAGAGCTACCAGGCTTCCAAACAAGAGGTGAAAGGACCCAGGTTGGTAAAAGGGAACCAAGGTGTTGATCTACATTGAGATTGGGACCATAAGAATCCACTGCTCTTTCAGCTTAAGAAATATGGGGAGATGTCAACCTGGGAGTTAAGGAATGTATAAGTGGAGAACAGTGATTGACATATACAGGAGGTTCTTACACAGTTAAAATACAGGTCCAAGTACCTCATCCCCACCTCCAGAAAAGAAGAAACCTTTTGATATTCAGATTAGTATTGTATTCATTAAAAATATAAACTAATATTTAGAGTATTACATTTTATACTGTATTAAAGTTGTGATAATTCAAATAACACAAAGATCTTAGCAAATGCTAGTTATCATTATTAGTCTAATGCGTCCATGAATTGTATCTCCTACAATTTTATTTTATTTTTTAATGTTTTATAATTTTCTTTATAGATGTTATTTGTAGATTAATTGATAGTTTTTGTTGTTACTATAAATGAAATGTCTTTTTATGGTTTTTTTCATCTTTATTGTTAATAACGATTTTTGTACATTAATCTTGTGTTTTATGGCTTTGAACTCGTTTATGGTTTCAATTAATTTTCTGGTTGATCCAATTTAATTTTTAGAATACTAATGTTCTCTTAGTTGCCAACTCTAATGTCCTCTTATCATTTCTCATTCTTTGTAGCTCTCTGCTCTATTTGAGCCTGTTGATCCTTTTTCTCCTCCTGATTATTCTGTCCTTTCTGTGACACAGCTCTGTCTGATCCCAGTCTCCTTCTTGGTCTCAAGGTTCAGTCTTCATAAATAAACTCACCATTTCCTAGATATTTACTGATCATCTCTACATAGATAGTTTACTCATCCATCCCTATGGACTGCAGTCCAGTCTACTTTTCTCTGTTGTTTTTTTAAGCATTTTCATCCCTGTGATACTTCACATTCATTATGTCCAAAACTGAGCTCATCATCTTTTCTACTTGCAATCTGTGATCCATCCCTACTTAGTTGAAATTATCCTTTTCAAGTTCACCTTATTCTCTTATCTGCTAAATTCAATGGTTTTCTTCTCAGTTTTCCTCTTTCTTGATCTATATTATATAGCCTTTGACATTATTAACCACTCCCTTCTCTCAGGTATGCTTTCCTACCTTTGATTTCTTGGTTTTCTTTCTATTTCTTTTTTCTCTTTATTTCTACTATTTCTCATACATACCAAGTATGAACATTTAAGGATATGCCATGGGCCATTTCTGTCCCCTATACTCTGTACTATTAGTTTCCTAAACATTCCTGTATATACTCCTATATATTATTATTAATCTCATCAGCTCCCATGGGTTCAATTATCTCTATAGAGATGACTTTTTTATCTTAATAGTATTTTTCCCAATTAAGTGTAAAGATAATTTTCCACCTTCATTTTTGTAAAATTTTCTTTCGCTTCCTTCTGCCCCCCTCCCCAAGACAGCAAACAATCTAATATGTTTATATATGCACAATAATGTAAAACTTATTTTCAAATTAGTCATGTTGTAAAAGAAAAAACCAAGAATAAATTTATGGCAAAGAATTGGAAATCAAGTAAATGTCCTTCAATTGGGGAATGGCTTAGCAAACTGTGGTATATGTATGTCATGGAACACTATTGTTCATTAGAAACCAGGAGGGGTGGGATTTCAGGGAAGCCTGGAGGAATTTGCATGAACTGATGCTGAGTGAGATGAGCAGAACCAGAAAAACACTGTATACCCTAACAGCAACATGGGGGTGATGTTCAACCTTGAAGGACTTTCTCGTTCCATCAGTGCAACAATCAGCAACAATTTTGGGCTGTCTGCAAAGAAGAGTGCCATCTGTATCCAGATAAGGAGCTGTGGAGTTTGAACAAAGTTCAAGGACTATTCCCTTTAATTTAGGAAAAAAACAGATATCTTATTGTCTGATCTTGTTACCTCTTAGACTTCTCTTCTCTTCTTTAAGGATATGATTTCTCTCTCATCACACCCAATTTGGATCAAGGTACCACATGGAAACAAAGTAAAGACTGACAGAGTGCTTTCTGTGGGGGGTGGGGTGAGGGGAGTGAAGCAAGATTGGGGGGGGGAAATTGTAAAACTCAATGTCTTTAATAAAAATAAATTTAAAAAAAGAATAAATTTAAAAAGTGAAAATAGTATGCTTTGATCTGCACTCATACTTTCTAGTCCTTTCTCTGGATATGGATGGCATTTTCTATAAGTCTTTTAGAATTGTCTTTGATCATTGTATTTCTGAAAAGATCTAACTAAGTCTGTCATAATTAATCATCACAGTGTTTGCTGCTATACTGTGTACAGTATTCTCCTGGTTCTTCTCACTTCATTCAGCATCAGTTCATGTAAGTCTTTTCCAAGATTTTTCTGAAATTCAGCTGCTCATGATTCTTATAGAACAATAGTATTCCATTACATTCATTTTAGAACAATAATATTCCATTACATTCACAATTTCTTCAGTCATTCCCCTTTTATGGGCATCATCTCTTTAATTTCCAATTTTTTCCATCATAAAAAGAACTACTATAAATGTTTTATTACATGTCGTTTCCCCTCTTTTTATGATCTTCTTGGGAGACAGGCATAGTAGTAATAATATTGCTGCATTAAAAGGGTATGCACAGTTTTATAGACCTTTAGGCATAGTTCAGGATTCCTCTATAGAATGGGTGAATCTCCACCAATAGTGCATTAGTGTCCCATTTTTCCCACACCCTTTCCAACACTCATTAATTTTTTGGCACATTAGTCAATATGATAGGTATGAGGTGGTACCTCAGAGTTGTTTTAATTTGCATTTCTCTAATCAGCAATGATTTAGAACATTTTTCATATGACTATATAGATATAACTTTTATTTATTCATATGAAAACTACCTGTCTATATCCTTTGATCATTTTTTAATTGAGGAATGACTTGTATTCATTATAGATTTCATTCAGTTCTCTATATGTTTTAGAAATGAGACCTTTATCAAAAACAGTGGTTATAAAAATGTTTCCCAGTTTTCTTCTTTCCTTCTAATATTGATTGCATTGTTCTTGTTTATGTAAAACCTTTTTAATTTAATGTAATCAAAATTAACTATTTTGTATTTAATAATTTTCTTCAGTCTTTTGTTTAATCATAAATTCTTCTCCTTTACATACATATAACAGGTATGTCCCTGTCCATTCCCTGATTTGATCTCTTAACTGGCTTATGGTATCACTCCACATAATTTTGGTATAGGTGTCAGGTTTTGTTCTAAACCTTGTTTCTGCCATACTATTTTCTAGGTGTCCTAGAAGTTTTTGTCAAATAATGAGTTCTTATCCCAAAATCTGGAGTCTTTGGGTTTATCAAACAGAATACTATTGTTATTTACTATTATATCTTAAATATCTTACCTATTCCACTGATCTTAGCCAGTACCAAATAATTTTGGAGATTGCCATTTTATAATATGATCTTAGATTTGTTTTGGCTAGGCCACCTGCCTTTGCAGATTCTTCAGATGATTTTCAAACCCAAATTGCCAACTTTCTTAGGTTTCTTCAAATTCAGCTTCATTTAAAAAAAAGCAACAAAAAGCTCATTACTTCTCTCCAAATTAACCCTTCTCCAAACTTCCCTGTTTTTATTGAGAGCAATTCCTTTATTCAAATAAAGATTCACAACTTAGAATTACCCTCTTTGCTTTTCTTTAATGTTCCCACAGCCTAACAGTTGTTTTACTGATTCTTACCTCCACATCTCTCACATCTGTTTTTTTCACGATGCCCATCATTGTAGGCTGGGCTGTTGCAGTAATCCTCTTAACAGACCTTTACTTTACTCTCCTTTCTAGTCAAACTGACTTCATATTTCTTCCCCATTCATTAGATTTCATCTCTCTAGCCCTGCCATTCAGAAGTCTTCTTCCCTAAAAGTAACTTCAAGTACTATTTCCTGCAAGAAATCTTTACTGTCCTTTCTCTCAAAGAAGGTGCCCTCTTTGAGGGCAGGGACCTGTCTGGTATATCTTTGCTTAGCACAGTATCTTGCACACATATCTTTTGTTGATTTGAAGTGAATAACAATGCCAGATTTGGACCTGACTGATTAAAGATTCAATTCTTCCACTGTAACTCTCTGGGTTCCTCGATTTACATAATGCAATTATTTTATGTCAGTGATTTTAGCCTCTCAATGAGATTTCTAATTCTAAACAATTCAGCCTAATTGTCCATACAGAAAAGAAAGTAGTTGAAAAGTATATACTTTCCAAAAAGTAACTTGTGGCTAAGATAACTTATCTCTGGGGCTAGACAGATACTTACCCCTGTCTTAAACAGATACACAACCCAGAATTGACTAGAATGCTTAAGGTCTGAATTGGAACAAGTTAGTTAAGTAAGTTATAGTTTAGGTAATCATATTATAGAAGAGGAATAGAGACTGGACTGATTTTATTAATATAAAGAAATTTTATTTCTCAATATAAAGAGATTTTCTAAGATGAGAAAACTCTTTCTACAAATTCAATTGGTCAGCATCACTATAACTAACTACTCTATTTTGCATAGCTTAAGTTCATTTATTTCAGTCACGCCTGACTTTTCCTGATCTCATTTGGGGTTTCTTGACAAAAATACTGGTGATGTTTGTCATTTTCTTCTCCAGTTCAATTTACAGACAAGGAAACTGAGGCAAGCAGGATAATTTAATTGCCCAGAATCACATCACTAGCAGTAGCTGAACATAGATTTGAAATCAGGTCTTCCTGACTCCCAAGTCTGGTGCTCCATGCCACCTAACTGCCCCCATTTGTATAGCTTTAATTGTTAGGAAATATTTCTTTCCCTCTATATATCTGTTAGCAACTCATATCTATTATTCATAATACTTCCTTCTTTGTATTAAGCAAAACAAATCTAACATCTGCTCTACATGGTAATTATTCAAGTAGCTAAAGTAACTTAGCATTTTCCCCTTACTTTCTCCATACCTGAGATTCCTCAGTAAGCATCACATCTTATGATTTCAAGGCCTTTCATCATCACAGTTACCATGCTTTAGATGCTGATTAGCTTATTATTGTCCTTTCTAAAATGTGGTGCTCGGAACTGAGCATAATACTCCATCTGCAGTCTCATCAGGACAAAGTATATCAGGATTATACAGTGCCTTTCTAAATGCAACCAAGGATTATCTTAACATTTTTACCAACCATACCACACCAGTATTACTACCTATGATACCCCTACTAGAAATACCCCTATACCCTTGCTCACAAACTATATTTTTATATCTTTTAAATTGTGTACTCATGTAGTTCGGTTTTTGACCTCAAGTGTATGATATTAATTTATTTATAACCTGTCATATTCTATTTCGATGTTGACTATATCATCCAATATATTAGTTGTCCTCTCTAATTTTGTGTTAGCTGAAAATGAGATAAGCATGTCACTTATGCTTTCAAGTCACTATTAAAAAATGTTAAAGGTTTTGGGTTGATCTATTAGAGTCCCTCTAAGATGATATCAAACCACTAAGGACTACTTTATGAGTCCAGTCAAGTTCCTCTCTTCAGTTTTGTCCATCAGGGAATAGCATTAGAAACTTTGTCTTTACTAAAATCTAGATAAATTGTATAGCCTTTTTCTGCTTCATCAGTCTAGTAAGAGTCAAAGAAAGATATGTGATTAATCTGGAATAATTTAAGATCATAGGATCATAGATTGAGAGCTAGTTGTGACCTGAGGTAATCTAGTTCAACCTTTTCATTTTATTGATGAGGAAAAAGAGACCTATGGGGAAACTTTCCCAAAGTCATACAGATAGTAATCATGAAAAGAGGGTTTGAAAGTTCTCTTTCTAGTCATTTCCAATATGCCATGCTATCTTGATGACTTTATCATCATCATTCCCTTTCCTGAATGTCCATGAATCACCTGCCAATAACATGGTCTAGAATTTTTCCAGTCAAGCACATTGACACTAACAATAATTTCAGCCGACATCTATATAGTGCCTACTGTGTTCCATACACTGTGCTAAACACCTTACAATTTTATCTCATTTGATTCTCTCAAGTCCCTTGGGAAGTATATGCTATTGTTATCTACCTTTTTCAAATGAGAAAACTGAGGCAGCAAAAGTTATACAGCATAAGGTCATACAGATAATAAGTTTCTGAGAACAGATTTTAACTCATATCTTCTTGAATCTAGATCCAGCTTTCTATCTTCTGTACCACCTATCTGCCCACTAGCTGTGCACTAGGGACCTTCTTACTAGCTCTTTACCTGTCTTGGATTTCTGCTCCCTAACAGCCATTTATATTTTATATTTTCTCCTTTCAGGTTAAAAAGTCAAGATCTCAAACTCAAATCTTAATATTTCCCTCCAAAACTTATCTCTCCTCCAAACCTCATTATTTCTATTATAGCTTGACTTCTCCATCTAATTGCTCAGATTATCAACTTTGGAGTGATCATTTTATACCCAACTACATGTCACCCTCAATATCCAATCAGTCACTGACTCTTAGTGATTCTACTTCTATAGCATCTCTCACATCTGTATGCCTCATACAGCTCTACCCTGGTTTAAGATTTTCTTACCATTAAGATGAAGTATTGCAATAACCTCCTGAGTAATCTCTCAGCTTCCAGTCTATACCTCTCTCCAAAGCAATATTTCTGCAATATGGATCTCTCTCTCTCTCTCTCTCTCTCTCTCTCTCTCTCTCTCTCTCTCTCCCTCCCTCCCTCCCTCCCTCCCTCCCTCCCTCTCTCATATACACAAAGATTTCCACAAATACCTTCACAAATCTTCAATGCTTTCCTATTGTCTTCATTATAAAAACACAAAATCCTCAAATAAATCTGTCCCTAGTCTTACTTTCATGATTTTCTCTTTAAGAATCCTGGGTTCTGGCAAAATGCATAGGCATACACACTTATCTCATGAACTACTAATATTGATAGTTATTGTGCTACATATACAGTACTTTCTGAAAACACTCATGGATAACTAATACTTTTTTCTTTAGTGTGTCACTCTTGTGGCCTCTGGAATATAATTTTCAGTTAAATTATTTCTAGATGCTTAATTACTGTGCTATATTACTAAGAGTTAATATTATGTTATGTGAAAAGCTAAAGGAAATATTTCTTTACAAAAAGAAAATCTAGGAAGAACAAAGCATTTTCTAATATTCGTTGTTGGCATATCATTTATTTCCTGTTTTGAAATATTTATTTTTCCTGTACTGAAGTGCTAAATTATGCCTATTAAAATGTGCATTAAAGTTTTTTTATTTCCTAACATTTCCTTCTATAGTAAAAATAATTTTTCTTCATTTTGAATCATGAAAACTTACAAAACATATGTTGGATAAGTTACTGGAGACTTTATACATATGATGATGGGAGAACTTAACAATTTACTTTTATATATTACTTACGAAAATGAAATTAATTTGAAATTTCATCTTTGCTATTTTTAATGATGGTTAGACTTTCATTATCTCCTCCCTGAACTATCTTAATAGCATTTCAGTTTGTCTCTCTCTTTCTATCTCAACTCTTCCCATTCCATTTCATTCCACCTAGCCAGCAACATAGTTTATCTTAAATGCAGATTTGTGTCACTTCTGGGATAGAATGTAAAGTCCCATAGTTTATTTCTAATGCCTTTCACAACTTGATACCTGCCTATCTTTCTTTCTTGTCTAACCTTTTCAGCTTTCTGTGATCCTCACAGCCAGCACGTCTTCTCTAGTCTCTGAGCTACCTTGGATATGCATACACATCCCCTCTGTATATGTATATTAGTCAAGAAACAGTTTTAAGTTCCTGCTACATACTACCTGTTACAGCAAGTGCTGGGGATGCAAACAGGAGCCCTTGTCCTCTAGCAGGTCAAAATCTATTGGAGGAGCTGGCAAGCAAACAAATATGCCCAAAGAAGCTAGATGCAGGATAAACAGGAAATTATTAAAAGAGAGAAAGCATTAGAATTAAGTGAGATTGGGAAAAGTTCTCTATAGAAGTTGGGATTTGGGGCAGCTAGGTGGCATAGTGGATAAAGCACCGGCCTTGGAGTCAGGAGTACCTGGGTTCAAATCCAGTCTCAGACACTTAATAATTACCTAGCCCTGTGGCCTTGGGCAAGCCACTTAACCCCATTTACCTTGCAAATAAAAAAAAAAGTTGGAATTTGAGTTGGAATTTAAAGAAAGTCACAGAGGTCAATACAATAGTTGGCGTGAAACAGCAAGGCCACTGACATCGAATTGGTGAGGTGTCAGGAAGGTAGTTCAGGAGAGGTGAATCATGAAGGCCTTTGAATGGCCAAAAGGGTCTTTCGTATCTGCTCCTAGAGATAATAGTAAGCCCTTGGAATTTATTGAGTCATGGGGTAACATTATTAGACTTGGGCCTTAGGAAAATCCCCTTAGTATTTGAATGAGTTGAAGTAGTTTTACTCAACAGCAAGTTATTAACAGTAGTCCAGGTATGAGGTGATGAGAGACTAGAGTGGTGGCATTGTCAGAGGAGAGAAGGTAAATATGTTGCAAAAGTGATCTCTACAGGCCTTAGAAAGAGATTTGATAAGGGGCTGAGAAAGAATGAGGAGTTCGGATGCCTCCTGGGTTACTGAGCCAGAGTGACTAGGAAGATGGTGTTTCTCTCTAGAGTAACAAACAACTTTAGGAGAGGAGGAAGATTTAAGGGAAAAGATAATCAGTTCTGTTATGGACATAGTTTAAGATGTCTACTGGTCAATCCAGTACAAGGTATCAGAACCTCAGTTGGATATGTAAGATTTAAAGTCAGCAGAGAAATTGAGGTAGGATAGATTTGAGGATCCTCAGCATAGAGATGATAATCCATGGAAGCTAATCAGATCACCAAATGAAGTAATATAGAAGAAAAGGACCCATGATGGAGACATGTGAGACATCTGCAATCAAAGGATGTGGCTTGAATGAGAATCTAGCATAGGAGAAAGAGGAGTGATCTAATACATAGGAGGAGAATTAAGAGAGAATTGGGATAATTAAGGAGAATCTTTTGGAGGAGACAGATGGAATGAGATTGGCTATGCAGGAAGAGGTGTTACCCTTGATAAAATGGGAAAGACTATCTCTTATATAGTAGAAAACATTTGAGAAACATGAGATGAGAAGAGAGAGTTCATGGCAAATAGCATTACTTTTGTTTATGTAAAGAAGGAGGCAAGGTTCTCAACTAGAGGTTTATATAATTCAACAAAAGCCAGGATTTTGATTGGATGGAAAATATGACTAGCATAAACTTCAAGGGAAGAAAGCTTACTGAGTAATAGAGGTAGAGGAAGAAGTGGTAATGGAGAGAAAGAGGTCATTCTAAATCCTTTGACTCAACCAGATAGCTAAGGATACAACCACCCCTGAAAAGGATGGTCAGTTGGGGAGCCTAGGTGCCACAGTGGATAGAACACCAACCCTGGAGTCAGGGGGACCTGAATTCAAATTTGGCCTCAGACACTTAATAATTACCTAGCTGTGTGACCCTGAGCAAGTCACTTAACCCCATTGCCTTGCAAAAAAATAAAAAAGAAAAGAGTGACCAGGGACTCCTTTAATAAGGAGGAGTCAGTCTTCAGGGATAGCTAGAAGATGGAAGGAGTGGAAGATTCAAGATAAAGAGAAGGGTTTTTTGCCCATAGAACTGACATTCCAAAAGACTCAGTGGGAAGGGTGTTTGGCTGAGAATTTGGGATGGTAAGGTGGAAGTATAATAAATTGGGGTGGTGAGTGGTAGGGCATGGGGTTTGACCTCTAGAGTTTCAGTATCATTAGGATATGACCAGATGTGAACACGTTCATTGATGGAAGACACTACTTCCTTCTGTTGGAGTCTGGAGATCATGCTATACTAAAAAAAAAAAACCATGTGAAGCTTGAATTACTTTAAATTGAAGTGAAGTATGCTATGAAGGATTGTTTTCTTTTTTTTAATTTTATTTATTTAAGACAATGGGTTAAGTGACTTGCCCAGGGTCACACAGCTAGGGAATTATAAGTGTCTGAAGGATTTGAACTCAGGTACTCCTGCATCCAGGATGGGTGCTCTATCCACTGTACCACCTAGCTGCTTCTAGAGGTTTGTTTTCTAATTATTCTGTTAAAAATAATTAACATCTGTATAGCACTTTAAGGTTTGCAAAGCATTTTACTTATATTATCTTTTTAAATCTCCACAACAACCCTCTAAGGTAGGTGCTATTATCCCCATTTTACAGATGAAGAAACTGAGACATAGTTATATATATATCTAGTAAATGACTGGGGGGAGGATTAGAACTCAAGTTTCTCTGACTCTTAAGGGCCATGCTCTATCCTCTAGGCCAACAAGCTATTATCTATTAACAATTCTTCATTAAATCTTACGGTATACTACATCACTGTATCTGTTAAACTGTATCAGTTAATGTAGGGAATGTTATGCCATAAAAAAATTAATCAAAACATAAATAAAGTGAAAAATGTAAAGTGCTTTATGAATATAATTTGTGCATTCAATATAATGTACAGAGTAGAAGTTTTCATAGTCAGATATAAGTGGCATTCTGCTCCCAGTTTCTTCATTTATTGTTTGATATGGATCTTCTCAGCTTTTAATGATAATATTAGACATTTAGGTGATTGAAAATCTAATTTAAAATTGAATGCATATTTCTTTATCTAAAAGAAATATATTCTGGAAGCAAATGTGGAAGATATCAGAAGTGTTTTTAAAGGATGTTCAACAAACCTTGTGTTAATGGCCAGTGCCTAAGCAGGAACCAGGACAGGAGTAGCTCAGATGCAGGAAAGCTGTTTGGTTAAAAATAGATTTTGAGAAAAGTAAATGGTTGTAAACTTTCTTTTTATCTCTAAATGGGGAAGAGAATGAAAACCATGAACTGACCTGAGGGAAATGGTTGGCATTTTCTTAGGATTGGCCCCAAAGGAGCAATCATAGATAAGGCTTTTATCTATGATAAAAAAAAAAAAGTAGATTAGGGAGAACCTGAAATTTGATTAAATTAAAGCACCACTTGGTAGATCTGTAAAAGTCTTTTGACTCCAAAAGTAATATAAAATGAAGGAAAAAAGGTTTTCCTATTAAGAACAAATTCGTAAAAAAAATAAACAGTGTAGTACTGATTGACAGTAATTAGAAGGATTAGTGGGTAGGTATGAACAATATTTGGGTTGGGTTTTTTTTTGCTATGAATTTTGTATTGTCAATACAAAATAAAGATTAATTGCTATGAATGATTATTAGTTTATAATTCTCATATCAAAAATATAAATGAATGGAAATTTGTATTATAGTTAACCAATTTGACTTCCACATAGAATTTTAGCTTTCAAAAAGTTTTCAACTCCTGTTTACCTTTTCTTTCTTCTTCCACCTTCTTACCATCCTATAATACTCTCCAGCCTGGTGACACTGGTCTGCCATTTCCTGCACAGCACAATTCATCTCCCAATTCAGCATATTTGCATTAGATACTCCTTCCCCTCCATGCCTAATATTTTAACCAGAATTATAATCTCTCTGCCTTCCAGTTGTGGTCAACAGTATCAAAGGTTGCAGAGAGGTAAAGTTAGGAAATAGAAAGGGGTAAATGAAAGGGTAGGGATCTCACTTTTGAGATTATTTGTAACTTTTATTGCTATCCATGTTGTTGGAAAGCAAGTAAAATAATGAGGTTGTAAGTAAGACTTTGAAAGGCTGAGAAGTGAATTAGTAAGTGGTGATATTGGAGTTGTTTTGGGTTGAGCAGAGTGAAGATTCTCAGACTCAGTGCAGATAAGTTTATTTTCACTTGAGTAGAGGTAGAGCCAGCAGGCTTGTTCTTTAAGAGAATGAGTCCCAAATGCAAGATACCTCGGGGCTTATAAAGGGAAGATGGTTTATATCCTTGGTGGCTACCTCAGTGTCCCCTTCAGGGACCAGAAGGTTCTGGTTCATGTCTGGAGCATGACAGCTTTGACATAATGTATGGGTACAGAATACATAATATATTGCAAAAGTTTCTAACCAGATACAAAGTTTGTGAGACAGTTGTTTCTGATTCAAGGAGGGACTGAATTAACAAGTTTTTTTCAGGGATGTTAGAAAAACACAACATAGCTTTTTTATAGGCAGAAAGTCAGAAAGGAAAAGTTATATACTTGCTGGCATAATACTTTTTAATTAACATTTCCTTGGCATCATTCCCTCCCCCTCCCAACAGTCTGAACATAAATTCATTTGGGAGTTTGGGACATCTAGAACTCTTTCCTGCTGAGAGAGAACATAGAGCTGTCCTTGTTTAGTGGGTCCTATTTAAAGAGGAATTGAGATGCATCTGGAAATTTCATCCAGGGAAGGCTGATTTCTAGGATAGTGGAGAAAGTGGTCTCCAGATCCACCCTGCAGGAGACAAATCTCCCGAGAGGGTTAGACAGACAGGGCCAAAAAGGGATCATGAGAAATGTGATCAGGAATAGGGTAAATATAAGGGATAGCAAGGAGAAAAGCCAGGAGTCCCATCTAGGGGAGATGAAGTTCTCATGGACTTCCTGCAACCTGATAGGAGCATAGAGCATAGAGCAACAGAAAAAGAGAAGAACAGCAAAAGAGTTATTAATATACATAGAGCAACAGAAAAAGTGAAGAAAAGCAAAAAAAAAGTCAAGTTTAGATAATAAAATTACCCCATGATACCAGCAAAGATTGGAGCCAGTTGGTGATTGAATCAATATATCCAATATATATCTTGTGGCAGTTCCCCAACTAGGGAGCACTAGTCTTTTCAGCATATAGGGAAACACTGCATGGCAGCAAAACATATTGACATATTGTGCTTGCACCCATGCATTTTATGACTATGATGGTGAAAATTTGCTATAAAGAGAAAAGGCTGGAACATGATTATAATAGTATCAAACTTGACCTTGATGGCTTCACACATTTATACCCAGATCAAACATCCTTAGCTCCATTTGACTTCAGGTTAAGAGTCACATTTGACAACCAACCATGTAGTAACAATTCCACCTAATAGCCAGACTCAGAAATAAACAGGTGGGAAATAATTCCTTTTCAAAAGAAGCTCAATGGGAAAACTGAGCCAGAAGGGAACAAGATCCTCCTTTTAACTTTTTGCAGACACAGTCCTCTACCTGAAACAGTGTGGAATCACATTTCCTCTGAGTCTTTCAACAGTGGACTACTGTCTTACTCATCCTTTTACAATTATACCAATTTGAATTAAAACCTCAAAAGAAAATCATTGTAGTCACAAGGGCTTTTACTCCAAATGGCAAATTTGACCAATGGGGTAATATTGGATCCAGCTATTTTTCTCTTATGGAGTTTCAGTAAGCAATAAATGTCTGTCAGTTAAAACATAGATATCACTTAAAATTCATCACTTGTTTTTCTTTTCAAGTTTAAATTTGTCCTAGCAAATCAATAGAAATTGTTGTTATATTACACATGAACTTGCAGATCTTCAGCAAGTCAAGTTCATTGTTTAGGAATTCCATAACTCAAATTTGGTTCATTTCCCAGGGTTGATGATCTTACTGATATAGATGGTTTTCAGGAACCTGGCAAAATTGCAAAATAAAAGGGCAGTTGACAGGGACCAAAGAGAAGGGATTAGGACAATTTAGGTTTTAGTGTTTTTGACAATAGCTTCAAATATCTTACAGTTTCATAAGTGACTACTGAATAGTTACAGATAAAATTCCCTCAACTTAGCAAAGGTGATAAAATAGAGTTCTCTAAATGGCAGTTACAAAACACTGTAAAATAACATGACTGATTTTAAAAAAGTTTTCCCACAAATTTTAAGTGTCTTTCAGCTCACACTCTAGTAACATGCAAGTTGTAAATAAATTTACCACTTTGAGCTATATTACAGTATTATTAAATATCTGAAATGAAACAAAACTATTGCTGATAAGGCAACTCAGGTATATACATTTCCAAATAGCCTTGCACAGAAAATTAGGCTTCTTGTCACCTGTGGCATTGTAATATACTGTTCACATTTTTAAAATTTCATATAAAATTATCAGGTATGAAACTCTTATGCCAGCCAGTAGAATAAGTGCTTTATGGTCATATGAAATAAATAGAAGTGAAATAACTTGCTTCAAGTCATCCAGTTAACAAATTTCAAATCCATGTAGTTTTCCAATTTGTCTTAATGTCAGATAATATAGTAAATTCTGAATTATCTTAAACATCAAATGAAATTACACAAGGTCTTAATTTATGTTTTTAATACTGTAGTATTATATTTTCACAAATACAATTTATTATCAATATTTTTATTATGGGGTTCACTTTTTCCAGTCAGTGCTACTGCCAGCCCAATATTAGGTTTTAATTTACTCCAATTATCGCACTTATGTGTACATCTTAATTCAGGTGGGATTTGCAAAATCTGGGTTCCACAATGCTAAAAAGAATTCATAGTTTGTTGCTTCATTCATAGCTATTTATACTTTTTTTTCCTTTATGTTAACTTTCAAATTAAATCACGAAATTTTCATCACCAATTCAGCTTCTACTAAGTCAGACTTGCTCAGACCCTCAACATGCTTTAAGCCTTTTTTTAATTTTTTAATTTAATTTAAATTTATTTTTTATTAAAGATATTGAGCTTTACATTTTTCCCCCAATCTTGCTTCCCTCCCCCCACAGAATGCACTCTGTCAGTCTTTACTTTGTTTCCATGTTGTACCTTGCTCCAAATTGGGTGTGATGAAAGAGAAATCATATCCTTAAAGAGAAGTCTAAGAAGTAACAAGATGAGACAATAAGATATCTGTTTTTTCCTGAATTAAAGGGAATAGTCCTAGCACTTTGTTCAAACTCCATAGTTCCTTATCTGGATACAGATGGCACTCTTCTTTGCAGACAGCCCAAAATTGTTCTCAATTGTTACACTGATGGAATGAGCAAGTCCTTCAAGGTTAAACCTCACTCCCATGTTGCTGTTAGGGTGTACAGTGTTTTTCTGGTTCTGCTCATCTCACTAAGCATCAGTTCATGCAAATCCCTCCAGGCTTCCCAGAAATCCTGTCCCTCCTGGTTTCTAATAGAACAATAGTGTTCCATGACATACATATACCACAGTTTGCTAAGCCATTCCCCAATTGAAGGACATTTACTTGATTTCCAATTCTTTGCCACCATAAACAAGGCTGCTATAAATATTTTTGTACAAGTAATGTTTTTACCCTTTTTCTTCATCTCTTCAGGGTATAGACCCAGTAGTGGTATTGCTGGGTCAAAGGGTATGTACATTTTTGTTGCCCTTTGGGCGTAGTTCCAAATTTCTCTCCAGAAAGGTTGGATGAGTTCACAGCTCCACCAACAGTGTAATAGTGTCCCAGATTTCCCACATCCCTTCCAACAATGATCATTATCCTTCCTGGTCATACTGGCCAATCTGAGAGGTGTGAGGTGGTGCCTCAGGGAAGGTTTAATTTGCATTTATCTAATAATTAATGATTTAGAGCATTTTTTCATATGGCTATGGTTTATTTTGATCTCCTCATCTGTAAATTGCCTTTGCATATCCTTTGACCATTTGTCAATTGGGGAATGGCTTTTTGTTTTAAAAATATGACTCAGTTCTCTGTATATTTTAGAAATGAGTCCTTTGTCAGAATCATTAGTTGTAAAGATCTTTTCCCAATTTACTACATTTCTTTTGATCTTGGTTACATTGGTTTTATCTGTGCAAAAGCTTTTTAATTTAATGTAATTTAAATCATCTAATTGGTTTTTGGTGATGTTCTCCAACTCTTCCTTAGTCATAAACTGTTCCCCTTTCCATAGATCTGACAGGTAGACTAGTCCTTGATCTTCTAATTTGCTTATAGTATTGTTTTTTATATCTATGTCCTGTAACCATTTGGATCTTATCTTGGTAAAGGGTGTGAGGTGTTGGTCTAATCTAAGTTTCTTCCATACTAACTTCCAATTTTCCCAGCATTTTTATCAAAGAGGGAGTTTTTATCCCAATGGCCAGACTCTTTGGGTTTATCAAACAGCAGATTACTATAAACATCTCCTGCTTTTACACCTAGTCTATTCCACTGGTCCATCACTCTATTTCTTAGCCAATACTAAACAGTTTTGATGACTGATGCTTTGTAATATAATTTTAGATCAGGTAGGGCTAAGCCACCTTCTTTTGCACTTTTTTTCATTATGCTCCTGGCAATTCTTGACTTTTTATTTCTCCATATGAATTTACTTAAAATTTTTTCTAACTTGTTAAAGTAATTTTTTGGAATTTTGATTGGTAGTGCCCTAAACAGATAGTTTAGTTTTGGTAGAATTGTCATTTTTATTATATTAGCTCTACCTATCCATGAGCAGCTGATATTTGCCCAGTTATTTAAATCTAATTTAATTTGTGTGAGAAGTGTTTTATAATTGTTTTCAAAAAGATTCTGAGTCTGTCTTGGCAAATAAACTCCCAAATATTTTATATTGTCTGAGGTTACTTTGAATGGCATTTTTCTTTCTAGCTCTTCTTGCTGTTTCTTGCTAGACATATATAGAAAAGTTGAGGATTTATGAGGGTTTATTTTATAACCTGCAACTTTGCTAAAATTGCTAATTGTTTCCAGTAGTTTTTTTAGATCTTGGTATTCTCTAGGTAGACCATCATGTCATCTGCAAAGAGTGAGAGTTTTGTCTCTTCCTTCCCAATTCTAATTCCTTTAATTTCTTTATCTTCTCTAATTGCTGCTAACATTTCTAATACAATATTGAATAGTACTGGTGATAATGGACACCCTTGTTTCACCCCTGATCTTATTGGGAATGCCTCTAGCCTCTCCCCATTGAATATAATGCTTGTTGATGGTTTCAGATAGATACTGCTAATTATTTTAAGGAACAGTCCATTTATTCCTACACTCTCTAGTGTTTTTAATAGGAATGGATGCTGTATTTTGTCAAAAACTTTTTCAGCATCTATTGATATGATCATATGATTTCTGATAGGTTTGTTGTTGATATAATTGAGTATACTAACAGTTTTGCTAATATTGAACCAACCCTGCATTCCTGGAATAAATCCTACTTGATCATAATGTATTATCCTAGTGATGACTTGTTGTAATCATTTTGCTAAGATTTTATTTAGGATTTTTGCATCTATATTCCTCAGAGAGATAGGTCTATAATTTTCTTTCTCTGTTTTAACTCTTCCTGGTTTAGGTAACAGTACCATATTGGTTTCATAGAAAGAGTTAGGCAGAGTTCCATCTTTCCCTATTTTTCCAAAGAGTTTGCATAGGATTGGAACCAATTGTTCCTTAAATGTTTGGTAGAATTCACATGTGAATCCATCAGGCCCTGGAGATTTTTTTAGGGAGTTCAGTAATGGCTTGTTGAATTTCTTTTTCTGAGATAGGGTTGTTTAGGTATTTAATCTCTTCTTCATTTAACCTGGGCAACTTATATTTTTGTAAATATTCATTGATTTCACTTGGATTATCAAATTTATTGGCATAGATTTGGGCAAAATAATTTCAAATTATTACTTTAATTTCCTCCTCATTGGTGGTGAGTTCACCTTTTTCATTTATGATACTAGCAATTTGGCTTTCTTCTTTTTTTAAATCAAATTGACCAGAGGTTTATCAATTTTATTGTTTTTTTCATAATACCAACTTTTGGTTTTATTTATTAATTCAATAGTTTTTTTTTGCTTTCAATTTTATTAATTTCTCCTTTAATTTTTAGAATTTCTAAGTTGGTACTTAATTGGGGATTTTTGATTTGTTCTTTCTCTAATTTTTTTAGTTGTATGTTTAGTTCATTGATTTCCTCTTTCTCCAATTTATTCATATAACATTTAGAGCTATAATATATCCCTTGAAAGTTGCTTTGAATGAATCCCATAGGTTTTGGTATGTTGTTTCATTATTATCATTATCTAGGATAAAATGGTTAATTCTTTCTATAATTTGTTTTTTGGTCCACTCATTTTTTAAAATGAGGTTATTCAGTTTCCAATTTGTTCTGGGTCTATATCTCCTTGGCCCAGTATTGCATATGACTTTTATTGCATTGTGATCTGAGAAAGATGTATTCACTATTTCTGCCTTTCTGCAGTTGATCATTACGTTTTTATGTCCTAGTACATGGTCAATTTTTGTGTAAGTTCCATGTACTGCAGAGAAAAAGGTATATTCCTTTCCATCTCCATTCAGTTTCCTCCATAAGTCTACCATATCTAATTTTTCTAACAATCTATTTACCTCCCTAATTTCTTTCTTGTTTCTTTTATGATTCCATTTATCTAGATCTGATAGCGGGAGGTTGAGGTCTCCCACTAGTAGACTTTTGCTGTCTATGTCTTCCTGTAATTCTTTCAGCTTCTCCTCTAAGAATGTGGGTACTTTCCCACTGGGTGCATATATATTCAATATTGAAATGACTTTATTGTCCATGGTACCTTTTAGGAGGATAAAGTTTCCTTCCTTATCTCTTTTAACGCTATTTTTGCTGCTGCTTTGTCTGAGATAAGGATTGCTACCCCTGCTTTTTTTACTTCAGCTGAAGCAAAATATATTTTGCTCCAGCCTTTTACCTTTACTCTATATGTATCTCTCTGCTTCAAATGAGTTTCTTGTAAGCAGCATATTGTAGGATTCTGGTTTTTAATCCATTATGCTATTTGCTTACATTTTAACGGAGAGTTCATCCCATTCACATTCAAGGTTATGATTACTAATTCTTTATTGCCCTCCATGCTATCTTCCCTCTGTTTGTATTTTCCCCCCTTCCCCCCTTTTATCCATATTTCTCAGTCTTTTGTTTCTGAAAACCACCCCCTTCAGTGTGTTTGCTCTCCTATATCACGCCCTCCCCTTTCTTTTCCCTTTCCCTTTTTCCCTTTTCCCTTCCCTTCCTTTTGTTATTTCCCCTTATTTCCACCCATTCCCCTTCCCTTTCTCCATTCCCCCTCCCCTTTTCACCTTTTAATACTTGAAAGGTTAGATGTTTTATAAGTTAACTGAGTATATGTAGGTTGACTTTAAGCCAAGTCTGATGAGAAGAAGATTCAGGTGTTTCTCCTCTGCTCTCTTCTTCCCCACTATTACCATAGGTTTTTTTTGTACCTCTAAGTGTAATGAGATTTACCCCATTCAATCCCCTCCCTCCTTCCATCTCTTTCCTGTCCCCCCTTTTTAGGGCAGTAGTGGGTTGTTTTAGATCATTCTATCTAAGTCATAGAAAATTCTAAGTGTCTGTCCCTTTTAGTTCTGTATATTCTATCAAATAGAGTCAAAATTCCTGAGAGTTATTAGAGTCTTTCTTCCAAATGGGGTTAAAGCCAATTACCTCCCATTAGATAGTAGTGTCATGGATAGGTCATGAATGTCCATCATTTCTGGCTAGGTTTATTCTCTCTGTTAGAGTTACATTTCTCAAAGTTTATGAGAATCTTTTTTTTCCCCCATGCTGGGATATAGCCAGTTTCAACTTACTGGATTGCAATTTTTTTTCTTTTACTGCCCCCCCCTTTTTTACCTTTTCACGTGTCTCTTGAACCTCCTGTTTGATGCCCAAATTTTCTGTTTAGCTCTGGTCTTTTCATCAGAAATTTTTGGAATTCTTCCATCTTTTTCCCTGGAAGAGAAGGCTCATCTTTTACAGGAAAGTAGATTCTTGTTTGCATTCCAAGTTCCCGTGCTCTCTGAAATATCTCCTTCCAGGCCCTTCAATCCCTTAAAGTTGATGCAGCCAGGTCCTGCGTGATCCTTACTGTGGCTCCTTGATATTTAAATGGTTTCTTTCTGGCTGCTTGCGGGATTTTCTCTTTTATCTGATAGTTCCTCAGTTTGGCCACAGCATTCCTTGGTGTTTTCATTTTAGGATCTTTTTCTGGTGGGGATCGATGTACTCTTTCAATAACTGCTTTGGCCTCCGATTCCAGGTTATCAGGGCAGTTTTCCATCACTAGATCCTGTAATATTAAGTCCAGGCTTTTTTTCTCAGTGTTTTCAGGAAGTCCTATAATTTTCAGGTTGCCCCTCGATCTGTTCTCGAGGTCAGTGGTTTTGTTGATGAGGTATTTTACATTTGATTCTATTTTTTCTATTTTTTGATTTTGTTTAACTGACTCTTGCTGTCTCATGGAGTCATTAGTTTCTGTAGACTCCATTCTTTTTTGGGGGGGAGGAGTTTTCTTCGTTAACCTTTTGCAACTCCTTTTCTAATTGGTCAATTCTACTTTTGAAAGAGCTTTCCATTTGACCAATTGAGGTTTTGAGAGAATTAATTTCTTTTTGCATTTGCCCATTTGAAGATCTGAGAGATTTGTTTTCTTGTTGCAAGGTATTGTCTCCCCCAAATTTTCTAGTTGATTTTTAAACTCCTTCCTTATTTGTTCAAGGAAGTCTTTCTGCGCTGAAGACCAGATTGTATTCTCCTCAGAGGTTCCAGGTCTCTCTGAGTTAGTGTCTTTCCCTTCCAAGAATTTTTCTATGGATCCACCTTTCCGCTGACCCTTCTTCATTTTGCTGAGACCTGAGTTTTAGAGGGGCTGGTTCACAGGGGCTTGGGATCGCTAAAGGCTTTACTCACTGAGTGCGGTTTCTCTGGCTGGCCAGTAGGAGGTGCTGGTTGCTTTCTCTGGAGAGTCTGTGACCTTGGTTGAGGCCCTCTCCCTTTGCTTGAAGAGAGGAGTTGGAGGTATTGAATTCTTTTGCCTTCACTCAATGGTGGGCTTTACCCTGGCCTGAGGTCATTCCTCAGCTGGGCTGGTTCTTCTGCTCACACACCTGGGCCTGAGGCAGAAGTAGTTTGCATTTGTTTGTTAGGGGAGAAGTCTGGGTTGTAATGGGACTCAGACCAGAGGAGCCCAGGGATGGTGTCAGCTGCTCCCCTGCTCCAGAATTCTCCCCCCAGCCCTGTGTGGGATCTCCAGGGGGACAGCTCCAACACCAACGCCTCTGCTCCCCTGCAGACTCACACCCCTGCGGTCCAGCCCCACCTCTGATCCAGCAGGTCCCGCTCTTGGGCCCTCAGACTCCCAGTTCCAATTCAGCTGCTAGTCTGGTTGATCGGGGCTGATCCTCCCTCTGGGCCCAGATTCACCTGCCGGAATTCAGCCATAGCTCCTGCTGGAGACAAATCCGAGGTAGATGTTCTTTCTTCTGGCTTTTCTTTCTGGGTTTTTTTGAGTTGGATTTCTTTTAAGAGATTTGTTTCATGTGGTAGATGGGGAAGAGATCAGGAGAGTTTAGAACTGTGCCTGTCTTCTCTCCACCATCTTGGCCAGAAGTCTCCCTTTAACCTTCTTTTTAATATACTTTTCTTTTCCCCATTTTCTTCAGCCATGTTTCAAACTGTTTTCATTCTGTCGACTCTCCTCCGAGATGAGGAGTTGGCCTGGGTATCTGAAACTACCCAGAGGGGGAAAGACTACATCACCCTTTTTTTTTGACTTTGGCCTACTCCCAAGAATTATAGGATAAAGTGTAAGAATCAAGTCGCTGGGGAAGTAAAGGAGCCAGTGTAGCAGGCTGAGAGGCTGCTGCTGTGTCAGCTGGATGGGGGCCAGCTTCCTGTACCTCATGCTGACCGCCTTTCTGATGATGGTCTTTGCCAGGGACACTTCCTGTGGCATCTAAATGGCACCCAAAGGAGATTTAGAATTTCCTAGGTATGTTTGATCTGGGTGATCTTTGCTGTTGCAAATCCTCTTTCTTTCCAAATAGCCCCATGAGTGTATAAAACTTGAAACACATACTTTGGGTCAAGATAGATGGTTACCCTTTTGTTTTTCCTCACTTCTAATGCTCTAGTGAGCACTATAAATTCAGTTTGATGGGGAGAGGTTTAGCTATTGTATGGCCCTCCTAACTCCTACAAAACTAGAGCCATCTGACTAATTTTCTGAATTGAGGAGGGGGAGATACTTTAGATCAGGTTGGCTGGAATGCACAGACTCTAGGGTCTCAGTCGTGAGCCAGATCACAAGAATTACTGCCTGAGAGGAGACTGACTGGAGTAATACGGGGATGACATAGGGGAGTGCTGAGTCAGGGGAGTCCAGAAGCAGGGTTCACTATTTAGTGAGCCCACTGCTAGAGCACCGGCAACGCCCTTTGGATTCTGTAGGAGGGTAAGACGTGTCCCCAGGGACTTCCTCCATCAGAGCTGCCCTGGTAGCTGCTGGAGGCAGGAGGCCATCCTGAGGCAACTGAATCTAGTGGTTTGGAAAACTAAGCTATGGGCCTTGGGTCAGCTCCTAGAGATTGTGTCTCTACACCTCTCATTGACAGACAGCCAAAGGTTTTTCTAAGTTAGACAGAACCAGAGTGAGATTAATTTTACTTTCAGTCTTAAAAATTGACTTGATGAGGGCCCTGCTCTAAGGGGAGTAAGTTGGGGAGCCTTGAATAGCCTCATAAAGGAGCTTTGCAATAATGCCAGAATCGGGAATCTAGATCCAACAAATCCCAGCCATGCCCCCAAAAAGGGTGCAGTTGTTTCTTAGTTGCTGAGGTGGGGATAGACAAGATTGCCCAGAGAGCAGAAAGTTCAGAGCCCAAATATTTCAGTTGGACAAACAATTTGAACTTTTTTTTAAGAGACTCTAGCCCTTGGTACCTCAAAATAATATCATCCATATACTGTGAATTAAGTTGCAGTTAGTTAACTCCAAACCCAACTACATAAATGGTGTTGCATTGGAAGCATGGAGACAAAACTGCCCACATTAGCTGGGATGGATTTGATTTTCAAGGGAATGTCCACTCAAAGGCAAAAATAAATTGAGTGTCCTCATGAAGAGGAAAGTAAAAGAAGACATCTGAAATCCAGGGTAGAAAACCACTGAGTATCCCCAGGAATCTGAGTGAGAATGGTGTCAGGATTCAGTCCTATAGGGTGAATTGGAATAACAGCTTTATTAACAGTCCTTAAACCTTGATCTGTGCAGTACTTCCCATTTGGGTTCCTAAGAGGAAGAACTGGGTTATTCCAGCCAGACTGACAAGGGATTTAGTGAGTGACAATCAGTGACTGCAGTCTTTCCTTGGCTTCAGGTTTGATTGAGCATTGTCATGGGTGTGGGAAGGTGTTAGGATGCCCTAGGCAAACAGAAACCTGGGTGGTGTATTTAGCTTGCTCTAATCCCAGATGATAGGTTCAACCTAGTCCCATACTTGTAAAGTACATGGGAAAATCTAGTAAGCAAGAACAAGAGTGAAATAGGAGCCTTAACAAGTGAAAACTGGGCACCATCAGATCCCTTCACAACAAGGAGATAGGACAGGAAGGGAGTGTTTAAACAATAGAGCCTTGGGCTGGCAAGGCAGAGGATATATCTCCTGGCATTTCCTCAATTTTCCTTCATCATCCATATGATTATATATCATCCAGATGATTATAGGGCTTGATTTGACCAGAAAATTCAGTCAAAACAGAAAGACTCCTCATCAGTTAGAAAGCTAATGGGATTACCTCTGCATTCACAGTTACCCAGGTGCCTTAGTGATACAAGGTGGGGAAAGCCAGGCTGCACCCCAGGACCCCTCAGTCTTGTCTTAAGGAGACTGGATGGTGGGGTACCACTGGTAAGAGTCAGTATGATCACCCTTCTTGCCCTGGGGGCAGTTTCTACAGACCAGTGTGGCCCCAGATACTTCCTCCTGGGAGGATCCCTGGAAGGGCACTCCTGGGTCTAATGGCCTGTCTTATGGCAGTAGAAACAGGTGATCTCATTATGAAATTTACTGGGAGCAATGTCAGGGGCATTGGTGAATGCAGGGACACCAGCGATGGTGGGGACACCTATGATAGCAGAGGCACCGGTGATGGCAGCAGCCAAAAACTGAGCCTCTGTCCTTGTCCTAAGTTCCACTTTTCTGTGGCAACTTGGTCTCTGTTATTGAACCTCCCAAAAATCATCTCCAAAATCTAGACTTGAGACGTTTGGGATCCCTTATCCAATTGTTGCAGATTCTATTTTGTATCTGGAATTATAACTTCCTTAGGGAAGGAAGGATCAAGATTACTATATTACTTAATGGCCTCTACTAGACCACTTTAAAAAAGTGCAGTTTTCATCAGGCTCTCGAGTGATTTCTCTAAATTTCTCATAGTTCACTTTCCCTTCTCATGTCTTCTGTCTGACAAGTTACCATATGGTCCCTTTTCTCTCTACCGGTATTCATCAGCTGTTGGACAGCTACTGCCCCAAGGGAGGATATCTAGTCTCTGTCCCAGCCAGGCTATCTCCAAACTTTTGGGCCAGGTTCCAAATTCTCAGTTTCTCCCATTTGTGCAGCAGGTACAAATTAGAATGTTTGCATCACTACAAGGTGAGATTAAATTGCAGAGCTATCTGCTTAAACCCATTGGTAAATATAGTGGGGGTCTTCAGAGTAATGGCCAAGTTTTTGTTTGACCTGCAAAGGGTTGGTTATTGAGAAGGAAACATGGAATTAGTTGTTGCCCCTTGGGGATCTGGTACCTTCTTCAGGGGACAGATCTTAATAGAGGTGTTGGAGTCTGAGCTTTCAGGAGATTTACAAGATGATAGAAAAAGGGTTCCATAAATTTTAGGGTATCTGTGATGGAGAATATCATCTGTATCCAAAGAAAGAACTGTGGAGTTTAAACAAAGACCAAAGACTATTACCTTCAATTTAAAAAAAGTTGTCTTATGTTCTATATAATTTTCCTATCTCTTATATTTTATTTTTTCTTCAAAGATATGATTTTTCTCTCAACACATTTCAATTTTGATCAATGTACAGCATGGAAACAATGTAAAGATTATCAGACTGCCTTCTTTGTGGGGGTGGGGGGAAGGAAGGGAGGTTGGGGGAAGGGAAGTTGTTATTGACACAAAGGACAGCACGGGAAGACACTTACCAAAAATGATAGGTAGAAACAGCTATTGTATATAATTGGAAAACAAATAAAATATTAAAAAATAGAGAGATTGGGGGGGAGAAAAAAAAGAATCCCACTTCTTGTCTGAGAGGGGTTAAGAGTAGGCACTACTGGGGATGGTGCAATCTGGCTCCCACTAGAGCAGGTCCAGAAGATCAGGGAAAAGGGCGTTAGGTGGATAAGGGGGAGGATTTTCCAAGAGGCTGTGATCCTCCTAATTAGGATTTCTCGGCCTTGGGGGAATGGGAACAGAAGGCTCCAGCGAAGCGGGAGCAGAAAGAGCAGGAGCTGCAGCTGTATGGGCATAGAGAAGGGGATCACACTGAGTAGAGTGTTTCCTGCATCCCTTGTCCACAGTAAATTTAAGTAAAAGCATCCTGCAGGTTTACCAGAATTCCTGTCTTGGAAGAGGGCCGTAAAGGCTTGGACATAGAAGACTTCAGTCCATTTTACCATTGTGGGGCGGGGGGAGATTTAACTGCTAAAGGGCATTAAAATTAAGAGATCTCAAACAGGTCCTTTTCCCTGATACTTTGTCATACTGAGATCAGACTGTTAAATATTCGTCATCTCTTAAAGTCCTGAAGACTTAATTTTTTTTTCCAGTTTCTCAAAAAACAGTCCAGAAGGACAATCTCCTGGGAGACTGCCCATGATTCTGTGGCCTTAATTAGGAGTGGGTGGCTCAAAGTGCAGAAATTCTTACAGCATAGGCAGACCTTGCACCTGTGGGATCCTACCTCCACCAGTGCTCAGGAAGGGGGAAAGTTGATTACTGCCAATGCTCAGCAGAGGCTCCAAAACTGGCATCCCTGTATGAAGGAAATTTGTGAAAAATGCTGGCTCCAAGCTTATTCTGGGTTTCAAGGGGTACCCCATAGAAGTATAGCCTTACCTCCAATTCAGACCTTCTGGATTCAGAGTCAATGCTCACTTCCCAGCAACACACCAAGATGATGAAGTAAATGGGTTTGTGTTCAAGCAGAGTGATGAATTCAGAACAGTAACCCGGTAAAATAGGGGGCAGATAGTGTTGGCTACACTTCTCCAAATAGGCTGAGTTCCTACTGAATTAGCAAGGTTTTGAAGACAGGGAAAAAAACTTAGAGGCAAGAACGGGAGCTAAGCTGGAAGAGATTGGAGAGGAATTGGGGGGATGCTTTCTGTGCAATTCTGGTTTAGGGAATCACATCAGATATAGTCAAAGATCATTTGCCCATTGTTTGGATAACATTGTTATCTCAACATTCTTTGTGTTTCTCAGTGGGCCAGATGGTTCTGGTCCGTCTGTGTCCTGACAACTTTGACATAATGTAGGGGTACAGAATACATAATATACTGCAGAAATTTCAGACCAGATATAAAGCTTGTGACACAGTTGTTATTAATACAAAGGACAGCACAGGGAGGCAAAAAATAACAAGTTTGGTTTTTTTTCCCTGAAAAACATGACAGCTTTTTGTAGGCAGAAAGATATAATGGAAAAGAACAAGTTAACTATTTACTGGTGTAATACTTTTCACTACATAGCATTTCTATAGCATCATCCCCTTGGCACCCCCAGCAGTTGTCTGTGAAGGGGATTAAAGAGATGGGCATAAGTTTGAGGAAATGTCAGGGTCAAGCAAAAGTTTTAAAGTATAGCTTAGCCTTTTTAGGTCTTAGCCCTACAAACCTAAACCTAAAAATGGCAACAAAATTCATATTCAACTTTGCCAGATGCCAAATGATTTTATCTTTCCCATTCCCTCTATTCTCTTTCCTCTGGCTACTCACTTATACCAGCCCTTCCTTTAATCATTTTCCTACCTTTATTCTTCCTCTTCCAATATGCCACTGTACAACTGTCATGATTAGTTTTCCTGCACATTGCCACACTCATGTAATTGTTCTGACCAAAATATCTTCAAGGATTCCCTGTTTCATCCTTAATATGAGGTTCACACATGGTTTTGTGTCTTCCTTGTACATAGCAGAGCCCTCTGTTTCCAGGAGGTACCTAATATCAATCTTTCTTGAATGAATAAATGAAAGAATCCAAGTAAAAGGAAAAGTGAAATTTCTCATTTCCCAGAAGAGGCTGTTCAGCCTGTACCTCTAAAATCCAAAGCAGCTGCTCCACTTTGTGCAAAGTTCAGTCTTACTAGTATTCAGCTGCTAGCCACCTATGTGGTTCTGTTTGAGCAGTAGAGAAAGACTCACTTTTCCTGAAATATTTTTAAATCCAACCATTAGGATTACTTTTTGCAACTAAAGGAAGTTTTCTTTGTTAATAATACTCATCAATGAAACAACATCACTAGTCTATATCTTATCACTTGTTCCAGGCAAGTGTTGGATGGACACCAAGTGATTCTCAAAATTATTTAATGATTTATTTTGTTGAATGAAACAAGGTTTATTTATAACAATTTACAATAAAAATGAATTTTTCACATAAAATGTCTATTAGTGGTTTAATGGTTTAGACTATGGAAAGACCTAGAGATATATAGCAAATAGATGTGCAACTGTTGCACATCTATTTGCTATATGTCTATAGCTATATCTATGTATATATATTGCAGAAACTATCATTAATAATAGCTGTTTTTAGAGAGTATTTTATTTATTCCTTTTTAAACCGTTATAAAGGCAAGCCTTCCATTGATCAATTGGCCAAGAAGAGAAAAGTTGACTAATTCTGTGGATCAGAAACACAAGTCCATAATAGCTTTTATATTTTTTTATAGCCAAATAGCAAATGATAATCTCAGAGTTGGGAGTTACTTGCTCATATCATGGTTAATGCTTTATTCAGAATGGTAAAACCTAAAATTAATATATTTTCTGATTAAAATCAATGATTTGTTACAGGATGCATATGGTCCATATTCTTCTGATGAGTGCATCTCCTTGCCGGTCTATTCCAGTGCAGAGAGGGATCGTGTGGTGACAAATATCGATGTTCCATGTGGGGGCAACCAAGACCAGTGGATTCAATGTGGAGCGGCTTTATTTTTAAAAAATCAGTAGCATGAAATTATAATAAATACTATCTTAGCAATAATCAAAATTAAATATTTAAGCTTTTAAAAATATGACTTGTCTAGTTGGTGAATGTTAATTTTAAATATTAGCATATAACTAACATTTTTTATTCTAATAGACTTTTCATTTTTATAGGAAGTCATTGCATGCTGTACCTTATACAAAAGTAACTTAATGGAGTTAATGTTAAAATGAGAAGCTATGTTATGCATTGAAAACAGTGGTATGTTGATTATTAGATATTTCTATTTGTTAAATGTTTAATATTTTCTGTTACTACAAAATAGTGAAAAAAGAACTCAATGCTGTATATTCTTCAAATATTATTTTATATTATAGTTGTTTAATAAAAGAGGAGAAAATTTTAAATTTTTTTCAAGAACACTGAAATTCAGTATATAAATATAAATACCCAGCTAAAAAATCTCATATTAAATTAGAATTGATAATTCATGACAATTAACATTAGAATTCAGAAGTAAATGAATCAGAGGAGAATTGCCCTGGTATATTTAATCATTTCATCAAGTAACATCTGGGCTGAAATCTCCCTAGCAATCAGTACAACCAAGTGAGACTTAGAGCATGTCTGTTCAGAATGTTAAAAATGACAATGAACAGTTGAACTAATGGAGAGTTCAATATGATTGCTGAGCTATTTCCAGATGTCCCCTTTCATCCAATTTAGCATATAAAAAGAGTTGAGTTCTACTTGATTAGTAGACATTTTAAACTAATGAAACATATTTGAAACAAGAAATACAGGAATAAGGGAGAAAATAATAGAGGATAGGCAGAGAGATTCTTAATGTTTTTGGTTTTTATTTTTATTTTTGCAAGGCAATGGGGTTAAAGTGGCTTGCCCAAGGCCACACAGCTAGGAAATTATCAAGTGTCTGAGGTCGGATTTGAAACCAGGTACTCCTGACTCCAGGGCCGGTGCTCTATCCACTGCACCACTTAGCCGCCCCTAGAGAGATTCTTACACTAAGACGAGAAATTCAAACAATGCTTAAATAAATCAAGATCAGAATCAACATAATAACCAATGTACCAAAAGCTAGAGAATTGTCAGTTTCAAGGTTAAACAATACCATGATGGCATTAGTACAAGGAATGCTTGGCTTTGGAGTCAAAAGAGAGGTTCAAGTTCTGACTCAATTATTAATGGAGTGATCTTGAATATATGACCTAACTGATCTTCCAATATATTATCTAGAAAATAGAATTATTATTAAATTGCCTATACACTTCAACTGTTAGTTGCCAGAAACAAATCAGATAATATCTATGAACTATTTCCAGCAAGATTAGCCAATTGATATGTCTGAGCCTAGGATGCCTTCATCACCTGAGAATATCAAGGAATATGACAAATCTAAAGTCAAAAATAGAAAGTTAAATGATAGTGGAAAACACCATAAGAAAAAACTCATGGGGGAACTTGATTTTAAAAAAGTAAAAGATAAAATCAAAAAGGGGCTAAAATATAGTAAATAAGTAGTCACAAATGATATAAATCCAAGTTGAGAGGAAAAGTATTAAAACCACTACATTGAGAATCTCTTCCAGGAATAATAATAGAATAATTCTTTAACTTTTAGAATGACAGGCTAGTCAACATGTACAGTAGGAAGAAGCAGTAAGGTTTAGCCTCTTCCTCTCTCCTCCTCCATAGCTATTCCACAAAGACCCAGAAGATGCACAAAACAAATTGTGAAATCTAAGGTATGATCATGAGTCATTTTTTAATCCAATTCAGCACAGGGTGACAGACAGAGGTCTTCAGCTGGTGGGGATGGTTCTAACCAGGAGAATACTAGGCAGAGCCTTCTGGTTTGGGGACTAAACAGTGCTACTAAACTCTGCCCAATGGAGAGAACCCTAATTGAAGGGGTGGATACTGTGCAGACCAGAGGAGCAAATACCAATTGTCAGCTCTTGCTGACACCACGATCTAGGTTAAATATCTAGTTTAGAGTACAGAAGAGACCTGTTCCTAGGGGTAGAAAAACAGAGTAAATAGTCCAGACCTAATGCAAAGATAAGGATTAAAAGTAATAGCAGATGAGGTGGCTAGGTGGTGCAGTGAATAGAGCACTGGCCCTGGAGTCAGCAGTACCTGAGTTCAAATCCGGCCTCAGACACTTAATAATTACCTAGCTGTGTGGCCTTCGGCAAGCCACTTAACCCCATTGCCTTGCAAAAACAAACAAAAAAGTAATAGCAGCTATTTGATTCTTATCCCCAAAACAAAGTTGGTTCTAGCATCTTTTGAAACTAGAAGGAAAAGTGAATATAGGAAGAATCCATCCATTATCTCCAAAAAAAAAACCCCAAAACAAAAACCATACAATGAAAATTCCCAGGAGCATCATAACCAAAACAGTCAGGATCACAAAATATTTTTCATTTACACAATGAAGGAAAAGAGTGCATTGAATACAATATTCTCAAAAAGAAAAAAAACTGAACTAAAAATAACAACTAGGAAAACTGAACATAATCTAAAAAGAAAAATTAGGATTTTTAATGAAATAGAGGGTATCTAAGAATTTCTATTGAAATAGATGAATAGAAACTTTGAAATAAAGGCATAGAAGTTAAAAGCAATCATAGAAATGTAACTAAGCAAGAATGAAATGTTGTCATTCAAATAGATGGAGATGATACAAGTGTTCCTTAGGACCCTAATATCAAGGATCCTAAAGGAAGCCAAATATAAAAGAGGATTTGAGTGGTTTTATTATGAAATACAGAGGATTTTATATATAGAATGAAAAGAGTGACACTTGAATTTCACTTTAATCTGAACTGGTCAAATGCACACACAGAGTACAAATGCACATATAAGGGAAATGGGGGAAAGGAAGTGGAAAGGAGGGGTAAGAGGAAGGATGCATTTAGGGAAGTAGTAGTCATGAAACAAACTCTAACCACTCATGGACCACGAAGAGGTAAAAAGTAAGCAAGAAATGACTAGAGACTTCTGCCATGGCCAAGATGGCAAAGAGAAGCTAGCCCTGTGCTAAGGTCTCCTGACTTTCCCTCAGAACTAACATGAGTCAAGCCTCTTAACAGAATTTGTAACCACAAAACTCAGAAAAGAAGCTAAGAGAAGAACATCTACCAACCAGGTCTGTTTCAGGGGAGTGTGTGTGTGTGTGTGTGTGTGTGTGTGTGTGTATGGGGGGGGCAGAGAGCCGAGAGCCAGCAGATTCCAGTGGAGTGAGGCCCAGGAACCAACCTGAGAACAGCCTTGCCTTTGTGAGCAGTGGGTGGCAGAGTTCCAGCCCAGCGCCAGGAGGGTTTCAGAGTGTGGCTAGACGTTAATCTGCTCAGCTCAGCTCCACTGGTCTGGAAGACCAAGGCTGCATGCCCTGTATTTTCAGGGGAGTCCCATGTTTCCAGTTGAGCCCCCTCCCCCAATCCCTGTGGGAGAAAGTGACTCTTCCTGGGACAAACCCAGTAACAACACCACCACCACCCCTACCCCACCCCCAGTGTGGACAGCAGATCTTTCTCAGTACTTAGTGAGGATTAAGGAGATTAATTATATAGCCCAAGGGCCCAGCCTTTTTTAAAATGTTGTCTTATATACTACATAATTTTACTATGCTAATATTTTATTTTTTCCTCCAGGATATGTTTTTTCTCTCAATACATTCAATTTTGGTCAATACATAAAATGGAAACAATGTAAAGATTATCAGATTTCCTTCCATGAAGGGTGGAGGGGAAAAGTGTAAAATTCAAAACCTTACTAAAAAATGATAGGTAAAAACTACCATTGTAAATAATTAGAAAACAATATATAAAAAAAATTAAAGAGAAATGGTTAACAAAAAAAAATTCAACTGAGGGCAAGAGAGTAGAAGCAGAGGAGGGGAAGTGCATTGCTTGCATCAAAACTTGAGCAAAGCTGGGGCAGCCAGGTGGCACAGTGGATAGAGTACCAGCCCTGGAGTCAGGAGGACTTGAGTTCAAATGTGGCCTCAGGTATTTGTTAATTACTTAGCTGTGTGACCTTAGGCAAGTCACTTTAAGCCCATTGCTTGCAAAAACCAAAAAAAACCCAAAACCAAATAGAGCACAGGTGCTGAAACAATCATCTTATTCCCTACTCTTTTTTTTTTTTGCATATACAAAGTGGGAAATGGAAAAAAAAGGATGAGAATAAAATGGAGAAAAATACACAATCTTAATTATGATTGGGATGATCTCTTCCACAAAAAAAGAACAGGTTATGGAAGTAGATTGGGAAGCAGAATCCAATATTTAAAAGAATGCTTAAAATAGAAAGATAATGTTAGAATAAGAGGTTGTGCCAAAATCTATAGCACCTCAGATGAATTAAAAAAGCAGTAGCAGTTATGCTTTTAGACATGTAAAAACAAAAATCAATTTAATTAAAAAAAGATAAACAGGTTATATGCATTCTTTTGAAAGTTTTACAATGAATTAACATGCATCAAATCATTTACTTAAAATAAAAGCTAGAGAGTTAAAGGGATTGGGAGATGTCATTATACCTCTTTCAGAGATAGACAAATCTTACCAAAAAGAAATAATTAGAAATTTAAGGAT
The DNA here is from genome assembly GCF_037893015.1 of Macrotis lagotis. Classification (NCBI taxonomy): domain Eukaryota; kingdom Metazoa; phylum Chordata; class Mammalia; order Peramelemorphia; family Peramelidae; genus Macrotis; species Macrotis lagotis. Next base: position 776,848,208 of record NC_133658.1, read on the forward strand.
CTAGAATTTTATACAACCCTCTGGCAAGTTATTGGAAAAGAGAAAGGAATATACATATTTCAGCTGTACATGGGCACATTTAAAAAAAATCACAAAAAATAAAGCCTCAATCTTTTATGTAAAACAATTCACTAAAAATATATTCAATAGAGTCATTGAAGTTATTAAAAAATAAAATACAGATTAAGTAACAATTCAAAAGAATTTATGGGTTGAAAAGTAAATCATAGAAACAATTTTATTTAAGATAATGAAAATCCAACAACAAAATAAGACAGTATACCCAGATTTTCTGGAAGCAGGCAAAGCAGCCCTTAGGAGAATACAGATTTCTAAATACTTTCACCAACAAAAACAAGAAAAATGACCAAAATATAAAATTCAATTTTTAAAAAACTTGTCAGCATTTTAAAAAAAAACCAATGTTTTTTAAATGTCAAAATAGAAATTCTGAAAATCAAAAAAGATATTAAAAATTGGAAAAAAGTCATTGAATTAAAGTCAGGAATTGATTTTTAGTAAAAAAAAAACCAATAAATTAAACAGTTGGTAAATTTGATTAGATAGAAAAAAAGAAAATCAAATCGGTATCAAAAGAGAAAAAAGGAAAATTTACAAATAGGAATCACAGTAAGTAGAACATTGAACCTAGAGTTCAGTTTCAGCCTAAGACACTAGCTGTATGACCCTTGGGAGGTCACTTTAATCTCATTTTGTTCACTTTTCTCATTTGTAAGTGAGATGTTAATCTCTATTTCCCAGCATAATAGGATTTAAATTAGGTAAAATCTTATAAAACACTTAACAAACTTTAAAGTTCTATATTAAATATGAGTTCTATATAAGCATAAGTAAAGTTCTTTATAAGTATATATAAAGAATGTTATCAGCAACTATTTTTACCCAACTTTAGGCCAACAGAGCCAACAAATGAAATGAATAAATGGTTATAAAAATATGAAATTATTAAAAAATAGGAAACTTAAAGATCTCAAGCTCAGAAAGAAAAAAGTTGTAAAAGTAATAAATGAACATATAAAGAAAAGAAAAAACCCAGGATAAGTTGTATTTAAAAGCAAATTCTATCACAAGCAAATTCTATCAGACATTCAGAGAATAACCAATCTTAATACTGCACATTTTGTTTTCAAAAATAGAAAAAAGAAGGAATCCTACCAAATCATCCTATGACATAAATATGATATTTATTCTTGAATCAGAGAGACAAAATAGAGAAGTAAGACTATAGATCAATATCCTTAAAATATGTAAAAATATTAAATGAAATATTAGCAGAGCCACAGCAACATAAGATAAAGATTATCGGATTAAATCAACAGATTAAATTTGAGTAAAAAATTCAGGGTTAGTTCAATATTAGTAAGCTATAATCATAATTTGCCACATTAATAAGAATAACAAAAACTATAATATATAAATGGAGAAAAGTTTTATTAAAATGTAGAAACTTGGGGCGGCTAGATGGTGCAGTGGATAGAGCACCGGCCCTGGAGTCAGGAGTACCTGAGTTCAAATCCAGCCTCAGACACTTAATAATTACCTAGCTGTGTGGCCTTGGGCAAGCCACTTAACCCCATTGCCTTGCAAAAACTAATAAAAATAAAAAAATAAAATGTAGCAACTCATTTCTGTTAAAACACTAGAAAACATAGAAATAAATGCAACTTTACTAAACATAGTAAATTGTGTGTGTACATGTATGTTTGTAAATATAAAATAACCAGCATAAAATAATGCAGCTCAATTTTTGTCCTTTTCAGATACAATTAAGGGTGAAGCAAGGATGTTCATTGTCACTTCTATTTGATATAGTGCTAGAAATGGTAGCTAAAGTCATAAAACAGGCAAAAAAAATTGATGGATTACACATAAGAAATAAAGAAAATCGTTGCTTTTGGTAGATTATAAGGTTTTAGAGATCCCTAAAGATTCATCTAAAATTAAATGAAACAATAATAGCAATTTCAGGATATAAAGTTAAAAACCATATAAATCATCAATATTTAAGTATATTAACATTTAAAACTCGGGGGCAACTAGGTTGCACAGTGGATAGAGCACCGGCCCTGGAGTCAGGAGTACCTGAGTTCAAATCTGGCCTCAGACATTTAATAATTGCCTAGCTGTGTGACCTTGGGCAAGTCACTTAACCCCATTGCCTAAAATAAAAAAAAAAGTAAAAACAAAGTCTCAAAGAAAGAGAAAACAAAATTTCCATTTAAAATAACTGCAGAATATATAAAATATCAGGGATATTTCAACCAAGAAACACACAGGACCTATGTTAATACAACTTCAAATTATGGTTTATAAAAATATAGATCTAGATAAGGGGAGAAATATTACTTATATGAAGATTAAGCCAATCTAATAAAAATTCCAATAGTATCTAAATTAATTTACTTATTCAGTGCAATACCAATCAAACTACTAAAGGATTTACTTTTGCAGAACAACAAAAATAATATAATTCATCTGGAAGAGCAAAAGATTAAGAATCTCAAGGTAAAAAAGAAAAAAGTGGATATAAGGCAACCTAACAAAACCATAGAATAGTAATTATTGAAACAATTTGATAACTGCTAGATGAAGCTGATTACATACACAATGTACTAAATGAATGAATGATCTCCACTGCCTTCACCACTGCCAGACAATTTTTTTTTTGCTCTACCCTGAATCCCTACCCCATTCACCACAATTGTGGTTCAAAACCTTTCCATTCCTCCTCAAACCTCCCATGTATTCTTTCCCCCAACTTTCTCAGCTGGGAATATTGCCTTTTGTTTCATGAAAAAAAAATGAAGCCTTTCACTATAAGCATCTGAAGTGACATTTGTCAAGGTCAACTCCTCTACATGAACAAGTGATCCCATTTAACCTTGTTTTTTTCTAGGAGATTGTCCCTTCTATCATTCTCACTCTTTCACTTATCTTCAATCTCTCTCCTGGCTGCTTCCCTACAACCTGCACATAGCCCACAACTTTCTTATCCTCAAACAATTCTTACTTGTTCCATCCTTCTCTCTCTCTCTCTCTCTCTCTCTCTCTCTCTCTCTCTCTCTCTCTCTCTCTCTCTCTCTCTCTCTCTCTCTCTCTCTCTCTCCTCTTTAAGAAGACCATCTCTAATAGATACTTGCACTTCCTTTCTTTTCTTCCTGCCTGTACAGTTGGTACCCCATCAAAACTATGCAACCCTAATGATCTCGGATCTGGCAATTCCAATTGCCTACTGGACATCTCAACCAAATATCTTAAGGGCATCTTAAACTCATTTGCTCAAATCTGAACTTATCTTTCCTTGCAAACTATCCCACCTTTCTAACTTCATTGTTAATATTCATAATGTGTTAAGAATATCTTCCAAGTGTCATAAAAAAAGTGTTGCTTATCACCATCCTCCAAGTCACTAAAATTCACAACCTTAGTATGATCTTCAACCCCTCATTCTCTCTGTCCCACCATGTCTGATCTATTGTCAAAGTGTACTAATTTTACCTATACCACACCTTTCATATGTTACTTTCTCCTCTCTAATGCTGTGACAACTCTGGTTCAGGTTCCCATCACCTCATGCTTGGAATATCACAATAGCCCACAGGTTAATTTCATGCCCTAAGATTCTTCTCATTCCAATCTATCCTTTACAAAATTGTCAGAGATTTTTCTAAAGTGCCGATCTATGTCATTTCCCTATCCTGTCACACCCTATCATCTCCAACTTAAATATAAAATCCTCTGTGCCCAAAGCTCTTTTTAACCATTCCTCCTTTTCCCCCTTACACCTTACATCCCCCTTCCCTGCCTCCCAGCTTCCCTAACCCCTGCCTATGTATCTGTAATTCAGTGATACCACCCATCTTGCTCTTCCAAGACACTCCACCTTCCAATTCTGGGCATCTCTGCTTGGAATGCTTTCATTAATCATCCAAAATATTAGTGGTGGATTCAGCTAGTTCAGGAGAACCAATACCTAATTTTATGTTATGTTTCATGAACCAGTTGTTAATTTATTTGAATCTCAACACTGGTTCCATCAGTCAACAAACAAAATTAAGGAACTACCACTGTGTGTCTGCATTTAGGATACAAAGACATAAATGAAATCATTTTGAATAGAGTTATATTCTATTATTGGAGTCAATCTGTATAAATGTGTGTATTTATAATGTTTACATAACACAGGTGATCTGGGGAGAGGGTACTAGTAGTTGAGGATATCAAGAAAGGCTTCAGAAAGGAAGTGGAAACTAACCTGAACTTTGAAGGAAGCTAATAATTCTAAAAAAGTTAATTCCAGTGGTTTCCCTCTTTTAATTATTTCCTCTTTATCCTGCACATATTTTCTTTGAATTCGCTTGTTTGTATGTTGTGTTCCCTATTAGACTGTAAGTTGCTTGAGTGTAGATATTTTCTTTTGCCACTTTTTGTATGTAGACACTTAATATTTATTGACTAAATACACTGCAGATCAGTTGGACAGACTATACAAAGGTGCAGATAGGAGATATGCCATTATACAGAGGATATAGGAAATAAGCCTATTTGACCAAACGTAGGAATAAACAAAGGGTTGATGGTTATTGTTCTGTTGTTTCAGTTGTAGCTGACTGACAATTTTTCTTTGTGACCCCATTTAGGATTTTCTTGTCATAGATATCTGCATGGACTGTCATAATCTTCCCCTGTTCGTTTTTACAGATGAGGAAACAGGCAAACAGGGTTAAGTGATTTTCCCAGGGTCACACAGCTAGTGTCTGAGGCCAGATTTGAACTGTTGAAGAGAGATCTTCCTGACTTCAAGCTTACTGCTCTATCCACTGTGCCATCTTGTTAAACTGAATGAAGGGGAGTATATTGTAAAGTGCCTAGAAAGTATGTTGGAGCAAGGTTAATAAAGGACTTTAAATGCCATTTGTATTTTACCTAGAGACCAAAGGGAACATTTTGAATGGTTACATGACTGATCTGACCTATGCTTTAAAAATTTGACTACTCTCTGTAGGAAGGACTGGAGACAGGAAAATAGCAAGACCAATTAGAAGGCTATCGAAATGGTTCTGATAATCTAAAGTTTTATTATTCTAGTGGGAACAACATTTATTTAACACAACAATAGATTTGAATTTAGAGGAAAAGGATTAGAATTCTGGATCTCCTGCCTTTACTCTCTGACCCTCAGAGACTCACTTATGAGCCTTTAAAAAATGAAGGGGCTGAATTTGCAACCATAAACTAGAAAATTAAAACAAGTTATGGAAATGACCAGTAGTCACTGAAAACGATTCTTTGGGTCTAACTCCACTTGGAAAGGGAGCATATCAGAAATGGGAGAAAGGTAGAGACCACCAAAAAAGACAATGAAGTAGAATATTGATCAGTTTGACTGAAATGAAGATTGAATGGAGAGGTGTAATCCAAAATAAACCTGATAAATTGGTGATAACAAAATCCTGTAAGGACTTTAAATACCAGAGAGAAGGTTTTGTATTTTATTCTAAAGACAATAGGGAATCATTAAAGAATTTTAAATAGGGGAATGACAATGGATCTGTAATTCAGGAATAGAATTATTGTAGCAGTATGGAGGATGGATTGGAGAAGACCAGAGTCAGGAAGACCAATTAAAAGACAATTGTAATCAGAAAAAAAAAGGGAACAAATGTAAAAAAAAAATGTGTGGAAGTAAAAAAACCATAAAGGAAAGTAATGTATCTTGGAAAAGAGAAAGTTAAGAAAGAAAATGGCTAATATTTTTCCATAGTTACCTGTTTCCAAATGATGCTGAAAAGTTCCCATAGCCTCTTGATACATCTCTTATGTGGAGATGAAGAGCATAGAATGATATATGGGACAAAACCCTAAAGTATAACACTGATGGGCAAAAATGAAGAATTTGAGGTCCAAAGAGGTCAAATGACTTCTCTAAGGCCAAATAACTAGTAAGTGATAGATGCAGGATTTGTATCCATGTCTTTTTACTTAAAAGCTAGTGCTCCTTCAGATCACTCTGATTTCCTTGTGTGGGGATCACTGTCCCTTAATGGTCAAAAAAAGTTCATTATCTGAGTGGTTAACCATTTGAGACATATTAGCTCTTCTGACCTTTAGAAAACAGACATAATTCATCTCTGGAACAATATTTAAGGCATATCCAACTTGAAAGACCCTCCTAGAGCTTACATTCTATGTAAAAGCTTGTGAAAACCCAAATCTTAAAAGGTATTCCCATCCTCACAGAGCCTCAGGGAATTGACCTGAGGACCATTTACAATTCTCATTTTAAACATAAGAAAAACACAGAGAGGTGAAGGCAACTTAGCAAGCTCTTTGATAAATCAGAAATACAGTTGAATCAGAATTCTCATAACCCAAATTTTCAGCCTATTAACCTATTTACTAAGCAAAGTTATCTCTAGGATAGTGGAATAAGCATTAGTTGTAAATTGACTGTGGTATCAAACTTTGCTAACCTGATCTTGTCCCAAAACCATGTATGTAGAAAAAATAATTGAATAGGAAATTCAGAGAAGCAACAGAAACTCTAACAATTCTATGAAGACTCACTATCGCCACAGGATAAAGATGAAAGGATTTATGATGTAGGATTGCTTTCCTTTTAAAAACAGGTGGGAATCTACTTTAAGAAGAGTTGAAGTATGAAAATCCATTTTTCAAGAACAGATAAATCAAGAAGAAATTATTTATGTTAATATAGAATCCTCTCAGATTGCTTTGAAAGCAGGGATTTAGAGTACATTGACACTACAATTCAATTTATAACAACATGATATGTATACAATTTATTTTAGGAATCTTAGTAAGATCTGAGGAATCTGGGTGGCAGGAGTCAGGAAGATTTGAGTTCAAATCTATATCCTCAGATACTTACTAGCTTTGTGACCCTAAGCAAGTCATTTAACTCTGACTGCTTCAGTTTTCTACTATGTAAAATAAGGGTAATAGCATCTAACTCAAAGATTATTGTGAGGATAAAATATTTCTTAAGTTCTTTACAAATCTTAAAGCACCATATAAATAATACTTTTATTATTCTTATTATCATTATCCTTATATAATAAAGAACTGTTCTTGGAGTCGAGAAGTAGGTTCAAGTGACTTAATTTTTTATTTCCTACCCAACTTTCTAGAAGAATATTATTGACAAAATGTTGAACTTTATAAATTGGGGAGGGGGTTACAAAAAGAGAGTTCTCTGTACTGATTAAATCAAAAGTCTAGTCAAGGGGCAGCTGGGTAGCATGGTGGATAGAGCACAGGCTGTGGAGTCAGGAGGACCTAGGTTCAAGTATGACCTGAGAACGTAATTACATGTGTGACCTTGGGCAAGTCACTTAACCCAATTATCTTGCAAAATGCCAAAAAAAGAAAAAATGTCTAGATAAGAACTCACTCCTAATGAGGTTCTGCCATGCCTTATGCCTCACATATAGTAGGCATAGTATTTGTAAATGACACTCCAGACTTAATACATGATGGCTTATGTTCAGAAATACATTTGTAATCTAACCATGAAACTAAAAAAAATTGCTAAGTATTATATCTGTGATTATCCAGAGACAATGATCAAATATCAAATGGAATAGAGTTGATAGAAAATTCCCCTGGCACTGCATTAGAACCTTTCTTCTAAGTAGATATTGTCACATTAATCAAAACTATTAGGGATCATTCAGGTAAATAGCTCTGAACTCACCTATTATCTCTATCTCACCATTTTGTCCATAAGAAAAGTATGAAAAATTTTGTCAAACACTTTGCTGAAATACAAATATATTTATAGCATTTCTCCAGTTTGCTAGTCTAACAAGCCTGTCAAAAAAAGAAAATAAGGTGAGTCTGTCATCATTTTAAAAAAGTTTTATTGGTGGTATTCCACAACTTTTTTAAAAATTGCTATTACTTCACAATACCAATTTTGCCCACAGTCCCCATGTTTAAGAAGAAATAGTCACAAAAAGCAAGTCAATACATTGACCAGGTCTGACAGCACCTGACTTGTCCTGCATTCATAATCTAACACTGTTCTACTGAGAAGAACCAGACATGCTTCCTGAATCAGTCTCCCAGCATCAGCTCATCACCAGTAATCTAAGCACCTGCTAACTCCAGCCTTGATTGACACTGTCTCCCTCAGCCTCCTCTGCCCTCTAATTAGAAGACTGGAAGATGGAATATAAAACTTCTCATGATACTTTCCTTTCTAGAGGGCAGAAACTGGACTTTTGGCTAACTACACTTTGCATCTGCTGCTCTGCCTGGATTTAACTCCACAGAACAAGACACCCTGTGTGGGTACTCCTGGTATCCCATCCCCTGACCCTTTTTCTTGACTCCTATGGTCTTCTCACTAGACTAAGCTCCTTGAGGGCAGGGACGTTCTTTTTTTTATTAATTGTATCTACTATACTTAGTACAGTGACTGGCAAATAGGCACTTAAATGTATTTATTAAATTGGATGGAAGATTGATCATTGTATTATCTGAATTCTAATGGTTTTTAATATCCTTTCCTCTTATATTTTTGTGATCACTGTATTCTGTTAGAATTCTTTTTTAAAGTATAATTTCTATAATTTGTTTTTACATAGGCTTCTTTTCCAAATATGTGCCTCCTTGGTCCCCTACCCAGAGAGCCATTTTGTATAATAAGCAGACAAAGACAAATAGAGATAGATAGAAAGACAGAGACACAAAGAGAGCTGAGACTAAAAATATGTGCCATGTACAAAGTTTCTTCCCTCTTCCTCCTCCAAAATAAGGGAAAGAGGTGCACTTTCTCATCTTTTCTTTAGGACCAAGATTGACTATTATAATTATATAATGTTCTGTTATTTGTTTGTTGTTATTGTTATTTTAAGGGGATAGGAGAGATTTTTTGCTGGTGTTCTAGCTACTTATTTTATTGTAGTCATCATGTATATTATTCTCTTGGTTCAACTTCATTCTACATAAATTCATGTGTCTTCCCATGTTTTATTTTCTTCATATCCTTTCTCCCTTCCTTGTTTCCTTCCATCCTTTCTTCCTCACTTCTCCTGTCCTGACCTCCCATCTTTTGTGTGAATAGGTTTCCCTCTTACCCAGTTGGAGGTTCAGTAGCTACTCATGACCTCAATTCACTGATTGCCATGGAAGTTTTGACCTGCTCCGTTTTCTCCCCAAGCCTGTCTATTCAACTCTTCTTAGGAAGTGTAATGGCCCTTAACTACTGATTGCTTGTCATATTGGTATTACACTTTGTATAGACACTTGATTGACTTTAGCCTTATTGCAGGTAAGAACTATTAAGCTTAAGTGAGCCATTTTAGTTTCCCTAGTAACAAGAAGGCAGGCATGTACCACTTTTACTGGCATATTCATAATTCTCAATTATATACATGTAACAACCAGTTTATCCATTTTCCAAATAATAGGAGAATATTTTTGGTTCCAGATCTTTGCTTCCAAAGTTTTGTTATCCCATGTGTTTTAGTGCAATTTATGGGGTGTTCTGTATTTATACACACATACATATACATATATATATATATATATATATATATATATATATATATGGGATCTTTTTAGTTCCTTTTTTGACTTCTTGTGAATTTATCTAGCGTTACTTTTTAATGAGCTAAAGCTTGCTTGCAGGAGTCACTTTTTGTCACAAACTACCTTTTAGTAATCTATCCTAGAATTTTCTCCAGGAATTGATGAAAGTATATTTATACATAAAAATATTCATCTTCCTCCCTTTGGGAAAAATCAGAACTGTTTTTGCCCACTTATAGTACTTGGCTTCTTTCCCATTTATCATGATTTGTCATTCTCACTTTAGGGAAAAGGGTTGTGTTTCCCCTGAGGTTCAGCACAATTCCATTAATTGAGCACAGGAAGGACATCAAAAAAAGAGTATCATCAATGTAAAAAGGTCCCTGTGTCAATATTAAAGCTACTCATATCTCCAATCCCTTGGCTAATAATACTCCAGTGACCACACAAGATTAATGTAGCAGAATGAATGGTTTGATCATTTCTCTAAGACAACTTGTCTTAAATATGTGTTATAACTGTGTCTAACAAGTCGATGCAGAGAGAAAATTTTAATCAATCAAAATGATTTCTTGTGTATGTATTTTCAATTTAAAAGTTTCTTCCATAAAACCAAGAAAATAAGAAGGAACAAAGAAAGTCAATTTCAGTTTTACTCTCAAGACTATCAGATTCAGAAACTTTCATCAACACTTTTACTGAGCATCAATTATCCTATTCTTGGTGAGGTGAAAATTTAGAGACTATGGAAAAGCTACCATCTCTATAAGCTTGTGGCTTTTTATGCATTCTCCATTCCATCTCCACTTCCAAGTGTTTATGCAAGCTCCCCCTCTTGTCTAGAATGCAATACCTCTTTACTTCTATATTTTGAAATGCTCAGCTTCCTTTATGCCTCATTTCAGGTGACATCTCCTACAAGAAATATTTCATGGCTCTCCTAGATATCAGTGTTTATATTTCATGAAATCACTTTTTGTATACTATACATACATATATATATATATATATATATATATATATATTGTATTCCCCATGTTCCCCAGTAGAATATAAGTTCTTTGAGAACAGGGACAGTTTAATTTTTTGTCTTTTATCTCCCATGCCTAGCAACAATTCCTTACACGTAAGAATGTGCTCAACATATGTTGGTTGAGTTGAATTGTGCAGCAACTAAGAACCATATAGCTAATATCTAGATAAGGCCACATATACTGTTGTATACATATGGACATAGGATAGGAAATTAGATTATGATGGTATCATTAGGTAGAGATGGCTACTTGCAGTCAACCCAGGAACATTAATGGCAACTTATTTTTATATCCTACTTTGTCATTTTCAAGACATTTTCATAATAGCCCAGTGAACTAGGGAGTGAAATACTTCTACCTTCATTTTTTTCAGATGAAGAAAGGGGAGAGACAAAGAGGTTAAGAAATAACATAATTCTTGACGGAATCAGAAATAGAGCAATGTGTCAAAGGGAGGGGGCATTTGATATAAGTCAGAGGATTTGGGTTCATATCCCAGCCCTGTCACTGATTTGTTGTGGGACCTTGGGCAGATCACTTAATCTCTTTGGCTATCAATTTCCTCTTATTTACAGTGAATGGCTGGCAGACTAGATAGTCTCCAAAATCCCTTTTAGCTATAACGTTCTTTGTAGAATGTGTGCTGGCTTAGATGTGAGAATGAGAAGACACTAAGCAAAAAAGAAAGTAAAATTGCTTTTGAGATTTGCAGCAATAGTGGAAGAAAAATCATTAAGGTAGAATGGAGCTAATGGGGAGATTTCTCAAGACTGTCAGATCCTCAGAAGACTGGATTATATCTTTGTTTTACAAAAACCAATGCCCTAGAACCAAAAGTTCTGGGTTTATATATAGAATAGAAGGCTTTTTAGAAATTGGTTCATACCCCAACCCAGAATTTTCCCTAGTAAAACATATTTGGACATGATAAGATCTCCACCAGTGCAACCGAAGAGGCCCTCAGGTCCAATAATGCGTTCAGGCAAACTGTATATAACCAATAAAGGACAACCACACAAAAACATGCATTGTCCAGAGACTCCTACTCTCCTCATCAAGTGTCTAGGTACAGGAACTTCAACTTTTCCAATGGGACTTAGTTTTTTTTTTCACTACTGGAATCACATGGCTTTACTTCCAGCAATCCTTTCATTGCTATGCTCCTTCCTATTTATAGCTGCCATATCAGAGATTCAGGGGCTCAAACATTTTATCCATCCATGGCTACTATATTGAGGGAGCTGTTTATTCAGGATTCATCCTGAATTACCTATGGGCATTCCTTGGGTATTGCTTCTCTGTCCTCTCATGGGTATTTTAATTAAAACATAGCAAACTCTAATGCCCATTAACAGAAATTAGATCTACTATGTTGGGGTCTCCAGGGTAGAAGGGTGAAAGAATAAAAAAATCAGTTATTTGAAGTGGCTCCTGAAGCAGTCAAATGAGTTGGTTCAAAATTACAGACTAATGGACCTGATCTTTACATCATCAAGTAATTTAAATGGAGCAAGTAGGTGAAGGAAGCTTACATTATTTTGAGTGAAGTAACAGAAAGGAACAATGACTGTCACTTGATGATTGGACTTGATTAAAACCCTCCCTCTGATTTCCATTACCTAGGTGACCCTGGGCATGTCACCTATTCTATCTGGGCCTTAGTTCCATTATTTGTAAGATACAAAGAATAATACCATATAGTATCTTTCTTATGGGGTTGTTATGGTCATAAATGAGAAATTATTTGTAAGGGGCTTGGTACACCTCATAGATGTTTTAAAGTAGTTTTAAACATTAAGGTTTATTTATGTATGTATGTATGTATGTATATATGTATGTATGTATGTATTTTTTGTTTGTTTTGCAAGGCACTAGGGTTTAGTGATTTGCTCAAGGTCATACAGCTAAGTAATTATTGTGTCTGAGACCTGGATTTGAACTTGGGTCCTCCTTACTCCAGGGCTGGTGCTCTATCCACTGTGCCACCTAGCTGCACCTATATTTAAAGTTTATTTTAAAACTATTTAAAAACTATTAAGAAGGGGTGGAGCCAAGATGGTACTGTGAAGGTGGGAATTCCCAGAAACTCTTTCTCCCCAAAACTCCAAGCCATCAAATTATGATTCTAGCCAAGATCTGGAGGGTGCAGAACCCACAGAAAGACTGAGTGATAAAATTTCCCAGTCTGAGACAACTTAGAAGTTCTTCAGGAAAGGTCTGTTCCACCAGGATTGGGGGTTAGAAAAAGCCACAGGGAAGCTGCAGCCACAATGGGGCCCTGCAGTGAAAACCTGCAGTGGGAGTTAGCAAAGTCACCCAGCACATCCAGAGGTCTCAGCCCATGGATGGTAAGAGGGTCAGGGGAGACCAGTAGAGATCTCTCTGCTCTCCCTGGGGCAGGACTCAGCTGTTTACTCAGCTGGACCCCACAACACCACCATAGCAGATCAGGGACCATCCTCACACCTCCAGGTCAGAGGGGAGGGCTTGAACACAGGCAAGAGAGCAGTCAGAGCCTCTATGAGACCTTGGAGGAAGTAAGGTCCCTGTAGATTATTCCTAAAATCCCTCAAAGCCTTGGAAGTGCAGTAAATCAGTGATAGACTGAGGAAATGAGCAAACAACAGAAAAAGAAGAATCTGAGCATAGAAAATTACTTTGGTCCCATGGAGGACCACAATAGATACTCAGATGACAACAAAATCGAAACTTCTGAATCCAAAACCTCCAAGAGAAAAAGAAAATGGGCTCAGGTTATGGATGAGCTCAAAAAAAAAAAAGACTTTGAAAAGCAATTAAGGGAGGTAGAGCAAAAATTGGGGAGAAAAATGAAAGTGATGCAGATAAATCATGAAAACCAAGTCAGCAACTTGGTGAAAGAAATACGAAAAAAATTGAAGAAAATAACATATTAAAAAACCAGCTTAGGACAAGTGGAAAAAGCAACACAAAAGGCAAATGAGGAGAAGAATGGTCAGCTGAAAAAAGGAGATAAAGCTCTCTGAAGAAAGCAACTCCTTCAAATGCAGAATGGAACTAAAAGAAATCAATGACTTTGTGAGAACTCAGGAAGAAATAAAACTGTATCAAAAAAAACAACAATTAGAAGAAAATGTGAAATATCTCATTGGAAAAACAACCAACCTTGAAAACAAATCCAGGAGTGATAATTTTAAAATTAAAGGGTTACCTGAAAATCATGACCAGGAAAAGATCCTAGACTTCATTTTTCAAGAAATAATACAACAAAATTGCCCTGAGATCCTAAAAGCAGAAAGTAAAATAGAAATTGAGGGAATTCATTGATCACCTCCTGAAAGAGATTCCAAATTGAAAACTTCCAGGAATATTATAACCAAATTCCCAAACTCCCAAATCAAAGAGAAAACACCAAAAGCTACCAGAAACAAGCAATTAAATTGCAATGGCTCTATAGCCAGAATTACACAAAATCTGGCAGCATCTACATTAAGGGCTCATAGGGCTTGGAATATGATATTCCAGAAGACAAAAGATCTTGGTAAACAATCAGCTAACCAGCAAAACTGAACATCCTCTTTAAGGGGAAAAGATGGACTTTCAATTAAACATTACTAGTGAATCAGTCAGAGTTGAACAGAACAGAAAGTTTGATCTCCAAGTACAGGCCTTGGAGGAACCATAGAGGGGATGGATGAGAAGGACTAACTATGAGGAACTTAATGATATGGAACTGTTGTATTACTGCATGGGATGAAGATACTGATAACTCATACGAACTTATTTAAAAGAGCTGTTAGAACGATCATATATAGACAAAACACAGGAAGGAGTTGAATATAATGGTATAATGTAGCAAAAAGATGGAGTCCATGAGTGATAAAGGAAAGTACTGGGAGGAAGAGAAAGGAGAAGAAAGGACTAAGATATTTCATATAAGAGTCAAAAAAAGTTTTTACAATGGAATGGACTAGGGGGAAGGTGGGGGAAATGAGTGAGCCTTCATTCTCATCAGAAATAGCTCAGAGAGGTAATAACATACACACTTAATAGGGTATAGAAATCTATCTTATCCTAGAGAGAAAAATGAGAGGAAAGGGATGGTATAAGCGGGAATGGGGGGAGGGAAGAGGGGAGTAGGTGATAGAAGAGAGGAAAGATCATGGGAGAGGGTACTCAGATACAACACACTTTTGAACAGGGACATGGTAAAAGGAGAGAGAGAATGGAATAAATGAGAGTAGGAAGGAACAGAGTGGAGAGAAATATAGATAATGATAGCAACTGTGGGAAAAATATTGAAGCAACTTCTCTTGTGGCTATGATGGGTCAGTCAACTCATCCCAGAGACAGAGCCATTAGAATCTGAACACAGACTGAAGTACACTTTTTTCTCTCTCACTTTTCTTGAGGTTTCTCACCATTTGGGGGGAAGGAGGAGGGGGTGTTTATAATAACTCTCTTGACAAGATTATTGCAATAATATAAAATAGATAAACAAAAAATAACAAAATAAAATAAAAACAAATAAAAACTATTAATAAAATTTTAAGACTTTTGGAATACCCTGGGATTTCATCAGTTTAAGGAACTAACTCCCTGATGAAGAAAGTTATTCTTCCAATTCAGGTCAGCTATTTTTCTGTGACAAAAAGTTGCGTGCAGGTAATTACTTGTGGAATGTCCCCAAGTCTCTGCATTAGAGGCTAGACTTGAACTGGTTCTAAGGATAGCTCTCCATGCTCTAGACCACACAGAGGCCACACTGTCTCTCATTATCATTCTTCTTATTATTTTATAAAAAATGTAGTTCAGAGAGAAATTATGCTAGGATAAGTAACTATCATATTATTCTTTTCTTTTTACTATTTGATTGTCATATAGATGAATAAATGGCTTTTTTATACTTGTATAAAAGTATTGGGCTGTAAATTCATCTTGTAGGTTCAATGAAAATATCCAGTAGCAAATAGAATAACAAAATGGTGTTCTTCTTAGCTTGTTTCCATAAAATTTTAATTGCTTTTGCTAATTGTATCTATGTGGTGAACTTTTTCCATATTGGAAGTACTGTTAACTTGTGAAGGAGGTGAGTTTGTTTTATATCTTTCTGGCCAAATCATTGTGTCTCCCTAGATATTCAGTAGGTACATTTTTGTGACTTGAAATAACAGATAATACAATTTCTATTATTGCCTGGTAAAATTTGCATCAATCATTCCTTAAGGATAACTTTCTATAATTTCTGGTGGTAATGACACAATATATTGAACCTTTATGTTTCCATGAACAAATTCATGACTCATCCATTTGTTGTTTTGTTTTGTGGTGTCAATTAAAGCACTTTTGAGAGATGTTGGGTAAATTATAGCCAATTTTTATCAATAATGGCCATCAAGAGATTGACAAAATGGCTCCTTATCCTGTCATTTGTCAGAGACCACATGGCTACTTTTTTAGGTTTTAATGCCTTTGGAGAAGAGGTGATCCATCAAGCAGCAATTGGTTCTAATTGGTTTATATAATAGGCGGTAGGCTTTATTAAAATGAGGGACTGAATGACATCATGTCACCCTTGAACAGAGAAACTATCTATATATACCAGACCACTCCCAACCTTGGGCTATCTATTCAAAGAATGTGTGCCCCATCTAAATCAAGACTTGGGGAAAAGGGTACAACTCAGGATCTCCCCAAATTAATAATAAACCCCAAATTATTAACAATCATTTCTCTCTTTTCTAACATATGAATATGCTACTCATGGAAGACCTTTTGATTCAACTATTGTATCTTAGTTGTTTCAAATGTACTATTGATCATATTGAAGCAGGGGAACTCTGGGCAGAAGGAAATATTGTAATTTTCCCTCCTCCCTTCTTCTATATTAAGAGATAACTATAATCCTTTCTTTTCTCTGTATTGTTCCTTGCATGCAAACCCCCTATAAGCAGGGAATTTACCTAAGTGAATGGTCACTCTGTAAAAATAGTTAATCTTTTGAACTATGTACTATTCTGCTATATATCATCTGATCTAAACTAATATCTTGTGGGGGGCAGCTAGGTGGTACAGTGTATGATAAAGCACTAGCCCTGGAGTCAGGAGAACCTGAGTTGAAATCCGGCCTCAGACATTTAATAATTACCTGTGTGACTTGGGCAAGTCACTTAACCCCATTGCCTTGCAAAAAATAAATAAATAAACTAGTATCTCCAAGTTATCTCACCAGGCTCTCTAAGTTGTTCAGTAAAAATGCCTTAAGACTACCCTGGATTGCTTGACAAAGACTCTAACTCCCAGTCAAGCTGATACCATCAGTTAAGGTACATTCTTTACCATCATTTAAGAATACAAGGTTCATCTATAATCTCTAGCTCCTGCAGACATGCACAGGAACAAAGCCTTATGTTAGACATTACACCCCTTGCTTCATCCCTCCTAGTGCCATCCTAACCTCCCCTAACTCCTCCCTGCAGAGGAGGTGGGATACATATCCTATAAGAGTTCTGCACACCTTCTCCAAATTACTGAATTTAAATGTCTTTAGCTAATCAGCTCCACTGTTTTCTTACAGCTATATTTCTCTCCCCTCCCTCTTTCCCCATACTTAGATGTCCTTTATGTTCTCACCAACCCAGTTTGCAGCTTTCTTCTTTGCTTAAACTTACTGTCTTTATTTACCTTGCTAATGAACTTGTGAACATTTTTGTAGTAATCTGTGAACCTTTTGCAGCATCCTGTGAAGTAAAATTTAAGCCTTTTCTTACCTTCTGAGTCAGAAAGCCTGGTGATTTCCTCACTTAAAAGAATGACAACTATCTCTAGGGTCTCCTCACCCCCAGTCAACCTCTGGGTCCAGCTGTAATATTTGAGAAAAGTTCAGTGGCATGTTCCTAGTGTCAGTCTTCATTATTGCTCTGTCACTATATAAGTGGTGTCTTTTGATACTACAAAGATTTCTTTTTAGTAATTACTCAGCTTACAATATGATATGAAAACATTTGAAGGGTCCAGGATTTCATTGTAGTTTGGGGGATACTTTATAATATATTATTATCCATTTTACATTTCCAAAAGTATTCATTAGGCTACCATTGCAATGGCATTATTTGATCTGAATGCATTCTTCTCATTAAGCTTTTGGTTTAAGTTGCCAGTAATTTGATTTACACAGTCATAGTTTTCTCTTTCCTAATTTTATGCTTGATTTGTCTTGCCTGGAGAAGACCAAGGAATTTCTAAGTACTGCCTATAACCACTGCTTCTATTTGACTTCTGCATTTAAAATTGAACACTTCAAAACTATCCTGTTTTTTTCCTTAGCACGCATTTAAAATTTTGCTTATCAATTCCAAAGGACAGTGAGATGAAGAAAGTGTTTAATATATTCTTCAGCAGAATTATATAATCTGATATCATCACTTATATCAGTGATTTGTAGAATGTTTTTGTGCAATTCTCTTTTTAATTCAGAATTAATTTAATTCAAGCTCTATTCTCTGTGGTAGGTAGAACTATAATGAGTTTAAACTGGCACTCTGAAAATGTCAGTTTTTTAAAAATTGTGTTTACTATTGTTGTGCTAGTGGTATATATTTAGCAGAGAATGGCTTTCTTTGTAGACTAGCATTCTCACTATATTTCATTCTATTTTATGTTAGCAATAAATTAATAAATCATGAGTACATAGCAGAATTAAAAGCTTTGCACTGATCAATAAAGGTAGTATAAATGTTATAATACTTTTCAGGTAGTTTATTCGATATTTACTGAATCAATAATAAAAGTTCTTTCTCATGAGTTGTTCTATCTGGGCCAATTTTTTCTGCATATCGCTCTTGATCCTCAGTCAACATTTCCTTATAATCATTGATATATATTTATGTGTGTGTGTCATTTAATATGTGAATACTTTGTATTGTGCATATCTTTAGGGATTTTTCTCTCTTCTTGTTCTTTTATACCTAATTAAAATTATTGATTGATGCTGAATTATTCATTTTGGTCTTTGTGTTGCTTTATATCCTCCTAACCTTTTGGTTTTTACTGTCAATTTTTCATTAAGGGTGCCTGGAATTTCTTTTATATCTTTCACTATTATACATGTTATTTTTTGGTACTTTTAATGAAGGGATATGGTAGCTAAGATTTGTATTATGAGTTTAGATCTTCTAATGCTTTTTCATACATCTTCTAAGACCCATCTACCATAACAGTGTTGTGATACCAGTCACTAGGCATGCTCTTTGAAGGTGCCAGCTTTCTTTGAATGGTCTTTAGTGTGGCAATGAATGCAGAATGTGCAGTTGTGTGTAGATCCTAAAAGGTTTATATATATATACATCTCACATATATAATATGTATGTGTGTAAATGTGTCTGTTATTGTTGTTGCTGCTCAGTCATTTCCAATTCTTCATGACCCCATATAGGATTCTACTGGCAAAGATACTGGAATGGTTTGCTATTTCTATCTTAAACTCATTTTGTAGATGATGAACTGAGAGGTAAGCTGGATTAAATGATTTGTCCAGAGTCACACAACTAATAAGTGTCTGTAACCAAATTTGAACTCAGGTCTCCCTACTTCCAACCCCCACACTTTATCCATTGAGCCATCTAGTTGCCTATGAGTGTGAGAATGCATATATACTATATACACATAATAAATACATATGCATTTAGGTATTATATCAAGTACTTTGGAAGAATGCAGTTGTTCATGAAAGTTAAAGCGAATGGTTCAAACCATAAAACTCAAAAAGAGCTTTTCAAAATGCTCAGAAGAGAGCATGTCCATATGCACAGAACACATAAAGAAGATTCTACATAAAACTGTGAAGCTCCATTTCATAACACTTATTTTATTTAAAAGAAAATATAGTCAATATGGTTGAGAGAAGCCATACTGTTGTTTGAGCTCTCTTCAATTTTCCACAGAAACACTGTTAAATCAAATTAAATGAAATTGGTGCTATAGAACCCACAGAAAGATGGAGTAGAGCTATTTTCCCACTGAATATATCTTGGAAAGATTTCAGGAAAAGTCTTTTCACTGTGGTGGAGGGGGAGGCAGAGCCAGTGAGCGGGTCTCTGAGCTGCAACACAGATAGACCAGCAAACAAGACCCCTCAGTCCTGCCTTAGCAGACCAGTGGCTGAGGAGGACATCTATAAGTCCTTGGGCCAGCACAGAGA
This sequence comes from Macrotis lagotis, assembly GCF_037893015.1. Taxonomy (NCBI): domain Eukaryota; kingdom Metazoa; phylum Chordata; class Mammalia; order Peramelemorphia; family Peramelidae; genus Macrotis; species Macrotis lagotis. The sequence continues at coordinate 776,867,999 of NC_133658.1, forward strand.
GTGAGTTGTGAGCACCAGAACCCCAATGCAGAGGGTATGACTAGTCCAGGAAATTCAGATGCAGTGAGCAAGCCACTGAGGCCCCAGCATGGAAAGTCAGTGACCAAGCACCTTGCCCCCAACCCAAGAAGGGTGAGACAGTGGCCTCTGGACCACTTAAAAAAAAATGAACAAAATAAGCCAAAAAAAGCCCTGTCCATTGAAAGATATCATGATGACAGGAAGATCAAATAGAATCTCAGAAGAGGAAAGCAATCACAAAATATCTACATGTGAAGCATCAAAGGGGATATAAAATGGTCTCAAGCCCAAAAGGCCCTCTTGAAAGAGGAAAAAAGAAATTTTAAAATCAAATAAGAGATTTTTTGGGAAAAAAATTTGGGGAAAAAATTGAGAGTTATGGAGAAGAATTATGAAAAATTGGAAAAGGAAACTTGACTGAAGAAAGCAACTCCTTAAAAACCAGAATTGATCAAATTAAAAAATCCACTGAAGAAACCAAGTCCTTTAAAAGTAGAACTGGACACATGAAAAAGAAAATACAAAAGCTAACTGAAGAAAGTTTTAAGAAGGGGTGTCTAGGTGGCACAATGGATAAAGCACCAGCCCTGGAGTCAGGAGAATCTGGGTTCAAATCCAGTCTCAGACATTTAATAATTACCTAGCTGTGTGGCCTTGGGCAAGCCACTTAACCCCATTTGCCTTGCAAAAAAAACAAAAAAAAAGAAAGTTTTAAGAAAATTTTTCTTAAAAGCTAGAATTGGACAAATATTATCTAATAACTCTATGAGACATCAAGGATCAATCAAACAAAATAAAAAGAATCAAAAAAATAGAAGAGAATGTGAAAGATCTCTTTGGAAAAACACCTAACCTGTAAAATAGACCCAGAAGAGATAATTTAAGAATTCTTGGATTACCTGAAAGCTAAGACCAAAACTAGAGCCTAGACAATATCTTCCAGGAAGTTAGCAAGGAAAACTGCTAGGATATTCTAGAACCAGAGGGTAATATAGAAATTGAAAAAAATCAACTGATCTCCTCCTGAAAAAGATCCCATAATAATAAACAAACAAACAAACAAACAAATAAATAAAATAGTCAAATTCCAGAATTATCAGTCCCAAGAGAAAATACTGCAGGCAGCCAGAAAGAATCAATTCAAAGACTGAAGAGCCACAATAAGCCACAATTATAAAGCAACTTCAACAGAGGGTCTGAAATATGATATTCGGGAAAGGAAAGGAGTTTTAATAACATCCAAGAATCAAGTACTCAAAAAAAAATTGAGTTTACTCTTTCAGGGAAAAGATGACATTCTTCTTGAATAAGAACTCACTATTTGTCAAAAAACTGCAGAGAAAACTAGAAAACAGTATAATAGAAACTCCACATAAGACAAACTTTCATACTCTATATACCAAGATAAAAATAAAATAGGTACATGATTTAGTTATAAAGGGTAACACCATAAGCCAGTTAGAAGAATAAGGAATAATAGTTTACCTAGAAGATCTATGGAGAGGAAAATAATTTGTGACTAAATAAGAGAAAGAACATCAAGAAATGCAAAATGAATAATTTTCATTATATTAAATTGAAATGCTTTTGCACAAACAAAACAATGCAACCAAGATTAGAAAGAAAGCAGAAAATTGGGAAACAATTTTTACAGCCAGTGTTTCTGATAAAGGTCTCAGTTATAAAATATATAGAGAGAACTGAGTCAAATTTATAGGAATACAAGTCATTTCCCAATTGATAAATGATCAAAGGATATGAGTAGGCAATTTTCAGATGAAGAAATTAAAGCTATCTGTTGTCATATAAAAATATTCTAAACTCTGAGGCATTACTTCACACCTATAAGTTTGATGGATAGGACAGAAAAGGAAAATGATAAATATTAGAAAAGATGTAGGAAAAATGGTATAATAATGAATTGCTGGTAGAGATGTGTATTGATGCAATCATTCTGGAGAGCAATTTGGAACTTAACGAAGGGCTATAAAATTGTGCAAACCCTTTGATCCAGCAATACCACTACTAGGTCTGTATTCCAAAGAGATCATAAAAAGGGGGATGTTTATAGCATCTGTTTTTGTGGTGGCTAAGAATTGGAAGTTGAAGCGATGCTCAACAGTTGAGAAATGGCCGGACATGTGGTTTATGTATGTAATGGAATACTATTGTTCTAGAAGAAATGATGAGTAGGGTGTAAGATGTCACTATAGTTTCTTACTGGATTTCTTGACTATTATTTAGTCTAGTGCAAGTTTTAGGATTTTGTTGGAATAGGTATATAGGAACTGATCAGTCTTCCTTCTTCTATTGGCTTTAAGTCTTCAGCATGATAAGGCGTAGTACAGTGGGTAGAGTGGTGGAGCAGGAGTCAAGATTTTTACTTACTTAGATTTTTACTAGCTGTATGAGCCTGTGTAGATCATGTAACCCTCAGTTTCCTTATCTGAAAAATGGGATGGAGAAAGAAATGGCAAACCAATAATAACTTTGCCAAGAAAACCCAAAAATGGAGTCATGGAGAGCTGGACACAACTGAACAATGACAATATCAGAATGATTTTTTGTCATCTATATTATTATTATTTAGCAATTTTGGAGTTGATGTTAAATGACTTTTTCAGTAATCTAAGATTTTCTTTCTTCATATTCAAATAATTTTTCATAGTCCATTCTTATTTCTTATGGTTGCCCTGAATCGATATTCAATATTATGCTATATATAAATAAACATTTGTTAAGTGCCTAGTATTTGACAGACACTATGCTAAATGTTAGGATACAAGAAAGGTAGTGCCTGTCCTCAAGGAGTTTATAATCTAATAGGTGAAGAGAGAGAGAGAGAGAGAGAGAGAGAGAGAGAGAGAGAGAGAGAGAGAGAGAGAATTCACAAAAAAATCTGAAAAATGGAAATGGGGGAAGGAATACCTGGCAGCTGGCAGGGGCATGGTGGAGAAGCCAAAGAAGTTCAAAATGAGTGTAGCCAGGTAGGAAATGAGAAGATGTCTGTCCTGCCCACCCCCAACCTCTCACCCCCAGCAAAATAGTGGAGTTCATGAGGATGAGGTAAGAGCAATCAAAAAATTAATAAATATTTATTAAATGCCTCATCTGTGCCAAATACTTTCAAGTACTTTGATAATCATTGGAAATACAAAAAAGAGGCAAAAGACTGCACAATCATTTTTTTAGTTTTTGTTTTGTTTTAAGGCAAATAGGGTTAAGTGGTTTGTCCAAGGACACACAGCTAGGCAATTATTAAGTGTCTGAGGCTGGATTTGAACTCAGGTACTCCTGACTCCAGGGCCAGTGCTCTATCCACTGTGCCACCTAGCTTCCCCAAGACTGCATAATCTTGAGGCTGGTGTTTGAAACCATTACCTACAGCTACTCTGCCTGTTTCTAGTTTTGTTATGTTGTAGTATTATCACCTAATGAAATCCTTGAATATATTTCACATGCACTTGTGACTATCCTTTCTACTGGGTCATCTTCAGTGAAGTATTTCCAGTAGAGGGACCATTGATATTTCTCATTATACAAGGATATCTAATCTTGTGTTGTCATAACATAATAAAGCTACCTTTCTTCTATGTTCAGTGATAAGGAGATAATCATGATAATCCTAAAATAGGGTTGATTTGTAATCCAGGATCATCTTGACCATTTCTTTTAATTCTTCAAATTGGTTCTATCATACTTCTTAAGTACCAACAGAGTCCATTTAATTGGTGCTTCAGGGTTCCTTCCAGACCTTCACAGCTACGTAATGGTCTCAAAACACCAAAAGTCCCTGTTGTACATGACTCTGCCTAGAAATACTCAACTTTGCCTCCTCTTCCTCTTCTTCCTCATTCTTGTGATACAGAAGATGAACCAGACTTTGAGGAAGATATTTTCTTACTGACCATGCTCTGGTAAAACTGTCTCAGCAGAAGGAATAAACCAAGTTGATGGTAACTAAATAGACTTCAAACCCCTTAATGAGTTAGGGGGGATATCTATCCTAGCCATCTGTCTTCTCCTGGTGAAATGAATAGATGAGAACAAATTGTTTCAATGGCCATGAAGATGGCTGAAGTGGGTGCTATGAAATGTTTTGAGCTTGGTCAAACTGCAAAAGTGCCAAGGTCATCCACTACTCCCAGGTCATCACCAGTCATCTTGACTTTATCCTGCTGCTGAGCATCAATAACTCAGGAAGAAAGAGTGAGGTTAATGGCTTTGTACATCTCTGCCTCACTTATCTTCTTCATGCACAAGTTAAGACATCATCCCTTAATATCACTGTGCTCTTTGAAAACAAAGGATAAGTAACAGCAGCAACAATAATAATCATTAGCAGAGATATCATTACAAATAAAAGCCTTAATAAGTAGCTTTAGTAGATTTAGAATTTATAATTCAAACAATAATATATTTTCAATTTGTCTGAGCTGTTCTCTCTAACCTTGGTTTATAGAACTGACTAGGCTGAAAGAATTGTAATAGTGATATATATATATATATATTTATATATTTACATATATATATATATATGACAAGAAGTTATGAGATTTAGAGGGATAGGTAGAAGTAAGAAGCATAGTATGGATAAGTCAAGATTTTAAAAAAATAACTGAAATAACTGGGCAAATGAACTGTGTGTCCTGATGAGACACAGAATGAGAAGTAGAAGGTCCAAGTGAGAAGGGAGGTTTGGAGCTCTGGGTTCCAGTATCTCTGATCTTTGCAAATACCCAGGCTAGGCTGAATTATTTCCATTTTCTGTACTTAATTCAGGTAACCCAAAATCCCATCTACATTCTCTGCTTTTTAAATAGTCTAGTCCTTTTCCTTTATATACAATCTTTACTTACTTTCACATTGCAGAATCCTTAGCTTTATAACTTAGCTCAAGTGCCACTTTTTACAGGAAACTTAATTTCATTCCCTTGGAAATTTGTATATTATTATTTATGGCATCCCTATTATGATTTTCCCCAAAATATTTCAAGCTACAAGTAGGGTGTTTTGGTTTTGCCTTTATAGCCTAGTGCAAGATACTGTGTTTGTCATATGGTTCAGATTCACCATAAATACTTCTTGAACTAATTTGATTGAATTAATTTGTGAATGGTAGAGGATGAAGGAATCAGGAAAAAAACCCTTAAAGGAGATGACACCTGAGACCTGAAGGAAGCTATATATTCTGATAGATGAGGAAGGAAAGTATTCTAAGCATCCAGGATAGTTTGTGTTCAGGTTCAAAATTATGGAGACAGAAGATGAAATGTTGAGTTCAGAAAATAATGAAGTGACAGTTTGCTTTGAATAGTTTATGGGAATAATATAAAACTAATCTAGAAATATTAGATGAATCCAAATTATGAGGGACTTTAAAATGCCAACAAAAGTCTTTATTTTATCTTAGAACAACAAGGAACCATGGAAGCATCTTGAGCTGTTGGATCAAATAGTCAATACTGTGCTTTAGAAATATTAATTTAAAATTGAAGAAACCATCAGGAAACTCCCTAAGAAAAAGTCTCCAGGTCCAGATATACTGACAAGTCAATTCGACCAAGCATTTAAGGAACAATTAATTCCAATTTTATATAAACTATTAAAAAGTAGGAGTAGTTCTATCAAATTCCTTTTATGATATCAGTATGATGCTCATACCTAAACCAGGAAGAGTCAAAATGGAAAGAGAAGGGGTGGCTAGGTGGCGTAGTGGATAAAGCACCGGCCTTGGAGTCAGGAGTACCTGGGTTCAAATCCAGTTTCAGACACTTAATAATTACCTAGCTGTGTGGCCTTGGGCAAGCCACTTAACCCCATTTGCCTTGCAAAAACCTAAAAAAAATGGAAAGAGAAAATTATAGGCCAATCTCCCTAATGAACAGTGATACAAAAATCTTAAAATTTTAGCAAAGAGATTATTACTAGAATATTATTAGGATAATATACCAGGATCAGGTAGGATTTATATTACATAGGTAGAGATGGTTCAACATTAGGGAAATGCTTAACATAATTAAACATATCAATAAAAAAACAGCAGAAATCATATGATTATTTCAATAGATGCTGAAAAAGCATTTGACAAAATTTAACATCTTTTCCTATTAAAAACACTAGAGAGTATAGGAATAAATGGAGTTTTCCTTAAAATAATGAACAGTATGTATCTAAAACTAACAAATATATGTAATAGGAAAAAACTAGAAACATCTCTGGCATGGTAAGTGTTGAAACAAAGATGCTCATTTTCATCATCATTATTATTCAATCTAATATTAGAAATGTTAGCTTTAGCAATAAGAGAAGAAAACATTGAAGGAATTATAATTGGCAAGGAGAAGCAAAACTCACTCTTTGCAGATGAATGAGAATCTGGAAAAAATCATCTAAATGACTACTTGAAACAATTAACAAATTCAGCAAAGAAGCAAGATATAAAATAAACCCACATAAACCATCAGTGTTTTTCTATGTATGAATAACAGAGCCCAAGAGCAAAAGCTAGAAAGAGAAATTTCATTTAAAGTAACTGCAGACAACATAAAATACTTGGGAATCTAACTCCCAAGACAAACCCAGAAATTTTATGAACACAATTGTACTTCTCAAACCAATCAAGTCAGATCTAAGCAATTGGAAATTGTTGTAGTGATGTTGGACTGATATAATAGAAATGACAATTTTACCCAAATTAAATTGCTTATTTAGTACCATACCAATCAAGCTACCAAATAACTATTTTACTGAGCTAGGAAAAATACTAACAAAATGCACCCTGGAGCAGCAAAAGGCCAAGAATATCAAGGGAATTGATGAAAGAAAGGTAAAGGCAGGTGGCCTAGTTGTACTAGATCATCAAAACTGCTTGGTATGGTTACAAATAGAGTAATGGACCTGTGGATTAGGATAGGTACAAAACAAACAGCGGTAAATGACTATAGTAAACTATTGTTTGAAAAACCCAAAGACATCAGCTTCTGGGATAAGAACTCATTATTCAATAAAAAATTGTTGAGAAAACTGGAAAATAGTATAGTTAAAAACTAGGCATAGACCGACATCTCACACCCTATATCAAAATAAGGTCAAAATGGGTACAGGATTTAGGCATAAAGAGCAATATCATAGACTAATTAACAGATCAAGAAATACTCTATCTTTTGGATGCATGGAAAGGAATTAAATTTATGACCAAACAAGAAATATAGTACATTATAAATTGCAAAATGAATGCTTTTCTGTATATTAAATTAAAAAGGGGTTGCACTAATAAAAACAATTGCTGACAAGATTAGAAGAAAAAGAGAAAGCTGGGAAACACAGCTAGGGGTCCTGATAAAGGTCTCATTTCTAAATATATAGATAATTGAATCAAATTTATGAGTTACAAGTCATTTCCCAATTGATAAATGATCAAAGGATATGAACAGTTTTCAAAGAAAAAAATGCTATACATAATCATATGAAAAAATGCTCCAAATTACTACTGATTAAAGAAATGTGAACTAAAAGAACTCTGAGGTACCACCTCATACTATCAGATTGGCTAAGATGGCAAAAAAAGGAAAAGCAATCAATGTTGTGGAGGTTTTGGGGGATTGGGTCATTAATGTACTGTTAGCAGAATTCTAAACTAATCTAACCATTCTGGAGAGCAATATGAAACTATGCTCATAGAGGAATAGAACTGATCATACCTTTTGACCCAGCAATACCAGTACTAGACCTATGTCCAGAAGAAACCATAAAAAAATGGAAAAAGTCCTACATGTTCCAAAAATTCATAGCAGCTCTTTTTGTGGTGGCAAAATATTGGAAACTGAAGGTATGCCCACCATCAATTGGGGAATAGATAAGTTATGGTAAATAAATGTTATAAATATTATAAGAAAATGGGAATGGTCGGACTTTAGAAAAGCATGGAATGAATTTCAGGACCTGATGCTTGAATGAAGGGAGCAGAACTAAGAAAATATTGTACACTTTAACAACATTGTGAGTTGATCAACTTTGATGAATGCAACTCCTCTCAGCAGTTAAGAGAGCTAAGACAGATCTGGGAGACATATTATAAACAACAACATCCACATCCAGATGAAGAAAACAAAACAAAAGCAAACAAAAAGCAAACTACAAAATCTGGATAAACACTATGTTCACTCTTTAAAAATTTCTCTTTTATTTTTCTTTCTTATCCCATGGTTTTCTTTCTTTTTCCCTTAGTTCTAATTCCTCATCCAAACAATGACATATATAAACATGTTAAACAAAAATGTACATGTATTATGTTTCACTGGATGGTTCATTGCTGACAGGAAGCAGTTGGGAAGGAAGGAAGAAAATTGTGTAACATAAACATGCATGTGAATGAATGTTGAAAAACTTTCATAACATGTAATTGGTAAAGTAAAATAAAATATCAGTAAACTAAAAAAAGAAATAATAATCTAGAAACTTTGTAAAAGAGCAATTGTTGAGGGGAGATTGGAAGGAAAGAGATAAACGAAGGACTTTTCTCTTCCATACCTTCCCATATCCTAGGTAATTCAAGAAAGACCTTTGAGTGATTTTAATATCCTTATCCAGATACGATAGAGGTAATCTTTGGGGTTTATGAAATGACTTGGGTGATATTAGGTACTTTGTCTGGAAATGAATAAATGGAGTACTCTTTCAGATGGGGCATATTCCTCTGTCATCCCTTTGAGAGGGGAAAAAATGAGATCTATATGTTGGAGAAATTACAAGGACTCTTTTGGAGAATTCCCTTAGGAATTGTCAAGAAATTCTTGCTAGTTGGATGGAGTTTTGTGAGGCTCAATCATTCTGTGTATTGTTTTATATATTCTAATTAATATAATTTCCCTGATTTCTGTGTACTGTAACCTCAGATAAATGAGTGAGAAAATTTGTTCTTCACTCTTTGTGAATGTGTAATGGTCTTTGTGCAATTGTCATTTGATGGGAAGAGAGTCAAAACTTTGGCTGTAGCTTGGGACATTCTTTCTCCATTAGGATATAGTGCTCAGGAGAGTGATTTAACAAAAAAATTATTTACCTTAGAATACCAACATTTAAGTGGGTCAGAAAGACACTCTTCTAGTCTGGTACCTACTTTTTGAAGAAAACAAAAAAGGATAGCCCTCATGGCTACTGTCTCTTGCTCCTTCACTCCTCCCAAGGCAGTAAGCAAAGTCTGAAGGCTAAGAAGGGAAAACAATAATGAAAGACTCCAGAACTGTGATCAATATAATTGCTGTGTGTGGCTCCCAACTCTCAGCAGAAAGGGGTAGACTATACCTGTGGAATGAGGCATGCATTGTCAGACATCGACAACTTCTTCATTTCTTTTGATTGATTGCACTTCTTTAGTGGGGGAGGGATCTGCTGATAAATAGCAATAATTTGATTTAATAAAACGTTTCAGTAAGATATAGTTTTATAAAGGCAATACTCAATTAAACCCAAAGAACAATACTTAGCACTGACTGAGGACTACAACATCATCAAAAGGAGCATCGTGGAAGAATGCAGCAGGAGCCATGCTGAATGCTACCCACTGGAAGAGTATATCACTGCTGGATCATGAGAGTAGGGATGGAAAGTGAATGTCCTCATTTTCCAAAAACTGTAGTGGGTGCAGTTTTATTTTCTTTTGATGAAGTTTCTATTTGTCAATTTTTTAAAAACATTTATTTTCATCCATATGCACATGTATATTTTTAAGTTACAAAACTTTCTTCCGCCCTCCCTTCCCACCCTCCTCCCCTCAGCAACGAATGGTCAAGTTAGCATTGTATTTACATCTTTTGATAAACATGTTTCCAGATAGTAATTTTGGTATGAGGAATTAGGATCAAGGGAAAGAAATTCATAAGAGATAATTTTTATAAAGTGTTCATCAGATTCTGAAGGGTTGGGTTTTCCTTTTGTGTGTGTGTGTGTGTGTGTGTGTGTATTTTGTTTTGTTTTGTATTTCTTTCACTGGATGGGGATAACATTGCCCATAGCTGGTCTAATACGGTGGTCTTAGCTCTCTGTACTGCTGAGAGGAGCTGGTTCCATCAAGGTTGTTCATCTCACAATATTTTTTGTTTTTTGTCTTTTAGATTTTTCAAGACAATGGGGTTAAGCGGCTTGCTCAAGGCCACACAGCTAGGTAATTATTAAATATCTGAGGTCAAATTTGAACTCAGGTACTCCTGACTCCAGGGCTGGTGCTCTATCCACTGAGCCACCTAGCCACCCCCACAATATTGTTATTGTTGTTGATATGTACATTGCTTTCTTGGGTCTACTCCTTTCACTCAGCATCAGATCCCATAAGTCATTCCATGCTTCTCTGGTGTCTGACAATTTATGGTTTTTTTTAAGAACAATAATATTCCATAAAATATTTGTCAAATTTTTGAGCAGTATGTTTACAAGGAGAATTTGATCTTGGAGTATCCAGGGATAAAGGGGGCTAAGGAGAATAGTCACACATTATCTGAAAGGCATCCAAGAGCAAAGCAAACTTGGATTTTTCATTTGAGGACAACACTAAGACAAGAGTTACAATAATCAAATAGAAAATGTAAAAATAACATTCACACAAACATACAAAATCAACAACATAAAAATAGGGTTTTTAAAAAACTTAATTCAGATGAAAGAATGGAATGAAAAGGAAAGAAATTCAATTCATCAGTTCCTGAAAATTGCCTTAGAAGAAAGATTAACTGTCTAGGTCAAAATAAAGATCATTGGTATCTTTACAAAGTTTCTTGAATGAGAATCAAGTTTTTTTTAGATTCAACTCTGAGGCAAGATCTAGTGAGATGTGAATCAAAATAACGACATAATTGAATGTTTTAATTGCTGCAGTTTGATTAGACATAAACCACATTAGAATTAGCTCTTAGGCACTGCATTTTACAAATAGCTTGCCCTAAATTCAGGAGAATGTTTCATTTTTGTTACAGCTCAATGTTTCATGTGCTAGAACTGCTGAGTTTCAATCCTTTGAAATGGAAAAGAAGGAAAGTGAATGAGGATCACAGGCAAATTAAATGAGGATAGACAAGTTACTCAAAGGGAGCAAAACAAAGCTGAGGACTTAATTATCTGAACTCAAACTCATGGTTTCTTTGTTACAAACAGAAAGAGAGATAAGAAGGCAAAACTATCAACTAGTCAAAATCAGAAGGAATCAAAGCAGAAGAAGTGAACTGAAATCAGCCCAAAATAGTGTGCATGTCTTCTTAGGAGTCATTATATTAGGAATCTCAAATGTCATCAGTTCAGAAAATTCGGTGGACAATTTGTAGCTCACTCAGGAACTATAATCAGTTCTGCACATTGGCGTGTTGGCTTATTCTACAGAATGAAAGGTAAGAAGAGAATATCACCAAATCTCAAATAGAGATTTGGGCCTGAAAGATGTTAAGAATCAGAGTTATATATATTTCCCTAATTTTCTGAAGAAAACTGAGGTCTAGAGAAGTTAAGAAAATTGGTCAAGTATCATATAGGTGGTAAATGACAGAGAGGGAATGCATGTTTCTTTACATATAGATATGTTCATTTTATTTGATTTTGCTTAAATATAGAATAAAAAAGAGAATGAAAAGTATTATTGTATAAAGTATTACACATACGAAAAACATAAGAATGAGTATTTTATACCATCCTGAAATCACAATTTACAGGTGTAGAAAATATGATCAGTTTATAAGTTTTAATCAAATTTTATGATAACTCATAGTAGGCTTATACTTTGCCAGCAAATATTTCCACTGTGCACCTTTTACTTTGATGTAAATGAGTAAAAGTTGTAGGGAAGAAAATTTTCTCTTTATATAAAGGAACTCACAAACAATTAGAATAAAAATAAAATAGGATTACTGACCTGGGAAATACTGAGTTTCTTGTCACTGGAAATCTTCAAGCAGAGACTGGTCTACCATTTTTTTTAAGATTTTTTTCAAGGCAATGGGGTTAAGTTGGTCTGCCATTTTTTTAATCAAACAAGTAATCAATCAGTCAACAAACACCTATTGAATCTAGGCTATGTGACAGACATTTTGCTAAGAACTGAGGATAAATCAGCAATATGACTACTGGGTCTATATCCTGAAGAGATCATGATAAAAGGTAAAAATCCCACATGTACAAAAATATTCATAGCAACTCTTTTTGTAGTGGCAAAGAATTGGAAATTGAGGGGATACCTATTAATTGGGGAATGACTGAACCAATTGTGGTAAGTGTATATGATGGAATACTATTGTTCTATAAGAAAACATGAGCTACAGAATTTCAGAAAAGCCTAGAAAGACTTACATGAACTGATGCTGAGTGAAATGAGCAGAACCTGAAGAATATCAAACACACAATCAACAACATGGGGTGATGGTCAACCAAGATGGATTTGTTCATTTCAGCAGCACAATAATCAAAGACAACTTTTAAAATTTATTTATTTACATACATATGCACATGTATATTTTTAAGTTAGAAAATTTCCTTCAGTCTCTCTTACCACCCCCTTCCCCTCAGTGGTGAACAGTCAGGTTAGCATTGTACATACATATTTTGATAAACATCTATACAGATTAGTCATTTTTAGTATGAGGAATTAGGATTAAGGGAAAGAGATACACACACCACACCTCTCAGATTGGCCAATATGACCAGGAAGGATAATGATCATTGTTGGAAGGGGTGTGGGAAATCTGGGACACTATTACACTGTTGGTGGAGCTGTGAACTCATCCAACCTTTATGGAGAGCTATTTGGAACTATGCCCAAAGGGCAACAAAAATGTGCATGCCCTTTGACTCAGCAATACCACTACTGGGTCTATATCCTAAAGAGATGAAGAAAAAATGGTAAAAACATCACTTGTACAAAATATTTATAGCAGCCCTGTTTGTAGTGGCAAAGAATTGGAAATCAAGTAAATGTCCTTCAGTTGGGGAATGGCTTAGCAAACTGTGGTATATGTATGTCATGGAATACTATTGTTCTATTAGAAACCAGGAAGGATGGGATTTCAGGGAAGCCTGGAGGGATTTGCATGAATTGATGCTGAGTGAGATGAGCAGAACTAGAAAAAAAACACTGTACACCCTAACGGCAACATGGGAGTGATGTTCAACCTTGAAGGACTTGCTCATTCCATCAGTGCAACAATTGGGAACAATTTTGGGCTGTCTGCAAAGAAGAGTGCCATCTGTATCCAGATAAGGAGCTGTGGAGTTTGAACAAAGTGCAAGGACTATTCCCTTTAACTTAGAAAAAAACAGATATTTTATTGTCTGATCTTGTTACCTCTGAGAATTCTTGTCTCTTCTCTAAGGATATGATTTCTCTCTCATCACACCAAATTTGGATCAAGGTACAAAACAGAAACAAAGTAAAAACTGACAGATTGCTTTCCATGGGGGGCGGGGAGTAAGATTGGGGGAAAATTGTAAAACTCAAATAATATCTTTAATAAAAATTAATTTAAAAAGGGGAAAGAGATACATAGATAATTTTTATAAAGTGTTTAGATTCTGAAGTATTGTTTTGTGTGTGTGTTTTGTTTTGTTTTGTTTTTCTTCCTCTGGATGGGGAATCAAAGACAATTCTAAAAGACTTGTGATGGAAAATGCCATTCATATCCAGAGGGAAGGAACTGTTGAGTTTGAATGAATAACAAAAGCTTATTATCTTTAATTTTCAATTTTTTTTTGTTTTTAAGGCAATGGGATTAAGTGATTTGCCCAGGTCACACAGCCAGGTAATTATTAAGTGTCTGAGGCTGGATTTGAACTCAGGTCCTCCTGACTCCAGGGCTGGTGCTCTATCCACTGTGTCACCTAGCTGCCCCCATCTTCAATTTTTAAAAGTTGTCTTATGTATTATATCTTTTTTTCCCTCTCTAATGTTTTCTTTCTTCTGTTTGGATCTGATTCTTCTCTCACAATATGATCAATTTCGATCTATGTTTATTATGGTTAGTAATATAGAACTTATATTAGATTGCTTTCTGTCAGGGGGAGTAGGAGAGAAGAGAGGGACGGAGGAAAAAACTGTAAAACTCAAAACTTACTGATTGTAAAAATGTGTATGTAGTTGGAAAAATAAGTAAAATATTACAAAAATAAAAGAATTGAGGATAAAAAGTGAAAACATGGCCCCTGTTTTCAAGTTACTTACAGTCTAATAGGGGAAACAACATTTATGTAAATGAGTATAGAGAAGATCTGCATGGAAGTTTACCTTAAAAGGGAAGGCATTGGCAGCTGGAGTTGGGATCTGAGCTGAACCATGATGGAAGCCTGTGCAGATAAGGAGCAAGCAAATCTGAAGCATGCATTTCACTGTAAACACTTAGAGATGGGAAGTGAGAGGAACAGTAAGGAAGCCCAAATAGCTAGACAGTAAGGGCTAAGTTTTTTAAGAAGACTGAAAAGATAGGACTGAAATCTGATTGGGGGGAAGACCACCACTCTCTTTTTGACCTTTCAGAGGTCAGAGATTTGCTTTTGTGTCTCCAGACCAGTAGGCAGAGGAGGCCTAAGCAAAACTATTATTAATTATTCTATTAAACATATTGCTCCTTTAGAAAATTCATAGTAGTTCTGGCTCAGCAGCCAAGTAAGAATCCTTGTGACTGGCAAAGAAGAAACAGAGAATATCTTCCTCTATTCAAACATAGAGACGTGGGGAAAGGGAGAGATAGCCCCTTTATCGTATATATACTCAGGGGGGTGCTTGTTGTAGTTCAGTTGTTTTTGCTGTCCAGTTCTTCCTGACCCCATTTGGGATTTTCTTGGAAAAGAACGTGGAGTGGTTTGCCATTTCCTTCTCCAGCTCACTTTAGAGATTGAACAAGTGAGTTAAACAGGGTCAAGTGACTTGATTACAGATAGAAGTCAGATTTGAACTCATGAGGGTAAGTCTTTCTGATTCCAAACCCAGTGATCTATAGCTCCCCTTCATCACATATACCCAAGAAGATGCTAAACTAAGATTATATATATATATATTTTTTTCTTGTATCTGCTTTCTTTACTCTGTCAATTAATACAAGTGTCCCCAAGTTTGTCTGAATTCCTCATATCTATCATTTCATGTAGTAAAATAATATTCCACTGCATTTCTGTACCCTCTAATCAATGGACTTTGTTTCTGGTTTTTTGTTTGTTTTGTTTTATTTTGAAATGAAGGAGAAAATACTAAAGGATGCCAAGAAGAATTAATAATAATTTTGTCAATTTCAAAATTACATCATCTGATTTAAAGTTCTGCCCCTGCCCAGTAGTCCCTTTGCTCAAAATGAAGTGCTCTGTGGGAACTTGCAGCTTTTGTTGTTGAATATTTTACTGAATTCTAACTTCAGGGTCATTCCTAGAAGGTATTTTCTCTGGCACACTTGAGGATTCTCTTGTGTGTCCTTATCCCCCCACATCTACAAAGGATAATACATGATTAAAAAAAAAGAAAACTCTCTAAAAGTCTGGGGTTTCATGGAAATACAGCACAGAAAAGCAAGCAGATACTCTTGGGATCTTTAGGGATTCTCCCCAGGCCCCACTTTGGGTACCTGGTTGTTTTCCTGTGCTTTCTTTACATGTGGCCCCAGACTTATGGAGAAGTTTAGTAGCAATTATCACCATTGGTGGATATGGAAAATTGGCTGCATTCCAGGGCCTTGTCTTGGGAAATTTTGTTCTGCTACTTTGATTTCAAGTCTTACACATAGGTGATGCTGGTGAAATCATTCACAATGTCAGATATAACATCTGTAGCTGAGCCAAGTCTCACAGTTTGGCTGAGCAGAAAGATGTGAAGAGGATGTTAAGTGTGCTCAGTTGTCCTGGCTCAAGAGAGGGTCTCAAGATCAATGTCATCTTTCCTCACATGGAAGGATATATACCTGAGCCAGTTGAAGGAAACAATACATGTTCTTGCTTTTTCTTTTCTGCAACATGTTTTAATATGAGTTCAGTATGTCTTTCCAGAGAAAATTACTCCATTTGAAAGTCAATCCCAATCTGGTTAGCAGAACTTCATTAATTGAAGGATTATTGAATTTTCTACCCTGCATTTTGCAAATCTCATTGAATGGACTGATGCAGACTTGGTCATTGCTGTATACAATGATTATGACCACGCTACATCATATACCATCATTCCCCACCACACCAAGCCATACCAAACTGAAACAGTGTCAAAGCTATATAACCAGATTATTGGAAAGCAATGCAAGATGTTAGCTTTTTAAATACCTTATTACTAGTCTATAAGAATATAAAGTTTGATTTGGATCTTGCCTAGAATGCTAACTTCCAGAGGATTAGATGGGATCTCTATTTTGCTTCTAAACAATTAGACACATGTTAGTTTACATTTCCAAGGGAGCCTCACATTAATCATAGCCAGTTGTGATCTAAGGGCTGATTATTTTGAAGAATGGGGAAAATGCATGTGTTCAAGTGATTCCTATGCATTCAAATTGCCCTTATAACAACAGAAGTTAACTTATAGATGCTCAGATGAAGCCACTTGGTACCTGGGAACACAAATGTGCATGAACATAGCCCCCATATGAATGTGCTTACTGAAGAAATGTTTTGTATCTTGTTAGGGAGCACACCATTAATGCAAATTTGAATACAAGTTATAACCATTAAAGGTAATTCTGTTTTTAGCGCTCCTTGCAGAGACAAAAATAAATTATTTCATAGCCTTTATAACACTGTAAATTATGCTGGGGTTTGAACTTCATTTTTAAACTCCAAAGTGAGAAAAATCTCCAAAATTCCCTTTAAACATAAAATGCTTAAATGAGAATTCTGCACCCGGGAGACGGCTGACTGACAATATACAATCTCCTGAAGCTTGAGTGGGCATAGACCTGCACAGTTAATCAAAAACCACACTCATCTGTCGGCTCCTTATGCATTCATTCATCAGAGCTCAGGAGAGACTTATCAGGACTCAGGATTCACACATCAAGTCTCTCCAGACTCGGCTGTCTTTGACACTCCGAGCAGATTAGTTGATGACAGGTTTCCATAGCCCAGTAACTGGACCAACTCGAATCGACAGAGGAGTTGACAAGCAAATCTCCGACATCTCGTGTCAGGCCCTCTTGTTCCATCACTGCCTGCCAGGCTGCCATAAAGGTTACCGGAGTCACACAGTTTGGGGGAGAAATGTTTGGATTTAGACAATATGACAGAAGAGAAGAATGAACCCAATCCTTGCTGACACACACAGCAAGCTAGCTTACAAACTTTAAAAACTAAGAAATACCTACCTCACCCTGGAATCTTCTATTCATAGTGTCAGTCCCACATATCTCAGGGGGAAAAAATGTTTTTTTTTTCTGCCTGGTTAATTAAACCTAAAACTTACCCAAGGGAAAATTTCACTGAAAAGAAAAAGCCATTAAAACTCCATCCTCATTTGTTTTATCTCAAACCCGAGCTGCTTCTGACTGCTTTTAAAACTCAGGTATTTTTATCACATCAGCAGAAAGTTAAATGAAGCATATGAGTTATTCATCTTTATAAATGGAGTTTTCACTTGTTTAGACATAAGTCAATCAACATGTGGAGTTTCACATAAAGTGGCATGAAGAAAATGAGGCTTCTCTGGATCCCAGACCTCTCAAAAGACCTGCCCAGGCTCCTGAGTTTGCTTTGCCTTTGAAGCATGTGAATAAAGAAATCTCTAACCACAGAATGCCATGAAATTAGTTGGAGCCTTTTGTTTATGTCTATGTTTGTTCATTTGTGGCTGACATCTGTCATTTTCTTTCTGGTCTTTCACAAATGGAATACATCCTTTCATATTATTACTTCAGTCAGCAAAAAAACCCTTTGGGACCAAGCCCCTCCACCTCCTATTCAGTGTGGAGGTTACAGAGATGGATGAAAAATAGTCCTAGAGCTCCTGGAGCTTATGGTCTTGAAGATAATATTCAATTTTCAGCCATTCTCAAAAATAAAAATGTATTGAATTTGATAGTACAAATGACAGTTCCTATAGAAGTGAAACTATTGAAAATGAAGGTCAAAGGGTCAGATAAATGCTGAAAACACAGCTTAAGAAATGGGTAAAATTTTCTATTTCTCTTTTCTGATAGGAAATTGAAGCAGAGAAAAATGCCAAAAGCATAATGATTTCTGTTTTGGAAGAGTTTCCTAATTGTCAATTTTGATGTTCTTTCCTCATTCCCAATAATTCTAAGCATTTTTTGGGCTGAATTTGATTTTGTTGACTACCTTATCTTTCTGAATATTCTCTCTATTTTTTTTTTTTTTTTTATGACTATTCCCATCTGACTATTTCTTCTCAGTCTTCCTTGATGACTCATCATTCACATTATTCTCCCAAATTATGGGTGTTCCCCAAGGGCTTGTCCTAAATCATCTTTTGCTTTTCCTCTTGGGAACCTCTGGCCGGTAGACTATATAAAATCATGAAAAGATTTGATTTGGTGCTGCCAAGGCAACCATAGATGGGATTTGAAATTCAATAAATCTAGGAGCTTTTTAGGGGTGAATTAATTAAATTTTATAAATATCCAAATGGACCTTGGCAGAAAAAAGATTCCCCACCCCTGCTGTATACCCTCTCAGTGACCTCATCAGCTCCCATGTGTTTAAATATCATTTGATGCAGATCACTCCAACTTTAATAATTTTTCCAGACCTTCAGTTCTGTAATACTGACTGTTGAATATTTCAGACTGGATGTCCTAGAGATATCTTAACATTTACATGCATAAAACTGAACTCATTATCTTTCTCCTTAAAACCCCCTTTCAAAACTGTGTTGAAGACAACACAGGATGATCAACTGTGAAAATCTTAGTGATTTTAATCAAGATAATGATCAAAGACAATGTCAAAAGAACCAAGATGAAAAATGTCCCAGAAAGAACTGATGGACTCTAAATACATTTTTTAACTTTTTATTTTTTGCTGTTTTGTTTATGTTTTCTTTTGCAAAAAGGCTGATATGGAAATACATTTGCACGACCTCACATGTATAATGGAAATAAAATTACTTGTCTTGTCCAAGAATGAGGGAAGGAGTAAGAGGGAGGGAGAGAATTTGGAACTCAAAATTTTAAAAAGTGATTATTAAGATCTTTGTACATGTAAATGATATTTGATGAAATAAATAAAAAATAATTTTTAAAACACCTACAGATTCCCACTGTACACAACAAAGTACTATTGCTTTGAAATTTAAATTCTAATAAAAATGGAAATTGAAGTAAGCCTATTCAGAACCTCTTAGATATTCATTAGTACATAATAAAACCATGAACTGTCAGAGTTGGAAAGAACCTCCAGCATCATCTGGTGAAATCCCCTCCTTCTATACCTGTAGAAACTCTGAACCAGAAAACAGTGATTGAGCCCAAAGTCCCATGGGTAAGACCTAGAATTGGAATTTCCTGTGTCTTAGTCCAGTGCTCTTCTCACTAAATCTTTATGCTTCCTTATATCAAGTCCTTTAACTACTTGTTCATTCAAAAATATTTAAGAGCCTTGTGGTCTTACTTTGCCCTAAGGTAGGGATGCTAATTCAGCCATATAAGCTTTCATATCTAACCTAGAAATATAATGGGTACTGTATTTACCTGGTAGAATACATATAGTAAGAATAAATATACAGTTTTAGAGTTGGAAGGGATCTTGGAAACCATCTAATCCATACCCTTAATTTAATTTAATTTAATTTTCAGGTATGGAACAAGTATTGCTTTCTCCAAACTAATGAAATTCTTAACACAAGCATTCATAGGACCTTACTGAAAGGACTTAACCAAAAAGAAACCCATCAGTTCTAATTACTGTCTGGTTGAAGGTCATTTTAAATATGGGGTAACTTGGCCAGATTATTGGTTAGGTGCTGTTACATTTTGCCTCAGTTCTGTGCTGACCCCAAGAGAGACCAAGGCTGGCTAATTTTCCACCAACCAACTTATGGTACTTCTTCCACCAACCTACTGGTGCTATCATCTCCAATACAGGAACTCTCCTTATTTCCAATAAATGCTATCTAATAGGTCCAGGTTATCTTCAATTCTCAAGGGCATCTCCCAAATCTGTAATCTTATAGATGAGAAACTTGAGACCCAGAGAAAGGACATGACTTGCTCAAGGTCATACGAGAAGAAACCGAGGTAAGATTCAAAACCAGATTCTCTGACTAAAAAGAGTGCACCAAAACTTCTGTCACAGATCAGCACTATAGTCAGGGAAAAGAAGGGGAAGGTTTAATATTTGCTCAAACATTTAATTAATTCACCCCTTAAAAATCCTTGATTTATTGAATTTTGAGTCCTGTTTGTAATTGCCTTGGCAACTATGTTGTTATATACAGCAATTTGAAACATCCAGGAGAGGATTCAGTGTCATTTGGGAAAATAAACCAACGAATAACTTACCCTTCTCTTATTCAACCAAAAGAGGACTGAAGAGAAAAATATCATCAGTTCCCATTTGGTCTGGCTAAGGAATTTGTCATTGCTTTACATTGTATATCCTCCCTGACATGGCTTTTTGTAGGATATCTTTAGAGCTGATTGGATCTCAGGATGAGTAATATGTACCTGCAATGTCCATGAAGCTAGTTCAGGACTTCAGCCCCTGGAGAATTATTCTATGGACTGCTAATTTACTGTCTTCTAAAATAGGCTATTTAATCCAACTATTAGGAAAAAATTTTATGTCTTTGCATTCTCTTTTGATTCCACTGCTTTTTTTCCAGGCACTATTAGCCTATTGTGATTTTATATTTATAGTATTCAATAGAAACATCTTTAGAGAAATAGGGATTTTTTTCTGGACAAAATATTGTACTAAGACAAGCAAATTTAACTACTGACAGATATATATGACAAAAAATCAGAAAGTGAACTGGGTGGGTAGGAACTCTGACCTTGTCTTTTTATCATGCTTTTTGCACCGGTTCAAGTACATCTGCAGCTAAGTCAGAGAGGATATTGAGGTTATGTTGAAGTTCTGTTAATACTAGGTTAGGTAGTTAACTGTGAGAGTTTTGGGGTTGTTCTTGTTGTATTTAACCTCCTTCAACCATAGAGGGTTTAAAGGAAAGCCCAGATCTTAGCCTTAGGGGCCCAATGTCTGACATTTGTAAGCTGGGTAAGGTGGCTGTGACTAAAGAAATGTCAGCCTGTCAGATTCAGGTCTGCTCCAAGTCTTTATGCTTTAGTCCCTGAAAGGGAAGAGACTCCTCAAGAGCAGGCTAATCAAGAGTAAAGTGATCATTTTGCAGTGTCAGAGGTGAGAGCTGCCCCTCTGCATATATTCCCTATGTGGGGCTCCTCATTCAGGAGTCCTATCTGTACTGACTCTCCTAAACTGATGGGTTTTTTTGTTTCTTTGTGGAGGGTCTTATCTAATGTTTATAGAGGAAAGGTTCTATTGTAAATCTTATTGACACAAAATTTCCCCACATTTCATCTTAATTTGAACTAATTGTGTCTCTTGGCTTGCCAGAGAAAAGAGAAGACTCATATGCGGAAGTTTACAGACTATCACTTTGAGTGTATGTTGGATTGTTAACCCATGGAAAACCTGGACCTTAAGGTGAATATTCTGAGAATTTCACATGTGATAGAGAGGTGGCATAGGTGTTATAGAATAAAATCCATAAATAATCTATTGCTTCTTATTAAACACAAAATTCTGTATCAAAAATCTCTATTATCTCTATAAGGGGGATTATCTCTATAATATGGGGATTATCTCTATGATATGTGTTCATTCCATTAAAATGATAAATGGCATCATAGTTGTTGATAATCCCTTCAGAAAACTTAGGGAAATAATTTTCTGAATCCCATCTCTTACCACCACCCCCAGTCACCTTCAACCTAGAAGAGGTTATCTGTTCAACATAGGTATGACTACTGGCCCAGAGCTGACCTAGTTGAGAACTGGAAGTGAATTCCCTCAAATACTCTTCATCCTTCTTATTTGCCATCCTTGATCATCAGGCAAGTTCAAAGATTCAGAAATTCCCCCTACCCTCCTTAATACCACTCAATCAGAGATTCATAGCCAAATCAACTTTCCTAAGACTGCCCTGTGGGGATTGATAGTCTCATGCTTCATGCTTTGATTCAGAATTACTTAGAGCATGGGAATAAGGAGACCTCAAAATTTACCTTTATATGATTATAGAAATCCAGCAATTGGTAGAAAAGGACTGAATTAGAATGATTTATTAATGGCAAGTTTCCATGTACCAAGCAGCAGCGTGGGTCTTTTAATAAATGGACGTTTAATTTTTACATCTAGTCTGTCTCAGGGGAGATGAGTGACAGCATTTTAAAAAGGAGAAATAGCAAACCCTGGCTGAAAAATGGCTAGTGCTAGTAAGAGATGCTGCCTGGCTCTGGATGATAATGTTGTTCCCCAATCAATAATAACATTCCCCTCCAACCCATGTGGATCTTTGCATGCATTTATCATACTTTAATTCAGATTACAGCTATATATACACCTGGCACATATTTCTATTACACTTTATGTCCCATGAGGTGAGGGGCATTTTAATCTAAATTTGTATCTTCCCCTGTATCAAGATTAATATTTTGTATAAAATAGTCGATCAAGAAATGATTTTTGAATTGAAAGGAATGCTGTTTCTATCTAATACAGGAAGTTCCTAGTAGACCCTGAAATCATAAAAACAATCTGCTTAGACAGCTCATATATATTATATATAATACTAAATACATACATATGTGTATATTGTGTACATTCACATACATTCATACATACAATACAGCAAGAAATGGTCCTTGATCTGATGCAAGGTAGTCATAGGTCCTCCATTAGAGAGATCTTTGTCTTCTGCTCTTTATAATATCTTAGATAAAATTGTTTTAAAACATTTTTATACTAAAATTTAACAATTTTTTAATCAAGTGAGTTCCATTATGCTTATTGGTTAAGATGACTGGCACAATAAGAATAAGATTAATCAATTAAAAATATTTACTAAGTATTGATTGGTTCATTATTGTCTTTTGTTCTTGAAGGGGACCAAAAATGACATCTCTATATTGAGGGCAAGGTACAGTATGTCTGACTGTAGGTAATCAAATCAATATGATCTCAAAAGTCTCTATCAAGGTTGTGCTCAAATAGTTTATCTGAACATTTGGAGTGGAGATGACTCTGAATTTGAACTTCTCACATTTCTTCAGATAGTTCTTTAGAATACCATTATGAGCATCTGGTAGGTGTAAGATATCATCCTAAGAACTAAAAGGAGGGACTCACATCAAACAATAAGTCCTCTGTTCACAATGAACTTACAATCTGCTTGTTAAAATAATAGTGGGATAGTGTGACGTATCTGGAAACAGGAGGACCTAGGTTCAAATTCTGCCTCTGATACTGATTTGTCTGAGAGGCCTTAGTAGGTCACTTAGGATCAAAGATTCAGAGCTAAGAGACCATCAAGATTACTAAGTTTATCCCACTCATTTTACCGATGAAGAAACCAAGGTCAGAGAAGCTAAGAATCTAGACATCAGCTAATCAAATTATCAAGAAAAATTGTCCTGATATTCTATTTATCAGAGGGTTAAAAATAAATTGAAAGAATACACTGATCACCTCCTAAATGCAAAAATGAAAATTCCTAGGAATATTATAGTCAAATTCCAGAGCTCTCAGGACAAGGAGAAAATATTGCAAGAAACCAGAAAGAAACAATTCAAGGGGTGGCTAGGTGGCACAGTGGATATAGCACCGACCTTGGAGTCAGGAGTACCTGAGTTCAAATCCATCCTCAGACACTTAATTACCTAGTTGTGTGGCCTTGGGCAAGCCATTTAACCCCATTGCCTTGAAAAATCTAAAAAAAAAAGAAAAAAGAAAAAAAGAAACAATTCAAATGTCATGGAACCACAGGCATGATAATACAAGATTTAGTGGACTTGGAATATAATATTCTAAAGTGCAAAGAAGCTGGGATTACAACCAAGAATCAACCACCCAGTAAAACTGAGCATGATCTTTCATAGGAAAAGATAGTCATTCAATGAAATAGAGATCTTTCAAACTTTGCTGATGAAAAGACCAGAGCTGAACAGAAAATTTGATCTTTAAATACAAGATTCAAGTGAAGCATAAATAAAAAGGTCAACAGAAAGGGAAATCCTAAGGGACTTAATAAGGCTAAACTTGGAAGATGAAACTGGTAACTCATAAGAACTTTCTCATTATTAAGGCAGTTAGAAGGTATATATATACACAGACTGAGAGACTGAGGGCACAGGTGTGAGTCAAATTTGAAGGAATGATATATGAAAAATAAAATTGAAGGGTGAGAAAGGAATGTATTTGGGGAAAAGTTAAAGGAAGAAGTGGAATTGGGTAAAATTTCTTAAATATAAGAGACAAGATAAAGCTTTTACAATGGAGAGGAAGAGGAGGGAAGTGAGGAGGAGTAAGTGAACCTTATGCTCATCAGAGTTGTCTCAAAGAGGTAATAACATACATATTTAAGTGGGCATAAAATCTATCTTACTCTATAAGGAAAGTAGAAAGGGAGAGGGATAAGAGAAAGGAGAAGAGGTAGCATAGGATAGGGAAGATTGAGAGTCAGAGGTAAAACGCTTTTGAGGAGGGACAGAGGTGAGAGGGGGAGAGAATAGAATAAACATGGAGAAATAGGATGGAGGGAAATAGTAATAGTAACTGGAAAAGAAATTTTTTGAAGCTAGTTTATTTTATAAAGGCCTCATTTCTCAAGTGCCTAGTGAACTGAGTCAAATTTATTAAAATAAGAACCATTCCCCAATTGATAAAGGACCAAAAGATATGAAAAATTTTCAAAGATATCTGATAGCCAAATGAAAAAATGTTCTTTCTTTTAATAGGAGAAATATAAACTAAAACAATTCTGAGGCACTACTTCAAACTTATTAGATTGTCTTACAGGGCAGAAAAGAAAAGTGACAAATGTTGGAAGGATGTGGGAAAATGAGACTATTCACTGTTCATGGAAATGTGAACTGATTCCACCATTCTGAAGAGCAATTTGGAACTAAATTTGGAACTATACCTTATGGGTTATAAAACCATGCCTACCCTTTGAATTGATAGCAATACCAATATTTCCCAAAAGAGATAAAAAAAAAACAAAAAAATAAAAGAACTTATTTGTACAAAAATTTTTTAGAGCAGCTCTTCTCTGATGGCAAAGAATTGGAAATTGAGGGACTGCTCATTAATTGGAGAATGGCTGAACAAATTGCTATGGGATTACATGGAATACTATTCTGCTATATGAATGATGAGTGGGATACTTTCAGAAAAACCTAGAAAGATTTACATGAGCTGAAACAAAGGGAAATGTACTGTGGACAAATTAACAGTGATATTATAAGATGATCAGTTTGATTGACTTAGCTATTCTCAGTAATACAATAAGCTAATATAGCTCTGAAGGACTTATGATGAAAAATGCTATCTGACCCCCTAAAAAAGAACTAATAGTGTCTGAATGCAGATTAAACTGTTTTTAAGACTTTATTTTTTCTTGAGGGTTTTTTGGTCAGTATTTTCCTTCACAAATGACTGTTATAGAAATGTTTTGCATGACTACACATGTATACATTATTTTGAATTGCTTGGCTTCTCAATGGGAAGGGGTGTAAGGAGGGAGAAAGGGAGAGAATCTGGAATTAAAAGTGTAAAAATTGGATGTTAAAAATTGTTTTACATGTAACTGGGGAAAAATAAAATACTAAATTAAAAAAAAGAGAAAAATAATAATAATTCAGCACCTACTATGTGACAAGCACAACCCTAGATGCTGGACATTCAAATACAATGAATTGCAACAAACCCAACACATGTTGTATTCTAATTGGGAAGACTTCAAAGACAGATACAACTAAATATAGAATTTTTTTTAAAAAGGAGTACAATACAAAGTAATTACATAAAAGGCAGTTTGGGAAGGAGGACCCAGGCATTTGGGAATAGCAAGAGGGACTTCATGTATGAGGTGCACTCTGAAGAAGGGAAAGAATCCCATGAGGCAGAAGGGAGAAGGAGTGCTTTCACAGTTTGAGAGACTAGCATTATTTGTAAAGAAGAAGATACATTTGTATAAGCAAACCTTGGATCCAGAGGAAGGAAGCATGGTAGGATGAAAATCTATGAAGTAAGAAATAGAAAGTTATTTGTATTTGAAAACACTGTGGCTCACCTAGACAAAGGAAAATAGAGGCATGAAGGAAACCAAATCATCTCTTATGGGTCTGTTTGATAAAGGGGGATAGAATGAGAATTTTTTTTGTTTGTTTTTTCAAGGCAATGGGGTTAAGTGACTTGCTCCAGATAAAATTGTCTGAGGTCACATTTGAACTCAATTCCTCCTGACTCCAGGGACTCTATCCACTGTGCCACATAGCTTCCTGCCTTCCCCCTACCACCTAGCTGCCCCCAGGAATTTCTAAAATGTACATATTTCTCTTTGAAAAAATTCAAAAAGCTAATTTCTTAATTTGTTTTAATGATAATTTTATCTTTCAAAATTTGGAAGAATTAATAGGGGAAATTCTAGCCTATGTCAAAGTCTCACTGAAAAAGAAAGAGGTTGTTGCTAGATTGAAAAAGATGGGAAACAGGAACTGGATGCTCCAACTTAGAATTGGAAATAAAGAAGACCAAGAATTGTCTGCCATGAAGCCTAGATTTATTTAAAGAGCAGATTTTAAAGAGTATAGAGAAAGCAGACAGAGGCTACTTCCAAAAATTTTATAGTCAGCCTATTGTGGTTGGGATGATCTCCAGTGAAAATAAAAGGTGGGAACTGTCTGAAGAAATGATGTGAATACACAGGGAACTCATAGAATAACTTAAATTTTCAAAGCACATATACAAAAGCTATAATTTGTGACTATTTTCCGAAGGTTATTACAAAAACATGGAAAGATTCTTTAAGAATGGTCTCAGGATCCCTGAAGTTCAAAATTATGTGGAGATGGCAAGGAAAAAATAGAGAAAAGAAGATTAGGTTCAGGATCAGACAACTACAGTTTAAATGCCAGTTCTGTTATTTTAACTTGTGTGACCTTGGGAAAGTCACTTCTTCAGACTGGGTCAAGATTTTTCATCTGCAAAGTAAGGGGATCAGATTAAATAACCTTAACAAGTCTCTTCCAGCTCTCTCCTTCCACCTCTCTGTCTCCATATCTATCTATCATCTATCTATCTATCTATCTATCTATCTATCTATCTATCTATCTATCTATCTATCTTTCTAATCTTTCTAGATCATAGATATAGATGGATTTCTAGCTCGTTCTAATCTAATCTATGATCTAGAAAGATGTTTTTTAACATTGGATAAAAGAAAGATGTCAAAGAAAGAATAGAGCTACAAATCTGAGTAGCATGCAACTATTGCATACATTTGAAAACTAGTGTGTGTTAAATATATTATTCAGCCAGTCTAAAGAAAGCATCTTTGATTACATTACATTGAGCCATTTAAGGAGATAGCTAGTATGTAGATGGATTGGTAGTCACCTTCAAATAAATCTGCAGCTCCTTAGGAGTCCACAACCAAAATGTTGAGTTGGATTCAAGTACTGGATTCAAGGTATGAATCACAAGCCTGAAACACTTTTCCAAACACATTATAAAAACTATTTTAATTAGTACACAATGCCTGAAACCGTGCAAAGCGGGACCCAAGAGAAACAAGGAAAGAGAAGGTTTAAAAGAAATACTTCTCTCTTCACAAGAGCTTAAGTCAGAAGAAAAACTCTTCACAAAAGGCTTTAGACAAATGACAGGTTTATTTCATAAGAAATATTAAAGATAAAATATTTATGCATCAGGAAAGAGATGATACAAAAAGGGATCAAAATGAAAACTATACATCGAATCAGCCCTTTGTTAAGCTCCCCCAAACCATGCTCCATTGAGCCCTAAGGAGTCATTGGGAGTGAGGTACAGAAGGCATGGGAGAAGAATTTTATGCAGATGAAATGAGAAGCATTTGCCTTTTTCCATGCAATGACATGAAGAGCATTAAGCAGATAATTCTCATGAAGCATTATTTTACCATAGCAGATGGCAAGTTAATGATTTAAGTTATAGGCATATTGCTAGAAGTCTATCGTGTAAAATCCTTTCTAAATCTTCACTTAACTTTTTCATGTTCTAAGAGAGAAAATATTCCACTCTATAATACCCTTAGAGAAAGTCCCATAAGATGTCATAGACGTTAATAGTTCCATTGGAGTGAATCATTTGAGCATAAGTCAGTCAATAAACATTTATTAAGCTCTGATCATGTTGACAGATACAAAATATATACAAATTATAACCCCAGGACCCCAGTCCCTTTCTAGAAAAGACAATCTCTGCTCTCAAGGAGTCCACAGACTTATAGGTAGAGTTGTCATAGTGTGTTTTCTGGTGGTGGTAGTAGACATGGGCTGAACAGAACAGAGAGACAATATGCAAACAGCTCTATATTGAATTAGTTGTTGGATAAAAGAATGTGTGTGTGTGTGTGTGTGTGTGTGTGTGTGTGTGTGTGTGAGAGAGAGAGAGAGAGAGAGAGAGAGAGAGAGAGAGAGAGAGAGTCAGTGTAAGGTGTAAGAAGACTAGAAAATAGGAGGGATCAAGTTAATTAAGGCGTTGAACTCCAAACAAAATTTTGTATTTGATCCTGAAGATAATAGACAATGAGATATTATTAAATGGCCAAGGCAAGTGGAGTTGGGAGGAGGGGTGGAGAGGTGGGTGATGTGGTCATACCTGTGTTTCAGGTACATCACTTTGACAGTTCACCAGAAAATATACATCTCCTGAAGAGAGACTTGTGGCAGGTGGACCAACCAGCAAGCTTTTGTAATAGTCTGGGTATGGGGGGCGGATAGAGCACTGACCCTGGAGTCAGGAGTACCTGAGTTCAAATCCAGCCTCAGACATTTAATAATTACCTAGCTGTGTGGACTTGGGCAAGCCACTTAACCCCGTTTGCCTTGCAAAAAACCTAAAAACAAAAATATTCTGGGTATGGAGCAATGAGTGCCTACACTGAGGAGTGGGAGTGTTAGAGAAGGGGAAGCTATTAGAACTGGCATGAAGATAAAATTGATGGATCTTGGCAATAGCTTGAATATGGGAGGTTAGAGAAAAAAGAAGGAAACACCTAAGATTTGAACCTGGTAACTGAGAGGTGGCACTTCAATAGTGACAGGGAAATTAGTAGAGGGAGGTTTGTGAGGGAAAGATAATGAGCCCAGTTTTGTACATAATTGTTTTTAAGACGCCTGCAGGGCAGCCAGAGCAAAATGTCCAATAGGAAGCTTGGGAAGTGAGACTGAAGTTCGTTAGGGATTGGGGCTGGATAAGTATCAGCTTAGAGAGTTGACTTGCTAAAGGTCACATAGTTAACTCAGGTCTTCCTGACTCCAAGTTCAGTGCCTTACCACTACACCAGGTTGTAATATAATTTAAATGTTATACATGGAAGTTTAATTCCACTGTCACTGATTTAGTTTTATTGTTTCTAAATAGGTTTTGCTTGTTTTCAACAGGAAAGGAAGGGACAATATATTCTGTTAGGTGTAAAATCAGACTAGTTCTTCCCTACCCTTCTCCTCAATGTTCTTTGCCTACACAAAAGAAATATTAAAAACTAAAAGCAATTGAAATGGTATAGAGTGACTTCAGGACTACTTTGGTTGTCTAGAAAAAAGGAACCATTACCAAGTTGAAATATACACTGAGGAGCAGGAGACAAGGGACAAAGGTGGGCTCATAACAAAAGATGCTTCTCATTCTCTATATGAAAATTTGAACAACAAAGGATAAAATCTGCCAACCAGAACAACAGAATGTATTTCCCTGTCCACAAAATAAACTTTATGGTTTCAGTTGAGCAACTTTGCAGGAGTTAGGGAAATTCATAGTGTCAGACAGGGCTTCTAACTTCACAACAGTTTCTGACCTTTCCAAATTCAAAAAGGAAGAATTCAACTATGCATTTTTTTTATCTCAGAATTCAAGAGCTAGACAGGATCTTGGAGGCCATCTAATCCAACCCCTGACAGTATCAAAATTCTGTCTGTAATATATCTGACCAGTTTCACCTCAATGACTTAAAGTGGGAGAGAATCCACTATCTTTTGAAGGAGTTTAGCCCATGTTTGAAGATTACAAAATTTTAAAAGAACCTTCCTCTTATGTCAAATCAAAATTCACATCTTGCCAACTTCTACTCCCAGCTCCTAGCTTTGCCCTCTGGTCTAAGGAGAACATCCCATTCAATAGTAGACACTGTAAAGTCTTCCATGGATCTTCTCTTCTAAACATTCTGAGTTCTTTAACTCAGCCTTACATAGCATATTCTATAGTACTATCAGCATTCTGCTTGCCTACTTTTAAATTTGCTCTAGTTTTTCAATATCCTCTCTCGGATACTGTGCTGTGAACTGAACATGATAGTAAACATGAGTTGAACAGAGAATGTAGGAGAATTTTCCATCTCTCCTTCTGGCCACTGTCTTCTCAATGTAGCAAGGATAATGTTAGAGGATAGAATTAGCTGCTTCAACTTCCTTGTCATGCCATTGTCCTTCACTCATTATGAATACTGTTTAAAGATTCTTAATGAAATCATTCCTGTGAACTGATCTTGGTAATAATAAATGATGTGTTTTGGCCCTGTCAACTTCATAGTTACATTGAATTGGATATTAGCAAATATAGAGAAAATCTTGAATCATAACCTTGTTACTTCAAACTTCAATTTAATTCCATCCCACTTGTATTTACTGGCAGTCTGCTATACTTTCAATCCTGTGCCAAGTAAGCACATAATATTGCTTTTTCATTAATTCTCTGTGTAATTTTGGACAAGTCACTTAACCTCCCTATTTCTTAGTTTCTTAATCCCTGAAAATGAGGTCTTTGTTTGGATTAGAAGACGTCTTGTCTAAGTCTAAGATTCTATTATCAACCATCAAAATTCAAAAGAAACTTATAATGCTGTCCCAGCCTTCAAGAAGTTTATAATTTGGGTATTTTATAAACCATTTTTGACTGTGTCTGGTTAGGGATAGGGGTTAGAAATTTGGAAAATTATCTTGTTTTTGAGTGTCAGGGCTACATAGTATAAACTGGAATGCTATTGAAATCTTTTTTTAAAAAAAATTTTTGCAAGGTGATGGGTTTAAGCAACTTGCCCAAGGTCACACAGCTAGGTAATTATTAAGTGTTTGAGGTCTGATTTGAACTCAGGTCCTCTTGACTCCAGGGCAGGTGCTCTATCCATTCTATCACCTAGATGCCCTGAAATCTTTTTTTTTTAACCACTGATATTAGTTTGGGGAGTGGTATCCGTTGCGGTTCAGGGGCTCATGATCCATTGAGAAATATGACCATTTCTCAGTGTATGTTGTCAAGATAGAATAGAAGGTGGTGACCGGATGTCAAAGAAAATTTTATTAGAATTACAGAAAGTCAGAAAATATTAGACTCTCTATAATATAATCATAGATAACCCAAAATGATTCAGATAGATAGATAGATAGATAGATAGATAGATAGTTAGATAGATAGATAGATAGATAGATAGATAGATAGATAGATAGATACACTTTGGTTTCCTTGGCAGTTATTAGGTGAAAGGTGTTACTTATTAAGGTTTTTCTGCTGATGTGAGGTCCTCCCTTGAAGTTTGTGGTATGGAAATTTCTCTACAAAATTTACTCCATTTCCCTTGTTTATCATGCTCCTCTTGTTTGTGTGGTCTTTTCACTAATCTCCAAATAGATCATAGAATTTTTTTAATGGGAAGATACCTTTGAGAATTCCTTACCCAAAGCTTTTATTATACAGATGTATAAAAAGGCTTATTTAAGTTGTGTCTTTTCTAACATACTCTATTTTCTAACTCCAAATGCATCGTACTTTTTACTATACCTAATCTCTCCCCTGATGATTTCTTGAGCTCATTATATATATATATATATATATATATATATATATATATATATATATATAAATATATTATATCATCACATGCCATATATTATAATATATTGCTATGCTAAATTATATCTTATATTGTATCATATATCATATGATATATAATGTTCTGTCATTTCATATATAAACATCTCACACTAGCTGTAAAAGTGCATAACAATGTGTCCTCCTCCACTCTCATCTGAACAGATCTCAGGGAAGTAGGTAGCAATGGGCCATATGACTGAATTGAAGTGTCAACTTTCAATTATAGGTAAGGACCTGATTTCAAAAATTGGCTTATTTCAAAGGGGGCAGGACACCCAAAAGAGAAGTGATGGCTATCACATTTGCTCTAGGCCTTGAAATCAATGAATCCATCTACAGTCTTACAGTCAATCCTCCAGCAATTGCTTTAAGATTGAAATTATTCATGTGATTTTATTAACATATTTTCTTTTTCATGTTAGTAGCCAGGTAAATTCACAGATATGTGAAGTAGAGAAAAAAATTAGAGATGCAGCGTGGGCAAATTTGTAGAGCTGCTGGTATATATGCTAGAAGGGTGGTTTGATACAATTAATCAACAGGCAAGAGACAGTGAGACACTGTCAATTTTAGCCTCAAGGTTAAATATCAACTCACCTCTGCTACACTCCTATATTCTAGACCCTTAGGGATCTCAATAGCCCATGAAGTGGATATCATTGATGAATTATTTTAAAATGTTGTGCCCTTCATAATTTCCAATTCCACCTACCAGCCATGAAGGACAGAGTGTCAGAGGTAATGTGGAGACCTCACTAGTGTTGATGTATTCTAATAGCAGTGACTAAAGACCCAGCAATCTTTCCATTGTTTTTTTCAGAGAACATCCAAGGTAAAGAGATTTACAGCATTATAATATATAATACAATGCTCTTATACCACTATCTGACACAGTAGAAGGTAAGATTCAGGTTAAAAAAAATTTAGTTTTTTAAAATTTTATTTACCATATCACACTTGTGGTATTATAATCTGTATATTATAAAAATGAATATTGTCAAATTATTTTTTTAATTGAGATATTAGCACAAAAGTCCCAGAATTCTAGGGAATTGCTAGTGAAAAATGTTTTGCATGTTACCATTTTTATTTTGTGTAATGCATTTTATGATTTATTTCATGGTTACCATGATGGAAAAGTGCATATTATCAGGATCAGTGCTTTGTTATAAAGAATTTTATGTATATAATAAGTGTAGTTTTAAACATTCTTTAATGAAAATTATAGTTTTTGGTGATCAGGGGAATCTATTCCCCTATTTCCTGTAGGTTCAATGAGTTGACATTCACATTTTTTACTTTCACACCATTTTCTAGTAATATTATCCCTTTAAAATACATTGAAGATTGAAAGTGCCAGGTAACACTAGGAATATAAATACAATAAATCCAATAAATAAAACTAATCTCTACTTTAAAGAAGGAGAAGGTTTTGCTGACTCCAGATCCCTAGAGGAAATAAAGAGGAATATAGAGAAACCCGAGTGAGAGAGATCATTTTTACTGACCTCTTACATGTGCCCTGGCTAGACTAGAAGAGGGAAAGATAAAGGCAAGATATGCAGAAGACTTCTGCTCCCCCCTCACTCTCTCCTCAACCCCTCTCTCTTGACTCCTGGCAGCCCCATATCTTTTCTGCTCTTTCTTTGCCAGGCTTCTGATGCAAACAATCAACATCTCTCCTTTTTCCTGAGAATCTAGAAAGAAATTGCATTTTTTCTTTTTTCCCTTCTTTGAGGAAGGGAAGATAGAAGTTAGTGGGTGTTGGACTGAAACCATAACCCTTCTCTTCTGGGGCAATGACTTAAGTGATACATATATATATATATATATATATATATATATATATATAAGTATATATATATATATATATCACTAGTATTTGAATTTAATTTACTTTTAAAATTACATTTAAACTTAAAACTTAATTGTGCAGTAATATTTATTGAATGAAAATATTTTCAAATAATGAAAACTTTCTTATATATTTATATTTTTCCTACATAATTCAACAACTATTTTTAAGTATCTACTATGGTACTATGCTAGACTTTATTGAAATAAAATTAGTCATTGCCTTCACAAGGGGTGCATTCTGCTGAAAAGAGATTATTCAGTGTGTATACAGTTAATCAAATAAAAAGTAATTTGGGGAAAAGAAAGCAGAGGGGAAAAGTAGGGAAAATAGGGGATGCTTTGAAGGAGACTAAGGGCAGTTAGGTGGCTAAGTGAATAGAGCACCAAGCCTGAAGTAAGGAAGAATTATATTCCTGAGTTCATTTCTGGTCTCAGACACTTACTAGCTGTGTGACCCATAGCAAGTCATTTAACCCTGTTTGCTCAGTTTCCTCATCAGGTCAATGAGCAGGAGAATGAAAAGGCCAAGAAATTTTTTTTTGCCAAGAAAACCTTAAACAGGATCTGGAAGAATCAGACACAAATAAAAAAAAAAACAAAAAACAAAACAAAAGGATTCTAAAGAAGAGCCATGCAAAAAACATTTAAGAAGATAATATAACCAATGGTTGGGTGTGATGTAGACTCTCAGCCTTTGCCAGAAAATAATTTGTTCCATTGTTTAGTTCTCTCTATCTTCCCCCAGGCAAAAATTCATGGTCCCTGAAATTCAGACCAGATATCTAAGTGGAGTTTATGTACAAATGATATAATATGGTGGTATATACATATACATATATATATATATATATATAGCCTACTATGTGGCAAGCACTTTGATAAGCATAGGGATACAAATTTTAAAAAAAGGCAACCATTTTCCTCAAGATGTTTGAGAATATTATACACAAAACGAAGCTGAAAGGAATGTGTGCATGTGTGTATGAGAGGGATGTAAAGGTGGTGGTGGTGGTGGTGGGGTGCCAGAGGTTACTCAATATAGAGGCTGGTTTCAATATAGATGGTTTTGAAACCAAACCAAACAGCCAGGGGCAAAAGAACTGGCTGGGATTTTGAGCCTTCTAGAAAAGGAGGTTATAGGAGTTTTTTTGTTCTGCCCTCTAGACCTCCAATCAGAAAGGTAGAAGTAACTAAGGGTACTGATGAAGTGTGATGACCAAAGCTGATGCTATCTCCATGATTATGAGTTTCCTGGTGGATGTCAGGAAAGTTGCAGATTTGTATATGGTGGAATTACAGATGGTTATCTCAAATATGTAGACCAAATGCAGGTACATATAACCAAATACACAAATGAGAATTTCATATGTTACAGCTTAGATCTCATGATATTAGATAATACATCCTATCACATAGCAAAGGTGCTTTACAGTAGATCAAACCTAGGCAGGACATACCTATAGGAGGTCAAAATATAGAGCATCATGTGATGTTGATGTTTGTCCTTCATTCTCAAAGAAGACCATGACATTCAGGGAGGTGATGCCATGACAAGCAAACAAAATGGATTTGAGTGAGGGGTATACAGTGCTAATTCACTAGTCTCAGTTTTTCCTACAGAGCCATCTGGGGTCCAGTAGCCAGATATGAATCAGGATGACTGGAGATGGCCCTGGATGTGAAGCAATCAAGTTTAAGTGACTTGTCCAAGGTCAAACAGCTTGTAAGAGTCAAGCGTCTGAGGCCAGATTTGAATTGTGGTGCTCTTGACTCCAAAACCAGGGATCTATCCACTGTACCATATTCCAACTGTCATGTATTACATATGTTCTATTATGATGTTCTAAGTTTGATCTGCTGCATGGAGCTATTTATACAAAAAATAGGAAGACAATTTGCACTCTTTAGCTTCTTTCTTGCTTAGCTCAGTTTGTCAGTGACTTTGATCCAGAATATTCCTTCCTGGTTCCCTTATCTCCCCTTCAGTATCCATACTCAGCCCCCCCAGATTTGTCTCCCCTGCTATTTATCCTAGGTACATAATTGAAAGTTACATTTCTGATTGTCTTCCTTTCCAATAGAGGTAATACATGGATCAAAAATGTGTTTCTTCATTTCATATTTGTGAGATTTTGGTATGGATAGTTGATTAAGTATTCAAAGAACAAAGGTAAGACTTTACTTATAGAATGTTGAATTGGGAAAGTTCTTTGCCTTTGAACTCACTATCCTGTGACTCTAGACATAAGGAGTGACAATAATTTCAGGCTTAACCATTAAAGAGATATTCAGAAATTCTTTTAATCTTTTTGACTTCTAACTAGAATTCAGCATTATTAAAAAATGTACACATTTTTTAGCAACTAGCTCTATCTGGAAATGGTTTTACTATTATTCCTGAAGTATTAAATCAAATCATTAAGGCTCATAATTAATCATACTATGTAAGGAAGCACAATCTGCAGCACACAAGTGAAATTGCTGATAAGGCTACTTGGAAAATTGGATTTGTTTTTCTGTTCTCTTAGACTGAGCATGCATTGCATCTTCTAATCCACAGTTTCAGGTGCATAGATCTGAATTTAGGATCTATCTTATCAATGATAGAATTCAGTTGGTTTTCATTGGTTTGGGAGAACCGATACCTAATTTTATGATGTGTTCAGTGAACCAGTTTTTAATTTATTTGAATCCCATCACTGTATCTTATGCGTAGGCATAGCATATAGTCACAGTATGACTTGAAAGTATCTTCTTCAGTATCTCAATCATTTCCTCCATTATCATAACTCAAATCATGCTTCTGTTTACAGAAAGAGATGCCTTCAATAAATGTTAACTAAGGATAATTAAGCCAGCTTAGTGTTATAGTGGATAGAATACTAGACCTAGGGGAAGGCAGGAAGACCTGAGTTCAAATTTTCAGTTCTTGCTAGTCATAGGACTCTTGGCAACTAATTGAATTTCTGTCTGCCTTAGTTTACTCAACTCTCAAATGGGGATAATAATGCCTCCCTTTATTTTTTATTATTATACCTGTATTTTAATCATTAAGTTATTTGCATTTAGTAATATATTAACCCAGATGGGTTTATCAGATGAGCTGATCTCAGAGAATAGGTCCTGAGAGGAAATCAGATCCAGAAAGGATGGGTGGATAGGAGGAAAAAAGGTAGCATAGAGGGTGCTGGTAAAGAAGAGGCTTCTACTGAAGCCTGGGAAAGAACTTGAGTGATTAAATCCATAAACAAAGTGAAGGACAGTAAAAAATAAAATTTTTCTGCTTAAAATTTTTGCCCAGAGCTGATTTTGTCTATTTTCATATTGTGGTTACCGTTCATTGGGCTCCATTGTTGGTTTCCCAGCTGTGCTTCAGAAGGATTGCACTGTGTATTACAAACTCAACCATCTGGGGGCTATGGGTTCATTTCACCTGCGGGATGTATTCCTCGGCAACACACCAGCCATCTGGACTATAAAATTGAAACGGGTATGCAGAATCCAATTTAGAATCAGAAGGACCCTCGCCAGCCATCTAGTTCATTCACCCCCTGCCCCATTTTATAGCTGAGGAAACAAAGGTCCAGAGAGATAGAGTTAGTTGTACAAGGTCAAATAGCAATTGCTGGATTCTAGGGACAAAGTAGACAGAGTGACTTTTGTCTCCTCTTCCACACTTTCCAGCTTCCTTCTGAGGTTGTTTCCCCTCATAATATAATAAACTCCTGGAAGAGCATATACATGAACACAAGTATGTGTGTAATAAATAACATTAATATTGAATGTTTACTTATTGACTAACTGCAGTTGATCAAATTTTGTCTTTATTACAAACTTAGGACAACTTTTTCATCATTAAGTCTGTATTATTTCTGCAACTACATATTATAAAACTCGCCCACAGCATTTCAAATACTCACATTTTTGAGTTCTTTTAGTAAACTAGGATGTAGCTTATCTGGGTCTGATGACCTAGATTCATTGACAGGCACTAGGTTCTTGGAATCTTATCTGTCGGAATTATGAAAGAAAGTAAGTAAGAAATGAACTGAAGATTTTCTTGGCCAAAAGAAAATTCCATTATTTTTCTAGCCCTGTACTTTCTTGAAATTCCTCTAATATTCCCATCTTCTCTGAATCTTCCTGTCTTGCCTTCTTCCTAGAAGAAGGTTGCAAAGACACTGTGATACATTGCATACAAACCCCCTGGATTTTTTATTTGCCATGTTATTGTTGTTTAGTCATTTCAATCATGTCTGACTCTTTGTGATCCCATTTGGGGTTTTCTTGGTAAAGATACTGACATTTCCTTCTCCAGCCAATTTTATAAATGAGGAACTGAGGCAAACAGAGTTAAGTGACTCACCCAAGGTCACACAGCTAGTAAAATGTCTGAGGCTGAATTTGAACTCTGGGAAAGGAGTCTTTCTTCTTGTATTTATTATTTGACTTTTCGTAACTAACATCTTGCTCTATTTGGTTGAAAACCAAGTAAGGAAGCAGATGATGAGTGGAGTGAGATAAAAGTCCAATTTCTTTCCTCTCTAAAGGAAGGCTTTGGGAGGAGTTTAGTGTGCCAACATGGGGATGAGATAAGAAGGGATGAGTTTTTCTTGGGAGGGTCATCTTGTTCAGTCAGCTGCAGATGGAGAGTAGAGATCTGACATTCTTTGCTTTAAGCCCCCATGTCTTTTCCTTTCCCTTAATTCTCAGCAAATGATCTGTCCTCCAAATGCTTAAGATTACAGTCAATTAACAGCTATCTGTATTGACTCTAGAAGGCAGCAGGGAAGCTCGTTAGATAGAGTGCTGGGTCTGGAGTCAGGAAGACCTGAGTTCAAATCCAACACAGACATTTACTAGTTGTATGACCCTGGACAAATCAATGCTTGCCTTACTCCACTGGAATAGGAAATTGCAAATCAATCCAATATCCTTGCCAAGAATATCTCAAGGATAATAGGATCCATGAGGTCATGAAGAGTCAGACATGACTGAACAATAACATTGATTCTACTTTTTCCAGTTGTTTTGTTCTCTGTATATCCTCATTCATCATCTCTTCTTTCTTTTCTGTCTCAGAAGAAGAGATAGCTCCTTGTCAAGAACAAACTCTTTCTATACTTTTGATCCTTTTCTCTCTAGCCTCCTTTATGACTATGCTTCAATACTCATCCCTTTCTTTTTTTTTTTTTAGGTTTTTGCAAGGCAAATGGGGTTAAGTAGTTTGCCCAAGGCCACACAGCTAGGTAATTATTAAGTGTCTGAGACCAGATTTGAACCCAGGTACTCCTGACTCCAAGGCCAGTGCTTTATCCACTGCGCCAGCTAGCCGCCCCAGTCATCCCTTTCTTTAATGCATCTTTAACCTCTTCCCTTTTATTGTTTTCCCACCCTACATAATTTTTTTCAGATTTCTTTTATTCTAAAAATATCATCTCTGAATCCGCTATCTTCTTAAGCTAGAAAGAAACCTCTCTTCTTACTGCTTAATTTCATCCCCCATTAAAATATGACTTCCATCTTCATTTCTTTTATATTATTTCTATTTCTAATGTCACAAATAACTCCTTATCAACAAATCTGATGATTTTTAAGAAACCCTTGTCACAAAGTAGGGTTGATCAGGTAAGTCTGATACCTCATGTTCAGCATTAGAATAAAATGAATTAATCCCAGAAGAATTGACAGTTGCAAAAAGATTTGCTTAGCCCTAGCAAAGGAATATTCAATGAAGCCATTGTACCAAGTGGTTTCTTGTACTCAGGAAACCAGTACAGTTTCAATATGTTTAAAAGAAAAAATCATTCTGATCTCTATGGAATTGTTCCTTTTTTGCATCACATTTAACAATGTTTATAGCATCATTGATTTAGATGCTTAAATATCAAGTATAATTCCTCATTTTTCCATATAAAGAAATTGAACTCTCTTTTTGACTTGTGGGTTTGGGACTCTTATTATTTTTTTCCGAGATTATTGCATTCTAACTGCTCTCTTTACCTCTCCACTCTTTCCACCACTGCCAATCTTACCATTGTGTCATTCAAAGAACATTATATTTATATTTAAAAGTCTTCGATTCATCCTCATTGCCGAATGAACTCTTTACACTGACATTTAAAACTCTCCATAGTCTGACTTCTAGTTAACTTTCCAGAGAGCCCTTATATCTGCACATGCTCTCTTTTAAAGATAGGGGAACTACTCACCAGGTCTAACACTTGTCTTTCATGAACCTTTTCCCTTTGTCTGGAATAAAATCCCCCTGTAGTAGCAGAAATAGACCATTCACTCATCATCTCTTCCTTCCCCATTCCCAAGCAAATTAGGCAAGTTTTTTCCTTTAAAGGTATTGAGAGGTTTTTCAAGTCTTGAACTGTTTAAGGGCCTGAGAGCTTAGAATGTTGACATCATACACTCACCATTCAAGTACAAAGCACCATTGGTTAATGGATCTTGATGAGAGCTGTGCTCAGATGAATCAACTCATGTTTTCAGTGCTTATCCTTGTTGAATATCTCTTCCTTTGACTAAATAAATCTGCTTTCTGTTAGCTGTAGAGTGACTTAGAAGTTTCTCATTTGTTTCAGTATCAAAAGAGCTTATTATTAGGAAACTGGCTAGAATCAGGCACAGTCCAGAGCATGGCATACCTCTCCCCTCCACCAATTCTTGCTTATTATTTCTTTTTTTTTCAATGGCCTAATTTATACACCATAATTATTATAAATTCATCAATAATAACCAATGTACAGATAGAGACCTTTAAGGTAGTAAAGAATTTTACATACATTTTATATATTTGAGCCTCACCTGAACATATTGAGGTGGGTCCTTCAGCCATTATTATCTCCATTTTACAGATGAAGAAACTAGTGGTCACAGACATTAAGGGACTTGCCAATGGTCCCCTGTCATAGGTGTCAGAGATAAGTAAATTCTAAATCCAGTACTTTTTGTATAATACTGCTGTCCCCGATTATCTTGGATAAATTCTTATTGTAATGGAAAGATCTTAAGGTCAGAACACTGAGGTCTCACCTCTGAAATTTATTTCTTGTGTAATTAATTTCTTTGAGTCTCAGATATTTTCCTTATAATATTTGCAAAATGTCCACAATACTATTTCATGAGGTTATTATAAGGAAAATACTTTATCAACCTTAAAGTATTATTGTTGAGTCACTTTTCAATTTTGTCTGATTCTTTGAAACCTCATATGGGGTATTCTTAACAAAGATACTAGGGTGGTTAAGTGACCTGCCCAGGGTCACACAGTTAGTATCTGAAGTCAGATTTTAACTTGGGGAAAATGAATCTTTCTGACTCCAGGTCCAGCACTCTATCCACTATGCCACCTAGTATTGGAAGTGATAGATTATAGATTACAATAGATGGAAAGAAAGATAGATAGAAAGTGGATACATAGATAGATAGATAGATAGATAGATAGATACATTAGATAAAGATATCTGAACATAGCAAATGAAGGTATTTTGCTTGACGATATTTATTTGGTATAAGAAATCTGTCAGTCTCTGTCTCTGTTTCTCTCTGTCTCTCTTTTTCCCAGTAGTGAGAGATGGGATTTTGAATCACTTTAAAATTATCTTTGCTTTTTCTGGTGGCAAAGAATTGGAAATTGAGGGGAATGTGCATCAGTCAGGGAATGACTGAACAAGTAGGGATATATGAATGCAATGGAATATTATTGCTCTATGAGAAATGATGAGCAAAAGGATTCCAGAAAAACCTGGAAAAATCTTCATGAACTGGTGCTGATGAAGTAAGCAGAACAAAAAGAACATTGTATGATCCATTATGATAAACTTAACTCTTCTCAGCAATACAGTGATCAAAGACATTTTCTTTTTTTTTAGGTTTTTTGCAAGGCAAATGAAGTTAAGTGGCTTGCCTAAGGCCACAGGATTAGGTAATTATTAAGTGTCTAAGGCTGGATTTGACTGCAGAGCCAGTGCTCTATCCACTGCATCACCTAGCTGCCCCAGATAAAAGACTTGCAATGGAAAATGTCATTCACATCTGGAGAAAGAACTCTGGTGTCTGAATGCAAATAAAAGCATACTATTTTTAATTTGCTTTTTTTTTCCTTTTTCATGGTTTTTCCATTTTTTCTGATTCTTTTTTCATAGAATGACTTATGTGGAAATATGTGTAACATGACTGTACATATATAACCCATATCAGGGTGCTCATCATCTTGAGGAAGGGGAGAAGGAAGAGAGAAAAATTTGGAACTCAAAATTTGGAAAAAAAATGAATGCTGAATATTATCTTCACATGTAATTGGAAAAAATACTAATAAGTAAAAAAAAGATTAAAAATTATTTTTACAATTAGTTTGGGGAAGGGGACATGAAAATTATTAACAGGATAATAGCTTATAAAGTATACTTACACTCATTATCTCACTAGATTGTCACAAGGAGGACCACAGTGAATAATTCATAAACACGAATGCTAATGACATTTAGATTAACCTGTAGATTAGTGAATAAAAAAAAAAGATGTTTTATCAAGGCAAATTACAGTGTAGAGTGGATAGGGTCATTCAGACTCCATAAAGTAGGTAAATATATATGATACCAGTGTCATAAGACAGGAAGTTTATCTCTTTTCTCCATCCCTTCCTTCCTCTATCTTCTTCTTTGCCCAGGCTGTCCTTTGTCTTGAATGTCTTTCCTCTTCTCTGGCTCCTAGAATCCGAGTTTCCTTCAAATTCACCTAAAGAGTCACAATTTTAATGAAATTTTCCTGATCGACTAAGTTATTAGTGATCTCTTCCTTGTAAAATTACTTTGCTCCTGGTGGTGGGGAAGCATTTATATAGCTTTAACTGTGTGCTAAGTACTGTGTTACACAAATTATCTCATTTGATGCCTGAAAGGTAATTATTCTCTTTTTCCATTTTTCAGGAAACTGAGGTAGACAGACTGCCTGGAGTCAGATAACTAAGATGTGTTTGAGGTTATATTTGAATTCAGGTTTTTCCCCATCTAGCTGCCTTTTGTATCTGTGTGCTTATTGTGGTGCTGTGCATAGAGCACTAGGTCTGGGGTCAGAAAGACCTGAGTTCAAATATTGTTTTAGACACTTAGTAGCTCTGGAACTATGGACAAGTCACTTGGCCTCTATTGCCTCAGTTCTTCATCTGTAAAATGGGGACATACTGGAAAAGGAAATGACAAATCAATCCAGTATCTTTGCCAAGAAAACCCCTGGACAAATAAATAATCTTTTTGTCTTGCCAGGAGAAAGTAAGCTCCTAATGGCTTGGAACTGCCCTATTCTGGCTTTATTTGTCTAGGGTCTTAGCTAGCACAGAGCCTTGTACTCAGTGGGCACATTAATATAACATTAATAAATGTTTGTTGGATTGAATTGACAGAATTTGGCCATTGCTAAGCACATAAATCACCTGCAAGCCACTAGGGGGCAAACTTCCCATTGTCCTGAGTGCAGATCAATTCAATTCAACAAAAAATTGCAGTAAATGTCTAGAATAAGCATAGCTGGGGCAATCTTGAGAGAAATAAAGGATGGTGCCCTCAAAGCACTTATTAAATTAGTTTGAAGAATAAGGATACAGACACTAGGGCAGGGCTCACATTTAGTAAGGAAGAAAAACCCAGAGTATAATCAATTCATCAAGATTAAAATGTGAAAAATAGATGCAAGCAAAAATTAATTGTTAGAGTTATCCCAAAATATGGGAAAAATCCTAGATAAAGAATCAGAAGTCTTGAATTGCAATTCTAGCTTGATTTGCTGCTTCTTTTACACTGATTAAATCATTTTCTCATCTAAGACCTCAGTTTCTTCAACTCATCTTCCTGAGTTCAAATCTGACCTCAGACACTTTTAGCTGTGTGATCCTGGGCAAGTCACTTCTCCCTGTTTGCCTCAGTTTCCTCATCTGTGAAATGAGTTGGAGAAGGAAATGGCAAACCATATCAGTATCTTTGCCAAAAGAACTCAAATGGGTTTACTGAAAAACAATTGAACAAGTTACAAGTCTGTTCATCTCAGAAGGCTCTCTCATCTCTCTAATTCTCTGATGCCCAATCCTGGAGGAGATAAAGAGGAGCAGCAGGACCAGCCTCGTCAGTCAGCACCTCCCATTAGGAAATCCTTTGAGGTAGGTGAACTTCAAGATTCTAAAGGCTGGAAATTGGATGGGTATGTCTGAGAAGATTCCAATAATTCTCTACACCCACAGGGAGAAAAAAGCAGATGCCATTTGAAACTACCCTGATTATGGAGCATGCCCTCCAACAGTGCACCTGATTGGCATCTGTGGCTTGATAGTCAGACCATC
Source organism: Macrotis lagotis (assembly GCF_037893015.1). NCBI lineage: Eukaryota > Metazoa > Chordata > Mammalia > Peramelemorphia > Peramelidae > Macrotis > Macrotis lagotis. The sequence goes on from NC_133658.1 coordinate 776,912,319, forward strand.
TGTTTTCACTAATGTAGCTTCAAGTGGGCAAAGTAGCAAGGTCGGGGTCAGGGCCATTTTTTTGTTCAAGTCTGTAGTTGGTGGCTCTGCTCCAACTAAGCAAGCAGTGGAGGGTTTCTGCTGGCACTCAAGGCATGAGAATCTGGGCCAAATATCCACAGGGGAGGTGGAGAGAGTGGGCAGAACTGGCCCCCTTCTTGAGGCTTGTGTGGTTGGCAGTCCAGGGGGTGGATAGTTAGACTGGACCAGAAAGGAAGGGAAAGAAGACAGAGATTAACTAGCTAAGGATAGATACCATCACAGCAAGGTAAAAGAGTTAGCCAAAGAGAAAGACAAAAAGTAAAGTGGATTTCCTAAGATGAGACCACCCCAAGAGGAGAAGAAATATTATTACTCAATGGGGGAAAAATAAATTAATTTTCCTAGATAGGAAGAACTCAGTGTTTAGTTACTAAGGTAATATTAGAGTATTCAGGCATGTGGATTTAGGACTGAAAGGGACCTAAGGATTTACTCATCTCTCCCTCACTTTACATATGAAAAAATTGAGGGCCAGCAAAGGAAAATGATTGCTCAAAATTCTCTTACTCACCAGTAGCAAGTGACTGCCTCAAAGCATATGCTATCTGTCCTGTGATTTCATCAACTGGGCTAGGGAGTGATCAATTGATCACTTGTCTCTTGATCAACTCCTTCCCAACTACAATTATGAAAAAAAAGAATTATGGCTTGTATTTTGTGAAGACATCCTAATATAGTGAATGGAAAAAGAACGTAAGAGTCAAGAATGCCTAGGTTCAGATCCCAACTCTAACTTATGGACTGTATGATCCTGGGCAAGTAACTTTAACTTCTCCATGCCCCAGACAACTCTGTAAGACTAACTTAACAGAAGAATCAGCTTATCTAAATTCTTTAGAAGATTTTTACTGACCAAGAGCTTTCACTAATAATAAAAACAAAGGTCCTGATTCTACTCACTTTTCATATATGCATCATTTATGTATATACACATGTGTGTGTACATGAGTATATTGCTTTAAGATGTGCAAAGAACATTGAATTTGGAGTTAGAGAACCACATCTGTTATTTGGTACATATGTGACTTTGGAAGTCATTCCTATCATGAACTTGAATTTCTTTATCTGTCAAATAATAGAATTGGACTCAATGGCCTCTAATGTCTCTTTCAGCCCTATATCTAAGACACTGACCTCATTTTATCCTTACAGTAACACTGGGAGAAAAATACTCTATTATTATCAGCATTTTATTTTTAAAGAAGCTGAGGTTGTCAGAACTTAAGGGATTTGTACATGGTCATCTACTTAGGAAACATCAGCGGTAGGTTCTGAATCCAAACCTCTCCTAACTTCTAGTCTGACACTGCATAGAATTCATAAAAAGAGGTCCCCAACCAATCTGTTACTCTGCTTTGATGACATCTCATATAGAAGAATGTTCTCAGGTCTGGTCATATCAGCAAATCTGCCAACAAACATTTATTAAGCATGCCCCATGATAAGCCCTGGAAATACAAAGAAAAAACCAAACCAAACCAAACCAAACCAAGCAACAAACAAATCTACCTAGTCACTGCTTTGAAGGTGTTCATATCTAATGGGGATAGGTGGTATTTTGGATAGAACCCTGATCTAACAATCAGAAAAACCTGAATTTGAATTCCTCCTTTGATACTTAATAATTATTGTATTACCTTGTCAAGTCTATGCCTCAATTTTCTTATCTATAAAAAGGGATTTAAAAATGGGCACTTATCTCACATGGTTTTTGTGAGAATCAAATAAGATTATAATTATAAAATGCCTGGCTCTTAGTAAGCACTATTTAAATGTCAACTATTATTATTATTAGTAGTAGTAGTAGCTATTATTATCAGTGAACCTCTAGTCTAAACCATAGCTCAAAGGAATGCTCAGTATAACACATCTGAGAAGCCCTCATTTTGCCTATTCCTAAAGACCTCCAATGAAGGGGAAATCACCACTTCCCAAAACAACTGATCTCATTTTTGGACAATTCCTATTTTTAGGAAGTTTTTCCTGACATCAAACCTGAATTTATCTCTTTGCAGTTTTCATAATAATATTATCTCTATGTTTGTCTTCCTTGGAAATTTGTTGTCCATTATCATTTCATGGTGTGGGTTCTAGCCAAACTGGAAAGCTAGGTGTTCCCAATATTGACTCTTTGTCTCCTATGTCTGTGCATTGTCATTCATTCTTGCCTATTGAACTTCTTCCAAAATTTTTAAAATAAGTTCAAGCGACACATGTTCCATGAAACTTTCTCTAATTCTCAATGAAAAGGGTTCACTACCCACATTTTCCTAGAGTATTTTGTCTGAATCCCTCTTTAATGGTTCAAAATCTATTCTGTGATACCTTCTTTTCCCCACTAGATTGTAATCACATTGAGGGCAGGCATTGTTTCATTTTTTTCCTCATTTCTTTCTCCCTTTTTCTTTTCTTAATTTTAATTTTATTTTTTCCAATTACTTGTAAAGATAGTTTTTAACACTCATTTCCACATTTTTCTCCCTTCCTCCCATTCTTTCTTCCTCCGCAGATAGTGAAATGGGTTATACATTTGTAATCATGTTAAACATATTTCATATTAGACATGTTATGAAAGAAGAATTAAGGGGCGGCTAGGTGGCACAGTAGATAGAGCACTGGCCCTGGAATCAGGAGTACCTTAGTTCAAATCCAGCCTCAGACACTTAATGATTACCTAGCTGTGTGGCCTTGGGCAAGCCACTTAACCCCATTGCCTTGCAACCCCCACCCCTAAAATTATGATGAAGAAAAAATTAGAATAAAAGGGGCAAAAAACATAAAACAAATTTTGAAACTAAAAATAGCATGCTTTGTTCTGCCTTCAGATTCCCTAGTTCTTTGGATGTAGATAGCACCCTCCATCACAAGTCTTTTAGAATTATCTTTGATCACTTTATTGCTGTCTTTCTCTCTTTTTTTCAACCAAATTTAGAAAAGGAAGAACATTTTAGAATTCTCAACTGAATTTAGAAAGATAGTCCCATGACTTGGAATTTCTCCTTTTTCAAGCTCTTCCTTTGCCTCTTTGTCAATTCTCCTACAGACTATTTTTCATGAGTGGACTTATTTTCCCTTCATTGTTAGCCTTTGACTTGATTAGAATATATCATATATCTCCTTTTCTCTTCTTTCTCCTTTTCCCTTTTATTTGTTTTCCCCTTCTGTATTTGAGACCCACAAAAAAAAACCTCAATCACCTGCTAGGTCACATGTGGTATTGTGAGTACATGGAATTTCAGACCTATTTCTCTGTTATCACTTCTATTTGACATCTGTTTGGATTTAGAAAGAAATATCTTAATACTTCATTGTTATTTTGATTTTATTGTTCCAGGTTGCTATAACTGATTACCTTTCTTTTAATTCTATTGTCTGAAGTATTTGAGAAGCAAATAATTCAGGTTTCAGTTTCTTTCTAGGAATATTTCAGAAAACTCCTTTTTAATCATATATATATATATATATATATTTATATATGAATTGTTAATGGTTAGACTCAGATTTTCAGGATAGGTCACCTTAGATAGCATCTTCAGTTCCTTTGCTCATCAGAACTCATTCTTTTTATTCCAAGTTTCTGGCATACACAGAATAGTCCTATTTTATTCAAATTTCTTTTCCTTTATATTTGAAGTTCTTTTACTTTAGATAATACAAGATCTAATGGAATTGTCACTATCCCATACACAATTATTTTTTTAAAAAACTTTTGGATTTAGTGTTAAATAATATACTAGTACTTCCAGATATGAGTATTGTGTCAGATTAAATTAATTGCATCAGGGTCTACTCAGTTTGGGGTAGACACTATGTTTGGATCAGATACTATAGCAAGCAAAAAATGATAAAGAATTGGAAAGTTTTAAAAAATTGCAAGGTTTTTCTGGTTCTGAAAGAATAAGTAACAAGCATTGTTCAGGGAGAGAGTATTGAAAATACTACAGCGATTAAGATAAAAAAGAAAAAGAATTCATTGATTTACTATTTTTGATCTACTGAAACTAGAAAATTAATTTTGAGACTGACTTGGTAAATGAAAATGACATAAAGATAAAATTTATTAACAAAAATATATTAAGCCTACTTTGAGGATAGGGCCATCTGAGGAAAATAATTTTTATCCCCCTTTCCCAAAGCTAATTGTTATTTAAAAATCTACATAAATGTGATATTATTTGTATTTTGGTTCAGTTATTTTGAATTCTTTATCAGGTAAAATTTTATTCAATATAATATGGTAGACTGCAAGTTATAATAGGGGAGACATAGCAATAAAGCAAGAAAAGGAAGTTGAGAGAATAAGTATAGGTAAAGAGACAACAAAATTATTGCTTTTTATATATCATGTAATTATCTACTTAGAGAACCCTAGAGATTGAACTTAGAGTTAATTGTAACAATAAATTCAGCAAAGTACTGGGATACAAAATAAAATTGCATAAATTATCAGCTTTTGTGTATATTACCAATAAAACTCAACAGGAAGAGATAGAGAAATTCCATTCAAAATAATTACAGATCATATAAAATATTTTGGAGTTTGACAACACACAGAGAGTATCTGTATGATTACTATTATAAAACATGCTTTGCAGAAATAAAGTCAAATAAGTAATAGTACATATATTTATTGATTATAGTTTGGCCTGTGTCAATATTTAAAACAATAATACTATCTAAATTTATTTGAGTGTCATTCCAATAGAAATAAAACAAAATAATGAAAAAAAAAGAAAGATGATAATCTAGGAGTACCAGAACTTTTGTTGTTTCCTAGCTCCAGATTCTTCATTATCCCATTTGGGTATTTTTTTTGGTAAAGATATCTAATGGTTTGCCATTTCCTTTTCCAGCTTATTTTACTGATGAAGAACTGAACAAACAGAGTTAAGTGACTTACCCAGATCACGCAATTAATAAATGCCTGAGATCATATTTGAACTTGTCTCCAGACCCAGGGCCCTATCTACTTATATCATCTAACTACAAGAACTTATTCTTCCTCTTTCCTTTTAATTTTTTAAGTTTTTTTTCAAGGCAAATGGGGTTAAGTGGCTTGCCCAATGCACACAGCTAGGTAATCATTAAATGTCTGAAGCTGGATTTGAACTCAGGTATTCCTGACTCTAGGGCAGGTGCTCTATCCACTTTGCCACCTAGCCACCCCCTTTCTCCTTACTTTTCAGAAAGGACTAATGATATCAATCTAGACTTGCTATTGAATTGTATTTAAATGAGGCAAAGTTGCTCAATCAATCTCACTCTTCCAGTCATCAAAGCAAGTCTGAATGACCTAGTGATAGCTAGGGATACCTTGGCATCTTTGATGTTTGACCAAGCTCTAAGCACTGCCCAGGAGCTGCTTCATCATTTTCATGACCCTTGGAAAAAATTGTTCTCACCCTTGTGGATGTAACCAAGACACCAAGTACTTGGATAAGGACACATTACACGGCAAACTGATAGGAAAACTGGAAAGAAGTCTGATTAAGAATAGGTTTAGATCAAGATCTCACATTATTTAAACTAATAAATTCCAAATGGATAAAAGGTCACAGATAAATAAATTAACAAAGCAAGGAAGGAGATACCTTTTACAATTATAGACAGAGGAAACATTCATGAGAAAGAAGGGATAAAGATAGTGTAGCGGATGAGAATTTGTGTCTCCAATAGAGATTGAGGGTTAGTGAAAAGTGAACGAATTCACTTACCCCCTGGGATTTAAAACTGCTCAGGATTTATTATAGATTGCTGCAAACTATACAGATTAAAACTTTTTCTCCTCTCAGAGAAGAACTTTGAGGACAGGAATGAATGACAAAAGGCTGGGCAAGGTTGCTTGGGAGATAGAGACAGAAACAGAGAGAGAGCAATAAGGAGAGAAAGAGAGAAAGACAATCAGGGAGAGTTGACTGTGCCAGGGAGAGCAGAGGTTAATTTAGACCAGGTTTTTATAGTCTTGCCCATTATCTGGATACTGAATACAAAGGAGAAATCCTTTCCCACTTAGGTGACTGAAAGCTGGTAAAAAGGTTGGAAGCTGGAATTTGGAAATGAGGAGATACTGCAAATTTTACATTTAACAATGGAATAATAGGAGTCAATTTACATCTCAGGAGCAGATAACATTCTATATTTTAACAAAATTTAACAGCATAAAAGATTACAAAATTGGTTTTAATTACAAATTTCCTATATTTATAATTCTCTACATCAAGAGAAGGAAAAATAAATAATTTTAATGTCAGAAAACTGAAAAGTATCTTCAAAAACAAATGTAATGTGATTAGAATTAAAAGGAAAACAATTCATTAGGAAAAATCTTTGGTAACCACTTTCTCAGAAACATAGAGTTCGATATCCAAGGTATAAAACAAACTGATTCAAATATAATAGCATGATCTATTCTCCAATAAGTAAATGGTCAAAGGACATACACATTTAATTAGTAAGGAAAGAATTCTAAGCTATCAGCAACCATATAGAAAAATGATCCATGTTCTCCACATTCATATAATTCTGAGGTTCCTTTTTGTACCCATCAGATTGTCAAAGATAACAAAAAAGGAAAATGATAATTGTTGGACAGGCACTTTTGCATTATTGGTGTATCTGTGAATTTACCCAGGCATTTTGGACTGCAACTTTGAACTATATACTACCATACATGTAGGCGTGAATAGTTTCTTGACAGTCAAGAAAAAGGGAAAGGATCATTATGAACAAAAATACTTCTGGCAACTCCTTTTGTTGTAGCAAAGATTTGTAAACTAAGAGAGTGTTCATTGATTGTGAAATGGCTGAACAAATTTGAATTAAGTGGGAAAAAAAACACCTTCGATAGACTTATGTGAACTGATGCAGGATGAAGTGAGCAGAACCAGGAGAACAATTTACATAATGGTTACATCATTATAAAGAAAAAGAATCATGAAAGGCTAAAGAGTTTTGGTTAATGATATGAATAAGAACCACTGAAGAGTAGTGAAAAAATCATGAAACATGCTACTCATTATGGTTTATTTGTTTCAAAAAAGGTGGATTTTTGTTTATGTTTTTGTACTTTTTTTAAATGAGGGAGAACTTTAGAAGGGAGAGGAAGACTATTGATAGTGATACCCAAACAAACTGTGGTATGTTGTTGGGTTTTTTTTAAATATGGAAGACAACATAAGATTCAGCAGGATACAAGACAACTTTTTAAACTGCTAAATATTTTTTAAAAATACAAACTGCATGTGTTATTTATGATTTCATGTACAATTGTCTTTTTCTGTTCTTGTATATGCAAATATTCATTTTTATAGATAATTGTCAAATACAAGATAATAATGATTTAAAGGGGGGAAAAAGGATGGAAATGGATTTTAAGATTGAGGTCTATTGGAAGATTGGATTCAGATTGGACAATCTTTTCTGTTTTGACTATTATGTTTATGATTAGACCTATTTTTATCTCATCCTGGAAAATCCCTCAACTATTCTGACCCCTTCCTTCCTTATTGATGAATTCTTCCTGGAGTCTCCATTTTGAAAAGGGCTCTCTCAGAGGCAGTTCTGACTCTCCATATATCATGCCCCCATAATATCTTTCCCTACACACAAACACACACACACACAGACACATACATACATATATATATATATATATATATATATATGTATGTATATATACATACCCACACATACAGCCCATTAGAAAATAATGAGGGGGAGAATGTATTTTCTGGCTTGTTTTTGCTGAGGAAGGTAAGACCCCACAGGGTATTTCAATAATTAAGGCAGATGAGAAAGAAAAGAAGCAAGGAGACTTTTGTGGATAGTTCAAAAAGCAACAATAATCTAGAGAGTTGCTGGCACATAGCAGATGCTTAATAAATACCTGCTCATAGATTATTGATTGAACAACCTCCTTGATGTGGCAGACAACATAGCAGATGCTTAATAAATACCTTTTCATAGATTATTGATTGAACATCCTCCTTGATGTGGCAGATAACATAGCAGATGCTTAACAAATGCCTGTTCATTGATTATTGCTTGGACATTTTCCTTGACTGTGGCAGATAACATCAGTGAGTTTACATTTCCCTTTTGTTGTGTGTGCTTCATTTAAAGTTGATAATCAGAGATCTGAAATGAAGTTATCTCTGCTATATTTTTCAAGGAAACTTGTAAGATTTTGATGCATTTTTGGGAAAAATGCTTTGAGATAAGCCTTAGACATGGTATTTTGCTCTATTGAATCAAATGAGCTTTTTAGACTAAACATAAGATAAGTACAAAGGGAACTTAAATTCTCCACACCTTTGGATCATATTTTTTTCTGGTTGTGTGACCTAGAATATATGAACTATGGAAGATTCTCAAACCTTCTCATTTTGGGGTAACTATGGGAAAAATGTACCTACTGAAATTAAATGCTACTGCCAAATGGGGAAATAGAGAATAGTTTCCTTAAAATAAATTGGAAGAATCAAATGTGAGACTGTTGGGATGCCAGTTTATAAGAGTCAGCATTTGTTGATAGTTCTTTTTGTGATTCTCTCCACCTAAATGGTGGAAAATGTTTTAGCTCTAGAAGCAGAGGTTATAGTTGTTCACTTGTTTTGGAGTCATATCTGACTCTTCATGACCCCATTTGGGATTTTCTTGGCAAAGATACTGTAGTGGTTTGTCATTTCCTTCTTCAAATCATTTTATAGATGAGAAAACTGAGGTAAATAAGGTTAAGTGACTTGCCCAGGGTTATATAGCTAGGAAGTATCTGAGGTCAAATTTGAGTTTGGGAAGCTAAGTCCTCCTAACCTCAGACCTGGTACTCAGACTGCGCACCTAACTGCCCCATGTATCAGAGGACCTAGATTCAAATTCTATCCTTGTATTTGTTTTTGTTTTTGCCTTTCTTTATATTAAGCACAGCCTCAGTTTATATAGGAGCTAGTTGACTGGCAGTCTGGTAGAATCTATGGAACTCTTGTCAGAATAAAGTTTTTAAATGCATTAAAGAAAATATATATATAGTATGAAAAGGAAATGAAAGATTAATGAAAATAGATGCATTTTCACAAGGCAAGGAGAAACCCTGGGTGAGAACCTGTCTTTGTACTAGTAATAGCCACTATCCTCATTTCAGGGAAAAAGATTAAAGAAATTCAACAATGTTTAGGGGATGACAATAGCTAACATTTATTTAGTGCTCACAATGTATTTAGGCACTATGTCAAATGCTTTACTATTATTATTATTATTATTATTATCTCACTCAGTTCTTGCAACAATACTAGGAGGCATGTCCATTTTGCAGATGAGAAAACTGAGGCTGAAATGAAGTGACTTGTTCAGGATAACACAGCTAGTAAGTGATTTGAAATCAAGTCTTTCAGATTTCAGTGTCTATCTTAGCATCACTGAACTGCCACTCAGATACTGGGGTCTATATAAGCTGAGTATCAAGAAAATTATCTTTCCAGACACAATTCAGTGTCAGGTATACCAAAATCTTCACCAAGGTGGAAATTTTCCCAAACACTCTTGGAGATTAATAGGGCATTTAGATAGCAGATCTAAAAATCTTTGCCCTCACCCCCATTAATTGCTGTGGGGGTTCTATATTTGGTGCTTAATAAATCATTTTTGAATATGAGGTCTAGCTTGCCTATCATAGCTTTAGAATGGCCTAAGATCAATTCAAGTTATTATAAAAATTTAAGATTTCATAACATGAAGCATCATTTAATTGTCTGCTAACAAATCTTAGAGTTTTTCAGTCAGGTTGTAAAATGCTCTTTTCCTCTGGCAAAGGAGTAGCAGTTCCTGGACTATCTCATAGTGAGAGCAAAGATTGGCTAATGTGGACTCATCACACCCTGAAAGTGATTTCCACATGAGAATAAAAGGCTTCAAGCTACAGTGTCTAAATTAATAATTTCCATCCCCAGGATCCCCTCAGGGTAGCTATAATTATTTCAAGGCATGTGGTAAAATTCTGCAAAAAAAAATTGTAAAAACAAAATTCTAATTAAGTGAAGAAATAAATTATGTCACATGTCTCAAGACTGAGAATACTGAAAAATAAAAGGGGTGGATCATTTTGATCCTAAAAGACTAGAAAATGACTTATTCTCAAAATATTGTTTCCTTAACTGAAGGGAAAAGAGAGGAGAAAAGCCTTTGATTTTATCTATGTTGTCCAATCCCATTCTCTGATTGTTTCAAGTGTTTAATAACTTGAATGTTTCTTAAGGAAAAAGATTTCTTTTGTTGTTGCTCAGTCATGTCCTACTTTTTTTTTGACTCCATTTAAAGTTTTGTGGTTGCAGACACTGGAATGGTTCATCATTTCCTTCTCCAACTCATTTTATACTTGAGGAAACTAAGGAGAACATGGTTAAATGACTTGTCCAGGATCTCACAACTATTAAATATCTGAGGTCAAATTTGAATTCAGGAAAATGAATCTTCCTGACTTCAGACTCAGCTCTCTATTCACTGAGGCACCTAGCTGCTCATGCAGGGGATTCTGCTCCTTCTCAAATATTTATTGAATTTAATAGGATTTTCCAGTGTGGTCTCCAGTTGCATAGCAATGTGATCCAAGGTCACTGGCTCTCCTGGATAAATTACAGATCTTTCTTTGGGGTTGATTTGCTATCTAAGATAGACTTAAAATTTGGATTATTCACTCTCACAAAATAATGAAAAGTCACAACAAGGTACTCCTTTGATGCAAACTGAAGTTTGGTGCACCTTTATATGCAATTTGCTTTAAGGTCTCATATATGACCAATTGATTAAATTTAATATTTTAAGTATCTAAAGTCTGCAACCCAGAAAGGATGTTGATTAATTATCCTAGTTCTGCAAGCCAGGAAGGTTACCATGAGTTATCTGTTTCAATCAATCAATAAATATTTAATGTGCCTGCTATGTGCCAACATGGCTAGAAAAACAAAAGAAGCAAAAAAGACAATTCCTCCCCTAAAGAAGGTCACAATCTGCAGTGGTCCTAGAGTCAGGAGGACTGAGTTTAAATCTGGTCTCAGATACTTAATAATTACCTAGCTGTGTGACCATGGGCAAGTCATTTAATCCCATTGCCTTGTTAAAAAAAAAAAAGGTCACAATCTGATGTTTCAATAGCTCCCATAAAGCAGCAGCAGAGACCTAATTTCTAGTATACCTCATCATCCAGTCCTGCAAAAAGTAATGTATTTTTACCATAATTAATAGTTTTCTTTATGTAAGCCATGTATGTCCATATGATGTGTCTGACCACGTATAATGGACTTCTCTGAAATCTGGACTTCTCCTCTTTCCAAGGGAGACAATTTGTGATTTCTGCCTTGAGAAGGACAAAAGAAGGACCATGAATGAACTCTTTCCATAGTACCATAGTACTTTCAGATAGGTTTTGAATAAAAGTGCTTCCATGCTTTCTCAAGGGGAAGGTATATTCTTCTTTAAGCTTATCCTCTGGAGCCTTGCTTCTCACCTAAAACTGTCTATACAAAAGATCACCACAAAGAGTGAATAAGAACATATTTCCAAGCAAACTGCAAATACAAATTATAACAATTGTACAGATTTCATATACCAGAAAATATACAAGTGGATGAGCTACTTAGTTGAGAACAAAATTAAGGGCCAAATCAAAGCAAGGACAAGACTGTAGGGAGGCGAGTTGGAGACTAGATATATGAAGTATATCTCTCTTAGGTTCCTGTTAGACTAGCTGCTCACGAAGTGTTAGGTTTCTGCTGGCTATCTTATCTTTACTCAGGCGAACATTGAAGGGGTGGGAGACAAGGATGACAAGTTCTCCTTAAAGTTCTCCCAGTTCTCCATTTATTAAACCAAATATAAGTGCTTAAATATCCTCCCCAGTCCCTGGTCCACTCCCACTCCCATGGCACCCTACAATCAACCAGTAAATAAAACTCTGGTGCTAGAGGATTTCAAATGATGGAGTTTTACAGTACTCCCACACACAACAGTCCCTGACATATCTCTATTTTTTCATGTCTCTTCTGAAGAGTGTCACTGAAACCATACACATCTTTCCCCAAAGATGCTCTGGAGTCGATTCTTCCCCTTTTGTAGATATACAGTGTCATTTTGGCATTACTTCCACCAATTAGATATAATTTCTTCCTTTGCAATGATAGAAACCCTCTAAAATGGGCCAGGCTTTGTGGGAAGTCCAGTAATACTTCAATCACTCATCAACTCTAATCAGACATGAAAGATTTAAGAAACTTTTTGGACTCATAAATTGGTTATTTGTATAGCTCTTTGTTCTTTGGATGTCTGAAAATATTGACTGACTTTTAATTAAAAGTATGACGCAGTTTTGGCCTTTGTGAAAATTAACTCAAATATCAGACTAAGGAAATGTTGTCCTAACAGAGACAGGAGAATTGCTACTATTTAAGAATTTGATGACCTCGCAATTTCTTAACATGTGTCTTTGCAGTGATTGATTGTCAAGGGTAAAATTAATTATTTTCAATTAAATACATGCTGAATACATATTAAACTGGGAAGTAGCTAGAAGTGGGGAAAGCAATCACAATAACCAATCTCTTTCCTATGAATATTCTGACATAATCATCTACTACTCATAAAAACTTTCCACAAAAATGGGGCAATGGAAGCTGTTCATAGTATAGTTCTGATTTTCAAATCACTTAGCAAATAAAAATCTTTCAAATTTTTTTATAGTAAAGGAAAACTGAATTGACTGAAATTTTTAGTCATATTCTAGGGTTATACAGTTCATTAATTCACTCAACAAACATGTATTTTCTTTGTTCAAGGCACTGTGCTTCAAGGCAAATTCTTCCAAGATTCTCCACATTACCAGTAGCATTTTGCCCTCTCCCTTTATAGCAGGTGTGAGAAATGTAGGGTGTTGGTCTTCACAGAGTGTGGAGGGGGGGCCCTAGGGAATCCATTACAAAGGGGGAATGGCCCCATCTAATCACAAAACTGGGAGAGTTTTCCTAACCCCATTCCAGAGATGACATACCCACAATTAGAAGAAATTAGTCCTCAGCCCTTCAAGAGTGACCCAGAGATCTTGACCTAATGCAACTGAATTTGCACAATTAGATAACTGAATATTATCCCACTAACCCCCTGTGATGATTGGGGTTCATGTGTCATATGATGTGTCATATGATATAGGGGGAATCATATTAGGAACATGTCATGGAATGAGTGGACCTCTTAGAGAGCCTATGAAAATCCAAGAGGGAGGGGAAAGAGTTTCTGAAGACTATATAATACCTGCTGTAATAACCCCACCTTGTGCCTCATGCCAGGTGAGGTACCTATATCCTGCCGGATTCATGAATAAAATCTACAATTTTCTCTCACTCTAGCAGGTTTTTCTTCCATTCATTTATAACAGCAGGTATTATATAAATACTTATTTTCTTTCCTTCCCCACCTCTAAGTGCAATCACCTGAGCAAGGACTTCATATGGTAAGCAAAGTCTTATTATTCCAACATTTTAATTAGAACCCTGGAGACAATTTCTTCTATGAGCTGATGCCTACTTGTCTTCCCTCCTTCCTGGCTCTAATACCAACTCCACCATGCAATTTCTTATCCCATGGTGAGCAAATTTCTAACCTGAACTGCTGCCTTCCCAGGCAAAAATTCTTTCTTGTGACAATCTTTCCCTCGGGGTTCCTCCTCATTTGCTTCAGCACTACCTCTAGAGTCTAGAACATCTCCTAAGTTTCCTTTTATATTTGTAACTCTTTTTTTTTTAATGAATCCTTCTATCTAGCAAGAACTGAAACAGGTTTTGCTTTATTCTTCTATGAAGATACCCCATGCCTTGTTCCTATCTCCAAACTTTATTTGATGTGGAATTCTTTCTGTAATTCCAAGTGAGTATGACATTAAGTCTTTATTTGAAAACTTTCACTGAGCAGGAACCATTTGCAGCCCATTTGAGGTTAATTCTAATCTTATGAAAGTTTTTCCTTACATCAAGCCAAGAGAGTCCAGCTATCTCCAATGAGGCTAAGAAGAACAAATCTAATCTCTTTTTTATATTACTGTCCTTAAAATACTTAGGATCATAGATTAAGAGTCACAAGGGACCTTTGAAATCTTCTAGGTTAATGCTATCATTTTGCAAATGAGGAAGATGATGTTTGTTCTTGTCATTGAACAGGACCATGCCATAATGACATGTCTTACCCAATTATGTTTATTATAGTGAGGGATGTGTTGTGCAAAGACATTATTCTCACTTGTCTTTACTTGAACTACTTCACCTCATGGTCTGATTTGATAGAAAGCAGCACTATCAGTGATGGTCTGGTGCTGAGGGAGTTCTTGGCCCATGAGTACTACATTTCCTCCTGTATCAGCTAGACAATCTGGCTACTCCTATATTGCAAGGCAAAACACCAGTATGTGATATCTGGCAATGAAATGGTGACTCACAGGATACAATGTACCATGATGTTTTTGAAGGCAAATGGGGTTAAGTGTCTTGCCCAAGGCCACACAGTTAGGTAATTATTAAGTGTCTGAGGCCGAATTTGAACCCAGGTACTCCTGACTCCAGGGCTGATGCTCTATCCATTGTGCCACCTAGTGCCCCGAGAATGAACTTTTAAAGGGGTAGGTGGAGAAACCCAATAGGAGAGTGGGTATCTCAGAGAGTTAGATGAGGAAGTGAGGGATATGATGCTAAAGGGCAATAGTTCAAAGACTTAATGCTTTCAGAGGTGGGCAGGGGATCCTATGTCTTGTGCCTGGGGATATTTACCTGGAGTCCTTGTCAGGGAGGGGCAAGGTGCTTAATTAACTATTCATTGACCTAATGGCAATAACAGGGGAATGGGGTAGAGAGGTATATTGCTTTGAGCAATTTTAAATAAGTTACAGGGTCAGTGCAGAGAGAACAGAATAATTATAAAACATATTTCTCCATCCATTATTTCCTCTACTACAAGTAGGATCTTTCCTTATAGATCTTTAAACAATAGGATAGTGCCAGCTTGTCACTCATAGGTCTATGCTGCTCTGGTTTGTTTGTTCCACTCTGTGAGTATATTCTCCAGAGCTCAAGTTCACCAGAAGCTGCAAGAATTTCGATGGTTTCCAAGGCATAGAGCACCCTTTTTTGGGGCAAACCCATTTCAGTGTGGTCCTGCCCTTCATAAATAAAAGAGACCTCTCCCCAAGTTTGGTCCAGTAACCACAATAGACTCTCCCTTCCTTTCCAGATTAGGAGATCTAAACCCAATACCCAATCAATCAAGGGCAACAGAGACCATCACCTTTTCCTTCTAAGTGACTTTCACCTATCTCTCTGGACTGACCCATATTCAACTGCAGTTCACATGAAAACTTTTCCACTTCAGCCTTTCACAGCCCAGAAGCACTATTGCTGCAGTTTGTCCTTTATTTTTTTGAAGAGTTCAAATATCACTGATTGATATCTTGTTTTGTGGGTGAATTGGAGTTAAGAATTGCACAAAGTTCAGTGGCAAAACGAAAGTCAGGACAACTGATCATGGCCCTGGATGCAGTGGATAATCTTGGTGTCTTTGATATCTGACCAAGGTCCAAGCACTCCACAATCCCTACTTCAGCCACCTTGATGGTCATTGGATCAAATAGTTCTCATCTGCCCATTCCTTGGGGAAGGAGAAGAGTTTTTGCATGCTTGAGGTAGACACCTGGGTACCTTACCAATGCATTTTTGGTCGGTTAATTAACTTCATCCTAGTTTATCTCATCAGCTGAGATGGTTTAACAGGAGGGAATTGCTACATGTGCTGTTGCCTCTTATTTCTTTCTTGGGTTCAGTTCTGCCCCGTGATGCATCAGACTCAGACTCGGGAATACAGGTTTAGGAAAGAAAATAGAGATTTATTAAAGGCAATTACAGCATATTAAGAAAGTAATAGGAAAGCTAAAAAGAGTTTCAAGGGAAGATCATGTAGATTGCTGATTGAATTGGCCAGGCCAGCTGGCCAGGTTCAGCAGGAGACTGGAAGGTAAGAGGACTACCCTGCTCTCTGGATCAGCTTAAATTCTCTCCCAGAGTCCATGGGAGGGGGTGGTAACCTGGGAATGACCCAAGTCCCTCATTGGAGATTTTGCCTTTTGGGGAAGGGTCTCTTTTGGGTGGTCTTCCAGGGCCTGTGCTCCCTGGATGCCCCACCAAAAAACAATGCAAACCAAATCAGGTTGAAGCTCAGGCTCTCAGGTGTGGAAGGACAGGGAAGATTCTCTTTACAATGCAAACAAAAGATTTATAAAGTTTGTCTCCAAATGATCTCATCACTCTCATGCCTAGGTTTCTCTGCATATGGACACCAAAAGTAGACGAACAGCCCTAAAAAGGACTCAATAAGACCTCACATCAGAAATGCTACTCCTCCTTGAACACCTTGATGCTGGTGGTTCTAGACAGCCATAGCAATTTATTTACTAGGAAAGTAACATAGTTGGAACTGTGCTTAAGGAGAATCATTTCAGTAGGGATGTGGAAGTTGGTTTGGGGTGAGATCTGATGCAGGTGATCAATCAGGAGGCTTGAAATAGTCTAGGTGAAAGAAGATGAAGGACTGAGAAGTTGGCAGATGCAAAGGACTGTTTGAGATATATTGAATTTAAGATGATTATAGGAGATCCAGTTTAAAATAACTTACAGGCAGTTGGTGATGTGGAATTGGGATTTAAGCAAAAGACCAGTTATTGGATTTGGGGGGGATGGGATTTCAGAGAAGCCTGTAAAGACTTGCATGAACTGATACTAGCCAGATGAGCAGAACCAGAAGAACTTTGTACACCCTAACAGCAACATGGGAGTGATGATCAACCTTGAAGAACTTGCTCATTCCATCAGTGCAATAATCAGGTGCAATTTTAGGGTATCTGTGAGGGAGAATAGTATCTGTATCCAGAGAAAGACTGTGGAGTTTATTTTTTTTCTTTAAGATTTTATTTATGTTGAGTTTTATAATTCTCCCCCCATCTTCCTCCCCTCCCCCAGAAGGCAGTCTGTTAGTTTTCACATTGTTTTCATGGTATACATTGATCTAAGTTGGATGTGATGAGGGAGAAATCATATCCTTAAGGAAGAAACATAAAGTATAAGATATAGCAGAATTACACAATAAGGGGCAGCTAGGTGATGTGGTGGATAAAGCACTGGCCCTGCAGTCAGGAGTACCTGGGTTCAAATCTGGTCTCAGCACTTAATAATTACCTGTGTGGCCTTGGTCAAGCCACTTAAGTCTATTGCCTTGCAAAAACCTTAAAAAATAAAATAAAAATAAAAAAGAATTACACAATAAGATAATGTTTTTTTTCCCCCTAAATTAAAGGTCATAGTCTTTGGTCTTTGTTCAAACTCCATGATTCTTTCTCTGTATACAGATGGTATTCTCCATTGCAGATACCCCAAAATTGTCCCTTATTGTTAAACTGATGGAATGAGCAAGTCCATTAAGTCCATGTTGCTGTTAGGGTGTACAATGTTCTTCTGGTTCTGTTCATCTTGTTCAGCATCAAGAACTGTGGAGTCTAAGCAAAGTCCAAAGACTATTACCTTCAATTTTTTTAAAAAGTTGCCTTATGTACTACATAATTTTGCTATCTCTAATATTTTATTTTTTCCTCAAAGTTATGATTTCTCTCTCAACACATTCAATTTTGATCAATGTATAGCATGGAAATAATGTAAAGATTATCAGACTGCCTTCTGTGGGGGAGTGGGGGGGAGGGAAGGAAGGGTGGGGGAAAATTATAAAATTCAAAACCTTACAAAAGTGATAGGTAGAAATTACTATGTATATAATTTGAAAAAATATTTATATTAAAAAAGAGCAGTTCTCTTGGCTGGGGTTTTTAATGGGTTGCTAGGTAGGAGTTTAGATATTTCTGATAGATATTTAGAAATTTCTGATAGAATGCAATCCCTGTTAGGATGTGAATCTCTTTGAGGTGAGGGACTGTTTTGCTCCTTCCTTTGTATTCCCAGCATCAACACAGTACCTGGAACAAGTCCTTAATAAATGCTTTTGATTGATAGTAGAAAGTAGTGACTATGAGAGGTGGGATCTCCTTTCCATTTACTCTTGTGTAGAGGGATATGGGTGGGGCTACTGAGAAAGAGCAGAGACCCCCTGATTTAGTCCCATAGACACAGATTCCCCAGGGTGAGTGTACTTCAGTGTATTCTCTGGGTTTGTTGCCACACAAAACCATAGCTCACAATTGACATATTTACTTTTTTCTAATTAGGTAGAGTACCCAATTAATTCAAAGCAAAAGTATTTAATGAAACAACATAGAAAAAAGAAGCATTATCCTGAGGCACAGTCAACTACATATATACACAACAATCAATGAGAAGACTGGATGCATAATATAAATAATTAGCACTCATATAGTGCTTCAAGGTTGTGAAGTAGGTATCTGCGATGGAGAATACCATCTGTATCCAGAGAAAGAATTGTGGAGGTTGAACAAAGACCAAAGACTATAACATTTAATTAAAAAAAACACCATTATCTTACTATGTTTGAGTCTTCCTGAGTTCAAATCCAGCCTCAGACACTTACCATCTGGGCGAGTCACTTAAACCTATTTGCCTCTGTTGCTTCACCTATTAAAAAAAATCAGATGGAGAAGGAAATAGCAAACCACTTCAGTATCTCTTTCCCAAGAAAACCCTAACCATGGTCAAGAAGAGTCAGATTTGACTGAAACTGAAATGACTGAAAAATATTGTACTTATGTCATCTCATTTGACCCTGAGAACATCAAATGCTAGATGATATTATTATCCCTCTCTTGAGGTATCATTTGAACTCAGGTCTTCCTGATTCCAAGTCTAGAACTTAGACCTATTGTACAACCCAATTTCCATAGGGATCCTTACTTCCCTGGAAAAGCATGCATGTAGGGAAGCATGTGACTAGAGCACATAAAAAGACCAGAATACACATTGGGACAGGTGCGATCTGGGTTAATGTGTGAATGGGCAAGACACACTTTGAACTAAGAAAGCTGGACCTACACAGTGCTGATCTTACTGTTAGCCATTGCTGTCTCCTAGTGTCTTATGACCACTTCTAGTTCTCCCTTTGCAGGTTCTTCTTGGCACAGCTCTGGTCAAGAGGCTGAGGCCTTCTCTTTTGTTCCAGTTTCTGGTCTTTTCTGTTTTTTTTTTTCTGGCTGAGGTAGTTACCTTTTCCTCAAAAGAGTTGGACAAGCTCTGAGATGCTCTTTTAACTTAAAATTCCTGAGATATTTTTTTAATGAATCTTTTGGAAAGACGAAGACCTCATTTATTCAGTCTTTGGACCAGGGATGGGAGATACTTAATAGCTTTTCTCCCATCAAGTCAGGGACAGGGCCAGATGGCTAGTTTTCTCAATATATTGTTTCTCAGAGTCTTAGTGGCAACAGATGCTCCAGAAGATTTTTTTCTCCCACTTAGCTACCAAGTTCTCTAGAACTCTCAACCAAGGGGCAGCTAGGTGGCAACTTCCTTCACCAAGGTGACCAAGGTGACCTTGATGAAGTCTCTTAACCCTATTGCCTCAAAAAAAAAGAAAACAAAAGAAAGCACAACTACTTTCTTGACTTAAGCCTATTTTTAAAGTTCAACTTTGTAGTCACCAAGAACAATGTGCCCATTTGTGCTTCAGGCTGATCTAGGGTTAGAATATAGCTAATAACTAATTAACTAAAATTTATATGTTGCTAATTATGTCCTAAGTGCTGTTAAGTACTTTACAATTATTACCTTATTTTATCCTCACAACAACCCAGCAAAGTAGATGCTATTATTAACCTTATTTTATAAATGAGAAAACTGAGGCAGACAGCTGCTTAGTGACTTGCCCAATTATCACACAGTGAGTTCCTAATAGTTTTCTTGTCTGTTTTCCATTTGCTAAATTGAATCTAGTTAGCATCAACTTGAAGACTACTTTTAAGGGTACTCTGAATTCAAGGTCCCTCAGTTTCTCATTCCCAGCTCTCTTCAGAACTCCTTTAAATAGGAGGGAAAAATCACAGTAAAAATGCTAAGCCCAGGAGGAAGGCTCATTTTCCTTCTTTCTGACTAGAGAGCTCCTGGCTGCATTCCAGCCTTTAATGTGTATAGTGGCCAGCCACTAGCTGCCTTACACTTAAATGACTTCCTGAATGAAGTGAGATGCCTATTCATAGTCAAATTCTAATTCATTGCCTGTTATGAAAGTTTGAAGACATCTCCTGGGGCTATCATTTCACTATTTCTGGATTCTCTCATCTCCATATCTCTTCCTGGCAGGTCTTTCCACCGAGTGTCTTTCAATTTAGGGAGTTTTGCACCTACTTTCTCCAACAGAGAAGACTCAGTATTGTATTCTCATGAAAAAAAGATGAAAACTACAATTGGAAGGCAATTCCCTTCAACCTGAAAGGAGCTGCTCCTACACTCAGAGCTACAACATCCAAACAGATTTCTACCAAATGGAACAGCAGCATTCAAGGCTTTCTCTTAGGTGGCTGAGAGGAAATTGCCTCCCTCAGCTATCTCCACGTGGTCCATTCTTACAATTCTTAGTTCTTGTATACTGAAGCAGTGCTGAAAATAAAGATATGAGTTTTCACTTAGATGGTATTGTTCCAAAAAGTAATTACATTAGCATTTTCCTTACCTTTCCTCTCTATGGGATTCAAGTTCTGCTCATCCCAGATTACACTAACACTATCTTCCCACTCTGGTTTTTCCGGCATCATTGAGCCTAGGCTGCAAGGAAGCTATATTAAACACTACTTGTTTCTTTGAACCCAAATATTCTGCAAGTAAGGCAAAACTGAATAGTTTTAGTCCCTTGCATTTTTTTCAATAGCCCTCTGATCAGTCCATATCCGGTGTGATCTGTTAAAAGCAGAAAAAAATGCTGAGTATTCAACTCATTGAGGAAATATGCAGATCATAGCCCTCACTTCTCAGGTCACATTTCCTTACCTCAGCTCCCCATACAGCTCATATGATAAAAATAAAATAAAATAAAATGAGGGATTGCTAAGAGTCTATGAGAGTACCTAATAATTAGATTGATATAGTACCTCAGAGGAAACCATGAGGGGGTGAGCTCAAGGAGGGGATGAAAGCAGAATCAGATGAGACAACATGATGGGGTTAAAAACCCCGTTCACCACAGGAATATGCAACTGGTCCACTGGGACAGAGACATACTGTAATGACTTGCTCAAAGCACTCAGGGACAGCTCAACTTGGTGTGTTTTGTGCTCAGGGTCAGGGAATGACAAGATTGAACAATCACCTTACTGCAGAAATGCAGATGTGCCTCCACAGAATGAAAGGTGAACACTCCCACCTGGTGGGATGGCTTGATTCCAGATGAAAAATGGCATCCTCCCTTCTGGTCTGCAAGACCCAGTAAGGTGACCTTCAGCCCCTGGAGATGCTGGGGAATTATTATATGACTTTCATTCTCCATGAGATAGGAAGCAATGGGCTGAACTAAAATCAGTGTACAAAGTCATACGGAGTCCAGAATTGCTGTCCTGGAGGAAGAAGTGTTTCAGCTACAATGCTAACTTCTGGTGGGAGTTGTTAGGGATTCACTGAAGCTTGCTAGTTTCAAAATTTCATTTTATAGCCATCATATGTGAGTCATTTGAAGCAGCTTCACTGATCTGATTTTTTTCTTTTTTTTTCTTATTCTTTTTTAAAAGAACCTAATCAGATCATTTGTCTGTCTCCATTCTCACCCATGCCCTGTTCCAAGGAGTTCTGCTGAGACCGAAATCATTAATGAAATCAGAAAAATTACACAGAATAATAATGGCCAAGTAGCAATTTACATTAGTGGGAAAGAATAAACTCAAATGAATGTGAAGGAAATGTTAACCTATATTCTATTCTCTGCAAATATCAGAGAGGACAAGTGTGACTATTAGGGATCTGCATGGTGCTTGCTGATTGCAGAATGAGGACTGAACACCAAGTGGCCATATTTGGTCTTAAGAACTCAGGTATAGAATGTACCTAATTCTTCATGCAGAAGACAAATAAGGAGTTAGAGAACAATATTAACTTTATTGCAATAACTAATCTATCTTTTTACTAATAAGAACTGAAAAAAATTTAAAGAGAATTTCAGGAATGACTGAGAAATTTGAAGACTTTTCATCTTTACAAAGTATTTATGAGAATAACATATACAAAAACAATAAAAATATCCTTGATGAAAGCAAGGGCAGCTGCCCACTCTGCCTAGCTAATAGGGAACTGGATCTAAAATCAAGAAATCTTGAGTTCTAATACTTCTCAGATACTTTCTAGCTATGTGATCCTGGGCACATTATGGAGTCTCTTAGTCTAGGTTTTTCCATTTATAAAATAGTGATAATAATAGTACCTACCTCCCAGTGTTGCAGTTCAGAAAGCGAGTTCAAGCAAGGGATGAAAACAGAATCTGAATTGATAGCACGGTAGTGTTAGAAAATCTGTTCACTCCAAGAATGTACAATTGGCCAACAGAGATAAAGAGACATTCTGTCTGAGAGAATATATGTAATGGACTTTGCAAATATTGTTATTGTTGTCCAGTCATTTTCAGTCGTGTTGGATTCTTCATGACTCTATTGGGGCTTTTTTGGCAAAGATACTGGAGAGGTTGGATATTTCCTTCCCCAGCTCGTTTTATAGGTGAGAAACCTGAAGCAAATACAAGTAAATGACTTCCTCAAAGTCACACAAATAGTATTTGGGACAAGATTTGAACTGAGGAAGATAAGTCTTCCTGACTCCAGATTCAGTTTGCCCTTGCAAACATTAAAGTATTATATAAAATTAGCTATTATTATCTTAAAGGAGTGAGCAGATGGGCTCTCTGAAATGATATTCTATAGCAAAACATATTTTAAAATTCATACAATTGAATAAAATGTGTAGATGATACAGAATCTTACTTTTATTGTCCATTGATAATAAAAATTCATTTTACTTGATAAAGCCTAATACTACTTTAGAGATTTTTCTTTGACTAGGTCCTAATATATACATGTCAAAATCATATAAAATTCCTTAAACTATGTAATTACAGATAACTTTGATGATGACTACTTTCTTATTATTAATATCAAGTGAAGCATAATGCAGGGAGATTTATATTTGCCAAAGATGACTGCTATCCGTATTGAGATTGTCCAAGATAGAATTCAAATGGATTCCATCTACATGTATGTTTTGCCAATACATTTCCATATTTACATACATTTTGCCAATGCATTTCTATGTTTACTATCAGTATGTGTGCCAACCATGCATTCTCTATGTTTATGACTTTTTATAAGTGCTTAGACTCATGTTCCATACATGTTTGCTGTCTATGCTATCATTATTCGCATTTTACAGATGAGGCAAGTAGATTAAATGGATTTACCCAAAGGCACATAGCTAAAAAGTGTCTGAGGCTGAATTCAAACTTAGGTATTCCTTTCTTCAGACTCAGTACTCTTATCATGCTGTGATGCCCAGACTTATGATTTTCCTACTCTTCATATGTTTCTTCTTTTATTCTATTCTATTTATTTCATTAGATATTTATTCTGGCATATTGTTCTGTCCTTGTATTCTCACATTACCTTTTTTTAGGTTTTTGCAAGGCAATAGGGTTAAGTAGCTTGCTCAAGTCCACAGAGCTAGGTAATTATTAAGTGTATGAGGCCAGATTTGAACTCAGGTACTCCTGACTCCAGGGCTGGTGCTCTATCCACTGTGCCGCCTAGCCGCCCCCCACATTACCTTCTTAATATGCAATGTTACCCAATTTTTTCATACATTTTAACTCTATATTAATGCTTATATAAAATATATTAGTGTAATAATAATAATTATAAATTATAAATATAATATAGTAATACAATGATATTTTAATATAAGTAATTATAATAAGTAATATAAAGTATAACTATAAAGAATCATTGAATTTCTGAAATGTTTGCTTTCAAATGTATATAATGAGTCCATAATAATTTCAGAAGCCACCATGTCCACTTTAGTTAGGGTCTTAATACTCAGACACCTAGCTTTAATGTCATTAATGGGTAAAGCTACACATGTGAAAATTGGGTTCAAAATATTCCATCAATCAATAATTCAATTAATAAACATTTATTACACACCCACTATATGCCAGACACTGTATAAATTAGGACTGCTATAAATAGAAGGTCTAAATCAGTATCTAAGAGAATATAAACCAGAGTCTGAGATGAATTAGTAACTAGGAACAAGATGCAAAATTCAAGGGACTGAAGATAGAAGCAGGAAACTAAGATAGTCTGCATGGAATTCAGGATATCACCAGAACAAAATGCCTTCAAAAGGCCTTAGCAGTTTGTGGTAATGTGCATTTCCTATATGTGATTTTATTTCTTGCAAAGATATAATCAGACTGTCCTGGAACAGTTGCACCATTGAGGGTATGGGCTAAAATGAGAAGAGAGAATAACTTCTATTTTACTAGAAACTTTATAACCTTTTTCTTATATTCCAATGACATCCTCTACATTTCAAGCTCTAAGATAGATTTAGAGTCTATTCTAAGGAGCAGGATAGTTTTGAGACATGAACATTTAACCTGTTAGCAACACAAAGCTGCCTCATAGATAGAAGATAATTTACAAGGAAGAAACCTAGGAGCTGATGAGACTGGAAAACATCTTCTGAAAAAGGGTGAGTCTTAAGACTCAAGGAAGACTCAAGGGAAGCTAGGGTTCCCAAGAGGCAGAAGTAAGAAGTGCAAAGGAAGACAGATCAGAAATATTTGAGGAGCCACAAGTACTACAAGTCAGTGAGATTGTATTATAAGTGTATGAAGGGAATGCTAGCATATTTTCAGTAAAAGGAATGATCATTTGGTCATCTTTCTCAAACCAAAGAACAATCATGGTGGTAGGTTTGCAGTTTAAATGCCCTTGGAAGAAAGGGTGTTCTTGTGGATGGTGATCAACTCTGAGTGGTTAACAATTGATGAAAGAGAAAATAAATATTATCATGAGAGGTGGACATTTTCTAATGAGGGGGCTAGGGGGGGTGTGACTTTGATTATGCTTCTCTTATTCCCTGACTACCCCAGACTCCAAAAAATCTAGACACAAAAGTCCTATCTCCCACCCTAACCCAAGTAGAACACAATATTCACCTTAAATTAAATTCCTTGTTTGGTTGAGGAAATCCTCAATCCTAATTTGAGGAGAATATTAATCTTAATTAATTAATATTAACAATATTAATATTAATATTAATTCTCATCAGTCCCAGTCATCAGAGGCTGAGCCTTGAAATGAGGATTTTTAAAAAAGTGAGAGAACGCTGGATTCTTCAGATCATTGGTTATTAATAACAGTTTCTCTCAAGTGATATATAAGAAAACTGGAAGGATAGAATGGCAGTAGATTAAAAAGAGCATTAAATACCAACTAGAGAAGTTTATATGTGATCTTAAAAGTAATAAAAAAACCACTGGAGCAGCTGTACTAACTAGAGAAGAGGAAGGTGGTTTAGTCTTATGGAAATGATAGAATAGAGTGGGGAGTGACTTGATGAAGAAAGACTAATCAGAAGACTTGGGCTAGATGAATGTCTGAATTAGGGTTAATGGCTGTGTGGGTAGAGTGAAAGGAATGTATTCAAGAGATATTATAGCAGTAGAAGCAATAAGATTTATGCAGTAAGTGAAAATGAAGAGTTGAAGATGATACCAATAAAAGAAAATAAAATAGGGAGAGTGACAGTATCCTTGGCAAAAATAGGCAAGTTTGGGAGAGGAATGGGTTTGATAGAAAAGTTTAGTTCAGTTTTCATTATGCTGATTTTGAAATGCTTATGGGACATACAGTTCAAAATATATAATAGACAATTGATGATATGGAAGAGAAGCTCAAGAAAGAGACTAAACTGGAAATTTATATCTGGGACTAAAAATGGTAATAAATTAGCATATGGGAGTTGATGAGATGACAAGTGAAAGATTATAGAGAGAAAAGAGAAGACAAAGTAAATCATCCTAACCTTATGTTTTATCCTCTACTTAACAAATATCACTCTCCCACTGCTTGTGATGGGCTTAAGAGATAGTTATTTATACTCTTTTGCCCATTCTCCTTAGAGATTCACAATATGAATTTGCTTGAGGGTTGATTCTGAATAGGACATTTTTTAATGATGAAACAGAAGAGGTAACCAGGAGGACCAAACACAAGATTTGAGCGATAGCATAATATTCTAACCAAAAAGTTATCGACTAAGATATCAAGAAAGACTTCATGGAGGAAGTAGCATTTGAAATAAACTTTAAAAGACAGATAGTAATTCAATAAGATAAGACAGGGCAAAAGGATGATTCACATAGAGTAAATAACATAAGACACAGATGTTCTGTAGTTTAGTGTATTTTCAGAGGGAAGAATCATTCAAAGTGACCTGTAATATTGAGTATTGGATAGGTAATAAGTAGTAAGAGCTAAAACTGCAAAGTTAAAGTAACGCCAAGTTATAAAGGACCTTCAATATGGTGTAAAAGGTATTTGGCAAATGTACATGCCCTCATAAGCTTACTTAGCTAATAAAATATCTCCACGTGAAAAAACTAGCATCTGAGAGAATAGCATTAATGTGTATGAGAAATGCTTTAGAGAGATGTGGAGTTCACAGATAGTCTGTTACTATTTTTGGTTTGTTAAACATATGGTGGATATGAACCACGAGGTTCTTTGAATGGCAACAGATATATTAAAAAAATCAATCAGCCTCTGTCTAAGCTTTTTGAACATTCTTGTTTCAGTTATACTCCACTGGTTTGCTCTGTTTGCTCCAAGTTTCTGGTGAGATAAAAGATGGTAAGGGGAAAGACCCCTGAGTCTTATACTCTCTGGGACCAGGTGACCCTGACAAACTGTAAAAGTAGTAGTCTCTCACCTGTGAGTTTCAAAAATTCAGAAAATACCCAAAGATCCTGGTGTTTAAGAGTATAGGTTTGAAGTTGGACCAGCATTGATGTTCCAAATATTAGAAAGTGACGTATTGCACCCAGCCCAGGTAACAAGGACTTATTCTGCATTTCTACTGCTTTTGGACATGAATTTGGGAGGATCAATGTTATGAAAAAATTGAGTTAAATTGAGCCTACACTCCTTAGAGACAATGTATTGTGGGGGGAAAGAATGCTCCTGAAGTATTAGGGGAAGTGTTTTTACCTTTGTTCAAAGCTATAACTTTGAAGTAAATATTCTTTTAAAAAGTTAATTGATGGGGGGGACAGCTAGTGGTACAGTGGATAGAGTACCAGCCCTAGAGTCAGGAGGATCTGAGTTCAAATCCAACTTCATACACTTAATAATTACTCAATCCCATTGCCTTGCAAAAATTAAAAAAAAAGTTAATTGATGTTATCTAATAAGGGAGAAATTCAGATGGTGAGAGCTTGATTTGATAGCAATAGAAGAGAGATACCCTCAAATCACTCAGGATATCCTAGAACCCTGAGAAGTAATATGACTTTCCTGGTCCTGGGAGAGCAGGTCAGAGCAAATGTTCTATCTTAGACATAAGAGTTTGAACTTTTCTGCATAGGCAGTTGGCAGCCACTAGAAATTTTTTTTGGAGAAAAATGACTTGGCTAGACCTTTGCATATGGAAGAGCATTCTGGTAGTAATACAAAGAATGGATTGGAATGGGAGAAAGCACAAGTGGAAAGTCTAATTTATTTATGGGTAACAAGGGCCTATACCATAGGAAAAGAAGAGAATTGATGCAAGATGCAAGATATTTTATGAAGGTTATTTAGAAACAAGAGCTATCAAGAGGCCTCAAAAAATCACAAAGAAGAAGAAATACAGCAAATAGGAAGGAAAGCAAGAGGAGACAAAAATACTCAAAGCTGTGTGGATCTCAGTGAAGACTGAATGATAGGCATGGATCAATGGGATTTCATTCTTGTCTTATGTTTGTCATAGTTTCCTTTTCATAAAACTGGGCAAGCTGATTATATCCACTACATGTTATTCCTGTTAGAATCATGGACCCAATAATAAACACCTTTCCCAGAAAACACACCATACATACACACACACACACACACACACACACACACACACACATTAAACCTTTAGCATAATTTCCTCCTTATCCATGTTCATTGAATTCATTAAAATCATACCCATTAATGAAAACAGTAGCAATCCAGATTCAAAGGACAAGCTTTACTTTGAACTTCAAAAACATAATTTATATTTAGTCACTTTGTTGTTCCTTCAATATATTAAAATTACCATAAACACATTTTAGTTATTAAACTCTTCACTTGTAAGCGGAGTAAACATACTTCTTAAAAATCACTTCTCCCTGTACATCATCAACTTGAGTACTGAATCAGAGGAGAATAAAAACTGCCAGGTTCTCGTTTTTTTTTTTTTTTACATTAAGGGTTTCTATTATGCTCACATAATTATAAGTGATGAATTAAGAGTCAAGCCATCATGCAGAGCCTCACATCAGAAGGCATGATGCTGACCTTTGAAAAGGTCTCTTCCTAGGGAATTAGGGTTTGAACTAAGCAAGATGGAATCTGAGGACTTTTTAGAGGCAAGAGAACAATCTTGCTAAAACCACTCAGTGTTCCACTTAATGAGGTCATGGACAGCACGCCGGGCTTCAAACAGTCAACTTCCCTGCATTTGATTTACAACGTTCTCTGCACGGAATGTTTAATGAGACTCCTTGCGGTAAGCAAAGAATGTTTAAAAACTCTCCATATTTTGGAAAACAGGAAGAACATCCAAAATTTCTCTGGACAAGTGCCACCTTGTCCTGTGATTGCACTTTGAGAACGACCCAATCTTTTCCCATCTCTCTTGATGATATTTCAACCCATGGCCTGAAAGTAAACAGTGCATCCAGTCATCCCCCAGGTTATAGAGATTTGAGCTTCAAATGCATGTGTCAAAGGCATGGTGTCATGAACTGACATCTCAAGTTCAGTCTAACAGCAAGAAGTGTACATCTGGAGCCCAAGAGATGAAATTTCTGATATCCCTAAGGAGGGAGACATGGTTTGAGATCCTATTATTATACCAGATCAGACCTTGGCCAGCTCAACTCAAACATATCCTGGGAGTAAAGGAGTGTATACTTTAATGAGCAATGAAATTTGGATCGAACCCAAAGGTGAAAGGGTAGCAGGGAGGATTCCAGGAACAATTCATTAAGTAAAGTCATACCACAAAGTAGAATCTCCAGGATGTTATATTCTCTCCATTAATTAGTTACTCTCTGGGAATAGGTTATATACCTGGGAAGCTATGTTGAGTATTAGGTGCCAAGAGAATCAATTAATAGTTTTATTATGCATGTTATTCACATGAGATTAATGTATTGCAAACATTTATCTGTGCTCCAGACCTTTCTTGGTCAGAAAAGACTAGAATGAAGGAGGGGGGAAAATAAAGCAAACAATTTAAACTTCACATTGATCCTCCTGTGATAAAATGTCTTCAAGGACAAAGACCAAGTTGCTTCCAGGCAAACAAAACCTAAAAATATATGACTTTCTAAAATAGCAGTTCCATTGTCTGCATTTTACTGTTTCTAAAATGTCAGAGTAATTCATTCTTGAGACCCTTTCTCCTTCATTCTTTCCTGCCTTTCTCACATCATTTTTTTTCATCTAATTTTCTCCATGATTGTGTAACACTGTTGCTCATGGGTATCTTGGAAACTTGGCCTGATTGTTAGGTTGTCACTAGTTCCAACCATCTCTTCCCTATCATCTTTTCTTTGCCTTTGGAGGTTTAATCAATCAAAAAGACCTTTTATAAGGTAGTTCATTTTTTTAGCCCATGAGCAAGATACTGAAGTCCCCTCAAATCCTCAAGGGATCATGCGGTCCCCTTTGCTGATGTTTTGTTGGAGTTTCAATGAGAAGAAAGGTGATTAGGAAAATCACAATAGCTTAGAGACCCCAGAATATTTGAAAGAGTTTCAGTTCTCTGACCTAATTTAAATTTGTTTTATAACTACCTAACAGCTGATCTCTTTGAGAAATTATAAGACATGTTGAAGAAAAAGATGAAAGTCGATTATATATTTTCCCAATTATATGTCAAAAAAACCTTTAAAATTTTTTTTTAGGTTTTTGCAAGGCAAACAGGGCTAAGTGGCTTGCCCAAGGCCACACAGCTTGGTAATTAGTAAGTGTCTGAGACCAGATTTGAACCCAGGTACTCCTGACTCCAGGGCTGGTGCTTTATCTACTATGCCACCCTAGCCACCCCAATTATGCCACCTAACCGCCCCCCTTTTAAATTTTTTTAAAAAGTTTTGAGTTCCAAATTTTCTCCCTCCTTCTCTCCGTCTCCTCCTCCCTCAAGCAGAGACAGTGAACAATCAGCTATAGTTTATACAGGTGCAATTGTGTGAAATATTTGCATATTGGTCATTATTATGTACAAGAAGACTCAAAAGAATAAGAATTAAAGAAAATGAAAAATAGCATGTTCCAATCTATATTCAAACAGTATCAGTTCTTTCTCTTCACTTTTCATCATGGTTCCTTTGGTATTGTCTTGGATCACTGTATTGTTGCAAACATTGCTGTTACTGTTAACTCTTTCCATTATATCAGTTCATATAAGTCTTTCTAGGCTTTTTTGAACAGATAATATATTACAACATTTTTTACAAGAGAATAATGAATAAAAGTAGTTGGGGAAAGAACTTCCTTCAATCCTAGGAGAGGTCAGTACAAACTGAAGCTTCAACCTAAGAATATTTTCCTTCAAGCTTCTCCAAGAGGATCAGTGGCCCTTCTTGATATCTCCCTTCTCTGCTTTAGTCAAGCCCACATTTCACTTTCTCTTTTCAGTTTGCTTTTTTAACCCTTTCCATCTGTGGTTCTGATTCTTTTGGGTTCACCTTATTAATTGATGCTGTTTTATGATTGATCTGGGGATGCTAATCTTCACTGTTGCTGCTACTATGAGACCTTGGGAATTGTAGGTGATCATTGTGTTGATCAGAGTTTAAGTCTTTCAAAGTTGCTTTTCTTTACAATATTATTATTGTTATTGAATAAAATATTTTCCTAACTCTGCTAGATTTACTCTTCATCAGTTTATATGTATTCCCCAAGTTTTCTGAAATCATCCTCTTCCCCATTTCTTACAACTCAGTAGAATTCCACTGTTGTTGAGTCATTTCAGTCATGTCCAACTCTCTGCCAGCCCCCCCGCCCCCATGCACAGAGTCCTGACGCATCCAACCCATTGCCAAATTCCCTTGCCTCTACCAGGATACCTCTCCTAACCCTTACTCTTCTCCACAGCACCATCACCATAGTCCGCCCCTAATCATCTGACACTGATAATGGCTTCCTAATTGATCTTATTTCTAAGCTCTACCCCATCACATGCATTGTTCATATTAGTAGAAAAAAAGTAATCTCTAATCAGTGGATTAGAAAATCCAATTAGTTTGATGACATTACTCTCCTCTTCAAAAAGCTTCAGTGATTTCCCCATTGCCTGGAAAATAATATATGACCTTTTTAGACTGGAGTTTTAAGACCCTCCACAATCTCTTTTCAACCTACTTTTACAACTTTATTTCATGACCTTCCCCTTTAGGAATTCTGTACTTCTGTCCAACTGGTCTACTCACAGCTAATTATAATAAAACATTGAAGGTAGAGGATAATTGAAATTAATTTTTCCTTTACCAGATTTGTTAAATTTTGGGGATCTATTTCTAATATCAAATAGGTTCCAATAAGGTAAAACATGCTCATTTAAAGGTTCTTTCTGATTATACAGCCTGCCTTGTTCTATATGAATCAAGAAGAATCTCTACAATCCTCACAAACATGAAACTTTTGATCTGGTCTTGCCTTCTGTGAAAGTGTAGGTGTCAATTCTTAATGAACAATAATTCCCTCACCAACATTCTGAACAGTGAAATAGCAGGTCTTATCCTTTCCCCCACATAGGACAGAATAGTATTTCACATTTTCATGACAAAAAATTAAAACCAGAAATATTTCTTACATATTTCTAAATAGTTTGCATCAATTTTGAGGGAGAGAGGAGGTCTATGTTATTGTCCAGGGGGGTATAATTTTGTTTTCAATTAGTCGTGCTAATGACTAGGGATAAAATGAGGCAAGAGAGAGTCCTTGTCTCCAGGAGTTCATAATCTAATGCAAACAAATATATACAAAGCAAACTGTATATAAGATGAATTGGAAATAATTAACAGAAGAAAAACACTGGAATTAAGAGGGGGGTAAAGAAATGTTAACAGGAAAAGAAGAGATTTTAGTTGGGACTTAAAAGAAGCCAAGTCAGTTGGCACAATGGCTATATATGACCCAATTAAAATATCACAGTGCACAGACAGGGGACAAAGAAGGGGTGGGTGGCATTATATAAGCTGAGAAACAAAACTGGAAACATATGGCTTTTAGGTCTCCTCTGTGTGTGCCCTTAGGACTAGAAAGGGGAGGTGGTATCCTTCTTGTGATTTTCTAGAGGTAATGAGAGAAAAACTCTCAAATGAGTTTTTAACTTTTGCTGATTTCTAAAATTCCTTTTAGGAGGACTGAAGAAAGGGGGGAAAAACTTTTAAATATAAAATTTTTAAAATGTAAATGTTATGGAGAGAGGGGAAATACTGACTCAGTAGTAGTAATAAAAATAACAATAACAACAATACTAATGATTATGACTTATTATCAAAAAAGGATTTGACTTTAGTTTTGCATTAATCATAGTGGGCAATATTAAGGTTTGCAGAGTAATTTTACAAATATTCTCTCCTTGATCTCCACAAAGACGCTATCAGACAGGTATTACAATCTAATTATTCTTGTTTTATCTCAATGTTCTTTACACAAAACAATACAAATTATTTAGAGTATATTCTTTCCTGAGACCAGTAGACAATGGGTGTTCATTGTTGCACACAAAGATAAACATACCTTTGATCTTATTCATACTTCAGGATTCGGAAATCTCTGTATCTAGCCATAATCTATTGACTTTTCATTCTTTCTCCTTTCCTCACATTACTCTTCATTTGCACTATGACCTCCAATCTCTTGGTTCCTCATTTCTCTCCTGGCTATTTCCCCTGAATGATCCACTCTCTCCTCTTCTTGACACCCTGGGGAACCAATTTAATTCTACACTGTCTTTTTCTCTTGAATCCCTAGCCTTATCACTTCACCTCTGCCTTGGATTACTTCTAATATTGGTTGCCTTCACTCCTTGCTGAATGAAGGTGGAGAAAATCATGCAACCATTCTGAATAGATCCATTATAATTTGTTATATAAGCTCATCTGAGTCCTCACTGCTATTGGCCAACTCTGCTCTACCTCTCTCATCAACTCACTATCCCACTCTTCGTGGTGGCTCTTCCAAACCTTTTCATTCCACTTCAAATCTTTCATTCCATCCTGTCTATTCTAACAGTTTTCACCCTCTATCATCCATATTCTTTCATTTATTTTAAATCTCTCTTCCTCTCTACTAGCTCCTTTCCTATACTCTACAAATATATACATCTCGATCTTCCTCAAAAAAAAAAACAAATCTCAATTGACTCTTCCATCATCACTATCATCCTATTTTTCTACTGCTCTTTGCATCTAAACTACTTGAAAGGGCTGTCTATAATAGGTTCCTCCATTTTCTTTCCTCTTTTTCTCTTCTTGAAACTACACTCTCCAAAGTTACTAATGATTTCTTAGTTGTCAAACTCAAGGACTCAAAAAGTCTTTTAAAAGCTGAAATGGCTTTTTCTCAATCCTAATTCTTCTTGGCTTCTCTTTGACAGTTTATCATACTCCCTCTCTGGAGTTGGTTAGGCATGATATATTATAAGACCCCTAGAACTGTAGGTGTTCCAATTATATTCAGTATTCCTAAGTCTTTAAAAGTTGTTTTCTTTTATAATATTGTTATTGCATGCATTGTTCTCCTGGTTTTGCTAACTTCACTTTGAATCATTTCACGTCTTCCCCTTTTCCAAGGGTTGTACCACAAAACCTCAATGTCTGTGTCATTATTAAATGTGTTGAATAACAATAGTTTCACTGTCTTCTAAATATTACTAGTCTCCCTACTTGACAAAACACATGATTCTGCCTTTGTGAATTTAACTGTCCTACAATTTTGCCACTAATTTAATTTTGCTTTGAAATGCCATGGGTGCAAGGACCACCTTCCATTGAATGAAATTTACCTAGGACTTCATGTGGTGCCAAGGTCAGGTTTTTCATGGCAGAGGTGTCCTGTACCTTGAGAAGTCATTGCATCAGAATTTCATTGCCAACAAGATAAATTTAAGAGTTAGATGATAATGAAGCCTAAAGAATAGCATGCAAGGTGGGAGTTTGGAGAAATTGGCTAAAATCCAAAATTAAAAAAAATTCAAGGGAAGAGAGAGACAGTGGTGGCAAAAGGTTGTATCTGAGTTCAGTAGTTGAACATACCTGTGGTTCCAAGAAATTCTAGCATGTTCAGTGGCCACATTCCAACATAACTTCCTAGGCAGATGGACTAAACTAGATTGAAGAGAATCAATGGTTTCCTAAGTGAGTTAGGGAAATATCCCCCCCAAGAAGTGAAGACTTCCCATGATAGGATGGACAGGTGAGAATTATTCATTACAATGACTACAAAGGAGGTTGAAGTACTTAGAGCTTAGTCAATCACTACACCTCAGACTATTGCCAGTTGTCTCAATTTTTGTTTTGCCACTGAACTTTGATGACTGAAAGAATAAGGCTGACAACTCTATTCAATACTGCCTCACTTAAATTCAATTCATGAGGGAGTTAAACCATCATCCCCTTATGTCATATGTTCTCTTCAAAAACTAAAGGCTAACAACTGGTACCAGCAATTAACCAGGTGTTAAATTAACCAAAAATTATCCCAATTCTTGGTTGGTTTATATGATCATTTTTATTTTTGTACCAATTGGTCCATGTTCTGGTTTGTTTATTTTTTGGCAAGGCAATGGGGGTTAAGTGACTTGCCCAAAGTCACACAGCTAGGTAATTATTAAGTGTCTGAGGCCACATTTGAACTCAGGTCTTCATGACTCCAAGGCCACTGTGCCACCTAGCACATATAAAAGAGAACTCTCAGTAGGCTAGAGAGATTAGATGAAGTTAAAAATGACAAAATTCAATAGACATGAATACAAACTCTTAAATTTAGGTTTTAAAAAATTTACTAGGCAATAATATGATATGGTAGGCAGAAAGGAAATGTGATCTTATGTTGAATTACAAACATGGTATCCAGAGCAAGAGAAATGCAATATGTCTAGAGTTAGACTGTATCTGAATATGGAGTAAAACATGCATCATAAACTTAATCAGAATCAAAAAATATCGAGGAAAATTTAGGTGTGATCCAATATCTAGAAATCCCATATTGAATATAATATATATATATATATATATATATATATATGTATATATATATAATGACAGACATAAGTTTTAATTATATTATCACAAGGGAGTCTAATGGATAAGAAATGGATAGCATATCTAAGGAAATCAGTGTGGTTGCTTAGGGAACTCTCTGATGAACTTATATATTTTAAAAAAGTTATATATGCGAATTATAAGAGGAGAGGCACATACTAAATAACAGATATGGAATAGTGTAAAAATAATCTTACAAAGATATTCCAGAGGAACCTAAAATTTGCAAAAAATAGCAAGATAAACCCTAAAACGTCTTTTAAAAGCTGAAATCTAGATAAGAAGAAAAACTAGGAAAGAAGAGGTTCACTATTTGGGAGAAGATGCTATAATGTCATATTGAGTAAAATGAGATGAGGGGAAACTGAGGTATGTTTCTCTGAGCAAAATCATACTGAAGTATATGTGATAACAAAATAGGCCAGACTAAAGCAGTGACCCCAGGAGAAGGAAAAGACTATTTTAAATGAGATGCACTTCCAAGGAGGGTATGAGGTAGTTGAGGAGCCTTGTGATTGACTGCAACTTGGGCAAGCAGGTTGGTCTTTAGGTATGGCTGATCATTTAAGAATGTTAATTGCATTATGGGTCTAACTGCCTCTTGTAATTTAGACCAGGAGACCAAAACCAATCTCTACCAAAGGGGGCTCAAACCACCCCTAGTTTCATGAGGAGAGTCAAAGGATCATGCCTTCAAACCAATTCAGAGTCGGAGCAATTGAAATTTTGAGTGGGGGTGAGTTCAGGAGGACACTAACCATTATAAAGATCAATACCATAATAAACAATTACAATGTAAAATTGACATAGTAGAAAACAAAGAAAATATTAAACTTGATCTTTTCATAATGTTGACAAAAAGTAGGCAAAAGTGAGCATGTTTTAGAGTTCTTCTATCAACTCAGCAATAAGAATAATCTTCAAACTAGGAAAAGTAGGATAAATGTCAAGAAAGAAGTCTGAGATATGTCAAAAGATGATCAAAAAAGATCTAGAGAGATACAGAAACAGCATGTAGACAGACAGGCAGGGAGGAAGACATAGAGACACAAACAGAGAAACAGACATATAGAGAGACATTTAGAGAGACATATAGAGTTGGGAATAATGTTATTCAATTCCACAGATATATATATATATATATATATATATATATATATATATCTATATCTATATATATATATATATATATATATAACTATTTTATTTATTTTTCTAATGACATGCAGCAGTAATTTTCAAAAATCATTTTTTGCAAGGTTTTGAGTTCTACATTTTTCTCCCTCCTTCCCTTCCCTCTCCATTCCCCATAACAGAAAGAAATCTAGCATAGGCTATACATATATAACCATGCTAATCATAGATCCATATTTATCATGTTGTTATAGAAGAATCAAATCAAAAATGGAAGAAAAGAACATTAGAAAGGAAAAATAATATGTAAGAGAACTTTTAAAATTGAAGATAGTAAGCTTTGGTCTGCATTTAAACTCAATAGCTCCTTTGCTGGATATGGATGATATTTTTCATTACAATTCTTTTAGAATTGTCTTTGATCATTGTTTTGCTGAAATGAATAAGTCCAACATAGTTGATCATCACCCCATGTTGCTGTTGGCATGTACAATGTTCTGGTCTGTTCACTTCACTAAGTATCAGTTCATTCAAGTCTTTTCAGGCTTTTCTGAAGTCTCATCCCTCCTGATTTCTTATAGAACAATAGTGTTCTATCACATTCATATACTACAGTTTGTTCAGCCAGTCCCCAATTGATGAATATCCTTCAATTTCCAATTCTTTGCCACAATAGGAAAAAGCTGCTACAAAAGAGAGTTTTTTTAACCTTTTTAACTTTTTTTTGTGATCTTTTTGAGATATAGATCTAGTAGTAGTATTACCAGAACAAAGACTATGCACAGTTTTATAAACCTTTGGGTGTAATTCCAAATTGCTCTCCAGAAAGGTTGGATCAATTCACAAATCCACCAACAATGATTAGTGTCAACAAATATTTTTTAAGTATGTACTAGTACAA
This sequence comes from Macrotis lagotis, assembly GCF_037893015.1. Classification (NCBI taxonomy): domain Eukaryota; kingdom Metazoa; phylum Chordata; class Mammalia; order Peramelemorphia; family Peramelidae; genus Macrotis; species Macrotis lagotis. The sequence goes on from NC_133658.1 coordinate 776,950,012, forward strand.
AGTACAATACTGGACACCAGGTAGGCAATAATAAAAATAAAAATAATTTCTGACTTTAGAGTGTTTATGATAGAGATGTACACAGCAAATATTGTATATATATATATATATATATATATATAATATACAAAATTAAAAAAACAAATATTTTGTATATTCAGTGCTTAGCATAGTTATTTGCATCTAGTAGATAATTGATTAAAAATATTGAATGTGTTGATTAAAGGTACCTGAGTAGTAAGCTTAAATTGTAGCTATACTAAATAGTATTATATAATGTAGCTACTACTAGTGATGAGTAATATTTTAGAAATCAGAGAATAGAAGTGACAGAATATTGAAGATGGGCAAATATTTCATTTTTCAAAATAGGAAAAAGAGATGGATTTTAGACTACAGACCACTGAGTTTTATGTCAATTTCTAGAAGAATAGATGGTTTGTGAGTACTTAAAATTATAGTAGAAATCACCAAGAACCAGCATGACAAGAACCTGTCATGCTACACTCACCACATTTTCTTCTTTGAGAGTTATTAAATCAAGGGAGTGCTTCAGATGCAGTGAGTCTTGATTTCAGTAAACCATTTGACAAAATTTCTAATGGTACCCTTGTGGATAAGTTAGAGACATGTGAGGTTCATTGATTTCATAGCTAAATGAATTAAGAATGCTGATTATTGAGTTAATATCAGTTTGGATAAAAGTCTCCAGTGACATGCCATAAGGCCCTGTACTCAGTGTTTCTTGTTCAAATTTTTATCAATAAAAGATAAAAACATATATGCTTATCAGAATTAATATGACATGAAAATGGCAGAGGTGGTTAATCTATTAGATGATAGGATTAGGATTGGAATTATTTAAACTGTCCGGAATGAGTTGAATAAAATGAGATGAAATTTAGCAAAGATTGATTAGAGATAGATAAGTATTCACAAGTGTGGGCTGAATAAGGTGAACTAAGTTTCTTCTAAATCTATGAGTCAATGAATTTAAACCTTGCACTTAGGCTAAAAACTGTCATCAGAAGATTACATTGGGGAAAACCAAGCTTCTTAGCAATTGCTGTGTGTGATAATTAGATGGCTATAACTACTAGAGTGCTATTGAAGCAAAACAAAAGCAGAACACTCATTTTTTAAAAGAACACATTATTAGAAGTTCAGAGTAAAAATCAAAGAAAATAATAGTTTGAATCTAATTCATCATATTCAGACATTATCTGAAATAAATTACTCAATTTTTATGTCTTATTTTGAGAGGGACAATGAAAAATCCAGAAGAAGAAAGAATAACTGGGAATTATGACATATGAGGAATGATCCAAGGAACAAAAGTTAGTAGACCTAGAGAAGACTTAAAAATTTTGCATGATAGAAGTTTTCAAACAATCAGTAGTCTGCTATATAAAAGAGGGATTGGTTTTATTCTTCTTTTAAAAACTTGCAAACTAGAAAATAACAGACATCATAGAGTAGCTGATTTCAGTTCAACATAAAAACTCTCCAGCAATTAAACTAAGATGACATAAACTTTGTTTTTTAACAATGCAAAGCATAGAGGAGATACAAAAATATTTGATTTGCATTGTTTTGCACATATTCAGTATTTATTCTCTGTGTACATCTTTATAGTAAAATGTAAAAATATACTTCACTTTGCATCTAAAACTCTGCTTAGTTTTAGCTCAGATATCCCCTCCCAAGATGTTCTCTTCTAAACTCATCACTATGCTACTAACTCAATCCTTGATTAACACCACCTTCCTCAACTTCCTCTCCCCTCTGATTACATGACGAAGGGTACAGTACCAAATTCCTCCCAATGCCTTCCTTTATAGAGAGGAGAAATTGAATTTTCCACTCACTACACTTTGCATTTGCTGCTCTGCCTAGTTTTAACTCCATGGAAGAAGATGCCCTCAAGCCAGGTTTCACTCCACACTTATTTTTCTGCTTCCTTTTATGTGTTGTCTTCCCTTTTAGACTATAAGCTTTTTGAGGTCAGGGACTATCTTCATGAGTTATATTGCCAGTACTTAGCACAGTGGCACATAGCAAATAAGCATTTAATAAATGTTTAGTGGTTTGAATTGGATGTGAGCTCCTTGAGGTCAGGAGCTAACTTTTTGTTTATCTGTGTGTTCAGTGTTAAGTATTGTTGACTATTGTGGAAATGGTATGAAAATGGACTTTCAAATAGAATAGACTTTTCCCTCCACAAGGTGGTTTTTGCAAGGCAAATGGGGTTAAGTGGCTTGCCCAAGGCCAGGCAGCTAGGTAATTATTAAGTGTCTGAGGTCGGATTTGAACCCAGTACTCCTGACTCCAGGGCAGGTGCTTTATCCACTATGCCACCTAGCCTCCCCTCACAAGGTAGTTCTTACTACTACTGATAGCAGTAAATAATACTAGATGAAATCTAAAATAAGATTGGATGAAAAGTAGAGATTATTTTACTCAAGATGAACTAAATTACGGAGCTTCTTTGATTCAATGAGTTTTGAGAGCAGAAATAGCCAGAGGTCTAAGGTTGAACTTAATGGACACTGAGGTCCTTCTCAACTCTATACTCTGTTTTTTTTCTGGGAAATGGAGTTTATTGAGTAGTACTCTTCTTTATTATTTCATGCTATTCCAAAGTGTGTGGAACTGAGATAATGAGGATAAAATTGAGGAGAAGAAAATGGGGTATGTGTGGCAAAGCCAATTTATATTGTGTGCCATTTTCTGTTCAAAATGCTCTCTGCAATTTATGGTAGTCAAGAACTGAAAACAAAGTAGGCTACAGAATAAAGATATAATTGCAATGGGATCATTAAAAATGGCAGGGTAGGGTCAGATTGGAGAGTGGGGGAAGTACCCAGATGCAGACGCAGTCTCATAAAATAGAGAATAGCTGAACAAATTGTGCCAAATGAATCTACTGGAATATGACTGCACTGTAGAAATGGTAAATATAAAGAATTCAAATAATTAAGGATAAACACATGAACCAATGGATAGATGATATTTATGACAATGTAAATGGAAAGAATAATCAAAACCCTTACCTAAACCAATGCCCTGAATTATGTATAATTTTAAAGATCAAGAAGCTTATAGCCCTGTAGAATAGAGACAACATTTTCCCTTATTTGTGGAGGCAGAAAACTATGACTGTAGAATATTGTATACACTGTCACCCAATTAATTTGGCTTTACTGAACTTCTTTTCCTCTTTCTTTTAAAAATTACTTATAATAAAGAATGGGGAGGTAGAAGGAATATTTTTGGAAATGAAGGTGATATAAAAACAAAAGACAGCAATACAAAACAAAATGTTCTACTCTGGTATATGGATTACTGACTCCTTAAGCTGACTAGTTAAAGCAGAAGTAAAATACTTTTTGCTAAGTTAGCAAGCAATTATAAAGCACTTTTTGTTGTTGTTCAGTCAAATATGAGTCCCATTTTGGGTTTTCTTGGTTAAGATACTGAAGTGGTTTGCCATTTTTTAAAGGTCATTTTATAGATGAAGAAACTGAGTAATTTGTCCTGGGGACACATAGGTAGTGTCTGAGGGCTTATTTAAATTCAAGTCTTCCCAACTCCAAGACCAGTGCTCGGTGGGTGGCGTCATCCAGCTACCCCTATTAAGTACCTACTATGTGTCAACCACTGTGTAAGCACTAGGGAATTAAAGGCAAAAGAAGTCCCTAATTTCAAGGAGTTCATAGGGAGACAACATGCAAACAACTAAATGCAAAGAAGATATATAGAAGATAAACTGAAGGTGAAACTGAGACATAAGCCAGAGACATGGTTAGACCTATTTTTTAGGGAGATCAATTTGATAGCTTTGTGTATTATGGACTGGAATGAGGGAAGACCTCACTTAGGAACCAGCGAAAAAGAGCAGATATGTAGTGTATGTACATTAAGTCAAAAACAGTGAGAAAGAAGGTTGATTTCTTTCTGCTAGACTGACTTTTTAAATTGATAGAAAAGAGACTTGGGACGTGGTGTTAAGTTATCTGTTCTTTGTTTTACCTCTTGGAAAATAGAGCTGATTAGGAGAAGTCTGGGGAGATGCGACTCATAGCTGGAGAGAAGAGGGGAGAGTAGTTCCCCTTCCTAGAACTGTTAGAGAGATAACTCCTCTAGATAAGTCCCTATAGTGGGGGCTAAGTGACAAGTTGCTGAGAGGAGATTTTGACAGACAATTAAGAAGATGAATGAAAAGGAACTGAAGTCTCTTTTTAAAGCCAAGTGCAGAGTTTTAGAAAGAAAAAAAAATAAGCAATGATAGTTAAGAGACTAAACTTAACAGCCAACTATAAAAAGATGATTCTTCTATTTAAAAAAAAAACCCTGAAATAATCTAGTATTGCGACATGTACATTGCACAGGCATTCAGCATAGATAAATGTGCCATATGATTCTAATAAGTGAGCCACATTATAAAGATTGAACAGTTACAATATTCATATTTTACATTTAAAAAAAGCTTTGTTTTTTTTCTTGAATGGACTATGAAGATTGCTAGGAAAACTTTTCTCATGGAGAAAATACCTGCGCCAATTCTAATTTCAGAGGGTGAGATGGGGAAGGGTTCAAATTGGACAATTTCAAATTAATTTGATTTTAGTAACATTTCATAAAAATTAATATAAATCAGAATAAAAAACCTGTAAGGGACATGACCCTCACAATTCTTTTGCTAAAACATCAATGCACCAGTAACCACAGAGCAATAAAGAAGAATTAGAGAGGTGTATCACCAGGGAAGAAATAATGGAAACTATTAGAGGCTCAAAGAGCAGAAAGACACCTGGAGAAGATGGATGACTCAGGGAATTTTATCACAGCTTTCCAAAAGACACACTAATTCACCAGGTGTGAAACCATATAGTGAAATCACCTACAGAGGCCAATTCTTTTCCATAAGAAGACAAGAGTTTCTTTGTAGACACTTCAATGAAATCAGTAAGGACATATGAAATATTATGGGACTACTATGCAAAGAGGTTGTAAATGCTAACAAAGTAAAGAAAGTGGTTTAATTAGCAGTGCAAAGACCAATCAAAATAAATTGAAGGAGGTAGAAAACTTGAGGAAATTTGACATCCAATTAGAGAAGAGCAAGCATATTCTGACCAAATGATTAGACACAGTGGAATTTTGCTTCTTTGTAGAGATGTAACTAGGGCAGGGCATTGAGGGCTTTACCCAAGGGTGGTAAAAAATGGGGAAAGATGGTTCTTCAGAACTTCTCTCATGAGGACTCTGTCAAATTTGAGTCAAGGTCCCACGTATCTTGCTTACCTGGTTTGAAACAGATTCTCCTAATGATACCATTGCAATTATTCTGTAGACTGGCTGATGTTGATGATATTCATCCTTCATTCTTGAAGGGAGGTGATGCCAGGACAAGCATATGAATTGCATTTGAGTAAGGTGTTGCTGTGCTAAGTCGCCAGCCTCACTTTCTCCTCCAGAGCCAAATGGGTCCAGTGGCCAAATATGAATCAAGATGACTGGAGATGGCCCTGGATGCGAATAAATCAGAATTAAGTGACTTGTCCAAGGTCACATAACTAGTAAGTGTCAAGCATCTGAGGCTAGACTTGAACTCAGGTCCTCCTGTTTCCATGGTTGGTGCTCTATCCCCGGGCAAGGTATTGTGGAAAGACTTTGTCATACAGAATCAAATCAGTCCTGTCCACAAGAAGCTTAGCATATGCTGTGGGAAAACAAATGTGCCTCAGTGGTCTTCTCACTGTAGTAAGTCAATCCTTCACTTAGATAACAAAGTGATCTTTTCAAAGTATAAGTCTGATCATATCAAAACCTATTTAATTAACTCCAGTGTCTTTCTGTCCAAAATAAAATATAAAATACTACTTTTAGCTTTTATAGTCCTTTTTATCCTAACTCCCACCTCTACTGATGGTTCTTCTTCCCTTACCTTTGTCTTCATATAACACTAATATTCTTGCCAGATCTCAGGACTGAGGAAGACTACCACCATTTGGCCTTTGTTTACTTCCATTATACCCCCACTTTTCTTGGGGGAAGGAAGGGTCTTTGTGAAGGAAGGGTCATCATTCACATTATGGGAGCAAGAAAAAGACTTCTCTAAGGAACAACTGTACCCCTATCAAGATGTAAAAACTATTTGTCACAGAACAAAAGATTCTGAGGTTCTTATACAACTGGAAAGCCATTTCCTGAACAATGGGTGCAGCTTCCCAAAACTTGGATTGTACAGAAGTTTCTATCTCGTCCCCATGGATGGTACCCTGAGGTCTATCTTATAATGGGTTTCATGTGCCAGGGTGCTTACTCTACCATCTCAGCTGTTTGCCTGAGTACCTGGATTTCTAGGTTCTATTTCTTTGAGCCTATGATACCATGATTAAAGTGAGAGAGGCTTACATGACATTGACACAGATTTTTTCTAAGGCAGGATTCAAACTCAGGTCTTCTTGACTCTACCCATTCTGTCACCTAGTTGAACTGAATTGAAACTCAAGCCCAGGGAATTTTAGTGACTCTCCAGAGTCACATTGGAAGTAGGTTCAAGAGATGGAATTTGAATAAGTGATTTGCTAGAGTAGCTTATTCTAGCTCCAGGGAGTCTATTGTTAATTGTTTAATATGACAAAATTGGGCTTGATTTACTGTTTTGCTGATTTTCTAAATTTAAGAATGTAATGGAGAAAATATAATGCAGATTAAACTTGCGTGTTGTACTTTTATTTTCCCCTCGAAGACCTTGTTATTAAACATTTACTAATACAACTTTTATTTGAATACAGATCCTCTTGACTCCAAAACCAGGAGCTTTTAGGAAGGGAGGAATTGCTTTTGGCTAAATTGATCTAGGTCTTAAAAGAAATAAATAAATGATAGAAGGGGAAGATCACATGCTTTCCAATATTGGTTCATTTTTTTTCCCACATTGCTGGAAAAATATCAAAAATGAAATGAGAATCAGCATGTTCAAGAAATGTTCAGTATCATTACAGAAAACTTGGAGGAAAACCCTAGGAAGAAGGAAGCTACTCAAAAACACTGCAGTAATTAATCAATCCCACCATTAGATGAAAGATAAACTGGGGCATTAGGAAATCCACAACAGCAGAGGCAAAGAAGCTAAAGATCACTTTTTTATTTCTCTTGATTACATCTATGATCTTCTATTCACAATTCATGGTTGGTAAACGAGGGATGGGGAAAGAATTGTATAAATGTATTAGTGAATATTTTGATCACAAAGTATTACCACCACAATGGGATGAACCAGTCACATATAATAGAGTAACCTTGATACCTCTTCTTATGTTATGACCTTATCTTTCCAAGGTTTGTCCAAAGTGTAGCAAAATAATAGGTGACATGATTTACCCTCTATTTCAGACCCTCTACTTCAGAGATCTGGGTTTGAATTTCACCTCTGAAATTAATACCAATATTAATGGGAATTAGGGGATACTGATATTTGTACCAGCTCATAGGAATGTTTTGAAGTAAAAGTAATGAGCAACCTCACATATTTGTGAGACAAATGTCTCATGTGAGAATTCTTGACATAGTAGCAGAAGCATTATTCACATTTACTGAGATGGGGTATTGTCTATAAAACCATTTTTCTCTTTTAGTCTTTCAGCAGTCATTCATTTGTAATATAAACATCATCTATATGCAAGGCACTGAACTAGTAGATGGCAAAAAGATATAAAAACCAGCATCCCCTTTGCTCTCAAGAAGTGTACAACCTGGAGAGGAGGATAAAATGTGCACAGATCAGGAAATACAAAGTATATACAAAGGAAGCTTCTTAGAGAAAGTCACTGTGTGTGTGTGTGTGTGTGTGTGTGTGTGTGTGTGTGTTTGTGTGTACATTTTGGTTGTTGTCCTTCATTCTCAAAGACACTCTGTCCTACTGTGTCCTTCTATGGATGCTCAGATCAAAATGTCCTAGCCAGTTATTATTGCATCAGATCACCACCTTCCTGAGATGTTTACTCTTTTCACTTCATCAGAGTTCCTCCCATTGTCTTTAACTGAAGAACACTGAATATTTTTGTGAATTGCAGACACCACTGTCCAAACAAATTCCAAACAAAATGATTGGAATAATGACCACCAATCACCTTGGAGTTAGAGAAGCATCTAGTTTTAAGACAGCTGCTGAATGTGAATATTATCAAAATACCACTAAGAGCAAAACCACAAATATTTCTCACATGAACTTTGCAGGAAAACTGAAGACATTCTTTCCCATTAGGGGTTTCTGGGAAGCAAGAGGAATCCTGCAAACATAATATACAAAGATTAACTGATATAAAAATGGTTCACAAGAGGTTTTCTAAAGATAATGAGAGCAGTGTGATGTATTGGAAGAAGTCCTGGACTTGGAGTTGGGAAAGACTTGGCCTTGATTCTTGCCTGCTGCACTTAAATTTAAGTGGCTTAACCTCTAAGAACCTTAGTTTCTTTATCTGAAAAATGTGAATAATGTCATTTATAGTACCTACTACCACAGGGTTACTAATGGGGAGAAAGAAAAGACACATCATTCTATCACTTAGCTACCCCTACCAATTTCCTGCCTGAGTCTGCATTAATATGCATTGTATTAAACAAAACAACCTTTATCAGTCACTTTCTTAAGCTTCTATCTTAGCCTGGATATTTCTCCCCAGTAGCTTATTTACTGATGATTAGACCATTGAGAGAGACAACTTTACCTAAGGCTGTTACCATAGAAATACAGACTGGGATTACTGTAATACTGTGTTGTCTCAAAGACATGGGAAAGACCTCTAAAAGACCAAGGTCTTCCACTGTACCCAGACCAAACAGAAGTCCTGTTTCCAATATTATTGGGCCACTGGGTTAGAAGAGTCAGTGAGAAGGTTGGTTTTATATGATTCCTCTACTCTATTCAATGTAATGAGCATTGTCATGTCATTATTATTATTATTCAGTTATGAAGGATGACAATCAATTTCTCCTCTCTCACCCTTTAGCTTTTCACCTGCACTCTGTTGCCTAATCCCTTAAAATCTTTCAATCTCCCCTCTGAACTCAAACCCTTGCAGATAACCTATTTGTTCGATTAACAAGGCAGATTTAAAGCAGATCAAAGTATAAGTTTAAAGAACCCACTCCAGATGGGTTTGCGCCTGACCTGTGGTAGAGATTCCAAATTCATATTGATCTGTTCAGCCACAGCTGGACACACTGTAACTCGTCTCTAACATAGTGATGTCACTTTGATCTTATTTGATACTGAAGGACAAGAACCAATCAGTCAGTTAACATGCCTGAGCCCCATCCTCAATAACAGCCAAATTCCCAACTGGTCATACCTTCCCCAGCCTAGTGATTTTGAACCCCTGGCTGTCATTATTTAAACCCATTCCCCTATTGCCTACTCTCTTATTCCCATTTCTCTCAATTCAACTTCCCATCCCAAATTTCTGACTAAAGCTATTCACCCTTTCCACTGTGATCTTTGGAAGGTCTGATACATTAGTAACAAACCTCCTTTCATCTTAAGCCTTTCCCTTTTTGATTTATTTCATCTTTTTGCATTCATTGAAACCTGGCTCCCTCTTGATGATACAGCTTCCTTGACCACCCTTGCATCTGTCGTGGAGGAGTTGAAATACTCTTTGCTCCTCATTGCCTCTCTGAGGCTTTTTCTCTACCTCCAACCTTTGATAAACTTTCCTCATTTGAGGTCCATGCAGTACATATTACCACTATATCAAGATTCACTTAACTATTATCTACCAATAACTCACTTTCCTCAATAAGATCTGCAACTGGTTCATGGTCTTTCTCCCCTCTCCAGCTCCTATCTTCATACTCAGGGACATCAACTTGAAAACTTCCCAGATCCTCAGCTATCTCATTTCTCATGTCAACTTCTTTATTCCACCTCAGCTACATACAGTGATAGTTATACCCTTTATCTTGCTATTGCCCATAAGCGTTCTACTTCCATGCTCATGAACTCTGAAATTCCCTCATCTGATCACAGCCAGTCGTCATTCTGCTTCTCCTTCTGTTATCTCATCGAAATTCTATTCTTTATCCCCACTGGTTCTTCCAATCCTTCCATCCCTAGGTTCTTTTGGAGACCACCTTTCCCTCACCAACTTCACTTTTTCATCTTGTTCCCTTGGAGAATGAGCTCAAATCTATTCTGCCCTCCTCTCTCAGGTCTCTTATCTCTAATCCTATCATGGATATTGAAATGTCATGACTTAGTCTTAGATGACTCTCATCATCCCTTTTCTTCATGTTTATTTACATACTTGTGAAAAAAACTGAACATAATCATGCAATGCTTATGAGTGAGTAGACTACAAGTTTATGTTGCAAAATCTCAACTGGGCCCTCATTTTGGTGAGGCACTCCTTTTATATCTTCCTAATTGATTCACTATTTCATTCTCCATAGTGACTTGGCAAACCTTTTTCATTTTTCTTCAAATTTCTCATGATTCTTCTCCCTTTACACTCTCATCTAAGAAGCATTTTACTGTGTATTTCCCTGAAAACAAAATAAAAGAAAAACAAAAACTGAAGTAGTTTGCTGAGAGCATCTTCTTATTTCCTTCTCGTTGTCTGGCAGTACTCAAATTCCTTCTGCCATGAAGAGGTAACCCTTCTCATTGTCAAAATTAACCTCTAGAAGCCCAAGCAATCATACAGGGAATTAAAATTTACTTTCATTTCTCTTTTCTGTTTCCCTTTTCTTTGGTTTTCATGGAAACAGATTTATTAAAATGAAGAGCCTATTAGGAAACTCTGTAATCTGTGTTTCTCTGGGCATAGGAAAGGTGGAAAAGTTCCAGGAATTGAATAGTACAGTGAAAAGATTCATGGATTGGAAGTCAGAGGACTTCTTTTTATGACCTGACTTTGACACCTGTGTGATATTATATGAGTCTCTGGCTGAGACTCAGTTTCCCAAATTATCAAATGAGATGGGATCAAATGACATTTTAATTCTGAAACTGAGATCACAAGAACTCTTCTTATAATTATTTCTGTTCAACCTGAGTTTCTAGCCTGAGAATATCATACCTCTAATGTCAAAAATTGCCTTTAAGACCAACTAGTCCAATCCCTTTTCTTCATGTTTATTCACATACTTGTGAACAAAACTGAAGATAATCATGCAACACTTATGAGTGAGTAGACTACAAGTTTATGTTGCAAAATCTCAACTGGGCCCTCATTTTGGTGAGGCAGTCCTTTTATATCTTCCTAATTGATTCACTATTTCATTCTCCATAGTGACTTGGCAAACCTTTCTCATTTTTCTTCAGATTTCTCATGATTCTTCTCCCTTTACACTCTCATCTAAGAAGCATTTTACTGTGTATTACTATATCTCTGGCTGAGACTCAGTTTCCCAAATTATCAAATGAGATGGGATCAAATGACATTTTAATTCTGAAGCTGAGATCAGAAGATCTCTTTGTATAATCATTTCTCTTCAACCTGAGTCTCTAGCCTGAGAATATCATACCTCTAATGTCAAAAATTGCCTTTAAGACCAACTAGTCCAATCCCAGAAGAAAAAATTGAGACCCAAAATGATAAGTGACTTGCCCAATGTTAACAGTTGATAAAAGTCAGACTGGGACTGGAAGTCTCATCCTTTTTCCTTTGTATCTTGTTTGTTTATGAAGCAAACAATTAGAAGAGATAATTCTTCTCAATCTATTGTTATGCCATCTGTCTAGACACCTAGACAGATGAATTTTCCCAACAACTAAGAATTAAATTGCTTACCAGAACTCTTCCATTACCATGGAGGTAGAAACAGACTCAGTCCAGAGACTGAGAAGGAAGTGGGAGCAGGACAGCCAAAGTAGGAAGCACTAGGAAATGAGGTATGGCTAATGCACAATTAGTAGGACCAATGGATTTGGACTATTCTTAAAAAGAATTTGTAAAATTTACACCAAATTATCTTAAAATCACTAAAGTTAGTTTGATGGCAGTGTTGTTTTTGTGTTTCTTTTTGTATTTGAGAGGTAGCCTGGTATATTGCATTGGGTCTTGGACTTGGGGTGAGGCAGAGGTCATTGACAATTTATTGGACTTTTCTGAATCTCAGTTTCCTCACAACTTAGAACCTTCCACAGGCAGGGTACCCAGTCCTTTTGGGGAACCAGCTATATGGAATGACATGATAGTGACTGACAATTGCAGATCTTCACCAGGTTAGAAACAATAATAATTTTTAGCAAGAATAATTAGAATGCTACCTGAACAGGTAAGATGGGTGCCTTCTACTATCAATAACTCTAACACTTATCTAGTGTTTTAAAGTTTGCAAAGCATTTTACAAATATCTCATTTTTATCCCACCACCTTAGGAGATAAGTGCTGTAATGGTCTGCATTTTGCAGATGAGAAAACTGATGTGGACAAAGGTTAAATGACTAGTCCATGGCTGAGGCAGGGTTTCAATTCAGTTCCTCCTTTCTATTCTTTCCCTTCCCTTTCCTCTCTCCTTTTCCTTCCTTCCTTCCTTCCTTCCTTCATTCCTCATGAATTTAGCCATTTTAGTGTAAATGAGCAACAATAATGGACCACAGAATCATTCATACTAGAAAAGTGAGACGCATCTTAATTTAGCTTCACCTGTATCCTTCTAGTAATCCCAAGATAACAAAGGTAGGGAAAGTGCCATCATTTCTAATGTGTTTTTTAAAAAAACAACCAATTGGTCTAACCAGAAAATTTGGCTTTAAGTCTCATCCATAAAATAACCTCTGGCCCCTCAACACATTGGACCTCATTCAATATAGGCACATGTGGGAACAAAGAGCTGCATCCTTCATGCTGATACCCACTCATCCATTGAGTTCCTCAAAGTTTCCCTAGGTTTCTGAAAGGTCTCACAGGGGAGAAATTTCGCAGTGGCCACATTCATCATTTGTGCTAATAATTTAGGGCTATTATCTCCTATTCAGTCTCATTCATTTACTTCCTGGGCAGGGGGACAAATGAGACTTTTGACCTTTCTGGCCAGAGCAGGCCTCCTGTTGAAATTCTGTCCAAGGTCTTGCTTTCAGTCAATGCCACCTGCTTACCCAAAGTTTCAGAGGGCCTTCCTGCCAAATCCATCCTAGAAAAATTAGGCCCAGCAAAACAATCTGTGCAATGGTTTAAAAAATAATAAGATAATGCATCTGAGAGAGGGTTGCAGCTACCATCTCATCACACTTTCCCCTTCTACTGCCCCCTGCCCAGTTTCTTATCAGAATAACTTGGAATTTCTGGGAAGCACGAGAAGATCTTCAAAAAGTCCCATGGATCATGTTGCTATGTTGACAGGTGAAGTGAATAGAACACCAGGCCTAGAGTCAGGAATTCCTGATTTCAAATCCAGTCTCATATACCTCTTAACTTCCTTATCTGTAAAACTGGGAATAATAATGGCACTTACTTTGCAGTGAGAAAATGCATAAGATGATGGTTGTAAATCTTTAAGTATTAGTTGATGATGATGATGATGTTAATGATGTTTGCACATAATTCTCAAGATCTTCTAATCAACATTAAAACAAATTGAAAAAAACAAGACACATAAACCACTGAATCTACCCAAGTTAAATATACATATAAATAGCTCTGTCTTCTTTGAGGTTCTTTTAAAGTAACCATGAGGAGTTTGGCTTCATTTATCGAATTCTGGGAAATATGTAGTAGATTGAGCCCTGGGGAGAGGGGAGGTCAAGAGAAACCTAATAAAATTTCTGGAATTTCCCAACTTGGAAGTGGCCTAATCCTGGCTTTTTGTGATATTGTCAGAGAGTGTGTATACTTTCAGGATTTTATTGATAAAAGTCCATCTTCTCACCAACCACTTTGCTTCTGATCATATCCTGGAGAGTATAATTTTCTCAGCACTGAAACTCATACCCTAGGACCCTAGTGACCTGACTTCCAGTATCTAATGATGAAGAAGAAGATGATGATGATGAAAGTATTTACCATTTATATAGCACCTCTAATGTTCTAGGTGCTTTTATAAATATTTCATTTGATCCTTAACCACTGTAACCTGGGTCATCACCAGACCTCTTGACTTTTGTCTTACAACTGGACTTTGATGACTCAGAAGAGAGAAGGGCTAACATCTTTGAGCAGTTTTGTCTCACTTAGATCTAATTCATTTGAAAGACATCATTCTCATGATGACATGTTCTCTTTGCTGTTTTTATGCTCTTTGTAGATTTCACTTAGGACTGTGCAAAAGCCTGAAGGAGTCACAAGGCTTAGCCAGACCCAGAATCAAGACCCTTTAATTCACCATCAGTTTGAATAGAGAAGATAGGGCAAAAGCCAGTTTTCTCAGACCAGAGGGAGGAAAGAATTGATTTTAAAATCTCTTGAGAAAAGAAAGTCATTTTTTAAAAAAAAATGAGCTAATTTACCTGATTTATGTAGCTCATTAACAAACTACCAACATGTTCTGATTCAGTTGACACTATAAATTTTGTATAACAAAGATGACAATGAGGGGGTGGGGAGAAGTATAAAAATGCAAGAAAATACATTTTGCTTTCTTCCTTCATTGCCCTCACTTTTTGTTCCAAAAATGAGCTCCTAGCTTCTTTGTAGCAAATACACCTGAGATTTTTTTTTCCTTTTGAAATTGAGTCATCCTGTCCTGCACCGTCTTTGTTTGGATTAAGTGAATGTGATTTAAGCCCTATCAGCAATCTGGAAAGTTTATACTTTAAATTCTGTTTCTGAGAGACCACATATCCTTTATTCTTTATCTCTGTTCCTGCACTGTGGTCAGGCCTTTTGGAGCTGAGATTAGTTAGATGAAATCTCTGATTTCAGGGGATAGCAACATTCTGGTTTCCTCTCTAGAACACAGATTTAAAATGAAAGAAATCCTTGGAGACTAACCAAGATGAAAGAAACTTTGCATTTTTTTAGTGTATAGGGTTAAAAATGATGTTTTACATATGAATGGGATACCATCTTCTTTAGGGGTTTGGGGACAAACAAAAAAATAACTTATATATATATATATATATATATATATATATATATATATATATATATGGCACAAATTAGAGCTTATTGTTCAATTACTCATTTGCAACAGAAAACCCTCAAAGATTTTTGTCCACTGAAGTTCTCTTCTAATGGCCTGTTGTGACAGAGTGACTGTGACCTCTTGAAGGTTATGCTGAGAAATACATATTTTGAGAGACACTGCTGAGGGGAAAGGTTTACAGGTACACAGATTGCAGGGGTGCTATTCAGCATAACTAAGATGATGGGTCTCATCAACATTTCATACATATATATACATATATATACATGTATATTATATGTGCATACAAAATACATATACATAATTTTGTACATGTACAGCCTATGTTTGGGCATACACATGCATATGGGCACTTTCATCTAGGAATGCATATATATATATATATATATATATATATATATATATATATAGCAAATGTTTTCTTTACTTTTTTCTTTTTTTTTAAGACCTTTGCTCAAATGATATAGTATCTCCTTTTTTTGCAGTGTGGTTTCATGAATAGAGAGTTAGACCCAGAGTCAAGGAAATATGGTTTCTAGTCTCATCTCTGATATATATATGTCTACTATGAGACTACTTTACCTCCCTAGCAGTTTTTAAAGAAATCTCTAAAAATACGTTAAAGAGAAGTATTGACCTGCATTGGTGGAGGTAGGTTTTACCACCTAAAAATTTTCCAATATCAGAGAATTCATAGGACTAATCCCTATCTCTATTTAGCTATCTAGCTGTCTGTCTGTCTGGCTATCTATCTATCTCTCATCTGTCTAATACAACATGCCTATGTTTGAATATCTAATTGATGTGTGCGTGTAAATTCAATATAGATGTTTTCAATGTATAAATATGCATGTAGGTGGTAGATGTGTCCAGGTTTTGATATGAGTATATGCTGTTCCACTGAAGGGGTTTCCTTCCTGGCACTAATATAGCTCCATATATAAGGTATACCAGTTCTCTCTCTCTCTTACTCAGTGTCCAGTGGCAAACAACTCCCTGAAACACCTGGTTCCATTAAATGACCACTAGGCAACACAGGCTTTTATTATAGGCTCATAGGCTCATATCTGAAAGATAACCTAGAAACCTGGTCTAACTCCCTCACTTCATGGATACAGACACTGAGACCCAGATAAGTGAAATACATTCCTTAAGGTCTCATGGGTAGTTAGTGGCAGAAGTGGAATTCAAATTTGGATCCTGTGACTTTTAAGTTTAAAATGCTCACCATTGTGCCATATGGCTTCCTTGCAAGGAACCAAATCTTTCCATGTGTCCAACCCGCTTCTCTCTACCAGACTCTCCCTTTCTCTGCAAATCCCATAAACTCTTGTTCTTTCTCTAATGACCAAAATCAAGACCATGGTGCACTCAATATTGATATGGTCTCAATGAGACAATAAATGTCCAGCAATTTGTTCTTTATCACAGAATTAACCTTGCCAAGGAAATCCCATACTTTATTAAAGAGCCATTAACAATGATGACAGAATCAACTGTAGAATAGCAGATAGAGAGCAAGCATCAGATTAAAAAAGACCTAGGGTCATATCCTACTCTTAACTCACACTGATGTGTGAACCTCAACAAGTTACTTAATCTGTTCAGATCCAGGAAACTCTCAAGTTGTGAATTTTTTGTTCATCTTCATTTATAGAAGGGGTTTCTTTGTTGTAGGAATCAACATGGAAATTAGAGAGCCAAAAAAAACAAACCCAGAACCAATAAGTCAACAACAAAAGACCCAAAGTAATGGCTAGGCATACTCCTGACACATGTATGTATCACTGCTGAACAGTTTGACCAATCAACAAAAATATAATTGGACCATTGTTTTTTACTATATTCTGTCCCATATCTTTGTCAGAGACTTTAATGAACAGACAGTATATATTGTGAGACAATCCTTGCTCCTTTTTTATTTAGATTTGGTATTGCGTTAAAATGACACACATATGCCATCTAATATTTAATGTATATGTTTACTTAACAATAATAGCATGGAAAATATACTCATTAAGTACAAAGCATTGATTCAATTGCATGTAGTTTCCCTGTTTTTCTGTGAGCCAATTATACTGTCAAGAAGAGCTAAGAAAATTCTCCTAAAAATCTTTCTCCTCCTATCCTGGCTTTTATACTTAAACAATTAGAAACTATATCAATATAATTCCTTTGACAGATTATGTTTGAAGGATGGTTTCATTTTATGCTAAGGAAAAACTAGCTTAGCCTTTATAGCGTAGCTATTACTTGTACCACATGCGACTCTAGGAGGAAAGTTCCCAAAGGATTTTTTTAGAGTACTTTCTATCATTTAAATGGCCCCATTGTCAATACTGGACAAATTTGACCCAAGAGATACAAGAGTCACAGAGGCAAAAACAGAAAGATAGCAGAAGAGATAACAATAGGTAATGAAACAATTCCAAGAAGGAAGAACAGTATGGAAGAGTATGAAGATCAAAAAGTCCAAATGTTCCCCCCCCCCATAAAATCCCAGATAATAATGATCTCTTCCAATTAGTAGGTGACATCAAACCAGATAATACTTTGTGTTTATGAAGCTAGTTACAATCATCATCAAGGGTTAGGGTCATCTAGAGTAAGGTAGCAATGAGACAATTATCTTCTTATATATAGCCTATCCTAGAGCCAGAATAAATACTAAAACTCCTGTCCCCTGGTTATTAGCTGGATCTTTCTTCTCCTTCAGAGCCCCATCAATGGTAGGAATATAAATTCTCTGCTCCTGTTGAGGTCTCATCTAAGGGATTCTCTCATTTTCCCAGTGGGACTGAAACACAGTTTCAGTATTTTGCCCTTGCCATCATTAAAAATAAGGAATATCCCCCAAATTCCAATCCTTGGATAACTCAAACTCTCCCTGGAAACGAGTTTTCTGCTGATGAGGTACTGTATTGGCAGCAATGCAGAGGAGTCTTATCAATTCTATATTATAGTAATAAGTGGTTTTTTTAATTATAGTAAACAAGTGGTATGGATTTGCTTATTGGGGCTTGTACCACTGCCCATTCTACTACTACTGGGAACAAGGCTATGACAACTTGGTCTGAGCCATAGCCCTCTCCCCTGACACTGGGGCCAATGAAGAAGAGGTAGCATCTATCTCAGCCTATTTATGACTTCTGTAAATAATAGGAAATCAGAGATAAAGCTATTATAAGAAGCAGAGCCCAAAAAAAGGTGCTTTTGAGAACCCTGGAATTGTAAATTGACTCCAAATAAACCCTGTATTGCATGATGCATGCAAATGTGATTCTGAATATGTTGAAAGAATGAACATTGAATGAAAGGAGAGTTGGTATGGGACCTTTGAGGGATACTTCCTTACTTTTTTTGAGCAAGGACACCTGAAATTCCTGATTCTTTTTGGTGTTTATGTCGAGAGAAGGGGAAAAAAGATGTTGGAAGTGGTAAACATGTAGGGGAAACCAATTCTTCAACATATCCCTGATTTCTAGCTTGGTTTTCCATAGAAATTCTAGGAAAGTTGCCTTTGGTGGGATCAGAATGCCTTTATTGATAGTACTAAGATATCTCACCCCCCAGTGGGAGACCTCATTCATAATATATTTTCTGGCAAATTCTAATTAGCATAACTTTTTTTCTTCAATAAATGGATTGTTCATGTTTACTAATTTTGATGGTCTTTTGTGTAAGTAGTATTGGATGGAAAGAAATCAACTCTAAAGGTATAAGTTTGGGATATTCTTCCTATTTAAGATGTAGTAACCAGGGGAGATAATACTTTTTTTGCTTTTGAATCTAAAACATAGTGCTCCTAGACCAGAAATATTTAAAGTGGCAGATAGGTATAATTATAGTCTAGTACTCCATTTCTTAGAGGAGAATAGAGCAACCAGCTTCATGGACCTTCTTTTGTTCTCCCCAAGATAGGAATGTCTTCCATGGAGAGGGGAAGATTTCAGAGATATTTATTTTATACCTTCCAACAATCTACATTCAGACATTCCATGTTGATACACATAATCTACATGGGCAGTACACACCTTATAGACAGTGCTCCTCCCTTCAAGGAGCCTCGAAGAAGACCATAATATCAGGGGAGGATATGCCATGACAAGCACATATATTAGATCTGAGTGAGGGGGGGATGCTGTGCTAAGTCATCATTTCACTTTTTCCTTAAGAGCCATCTGGGTCCAGTGACCAGACATGAATTGAAATGACTGGAGATGGCCCTGGATGCCAGGCAATCAGGGTTAAATGACTTACCCAGCATCACACAATTGGTATATAGAAGACATCCAGGTCATGCAGTGGATAGAGCACTGAACTTGGAGACTCCAAGTGTCTGAATCAGCCCTTTAGACACTTGAGACTTGCTAGCTGTATGACCTTGGGGAAGTCACTTAACCCTGACTGCCTCACATCCAGGGCTATATTGATTTATCCCAATTCATACCTGGCCACTGGATACAGATAGCTCTGGAGGAGAAAGTGAGGCTGGTGATTTAGAAAAGTCTCTCCCCCCCAAAATCCAATTCATGTGCTTATCATGGCATCACCTCCTGATGTTGTCCTCCTTTTTCAAGGAGGAAGGAGAAACATCCTCTTCATCACACCTTATAGAGAAATGAAATTCTAGAGGTCTAGGAGAAATTGGAGATCATTAAATTTAATTCCTCAGCTACAAAGATGCTACAAAATATAACCATCCAGAATTTGCTTAAGTACCTCCTGCAAATGGGAAACAGATTCTTTTGCTACCTGTTCCATTGTTGAATAGCTCTAAATGTCATGAAATCATTGCTTATTTTTAGTTAGGCCCCATGTTTAACTCCTTGTCATATTCTATTCTTTGGAGTCTCACAGAATACACTTTTTTAACCTTTGTTTTTTTTCATTAATTTATTTACACATTACTAAAATATTCCTGTTCAAGAGTAAATATAATACCCCCTCCCCCACAAAAATATAAAACCTCATGAGAAATAAAGTAAAAGAAAGAGGAAAACATGTGTTTCAGTTTGTATTCTGATACCATCAGCTCTGTGTCCAGTGGATCACTTTCTTTATCAATAGTCCATCATAGTAGTTACTTCCATATTTTTCTACAGTTGCTGTTTCTTATTGTAATTCCCTCCATCCATTCCGCCCCACTACTATCTATTATATTTTCTCTCTGCTTTCACTCTGTTCCTCTTTAAAATGTGCTATGGGGCAGCCAAGTGGTGCAGCAGACAGAGCACCAGCTCTGGTGCCAAGAGGTCCCAAGCCCACATCCCACTCCAGAGACCCAGCAACCACGTGGCCCCATGGTCCCAGGCTACCAAATCCCACTGCCTTGCAAAAAGTAAAAAGAAAATGTGTTATATCTGACTATCCTCTCCTATGATCTACCTATCACCCACATCCCCCTGTCCCCTCCCCCTGTTCTCCTTCTTTCCTTTTTCCTCAAGATGTCTATACCCTCTTGAGTATGTATATGCTGTCTCCTCTCTGAGCCATTTCCAATGAGAATGAAGGCTCCCTCATTCCCCCTCACCTTCCCCCCTTCCATACCATTGCAAAAGCTACACGAAACATCTTTTATGTGAAATATCAGCCTATTTTACCTCTCCTTTCTCTTACTCCCAGTACATTTCCCTTTCAACCATTGACTCCACTTTTACAATATATTATCTCTTCAAATTCAGCTCTCTCCTGTGTTTCATCTATAAAAGCTCCTTCTATCTGCTCTTTTAAAAGAGAAGGTTCATATGAGCATTATCAGTATCATCTTTCCATGCAGGAATACATGCAGTTCATCATCATTAAGTCCCTCATATTTTACCCTTCTCCTCCACTCTCTATGCTTCACCTGTACTTAAGGTCAAACTTTCTGTTCAGCTCTGGTTAGTTCAACAGGAACATTTGAAATTTCCTTTTCATTGAAAGTACATCTTTTCCCCCAGGAAGAAGATGTTCAGTTTTGCTAGTAGATGATTCTTAGTTGCTTTCCAAGCTCTTTTGCAGTCTGGAATATTATATTCCAAGTCCTACAAGACCTTAATATAAATGCTGCTAAGTCCTGTGTGATCTTGACTGTGGCTCCATGATATTTGAATTGTGTCCTTCTGGTTTGTAATATTTTTTTTCTTTGACTTGGGAGTTCTGGAACTTGGCTATAATAATCCTGGGGGTTGGTTTTTTTGAATCTCTCTCTGGGGGAGATTGGTAGATTCTCTCAATTTCTATTTCACCCTCTGCTTCTAGGGTATCAGGGTAATTTTCCTGTAGAAATTCTTTAAAAATGAGGTCAATGGGGTGGTTAGGTGGTGTAGGGGCGGCTTGGTGGTACAGTGGATAGAGCACCAGCCCTGGAGTCAGGTGTACCTGAGTTCAAATCCTGCCTCAGACACTTAATAATTACCTAATTGTGTGGCCTTGGGCAAGCCACTTAACCCCATTTGCCTTGCAAAAACCTAAAAAAAAATGAGATCAAGGCTCTTTTCCTGATCATGACTTTCAGGTAGCCCAAAAAATTTTAAATTATCTTTTCTGAATCTGTTTTCCAGATCAGTTGTTTTTCAATGATATATTTCACATTTTTTTCTAATTTTTCATTCTTTGGGTGTTGAAGTATTGTATCTTGACTTCTCATAAAGTCATCAGCTTCCTTTAGCTCCATTCTACATCTGAACAATTTGCTTTTCTCAGAGAGCTTTCTTATCTCCTTTGCCATCTGGCCAATTCTGCTTTTTAAAGGATTCTTTTCCTCAATAACTTTTTGAACTGTTTTATCCATTTGACCTAAGCTGGTTTTTAATATGTTATTTTCTTCAGCATTTCTTTGGATCTCCTTGACTAAGCTTCTGACTTTGTTTTGATGTTTTCCCTGAATCTCTCTCTCTCTTTTCCTTTCCCAAATTTTCTTCTATCTCCCTTACTTGATTTTCAAAATCTTTTTTGAACTCTGTCATAGCCTGAGCCCAATTTCTATATTTCTTGGAGTATTTAGAGGCAGAATCTTGGACTTTCTCATCTTCAGATTAAGTATTTTGGTCCTCTATGGGACCAAAGTAATTGTCTATGGTCAGGTTCCTTTTTTTCCGTTTACTCATTTCCCCAGCCTGTGCCTACTTTTGGGGTACTTCCTGAGCTTTTGAGTATTATTGGGACACACCCCTTTAAGGACCTCAGTGTGTAAGGCTCTGACTGTCTGACTGCTCTCCTGATTTGTGATAACCACAAGCTCACCCCCTGCCACTGGGTGGTGGTGGGGGGGTCCCTGCTCTATGGGGGGCCTAGCCTGCAACCAGGGTCTGAATGTGGTCAAAACCCCAGAGTCCTCTTCCAGGGACAGAGGACAGTCCTCAGCAGTCTCCCTACACTTCCTTACCTTCAGTAGGCTGAGTACTCAGGATGCAGCTGCCTGGAGGTTCCTGCCGGACAAGTCCAGAGACCTGCTTCCATTTCCTGGATCTGGGCTGCTGTAGGCTTCGTGCTTGCTCTAGCAGAGGTCTCCCTGCTGATCTTCCAAGTTGTGCTTGGGGTGTAGGTCAGGAAACTACATCTGCTGCTGTTATCTGTTGCTCCCAGGCACCCTGGGACTGTTCCCAGGAGACTGAAGTTCCTTTGCTTGGGTGGTGCTGCCTCTCCAACCCTGTGGAACAGAGATTTTCCACTATTTTCCAGGTTATCTTGGGCTGGAGAATTGCCTCACTGGATTTTCTGTGGGTTCTGTTCTCTCAAAAATTTAGTTAGAGTCATAATTTTAAGGTTTTTAAACTATTTTGAGAGAGTACCTAAAAGAGACTCTTCTCCTGCTGCCATCTTGGCTCCTTCCCCCCAGAATACTTTTAATGAATAATGTCCATTTGACAGTCTTTTAAATATTTGAAGAAAGTGATCATATTTCCTCTGTATCTTCCCTTCTCCAAATTAACCAAAATCACCATGAGTTTCCTCCTTTCCCAGAGAAAGACATAATAATAACTTAGATTTATATAGTATCATAAGATTTCCATGGCAGGGAGGTAGGTAAGTGCTATATTTGTTACCATTCCCCACATTATCAATGCAGAAACTGAGGTTTAAGAAGTGAAGTGACTTATCCATTGTTACCAGTCAATGATTATCTGAGGCACGAATTGAAGCCACACCTTTTAACTCAAAATCCTGTATACTAACCACTGTGCCATGCTGCTTCTGGTAACTTCCCTGAGAGATTTTGTTTGCCATTTTTCAGTTGTGTCTAACTCTTTTTGACCTCATTTAGGGTTTTCTTGGCAAAGATGCTAGATGGATTTGTCATTTCCTCCTCTAGCTTATTTTAGAAATGAAGATTCTGAGGCCAACAGGGTTTAAGTTACCTGCCAAGAGTCATATAGTTAATAAGTGTCTGAAACCAGATTTGAACTCAGGAAGATAAGCCTTCCTGATTACAGACCTGACCCTCTATCCACTGCATTGTCTAGCTGCAGGTATCCAAGATCAACATAAGACTGTTCTTTTCCAGTTTAAAACTCAGAGAGTATAAAGTGTTAGGACATCATTTTTCCTGTTATCTCTTTGTGATTCAGGCTTTAAAAGATGATAAATATTTGTCTGAGCTGTGCAGTAGAGCCATATGTGTATTTGCATAATGACACTCCAGGTGATGAGCTGCATGGTAATGACTTGCAACTCCATAAAACTGAATTTGAGCAACACACTTAGGACGGAGCACATTGAGCATAGAAGACTGGGAGTCCTGGAGATATCTCCTTCCTTGTCACCTTAAATAACTTTAAGGAAGAAAGGAAAAAATATGTTGTGGTATGAGACAGTGGCAATCACATTCCTAACACAGAGTTAAGACAAAACAGCATTGAAAGACTCAGAATACTGTGCAATGCAGAAATCACTAATGATTCCCTAGAATTGCTGGTGAAGTTTTCCCCTCCCTCAGAGAGATGATGATGGAACATTTGTGGGTATAGGATGAGATATTATACATTACCCAAGAAAGCCAATGTGTTGGATTTCCCTGCTTGATTATGTTTATTTGCTATGAGGGGATTCTATTGATGAGATGAGGGGAGTAATAGAGGTATAAAAAAGAAAATAGCATCAATGAAGCATTCAAAAAATAGACAACTTCAAGGTCAGGAACAAGTCTTAAAATTATAAGAAATTTTTAGAAGTGTCACCAAAAGACATCACTGAACTACCACTAGATGGTGCAGTGGATAGGCTGCCAAACCTGAAGTAAGGAAGTCTCATCTTTCTTCTTGAATTTAATTCTGGTCTAAGACACCTTCATCTGTAAATGAATTGGAGAAGGAAATGCCAAACCACTTCAATAACTTTGCCAAGAAAATCCCAAATGGAATCATAAAAAGTCAAACGTGACCAAAATGATTGAACAACAAAACATTAAACCAAAATTCAGAATTGTGGCTGTTGGTCTCAGCCTGTTGATAGTGGTTAATAATTCCTTACTGATTGCGAAGAAAAATATAGAGTGAAACATGAAACAGTGGCCATGGTTTCATTGTGGGTCAAGGGCTATATATCCCCTCAAAAAACTACTTACTTTTAGGCAAAATTTCCTCAATTTATGGAATCATGGAAAGCTAGAGTTGGCAAATAGCTTCTAGAATATCTTTCAGGATACAGCTTCCTTAGACAAAGCCTATCCTGGTCTGCTCAATTGAGGGTTCTTGTCCATCACACATTATTTTGTATTTATTTTTTAACATCATTTCTCTTTTCTTATCAATGTACATGTTGTTTTCTTCTTGTGAAATAGAAGTTTCTTGAGATCAGGGCCTCTTTCACTCTTGTTTTTTGTATTCTCAATGCATAATACAATGCTTTACTCAAAGTAGGGGCTTAATAAATGCCTCTTGAGTAGAATTGATCATCTTACTTTTCATCATACAGAGACCCAGAGAGGGGAAATGATTTGCTCAAAGTCATCTTTATTTCTTTCTTCACTGCCCAACATGTACTCTGCTCTAGTCAATCTGTTTTGTTCTTTCTCATTAACATCTCTGTGCCTTAGTTGATTCTGTTTTTCCTATTTAAAATTCCACTTCCCTCTCTCCTTCTACCTAACCAAATCCTGCTCATATTTCATAGCCAGGAATCCTACCCCATTCAAATCTTTTTTTCATCTATCTTTCTATCTATCTATCTATCTATCTATCTATCTATCTATCTATCTATCTATCATCTACCTATCTATTATAATATATATATATATATATATTCATTTATTTATTTATTTTCAGTCATATGCATTTGTATATTTTTAAGTTACAAAATTTCCTTCCACCCTCCTTCCCACCCCCCTCCCCTCAGTGGTGAAGAGTCAGGTTAATCTTGTACTTACATACTTTTTATAAACATGTTTACAGATTAGTCATTTTTAGTATGAGGAATTAGGATTAAAGGAAAGAGATACAGAAGAGATAATTTTTATAAAGTATTCATCAGATTCTGAAGGGTTGTTTTTTTGTATGAGTATGTGTTTTGTTTTGTTTTGATTTTTTTCCTCTAGATGGGGAAGGTCTATGGCTGGTCTAATGCAGTTGTCCTAGCTCTCTGGACTGCTCAGAATTGCTGCTTCCATTAAGACTGATTATCTCACAATATTGTTATTGATGTTTACATGATTCTCTTGGTTCTGCTCCCTTCACTCAGCATCAGATCCCACAAGTCATTCCACGCTTCTCTAGCATCCACATCCTTCAAATTTTAAGGAAAAAGAGTTAGTTACTTGGGAACATACTCTGGTGAAATCTAAGCAAGAGAGAGACTTCAATGTATGAAGTTAGTTATTTTCTTGCTTCAAAAGCTGATTTTCTCTCAATGTAACTTTGATTTAGGGGTCAGTACCTCACTCCCTTGAGGTAAAGGATGAGGAACTTTGGGGACCAAAAGATCTCATCCTCCCAGTGTTTGCTGTGTAATTCTAAGGCATCCAGTCTTTCAGTGCTAAGTACAATTGAAAACAATCAGGACATAGGTACAGCACTCCTTGGGTTGTCTACTGGTACACTTAAAATAAATTCAAAAAGTTGGGTTAGGATTTGGATAGGTAAAGAGGAAGCCATGCTGTTTTAGCAAAAGGTGAGCCAAGGTAAGGAACAGGAAAGCTCATGTTAGAAGGGAATTGAGTGAAAGTATTGTTGCTTATTGTGTAAAAGAGAGAACTCAGGAGTCAATTGGACTGCTTTCTTCAAGTATCTGAAAAGCTGTCACAAGGAAAAAAGACATTGACCCTCAAAGAAACAATGGGAACCTGGTAGCAGGGACCCTTCTTTGGTTGGACAAACTAGAGATGACAATTTGGATTGTGCCTCTATATGAATAATAGTATTTAAGTCAAGAATAGACACCCAATGGCAGAGAAGGGGTGATAGTGATGGTGGGATCTGTTCCTTGGGCCGGAACCCTCCCATGCAATGTGATTTTAACCTAATTCTGTTTTGCTCTCCCTTAAGATCAAAACCCTCCTTACTTTGGGGGAAGTTTCTTTAATAATTTCCTCATTTTTAATATGATTTATTAGATTAACTAGGTTCCTCAGTGAACATGGAGTCATTAACACTCATCTCCCTGAGTTCAGATTTGACCTGAGTGATCTATGTCACCTGGGCAAGTCACTTAACCCCAACTGCCTTAGTTTTCTCATCCATAAAATAGGTAGAAGGAAATGGCAAACTACTCTTATATCTTTGCCACTAAAAAAAATCCTGAATGAGGTCACAAAGAGTTGGATACAATTGAAATGACAGAACAACAACAACAAAGTGACCTTTGTTTTTCCTGGAGACAGCTAGGTTGTCCAGAGGAAAGAACATGAACCTGGAGTTAGAAAGACTTGAGTTCTAATTTGACCTCATGCATTAGTTGTGCGACCTTAGACAAAGTCACTTATCCTCTGTTTGTTTTGCTTCATTTCTTCATCTGCAAAATTGGGATAATAATTACAACTCCCTTCCTCCACATTTGATCAAATAGGTTAATAATTGTCAAGTGCTTAGCACAGTAACTGGAATATAGTAGGTGCTACATAAAAGTATATTATTGTTATTGTTATTATTTCCTATTTTGGTATTGCCTCCACCCTTGACTTGATCAGAATAATATGGCATGCCTAAGCACAGGACTAAGGATTGAGGATATAAAGGGTCACCCTGATTCCATTTTAAACACCTAGGTCAGATGCTTATATGGCCAGAAATCTGGTATTACTCTCTATTAGAGGACTACCAGTCTGGTACAGGACTCCTCAAGTTAAAAAAACTTTGGACAAAGGGTCTAGAACTCCTAGTAGTGATATATACCTTCCCAAGATTCATTTTAGGGTATAGAAAAATTAGGACTGGGAGAGTACATCCTGTGTCCCCACAAGAGGAACCTCATATTGTCCCAATTAATAATTAGACCCGGTCTAAGGTCTAACATTTTGTCCTTTTTCCCTGCTCCCTGTCCTTAAATAGTGCCACTAGAGGTAGGGCAGACCACTAAAAATAGAAGTTTCATAAAAGAATTCATATCAATATTGATGTTCCAAAAGGGAGAACATGAATAATAATATTAATAATTAATATTTATTTGACTTTTAAAGGTTTGCAAAGTACTCAATGCGCATTATCTCTTTTGATCTTCACAACAATTCTAAAGGTAATGTTGTTATAAATATTTTCTATCTGAGGAAACTGAGATTTGGGTGTGATAATGAACTTGCTCATAATCCCTCAGCTGTATCTTGAGAAAGATTAAAACTTAGTCTCCTCAGTCTTTATTCCTCCTTTGTATAACTTAAAGTAGCTGAGTTCTAGTGAGAGGAAATGGCATGCATATATATGATCACACAACCAAGAACCCTTAAAGGAAAAACTCCATAGAAATTGTTTCTCTAAATAATAGCTGTGAGGATTAGGCTAGAGAAACAAATGTTTATTTGTAGAATCATACCACCCCCAATGCTTATGTGTCCATTTGCTCACTGGTGGAAATTAGCAGTTATTGCTATTGATGATGAGGAAAGTGCCCACTTCTTTATAATGAATTTTTTGCCTCAGTGATGGCAATGGGGATGAGCTAGAAATAGACCTGGGAGTTTGAGCAATAGTGTACCTTGTGAGGTTCTTGAGCACAGTTATCTAGGCTGTTTTCATCAGCATCCAAGGAAAGATTGTGGTCAAAATGCTGATTGTGGTTTGATCTATGGTCCTTCCACTATATCACACTGTCCCTCAAGTGCATGGAACATAGCTGACAAGATGATAGAAGCAAAAGGCAAATTGCTTTATTTCATCTTTCTAGACTTTGGGATCTTGTCAGACAGCATAAAGCTTTCTCCTGATTTTTTTGGTTTTCTAGATAGTTTAGGCCTTTATTATGGGGCAGCTTTGCTTTGTAAAATAATAGGCATCATTAATTATAAAAGAAAATCCATTCCTCCATTGACAAATTATAAGAAGGCATTAATGATTATAAGTCATGATATAACTAAAGTAAAAAATGTTTTGAGACTACCAGGGCTTTGCATCATCTAGCACATAGAGGTCATTTAATAGATGCATATTGATCTAAAGGTCATCATCTACTTATTTCTACTGATCAAGTATCCAAATGGTAATAGGGGTTCATGTATAACTTTTATGTTCATGAGGGAAAAAAGCAGCATCTCTGGATTTCACCTGGTTCTAAAGCCAAATATTAATGATGATCACACTGTTCATAAATCCCTAAAGGATTAATTTCAGACATTGCTGCATTATTATTGTCTTTTTCCTGTAACTATGGGTTGGACCTATGATATGATATAAAAAGTACTGAACTTGAAGTCACAAGATCTGAGTTCATGTCCTGACTCTGTCATTTGATATTTGTGACCTTAGTGAAATTATTTAACAATTCAATAAAAATTATTTTGGCAAGCCTAGGTATGAAGGCATCCCCAGGATTTCATTTCCCATAATGCTTGGGTCTGGGGAGCATTAGTCATTTGAAGAAACTCTATGAACTACATTTCTGAAAAGATTCTATAATTGATCCCCAGGGATGTAGTCCGATTTTTAGGAGGCATTTTGATGATCTTTAAATTGAAAAGGAAGGGCTCTCACAGCCATGGGAGAATAATCAGGAATAGGTAGACAAGCATCAGTGTCTTGGGAAGTGAGGGGAAGAAGATTCATAAATGGAAGTAGCACCAAATCTTACTGGAATCCTGAAAATCTTATGCAAGAGATCACAGATGTCTAGCCTATGCCATGACTTTAGGCATTCTCTAGCCTACCCTAAGAGTCTTCTGTAAAGTTCCATGAAAGAAATGATTCTGAAACTTAAACATATACTACTACTACTACTACTACTACTACTACTACTACTACTACTACTACTACTACTACTACTAGAGTTAGTAGTAGTTCAGAATCAATTAGGCCCATTTCTTGCTATTCTAGGTAGGAAACAAAGGAAAGTATATCATAATGCTCCTGAAACTTGCAGGAGGTTTTATGTATTTGTTATATATAAATAACAAATAAATAAAGGCAGAAAATGATTCTACTACTTTATTCCTTCCTATTATTTCTTCTACTTTTGTCTTAACTAAATGCTTTTGTAATTTTATTAGTCAATCCTGTACGATGTGGAAAAAAGAATATTTTAGCCAATCTGACAGGCGTGAGGTGGTACCTCAGAGTTGTTTTAATTTGCATTTGTCTAATTAATAGTGATTTAGAGAATTCTTTCATATGATGATAAATAGTTTTAAATTTTTCATCTGAAAACTGCCTATTCATATTCTTTGACCACTTATCAACAGGGGAATGATTTGTATTCTTACAAGTTTGACTCACTTCTCTATATGTTTTAGAAATTAGACTTTTACAGTAAATTGGGAAATGATTTTATTGGCCAAAGGATTAATATGAATTTATGTTTAGCACAAAAAAATCTGAATTAGATTGCTTTCTGTCAGGAGGAGGAGGGAGGGAAGAGAGAGAGAGAGGGAGAAAATGTGAAACTTAAAACTTTGCCAAAGAAAGATTGTTGAAAACTACCATTGCATGTAGCAAACTTTTAAGTTTATCTGCATTATCACAGTTTTCTCCATCACTTGATTAAATCTAGACAGTTAAAAAATTATTCTTGATTTGTAGCATTTGCTGATTTCTGAGGTGCAGATATTTACACTGAAATTTTAAAACTTAATGATTGGTTTTTATAGACTGGTTTGAACTGTCTCCCTCATATCTCTGCATGACTAGGCAGCTATCTCTTAAAGCATTCTATTGTTGGGGAAACATTCCACATTTCAGTTAGGAAGCAATTTTTAAAGGTTTCATTTCTTTTTAAAAAATATTTTATTTAAAGATGGAGACAAGAGTGGATCGTGTCTTAGGGGCTCTCTCATAAATCTTTGAAACTAAGGACTCTAATTAAATTTTTGAGAGATAGAACCCACAGAGGGACCCAGTGAAGCAGTTCTCCTACTCAAGGTAACCTGGAAAAGAGCAGAAAGGCTCTGCTCCCTGGGGTTGGAGGGGCGGCCTGCCAGAGGGGTGGCCCTCCAGAGTGAAAGAACTTCAGCCTCCCAGAGGCAGCCTCAGGGAGCTGGGAGCCACAGCTCATAGCAGCGGGAGTAGTTTCCTGAGCTACACCTGGGGGAGCACCAAGCACAAATTGGGGGAAACAGCAGGGGACCTCTGACAGAGAGAGCATGTGAAGCCCAGCCCTCAGGGTACACAACAAAAAGCATGTCCAGATCCAGGAAACATAAGCAGGCTGAGCTGGTAAGCAGGAGCCCCCAGGGCATGAACCCATTGAACCTGGGGAGGGGAGTGAAGAGAGAGAGACTGCTGAGCTCTGCCCCTGGAACAGGACTCTGGGGCTCTGAACACATTCAGATCCTGATCACAGTCTAGGTCCCCCCATAGAACAGTAGGGCCCTTCCCCCACCTCAGCCCCATGGCAGAGAGGGGTGCATATGGTCATTCACAGACCAGGAGGGAGGACAGAGCCTCACACACTGAGACCCTTGTGGGAGTTCCCAAAAAGCTCAGGAAGCACCCCCAAAACAGGCTTAGGCTGGGAAAATGAGCAAGCAGAGAAAAAAGAGCAACACCATTGAGAAATACATTGTCTATGATCCCAAGAAGGATCAAAATACTCAGTCTGAAGATGAGGAAACACAAGCTCCTGCATCTAAAGACTCCAAGAAAAAAAGAAATTGGGCTCAGGCTATGACAGAGCTCAAAAAAGACTTTGAAAATCAAATGAAGGAGTTAGAAGAAAAACTGGGAAAAGAAATGACAGAGATGCAGGAAAAACATGAAAATGAAGTCAGCAGCCTAGTCAGGGAAATCCAAAAAAAAACAAAATGCTGAAGAAAATAGCATGCTAAAGACCATCTTAGGTCAAATGGATAAAACAGTTCAAAAAAGTTATTGAGGAGAAGAATGCTTTAAAAAGCAAAATTGGCCAGATGGAAAAAGAGATAAGAAAACTCTGAGGAGAACAAAACCTTCAGACAAAGAATAGAACTCAGGGAGACTGGTGAATTTATGAGAAATTAGGACTCAATACTTCAAAACCAAAAAAATGAAAAATTAGAAGAAAATGTGAAACATCTCATTGACAAAACAACTGATATAGAAAACAGATTTAGGGCGGATCAAAGTAGGGACAATCAGAGGCGGCGAAGGTGAAAGCTTTTGAGGATTCTTCTGGATCTGGGTCGGTTCTCTCCTGCCCTGCCGCCACCACCTGCCATGGAGAAGACCGAGATGATCCAGAAGGCCAAGCTGGCCGAGCAGGCCGAGCACTACAACAACGTGGCCACCTGCATGAAGGCGGTGACCGCACAGGGCGCCGAGCTCTCCAACGAGGAGCGCAACCTGCTCTCGGTGGCCTACAAGAACGTGGTCGGGGGCCGAAGGTTGACCTGGAGGGTCATTTCGAGCATTGAGCAGAAAACTGACACTTCGGACAAGAAGATGCAGCTTGTCAAGGACTACTGGGAGAAGGTGGAGTGCGAGCTGAGGTCCATCTGCACCACCGTGCTGGAATTGTTGGATAAGTTTTTAATAGCCAATGCTACTAATCCAGAGAGCAAGGTCTTCTATCTGAAAATGAAGGGAGATTACTTCCCGTACCTTGCTGAAGTAGCCTGTGGAGATGACCAAAAACAAACAATAGATAATTCCCAAGATGCTTATCAAGAAGCATTTGACATCAGCAAGAAAGAGATGCAACCTACACACATCCAATTCGCCTGGGGCTAGCTCTTAACTTTTCTGTATTTTACTATGAGATTCTTAATAACCCAGAGCTTGCCGACACATTGGCTAAAACAGCCTTTGATGAGGCTATTGCAGAACTTGATACGTTGAATGAAGATTCCTACAGAGACAGTACCCTTATCATGCAGTTGCTTAGACACAACCTAACATTATGGACATCAGACAGTGCAGGAGAAGAATGTGATGCTGCAGAAGGTGCAGAAAATTAAAATTCATACAGGGTGTCATCTTCCTTTCTCTCAAGAAACCTTTTTACACGTCTCCATTCCTTATAGCTACACTTGGATTTCCTATAGCAAAGAACTCATTCATATGTATGGAAATCAATCATTTATCGTCTTTCACACTACAGCTTTGGGAAAACTCCATTCCTTGATTTGTGTTTGTCCTGGCCTTCCTGGTGTGCGGTTACTGCTGTAGAAAAGTATTAATAGCTTCATTTCATATAAACATAAGTAACTTCCAAACACTTATCTAGAGGACTAAAGTGTATCTGGTATTCAAAAATCTGAACCAGTTCTGCAAGTGATGATTGTGTTTTGTATTACAGTGAAGATATGAAAATGTAGTTAAATACAACTCAAGTGTTTTACATAGCTTCCCCCGCCTACCCCCATAGTCTCATCTTGTTTTTCAGGGTTTTTTTTTGTCAGCAAACAACTTTCACATACTCTTAAATATTCCTTTTAAGGAGGAATCTGGAAGTATTTGGGTCAAATGGAAACAAATTTGGTATTATAGATTTAGGGATCACAAGCTGAAATAGTTCTCCTGTAAGATATGTCCTGTGACAGCATGAAGTTTTCTTACCCTTCAGTTGCTGCTGTTTCATTTGACAATTTCTTCTCAATAAAAGTTCACTCACACTCCTGCCTTTGTAGTTCTGGTGTCCACTTTACTATGAAATAGAAGTAGCATGTAACTACCAGAATACAAATGTTGCTTTTTTTGGCAAATTAAAGTGCATGTCATTTCTTAATACACTAGAATGGGGGAAACCATTAGAAATACATGAATCCAGGCCTAATTTTTTAGTACTTTTCCATGCAGATTTGTGCACATGTGAGAGGGTGTCACGTTTGTCCAGTGATTGTTTATTAGAAAGTTTGGACCACTATTGTGTGTTGCTAATCATTGATTGTAGTCCCAAAAAAGCATTGTGAAAATGTTATGCTCTATGTAACAGCAAAGTAACATGAAATAAAATTGCATTTTATAAACAAAAAAAAAGAAAACAGATTTAGGAAAGATAATTTGAAAATTATTGGAATACCTGAAAGTCATGATCAGGTAAAGAGCCTTGACATCATTTTCAAAGAATTACTACAGGAAAATTGCCCTGATATCCTAGAAGCAGAGGGCAAAATAGAAAGGGAGAGAATCCACCGATCCCCATGAGAAAGAGATCCCAAAAAACCAACCCCTAGGAATAATATAGCCAAGTTTCAGAACTCCCAAGTCAAAGAGAAAATATTACAAGCAGCCAGAAGCATACAATTCAAATATTGTGGAGCTGCAATCAGGATCACACAGGACTTAGCAGCAACTACATTAAAAGCTCGTAGGGCTTGGAATATAATATACTGGAAGGCAAAAGAGCTTGGAATGTAATGGAGAATCAACTACCCAGCAAAACTGAATGTCCTCTTCCAGGGAAAAAGATGGACTGTCATTGAACCAGGGGAATTTCAAATGTTCCTGCTGGAATGGCCAGAGCTGAACAGAAGGTTTGATCTTCAGATACAGGACTCAGGTGAAGCATAGAGAGTGGAAGAGAAGGGGAAAATATGAGGGACTTAATGATGATGAGCTGCATGTATTCCTGCATAGAAAAATGACACTTATAATAATACTCATATGAACCTTCTCAGTTAATAGAGCAGGTAGAAGGAGCTTTTATAGTTGAAGCACCAGAGAAAGCTGAATTCGAAGATAAAATATGGTGTAAAAATGGAGTCAATAGAAAAAAGGGAAACATAATGGGAGAAAGAAAAAGGAGAGGGGGGAATAGGCCAAGATATTTCATATAATAAGATTTTTCTTTATTACAATGAGCTATTGCAATGATATGGAAGGGGGGAAGACAAGGGAGAATGAGGGAATCTTCATTCTTATCAGAGTTGGCTAGGAGAGGAAACAGCATATATATACTCAATGGGGTATAGATATCTGGAGTAAGAAGGGGGGGAACAGGAGGAAGGGGGAGATGTAAGTGATGGAGGTGAGGATGGATCATGGGGGGAGAGTGGTCAGATATAACACATTTTCTTTTTTACTTCTTGCAAGGGGCTGGGATTGGATGGCCTGTCTGGGACCATAGGGCCAGGTGGATGTTGGGCCTAAGGGGTGGTCGGGGGGTCTGGGTCTCTTGGCCCCATGGCCAGGGATCTGTCTACTGCACCACTCAGCTACCCTACAGCAGAGTCAGAGTGAAAGGAGAGAGAAAATATAGTACATGGTAGTGGAGAAATACGAAAGGAGGGAGTTGCAATCAGTAATGGCAATGGTGGAAAAATATGGAAGTTACTTTTGTAATGGACTAATCCTAAAGAATGTGATCCAACTGAGAAAGAGTTGTTGGTGTTGGAACAAAGACTGAAGCACATTTTTATTATTATTATTATTTTGGGGGTGGTGCAGGGCAAATGGGGCTGGGTGGCCTGCCTGAGGCCGCATAGCAGGGTGATTGTTGGGTGTCTGAGGCCAGATCTGGACCGGGGTGCTCCTGCCCCTATCCACCACCCAGCCACCCCTAATATTATTACTATTTTATTTTATTTTGGGTCTTTTTTTTTTATTTTTTTGGTTTTTGCAGGGCAGTGGGGTTGGGGTGGCTTGCATGTCACATGGCTGGGTGATTGTTGGGTGTATGGGGCCAGATATGGGCTTGGGTGCTCCTGGCTCCAGGGTTGGTGCTCCATCCATTGTGCAACTTGGCCATACCTACAATTATTACTATTATTTTTATTTAATTTTAATTTTTTTCTCTCCCTTTTACTTTATCGCTCAAGTGAGTCTATATTTTTTTGGGGAGGGGGTATTTTGTTTACTCTTAAACAAGAATATTTATTAATGTATAAAAACATTATTTGTACAAAATGAGAATAAATAAATATTACATTAAAAAATAAACTCAGGTCCTCCTAAAAAATTTGATTTATTCATTTATTTTTTCAAATACATGCAATGGTAATTTTAAGATTCAATGATGTCTATAAAGAAAAAAAAAACTAATAAGATATTGTACCTGCCATAAAAACCTGAGAGTATGTAATGTATTAGAGAATAGAAGATATATGTCAAAGAAATTGTGTTCTACATAACTGTAGTATAAAGGGACAACATGACAGGCACAATTAAGGAAGCAAAACCAATGGATGATAGAATTTGAGTACTGGAAGGAATAGAATCCTGTGCCACCATGGAAATTCATCAACTAATGGTGATTTGAAATTAGAACTTCTGGAACTATCTAATGAAGATTTCAGATAAAAAGAATCCAGAAGGAATTCCAGTCAATAATTCATGAATTCATGACCAGAGAATACCAAACTGTGACTGAGCTCTGGTACTTTGCTCCCCAACTTGTTAGAAGATATTATAAGCTATGAAACAATGTCATCACTATCTCAAGAAACTACCTTGAACTGAGAGACAGCATCAGTGAGAAATTTCCTCAGTTCCCTTACCTCTGCAGACCTGGGAATAATTCCCATTAGCAGACCCGTTTCCCCAAAGTTTAGTCTCTCCACCTTTTCCTAAAAGGGGAGGGAGTTAAGAGTAGAAGTTGAATTGTGCTTCTGCAAATAGCCTCCCCTTGTGCTTTCTGTTCTTACATTTGGTAGAACTTATTCATTTTTATGAAAATAAAAAAAAGGCAAGTCACTATTCATCTTTGTTGACCTATGCTTAGCACATAGCAAGTGTTTAATATGTTTATTGATCTACTTGTTGCATGGATGATGTTAACAGCAGTATAGAGGTTTGAATAAATATGTGAAGCTAGAGAGAGAGAGAGAGAGAGAGAGAGAGAGAGAGAGAGAGAGAGAGGCAGACAGACAGACAGAGCAAGAATTCCTCTTCATCCTTAGGGACCTATAAGTGGCAGACATGAGGGATTTCCCTCTGGGGGATAGCAGCTACTTCAGAGGTAATTTGCAAACCTTCTCAAATTGATAAGAAAAAGATATTTTTAAAGATCGTTTTCAACACTCATTTTTGTAAGATTTTGAGTTCCAATTTTCTCCTCCTTTCTTCTCTTTCCCTCTCCCCAAGACACCAATTAATTCTATATAGATATACATGTATAATCATTCATGTTAATTATATTTCCATATTAGTCATATTGTTAAAGAAGAATCAGAAAAAAGGGGAAAGAAAAAAGCAAAAATTAATATATTTTGATCTGAATTTGGACTCTAGTTCTTTCTCTGGATGTGGATAGCATTTTCCATGTTGAGTCTTTTGGAGTTGTTTTGGATCATTGTTTTTCCAAAAACATCTAAATCTATCATAGTTGATAATTGCACAATGTTGCTGTGACTGTATACAATGTTTTCTTCTCACTTCACTCAACATCAGTTTATGGTAACCTTTCCAAGGTTTTCTGAAATTCACCTGCTCACGATTTTTTAAAGAAAAATAGTATTCCATTACAGTCATATGCCACAATTTGTTCAGCCATTCCCCAATTGATGGGCATCTTCTCAATTTTGAATTCTTTGTCACAACAAAGAGAGCTGCTATAACAATTTTTCTACATGTGAGTCCTTTTTCCAGAAAAAAAATGAATTTTAGACAAGGAGTGATTCATAACCTAAAGGTAATGAAATGTCCCTAGATGAAAAAGAAATAAGTACTTTGAGAATAAATCAAAGATCTAAGATCAGGGATTCTTTAGCATGTGTACATTTCCTTTTCAGTCTTTACTAGAGAAACAGTGTTCCTCTTAACTTTATTTCAGGCAATGGTATTAAATGCCTAAATTCTGAGGTTGCAGAGGCTTCAGGATTTTATCTCTTCTGCTTTATTAAAGATCCTTAATTTTCCTCATCTTTATTCTTATCCTTATCCCAAGGAAGGCCAACAAAAGTTCTTTGAAGACAACAAAAAGAGTTGGTACACTCCTTTTGATTTCCGTTGTTTTTTCCTCTCATGTCCTTGGCTCAGCTTCTTCTCATGGTTGTCAGAAGAATCAGCTGAAAGGGGAAATGGGGGAAACAGTAAAATAAATGCAGCTCTGAGAAATGATGACATTTATTGGGTACAAGCTGTATGAGGATATCATATTTGACACCATGGGGAGTTAGCACAAGCGTTGGAAGAAAGACATAGTCCCTGCTTTTGAAAAATTCACATCTCTGTGATCTTTTGAACCTGACCCAAATGCTTTCTGTCAGATTGGCTATATCTGTGCAACTGTCAGGATTTTCCTTGTAGAGTTCCCCCAAAGATACAAGGTTAGGCATCCAACCTCCCTGTGCACTACATCAGACAGGATGTGGGGCTTCCAGCTTAGGAGAGACAGATCACCTCCCCCACGACCTAGCTCTGTTGCTCTCTGGGCTTTTTCATGGTTTTGACTCTTGATTTTTTTCATGCTGTTTTTCTCAGTTCATACAGCATGTCACAGAATCACAGTATCCAGGGACTTCAAAAGCCTTCTTGTCCAATCTTATACCTTACTGAGATTCCTCTCTATGAAGTCCCACAACAAATGGCCATCTTCTCCTTTGCTGGAAAAACTCTAGTGATTGGATTTGGCTAGCTCCAGGGGTCACCCATTCTACTTCTGCAAAGCTATAATTGCCAGGAAGCATTATTACTCAAATTTAGAACAAATTTACTTCTTCATTTGCCATTCG
Organism: Macrotis lagotis; assembly: GCF_037893015.1. NCBI lineage: Eukaryota > Metazoa > Chordata > Mammalia > Peramelemorphia > Peramelidae > Macrotis > Macrotis lagotis. The sequence continues at coordinate 776,988,254 of NC_133658.1, forward strand.
TGCTCCCAGGTCTGTCATCTGGGGACAGGTCTAATATCTCTCTCTTCCAAATAATGGCTCTTCAAATACAAAGGGATCCTGCCATGTCTGAGATTTCTATTCTCCAGGTTAAATATTCTCAAGTGATCTTCACATGGCTTGGTCTCAAAGGCCTTTGCTCTTCTGTTGATCTTGACCCGGTTATTCTCTATTTTAACAATATCTTTCCTAATAATGTAAAAATAATAATAGCTAGCATTTATTTAGATCTTTGAGATTTATAAAGTGATTTATAATATTATTTCACTTTATCCTATGCTATAGATGCTATTATTATCTGAACCAGAAAAAAATTCAGTGACTTCCCTACAGTCAAACAGATAGGAAATGTCCAAACTTAGATGTGAATTTAGGTCTTTTTGATTTCAGTCCCAGAGCTTCATTCATGGCATCATCTAACTTTCTATAGCATGGTATCCACAAATAAGAAGATGGTTCCAAAGGCTTAGGGTAGTCTCCTTATAGAGAATCTTGCTCTCTTTCTCTTGGTCCTACTTCATCAAATCCTCTGACACATTCTGCTCCTGACTCTCCCCTGCATTTTTTGTCTTGATCTCCTTCCCCTGCATTTTCCTTTTTTCCATCCCAAAGCTTCAACCAACTTTTACTCAAGAAGTCTGACCCAGGTTCATCTTCTACTGTAACTGCTGACTTCTACTCTTGACTACCTCTACCCAGTGTTGTCCAGGCTTCAACTTGAGAAAGGAGGCCTTGTGAGGGCAAGGCCGAAGTCTTCAGTAAGGTTCTATAAAATATCCTTCTCAAGAGGGCACTAAATAAACCATCGCATACTTTTGTTCTTGAAGAATAAGACAGTGGCATGGGGGAATTCTCAATTTGATTTTCTTGTCATTTGGGGACATTTTAAGGAAAACACAAAGGTCATTCCTCTGTCTGGGTCACATTAGGTAGCAAAAGAAAATCAAGTAGTGGGGCAGCCATGCCAACATGCACATTTTTAGCTTTGCCTCTTGAGCAATCTGGGGCAAAACAAGCAGAGGCACCATCTACAATTATACAGGTGGCACAGCTGGAAGATGGTATTGCTTGCTGATCTAGTAATTGATGGATAACAGGAGATGTCTGAGCAGGGATGTTAAATTACTTTCACTGTGGGAATAGATTGCATTGCCACCACTGTCGCTGTATTTATTTAAACCACATAATCATTGTTGCCATTTTCAGTGCCCATGGGAATTAGATGTGTCTCTATTTATCCAGTATGGAATGCACAGACCACACAACAGATTCAAGTCTAATCAAGGACCCCCGGTACTTTGGGCAAAAAACTCAACCCAGAGCTGAAATGGAAGGGAAGGAGTGTTATTCTCATACATTACAGATTTGCTAATCAATTCAATTGCAAAATCACAGAAAATATTCTCACAAGGAAGATCAACATGTATCTAAGTAGGGAACTACTAATTAACTTGTCCCAAGACTTTGTGAGTTGATTTATATCTAAATATGAAGCTCTTCATTTCAATATCCCCAGGCATGTTGCACCATCTGGTTCCTAACTTGTCAAGAACTACCAATATGTGGGATAGTTCAGCCTTGGGTCCAAAACATATTGTTTATGGAATTTCTGCATCCTTTGGGATGACAAAAAATAGATTTCTGTGAATATAGTGAGCTCTGGGAAAGTATTGGTAGAGAGCATCTCTTTGACCAGATTGCTATAAAAAAGCCCCACCCTCCTTTCCTAAGTGAAGATTCCTAAGGCTTATACTGCTTTGTTTGGAGGTGTGGGGTAGAAAATGTTCAGCTTTGGACATTTTTATTTCTATTTCCTAGTAAAGTGCAGATGTGTACTTTCTCAAGGGTGTATCATGATATCATTGCCCTGTGAATGCTCTTCAGGAACCTAGAAGTCTGAGGAAATAAGCCTTATGTTTTCTGTAGCAAAGTCTTTGTGATTTTAACTGCATCCTCCTAGAGTACTCAAGTGGCCTCCCTTCTCCAAGTCTTTCTGCCCTTTTTTGGCAGGAAGTGTGAACTTTCTCTCTAGTGTAACATTTTAGCAAAGTCAGACTCGGGGTAACTCTTTTCTCTAGTTTACTTAATTCACACTTTCTTTGTGGAAGGGAAAATAAGGTCTAAAGCATTTCTCTCTGAAATACTTTTAAATTATCAAGAACTGCCAGTATGTAGGATGGTACAGTCTTGAACCCAATGCATAATGCATTTGGAATTTCTACATCCTTTGGGATAAAAGAAAAGTTTCTCTGAGCATAGTGAGTTTGGGTCTGGAGGACTTATGGTTAGAAGACAAAGTTAATTCTTTTTTAAAGGAAATTCTAAATTCAAGCATGGTGTAGTAGAAAGGATGCTGGATTTGGGGATCTGAATTTAAATGATTAAGTCAATGATCTTAGAAAAACATGAATAGATGCACAAAATAATGAAAAGCAAAATCAGCAGAACCAAGAGTATATTGTATATAGTAAGGCCAATATTGTTTTTAGACTCATGTTAAGTGATTAAGTCATTTTGACTATCATAAATACCCAAATGAACTACAAAGGACCTATGAAAGTAGATGCAATCTCAATCCCAAGAAAGAATTTATAAAATAGAAGTATGCATAGAACGATTTCATATACATATACATATTTGTGTCTAATATATATGTATATATTTAAAAGAATAGCAAACTGGACATAATAGATTTACAGGTCATGTGCAATCATCTTTTTTTTCCTATTCTACTATTTTATAGAAATACTTGCTTTCTTTATTAAGTTCAGAATGAAATAAAATTAAAAAAAAGAAAACCAAATTCTTCCTCTGTCACTTTCTAAGTTATAGCTGTGTGAGTGTCTCATACATAATATGAGTGCCTCAATTTTTTTTTGCAAAATGGGGGTAATTACCAACATCTACCTTCCAGGTAGGAGAAAAAAAAAGCTTTTTGTAAAACACTGAAAACCTTAAAGCCTTATATAAGGCTATTGTTATTACTATTTTTTAAATTAGCTTTTCAGTCTTTATATTCCTCACTTTCCATCTCCTGACTGGTCATTCCCATGAGCCTAGAATTCTCTCCTTCCTTATCTTATACCAAATGAGATCATGTTCATAAAACACTTAGCCCAGTGTCTAGTCCCTAATAGGCACTATACAAATATCATCATCATCATTATTATTATTATTATTATTACTATTTCTATTTCTATTTTCTATCTTCCCTGACTCTCTCACATTCCAGCTAAAATCTTCTTCAGGAAAGCATTTCCTGAATATCTTTTACTATTAATGCCTTCCTCTACTTATTTCTTCTGATATATCTTGTTTATACAAAATTGTTTGTATGCTGTTTCCCCCATTAAACTATGACCTCCTTAAGAGCAGGGGATGTCTTTAACTTTTTTTTCTTTGGAATTCATTTGCTTAGCACAGTGTCTTATATGTTATTAGATGGGTATATAAAATGCAGGGCCTGGAATCTAGGAAGATCTGACTTTAGATCCTGTTTTAGTTACTAACTGTCTGACCTTGGATAAGTCACTTAAATTAATAATAGCTGGAAAGTCACTGCCAACATTTATTTTTAAAAAAAAATCAATCAATAAGCATTGTCTAAGTATCATTAATTGAAGAATGATCAAAAAAATAATTGTATTGAATATCATAACATTCTACTATAAAGAAGACAAATAAACACGAAAACACGTAAGAACACTTGTAAGAGCTATTTAGTACTGAATGTCAAGAAGAACAGGTACAAAAATTATAAAAGTGTTAATATAAATAAAAACAATAACAAAACCAAAATTCTGGGTAATTAACATAACCAAGTTTTGTCCTACAAAAGAAATAAAAAAATCTTCATTGTTTTTCATAGGAGGGAGATTTTAGCTGTAAAACATCATATATCTTATTCAACTTAATTGATGTATAGGTTAGTTTGCTGAATTGCTTGTTTTTTCTTTCTTTTTTCATTATTTTATTTTGTAGGGGATGGTTTTCTAGATAGGAGAATAGAAGGGAGATATACAGAAATAAGAAATCTATTTGAAAAGAAGAAAAACTTATACTGATGACTATTTTCTTTTCGACAAGTGAAAACATAGATGATATTTTCTTAGTTCACAGGGGCAGGTCTTCATTTAGGTCATCCTATCATTTATCAGTTTATTAATTCAACAAGAATTTATAAAGAACCTACCATGGATAGGGCACCATTTAGATTGGGGAGTTACTATGATGGTCCACTTGGGGTAGATCCTTGGCTAGACACAAAAAAAATGATGCATCATAGAACTTAAAAATAGAACTGTCCTAAAGTTGCAGAGTGGTGCTGATGCATTTCAACAAGAGACAATTCAGCTAAAGTGTATTTGGAACCAATTCCAAAGATGCCCAGAGATAGAGAAAGGAAAAGAGAAATCTCCTTTAGTCAGAAGGCTGAAGCTGCATAAGGATGCTGATGAAGGGGGAGCTGAAGACTTGGCAGGAAGGCACCAAGAAGAAATGTCAAACAACAGGGAATCACTTTCAGAGAGGATTAAAAGGCAGACTGTTGTTGCTGGTGATGGCCACTTTGCATAGCCAACAATTTCTTGGTTATAAGCTGCACTTATTTTCAAACTTTGCTCCCTAATATCTGCCAAATTTTTACTCTGGCAGTAGTAGAGCCATGATAGAGATGAAATCAAATAAAATGGAGTCATTTAAGGAATTTATCATCTATAAGATGAAATAAGCCATAGGAACAAATAGATAATACAAAATAGATTAGTACAAGAGCTGTGAACAAGAAAGTTCATTGGAGGAAGAAATTACTCTCAGGTGATTTCCAGGGGAAAAACCTAATGAAGGAGATGGAATTTTGATTGGTCCTTGAAGGGTGAGCAACTAAATGGGAAGAGGGGTGTGTGTGTGTGTGTGTTATTCCAAGCTTTAGAAAGAACAAGGAATTGAGTTTATGCAGTACTGTCCCAAGGCTAATAGTCTAATAGTCCTTAAGGGATTGGCTAGTGGAAGTCCTTTTTATAGGCTCATATTTAGTAAATATTACAGAAGACTTCCTGGTATACCTTCTTATTGTACTTTTCTTTTATCTAAAAAAAAAGTTTGACGAGTTTGCTCAGAGATAGTACTCTCCAGGAGTTGCTTTATGAACCTTTGAAAATTGATCATGCATATTTAAGTTCAGCAAAGGTCAAACCCATTATACCTCCTGTTCCTTTCAAAAGAGAATTAAGCCATCACTTATTCCATAGACTGCCAACTCTTATTTCTACATTTGGCTTCATCTGAGTTTCTGATAACTTTTGCACCAGGAGATCCTATATCTTTGGAAAGTAGTTCTGGGGTACATTTTAACCTAACACAGGCAAAAGGAATAAATACTCCTCAAATGCTCCTTTGCATTTAAATCTTAGAATCATACAATGTCTAGAGAGATGATGGAAATGGAAAATCTCCCTCATGGACCTAGAGTTAGGAAAACCTAAGTTCAAATCTGAACTCAGATACTTCCTAGCTATGTGACCCTGGGTAAATCACTTGTTTACCTCAGTTCCTCATCAATAAAATGAGCCGGAGAAGGAAATGGCAAAGTACTCCTGTATCTTTTCCAAGAAGAGCCTAAATGGGATCATAAAGAGTCAGACACAACTGAACAGCAACAATCTCATTATCAATGATTAATCAATATTGATTAAATCCCTATCTTGTGCTACTGTGCTAGGCCCATAGGATTCAAATATAAAAGTGCAATCCTCAAGAAGCTTATCTTCTACCTGAAATGGGAGTGGGATTAACATTTTGAGATAAGCTAATATAGTCTATATACAAAATAAATTCAGATTGGCCATTGGGCTCTTTTTACTTTTTACTTATTCAGCAGAACTCAATACTAGCAGGGGAAGGAACAAGCATCATGCTACTACTAATGGTTGCTTTGGGGCAGAGGCACACAGAATTTCTCCGTGATCTCACGCACAAGGTCCAAGAGAGCTTTCTGGGAATTGTAGGGGAATTTCTGAACAGTTCTAATATTGGAATTGCATTTCTAGGAACTCCAAGTTTGACAGTTTAGGGATCCGGCTTTCTAGTGAGAAAAAGGGGAGATCCTAGACAGTGTCTGATCGGGGAGAAGAGGATTGCACTCCTGACCCTTATAGGTATAGGCACAACCAGGAACTGACAAGATATAGCAGAACAAAATATCTGAATCTGCTCCCTGCCATTACAGTGTGTCATTTGGAGAGTATAGCTCAGATGGAAAAAGGGATTGAAACTCTAGCAACCACAAGTTTGATTCCCTCATAGAGGGAATTTAAGCCCTTCTACTAATATAATGTTAGAAGCCTGAAAACATTACTGGAGTAAAAGTATAACTCTTCAAAATGGTGAGGATAGGGAAGGGAGAGAGTCTTTTATAGTAACTCTAAACAATTCTAATAATTCCCATGGCAATTCCAATGTGAGAGCTACCCAGGAATTCCCCCACAATCTCCAGAAAGCTGAGTCTCTAAAGTGGAGGTAAAGAGCTCTCTCTTGGACCTTGTGGGTGAGATCACAAAAAAAATGATCTTTAACAGTAACTTCAAGTAATTCTAGTAATTTAATTTCCTTTCCATGGGAAATTCAAACCACAGGGTTACTTTAAGAATTTGGGGACTATATAGGGAACTGGTTGGTAAATACTCAGTGGAGAAAGAGGAAAATTGTATCATTTATTTATGGGCTACTACGATCCTTTTATGTGTTTTCTATATTTTCACTGCAGTGAATAAGCATTGTCATTTTTCTATAAGCAATGTCACCTGGAATACTTAGGTGAGAGTTGGAAATGTTTTTATACATGTAATGGAGATTCAGAATATAGCAATTCAGAGGCTATAAGTATCCAGAGATTTCCTAGAGAAAATGCTGAGGAAAAAACAAGCCTGAGAAAATGAATTTCTGGAGCTATTCCTCATATTGAACAAAGTATATAGAAACCTAGATCTTAGAGAGTTAGGCCATAGATTATTTTAAAAAATGGGATGGAAAAGAAATCTAGACCAATTCCTTCATTTTATAAGGGAGGAAAATTAAGCACAGATAGATGAATGAAAGGCCACAAATGAATGGCAGAGGCAGGATTTCCTGGCTTTCCTGACTTGCATTCCAATACCTTGAATAATTGGAGAAAAGCTAGAGTCCTCACATGCCATTTCTAAGTATGGCTGAAGGCAGTTGCTACCTGAGTACATTTGTGACATTTGTCTTGTTTGTCTGAAGCATCTTCAGTCTCCCTAGTTCATGATCTTTTTCTCTCCACTGCTCCCACCCTTACCTTAGGTTGCTGATCATTAACTTTCCCCAATCTTCTCCCAGTCTCAACCTTTCTAAAAATCCAACTGCTTCACATAGAGGAAAATTTTTTTGATAAACTCATTCATACTAAAGAGTCAATGACTCTTCCCAGAGGTATTTGTATTTTAAAATAAGACCTGCAGGGTAAAGGAAATAAGATTTAAGGGAAGGAAAGAATTATATGTACAATGCTATAGCTATAGGACTTGTACAGATCTTCTCAACCAGCTTCTCTTATTTTATAGATGCAGAAACCAGAGAGGTGAAGGAATTTATCTAATATTACCCAGTTAGTAAATAAGTAATCTACTTCATGTTGGAATTACAGATGCCAGAATTATCCTTATTTTGAGACATTAGGAAAACCCTGCAAAATGTAGTTGTAGGGAGTGGCTAGGTGGCGCAGTGGATAAAGCACCGGCCCTGGAGTCAGGAGTACCTGGGTTCAAATCTTGTCTCAGACACTTAATAATTACCTAGCTGTGTGGCCTTGGACAAGCCACTTAACCCCATTTGCCTTGCAAAAACCTAAAAACAAAATGTAGTTTTAGGAGTTCTAAACTCAAGATTGGGGACCTGGATTAGTGATATAAAATTGCTACTTAAATAGAGATGTTCCCATTTTCTTTTTTGCAAGCCTAAATTTATCGAGCATCCTCACTTTTTTCTTTACTCTTCTTAAATAATTTAATTCCAAATCCCAATTCCTTTCCCTTTGTCTTTTGCATTTCAGGTAAGGCATATATGAATTCTCATGCCTCCTTCTCAAGACAGATAAGAACACAGCATTAGCCCAAAGGGACTTTTCATTAGTTTTAAAAAAATTCTGACATTTTGTCTAATGGAAAGTTACTGATGAAGAATATGTAATTACTCCCACTTTTAAACTTCTATCTCTTCCCAAGAATTTATTTTTAAAATAGGAATTTGATCAGTGTTGCTAGTCATAATTACTGGGGATATTGCTATCTTCACCCTTATTTCCTAAAGGACAAGAAAGCTCCAAACTCTTGGGAACTTCTCAAACTTCCTTTTCTAAACTTTAATTGATATTCCAGAATTTTTGGCTTTGAAGCCATCTCCAGGTTTCCTCTAAGGGTAATAATTCATCTTAATGAACTCTAATTGCTACATTAATCCAGTTCATTATCCATACGGATTGCCATTTACAGCTCTTTTAAAATCTTTCCATCTGACTCTGTGTACACAGTATGCAAACAGTAGCAGCTGCTGAATTTGTTCACAACATCACAGGTTGGGATGTGCCATCTACTGGGTGATGCCAAATTAATTAGAGCAGATTAAACTGTTAGATTCTATGATTGACAGATATTGCATCAAGGGGGGTAGTTTGTAGATTTTCCTCTCTTTTCATATATAAAAAATATCAGTTGACTTAGGGATAGACCTATTAAAATAGATTGGACTTTTTTTTGGATCTGATATACATCAATTATTATAAAGTTGTCTTTTTAATCTAATGTTATTTTTAAAAATATTGTCTCCATTTCTTCTTCCTCTTCTGGAGTCATCCAGAATTTTAACAAAGAATTCTATAACAAAGAACTTAAAAATATAAAGAGATCAAAAAAGTTTAGCAAGAGCAACTAACACTTTGTTTTTTCTTAATAGTATTTTCCTAATTATAAGTAAAGACAATCTTTAGCATTTGCTTAGTTACAAATTTCTTTCCCTTTGTCTCCCCCCTCCCTTCTTCCTAAACTGGAAACCAATTTGATATAGGTGTTTATATATATAGATGTATATATAGATGTATATATATATATATATATATATAATCATGTAACATTTCCATTTTAGTCATAGTTGTGAAAAAAAAAGACCAAAAGAAATAAAACACAAAAAATAAAGAGAAAATGATATGCCTCATTCTGCATTCTGAGTCCATCAGTTTATTCTCTGATTAACATTTTCCATCATGAATCTTTTGTAACAGTATTGCTGAAAAGAGCTAACTCAATCATAATTGATCATCTCACAGTGTTGGTGTTACTGTGTACAATGTTCTCCTGGTTCTGCTCATTTCACTTTGTATCACTTCATTTGAGTGTTTTCAGGCAAACAATACTTTGAAAAAAAATCTGACCTCATATGCAATGCTCCACAATTGTAAAATTCATTTTGCGAATGAATGGAGAGAGGAATTTTTTCATAACTTTCCTTTGATGTCTAATTTGGTCTTTATAATTTCACAATGGTCAGTTTCAGTTCATTTGTAGTAGTTTTTCTTTCCACTTAAATTATTGTAGTCATTCTGCACATTCTCTTTCTGACTTTACCTTTTTTTTTCATTTTGCAGCAGTTCAGGTTCTTACATGTTTTTCTATATTCATCATGTATATTGTTTCTTATAGAAGAATAATCTATTCCATTCATCCATTTTTTTTAAACCATTCTCCAATGGATAGGTGCTATTCTCTGACACTCCCCTCCCAGTTCTTTGCTACTACAAAAAGTGTGATACAGCTAAAAATTTATATCTTTAGCTATCTAAACACACACACACACACACACACACACACACACACACACACATGAAATTTTTAGTTACTGACATTCTTGGGGTATTTACCTAATCATAGAATCACTGGTCAAAGAATGTGGGCATTTGGATCACTTTATTTGCATAATTCCAAATTACCTTCCAGAATTTAAACAGCTTCACCAAAAATATATATTAGAGTTCTAGTCATTTCACAACTCTTCCAACATAAAAAGTAGCATCTTTTGTTACCTTTGTCAGTTTGTGAAGGTGAAACCAATTTTTTTTCAATTTAATTGAATATGTAATTTTAAAAGAATATAGCATGGATATTATATCACTAATTTTATTACCTCTCTCATTCTTTATAGCATAATTATGTTGAAACAGTAGTAAAGTGAAAAGCAAATTGGATTTGGTATCTGGAGGACTGGGATTCAAATCCTGCCTCTAACTCTTAGCTAAGTGACCCTCACCTCACATGTTTGAGAATCAGTTTTAGAAAAATGATACTTGTTGAATTAAATTGTCAAAACTAAACCAAATGGTATGAGAGATCCAAAGATGGAAAAATTCCTTTCAACTTGGGACATCTGGGAATGCTTAATGAAGTAGGAGGCACATGATATGCATCTTGGAGAAAGAGGATAGAGATAAAGATTGAAGACGAAGATCATTTTAAGCATAGTGTCCAAAGGCACAGAGTAAGAAATCAGAGTAACATGGGCAAACAGTGAGTGATACAGTTTGACTAGAATATTTATTTATTTATTTAGATTCCAGGCCTGTAATTTCATTAGTGTGGATATTTCTTAGTATGGAAACTCCTTCTTCTAATATACAGAGGGCACTTTCTGTAACTATAGCCATAGAAAGCTATTTGAGCCACTAACGGTTAAGTAATTACTTATGATACCTACTGTGTGCTAACCACTGTGGTATGCAATTTGCAAATATTTCATTTGATCCTTACATCTATGAAATGAAGGTTCCATTATTATTCCCATTTTATAGTTGGGGAAAATTGAAATTTAAATGACTTGCTCAGGATCAGCTAAGATGTATTTGAGGTCTGATTTGAAATTAGGTTTTCTTGGCTCTAGGCTTAGAATCGGAGGTCTCAGAGAGACCTTTTCAGAATCTTTTATCTTTCTTCAAAGCTGGTCTCTGTGTTGCCTCTTCAATGAAGTTTTGAGTGATCACCTAGCTATTAGTACTCTCTTTCTCTCTTCAAATATTCCTATCTAATTGTCTCATTCTTCCTTTAACCTCTTTATTTTTTATCCTGACTATCCTATCTGTGTTTATTTTACCCCATAAATAGAACACAAGTCTTTGAGAGGAAGGATTGTTTCTTTATTGTCTTTGAACCCTCAATGTCTGGAATAATAGGTACCTATGATACTTGCTAGGTTTCATTTGAACTAATTATTAGATTCCAAATATCAGATGAAAAGCTGTGGTGAAGAAAACGATTTATAAACCTTGAAATTGTTATAATTAATATTAAATATGCTGCCTCATTCAGTATTAGGCAAGAAGGAATTATGAAATATTTTTATTCTTAACTTATTCATGAATTCTTCCTCCGAGGATTCAGATGGAAATGATTCTTAGACAAGTTGGTATACTGCTGTTATGCCTTTTACATATTTGGTCTTCCATGGACTACTGCACAAGTCAATAAAGAATGGGTGGCTAGGTGGCAAAGTAGATAGTGAATTTTGCCTGGAGTCTGGGAGATTCATCTTCCTGAGCTCAAATCTGTCCTCAAGATGCTTAATATATAGCTCCTGGGCAAGTCACTTAACTTATCTCAGTTTCCTCATCTGTATAAAATTGGAGAAGGAAATAGAAGGAAATCACAAAACTTTCTTTAACAAGAAAACCCCAAATGGGGTCATTAAGAATCAGTCACAACTGAAAAATAACTGAACAGCAATAAAAATATAGGCTACAAAGATATACCCAATTTTTAAGGGAAATTGTAACACTCCCTCATGCCAGTTGCCCTTTTTTCTTTACAACATCTATTTTAGGTTCAGTAAAATAATTGAATTCATGCAATGCATTTTCCCCAACTTGTTCAAAGCACTGAACTACTCGTTAAGACTGACAGGTCAAACTTGTAAATATTCCCTGTAAAGATTGTGAGAAGTGAATTAACTCTTTCAGGGCATTGTTATCCTAGCAAGCTAAAAGAAAAAAAATAGCCACCTCAAGATTTTTCCAGAAAGGCTTTAGAGATCATGTAGTCTGCACTCTCTCATTTTATAGAAAAGGAAACTGAGAAATTAAAAATAATTAAGTCATAATAAGAATTTAGATGCTATCTTCTGCTTCCACCATCCAGGCTTTTTTTGTCATACCTACCTACCTGCTCCCCCTTAATTAGTCAAGAGAATCTGATAGTTGAAAATATAAGTAGATAGCTTATATGTTTAAAAAGAGCTGCCATAGCAAGACAACAGGATAATGATAAATTCATTTGCTGGAACTCATTTATTGATAATTCACAAAGGAGTTTTTGCTTTAGCAATTTTAGTAGTGCTTTAGACCTGGAATAAGTATTTGCTGTTTAATGTTTGTTTGCCTTGGTTTTCTCACCTATAAAATAGAAATATTAATAGCTTCAACAAATGAGGTTTCTTGTGAGAATCAAATGAGATAATAATTGTAAGGCACTTATCACAATTCTTAGTACATAGAAGGAGCTATATAAATGTTATTGTTGTTTAACAGTACCTGGTTCTGGAAAAGAAGCCTAGGATCAAGTTCAGATCCACATACTTTTCTCATGAAGCAGTCAGCATCAAGGCCTTTGAAAGTCTGGAAGCTTCTGGATGAATTTGGAACTACATGGGTCATCCTGTTCAACTCTATTTTTAGATATTAAAATAATTTCATAAATCTAATTTCTATTGACCATGATAGTTAAGTTTTCTTCTGCTAAAAACAAAATCACAGAGTATGATTTATCCTGTGGTCTACAACTGAAGCTATCCACATGAAACAGTTTTATTTCTAAATCTGTTTCAAAGAAATTTTTGCATAAACTTATTTTGGATTTCATGTTTTTTTTAATTTGAGTTTTTCTTGGAAACCATTTGGAATTTATATCCATTCCCTCAACCCTCTGACATATACCTTTTGCATGGTACTAAAATGGTTCCTAGAAAGAGAGGCCAACTAGTTTCAGGTTTTGTGGATTTATATTTTGTATTTTAATGCTTTTCTCAAAGTGCCAATTATATGTCCAGTAGATGTTTAGCTGAATGAGATAGCTTTGGAACACAGAAGAATAATAATGTACCTTGGAAGTAATTGGCCTTTGTATTATTATAATTAGTAATAAATTAGCCAGGTTATTCAGTATTAAGTGGGAAGGTATTTAGATCCCTATTTTACAATTGGAAATTCAGGGATAAAGTGGTTAAGTTACTTGTCTAAGGTCACACAGCAGACATAGGACTTTCCAAGGCAGTACCCAATGTACAAAGTTTCACAGCTTTAGTTCAGTTACAGAAATTGTGCCCCATCAATGAGTGGCAAAACTGTTGAGAACATGAAAAGATACTAGTAATTAGATATATTAAAAGTATTTCCCTCCTTTTCTGTTGATAATTTTAGAATGAAAAAGTTAGTATTTTTTCCCTGAACAATTATTGGGGTACACATTCAAATTTATTTTCACATGCTTTCTTCAATGATTGCAATGCTGCTAGTGAGTAACTTGCCCTACTCAGGTTAATTATTACACCTAATAACTCAGTCTGGAAACTCCTGCTCAGACTAATTACTCCCATAAATCTCTTTAGAGAAGTGTAAAATTCTCATTACTTAAATGATAAAACAACTAATCTTTGCTCCTTACCTCCTCAAAATAATAAGATTGCCAAGATGCTCCAGTTGGATTAAGTTTTGAGGTAATTAATTATTCTCCTAAAGAACAAAACCACTAAAAAGGAAATTGTTTAGGATCTCCTGGAGAGCATAAGTTCCTAAAGACTATAAAAGAACAAGGGTGGATCCAGTTTATCTTTTTTTTTTTTTAATGGGAAAGGGAGGACTAATAATCAAAGATGGATCAGGTTAACTTCATTGCTACTCAAATGTCTCATCAAATAATATATTTGTTGCCACCAAAAAAAGGCAAGTTCATAGTTATTGGGGAAGCAACAGAGAAGCGCTATCACAATGTCAGTAAAGCATTTTCTTCTGCTCCCTGTGTCATCATCTTCAAGAGTTTTAGTACATCTAGGGAAGACCAGACTTTGGTTTGCTAAGAACTCATGAAGATGAGACTTCTTGATTTTAAATGGAATTTAAAGAAAGCACGAGAGGTCGCTAGTTGGAGTGGAGGAGGGAGAAAAATGAGAAACATGGGAGACAACCAGAAAGAATGCCCAGAGCCAAGAGATGGTTGTGAAACTTGTGGTTGTGACTGAAAAGATTATCAGTATTCAGGGCCCTGAGTTCCATCCCACAGTGGGTCAGCTCAGGAGCCAGCTGTGAGTGTTTGATATTTTTATCATTGATTAAGTTAAAGGAATGAAAAGTAAGCATGTTCAATTTGTACATGAAATCCTATCAAGTGGGGCTGCTCAAACTTTAGAAAATAGAAATAGAACTCAAAGTGAATTTTTTTTTTTTAGTTTTTGCAAGGCAAATGGGGTTAAAGTGGCTTGTTATTAAGTGTCTGAGACTGGATTTGAACCCAGGTACTCCTCACTCCAAGGCCGGTGCTTTATCAACTACTCCACCTAGCCACCCCCCACTACGCCACCTAGCTGCCCCTGAAAGTGAATTTCACAGATTGGGAAAATAGTTGGCACTTGGTCAATATTTGTTGAATTTAAGTGAATAAAGGCTATGCAGAACACATAGAAACCATTTAAAGAAATAACATGGATGCAACATGAGAAAAGACTGGCCAGGTAGTCATTAGAAAACACATAGAAAATAGAAAATATATAGACATACATAGAAAACAAGGAAATAGAAATGAATTTAAACTGTATCTGCTCTTAATTTCATTTTTTTTAAATAATCACTTGGAAGGCTACATTGGCATATGCTCTCATTTGAATTTATATAACAATATGAGTTTTAATAGCTAGAAACTGGACTCAAAACTAGGAAAACTTGGGTTTAAAACCCTCCAATGATATGTGTTGTTGTGCAGTCTTTTCACTTGTGTACAATTCTTTGTGACCCCATTTGGGGTTTTGAACTCTGATTTAAAATTTAGTATTTTTTCATGCTGCATGTTGTTGTTCATTCATTTCTGTTATGGCTGACTCTTCATAGCCTCATTTTGTGTTTTCATGGTGAAGATATTGGAGAGGTTTGTTGTTTTTCCTTCTCCAACTCATTTTACAGATGTGGAAACTGAGACAAACAGAGTCAAGAAACTTGCCCAGGGTCACGCAGCTAGTGTCTGATCCAATGATACTCGTCTGTCAACTGTTTCATAACCAGATATTCCATCTCTTGGTTCTGGACATTCTTTCTGGCTGTCTCCCATCTTTGTCATTTTCTCCCTCCTCCACTCCAACTATCTACCTCTTATGCTTTCTTTAAATTCCAATTAAAATCAGGAAATCTCATCTTCTTGAGTTAAAATTCAATCTTAGACACTTACTATCTGAGTGACCCTGGCCAAGTAACTTAATCCTGTTTACCTCAGTTTCTCACCTACAAAGTGAACAGGAGAAGGAAATTGCAAACCACTCTTTGCCAGCAAAACACCAAATGATCTAGAAAGAGTCAGCCATAACTGAAATGATTGAACAACAACAGCAGCAGGCAGCATGAAAAAAAACACTGAGTTTTAAATCAGAGTTCAAATCTTGGCTCTGCCAATATTATATTTATAACCTTGGGTAAGTCATTTAACTCCTGGGGCAGTTCCTTTTTGGAGTAAAAAGATTTTTAGTTGTGTTCATTCTTTCACTGTATTTATTTCATTTTTTCACTCCTGTTTTTACATAACTAATGCCCAAGAAATTATGATAATATTTTGATAATCAAAGGCCCCAGTGATGAAACCAAAAGATAAAGTAATATGTCTCTTTCACAAGATTCAAATATTATGAATCATTTGCAGAAAATTTATGAGACCACCAATGAACATTGAAACAACCTGGTATTTACATATTATAATATAAATTCTCCTATATTTAAATGCCTTGAATTTGATTTGAACCTAGGTCTTCTAACATCAGAGCCAGAGGAAGATAGAGAAGATAATCCCTTCCTCTTTCAAATTACAGGGGTATAAAGAAATAGTTTATTTTTTAATTAAAAAATGAAAAACTTTCCCTAATCTTCTCTTCTTGAACCCAGGTCTTCTAACTTCAGATCAAGAGGAATTAGTTCCTGCCATCTGTTTAAATTTTCTCTTATAAATTACAGAAGGATAAAGAAATACAATTTATTTTATAATTTAAAAAGTTGGAAAGAACTTCTCTAATTTTCTTCATCGACCAAAAAAATATACACCCCCCCGATCATACTATCTTGTGGCTTATTTCTTCAATAAATACATATATAACATGCACTATTCAAACACACAGAGGGTTCAGACACCAAAGATATGAATATTCCAGCTCATCCACCACTAAACCTGAGCTCTCACATATCAGGGAATATGAGCTGTCCTGGTGATTTTTGGTCTGTTCCTCAAAGTAAATGAAAAAAAGAACTTGAAAAATATTATTACATCTCCATGAGTGTATCATTTCACAACCCACCTTTTCCTTTTTAAAGTTCAAAGGGAACAGAAATTCCAACAGATCAGAAGCCCAGCAGGGCTTTTCAACTCTTTTCTCTGAAAGGCACAGATAATATCTATCAAGGTGCTTGGAGAGATCGTTAACCATGGTTGACTCAAAATTCCTGTAACGCAAAGCACCAGGATCAGCTCATTGACCCAATCTGCCTGGCTTGCATGTTTCACAACTTTCAACATAAAACATAGCCACGGGCACTCTCCAAGGGACAAGCTCCATGTCCTGATTCTAGCTGCTCCTTTGAATCTGTTTGTATAAAGGAATGTTTGATGGGTTTCCCAGCATTCCCTATTGCCTTGGTGTATGGAATCAGAGCTTTGGACTAAACATTTTAATTCTAGCCACTAAAGTTCTATTCATTTTTCCCTTCAAATCTGAATAAGCTCCAAAGTAGTATAAAATCTGGGTATGATATCCATAAAGAAGATGCTTGATTTCTTGAAAGCCTAGGACTCCCTTCTCATCAAAGTTTTGGAATCTTTAAGTTCCATAAAGCTTGATTTTATTTTCTGACTTGCTTCTTAAAGTCTCTCTCTAATGAATTCCTAGATAGCTGTACGTGTCTGCCTTTGCCCAGGGGGTAGGTAGCTGAAGAATAACTCCTGAGTTGTCACCTGAGAAGAATTTGGATTCTCTGCCAACTGCTTCCTTTCAGGTAAGCTTCATAGAAGGAGGAAAGAAGAAGAAAATAATGAAATGCATAAGTAAAACAATAAATTACAATCTGTGCAGAAAGCTAATTTGTTAATTTGATATACAGTGAGGGTAATCTGTTTCGATCCCAGTGAAGCATATTATGTGATGTCTCATGAAATCTTATTTGCAAAATTAATTTAAATTGTCTTGAAGATGAGCTGACTGAAGAACTGTAAACAAGAACAATGAGTGGTGAGCTGGGAGGATGCTGTGTTCAGTCAGTCTGAATGGGGGGCCATCATCCTAGCACAATGGTGCTCTCAGTCACGGGCATCATTATTCAAGGCTATGAATTGTCATTAGTTTATTTACATGGCAACATTTTGCCAAGAATATTTAGACAATATGATGGAAAATACCATTCATATCTAGAGAGAGAACTGTAGAATTTAATTGCAGACTAAAGTTTACTAATTTCAAGTTTTAAAAGTTTTCTTATGTATTATTTCATTTGTTTTATCTCTAACTTTTTTCCAATTTGGATTTGATTATTCTTTTACATGAGTAATGCAAAAACCAATAGTTAGGAAGAATAGAGAGGAGGGAAGGTTCTATTATTTACTTGAGGTTCCAAAATTATCTTTCTAGGCTGATCATATATATGATCATATATATGCTTCACATGCAAATGGGTATAACTTGTGTTTGCTATTTATGTTATCCCATCTCCCGCCTCCTTGTCTTTGTAAGAATCTTGGAGGCAAAAGCTCAGCTTTGAAGTTAGCCTGAGTTATTAGCCTTCATTCACATTCTACATATATTTTGTATTTATCTATGAACTCATTGTTTTCCCTCAGTACAATAAAAACTCCTTGAGACAGGTACTATTTTCCCTCCATCCATCTTTGAATCTCTGTTGTCTGATATAATGCCTGATATAGAGTAGATATCCAATAAATACATATTGGATTGTCATCATCAGCAAACATTTATTAAGCACTTCTTAATGCTTTTAATAATAAGCACTGGGAATACAAATAAAATAAAAAAACCCAGTGTCTGCCCTCAGGGAACTCATCTAATATGGGAGAAAACATGCACAAAACTTGTAAATACAAGTTACATAGAGTGCAAATGGAAGATTTTCTCAGAGGGAAGACAATGGGTGTGGGTAGGAAGGGATTTAAGAGTGAAGAGAAGTAAAGTCTTCCTGGAGCAGGTGAGGTTTGAGATGAACTTCAAAGGAAACCAGGAGGCAGAGGTGAGGAGGAAGACCCCTTCACTCATGGGAGTGAACACAAGGGCACAGATTCCAGAGATGGAGTATAAGGAAAATGAGAAGGCCAGGGATGGTAGAGTTCATGGACATGTGCAAAGTCTAAGCTAAATAAGTGTTAAATGACAGGATTATAAAGGAAATTAGTGGCAAAGTGAAACAGAAGCTTCTGGACTTATATCT
This sequence comes from Macrotis lagotis, assembly GCF_037893015.1. NCBI lineage: Eukaryota > Metazoa > Chordata > Mammalia > Peramelemorphia > Peramelidae > Macrotis > Macrotis lagotis. The sequence continues at coordinate 777,006,999 of NC_133658.1, forward strand.
TTGACCTTGTATTCTTCCAAAGCTAAGATACTCCTTTCCTACAACAGAACACCCTATTAATTCATAATTATACCTTGGAGATGAGAGCATCAATAAAATAAATATTACAGACTCAAAACAGAGAAGATCTTAAGACTTAGAAATTATATCTTATGCTTCAATTCTCCAATACTAATAGCATCGTCTCTATGAGAAAAGCTACTTTTCTGAAAGTGAAATTATTTTTGTTGATTTCTCTGATTGTGACCTGGGTTTTTTTATTGAGGATTTTTTCCTTGTATATTTGTTATTTTTGGTATTTCCCTCATCACTTACTTTCTGACCTCTCACCTTTTGTTTCTGAGCAAACTATGAGGCTGAGTTGCAAGATTTCATCAGCTTCCTTACATTGAGGATTACAAGATCCCCAGTTTAGTTCTTGGTCTGAGTAACCACTAAAAAAATGGTACAGCCTCTGTTTGGGTTTCAATCCTGTCCTTAAGGTCTAATGAAGCTACCCATGTAGATGCTGTGTTTGCATCTTCCCTTGGCTCCCCTTTCCTTCATGAGGTTGAGTAGGATCAGTATCTGCCATTTCCCTGTATTAGATGAAAGGAGAATAGAGAGTATTCTGGCAGAGTTACTACAGCCTGGGAGGCAGTGCAATTTTTAGCCCTCTTAATTCCTTCTCCTCTTCCCTTCTGTCACTCATGAAACTAGGCAGAGTCAGTGTCTGATGCTTTTTGTAGGATGGTGGTAGTGAACATGGGTGGAGTGTTGCAGGAGAGCTATTGTTGGGGAAATTCCCTTGGGCTGAATGCACCAAGCTTGTGAATGTGCTTGTACTCCACTTGTGCATGAATGGAGATAGGCGAGAGAGAAACACTTGAATAAGCATTCTAGAGTTCTCTGGCAATAACTCATAATGAATTTTATGTTGTAAGTATTCTATCTTCTGTGGATTTAGTTATGATAACTCTATAGTGAAAATGTTTGGGGATAATGACAATCCATCATATTTCTAGAGACATCCCTTGGAACTGATTGTTTTGGATATTCCCTTTCTGGACAGAGATTCTTACCCAACCATACTTACCCCTTCTGTGTGGTTCTCATTCAGGTTGTTCTATAAATCCTTGCAATAAGCTAGAGGTGTTCTGACATCTCATGGACATTAGTGGGACATTCTGGCTGTCCATCAATTCTTTCTTGTCTTGACAAGTAACTAGTACATAACTTTTTCTAATTATTAATTTTCTCAATTAGATTTCTCTTTGTGTTTTCATGGCAAAGATATTGGAACTGTTTACCATTACCATCTTCAGTTTAATTTACAGGTGAGGAAACTGAGACCAATAGAGTTCAATGACTGGACCAAGGTCAAGAAGATAATAGAGTTTGAACTCATGAAGATGAGTCTTCCTGATTCCAAGTCTGGCACTCCATCCAAGGTACCACCTGACTGCCTTATCTTCCTTATGCCTATGCTTTCTTCCTGCCATATTGGAGCCTATGACACAGTTTCTTGTCTTTCCAGTGGTATGTTGAAGAACTTGAAATTATAAAACCAAAGGAGTGATGATTGACTTAAGATACTAATTATGTTTGTCTTGGAGAAAGTAAGGGTAGAATGTGTTGACTATCACCAAATATTGGAAGGACTGATACATAAAAGGAAAATTTGACTAATTTTGCTTGACCCAGGCACAGAATTAAGAATAATGGTAAAGTGATGGGGATTTTGATAGTATATAAGTAACATATCCCCAATAACTGTACCTATCCCAAAGTAGAAAGTTGCCATGGGAGATGAGTTACCTATCACTAGAGGTATTCAAGTGTTGGTTGGATAGATGACTATTTCTATGGTAAAACTGTTCAGGTATGTGTTGAATTAAATAACTTTTGAGTTCCTTTGCAACTTTGATGTTATGTGACTCAATCATGTTTGTATGCTAACAGAAGAAACGTAGCTACAATTATTCTAATCTGTAATGCACCCAACACCATACTCTGCTCCTGTAGTTGTTTGGATTTGTGTACCTGTTTTCTGATGTCTAGATATCTCCTTCCCTGGATCTGGATTCCTAATATCAGTACTTAGAGTTCCTGGCCATTTGATAGAACACTACAAATTATCTCATCTGTGTCAGTTTGCCTGTCCATCTAGACTGCTATGAATTTGTTTACTGTTTGAACTTTGCTCTCTCCATTTGGTCTTAATTAGTTATCTAGTTGCTGGGGTCTTTTCACATGACTGCTTTTCAGAAAATTTACTGTCCACTGACCCTATGTCAAAGTAGAAAACTGACCCAATGCCTTCTTAACAAATTAATCCTGTGTTTCTTACCTCCTAGATGTATGGTCTGAGCTCTGAATTCTACATCAAATTCACTTGAAGTTTCTTGAATACTGATTATCCTTTTTTCCTGAATGAATTCCTGGGTGTGTTTCTATGGCTTCTAGAGATTCTGTTCTCAGATACCTGAAGTTAAAGTCAGGTCATCAAATCTAATTCAAACTAGAAAGTCTTTCTAATGATTAGAAAGCCCTTATAAGACCCCACAGCTATGCCTGGACTTGGGATTCTAAACTTCTCTTATTTGTCTATTATTTGACCAGAAATCTTATTTTCTTTACCTGTGGAATGGAGATAACACCTGTAATGTTTTCCTCAGAGTACTGCTATCAGGATCAAATAAAAGTTTGGATTTAAGGTACTTTGTGAACCTTAAAGCATTATGCTAGTGTCCTAAAAGTCTTGCTGCAGTTTTAAGCTTTAGGAGCTTATGCTTAACACTGCAGTGAGACTTGGGACATCCTGTAAAATTATCAGCTACTACCCAGACATATACATTAATAAATCAATATATCCTTTAGCATTTGTCTCTTATATTCTTCCATGCATTTCATACCTTGTGTTATGATATTTAAAGAGTTTTATACACTTTTAAAGATTGCAAGTTACAATGACAATAATAGTGGGGGCAAATGATAATGGTGGTTGATAGTGATGGCAATGATGATGGTGCTTCTGGAAACTTCTGAGATTTGCAGCAATTTCTGCTTTCTATTATTTCAGCAATGTAAAATTATGACCATTTTCTCTTGGCCTATTTGCTAATATTCCTCCAATTCCTACAAGATGCCAACAACTACATTTAAACCACCCTAGAAAGATTTCATTTTGTTTACAAATGTTCATAGTGGGAGTCAAATTCACATTTTTTTTGCATCTTGTTACTTTATCTGTATGGAGGATCAAATGGAAGGCTGAACAATTGGTCAAGCTGCTGGATGGACAGCTCATTAAAGTCAATTGGGGGACCACAGTAGCAAACCTGAACCTTGACATTTGTCTTTCTCAATTACTGTGAGGCCATCCGGTTAACTGCTCAGCAATAAGCTATCATGACAGCCAGAAAAGTCAAATCTTTCCTAAATGGTTGTCTTAAACATCTGCAGACATAGAAAGAAAGTCTATACCAGATGTTTCTCCTTGGTCATCATGAACACATGATCACAGAACATCTATCATATACTAGGCACATATGTGTTGGAGAAAGCCAGAAAAATAAATAAGAAAAAAATATATTAAGTGGTATCCAGGACACAGGAGAGAAAGCATATGGTAACTGTCCTCAAAGAGGGGGGGGATATGAACTGGGAGCTGGGAAGATTTGGTTCCCAATAATATCCTGAATGTTTTCTAGTTCTGTGATCATAAATGAAACATTGTCTTTTGGATCCTTGACTTCTTTATCTGTAAAAGGGGGTTAATAATATCTTGGCACCCACAGGGAGAACTACTATGAGGGTCATAGCATAATGTAGGTAGAATCCTTTACACAACTCAAAGTGCTGTTTATATGAGTTATTTAATGTAATCAGATTTATATTCAGATATATAGGTTTTGCCTTGTCAACTTTAAGCTAATGAAACTATATAACTCAGAACAAAGTAAAATTATAAGGCAGAATATTTGTATGGATTTTTATTCAGGTCTCTTGGATCATCAAATATGGTTTTGCTTGTTTGTTTTCTTTGTTTTTTGTTCTATTTGTCCAAATCTGTGAGATTTTTGGTATAGAAAAAAACCCTCCTGGTGAGAAAATTTCCTCTACCAATACAGATATAAAACTCACTCTATATCTTAAAGTCCTAGTGATTTTGTTGGTCTTTTCACATGTCAAATGACTGACGCATTCTCATACCAACATTAAATGCTTCAGTGAGGGGCTGGGATTCAGGTCTGACAGGTTACCAGACCTGTTTCATCTCAGATGCAATTGGGTTCCCGAATAATTGATCTTGTCCTTAAAACTCAGTCTTTGTAGGTCTTGAAAATCCAGAAGGTGGAAATTCACTCTTTTGAATAGTACTTTTCTATCCTCAAAGAGCTAAAAGATTGAATTAGGAACACATTAAAAATTCTATTTCTTCTGTTTCTTCAATTTTTAAAGAAACCTTATTACAGTCAGGACCTTTATGACAGAATTAAGGCTTGAGTTAAAGCTTTGTAAAAAGTATGGCATCTACCTAAGGCGATGTTGAATTAAATTATCAGAGGTTACATTTTTCTGTTTCACCATAAACCTTATGTGATCCATAGACTCCTTTTCTTATTATATGAATTTATGCCTGGCATTTACAAGCTATTTTATGGATTTTCTCCAAATTGACATCTTCAGACTACAGCTCAGCTCCCATCTGCATTTTAATTCTTTATTGTTGGATTGTCTCATCAGTGAGGAACAGGCATCTCAAGTAACACAGGCACAACTGTCTTATGAAGGAATCAGCTGTTCCATGAATAAGCAGCTGCATACATCAATCAATAAGCAAGAAATTGTTGCAACCTATCTCAGTTTGCTCATCTGTAGAATGAGAATAATAACAGTACCTACCCTCCAGGGTACAAATGAGATGATTTTTGTTGTTATTGTATTTGTATTTATAGGTTTGATAAAGAATATTATATATTAAAATATTCATAAAATCTCTATTTGCTCTGGCAAAGAACTGGAAATCGAGGGGATGCCCATCAATTGGGGGATAGATGAACACATTGTGGTATATGTATGTGATGGAATACTATTGTTCTATAAAAAATCAGGAGGGATAGGATTTCTGAAAAGCCTGGAAAGATTTGCATGAATTGATGCTGAGTGAGATGAGCAGAACCAGAAGAAAATTATAAACATTAACAACATGGGTTAATGATCAACCTTGATATCTTGCTCATTCCATCAGTGCAATAATCAGGGACAATTTTAGGGGATCTGTGATGGAGAATACTATCTATTTCCGTAGAAAGAACTGTGGAGTTTGAACAAAGATCAAAGATCATTATCTTTAATTTTTAAAAATTGTCATATGTATTATTTCATTTTGCTCTCTGTAATGTTTTTTTTTTCCTTTTGGACATGTTTTTTCTCTCAACACATTCAACTTGGATTTATGTATATCATAGAAGCAAATGTAAAGACTATATTGGAGTACCTTCTGTTGGGGGGAGGGAAGGGAAGGAGAGTGGGAGAAAAAAATTTTAAAAATTCAAAACCTTGCAAAAAATGATTGGTAGAAACTACATTGTATGTAATTGGAAAACAAATAAAATATATAATTTAAAAAAAGAATATTGTGTGTTTTCCAAACACACTGACAAAACAGTTTTGGAAGTGTACAAACATATCTTAAGATGCTAGATAGATATTACAACAAAGTATTGATTTTTTGTAAAAGATTTTCCAGAAGAACTTCACAAGCAACAGCATTTAGAAGAAAATGTTTTTAATGTTTACAGTGTTTAAAGCAGATACTCCCACATTATATAAGGGCTCACATTCATCCTCCTGCTCCAAAACTTTGTTGTCAAATTCAAATTAAAGGATTCTATTATTATAGGGTCTCAAGAACTATTTAAAAAAGTCTTTTAAAAAGTATGTTTGTCCCTGACTTTGAAGAATATTGAAATTATTCAATTGAAGAGAGGGCCAAGGCTGCAATGAAAGGCTTAAGAAGATATTTCTAAAACACTTTGTAACCTTGAAAACTAGGATGGTAGATAGAGTGCTGGACCTGAACAATCAACTTTAAAGCACTGTTTTAAATGCTTTATTACTACTAGTAGTATTATTATTATTACTACTACTATCACTGTTACTACCAAAAAAGGTCCTGAAGAACAGGTTCAAAGAATTTGGTTACTTTATTGGAGCAGATTTTTGGGAGTGGATTGTTAACTACTAAACTTCACATTAGTATTATCAATCAATAAAAATTTTTAAAACACATGTCTGATACTGTGCTAAGTGCTAAAGATACCACAAAAATCAAAAAAAGAAGCTTTGATTCTAAAATGGAAAAATAGTAAATCTAAATCAGATTATGGGTATTTGGTTGTTTCAGTTATGTCTGGCTCTTTGTGATCCCATTTGAGGTTTTCTTGGCAACAATACTGAAATGACTAGCCATTTCCTTTTCCAGCCCATTTTACAAAGAAGGAAACGAAGTTAAAGAGGGTTAAGTGACTTGCCTATAGTGTCACACAGCTATTGTCTGAAGCCAGATTTGAGTCAGGAAGTTGAGCCCTCCTGACTATAGATCCAACTCTCTATCCACTGCTGCCTGGCTGCCCCATATAAATCAGAGCATTCAAGATAAACACAGAATTGAGACAAGGTAACTTTAAATGAATAACACTAAAATCTGGGAAGCTAGGAAAGATCTTCTGGGGAGGTGGCACTTGAGCTGAGTAAATTCTGATGTCCTCTATCCCCTCCTAGTCTCTAACATGGGGGGGAAAACTCTTCCTTCTTCCACTCCAACATCTTGTCCTCAGAGGATCATCAGAATTAAAGAATTATACAATAAGGAAGAACCTTGAAAGTCAATTAGTCCAACTCACACTTGAACAATAATCCTATGAAGATTAGGTTACTGCTCACCCCAACTGATCAAAGTAACTCCATTTTGACCACTATGTACAGGTTAGTGGCAATACAGTCAATAAATGGATTGTTCAGTTTTTGTAAGGTATGCAAGACTCACCGGATCACAGGACCATAATTGGGGGAGGGGTAGTTGCAGTTGGCCTATTTGTTGATTGATTTCCCCTAAAGTCCCCCTTGGTCCCTTTGAATTTGCTCAATAACACATAGAAGGACAGAGGTCAAGAGTCCTGGGCTCTGGACTGGAATATACCTGACAGTGTATGTCTGAGCTACCCTTCATACTTATCTGTGAAATTCAATAACCCAAATAGTCCGTTCCAGAAGCAGCTTGAGGAACCAAAAGGGATCATAAATTCCAGTCATTATTGCAGCCTTAACTCTTAGTTCCATCCTCCAACCTCTATCAGAACCTTGATCCAGCCAGGATTACCTGAAGAGCCTGTAAGTATAAGAGGACAGTGTTGAGTCAATGATAACAATCTTTCATTATGGAGGAACGGAGTTACCTTGATCAGCTTCCCCATCCCAAATTGTGAAGGAAAACTAGGTCATCTTTTACCTTATTACCTGGCCTTTACCTACTGAATGGGTAGGTTTGCCTCAGACAAATGGAAACTTAAACAAACAGAAAAAAGGTCAGAGTCTACCACTGTATCTGGGGATGTTCCCAGTTGTCCTGACATATCTTGTCATTGGACTACAATGATACTGGAGAAGGAAATAAGACTGATAACTTTGCACACTTAAAACTAATTCACTTGCAAGTCAAGTGATGTCAATGGTCCTCTTCAAGAACAAAAGTCAAAGAGCAACAAATGATTGCAGCAACCCATTGTCTGACTTCCATGTTTGTCAACTTAATGTGTTTGGAAGTAGTATGTCTTTTTTTTTAGTTTTTTTTTTGCAAGGCAATAGAGTTAAGTGGCTTGCTCAAGGCCATACAGCTAGGCAATTAGTAAGTGTCTGAGGTCAGATCTGAATTCAGGTACTCCTGACTACAGGGCCAGTGCTCCATCCATTGTGCTACCTAGCTGACCCCAGTAGTATGTCTTTCTAATCATTTTCTCTAAATATCAGTCTGAGGAAGGGGAGATTTAGGAAAAAAGTCTCCATATAATAGATCAGACATATTTCTAGACAGTAACACTTATGTGGGACTTTGAAAAATCCTCTAGGACCAAAATACAGCTTCTCTCTCAATCATTATTTTTCAGCCTGTGTGATTATTGATCATGTCCATTTTACCTATGAGACAGCTCAAGTCAGTGAAATAGCAGAGGAAGCATCAGTATAATAATGTTTCAACTATCTTGGGAAATCAGTCAACCACCAACAATTATTTGTGCTGGGCACTACGTTAAAGATTGGGCATACCAAAATCAAACAAAACAATCCTTGTCTTCAAGGAGTTTATAGTCCAATCAAGGCTATCACATGTATACATATATGAATACACACAAATATCAAAATGAATTACAAGACTAGTTTGGAAGAGAGGATGATATTAATTGTGGGGACTGAGAAAGACTTCGTGTTGAAGGTGGCACTAGAACAAAGTTTTGAAAAAACCAGAAATTCAGAGAATAACAGCCATAACAAAAGATGCCAGAGCTAGAAGATGGAGCATAATATGATTGGAACATAGATGGCCCGAAGAATAAGAAAACTGGAAAGTAGGTAGAGATCTGGTTGTGAAGGACTTCAAATCTCTCAAAATGGTTTATATTTGATTCAAGACCATAGGAGTTTATTGAACAGTGAAGGATAGATTGTGGTAGGGAGAAACTTCAGGAAGGAAGAACAAATAGAAGATTATTGCCTAAACTAGGGTAGCGGATGTTTACATGAATAAGTTCATTTATTCATTCAATTGCCATTTAATAAGGACCTACTATATACAAAGCACTATTTAACTAACTTTCTAAGTTGAAACACAATCTTTGTTTCCATGGAATTTATATTCTAAAATGAGACTAAGTGCCATATGTCTTTTAGAATTAGGATTGGAAGGAAGGAAGATCTATAATACCATTTGTGGAAATTATTCCGATTTACCAGTGTAAATTGGTGAGGTATTTATAGTTTATATATAAAATTATGTTTTTGAGAGGAACTCTTTAGCTTTTCTCCTTATTTTCTAAGTATGTAGAATGTTTAGTCATTTCAGTCTTGTCTGTCTCTTTGCAATCTCCTTTTGGGGTTTTCTTGGCAAAGCTCCAGCTCATTTTATAAATGAGGAAACTGAGTCAAACAGTTAGATCCTGGATCACACTGTTAGTAAGTGGCTGAGATCACATTTGAACTCTGGAAAATTATTCTTCCTCTTTTCAAACGTAGTATTCTATCCACTGAGTCACCTGACTGTCCAATTTGGTACATAGGAAGAATTTAATAAATGTTTACTAATTGATTTGACCTCAAAGTTACTGACAGATTTTCTTGATTCTAAAATTATCACTCTAACTGCTATATCACAGCTACTCTAACCACTATATCATAATCCATGTGTCCAGCCTTCTTAAAATCAACCATTTAACTTAATGAAAGCCAATTGAAAAGCAAATACAACTACCATCTCTTCCCCTACCATCACTAATGATGAGATAAGGCCAAGACTAAAGGAAATATATTTCCAGAAATTTTTTTATTTTAATCATTAAGCTTCAGTTAATCAGCAAACTGCGTTTTGTCCTCATTGTACCAGAAAATTGAGGAAAAGTTGCCTAGTAGGTAGAACATTAAACTTGGAGTCAAAAAGACCTGGATGCAGATCCTACCAATCAATTAAAAATTTATGATCTGGTGTTACTCTGAAAATTCACTGTAAATTTTCCAAGTTCTTAAGGATTCTTATTAATTTATAATTGTTGTCTCCATCTTCATCATCATCATGATTAAAGTTATTTCACAAAGTAGATTTTCTTTGCTCAATCCTTTGGAAAGTTCTGGTCACTGATTTCTTTGGGTTTTAGCTAAAGATCATTTCAGTATTTCATTCTAAAGTTTCTTTTAGCACAAATAAGCCCCTTTGGTTTTTGTGATTTGCACCCCCCCCATAACAATTGAAGGCAGACATGGATATGATGGGTAGGAAACAGCACATCTAATAGATGCTTTGAGCTTTTAGATAGTACAAATAAAACAACTTATACATACCTCTTAGGTTACATTGAGAGTATAAATTCCTACAAGAGGCATTTACTCTCTCAGAAAAATACACAGAGTCAGTTCTTTGATATTGAATAGCATTCGCTGATGCTGTGAACATATCAGGTAGGCAATTTTCAGTTCAAAAAGATAGATGTTCCAGAACCTTTCAAAAGAGAACAATAGAAGAAGCCCAAGAATTTTATACAAAGGAATAATTCTCTCCCTTCCAGCCTTTCCTCCCATCTCCTTCCTTCCCCTCCTATCTCCTCTTCTCCCTCACTACCTTAGGTCTGTTTATTCAGAGAGCATACCAGTCAAGTAAGAAAATAACAAATCTAATCTTCCTTCCATTTTACCCACGAAGGTTAACTTAAAAGAGGGGAAAGGGTGAAAAAGTGACAAAAGAAGGGAAAGAATATCATCTTCCTACTTCTCACCATTCCCAAATGAAGCAAACCTGCATGATATCATTGCTTTCTAATCCATGTTCATCTGTTTGGGATTGAGATCAAAGGTTGATGAAGGTTTGGGAGGAATCTGCAGCCCTCTTTGTGTTAGAATTATCTGAATGAAGTTTTATTACCTCAATTGTCAAATTGAAATTATTTCAAAATTATATTTCCTAAATGTTCCTTCTTTGAATTTATAAGAACTTTCTCCCTTTCACAACGCCAATAAAGATACCAAACTAGTTAAATCTATGGCTAATTTCAATGGGAATAACCATTTGTGAAAATCACAGAATATTAGAGTTCTAATATTAGGCTATTAAACCTTAGAGATCATCAAGATCAGCGTGTACCTGAACAGTAATTTCTTCATTTCTCTTATTAGCAGTCATCCAGATTCTATCTGAACACCTTTATTACTAGGTATCTCACTATCAATATATTCCAGTTTGGGAAAGTTCAAATTATTAGGTGATTCTTCCTTTTATCAGACTAAGATTATCTACTTGTCTACATCAATATGCTTAACACCACACATTTTCTTTAAGCCTTGTGATTATTTTTTCTTGTTTTGAACTTAAAAATCATCAATAAGCATTTAAATATCCAAAGAACAAAAAGGATTGTTTAAGAAGTATGAACTTCTTGAAATATAGTTTTATTAAAGACAAATATTTTATTTAATAAAAGAATAATGAAATGTCCTGTTTGTGTCCTCCACTGAACTTCTTTTCTTATAAAAAAATGTTTTAGTGATTACTTTTCTAGTCATCCAGTTTTACTGCCTTGGAACAAAGTGCCTTGCCCTTATCATATCCCTTCTCTCTAATTCAGGTATTTAGATCTAACCTACTCCTTTCCAAATAACAATTTGATTTTATTTAATCAATTCAATTACATTGTTTAGTTCCCATTTCATTTTCAAGAAAACGACTCTACAGCCTTTTCTTCTAGCTAGCTAGTCTCAAGACTCCTTATTTTAAATGAAATCTGGATTTACTCTGAAGGTACTATTTTCTTTCAGCCTCCCACCTCCTCCTTCTCTCACTCCTAACTTAGAGGATTGGAGAAAAAAGATGATATATTGTTTGCCACCCACAGTTGCTTGAAGGCTATTGCTCTACTATCATCTCTAAGTACACTTTATACCCTAACTCAATGCAATTATTTTATGTTACTCCCTCACCATTCTTGTTATTATTATGTAACTAACCCTTTCCCTGCCCACAGGTCATTCTCCAAACTTGCTCAAGGCTTCATATGCTCTAACCTCAATGATTATCCTTCACAACTTCAAAATTCTTGTTTAGGATACCTTTAATACAGATCACAGGATTTCTTTATCTCTTCAATTCTTATCACCTCATCCTCTTCTAATTTATTTACATATAAGAACAGTCCTTTCTTTTTTTTTTACATTTAATTAATTAATTAATTAATTATTATTATTTTTAGGTTTTTACAAGGCAATGGGGTTGGGGTTAAGTGGTCTGCCCAAGGCCACACAGCTAGGTAATTATTAAGTGTCTGAGGCTGGATTTGAACTCGGGTACTCCTGACTCCAGGGCCGGTGTTCTATCCACTGTGCCACCTAGCTGCCCTGCACATGCATATTTTTAAGTTACAAAATTTTCTTCCACCCTCCCTTCAGCAGCCAACAGTCATGTTAACATTATACAATCATATTTTGATAAACTTTTACAAATTAGTATTAGTTATTTTTGGAATGAGGAATTGAGATTAAGGGAAAGAGAGACATAAGAGATAATTTTTATGCAGTGTTGTTAATCAGATTCTGAAAGGTTGGTTTGTGTGTGTGTGTGTGTATGTGTGTGTGTGTCTGTGTGTGTGTGTCTGTGTGTGTGTTTTGTTTTGTTTTGTTTTTCTTCCTCTGGATGGTGATATCATCGTCCATAGCTGGTCTAACATTGTTGTCCTAGTTCTCTGAACTGTTGAAAGGAGCTGTTTGTTTCCTTCAAGGTTGTTCATCTCACAATGTTGTTATTAATGTGTACATTGTTCTCTTGGTTCTTTTCCTTTCACTCAGCATCTGATCCTGTAAGTCATTCCATACTTCTCTAGAGTATGATCATTTATGGTTTCTTATGGAACAATAATATTCCATAGTATTAATATACTATAATTTGTTTGACCATTCTCTAATTGATGGGCATTCCCTCAATTTCCACTTCTTTGCCACTACAAAAAGAGTTGCTATGAAAGTTTTGGAACATGTAGGACTTTTCCCATTTTTTATAATTTCTTCTGGATATATACCTAGAATTGGAATTGCTGGATCAAAGGATAAGAACAGTTTTATTGCACTTTGGACATAGTTCCATATTATTCTCCAGAAAGAATGGATCCATTCACAACTCCATCAGCAATGCATCAATGTCCCAATTCTCCCACAAACCTTTCCATCATTGATCATTTTCCTTTTGTCTCATCCTGGCCAATCTGACTGATGTGATATGATACCTCTTTTGTTGTTTTAATTTGCATTTCTCCAATTAATATTGATTTAGAACATTTTTATATAATTATATATATATATAGCTTTAATTTCTTCATTTCTAAACTAGCTGTTCATATCCTTTGACCATTTATCATTTATCAAAGCACAGTCCTTTCTTTAACTTTATCATCTCATGAAACTACAGTAACTCCAAAATTACAGAATTTCAGAGTTGGAATGGGCCATGGCAATACTACCTGCCCCCCCAACTCACTCCTTGGCAAAAAAAAATTCCCCACTCTAATACATTTGCTTCCAGGCATGCTTGAAGACCTCAAACTATGTGAACTTGCTTCCCTCCCAAGGTAGCCTATTATATTTTTGGAGACCCTGATTGACAGGAAGTTTGGGGTTTTTAAAATTACAACAAACCTAAATTTGTTTGCCCCTTTGTAGCTTCCATACTTGGTCCTTTGGAGCAATTTCCTTTTCCATGTGATGACCTTTCAAGTAATTGAAGGAAGTCATTATGTTTCATCCAAATCCTCATTTTTTCAAGCTAAATATCATTAATGCCTCTAATCTATCCTCAGACCATGAACTCAAGGCCTTTCACCATTCTGGTTGCCTTTTCTTTCATGTCCTTTCTAAAATGTGCTGAAAATTGAATACAATACTACAGATATAGTCAGAGGGACTATCACCTCCTTAGTCCGATTCACTGTTTAAATATGAATACTATGAATTTATATTGAACTTGCATCCCATTAAAATATTCATATATTTTTCAGACAAACTGAAAACTGTTCTGTCTAATCATATCAGCTTATTCACGTAGTTGTGAAGTTGATTTTTATTTTTCTCAATCAACCAATAATTAATCAATAAACATTTATTAATACCCATGACATGCTAGGCACTATACTAAGAGCCTTCCTCATTTTAAAAATAGGGATTTGGATGAAATGGTCTCTAAGGTCCATAGATTTAATTAGATAAATCTGTGATTCTCTGATCCTGAGATGTAATTCTTAGCATAGTATGGGTCACATAGTAGGTGCTTAATAAAGATTTACTGACCGATGGCTGACGCATTTATATCTTTGAAATTTAATATTATTAGTGTAACACTACTTCTGGAGCTATTTTCCCAACTCTACTTTCAATGATTGCCTAGTCCCCAGACTACTATTATTACAATTCAAATGGTAACATTGAGGACTTAGATTTCTAATAAGTTGTTCATGAACCCTCGCCAGTGTAATTCTCATTAACAAATCACCAGATTTGATTCTTTTAGAAAGGAAACTCATTAAAGTAATATAATAAGAACCATTAATACAAGATTTTTCCTCCAGATATCTTCCTTTGCATATATAAGGTCTTGGGATTTGAAGTTAAAGTATAATCATGGTGAAGAATACATGTAGGGGAAATATGTGGTAAAGAACTGACTCCTGCCCTGGAAGTCCCTTTCTTCATTAGTGAAGTTTTTTGTTGGTTTGGGGATGTCAGTGATTATGAATAATTCCACTTGGTTGTTTCCTCCCAGAATCTATGCATGGTGGGTTGATCTATTACTTGGCTGAGCCCAAGACCACTGTTATTTTCTTAAAATATTCCCAGACTCGTAATGCTCACAAAATCATTATAAGGGTATTTCTATTTCAAAATTGCTACTTGCTGAGCTTCTTCCTCATGTGGCTACTGTTTCTGGTTCGTGCATACTTTTTTTGCTGACTCCAGTCACCAGTGAGACCTTTGATATTACCTTTGGTTCTTCCCAACTTGCAAGTTCTCTATTCAGACATGGTCATTCATTTATCAAAGTTCAGGAAAGTTTAAAGATAAATGCGAAGGCCATATGCACATAGCCTATATGATCAGGTGAGAAACAAGGCACTGACACTTCTCCTTTTGTCCTCTGACACTTTTTACCTTTCAAACAGTAGGAGGATAACTAGAGGTGTCACTTTCTTGGGATATCTATTTGTCTTTAGCATATTTTTTCTCTACTGGCTCCAAATGTATTGTTTCTTACCAGTCTAATTTTTCCAATAATATGGTTAATGGCAAGGGAGAAAGATGAAAGAGAAGGATTCTCTCTTCCATCCTAAGATTAGTTCTTTGTGAACCAAGAGTTATTTGCCACTAGACTGGTCCAACACTTTTCTCAGCTGCTTTGTTTTAGTTCTAAGTCTCATAACAAGCATGACTTGATCTTAACCAATCACAAGATTTTCCTCACGTGGCATCCAATGACCCTAAGTCCTATAATCTTTTCAAATTGATTAAATGCTGGTCCACAAATTATGATGAGGTCACAGGAAAAACATAATGCTTAATTCAATTTTTTGACTGATTAATTGGAGTGGAGGGTTGGAACCTTAGATCTGATCCAACTCAATGTTTTAGCCTGTTAATATCTTTTTTGCATTCTGAATCTGTCGTCTCCTGTCTTAACTATTTCTTCTAACTGAGTTGTCAGCAAAAATGTCACCTATACTTTAATCCCAGTCATTGATAAAAATGTTAAATGCCAGGGCAAAGAATGGGGCACCAATTTTTCTTAAATATCCTTCCAAGGTGACACTAAAACAGTAATGACTATTCATTAAGTTCAACCTTTCAACCAATTCCAAATCCCTCTAATTATACTTTTGCCCAGCTTGTGTCTGTCATTTTTTCTTTCTAAAAGAATAGTAAGAGACTTTATAAAAACATTTTGCTAAAATGTAAGTAATCTATATATAATATATATATGTATATATATATATATATATATATATACATATATAGCCATTTATTTTATCAGTTCAGCAGTCCTATCAATAAAAGAAAAAAAAAAGGTTAGTTTAGCATGAACTGTTCTTGATGAAGCTACTCTGACTTGGGACCACTTCTTTCTTTTAAATTTTTCCCTGCAAGGACAAATTTCTTTTCCTATATGTATAGATTCCACTCTCTTCTTATTTTTGAAGTCTCCCCTTTCCAATTCTACAATACCTCTACAGAGCTTTAGAATATTATTTATAATTGCTCAACAATCACATCAGTTAGTTCATTCAGTACCCAAAATCAAAATTCATCTGGTTCAGATAATTTGAATGCATCAAGAATAGCTAAGTGATCACTAACAATCACCTTACTTATTTAGGGTATCAACTCCCTTTTAGACATTTTGTTTTGTCCTTTCCAATGCAAAGGTCATTCTTCTTGGCAGAACACAGAAATCAAATGATTTTTTAAGAATCTAACTTTGTTTCTACTTTCATTTTAGCATTTTACTATGAAATCTACCTATAGTAGATCTATCCCTTTCTACACCTTCCTCTTTTCTATGATAGAATTAAAAATAAACAAAACACCTTTTTTGTTGCCCTCAACTTTCCTCATCAAATCTCATCTCAATAAGAATATTATTCTTATATTACCATATTATTCCTATAGTACCATACCAAACATGTCTTTGTATTCCTCCTCTGTCACCTTCTGTTGCTTCTATCTTCTTTCATTCTCTGATCACAATTTCTTAACTTTTCATTTTTCATGTTTAGTTTTGTCTTTCCTTTTATTATGGCACTACCTCCCTGTTCTCTCTATTCATTATCCCTATCTGGCTTCATTTGTGTCTTTCTTCAGTCAAATTCCACAATTTATGGGATCATGCCATCAACCTAGAATCTCAACCTCCCTGTGCTTTCTATCCTATACCATTTTGGGAATACTTATGAGATAATATTTTCTATCTTGTAGGTAAATTTCAAGTTCACTTTGTATGTTTACTGGCACACAGATATGAATATCACTACTAACCCATTTCCTATTATTTATACTTGAGACACATCTTCTACCATTATGTTCTTTCATAGACAGTTTCATAAAGATTAAGTGACCAACCCAGGTTTGTAAGGATAATAAGTGGCAGAATTAGGATTTGAACTTGTCTTCTGACTTTTAAACCAGCTCTTTTTATATTACATAAAACATATCTAGCTTTAAAGTTTCTTGATAGCATCAGCAATTCACCCAAACCATTCTTCCCAGTGTGATTAAGATATGGTCTTTCACTTCTCAAAGTGAGGTACTCTGTTGTCTACCATTGTTCTGGTATTTTAAGCTCTGGTACAGAAAACTGATTCCTAGTTTCTTCCTATATATCCATATATTCTCTTTTCACATCTTTCTATCCCTTCCAAAGTCATGACCTTTGGAAGATCATGTTTGGAAAACTATATTTGGAAGAAAACATTTCATTGGATGGATACTTATACATTTACTCAGGAATTGTTTAGGAGAGGAAGCAGAGAGAAGAAATAATTCTGACTCATTTTATATTTGGAGAAAAAGATTTATACTTTGGAAAGTGCATTGGAATTGGAAATTGAGGATCTGAGTTCAAAACTGATCTTTGACTTTTATTATTTGTTTGGCCATGGGCAAGTCGTTTCTCTATTCCTTAGTTCCTTTAACTATAAAACAGGTTAGGGGTAGAGGTTGGACGAGAGGACCTTTAGATCTAGGATCCTAAAAGAATGGTTTAAAGATAATTTCTATTTGATCTTCCGAGATCTAACTCCAAGTTTGTTATATGATCTCTCTCAGAAAGAATCCTTTAAAAAAATTTCAAAGTGTTATAATCTAACAAACTGTCAAATCTTTCTCCTCTAAGATCACAATGGTATCTTTATTGTCATATTTCTCAGGGTCTAGCTTGATCATTTGATTAACAAGATGATTCATCATCCATCATACAGGATTTTCTAAATCCATGCAGGATGGTAAGGGAACCTTGCAATTTCTGGTCATCTTTTCGCAATATGGCAAATTCCTGTGAATAAGTAAATGATAGAGCTTTGCTGACCATATAAACAGCCTGCTATATAGTGATGTTCTTTCCAGACTCTCACAAGCATTTGTTATCTATGGGACTTTTCTTTCCACACACGGTAAGCCACTCCATTTTCAGTTCTTCATTAAATAGGTCTTTGTCTCTCCCCACTTAGGTATTAACAGCATCTTTAGGATACTATAAACTTCTTGACATGATTGATGCAAATGATGAGTTATATAAGCAAAGAAATCTATCATTGAGACCATGGAGTCTAATAATAGGAGAGGAGACTTCAGCTAACATTCCTGAGAAGGAACTACATGGTAGTGTGGAGGTGGGAGTGAGAAGGAGAAAGGAAAGTCCTTAGCTTTGTCTTGGTCAGGTACCTTTTTTTTCCTTGCCACTTTTAATGATTATAGAAGGACCTTGGCATCTTGAAAGGGCCGAAGGATGTTATAAATTCTGAATTTCCCATCAGTCTCCTAACTTTAATACCAAGCAGGGGTTTCTATTTTCCCATTAGTGTCCAGACAGCAAGATCAACTAGTAGTAATATCTGCATTGGGAATAAAATATAGATCGGATTAATTGATTCTCAATCAATCTTGAAGTATGTGTATGGGGGACAGGTACAGTATTAGGGAATCAAGCCAGTGGCACTATAGAATCACCCTTTATTCTTCCCTAGATAACATGAAGGGGAGATGTGGCCAACCCAACTCTAGGAATAAAATTTGTGCATGAAAATGGGAATTGGGCTCAAGATACTTCAAAGTTTACATGGACTACACATAAAATATAAACAAAGAAGTTTGGGAAAGAGAAAACTAGTTGTTGGAGAAATAAGGAAAGTTTCATATAAAAGATGGTATTTGAACTGAAAGATCTGAGGCAATAATTTTGGTGAGAAGCATTGAGAGCCTGAAATAAAAGAGGTGACTGTGTGAGTGGAGAAAAGGAGTCAGATGGGAAAGAAATCATGAAGGCAAAGAATGGCAAAATTTACCAATGTTTGGATATTTAGATTGAGGGAGAGTAAAGTGTTGAGCATAATACCAAAATAATGAACCAGAGATATTGGAAGGATGGTAGTGCTTTTGACAGAAATAAGTAAGTTTGAAGAAGGAAAGGGTTAGGGAAAAAGAAAATGATATCTAAGATACTTTTGGCATATGCAGTTTAAAATGCTCAAATGTTTGAAAAGTTATTATCAAAGACTGAAGCTCAAAGGCCTGGATATGAAGCTCTGAGTTTTATCTACATAGAGATGATAGTAGGAGACTGATAAAGGTTTATTTAATGATTGATCTATTACCTAAGTATACACAACACTAGAAGATTTAAGGAGGGATTGATTTATTGGATAAGTAGCTGATAGAAAAAATTCCTTTCCTCTTTTAACTTTTTTTTTACCTGAAATTTTTGTCAATTTTATAAGGAATTCCACTACTTTTGTGTGGGGTTGGAATGGCGTGGGTGGGGGGTATTTATTAAATTTAATTTTGACATATCAGGTGAATATAAATAGACACAAAGATGAACTTTGAATACAATGAATTCTAAAGGACCCTAGCCATTTGGGTTGTAATTCTTCTTACTCTTACATTTCCTGGGGATATTCATAACTGCAGAAATAAAGGAGTAGTAATGATTTGTTATTCGGTTATTCAGCCTTGCTTGACTTTTCATGATACTATGTGTTATGATACCGGTAACTATAGGTATAGATAAAAATACAGGGAAGCCTGCTAAGTGCTTTAGAGATGCAGAATCTCTAAAACTTGAGAAAACTTTAACAAAACTTCAAATGGCATTCTGTCTTCAACATAAAAAAAAAACACTAAATTTAACCAACATTGATATTTTCATTCATTGGGAGCTCAATTTGGTAAAAGTGATGATAATCTTTTCTTTTGTCACTTGAATGTTTGTGTATTTTTCCCTAAAAAGGAGTTAGGAAAATTTCCTAGCATATCATTTAGGAAACCTCTCCTACCATCTGGTATTGGTTTTAATGTATCTCATATAGTTCTGAAATTGCACTAAGAAACCTGGGGTGTTAAATTCCCCAACTGGTCATACTCATGAAAACAGACTTGGAATGGGTTAGAGATATGCATTTGTAACCTGACTTTTTCAGGCAACTTATATCCTTGGAATTTTGGCTTCATATTTATTAATCTCAAGTTAAACATTTGAGATTGTAGTTGGCAATTAAAAGTGGCTGACAAAAAAGATACAAATTCCATGTAGGACTATTCACATTTCTTCTCCTCCCATACTTTAAGCTTCATCCAAATTGACTTAATTTCTGTTTCTATACACAACATTCTACCTCTTGCCTCTGTATTCAACTACGTATCAAGCTGTCTTCCAGGTCTGGAACATTCTTTCCTCCACCCCACCCCCACCCCATCTCTATTTCTTGGGATTCCCTATTTATCATGTCTTGGTACAATCTCCTACATAATACCTAGTGTTCCTGATACTCTCCCTCCTAACTCCTAACTCCTTTCTCTTTACTTATTTTTTTTATATACTCATTTATGTGCATTGTATCCTCTTCTGTAAAAAACAAGCTCTTTGAGGGCAGGAACTATATTTTGCCTTTAAATTTTGGTAAAGTGTCATACAAGTAGACATGTAATAAATGCTTAATGAATTCACTATTCAACTACATGAATAGTTCACAATATAACCAAAATATTTGATGTCTATAATATTTTTATCATAAATTCCTTTGATGTTATCCTTTACACTCTTCCTGAAAAATTCCTTTCTTATACTTTGCTATAAACCCAGTCCATGCATCACACTATTGATCTTTATGTGATCTTGAGTTTCAATAATCAAAGAAATAAAAGTCTATAGTATTCCATAAAAATTTTATAAAATTCTACAAAATGGCTTTGGTCCAGACTATTGATTTTATTATTATTGGGAACTTTGGGAGTGGAAAGCCCTGATATCAGTGCTCATTTGCAAATTATCTGTCATACATAAGCTTAGAGAATTTTCTAGAGTTACTGAGAAATTAAAGAACTCACTTATATAACTTGCATGTGTCACAATCAGAATTCAGTTCAGGTTTTCTGATGCCAAGCTAACTTAGCTAGCACTTTAATTATGACTTCTCACTGGAATAATATTGTGCTTAAAAATGGAATGCTTTTTTTTTTCCTAGGAAAAGGTTGGGGTCCTTCAGTTATGTTATTTCCTAAAGCCAACTCTCCCTCTCACTCTCATTTTTTTATGGCAGTATTTGGTTTTTTTTTTTAGGTTTTTTTTCTCAAGGAAAATGGAGTTAAGTGGCTTGCCCAAGGCCACACAGCTAGGTAATTATTAAGTGTCTGAGACCATATTTAAACCCAGGAACTCCTGACTCCAGGGTCGGTGCTTTATCCACTATGCCACCTAGCTGCCCATGGCAGGATTTGTTGCACATACACAAGTGTGTATGTGTATGTATATATGGGTGTATGCATGCATATATGCATACAGGAATTATAAATGTTTCATTGATTTCCTGAAAAAATATGCATAAGATACTTTTAAGATTAATTGCATCATTTTCTCTATCACTTTCTTATGCTGACAATGAATAAAACAATACATCAAGTCCTGATTTTTAGCATTTGACAATTTCTGAGTTGGGAACTGAAAGTTAATGATGAAAAGTTAATGAACAGTTTTTGCAGGCTACTTTGAGTTGGGTCCAGCATACCTCTGCATGTATGTATGCATGTGTGTAAACATATACATACATGTATAAGTGTACGAATATAGGGTAAAGATGGATATATGTTTGTGTATATGCATTCTTTCTTTCTCTTGCACATACATATATGAGTGGACAGGCTTTATAAGTTCTCTATACTCATAGTCTTAATAGTAGATATTCTTCATCTGCTTTGTTTTCCTATGTATAGAGTAAATAATAATACAGGTCTTATTAGATGTATTAGACTTATTAGACATCCATATTTGATAAAATCAACAAAAATGTTCTTTATGAGTAGGGACCTCTGGAAGATTTCAAGTTCTGTAGGGAACCATAGATTCTGATTTGAACATCTCTCATGTCAATGTTAAACAAAATGAGTGGGTGAATATTCATCTTACTTATTCCTTGCTTAATATTACAGATCAAGGATTATCAAATGAGGTTACCTCTGTTATATCTTTGATACATGCATATGAGAAACCTTATTGAAGGATTGCCTCCTAAATCAATTTTTTTTTAGTCAACAAACATTAAGCCTGGAGATTTTATTTTTTAATTTTTTTGTCTCTTATTCAATAATGTTGGAATACTACTATGGAATATCAATTTTAAAAGTCTACTGGTTTCCTTTTAATACTTTCACTAAGGAAGGTTTTAATGTATTCTTTATCCTCACAAATTTAAAAAAATATTTTCTGTCACTAATTGGAAAGTTCTCATAGGGATTAAAAGTTACAGATGGATCCTCTCTTGGTTGACTTTCTTAAAATAAGGGCTGATTTCCCCCTTACCCCACATGTTTTCTGGTATCTACCACTTCAAATATTTGCAGAATCTATTCCTTAAAGTCTTAAGAATCCTGTCATCTCCAACATAGACCTCTTTTGTCACACTTGGCTCACTGATATTTCTTTTATCACCTTTTTTTTTTTTTTAGTTCAATGTTGCTTTCCTTTCCTTAGGAAGTGATCTTGCAGGTCTTGAAGAAAAGTTTTTCATTTCTAAGTTGCTCTCCTTTCAGTCAGTTCCTTAATTGCCTTTGGGATGATTTTGTTTAATTAAATCACTTGCCAAGTGGTTTTTTTTTTTTTTTTGGTTTTTGCAAGGCAATTGGGTTAAGTGGCTTGCCCAAGGCCACACAGCTAGGTCATTATTAAGTGTCTGAGGTCGGATTTGAACCCAGGTACTCTTGACTCCAGGGCTGGTGCTTTATCCACTGTGCCACTTAGCCACCCCTATTTGCCAAGTGTTTTTTAAATTTGTTTTCCTTCCTTAATTTCTCAGTAGTTTATAAGGCAATGCACTTACAGTCTTCCACCATTTTTCTCTGTAAAGTTTTACAAATGAATTTTGTTTTATATTTATTTTTTCATCCATATGCACATGTATATTTTTAAGTTACAAAATTTCCTTCCATTCTCCCTTCCTACCGGCATTTTACATACATATTTTTGATAAACATGTTTACAGATTAGCAATTTTTGGTATGAAGAATTAGGATTAAGGGAAAGAGATACATAAGAGATAATTTTTATAAAGTGCTCATCAGATTCTAAAGGACTGGAATTTTTGGTTTGTTTAGTCTTGTTTTTCTTTCTCTGGATGGGGGATAACATTGTCCATATAGCTGATCTAATATTGTTGTCCTAGCTCTCTGAACTGCTGAGAGAACTGCTTCCATCAAGGTGGATCATCTCACAATGTTATTGTTAATGTGTACATTGTTTTCTTGGTTCTGCTCCCTTAGCTCAGCATCAGATCCTGTAAATCATTCCATGTTTCTCTAAAGGCTGACCATTTATGGTTTTTTATAGAACAATAATATTCCATAGTATTCATGTACCATAACTTGAATAGCCTACTTGATGAGCATCCCTTCAATTTCCAATTCTGGGCCACTACAAAAAGGGCTGCCATTTTGGAACATGTGGGACTTTCCCAATTTTTTTGTTATTTCTTCTGAATAAAGGCCTAGAAATGGAATTGGTGGTTCAAAGGGAATGAACATTTTTATTTCTCTTTGAGCATAGTTCCATATTGCTCTCCAGAATGGTTGGATCCATTCACAACTCCACCAGCAATGTATCACTGTCCCAATCCTCTCACAACTTCTCCAAAATTGAACATTTTCCCTTTTTTCTGATCTTGGCCAGTCTGATAGGTGTGATGTAATACCTCATTATTCTTTTAATTTGCATTTCTTTAATCAACAACAATCAATTTGAAGCATTTTTTCATACTATTATATATAACTTTAATTTCTTCATTTAAAAACTGCCTATTAATATCCTTTGATCTTTTATCAATTGGGGAATGACTTGTAACCTTATAAATTTTATGCAATTCTCTATATATTTTAGAAATGAAAACTTTATCAGAACTCCTAGTTGTGAAGATTGCTTCTGCTTTTCTTCTAATTTTGGCAGCATCAGTGCAAAACATTTTTAATTTAATATAGTCAAAATCATTCATTTTGCAATTTATAATGTACTCTAATTATTATTGGTCATAAATTTATCCCCTTCCTATAGATCTGATAGAATATTTATTGGTCTATTAATTTATCTATGATGTCATCCTTTGTGTATAATCTTGTGCCCATTTTGACCTTATTTTGGTATAACATATGGGATGTAGGTCTATGTCTAGTTTTTGCCATACTATTTTCCAGTTTTCCCAATAATTTTTATCAAATAGTGAGCTCTTATCTCAGAAACTGACGTCTTTGAGTTTGTCAAACAGTAGATTGCTGTAGTCATTTACTGAAGATTCTTTTAAACCTACACTAATCCACTGATCCATTACTCTGTTTCTTAACCAGTACCAGGCAGTTTGATGACTGCTGCTTTATAGTATAGTTTTAGATCTGATAGAGCCAGTCTACCTTCCTTTACATTTTTTTCATCAGTTCCCTTTCTATTCTTGACCTTTTGTTGCTCGAGATGAATTTTGTTAGGATTGTTTCTTGTTCAGTAAAGTAGTTATTTGATAGTTTGATTGGTATGGCACTGAATAAACAATTTAATTTGGGTAGAATTGTCATTTTTATTATATTAGCTTGACTTAACTATGAGCAATTGACATTTTTCCAGTTATTTAGATCTGACTTTATTTAGGTGAGAAGTGCTTTATAATTGTGTTCATACGGTTTCTGGGTTTGTCCTGGGAGGTAGATTCCCAAGTATTTAATGTTATCTATAGTTCCTTTAAATAGAATTTCTCTTTCTATCTCTTGCTCTTGGACTTTTTTGTATGTATATATATATATATATATATATATGTGTATACATATATATACACACATATATATATATATACATATATATGCTAATGATTTATGTGGGTTTATTTTATATCCTGCCACTTTGCTGGATTTGTTAATTGTTTCAAGGAATTTTTTTGTTGATTTTTCTTGGGTTCTCTAAGAATTCCATCATATCATCTGCAAAAAGTGAAAGCTTTTCTTCCTCATTGCTAATTCTGATTCCTTCAATTTCTCTTTTTCTCTTATTGCTACAGCTAGCATTTCTAATACTATATAGAATAATAATGGTGATAATGGGCATCCTTGTTTCACCCCCTGATTTTATTTGAAATGCTCCTAGTTTATTCCCATTACATATAATATTTGTTGATGGTTTTAGATAGATACTATTTATTATTTATTATTTTAAAGAAAACTCCATTTATTCCTTAACGTTCTAGTGTTTTTAATAGGAATGGATGTTATAAATTTGATGCAATTCTCTCTATATATTTTATCAAAGTCTTTTCCAGTATCTATTGAGATAATCATATGATTTCTGTTGGTTTTTCTATTGATATTTTGAGTGTTTATGTTTATGATGGTTTCATCAGAGTAAGTGCTAAGTTTCATCAGCACAGCAGAATTAAAGTTGGTCAAAGGATAATGAGATGCTTAAGTTTAAAGTTAACACCCCTGCTTTTTATCAGGGTTTTTTATCTCAAATATAGTGATGTCATCTTGGACCTCTTCAGTGGAGAGACAAGACCCAACTATACCCATATCCTTTAAGTCCAATTTCTTCAATTATATTTGCCCCTTTAATTATCCTAAGAGAAGTAAAGTTCTAAAGAATTAGAAGTATTTTATCTTCCCTTTTAGGATGGTCTTCACCACATTTGTTTTGTTTTGTTTTGTTTTGTTTTGTTTTGTTTTTTTTCCTTCTCTTTTTCATTTATCTTTTTATGCAATTCTTGAGTTATGTATTTGGTGATTGAATTCTCTGTTTAGTTCTGGTTTTTGTTCAGGAAATTCTGGGAGTCCTCCATTTCACTGAACATTAATCTTTTCCCCTGACAGTATATGCCAAATTTTGCAGGGTAGTACTTTCTGGGTTGTAATCCCAAGTCTTTTATTATCCAGTATATGGTATTCCAGGTCTTCCAATCTTTCACTTCTGAGGCTGATAGGTTCTGTATGAATCTGATTGTGTTTCCTTTGTATTTTAATTGTTTTCTTTTTGTTTCTTGCAATATTCCCTACTTTATCTGAGAGTTCCTGAATTTGAAGCCCTTGGAGTTTTTATCCTGGGGTCTCTTTCTGGAGGTGTTCTTTCAATGGTTACATTGTTTTCTTATTCTAGCAGATTTGGACAGTTTTGCTTTATAATTTCCTGCATGGTGTCTTCCAGATTCTTTTTTTGATCTAGGCGTTCTGTTAGTTCAATGATTCATAGATTTTCTCTCCTGGAACTATTTTCCAGGTCATTTGCATTCCCTAAAAGATACTTTACATTTTCTTAATTTTTTTCAGCATTTTTGTTTTGTTTGATGTAATCTTGTCTCACAGATTAGTTGGTTTCTATTTGTTCAATTCTAATTTTTAGGGTTTTTATTTTCCTCAATTACCTTTATTTTTTAGATTTTTGCAAGGCAATGGGGTTAAGTGGCTTGCCCAAGGCCACATAGCTAGGTAATTATTAAGTGTCTGAGACCAAATTTGAACTCAGGTACTCCTGATTCTAGGGCTGGTGCTCTATCCACTGTGCCACCTAGCTACTCCTGATTTCTTTTTTTAAGAAAGATTTTATTTATTTTGAGTTTTACAATTTTCCCCCATTCTTGCTTCCCTTTCCCCACCCCTCACAATGTTAGTCCTTACATTGTTTCCAAGGTATACATTGATCTCAGTTGAATGTGATGAGAGAGGAATCATGTCCTTAAGGAAGAATAATAAAGTATAAGAATTGGCAAAATTACATAATAGAAACTTTTTTTTCTAAATTTAAGGTAATAGTCTTTTGTCTTTGTTCAAACTCCATATTCTTTCTCTGGATAGAGATGGTATTCTCCATTGCAGATAGCCACAATTTGTCCCTGATTGTGGCATTGATGGAATGAGCAAATTCATCACAATTGATCATCACCCCCATGTGATTTCCTTTTTTTTTAAAGATATTGAATTCTCTCATCAATTTTTCATACTTTTTCCTGCATGACTCTCATTTCTTTTTTTCATTTTTCTTCTTCCTCTCTTCTTTGGTTTTTAAATTCTCCTTTAAGTTCTTTGATGAACTTTTTTATTTGAGTCCAATTTATACATTGTTTTCCCCTGTGAGTGATTTTTCACTAGTTCTTCTTCAAGCATGGCATTGTTATCTTTTGTCTGTAAAGTAGTTTTCTATAGTGAGTGGTCTTTTAGCTTTTTTGCTCATCTTTGTTGTTTTCACTCTGATCCTGGGGTATACGGAGTATTGTTACAAGCTTTTTTTTTTCTTTTGCCAGGGCTAGGGTCTGATCACTGGCTTGTCATTTGACAAGATGTTGCCTATGCAGTCCGGGCCTTGCCTTAGCATCGGTTTGTTCCTGACCCAGTCCTGTCTTTTGCTTTAGTGTTCTAGGGTTCAGACTTTTTCGGGGGTTGGGGTCCTCCCTGGTAGTTGCTATCTAGCTGCCAGGACCTCTGCTATTGTCAAGCTGTTAGGACTTGCATTGCTCGGTGGCTAAAATCCTACAGCAGACTTTCCTGCTCTCCTGCCTCCTGGAATCTACTTCCCCTTTCCCCCACAGAGACAGACCTTCACTGAAGATCCTTCATGAAGTCTACATTTGAAAACTTTGAATCTTCTCTTTTTCTTGGTAGCATCTGTGTCAGAATAAGGTTTCATTTATCGTTGGGAGGGAAAAGCTCTGGGAGCAAGTTGCTTTGCACTGACATCTTGGCTCCACCCTGAAACAACCCAGGTTGTTTCCAGGTCATTTGTTTTCCCTAAAAGATACTTTACATTTTCTTAAAACAACCCAAATGAATTCAAATTATATCTTCTTGGTGTGTGAGTCCTATATTTGTTGATTAAGATACTTTTCATGTACTTTTAGCTTACTAATCATGGCATTTTATATGCAAAACAGTGTCAAGAAATTGGTATAATCAATATTTATATCCTTTTCCTCATTTATTTCACATTGTGTCAATGTCACTAACTTTTTAAAGTAATTAACAATGGTGTTGTTTTAATTGTACATTATATATTTTCCTCAGGCTTATTCTTTCTTCTAGTTTGGTAGTAGTTTTTATCATTATTCTTATGCTAATGGTCTGACTGTCCATGGCTAATTCATGAACAACTCAGACACCAGTAATTCCATTTCCTCTCTTTAAAATATAAAACATATCTTTACTTTGTGAGTGTGATACTATTGAATGCATGCCATGCCTGGCACCTCCCATTTCTTTTGTGGAAGAATTTGTTCATGATATATAGTTTTTTTTTTTTTTTAGGTTTTTTTTTTTTTTTGACAAGGCAAATGGGGTTAAGTGGCTTGCTCAAGACCACAAAGCTAGGTAATTATTAATTGTCTAAGGCTGGATTTGAACTCAGTTACACCTGACTTCAGGACCCATGCTCTATCCACTGTGCCACCTAGCTGCCCCCCATGATATATAGATTTAAAGTTTATACATAGCATACAAGTGTAAGACCTCTCTCATTCCTCATTCCTGAACTAGATTTGTCCAACTTTGTTTTTCTTGGTTGCCATTTTTATGTAGGTTCACCTTTCCACACAGATCACCAAGTATTTAAAATATATTTATTTAATTGATTTAATTGAACTGTTTTGTTCAATCTTTGCCTTTTCTATCTCTGCAACATATGTTGGTTACATAATTATTTTCATAGTGGTTATTTTTGAAAATACTTGCTAGAAGAACTGTATAATATTTTTGAAATGACTAAATACTCTAGTAAATGATGTTTTATCACAGAATGAAAGTCTTCCTTGTCACCCTTGCACATATGATAAGCAATTAAGTGGAGCAGGAGATAGAGTATTGAACCCATTTCAGTAAACATTGAGTTTGAATTGTGTCTCAGACTCTTAGAAGCTCTGGAAACCTTGGAAAGTTACTGAATCTCTCTGAAATTCAGCTTTTTCATTTATCAAATGGGGAAGATTTTGACATCTAC
This sequence comes from Macrotis lagotis, assembly GCF_037893015.1. Lineage (NCBI taxonomy): Eukaryota > Metazoa > Chordata > Mammalia > Peramelemorphia > Peramelidae > Macrotis > Macrotis lagotis. The sequence goes on from NC_133658.1 coordinate 777,035,983, forward strand.
TTCACAGGGTTGTTGTGAAGATCAAATGAGATAAAACATATAAAGTGTTTTTCAAGCCTAAACATGCTACTTATAATTATGATAAGAAACAACTCCACCAATTCCTTTATTTGCCTCTCTAGGGAATATCTTTAGTTATCTTTCCATTTATTCATAACTTCCATCAGTTATTTTTCTTTAGTTTGTCAACAACTTATTGGTCATTGAAAAAAGATCTCACATTTAGAGTATGAACAGTTAAGCTAATATTATAGGTAGGCTAAAATTATGAATTTTAGTGGCCCCAATTACCAGTTACCACCTTAATTCCATTACTTTGCGACCATTGCTGAAGAAACAACTGGGAGCAGCACTGAAGTGAGGGCCAGATTGTCCTTTTATTTGTGTCATGACTTTCATAGTTGAATAGAAGAAGCATTTATTAAGTGCCTTCTATGTACCAGCCACTGTGTTAAGCTCTGAGCAAATATTTCATCTGACCTTCACAACAATCATATGCATTAGGTGCTTTTATTATCCCTGTTTGAAACTTGTGGAAACTTTTATTGACTTTTTAACTAAAGTCAAATAGAGGTTAAATGAACTCCCCCATATAACAGAAGCTAATAAATGTCCTAGACTGGATTTGAACTTGTACATTCCTGACTTCAGACCCATCATTCTTTCCATGGTGCCACCTAACTTCCTCTGCTCCTCGTAATCAAATATTTCTTCATTAAGTCATTATTGCTATATACGAAGTCTTTATCTTCTATTAGGGTACCTGTGACTTAGCTTATGCTAAAATCACCTCCACACCATGGTGAGGCATCAGAGTAGGATTTTATGGGGTTTTAATAATCAGAGCTGTGAAGAAGTCTCAGGGAATGGTACCAATCCTACAATTCCAGCTTGGATGATCACTTCTCAATTATGGATAGAAGATTAATTTCCAACTATAGGTTGGATTAGAGGGTCTTTGTAGTCCCTTTTCAATTTTTGAGATTTTGACTTTGGGACAATTTCTTTCACATTTTATAAAGACTGCTGATTTTGCTTCATAAAATCCATTTTAGTTTGGCTCCATTAATATGTAATGACAGATATGTCTTAACTCTTCACAAAAAAATCATCACTTAGCAACAAAAGCCTTTTTCAAATTTCATCCTGTCCATAATGATCTTCCCCTCCCTTTCAGAACTCACTCTAGTCAATAACTTAGATGATTCTAGAACTTTGGTTTCCTGATGCCCAGTCATACTAACCTATTTAATTGTCTAATACCTGGAATGCAGTCGCTTTCCAGTTCTGATTTTTGAAATAAGCAGCTTCATTCCAAACTCTCTTTAAACATCATCTGCAATGCAAGGGCTTTATTGATCCCTTAATGTATTAGTGCTCATCTTTGACCCAAACTTACTTATTAGGTGTTTTAAGTGTATTGTGTGTCTATGTGTATAACTGTTGTGGCACCCAATCGAATGTGAGCTACTTGAGGGCAGAGTTTATTTTTGTTTCAGTAACCTTGGTGCATAGCAGAGTGACTGATGTATAGTAGGTGTTTAATAATTGCTTATTGATTGATTGCATCTCAGTATAATTTGTCTCATAACTGTTTTGTGCTTTTAGCTTGCATTCTTGAATATTATTGTCCACAGATGACCCATCATGGTTTGAAGATAACCCCAGATTTCCCAAGACTTTGAGTAAGTATACCTAGTGACAACTTCATGCTTGATATCTAACTAAATTTGGAGAGCATGAACACTGATTTGACTATAGTCTGATTAAATTTTAAAGATGATTGTCAGCCCTAAAATTGTAAAAAACTTAGAAAACTTAGTTAAAGGTTGAACATTTTAAAATTTTATTCTCTAAGATTTTGCCTCTAAACATTAAGGTAGAGACCATATGGTAATGATCCCCTGAACTGGGAAAGAAATTGATCTTTTAAGCAAAAGCAGAAAATAGGAAAAATATTTAACCTACTTTGTTACCTAAATATGAAAGTTGTACAATATCTCTGCCCAAAACTGCTTCTCAAAGACTATCATCCTTGTACATACTATCAGATTTTTTTGTGGTATTTTCCTGGCAGGACAAGTCTCTCAACATTGTGATCATTGTCTTCCTGAGTTGCCTCAATTTCTTTCTTACTGATATGTGACTCTCAAAAGAAATCAATGTTTTATCAGGATATATAATTGTGAGAAATTATTATGCTTTGACACCACACACACTAGGCTTTATAGGCAATAATCTCTATCTATGGACAGTGCCCATTTCATATGTATGCATGTATATAATATGTTATATTATATACAATAGTAGTTTTACCAATCTTTTTTTTTGCAAGGTTTTGAGTTTTACAGTTTTTCTCCCTCTCTCCCTTCCCTTTATAGGCTCTTCATTTGTAATCATGATAAACTTAGATCGATATTGAACAGCTTGTGAGAGAAGAATCAGATCCAAAAGGAAGGAAGAAAGAAAACATTAGAGATAACAAAATAACAGAATACATAAGAAAACTTTTAAAAATTGAAGGTAATAAACTTTGATCTTCATTTAAACTCCATAATTCCTTCTCTGGATACAGATGGTATTTTCCATCACAAGTCTCTTAAAATTGTCTTTGATTATATTGTACTGCTGAACTGAACAAGTCCATCATGGTTGATCATCACCCCCTTGTTAGTGTACACAATGTTCTTCTGGTTCTGCTCACTTCACACAACTTCAATTCATGCAAGTCTTTCCATGCTTTTCTATATTCCTGTCTCTCCGGATTTCTTATAGAACAATAGTGTACTATCACATACATATACCACAATTTGTTCAGTGACTTCTCCATTGATGGGCACCTCCTCAATTTCCAATTCTTTGTCACTATAAAAAGAGTTGCTATGAATGTTTTTGTACAAGTGACATTTTTTTACCTTTTTTCATGATATCTTCAGGATACAGACCCAGTAATGGTATTACTGGATCAAAGGGAAAGCACATTTTTATTGCCCTTTGGGCATAATTCCAAATTGCTCCCCTGAAAGGTTAGAGCAGTTCCCAACTCCACCTACAATGCATTCATTAGTGACCCAGATTTCTCACATACCCTTCTACATTGATCCTTTTCCTTTCTAGTCATATTGTCCAATCTGAGGTGGTACCTCAGAGATGCTTTAATTTTCATTTCTATTATCCATAATGATTTAGAGCAGCTTTTTGATATGATGATAGATTGCTTTGATTTCTTAGTCTGAGAATTGCCTTTCCATATCCCTTGGACATTTATCAACTGGTGAGTGACTTGGGTTTTTTTTTTTATTTGACTCAGTTCTCCATATATTTTAATAATGAATTCTTTGTTAGAAATACTCTTTTTTATCTTGGTTGCAGTTGTTTTGTTTTTGCAAATGTTGACAGCCACTCGACTGAGTTTGGGTTGGAAGGCTAGCTATGACTAAAATACCTAAGCTCTGAGGACTTCCAGCCAAGATGGCATAGAGAAGACAGGCACAGTTATAAAGTCTCCTGATCTCTTCCCCTTCTATCACATGAAACAAACCTCTTAAAAGAAATCCAACCCACAAAACTCAGAAAGAAAAGCCAGGAGAAAGAACATCTACCTCAGGATTTGTCTCCAGCAGCAGCTTTGGTTGAATTTGGGTGGGTGAGTCTGGGCTCAGAGGGAGGATCAGACCTAGATCAGCCAGATTAACAGCTGAATTGGAACTGGGAGTCTGAGGGCCCGAGAGCTGGACTTGCTGGATCAGCGGTGGGGCTGAACTACAAGGGCTTGGGTCCACGAGGGAGCTGAGGTGGGGCTGGGGGGAGAGTTCTGGTGCAGGAGAGCTGCTCACACCATCCTGGGCTCCTCTAGTCCCATTACAACTCAGACATCCTCCCAAACAAACAAATGTAAACCATTTCTCCCTCAGGCCCAGGTGTGTGAGCAGAAGAACCAGCCCAGCTGAGAAATGACTTCAGGCCAGGGTAAAGCCCAACATTGATTGAAGGAAAAAGAATTCAATAGCTCCAACTCCTCCCTTCAAGCAAAGGGAGAAGGGCTCAATCAAGGTCATAGACACTCCAGAGAAAACAACCAACACCTCCTACTGGCCAGCCAGAGAAACTGCATTCAGGGAGTAAAGCCTTTAGTGATCCCAAGCCCGGGTGAACCAGCCCCCCCACAACTCAAAGTCTTAGCAAAATGAAGAAGGGTCAGCGTAAAGGTGGATCCATAGAAAAACTCTGGTCTCCAGCACAGAAAGACTTCCTTGAAAGAAATAAGGAAGGAACTTAAAAATTTGGGAGAGACAGTTAATACCTTGCAACAAGAAAACAAAACCTTAGAAAGTACAATTGGACAAATACAAAAGGAGAACAAATCTCTCAGATCATCAATTGGACAATTACAAAATGAGAGTAAATCTCTCACAGCATCAATTGGACCAATAAAAAATGAGAATAAATCTCTCAGATCCCCAATTGGTCAAATACAAAATGAGAATAATTCTCTCAGATCCTCAAATGGGCAAATGCAAAAAGAAATTAATTCTCTCAAAACCTCTATTGGTCAAATGGAAAGCTCTTTCAAAAGTAGAATTGACCAATTGGAAAAGGAATTGCAAAAGGTTAATGAAGAAAACTCCTCCCTAAAAACAAGAATGGAGTCTACAGAAACTAATGACTCCCTGAGACAGCAAGAGTCAGTTAAACAAAATCAAAAAATAGAAAAACTTGGAGCAAATGTAAAATACCTCATCAACAAAACCACTGACCTCGAGAATAGATCGAGCAGGGGCAACCTGAAAATTATAAGACTTCCTGAAAACATTGAAGAGAAAAAAAAAAAGCCTGGACTTAATATTACAGGATCTAGTAATGGAAATCTGCCCTGATATCATGGAACCAGAGGGCAAAGTAGTTATTGAAAGAATACATTGATCCCCACCAGAAAAAGATCCTAAAATGAGAACACCAAGGAATGTTGTGGCCAAACTCCAGAACTATCAGATAAAAGAGAAAATCCTGAAAGCAGCCAGAAAGAAACAATTTAAATATCAAGGAGCCACAGTAAGGATCACTCAGGACCTGCATCAACATTAAGGGATTGAAGGGCCTGGAATGAGATATTTTGAAGAGCAAGGGAGCTTGGAATGCAGCCAAGAATCTACTTTCCTGAAAAGTTAAGCCTTTTCTTCCAGGGAAAAATATGTACATTTAATGAATTGGAAGAATTCCAAAAATTTCTGTTGCAAAGACCAGAGCTAAACAGAAAATTTGGACATGAAACAGGAGGTTCAAGAGACACATGAAAAAGGTAAAAAAAAAAAAAGAGGGCGGTAAAAGGAAAAAAAATGCAATCCTGTAAGTTGAAACTGGCTATATCCCAGCATGGGGTGGGGGGGGAAGATTCTCATAAATCTTGAGAACTGTAACTCTAACAGAGAGAATACACCTATCCAGAAATGATGGGCATTCATGACCTATCCATAAGAATGCTATCTAATGGGATGTAACTGGCTTTAACCCCACTTGGGAGAAAGACTCTAATAACTCTTAGGAATTTTGACTCTATTCGATAGAATATACTAAACTAGAAGGGACAGACACTCAGAATTTTCTATGACTTATAATGATCTAAAAAAACACTACCTCCTTAAAAAGGGGGACAGGAAAGAGACTGGAGGAGGGAGGGGATTGAATGGGGTAAATCTCATTACACTAAGAGGTACAAAAAACCTATGGCAATAGAGGGGAAGAATGAAGCAGAGGAGAAACAACAGAATCTTCTCATCAGACTTGACTTAAAGTCAACCTACATATGCTCAGTTAACTTATAAAACATCTAACATTTCAAATATTAAAAGGGGAAAAGGGGAAGGGGGATGGAAAAAGGGAAGGGGAGTAGGGGAAAAGGGGGTATAACAAAAGGAAGGGAGGGGAAAAAGGGAAAGGGGAAGGGGTGATATAGGAGGGCAAACACACTGAAGGGGGTGGTATACAGAAACAAAATACTGGGTAATATGGATAAGGGGTGAAGGGGGAAAATACAAACAGAGGGCAGATAGAATGAAGGGCAATAAAGAATTAGTAATCATAACCTTGAATGTGAATGGGATGAACTCTCCCTTAAAATGTAAGTAAATAGCAGAGTGGATTAAAAACCAGAATCCTACAATATGCTGCTTACAAGAAACTCATTTGAAGCAGAGAGATACATATAGAGTAAAGGTAAAAGGTTGGAGCAAAATATATTTTGCCTCAGCTGAAGTAAATAAAGCAGAAGTAGCAATCCTTATCTCAGACAAAGCAACAGCAAAAATAGATAGCATTAAAAGAGATAAGGAAGGAAACTTTATCCTCCTAAAAGGTACCATAGACAATAAAGTCATTTCAATATTGAATATATATGCACCCAGTGGGACAGCACCCAAATTCTTAGAGGAGAAGCTGAAAGAACTACAGGAAGACATAGACAGCAAAACTCTACTAGTGGGAGACCTCAGCCTCCTGCTATCTGATCTAGATAAATCGAATCATAAAATAAACAAGAAATAAGTTAAGGAGGTAAATAGATTGTTAGAAAAATTAGATATGGTAGACTTAGGGAGGAAACTGAATGGGGATAGAAAGGAATATACATTTTTCTCTGCAGTACATGGAACTTATAAAAAAATTGACCATATACTAGGAAATAAAAACCTAATGATGAACTGCAGAAAGGCAGAAATAGTGAATACATCTTTCTCAGATCACAATGCAATAAAAGTCATATGCAATACTGGGCCAAGGAGATATAGAGCCAGAACAAATTGGAAACTGAATAACCTCATTTTAAAAAATGAGTGGACCAAAAAACAAATTATAGAAAGTATTAACCATTTTATCCTAGATAATGATAATAATGAAACAACATACCAGAACCTATGTGATTCATTCAAAGCGACTCTCAGGGGATATATTATAGCTCTAAATGCTTACATGAATAAATTGGAGAAAGAGGAAATCAATGAACTAAACATGCAACTAAAAAAATTAGAGAAAGAACAAATCAAAAATCCCCAATTAAATAACAAATTAGAAATTCTAAAAATTAAAGGAGAAATCAATAAAATTGTAAGCAAAAAAACTATTGAATTAATAAATAAAACCAAAAGTTGGTATTATGAAAAAACCAATAAAATTGATAAACCTCTTGTCAATTTGATTAAAAAAAGAAAGAAAGAAGAAAACCAAATTGCTAGTATCATAAATGAAAAAGGGGAACTCACCACCAATGAGGAGGAAATTAAAGTCATAATTTGAAATTATTTTGCCCAACTCTATGCCAATAAATTTGATAATCTAAGTGAAATAGATGAATATTTACAAAAATATAAGTTGCCCAGGTTAAATGAAGAAAAGATTAAATACCTAAACAACCCTATCTCAGAAAAAGAAATTCAACAAGCCATTATTGAACTCCCTAAAAAAAAATCTCCAGGGCCTGATGGATTCACAACTGAATTCTGCTAAACATTTAAGGAACAATTGGTTCCAATCCTATATAAACTCTTTGGAAAAATAGGGAAAGATGGAACTCTGCCTAACTCTTTCTATTAAACCAATATGGTACTGTTATCTAAACCAGGAAGAGTTAAAACAGAGAAAGAAATTATAGACCTATTTCCCTGATGAATATAGATGCAAAAATCCTAAATAAAATCTTAGCAAAATGATTACAACAAGTCATCACTAGGATGATACATTATGATCAAGTAGGATTTATTCCAGGAATGCAGGCTTGATTCAATATTAGGAAAACTGTTAGTATACTCAATTATATCAACAACAAACCTATCATAAACCATATGATCATATCAATAGATGCTGAAAAAGCTTTTGACAAAATACAGCATCCATTTCTATTAAGAACACTAGAGGGTGTAGGAATAAATGGACTGTTCCTTAAAATAATTAGCAGTATCTATTTGAACCCATCAACAAGCATTATATTCAATGGGGAGAGGCTAGAGGCATTCCCAATAAGATCAGGGGTGAAACAAGGGTGCCCATTATCACCGCTACTATTCAATATTGTATTAGAAATATTAGCATCAGCAATTAGAGAAGAAAAAGAAATTGAAGGAATTAGAATTGGGAATGAAGAGACAAAACTCTCACTCTTTGCAGATGACATGATGGTCTACCTGGAGGATTTCAAGAAATCATCCAAAAAACTACCGGAAATAATTAGCAATTTTAGCAAAGTTGCAGGTTATAAAATAAACCCTCATAAATCCTCAACTTTTCTATATATGTCTAGCAAGAAACAGCAGGAAGAGCTAGAAAGAGAAATCCCATTCAAAGTAAGCTCAGACAATATAAAATATTTGGGAGTCTATTTGCCAAGACAGACTCAGCATCTTTTTGAAAACAATTATAAAACACTTCTCACACAAATTAAATCAGATTTAAATAACTGGGCAAATATCAACTGCTCTTGGATAGGTAGAGCTAATATAATAAAAATGACAATTCTACCAAAACTAAACTATCTGTTTAGGGCACTACCAATCAAAATTCCAAAAAATTACTTTAACAAGTTAGAAAAAATTTTAAGTAAATTCATATGGAGAAATAAAAAGTCAAGAATTGCCAGGAGCATAATGAAAAAAAGTGCAAAAGAAGGTGGCTTAGCCCTACCTGATCTAAAATTATATTACAAAGCATCAGTCATCAAAACTGTTTAGTATTGGCTAAGAAATAGAGTGGTGGACCAGTGGAATAGACTAGGTGTAAAAGCAGGAGATGATTATAGAAATCTGCTGTTTGATAAACCCAAAGAGTCCAACCATTGGGATAAAAACTCCCTCTTTGATAAAAATTGCTGGGATAATTGGAAGTTAGTATGGAAGAAAATTGGATTAGACCAACACCTCACACCCTTTACCAAGATAAAATCCAAATGGTTACAGGACATAGACATAAAAAAACAATACTATAAGCAAATTAGAAGATCAAAGACTAGTCTACTTGTCAGATCTATGGAAAGGGGAGCAGTTTATGACTAAGGAAGAGTTAGAGAATATCATCAAAAACCAATTAGATGATTTCAATTACATTAAATTAAAAATATTTTACACAGATAAAACCAATATAACCAAGATCAAAAAAATGTAGTAAATTGGGAAACAATCTTTTCAACTAATGATTCTGACAAAGGGCTCATTTCTAAAATATACAGAATACTGAGTCATATTTTTAAAACAAAAAGCCATTCCCCAATTGACAAATGGTCAAAGGATATGCAAAGGCAATTTACAGATGAGGAGATCAAAGCAATCCTTTGTGACAATATTTTCAAGTCACTCTTTTTTTTGAGTTTTGTCTCTTGAGCTTTCTTGTCACTATAGTAGCTCTTTATGGTTGAATTCTTTTTTTTTCCATTGGCTCATTTTTTTAGCTTCTTTTTGACTTAAGACTTTATGTTAGTTTTGGATTCTGTGCATTTCTGGGGTAGAGGAAGCACATCTGGCTTGAACTCTTAAGCCTCACAAACTTTCCAGTGTTTTTCACTGGGGAGCCTGCAGGATTTCAGTGCTCTAAAAGTTATATAATCTGGGGAGCAATCTATTTACCATCCTTCTTGTCTAAGATCTATAAATTTTTGACCCAGATTTGGAACTGTTGACTTGTGCATGGTTGAGTTTAAGTAGACTGCTGTCAGACTCAATCACTATTAGCTCACTAGAGGGGTTCTGTAAGTTCAGAACAAGTGACATATTGGTCCACAGTGGTATGTGACTTTTGCCCTAATTATTCCCTTTCAGGCTTAGATGCTGGCCTAGAGGCTAAAAGTTGTTGCATTTTCACTGGTTCTTTCCCATGCATGGAATTCTCTTTTTTCTCATCTATGCCACCTGGCTTCCTTCAAATCACAGCTAAAATTCTGTCTCCTAAAGGGAAAAAAGGTTTTTCTTTTCCATTAATGGAATATATCCTTAATGCTAAGGCATTCCCTCTGATCATCTCCACTATATCCTGTATATAATGTATTTGTACATAGCTATTTACATCTTTTCTCCCTCCTTAGAATGTGACTTCCTTGAGGATTGGTACCTATTTTCCTTTTTTTGTGTTCCCATCTTCTAGCACAGTGCCTAGCATTCATTAGGTGCTTAATACAAGCTAGTTGACCTACTTGATTCAATAGAAAAATAAAAGTAAAAATTCAGTACATATCTCATATAAGAACAGGTGCTAATTGTAATGTTTGAATATAGCAATCCACTCATGGATTGATTTGAAATTTTATTTTCCTTATCCTGGCAAAGAATAAAAACAGTGATTATTTACTCAGTGATTCCTCTAAAAAGCTAACTCATTAAGATTAGATTCTTTGAGAAGTCTTAGATTACTTGGAGTCTAAAGGAGGATCAAACTCTTTTTTTTTGGAATCCCCCATAATATTTAATAGAATGATTTGCATGCACAATACACTGACTCCAACTATTGGTTGTCTTTTGGTTAGGAATGAGCCTTCAATCTCCTTTGCTTTGGCTTCAGTTTGTCCAATATGCCCCCTTTCCTCTGATGTATTTAAATCCTTTCTTATCCTTCTCTTTTTTCAAGATTTCCCCCCCTTAGGTGTCACTTCTGCCTAAAGCAATGAGCTAGAAGGTGTCTTCTTCCTGTAGTAGAAAAAAGACTACTTGGAGTCAGGAATAAGGCTTCAAAACTGCCTCTGATGCTAGTTACTTCACATCACTGTGTCTCCAAGTGTCTAGAATCTATTGATTAGGTCATAAGTCTGGTTGGAAACTACCCATATTGGTGGAGGGAGTCTTCATGCTGTGAATTACATATATTATCAAAAATCTTAGGTCCTGTTCTTCTGGTCAAGATGGCAGAAAGAAGCCAGGCACTGTCCTAAGTTCTCTTGGCTTTCCCTCAGAACTAACATTAATCAAACCACAAAACACAAAGAAGAACTGAGGAGAAGAACACCTATGAACAAGGTTTGTCATAGGGGAGTGTGGGTGAGCCAGGGGAGCAGAGAGCTAAGAGTCAGTGTAGGGTGGTGGGGTGAGGCCCAGGGACTAACCTGAAGACACTGGTGGAATCTTTGGCTATGTGAGCAACAGATGGGAGAGCTCCAACATAGCAGCTAGAGATTGATCAGTCAATTTAGGTGGTCTGGAAGACCAGGGCTGAGAGCTCCTTATTTTCAACCAAGTCCCCATGTTTCCAGTTGAGCCCCACCCCCAAATCCCTGTGGAATAAAGTGACTCTTTCCAAAACAAACACATTAATTAACATCCCCCACCCCTAAAGGCTCAGGTGTGGACAGCAGATCTCCCCCAGTGCTGAGTGAGGATTAAGGAGATTAACTATATAGCCCAAGGGCCTAGCCCATGTTGTTCCAGGATAACCTAGATCCTGTTGCCCCCCTCCCCCCAGGCCCAGGGGTTGGGCCACTAATCAAGGTCAAAGACACTCCAGAGAAAGCAATTTATAGGCTGGCCTACTTGGAGTTACTAAACCCAGTGAGCTAAACCTCTAGGGATCTCAGCTCCAAAGGTCTGTGAACAGCCCCTCACCCAACACAAGGTCCTAGGAAAATGAAGAAAAGCCATTGGAAAGGAAGTTCATTTGAAACCTTGAAGAAAAAGAGCCTAACTCAGAGAGATCTAGAACCTGCTTTTTTAAAATTATGTAAATATTTTCTTTGTTTTCCAATTATATGCAATAGTAATTTTTCTACTTATCATTTTTTGTATGGTTTTGAATTTTACACTTCCCCCCACTCTCCATTCCCTCCTCCTTCCACCCAGCAGAAGTCAGTCTGATAATCTTTATATTATTTCCATGCTATGCCCTGATCAAAATTGAAAGTATTGAGAGAAAAATCATATCCTTGAGGAAAAAATAAAATATTCAAGATAACAAAATTATGTAGTACATAAGATTTTTTTAAATGAAGGTAACAGTCTTTGGTCTTTGTTTAAACTCCCACAGTTTTCTTTGGATACAGATGGGATTCTCCATTGGAAATACCCTAAAATTGTCGCTGATTATTGCACTGATTGAATGGGCAAGTTCATTAAGTTTGATCATCACCCCCATGATGCTACTCATCTCTGGTTCCGCATCTGGTTCAGCATCAATTCATGCAAGTCTTTCCAGGCTTCTCTGAGAACCCATCCCTCCTGATTTCTGATAGAACAATAGTGTTCCATCACATACATATACCACAGTTTGTTCAGGCATTCCCCAATTAATGGACATTTACTCAATTTCCAATTCTTTGCTACTACAAAAAGAGCTGCTATGAATATTTTTGTATAAGTTATATTTTTACCCTTTTTCATGATCTCTCCAGGTTACAGATGCAGTAGTGGTATTGCTGGAACAAAGGGTATGCACATTTTTATTGCCCTTTGGGGGTAATTCCAAATTGTTTTCCAGAAAGGATGGATCAGTTCATAGCTCCTCAAAAAATGTAATAGTGTCCCAGATTTCCCACATCCCTTCCAATATTGATTATTGTCCTTTCTTGTCATATTGGCCAATCTAAGAAGTTTGAGGTGGTACCTAAAAGATGTTTTAATTTGCATTTCTCAAATCAGGAATGATTTGGAACAATTTTTCATATGAAAATATGATAACTTTGATTTTCTCATGTACAAATTGTCTTTGTATAACCTTTGACCATTTCTCTATTGAGAATGGCTTGGTTATTTTTATAAATTTGAGTCAGTTCTTTATATATTTTAGACAGAAACACTTTGTCAGAAACACTAGTTGTAAAAATAGTTTCCCAATTCACTACATTTCTTTTGATATTGGTTACAGTGCTTTTGTTTGTGGAAAATCTTTTTAATTTAATGTAGTAAAAATTACCCAGTTTGTTTTTAATGAGGTTCTCCATCTCTTCCTTGGTCATAAACTGCTTCACTTTCCATAGAATCTGACAGGTAAACCATTCCTTGTTCTCCTTTTGCTTGTTATAATGCCTTTTATGTTTAATTATGGCACCCATTTTTTTAGGTTTTTGAAAGGCAATGGGGTTAAGTGACTTGCCCAGGGTCACACAGCTAGGTAATTAGTAAATGTCTGAGGCCAGATTTCAACTGAAGTTCTCCTGACTCTAGGTCTGGTGCTCTATCCACGGCATCACTTAATTGCCCCTCTGCACCCATTTTCATCTTATCTTGGTATAGAGTGTGAGATGTTGGTCTAATCCAAGTTTCTGTCATACTTCCTTCTAATTTTCCCAACAGTTTTTATTGAAGATAGAGTTCTTATCCCAGAAACTGGATGGACTCTTTGGTGGCTTATCAAACAGTTGATTACTGAAATCACTTCCTGCTGTCTCTTTTGCAACTATTCTATTCCACTGATTCACCAGTCTATTTCTTAGCCAGTACTAGATAGTTTTGATGACTGATACATTATAATGTAAGTTTAGATCTGGTAAGGCTAAACCATCTTCTTTTGTACTTTTTTCATTAAATCCCTTAATATTCTTGACTTTTTGTTTCTCTATTTACGAATTTAGTTACAATTTTTTCTAGCTCATTAAAGTAATTTTTGGAAGTATGATTGCCCTTAGCAATATTTAGTTTAAATATTTACTTTAATTTAGGTAGAATTGTCATTTTTATTATATTAGCTCAGCCTATTCATGAGCAGTTGATATTTGCCCAGTTATTTAAATCTGATTTTATTTGTGTGAAAAGTATTTTATTGTTGTTTTCATAGAGTTTCTGAGCCTGACTCGGCAGGTAGACTCCCAAGTAGTTTATATTGTCTGAAGTTATTTTAAATGAGATTTCTCTTTCCAGCTCTTGCTGCTGTATCTTGCTAATAATAAATAGAAATGCTGAGGATTTATGTGGGTTAATTTTATATATTGTGGCTTTGCTAAAGTTGCTAATTGTTTCTAGAAGTTTTATAGATGATTTTTTAGGGTTCTCAAGATATACTATCATGTCATCTACAAAGAGTGAGGGTTTTTTTTTCTTCCCAATTCTAATTCCTTCAATTTCTTTTTTTTCCTCTTATTGCTGAAGCTAATATTTCTAATAGAATATTGAATAGTAAGCTTCTTTGCTTCACCCCTGGGAATGCCTTTAGCTTATCCCCATTGCATTTAATGCTTGTTGATGGTTTCAGACATATCCTGCTTATCATTCTAAGGAACAATCCATTTATTCCTATGCTCTCTAGTGTTTTTAGTAGGAATAGGTGCTGTATTTTGTCAAAGGCTTTTTCAGCATTTATTGAGATAATCATATGATTTCTGTTAGGTTTGGTAGTGATATAGCCAATCATACTGATGGTTTTCCTCATAGTAAACCAATCCTGAATTCCTGGGATAAATCCTGCTTGGCCATAGTGTATTAGCCTAGTGATAACTTGCTGTATTCACTTGGATAAAATTTTATTTAATGTATTTTGCATCCGTATTCATTAGGGATATTGGTCTGTAATTTTCTTTCTCTGTCTTGACTCTTTCTGGTTTAGGTATCAGCACCATATTGGTGTCAAAGAAGGAGTTAGTCAGAGTTACATCTTCACCTCTTTTTTCCAAAGAGTTTCGATAGAATTATAACCATTTATTCCTTAAATGTTGGATAGAATTCACTTGTGAATCCATCTAGCTGGATGTGCAATTATAGCTTGTTGAATTTCTTTTTCTGAGATAGGATTATTTAGGTATCTAATTTCCTCTTAATTTAGCCTGGGCAACTTATATTTTTGTAAATATTCATTTCACTTAGATTATCGAATTTACTGGCATACAGTTGGGCAAAATAATTCTGAATTGTCATTTAATTTCCTCCTCAATGGTAGTGAGTTCATCTTTTTAATTTATGATACCAGTAATTTGGTTTTCTTCTTTTTTAAATTAAATTAACCAAAGCTTTATCTATTTTATTGTTTTTTTCAGAATAACTCTTGATTTTATTTATTAGTTCAATATTTTTCTTGCTTATGATTTTATTAATTTCTCCTTTAAGTTTTAGAATTTCTAATTTGTAACTTAATTTGGGGTTTTTTGATTTGTTCTTTCTCTAATTTTTTAGTTGTATGTTTGTTTAGTTCATTGATTTCCTCTTTCTCTGTTTTATTCATGTAAGCATTTGAAGATATTATATATCCCCTAATAACTGCCTTGCTATATCCCATACATTTTGGTATGTTGTCTTGTTATTGTCATTGTCTAGGATGAAATCATTAACTTTATCTATAATTTGTTGTTTGATACACTCATTCTTTAAATTGAGGTTATTTAGTTTCCAATTAGTTTTAGGTCTATCTCTCCATGGCCCATTATTGCATGTGATTTTTATTGCATTAGGGAATGAGAAGGACATATTTGCTATTTCTGCCTTTCTTTATTTGATTATGCCCTAGTACATGGTCAATTTTTGAGTAGGTGCCATGTACTGAAGAAAAAAAAGTAATTCCTTTCTATCCTCATTGAATTTTCTCCAAAGGTTTATCGTGTCTAGATTTTCTAACATTCTATTCATCTCCTTAACTTGCTTTCTAGTTTATTTTACAGTTAGATTTATCTAATTCTGAGAGAGGGAGTTTGAGGTCTGCCACCAGTAGAGTTTTACTGTCTATGTCTTCCTGTAACTCATTCAGCTTCTCCTCTAAGAATGTGGATGCTATACAATTTTGTGCACACAAATTTGGTATTGAAATTGCTTCATTGTCTTTCATACCTTTTAAGAGAATATAGTTTCCTTCCTAATCTCTTTTAATGTGATCTATTTTTATAGCTGCTTTGTCTGATATAAGGCTTGCTAACCCTGCCTTTTTCACTTCAGCTGAAGTATAATATATTCTGCTCCAACCTTTTACCTTTACACACACACTCTCTCTCCCTCTCTCTCTCCCTCCCTTTCTCTCTCTCTCTCTCTCTCTCTCTCTCTCTCTCTCTGTCTCTCTCTGTTCCCACACACACACACACACACACACACATATATATATATACATATATGTATATGTATATATATATATATATATATACACACATATATGTCCACTTCAAATGAGTTTCTTGTAAGCAGAATATTGTAGGATTCTGGTTTTTAATACACTGCTATTTGCTTATATTTTATGGGAGAGTTCATCCCATTAACATCAAAGTTTTAATTACCCTCTCTTTATTGCCCTCCATGTTATCTTCCCTCTATTTGTATTTTTTCCCTTTTTTCACCTTATCCATATTCACCATATTTTGCTTCTGAATACCACCTCCTTCAGTGTGTTTGCCCCCATATATCCAACCTACCTCCCCTTTCCCATTGCCTCTTCCTCCTTTCTTTCCTTCCTTCTGTCAGTTCCTCTTTTCCTTCCCCCTCCCCTTTTCCTCTCTTAGTACTTGGAAGGTAAGATAAATTTCTTTACTTAACTGAGTGTGTGTATGTTAATTCGTTGAGCCAAATCCAATGAGAGTAAGATTCAGGCAGTTCTCATCTCCTCCCCTCTTCCCTATTGCAATTTCTTCATATAAGCACTTTATCCCATTCAAACTCCTCCATCCTCCCATTTCTTTACTTTCCCCCCTTTTTTAAGGAGATATTGTTTTTAAATCATTCTATCAGAGTCATAGATGAGTCATGAATTTCCATTACTTCAGGTTAAGTACATTCTCTCTAATAGAGTTACAATTCTTGAGAGTTATGAGAATTTTTCTCCCAGGTGGGGATATGGCCAATTTCATCTTATTGCATAACAATTTTTTACTTTTCCTTTTTTTCCCTTTTCATGTATCTCTTGAGTCTCCTGTTTGAAGTACAAATTTTCCATTTAGCTCTGGTCTTTTCATTAGGAAAAATTGGAAGTCTCCTATTTCATTAAATGTTCATCTTTTCTCCTGGAACAGAAGGTTCAGTTTGCCGGATAGTGAAACAAGGATGCCTGCTATCACCACTATTATCCAATATTGTATTAAAAATGTTAGTTTCAGCAATAAGAGAAGAAAAAGAAATTGAAAGAATTAGAATTGGGAAGAAACAATACTCTCACTCTTTGCAGAGTACATGATGGTATACCTTGAGAACCCTAAAAAATCATCTAAAAACTACTAGAAACAATCAGCAACTTTAACAAACCTGCAGCATATAAAATAAACTCATACAAATCCTCAGTATTTCTATACATTAATAGCAAGATTCAGAAGCAAGAGCTAGAAAGAGAAATTTAAAATTACTTCAGACAATATAAACTACTTGGGAGGCTACCTGCCAAGGCATACTTAGAAACTCTTTGAAAACAACTATAAAACACTTTTCACACAAATAGAATCAGGTTTAAATACCTTGCCAAATATCAACTACTCATGGATAGGCTGAGCTAATAAAAATAAAAATGACAATTGTACTAAATTAAACTACTTATTTAGTACCTTACCAATCAAACTTGCAAAAAATTATTTTAATGAGCTAGAAAAAATTGAAACTAAGTTCATATAGAGAAACAAAAGCCAAGAAGATAAAGGGATTTAATGAAAAAACAGTGCAAAAGAAGCTGGTTTAGCCTTCCCAAATCTAATATTATCTAATAAACCATCAGTTATCAAAGCTCTCTGGTACTGGCCAAGAAATAATGGGAGAGTCTAGGTGCAAAAAAGTCAGCAGGAAATGATTATGGTAATCTGCTGTTTGATAAATCCAAAGAGTCTAGCTTCTCTTTGATTAAAAACTTTATAGAATAGCAATATAAAGAACCAACAGGTTAAGTGACTTGCCAGGAAACTTGGAAAATAGTTTGGCAGAAACTTGAATTCGACCAACCTCTTACACTCTACTCCAAGATAAGATCAAAATGGGTGCAGGACTTAGACAGAAAAGACAATATTATAAGCAAACTAGGAGAACAAGGAATAGTTTACATGTCAGATCTATGGAAAGGGAAGTAGTTTATGACCAAGGAAAAGATGGAGAACATCTTTAAAAATAAACTGGATAATTTTGATTACATTAAATTAAAAAGCTTTTGCACAAACAAAACCATAGTAACCAATATCAAAAGAAATTTATTAAACTGGAAAACAATTTTTATAACTACCATTTCTGACAAAGTACTCATTTCTAAAATATATAAAAAATTGAGCCAAATTTATAAAAAACCCAAACCATTTCCCTATAAAAAATGGTCAAAGGATATGCAAAGGCAATTTGTAGATGAGGAAATCAAAGCTATTTATATGAAAAATTTCTCTAAATCATTCCTGGTTTGAGAAAAGCAATTTAAAGCATCTTTGAGGTACCACTTCTCAACTCTCAGATTGGTCATTATGACCAGAAAGGACAATGATCAATGTTGGAAGGGATGTAGGAAATTTGGGACACTAATGCATCCTTGGTGAAGTTATGAACTGATCCAACCTTTCTGGTGAACAATTTGGCATTATGCCCAAAGGGCAATGAAAATGTGCCTCCTCTTTGATCCAGCAATACCACTACTGGTTCTATACCCTGAAGAGATCATGAAAAAAGGGTAAAAACATCACTGGTACAAAAGCATTCATAGCAGCTCTGTTAGTGGTGGCAATGAATTAGAAATTGAGTGAATGTCCATCAATTGGGTAATGGCTGAAAAAACTGTGGCATATATACATTATGGAGCATTATTGTTCTAGCACAAACCAGGAGGGATGGGAATTCGGAGAAGCCTGGAAAAACTTGAATAAACTGACACTGAGTGAGATGAGCAGAACCCGAAGAACACTGTACACCCTAACAGCAGCATGAGTGTAATGATCAACCTTAATGGACTTGCTCATTCCATCAGAGACAATTTTAGGGTATCTGCGATGGAAAATACTATTTGCATTTAGAGAAAGAACTGTGAAGTTTAAACAAAGAGCAGAGATTATTACCTTCAATTTTTTTTTAAAAGAAGTTGTCTTATATACTACATAATTTTCTATCTTGAATATTTTATTTTTCCTCAAGGTTATGTTTTTTTCTCTCAACACATTCAATTTTGATCAATGCATATCATGGAAAAAATGTAAGGATTATCATATTACCTTCTGTGGGGGGAGTGGGGAAGGAAGGGTGGGAGAAAATTATAAAATTCAAAATCTTACAAAAATAATAGGAAGAAACTACTACTCTACAGAATTGGAAAACAGAATATTTATATAATAAAAAAGGACTTTTTTGTAACTAAAGATTTTTTGGGGGGGACACTTAGAAGTTAAGTGATTTTGCAGTCATTCAATCAATTTCAGTCCTGTCCAATTCTTCCTAGCCCCATTTGGGATTTTCTTGGGTAAGATATTGGAGTAATTTGCCATTTCTTACTCCAGTTCATTTTGTAGATGAAGAAACTGAGGCAAACTGAGTTAAATCACTTTCTCAGAGTCACACAGTTAGTAAGTGACTGAGATCATATTTGAACTCAGGAAGATAAGTCTTTATGACTCCAAGCTTGGCACCTTATCCACTGTGTCAACTAGTTCCCTCTCAAGTGATCTACCCAGGGTTGAGGCAGCTAAGTGGATAGAGTGTCAGGCCAGGAATCAGGAAGACCTGAGTTCAAATTTAGTCACAAAAACTTACTAGCTAGGTGACCCTCTGCCTGCCTCAATTTCCTTAACAGCAACTATCTTATAGGGTTGCTGTGAGGATCAAATGAGATATTTGTTAAGTGCTTAGCATAGTTTCTGGCACACAGAAGACAATTAATGCTTGTTTCTTTTTTCCTTTGTCAGACTTTCATAGTCAAAGTCGATATGTATCAGAATCAGAACTTGAATCTAACTGAATCTGAGACTGACTTTCTAAATGTAAAACCAGGCTGCCTTCATTTCTTTAATTGGGTCTTAATAAATTTTGAATTGAAATGAATAATTTGGAAATCCTGGGCCAATAAATGACCTTTCCAGAAGGCTTAATTTTATGGAACATGAGGTCAAAACTGGTCTCTACTAACTTCTAAATTACCATAGAATTATAGGGCTGAAAGTCAACTAAGATATCAATCTTTTTACTTTATAGAATAGCAATATAAAGAACCAACAGGTTAAGTGACTTGCCAGTTGCATGGACAGATGGTGGCAGAACTATCTTTATATTCCTGATGATCCCTATGTACCCATAGTCTAGTCTACTTCTAAAATCAATTAAAGTGGACCTCAAGAAAATGAGCTCCTTCATTCAATTAAAACTAAACCTTTGTTTTTAAACACTGGTGTTTCCTATTATACCTACATGAAATGTAGGGGTTACTCGTGTAATTTGGCAGCTAGGTGGTCCAGTGGATAGAGCATGGGAACTTGGAATCAGGAAGACATCGTTTTCTGTTCAAATATGATAACTGTATGTCCTTGGGAAAGTCACTTAATCCTATTTTACTCAGTTTTTAAAACTGAACTGAAGAAGGAAATGTGCTTCATTATCTTTGCCAAGAAAACTCTAACTGGGATTACAAAGTAACTGACAATTGAAAAATGACTGAACAACAAACACCCCATGATAATCTAGTCTCATTCTGATTGGCATAGGAGCTCTGTTCTTTTTGTTTGTTTGTTTGTTTTGTTAAATTTGTACTAGTTTACCTCTTTGTATGTAACCTGGTGGTCCTGGGTTCTCAGAAATTCATCAGATTAATGCTAAACTCAATAGGCACATCTGATCAGCTTAGTCCACTGCCAGTCAGAACTTTAGAGCTCAAGATAAACCATCCTCAGACTACTCAGTAGCAGGAATTATACAGGTAGGTGCCACCAGGACTGATGCCTTAACTCCTTATAAATGGACAAAAAAGTGAAATTGGGAGAGCTAAGGCTACCTTGATGATACTGGTGGTGTGATATAGTGGAATTGACCTTTCAGTAACTGCAAAGACTGTTCGCAAAAACCACAAGACAATTCTTTTAGGAAGACAACTACAAAATTACCTCTATCTAGTGCAACTAGGGGAGAAAAATAAGCCACTGATTTATAACTTCAGTTTTTCAAGTCATCTAGTTTTCAGCCCTGAACCACGCAGGAGTGTTTGCCATTTAGAGTGAAACAACAGAAAACAGATTGCCTCTCCCATTCTCTTAGCAGAATATGAAAACAAACACAAAGGACTGGGGCTGTAAGATTTTTCAGTGGAGCAGGATTTAAGATTACTGCTGTGGAGGATCTGTATCTTTTAGAAATAACAGCCTGCAACCCCTGTGTCGGGGTTGATCAAGAGCCATAAATTCTGCCATATTTGCAAAAAAAAAAAAAAAAAGAGAGAGAAGTAATTGCATTACATGTAAAATAATCCAAGTCCTTGCAAAAGCCCTTATTCAGAGCAGCATGAGATGTACTTGATAGAGATCTTATCTACTTGAAGAACAGGCATTTTGTATGGAAAAAAATGTGACAGAACATTAATGAAAGAATTGCAGCAGAAGACTCTCTCTCTCTCTCTCTCGACAGAGAGACAGAGATAGAGACAGACACACACAGAGAGACACAGATGGAGAGAGACAGACAGAGATGAGAGACAGAGAGATAGAGATAGAGAGACAGAGAAAGAGACAGAGAGACAGAGAAAGAGACAGAGAGACAGACAGACACACACACACACACACACACACACACACACACACAGAAGGGGGAGCTAAGTGGCACAGTAGATAGCGCACTGGCCCTAGAGTCAGGAGGACCTAAGTTCAAATATGGCCTCAGACATTTAATAATTACCTTGGGCAATTCACTTAACCTCATTGCCTTAAATAAATAAAAAACATTAAATAAGAGAGAGAGAGAGAGAGAGAGAGAGAGAGAACAAACATTTTTTCAACCTACCAAACCAGTAAGAGAAAAGCAGGAGCTTATGAAAAAACCCAGTGATTTTATCTAATAAATAATTAAATCACTTGCTTGCTAAACAATGGATGCCTGAAATGTACTCTTCTTTTAAAAAAAAACTCCCTAATGGAATGAAAATGATTCACCTGGAAAGTGCTGAAGAAAGGAGAAAATGATGGATATAGTATAACAGGAGCATTTTGGGTTCAAATATTAATGAAGTAACTCATTTTGGTAAAGAAGAAAATATGTATTCCTCTATCTATAAAGATGTATGATTTAAAAGGATTTCTCTCTCTGGATTAAGTTAACTTTACTGCAGTAAAGCACATTGCTCCCTAAACATATAGAATAATTTGTATCTGGCTTTTCAAATTTCATCTCCCAGATCTTCAGTTTGGAAACACAAACTAGTGGGAAATAACCAATGTCTAGGATTACATTATATTTTCCCATTTGATCCACAAAAAGTTCTACATAGCAGGAAAGTCCTAATATTTCTTTTTTATAACTGGTTCAAAGAAGGCTCAGTCACTCATCCAACATCACACATAGGGCATTCAGGCTTGAATCTTCAGAATCCAGACCCAGTGTTCTTTCTACAATACCACAGATGTTCTGCTTCTTTGGGGGTCTTTGTAGAGCCATATGGGCCCATTTGCCATTATTACTCTGGGAACTGCACCCGCTTGTTCTGGATTTTGAGAGTCACTCTTTGTTTTGAAAAGTAGACTTTCAACATGGTTTCAATTATTTCAGAGAAAATGGCTCCCATGACTGTGGAAACTCAGAATGGGTCTCTGTACATGCACCTCTGTGGTATTTTATTATTGCTCCGGGTCTGGGATTTCATTGTGTAGGGCCTCCTAGTGAGGAAATTCAACCATTGAGGCAGATCAGGAACTCTTCAAGGAGTGTTATGAGGTTCAAATGAGAGAATGAATGTAAAGTACTTTGTAAACCTTCAAAGACGATGGTATAAATATACTAGTTGTGATCATCATCATTTACAGTGATAGCAGCCTACACTCAACAGACCTCTACTATGGTTTTCTGAGTCTTCTACTGTCTTACTGAGCACAATCAATGTTTACTTTATATAATATTATATATATATATATATATAATTATATCAGCATATAATTGTATAACATAGCAGAGAACGGGGCTATTTTGTTGTAGTTTCACTGCCTTCCTTTCTTCCTTCCTCCTCCCTCCCTTCCCTCCTTCCTTCCTTCCCTCCTCTCTTCCCTCCCTCCCTCCTTCCTCCCTCCATCTCTCCTTCCTTCCTTCTTCCTTCCATCTATCCTTCCTTTTCTTCCTCCCTTTCTTCTTTCCTTTCCTCCTTCCCTCCTTCTTTTCTTTTTCCTTTTTTCCTTTCCTTGCTCTGCCTCTCACACATACAGTGTTACTCTAGGCAAGTCTTTTAATATCTCAGGCAACTCTCTAAGACTAGAGACAACCAGGCAAGCATTGATCTCCCCAGGTAAAGAGTTTTCTCTTTAAAATTCCTTACATTTAAAAAAAATCACTTAAATGCTTCACACTTAAAAAACTCTGGATCTGGTTTTTAAAAATGGGGTTAATAATACCTGTACTATCTACCATAGGGTTGTCAGAAAGGAAGCACTTGGGGAACCTGAAAGTGCTGATTAAATGCTGTTGCTATAATCTCACCTGCCAATACTTGTGGCATTATCCTCCAAAGCTAGCTTTCCGTTTCCCCCCACTGGGGTAGCTCTGCTAACTGTGTTTTCAGAAGTGAAGCAGGTAGTGATCAGTTGGCTGTCCTACTTCAAGGATGACCTAAAATTGGAGGCAGAATTGGGACTGGAGCCTGATTCCCAGACATTTGGGAAATGGGCAAGAACCAAGCCGTTTTCCTCAGTAACATTTGTAGTGTAAGAGGACTGTGAGATGAAAATACTGATCTCAGTCCTAAGTAAGGGAGAAGGGGTGAAAATTAGTTAATAAATTAGAACTTTGTTTTCTAAATAGTTGATTATAATTATCCAGAGATGTATGGCTGATTGAAATTATTCACAGTTGAACTCTGGAAAGTCAGACTGTTTTTCAACTAAATGTTTGGTATAGTGAGAAGTACAATTAACTGAAATTCAGGAGAGGAGAGGTTCTAGTTTGGCTCTTCTAATCTTTGTCAATTTGTGCTAGTTATTTAACTACTCTGGACCTCATTTGCTTCACCTGTAAAATGAAGGAGTTTGGTTAGACAATCACTAACCTCCCTTCTTGTCCACTGAGTTTTTTGCTTCTATGTGGCAAAAACTTCAGACTTTCATTAAGTTTGTAGGACTTGAATTGTGTTCGACTCTATTTAATTTTATTCTTGCTTTCAACATGCTTTCTTTTCACCTGAAAATAAGAAAATATGAATCGTTTTTCAAGACAATGGCAATGAAAATAGTCATATGAAAAGGTTTGTACCTTTCACTTATTTTGAGGCTCAACAAAATTACATAAGATATGCTTTGTGGAATATGATTATGAGGGCAAGCACCCCGGTTTTCCAGGCAGGATCACTCCATTTTAAAGAAAGATGCTTTTTTATGAGGTTTTGCAAAATCCTCTGACAGGTCACCCTTCCTGAGTTTTGCTTTGGAAATGATTATATAAATAAGATTGCTTGACATCAGTGATGAAAACTGACATTTTGAGGGACCATGTTTTAAAATTTTCATAGGCTAAAGTGATACTTTGCTCCTATTGAGGATATATTTGTTGACTTTCTTTCTCATATTATTTGAAGCTTAAAAATACTCAGAGAGGTATCAAATTTTGAAGAAACTTCCTTTTTTTTGGCAAGACAACTGGGTTTAACTGACTTTCTCCAGAGTCACACAATTAGGAAGTGTCAAATATTTGAGGTTAGATTTGAACTCAGGTCCTTTTCTGAAGGACCAGTGTGCCACAAGAATATTAAAAAAAAAACAAAATAAAATCAAACCAAAGGAAAATCTGCATGGAAAAAAAAGAGAAGCAAAGAGAAACAGATGGAGAAAAAACTAGCAGTGACTCTAATATCTCATTTAGAGCATATTGGAAGGAAAAGTTGTAGCAAGAGGTTCAATATTATAAAATGAAGAGTCAAACTTGAGAAGTCAGCACTCTATGGTCTAGTATACTGAGATTGAAGGAGAAGTTAATTAGACAAAAAGTGTCAGACTCTGTCTCAGCATCTTGGTTATATATGTTAGGGACTCAGAGGGATTAAGTTGAGTGTTGACTAGTACTTCCCCAGAAGCACAACCTTTTTTAATATGACTTCTAGGAATGTTTATTAGCTGATTCAATTTATTGTTACTTATCTCATTATTTTTTCTTTTTTAAAAATTAAATCAAATTTACTTTTGGATTTATATATTAGTTTGTATGATCTGGTATGGGGACATATCGCTGTAGTTTTGAATTGATGATGACCCAAACTGGACCCTGAACCTTGGAGTACAACACATCTAAAATCTTAACTAAGGCCTTTCCCCTTTATTGTTTGCCTCCTAGACTAATCAGTGGCTTATATTTTGAGGAAGCATTTTGAGTTACTGGATTTTCATGAGTCCTGTGGAAGAACTATTCAGTATTTTCTTGTAGAATGGAATTGGAGTTTATGATTGAATGACGTAGGGACAACACATTGCTTGAATTCATTTGTTAATTTTGTCCCATTGGCTAAATTTTTAAATTAAAGATTCATTCATGTTAATCAGACTTTAATTTTTAAATTGCAAATATTCCAGGGAAGTCATTCTCATACCTTTTAGCTGAATTTGTTGAAACAGGTTTTCTTGTTTTCAACTCTCCCAGAGCAGAAAAATGAGACAGGGGATTTTTCAGTGCAATTGGGGTAGAGGTACAAAAGACCCCACATTGCTAGAGTATGGAGATCTATGGGGCCTGAAGTATGCATGTGTGGTGTAACTCACCCAGGAGCACAGAATGGGAGGCAGTAAAGAACCAAAGACAAAAATTACCCTGGCAAAAAATGTTATCTAGGGTAGGTTGTATTATGCTGAAAGTCAATGTATTAAAAAAATGGCCTTCCCCTGTCAGATATTTTCACTGGATATCTGGTTTACAAAATTACAGAGCTAACTCTATACCTAGGGGTTTAGGGAAGGAGTGAGGGAATTACATTCAAAAAATGAATTTAAATATACTCAACTAGAGAGAAAGCATTTTGAAATGAAGGACTCATTTATTCAAGCAAGGATTTCATATTAATGCAGAAAGACAACTACATTCCCAATAGGTTTAAAGCTACTGACAGGAAATAATTACAGTTCTTTCTTGTTTTCTTTTTCAGATGGATTTTTAAAAACAAGAAAAAAAGCAATTAGAACCAACTTACAGCTAGTTTAGTTTGACTGCTCTTCCAAACTGCATATGGGTCATATTGCTTAGGGACATTCATGCCAGATCACACACTCTTTCCACCACTGTTGACATAGGTAGGTGCAGCTGTATTTTATAGTAACAGTTGAAGGTCTCCTAAGCAGACTTTTCAATTGAAGAAAAAGTGACTGACAAAACAGGGGAGTTAGAAGATGTGAAATGATTGTGCTCTGTCAAGGAGAATATTTATGAAAGGCTTCTGCACAGAAATAAAAAGGACATTAAGAAAAAAGGTTTAAATATGAACTAGGGATCATTGGGTCCCTTTGGAAGCAAACATGAGACTACTTCTGCAGAGAAGACTATTCAAATATTTATTTCAAAATTCAATCCTATAATTCAAAATTGAATGAGTGTCTTCTGTTCATTTTTTCTAACCCTTATATTTAACTCATGAAGGAATGCAGAAGTTCAATTGGGATAAAATTCTCTATGAAATTGAGGGTCTCAAAGATTTCTTCCCTTTACTGATATATACAGCACGTCAATCATTGAAGGAGGAGAGGTGACTGGAGAGAAAAGTTCTGCTTAAATGTGAAAAGGAAGTCAAGTGATAGAGGTAGAATGTTGGAACTGGTTGTTAGGAGGGCCTAAATTCAAATGCAGTTTTAGACACTAATTACAGATATACCTCTGAGATACATTGGACTCAGTTCTAGACCACCACAATAAGGTGAATATAGCAATAAAACAAGTCACACAAATTTTTTGGTTTCCAGTGCATATAAAACCAAGTTTGCACTATATTGTAATCTACAAAGTGTTCAATAGTATTGTGTTTAAAAAAGCAATATTCATACTTTAATCAAAAACACTCACTATCATCTGAGCCTTCAGTGAACCATGATCTTTTTTGCTGGTAGAGGGTTTGACTTCATAGTTGAAAGTTGCTGCCTGATCAGGGAGAGGGTTGCTGAAAGCTGGGGCAGCAATTTCTTAAAATAAGACAAGAGTGAAGTTTGTCACATCAATGGACTCTTCCTTTTATTGTCTTTATAGGGCTTTTGATTGACTTAATCTCAATATTGTTGGGTTGCAGGGAATAGGAAGGCCTGAGGAGAGGAAGAGAGAATAGGGAACAGCCAGTTGGTGGAGCAGTCAGAACACAAAAATATTTAAGTTCTCTGTTTTTATATGGGTTCAGTTTCTTGTGTCCCAAACCAATGACAATAGTAACATTAAACATCACTGATTTCAGATCATCATAATAAATATAATAAAAATGAAACATTTGAAATATTATAAGAATTACCAAATTGTGACACAGGGCCATGATGTGAGCATATACTATTGGAAAAATGATGCTAATAGGATGGATTGATGCAGGGTTACCATAAACCTTCAGCTTGTTACACATTAAAGTGGAGTGAAATAAAACAAGATATGTTTGTAGCTATATGACTCTGAGCAAGTCACTTTACCATTGTCTTTCTCAGTTTCTTCATCTGTATAATTAAGATAATAATGTCATCTATCTCCTAGTTCTTTTGAAAAAAAATGAAGTATTTGTAAAGTGCTTTGCTATCCTTAAATACTATATAAATACTAGCTATTATTATTATAATTGTTGGTATAGTTCTAAATTCCAAGAAAGATGTTGCTAAAACTATGAGTAGTTAGAAACATTAAAACTTGTGGGTCATTTTCAAGTAGCCATTTCATTAGTGAATTTTTACTTAATTGATTTTCATTCATTTTACAAGTTTATAAGTTCTTTCTCAGACTGTAAGCTTTTGAAGTCAGACACTAGTGTCATTATTTTATGTCTCCCATAGAACACTGTAAGATAGTAGATTATCAGTAAATAGAATCATAGGATCAAAAGATCATAACTCCTCTCCATCACCTCTTTTATTTTCCCCTGACTTTGCTTAATTCAGACCTGAAATAATTCTTTTTGTAGAACTTTTCCAGTCCTCTTTCTTCTCTGAGATAATTTCTCATGTACTTTGTAGATATCTTGTTATTTATATAACATATTTATAAAAATTATATATTTTTTCCACCATTGGAATGAATGTGAGTGTCCTTAGAGCAGCGACTTTCTTTTGAAATCTCTTTCTCTACACCCTAAGTGCATAGGTCTCTGACACATAGTAATTCAAATGCTTTGGTGATTAATTGATTGATCAGAAGGGAGATTATAGACCATCTAGACTAAGCCCTTCATTTTAAACATGATAAATTAAAGGTTTAAGACATTCAGCATCTTGCCCAGGTCATACAATTACTGTCTGAAACAATATGCTCTTGTTGAATAAAATGAATGGATGTATTTGAGTATTATCACTGAAAGTTTATAATTAAGGTTCTGATAGGGTTTTAATGGTTAATAGAAGAAAAGAAGCAAAATTGGATTTTGTTTCTTTGTTTTTACTGTCCTCATCCTCGGTGAGGCATTTCCAGTCCTGTGAAGAAAAGAAGTGAAATGTTTTCAGCCTTCTCAATGGGAAACAGGATAAAGATCTCCCTCCTCTGCTCATCTCGTCTGCTGAATGTCTTTCATGCAGGGTTAATCGCTCCTTTCTGTTGCCTCCCTGGGTACAGAATGGCAAGAAACAGTAAAATAAAAAACCTACTCTTTCTGGCCTTTTTTTGATTAAAATAGTATGTTTGGAAGATATATAAAAAAGCATCTTTCGAATTTGAATGAAGGAAGAAAAAAGGAGAAAAATTCTCATATATTCATTTAAAATGATGTGACCTTTCTTTCTTATAAATTCACAAATATTGCTAGTCTCCATTCTAGTTTTTTCTGTCATAAGTTCTGGACCCATGGCCTCTTACTCTGATTACCTGGTTTGTCCAAGAACCTTTATTTTGAAAGAAAAACCCAGGCTAGACACGTCTCCATGCCTCTGTAGACGTCACTGATGGTTTCCTGGACTTTATCTACCTTGCTCTAGCACTCCTCCCTTTGCTTCCTTTTTTATGGTTTCTCGCCCCCCCCCAATTAGGATGTACACTCTTTGAGGACAGGATGTAGCTTTTCTTTCTGATAATATTCATATTCCCAGTACTGTAAACTCTGCAGCTCTTCAGTTGGGTAGTTGGTCTCATACCTCTTCTCTCCCACACTTTCTTTTAGAATCTCTCAAA
Organism: Macrotis lagotis; assembly: GCF_037893015.1. Taxonomy (NCBI): domain Eukaryota; kingdom Metazoa; phylum Chordata; class Mammalia; order Peramelemorphia; family Peramelidae; genus Macrotis; species Macrotis lagotis. The sequence goes on from NC_133658.1 coordinate 777,065,280, forward strand.
CTCTGCCAGTGCTTGAGTCAGCCTCATTGTCAATGTGAACCTCCCTGGAAAGGACACTGCCAAGGTCAGTAAACTTGTCCACAGGACTCAAAATTTCTCCATTTTCTGTAATTGATGGTTCCACATGTGGATGGTGTAGGGTGGCTGATGACGGCACCTCTGTTTTCATGGTGCTAATTGTTAGACCTAAAGTAGCAGAGAATTGATACATACTTTGATGCATCTCAGCTTCAGGGGCTGCATTGAGTTTTGCAGAATCATCTGCAAACAGAAACTGCAAAGTGACCTCATTACTAGATGCCTGTGAAAACTGGACAGTAACCAGCGCCATGCCAGGAAACTGAATTGCTTCCATTTAAATTGTGTTAGGAAGATTCTGAAGATCACCCAGCAGAAGATACCAGATATTGAAGTCTTTTCTTGAGCCAAACTTCTAGGCATTCAAACTTTTCTACAGAGAATGTAACTACAATGGTCTGGTCAAGTTATTCAAATGTCAAATGTATTCTTGCCAAAAATACTCTTTTATGGAGAACTCACACAGGGCAAGTGATCACAGTGGGGTCATAAGCAGCAATAAAAGTCACTTTGAAGATCTCTCTTAAGAACTCTGGAATTTATAATGCAGCAGGGGAGACACTGGCCCAGCACAGTGTGCTCTCATCAGAAAGGGTGCTGTGCTCTTTGAGCAAGGAAGACTTGAAGCAGCTCAAAGAATCTGTGAAATGTGCAAGTTTAGAGAACACACCCCATGTTCTCATGGACTATGTTTGCCTGACCTATGGTAGAGAGTTTTAATATGGTATGATCAGCCATAGTTGAACACACTGTAATTTGTCTCTAACACAGTGATGTTGTTTTGTTCTTAGATAATGAAGGATAGACAAGAGCCAACCAACCAACCAAGTAAGCACTTAATGAATGGTTCTTGACATATTAACATATATATTAACATATATTTCCAGAGATGGAGCCAACCTGTCTTTTTCTTCAAAGTAAAGTATCTTGGAAAAAAACAATTAACTATCAATGCTAAAATGTTTCTTCTTTTACTTTTCCTTGGATAGACTTGGCTCTATTCTCTCTCACTTTTACATTCAATAAATCTACTGTATATGGGATATATTTTTCTTTTATTTTTCATTCTTTTTTTAATTTTAAAATTCATTTATTTATTTTCATCCATTTGTATATGCATATTTACAAGTTACAAAATTTCCCTCCACCCTCCCTTCCCACCCCCCTCTTCCCTCAACAGAGAACAGTCAGGTTAGCATTTTGTATACATATTTTGTTAAACATATTTGTAAATTAGTAATTTTGGCCTGAGGAATTCAGATTGAGGGAAAAAGATACAAAAGATATTTTTTATAAAGTGTTCATCAGATTTGTTTTTTTCTTTATTTTTTGTTTTGTTTTGTTTTTCTTCTGGTTGGGGATAATAATATAGTCCCTAACCAGTCAAATACAGTTGTCCTAGCTCTCTGGACTGTCAAGAGGAGCTGCTTCTATCAAGGTTGTTCATCTCATAAAGTTGTTGATATGTACACTGTTCTCTTGGTTCTATTCCCTTCACTCAGCGTCAGATCCCATAGGTCATTCCATGCTTCTCTAGAGTCTGTCCATTTATGGTTTCTTGTGGAACAATAATATTTCATAGTATTTTAGTATACGTGTACTATAAATTATTTAGCTATCCCCCAACTGATGGGCATTCCTTCAATTTCCAATTCTTTGCCACTACAAAAAGAGCTCCTATGAGTATTTCCAAACATGTAGGACTTTTCCCATTTTTTACAATTTCTTCTGGATATAGACCTAGAATTGAAATTGCTAGGTCAAAAGGTATGGGCAGTTTTATTACTCTTTGCGTATAGTTCCATATTGCTCTCCAGAAAGGTTAGATCCATTCACAACTCCACCAGCAATGCATCAATGTTCCAATCCTCCCATAACCTCTCCAACATTGATCATCTTTCTTTTTTCTCACCTTGGCTAATCTAATAGGTGTGAGATAATAACTCATTGTTGTTTTAATTTTCATTTCTCTAATCAGTAGTAATTTGGAGCATTTTTACGTATGATTATATATATAGCTTTAATTTCTTCATTTGAAAACTGTTCATCCATATCCTTTGACAATTTCTCAATTGGAGAATGATTTATAATCTTATAAATTTGATGCAATTCTCTATATAATTTAAAAATGATACCTTTATCAGAGCTCCTGGTTGTGCAGATTGCTTCCCAGGTTTCTTCTTTCCTTCTAATTTTGGCAGCATTGATTTTATTAGTGCAAAACCATTTTAATTTAACATAGTCAAAATCACTCATTTTGCAATTTATACTGTGCATTTTCTCTCTCTTTCTTTTCTCTATCAAGATATGAATATTTATAAGTTGTGGTACAATGGAAAGAATATTGGTTCTGGTGTTAGAGATCTTAGTTCAAATCCCAAATCTGGTACTTAGTATACCCACAGACATATACATACATATGTACAATACATATGTGTGTATAAATGCCAGTCAATTTCTTCAGACTCAATTTTCTCCCTAAAATGACAGACTGAGACTAATTGGCCACTGAAGTTCCTTAAAATATTAAATTTATGGTTCTATGTTCCTGGTCTTATGAGTCCCATGCCTTTGAGAGTTTACCATCATATATATATATATATACATATATGTATATATACATATATGTATATATATATAAAATATATGATATAAAGAAAAGTTCAGAATAAGTTAGTAAGTTATAAGTAGTACATGAATTACAGAAAAAAGTTCTATAGCAGGTAACAAGTGAGGAAGTTTGAAGAATTGTTATTCAAGGTTGAAATGATGGAGTATTTAATAAAGAAAATCCAGAGTCAGGTTCCTTTAGGTTATAAATAACTCCAAGTATTAGACCCTGGAAGGAGGATCCAAATTCAGGATGAACCAAAACTGCAGAAAACATTTAAGCTTTGGTACTGGATGATCCCATTACAATGATTATTCATACAGCACAAGAAGAGATCTCATGGGTTCTTTCCCTTCCATTCTCTAGACCAGTAATCTCAACCTGAAACTTCTCTCTTTGCCTCTACACATATAAAATATTCATTGCTTGGGTAACATATCATAGAAAGGAAGATGGCAAGTAGTTTTGAATACTGTGGGTCTTCCCCCTGTCCTGGTCAATTTGTTAAGTATCTTCTAAGACTAGGTGCATGACAGTGGAGAGTAGGGAGATTGAGAATAGGTGAAGGAAATAATAACCTACCCAATGTGATCTGCATGCTCAGGTGTCCCACTCTGAATATATTTTGCCAAGATTTCCCAAAATATACATAGAATCATAAAATTATGATGGATGGACCCAGACCCTTAGAACTGGTACAAACTTCTCATCTTATATTATCCTAGGGAAATTTAGTGCAAAGAGTCTGAGTGCTTTACTAAGTGCATGTACCATAATTAGTAAAACAGGAAGGACCAGATATCTTCTAGCTCTTATTCTGGTACTTTTTCTTTTTTCAAAAATTTTTTTAATTATTTAAGGCAATGGTGTTAAGTGACTTGCCCAAAGTCACACAGCTAGGTAATTGTTAAATGTCTGAGGCCGAATTTGAACTCAGGTCCTCCTAACTCCAGGGCTAGTGCTCTATCCATTATGCCACCTATCTGACCCTCTGGTACTTTTTCACTTCTCCATGCTGTTCTTTTTAAAATTTTCTTCTGTAAATATTTCAAAGGCTTTATTGTGTGTACTCTGTGTGAGTACTCTTTTTAATGGTACAGATTTTCCCTACTTAATTTGTTTAGGTTCCAAATATATACAAATATGTCTATATAATTTATCTATTCACTTAATTATTTATCTTATTGACATATGGTCTTCTTATTACATATGGGCTGGAAATGTATTAGACATTCATGGATCTCATCCAACTATTAAAAAGTGATATGAATGTTTTAAGTGTTTTTTCAGTTTTGCCCAGTTTACCCACCCTTAAGAGCCGGGCAAGAGAGGATTCTGTGAAAGTGGCAGAGTAGGTCATATAATTCCATGTTCCCCAAATCTCCCTCATAGAAAAGAGGATTTCCTCAAAGTAAGCAGAGAGCAGCAGAAATAAATAAAAATTGGATTAAAACATTTGTCCTCCTAAACCAACTTGCGAAAACCTCAGGAAAGACCCTATTTCCAGAGTAAAAATTTTCATAGGCAGTCTCATTTCTCAATATATAGATATATAGGTATATATAGATATGTTATATATGTTTTATATATATGTATATATATACATATATATATATAAAATTATGGGATATACATATAGGCTACAAGGACAAGGGAGAGAAAGAGAAAGAAAAAATAAATAGTGTACAAAGAACAAAAGGAAACTTGGAAGTTCAGAAAAATGGGGCAATTTTGAATCCAATATATAGTATTTATTTTTTTCAAATAAACATTCTGAAATGGAAATCTATGGTTTTCTTTTGAATCCTCTTTTTATGTTCTGCTTTGTACATGGGGAAAAAAAAGAGCCTGGTTGCCTTCCAATCCCAGTAGTCTACTATAACAGTACCAGGCATCCATACACCCTTAGTTCTAGTATAACTCAAACCCCCTGGCTCAAGTGATCCTCCAGCCTCAGTCTCCCTGGCAGCAGGAATTACAGAAATGTGCCATACAGCTGACCAAATTGTATAGATTATAAATTCCTACCATGTCTTCTCTCTGATGCTTTGGACAGGATTCTCCTATTAATCACCCAAAGATTTCTTGTCATCATGTAGTTAACAATGGAGTACATGAACTATCCATGGACTATCTCCTTGCTCTTACTCTGTGAATGCTAATCCACTTTTTTTTCCAGTCATACATGTCTCTGATCAGTTGTTTCTCCCATGTAATACTTCACTGATAATATATTAAACCTCACTCATGACAATCACATATGTCTCTCCTGAATTTTGGATGATCTTAATTGTTACTTCTCTAATCAGTCAATGAACTAGAATTTGTTAACAATCCACCATGTACCAGTTAGTAGACTAAATTCTAGGTGGACAAAGAAAGGCTAAAGACAGTCCTTGCTCTCAAGGAGCTCACACTATAATGAACTTTAGAGATTCTGGGGTCTTGGGACTTGCAGGAGGGTTTGAAGACTGGTACAACCCATCATACCTAAACAGAAAACTACTCTATAGTACACCAAAACTCTCTTTATCTAATGATATCTAGGGAAGGGGAAACCAATACTTTCCAAGGTAGCCCATCTCCACTTTGAACCACTCTAATTGTTAGGATTTTCCTCTTATATGTCAAACTTAATCTAACATGTTATATCCATGAAACATAACATTCTTTTTCCTGCTGTTTCTACAAAGTGTGCAGAAAGAATTGTTTCTTTAGAGATCATTTGCTCCCTATTATGAAGAATGTGACCCTTCCCTCCAAAAGAATCCATCATTTCTCAGGCTGACATGACAAACAAGCAACACAGGGAGCCAGATGAGGAGAAACAGTCTTATTTTATAGGTGCCATTTTTATCAGCTCTTTCTTACTTCAACTGATCAGCTTCCAATGTCTTACATCTTTCCCTCTCTGACTTTTGAATTCTCAACTGAATTATTCTTTTGACTTTAGATGGTTTAAAAGGATTACTTACAGATAAAAGGAAAATAGAGAGGTAAAACCCCCAATGGCTGTCTAGTTGATTTAAGTTATTCTAATAGCACTTTCAAATTTCACAAAGTAAGTTAGTAAAATTAAATAGTACTCTTGCACTTAAATGCTTTGTTTATGAAGAAATAAAAGAATGAATCATTTACATTGTTAAGAGATGTTAATCCAGACCAGATCAGATAATGGACTTCCATCCAGGAGGAAAATTGGCTTCAATTTCAAATTTAAATTCAATAAGTATTATTAGTAATAAAACATCATAAAAATATCCTCAGAAAATGAATGGCCAGTAAAAAAAAAAAGTAGACTGGTGATATAGCAAAACTGAGGGATACCTAATGGACAGTACACGTATTCTGCTGGCATGTTTATGATGACGAAAGCATTATAGGAAGGCCCCTAGACCATGGTGGAGACCTCCAGAGACATAGTCAAGAATATGGACAGAAGTCCCCAAAACACACAGGGATAAATAAATTGTGATCTTCACAAGTGGAACAAGAAATTACATTGAAAATACATAGGCCCACTGGAGAATTGGAGTACTGAAGTTGACTTTTGTTGTTGTTTGTCCTTTGTTTTTGAAGAGGCCCATGACATGGAGGTGATGCCAGGACATGCAAGTGAATTAGATTTAAGGGAGGGAACTCTGTGGAAGAAAGGAAGGGAGGAAGGAAAGAAGGAAGGAAGGAAGGAAGGAAGGAAGGAAGGAAGGAAGGAAGGAAGGAGGGAGGGAGGGAGGGAGGGAGGGAGGGAGGGAGGGAGGGAGGGAGGGAGGGAGGGAGGGAGGAAGAAAAACTGACATTTATATAGAAGTTTATAGCTTACGAAGCTGAACTTCACAAAAGGCAGTTTTACAAGTTCTCATCCCTTTTTATAGAGGAGGAAACTGATACTCAGAGAGGTTTTGAGTTATCCAGAGACAAGTAACTAATATCAGAGTAATTATCAGAGACAAGATTTTAATTTATGCCTTCCTGTTTAGTACTCTAGTCATTTCTGAGTGGGGTAGATGGAGAGGGAAGAAGGGACTTATTTTACATAACATTGATAACTAATATACAGCAATACCTAAGAAAAGGGTACACATTATCAAATCATTTTCATTATAATAATGAGAATTCAACCTTTGAAGAATACAAAGCACTTTAAAATTTTATTGGTGTCCTCTCAAATGCATTTTTTAAACTTCTCTCCTATGCTTTCTGTGGATTTTAATGATATTACTTGAACCTTTTTTCTTTCACAACTCATCACAAAGGAATATGCCTAGAAATGCCTTTACTTATTCAAGAGAACTAGAAAAATTTCCAGGTACATTATAGAGAGTAATTCCAAATTTTTTAGATAAGAATATGAAAACTCTTTAAAAGCACAGAATAAGAGGATTTAAAAGGATAGATTCAAGGAACCACATTCTTTTTAGAATTTGAGCATTGATTTTTTTTCCTGTAAAATAAAATCTCTCTTACAGCACTGCAGAATAGAATAACTACAAGTTCTTAAAGTCCAACAAAAACAAAAACAAAACAAAAAGAAGATATAAACCTCTTAAGGACTTCAATTCATCTAGTTTTGGCCTAGGTCAGAGATTCTCAACACAAAGTTTTGAAGGTATGTGGATAAATTTTAGGGCATATAAATGTCCTGAAAAATAGGGAGCGAGGAACAACATTATATGCTTATTTAATTAGTTTCCTTGTAATCTATACATTTTATTTTATATATATATATATATATATATATATATATATATATATATATATCTGAAATAATATTCTGTGGACACTAGTCTTCAACAGTCTGCTCAAAGGGTCTGGGGCTCAATTTTGCCCTCCCTACTGAAAAAAAAAAAAAAGATTAACCCTAAGTAGTACAGACACAATAGATTTTATTATTGACCCTACTCTAATTCAAGAAATTTCATTCGATAGGTATTGATCAAATATCTACTGAATAGCTACTGGGCAGTGGATAGAATTCTCAGCTTGGAGTTAGGAAGACTCATCTTTGTGATTTCTAATCTGGATAACAACAGCAACAACAACAACAACACTTTATGTAAGACATTGAAATAAATGCTAAAGATATAAAAATGGAAGAGTCTAAATACTGAGAGAGGACATGGTGGTTTTCTTTAAGTACTTCAAAGTTGTGTGAAAGTGGTATGTTTTCAGAAATTTGGAAATATTTTACTTTAAATCAAGTGAAACTGATACTCAGAGAGGTTTTGAGTTATCCAGAGACAAGTAACTAATATCAGAGTAATTATCAGAGACAAGATGTCAGGGCAAACTTCCTAGCATCTAGAACTGTCAAAAAAGTAGAATGGGATACCTTGGGAGGAGGTAAGTTTTCCCTCAAAGGAAACCTTCAAGTAGAGGCTGAATGACTACAAGCAGGTATTTTGTAGAGGATTTTTCAAGGTACATGTTGATATAGATTCTTCTTGAACTCCTTTACAATTCTTAAATTCTCTAATTCTGTGCTTCAGAAACAGGGTCTAGAGATGGGGGAGGTAATTCATCTGATTTCAAGAATACAAGAGGACATTAAATAAGTATAAAAGAGAGGTCTAGGTAAAGTATTATTAGAAATGAGAGATTGAATTATATCAATAATTCACATTTATATAGTTCTTTAAGATTTGATAAAATGTGTTTTTACAACATTGTCAGGTAGCTTGTTAAGTTAGTCATCCAGGACATTGAGGGATAAGGATTGCACTGGTATCCACTTTATGTTAGGTGATTTAGAGCGAGTCTTCTAACATTATAGGTGGACTTGAACAAGAGTGATATAGGAGGAAAACTTTGCCTTTCCCATAGAGGAAGTGGACATATTAGTAAAATAACAAGTCTAATCAAATATTGGAGCATCCCTTGCTCGTGATGTTTATTGCAACCCTTTGTTATCGATGCAAAATACCACACTGTGTAGTGGAACATTAGATTTAAAGTCATGGGATTTGTGTGGGAAAATCTTGCTCTGCTCCATCTTACCTGAATGACCTTGTGACATTCTTTAAAAATCAATTTCAATTCACAGATTCTGTTTTTGCTTCATTTATATTTTCCATTGTATTCCTTACTATTGACCTTTCCCATATAATATTCTAATGAAAAAAATAAAGGAGAAAAAAACCAGTTTTTCAAAGCTCACTAACACTTAGATGTCTTATATTAAATGTGGTATATTATATTTCCATAGTTCTCAAACTGTGCAGAGAAGGGGAAGAGGTGTTTTCTTATATTTCTTTTTTGGATCCAAGCATAGCTTTTATAATTTTGCAGGCTATGACTTATTTAAATGATTATGAAAATCTCCTACTTCCAATATGAATTACAAATCTGGATAAGTGTGATGTTGTATACATAAAATTTCAACTACTGGGAGACTGAGACCAGCAGAGGAGTTCTGAGCTGTAGGAAGACTGAAGTCAATCCAGTGTCCACACCAAGTCTGAATGATGCACTTCCAGCCTGAAGGGGAAAAAAACCTAAATTCAAAAAAAAACCCTTGCATTCTATTTTTAGTAACATAAAGTTCAATTAGACAAAAATAAAGATAATGACTAAACAAATTTTGGTATAGACTGTGATACCCAAGGCATTCTACCAACCATTGTTCATCTTCATCTTGTGACTGACCTCTGAAGATCTTAGATTGCTATATTTATCAGACACTCTCTTTGTCTATATGAGGAAGAAATGCTCATCCTCACTCCTCTAGGCTACTCCAAATCAGTCTAAAGTTCTAAGCTGAGTCAGTATTCCAGGTCAGGGGTTATGTACAAGACTTCACAAGAACAAAACAAAATTGAGTCCCAAATGTAATGATATCATAAAGTACATTTTGTGTGTTGTATGTGTGTGGTTTGCTCCAATAGTTTGTAGTCTAATTGATAATCCATAATTACATTAGAAATTTTGTGGCTCTGTTTCTTCTCCTTAAAATTCTCCAAATGAATAATAGATCATTTTAAAAATGCAATTTCTAAGAAAGCAAAATTAATCAATTTTCTCTAAAAACATATTTTGAAAAGTTATATTTTATTTCAGATGTTCTCAGATATGATCCAGGAACCCCCAAGACCTTCAAGACCTTGAGAAATGATTATTAGTAACCAATATTGAGGAAATTCAGAGCTCTGCCCTTTTTCAAATTTCTGATTTTAAAAAATTCAATCTCTTGAAGGATATTACTGATAATGAGATTGAATCAATTCTCCTCAGTTTTGGTCAGAGCCACCCAAAGCTACAAGGAAGAACTCATTGAGTTCTGCTCAGGCTCGGGACAGAGCACTGGCCTTGGAGTCAGGAATACCCAAGTTCAAATCCTATCTGAGATATTTGACTCTTACTAGACTTTGGACAAGTCAATTAAACCTGATTGCCTCACATTCAGGGCCATCTCCAGTCATCATGATTCATATCTAGTCACTGGACCCAGATGACTCTGGAGGAGAAAGTGAGACTGGTGACATAGCATGGCACCCTCTCACTCAAATCCAATTCACATGCTTGTCATGGCATTTGATGTCATGGTCTTCTTTGAGAATTAAGGACAAACATCATTAGCCCAAAGCTCTGGGTAGTTTGATTACGAGATGGTTTCTCTGAGTAGGGATGCTATGATTTCAGCCTGTCACTGAACACCTACTTTTCCAAAGGGTATATAAACTGTGAACCTGCTGCCACGATTGTCTTTTGAGAGATGACCAAATGACCATCTTTTTTTTAAATAACTTGTTGGTTTCATTAATAAAATGAGTAAATTACACAGGAAAAAAATGTCTCAAACATTTTTAATCATTATAAGACTTAAATTTTAATTTGGTAAATATATATGAATAAATATTGACTTTTAGCTAACTAATTATGTAAATAATAGCATATAAATGAAAACCCTTCAGGGTATGTTTAATACTTTTAAAAGTCTAAGGATCTCCCTCCATTGAAGTTTGCCTACTTGTTTTTAATTTATAAAATTGTCTAGGACATTGAATGATGAAATAATTTTCTGTGAATTCCAACTAATATGTGTCAAAGGCCAAATTTTAACTCAGATTTTGCCTACTGCCAAACTGATCTTTTATTCTCTTTGTAGCCCTGACTCCTTTTTTTAAAATAATTATGGATAATAAAACTTTTCAATCTTATCTTTTCCCTTTACTATTAATATATCTTGAAATGTAATAAAATCCAGTGAGGCTTAAAAACACCATTTGCACATTTACTATTTTATATAACTGACATTTCCACTAAGATGAAAATTTTTTTGTTTTTTACTGTTATTTCAGAAATGAAACTTGGGCAAGTTCTTAGTCCTCTCAGACACATTCATTCATTCATAAATACCTCCATTTAGGAAGCCACAAAGGAATTCACTGGCTAATTACAAATATTCTTAATTTAAATTTTATCATTTATCAACTTGGGAATGGCATATAAGCATTCCTTTAGAAGCTTCTCTCTTAAAACAGGAAGCTACTTCCTATGTAGTGGTTATCTATAAAAATTGAATATATCTCTATATCTATTTCAATCACTAAAGAGATAAATCTCTAATTATTGACAAAGATTTCTCTTGTATTTTCACAGTGGTTGACTAGTACTTCTTTTCCATGAATGAATTAGGTATCTTTAAGGTATTAGGTATCTTTATTATTTGAAACAGTGTCATAACATTATAGTGTAATATATCTGAATTATTCTAGTTCTTAAGTACAAGGCCTTGACCTAGGGGAGCAATCCTAGAAGGTATAATTAATTGTCCTTAAGATTTTAAAGACAATTTAAAAAAGATTACAAAATATCAGGGTTTTTACCTAATAATGATATCAAATTGAACAACTTGACTTATCCTCTTAATGGTTTCTTTTCTTTTCTTTTTTTTTTGGCTAGGAAAATGGGGTTAAGTGACTTGCCCAGGGTCACACAGCTAGGTAATTATTAAGTGTGTGAGGCCAGATTTGAACTCAGCTACTCCTGACTCCAGGGCCGATGCTCTATCCACTGTGCAACCTAGGTGCCCCAATAGTTCCTATCTTTTGACTAAATGGATAATATTTGAGACTATTTAATTGCTATAATGAACTATTTAATTTATATAATAACTTACTCAAGCAACAATGTTATTTTAAAAAAAGAACTGGTATGTGCCTCAAGAATAAGTTATGTCAAGATTTTTTATTGGTTCATCTAACTTTGATCCTGTATGGTTCAATATTTTTGACCACTGACTTAGATGAAAGAATATACATCATGCATATCATTTGAGTATAGCCTATCACCTCAAAAACTTGCATTGGATGGTATTAGAGTAATCACCATACCTATTTAATCTATTGCTTTAAATAGAGCAGTGATTATGTCTTTTTCTTCTGTCACAAGCACTTTACATATGATTATATATGATATACTCTCTCAGTAAATATTTGTTGAACTGAATTGCCATTCATTCAATGTCAAAATAGAAATCCCCCAGATTAATCTGTTTGTTTGTTTGTTTCTTTCTATAGGAGGAAAAAAATCTGTCAATGGAACAGAAAAAGAATGAAATTGGTGATAATGAAGTCTTTCACACTAGCCTACTGAATATACTGTTAAAGATACCTAATTCATTCATGGAAAAGAAGTACTAGTCAACCCTTGTGAAAATACAAGAGAAATCTTTGTCAATAGTTAGAGATTTATCTCTTTAGTGATTGAAATAGATATAGAGATATATTCAATTTTTATAGATAACCACTACATAGGAAGTAGCTTCCTGTTTTAAGAGAGAAGCTTCTAAAGGAATGCTTATATGCCATTCCCAAGTTGATAAATGATCAAAGATATGAATGGACAGTTTTCAGATGAAGGAGTCATTGCCATCTATAGTCATATAAAAATGTTTTAAAAACACTTGATTAGAGAAATGCAAATTTAAAAAATTACTCCGAGGTACTATCCCACATATTAGACTGGCTAATATGAAAGAAAAGAAAAATGAAAAATAATGGAAGGAATATGGGAAAATTGAGATACTAATGCAATGTGGGTGGAGTTGTGAACTGATTCAACCATTCTGGAGCATAATTTGAAACTATGCACAATGGGCTATAAAACTATGAATACTCTTTGATCTAGCCATACCACTACTAGGTCTGCATCTCAATGAGATAAAAATAAATGCTGCTTCTGGGAGCATTTGTTTTATGTGAGTGAAAGTGAGATTCACAAAAGGCAAGTGCTCATACAGTGTTCAGAAGTGAACTTCAGAAGCCATCTAGTTCAAATCAGACTGAACAAGAATCCTCTCTTTAGCATACTTAACAAATGATCATCTAGTCTCTACTTAGAGTGTACCAGTAAGGAGAACCTATTTTTTAAAAAATACAGTCAACTCCATTCTTAAATAGATATAATATATAAAATGTATAAAGTTTTGAAGTTGGTGTGTAGTTGAAAAAAATTGCACAAATATTGGAGGGGGAATACATTGCTAAATAACAATTCAAATAACAAAGATCTATTGAATGCATTTAGAGCACCACACCAGGTTTTCTACTTTAGTATAGTTTCACTCTCTTTTCCAACTCTTGCTCTGAGAATAATAAACAAATTAACACTGCAATACCTAAAAAGGATGTTTGGGATCAATTACCCCATGACTCTAATCAATATACTTTCTGACTTTCCTCCCCCATCTTTGCTCATAATTACTCATACATGTGGTCTTCCCCTAACAAAATCTAAGCTCTTGAGGCAAAATTATCTTTTTTTACTTGAATTTTTATTCCTAGTACAAATACAATTATTATACATAGTATTTAATAACTACTTTTCATTCAATCATTGATTGTATAAGAAGTATTTTTTCCTATTAAGAACATATTCTATATTTTTCCATTTGGAATTTGGTAACCTGAACCTGAAGCATGCTCACTCACAGTCTTAAAATCACATGAACTATCCAGTGTGAGGCACTAGAGTGGTACTTTTTGTTGGATAGTTTTCTTATAGTAGTAAAATTAATAAGGATTTTAAGGTCTCTCCTAATTCTAAAATTCTCTGATGAACAAAAACATACCCTGTAATGTGGAATTATGGTATTTTCAATCAAGGACAAAAAGATCACTAAGAAAGCCACTTACTTTTCCAATGAAGTGACAGAAACCCAAGATGTGACAGTGTCACTCAAATTTAGATTCTCTTGTTATAGTTCTTCCTGGCAGTTCAATTTATGTGACTACTAAAGATAACTATAAAGCACACTGCAGAATTTTATATGCCATGCACATACTCAATATTAATAATTTCCATGGAATAACTCCAAAATTTACACCATTTGCTTGCAAATAAGGTCACCCCATTTGTGATTCCATGCAAATTATGATCAAGTATTAGCTGCATGTGGCCAAAGAGGACACAAAGCTTTAATCTTGTTCACAATTTTATGACCCCATCTGCAAACTGCTTAATACCTTGTTTGCAGATAATCTTGCTGGCAAGAATTCTTAGACTTCAGGATGACCTTAAAATTTACATGCTGATTAGGAAGCCATTACACACCATATGTCTGAAAGTAAAAACTGCTGGGTGGAGGCGGGGGCAAGGCTCTCATTGCTATTGCTCACGATCAGGCTAAGATGAAGGACATAAAACAGGATTTTGTTTCCATACACTCAGTTAGGGACTTGATTACTCAAAACAGGTCTTGCTGGAAAAGTAGCTTTAACTTCATTGACTCTGTTCCCCTCTCTTCTCCCCCACCCTCACTCCAGTACCATCATTCATCTCTCTTTTCCTCCTTCCCCAGACCTAGATTGGGTGGCATCTTTCTTCCCAAGACCATCATTTCAGCACAATACAAACCAGGATAAAGAAGATGTGTGTGTCTGTGTAGACACACACAGATATACACAGACACACATATAACTAATCTATCAACTCCAGGGTTTGAAATAGTAAAATTTTAAAAAAGAAACTAAGTCATCAATGAATTAGAATTTTTCATTTTAGCCAAATGTAATTATTTCTTCCTCAGGAACTGAGGAACTAACAATGCAAAAAGTTATCCCCATCATCACCAGCAACAATATCATTTTTATTCTCATGATTATATAATTAATAGTCTTACTTTGTATCAAGAAACAGTATATAGATATCTAATCAAAATAGTATCTTGGGGCAATTTATGTATAATATCTATAAATACTAAAATATTTTTAAAATATTCACCAGAAAAAATAAGATTGCAATAAACATGCTAGGTCATCTCTAGTCTCTCCATGAATTTAGACTTAAAGAGTGTTTCACAGACCTAATCCACTTTAATATACATTTACCATCATACATGGGAACCAGGTAAGATTTTTAGCTTTTGCTTGTACATTAGGCTCATTGTGATCTTTTAGATCTTGCTAGAGAACAAACCAAGCACCCAACAAATGACAAGAGGTGGGGATTGGGATGATCCCATTTCTATAATAAACCCTTAATATTACTATCTCTCTCCCCAGAGATGAGAATCCATCACTGATATTGCCATTAAAACATCTAAAAATATTGATCTATACTTCATTTATTCATTAACAATTTAAACAAGTTGAACTACATTGCTAATATCATGATTTCTCTGAAGTATTTGCCATATCCTGTTTATTTTTTCCCCAAACAGGAAAAAGGAAGGATGAAGAGGAATTTATTAAATGATCATGAATTATGTTTACCTTCTAACTCAATGGCTCTATATTTATACTAAAACTTCATCAAGAGATAATATATCAATAGTAAGCTGCTCAATTTCACATTGCTGTGGTGATGATTCCATCTTGAAAGTCATTTATCATAGAATATGTATTATGCATTCAGTTTATAGAAAGATTGTGTCTTTAATTTATTACTAAAAGGAGAAATGTGATCTCTCATGGGAGACTCTGTTAGAAATAAGAAAAATAATGTACCTCTTTTTGCTGAGGATTCAGAAATATGGGTATACTGAACTGAAAACTATTCGAATTTCATAATGATGTGAAGAATGAACTGGACTTAAAGTCAATTAGTCAATCAACAAGCAATTTATTCGTCTTCTTCTATGTTACTGTGCTAAGCACTGGGTGGGCATAAAAACACAAAGAAAAAAATGATATCTGCTCTAGAAGGAGTAGGTCATGGAAATCTATAGAAGAGTGAATATCTGGAAGGAGATTGTTGACATAATTATATACTACAACTAGGTCAAGAAAGATGAAGATTGAGAAAAGGTCATTGGACTCTTTGGGGAAAGCAGTTTCAGTTAAACAATGACAGAAACCAGGTTGTGGGAGTTTAGAAGGGAGGGGAGAGAAAGTGAACTTAGTGATTGTAAATGGTTTTCTCCAAGTTTATCTGGGAAAGGAAAGGAAATTTATAGGAGGCTGGTAATTGTATATGGTCAATTCAAATGAGGATTTCTTTTAAAGATGGTATAGTCATGGATTTTCTGTAGATAGCAGTGAATGAGAAGGAAGATAAATAGAGAATAAAGATAAGCCAGAGTAGAAATGATAATGGGAGCAATTTGCAGGAGAAGGAATGAAATTAAGAAACACCTATCTATAGAAGATTCATCTCTTCCAAAATCAAAGGTGTCTGAGTAGTGTGAGATGAGAATGATGGAGAAGGAAAGCTCTGGGCAAATGGTCTTCATTTTTGAGGTCTTTGACAGAAAGAGTGGAAGAAGGTAAAAGTGCAGTTAGTTCACCAAGGGAATCAAAGAAAGAATAATGTAGTCAGTGCAAGCGTGATAGTCTTGCCCCAAACTAAATAAAACAAAATAGGGTTGGAGGAAATAGAGGTCACTATGAGGAAAAAGAACTTTTTGGATTTTAAAATGAAAAAGAATATGAAATGACAAGAGATCACACTCAGGTTAAGAAATTGTAAAAATTCTGAACATGGAAGGAGCTCATATGTGCATAAGGTTGATTGAGGTAATTATTATCTCCATCTTGCTGTTGAAGAAACTGAGGAGACAAGCAGAAGTTAAATAACTCACCTAGAGTCACATAGCTATAAAACATTTGAGGTTGGTATTCCAAACTATACACCCAATATTATATCCACTATACCACCTAAACTATCTTACTAATAGTCAATAAGTCTTAATTTATTCCTATTAAAATATATATGAATTACTCCAAAAGGACTATGATCCTCTTTGAATACTTATAATAATGAGGAGCTTACTACTTAACAAGGTAACCCATTTTAGTTCCTGACAATGAATCTCAGTCATGATTGATATCTAATTTATATTATGTCAAAACAATGAGCTAAAAAGTGGTTTGAGCCCTTTATATTTAGTTAAAATCCTCTTCCTCATAGTAAGTTTTTCCTATTGTCCTAGTATCACTTTCTAGATTTCTGAGTTTTCCTCTTTTCTTTCTTTTGTTCTTATGCTAATGGCTTCCCATAGGCAACTTTCTATTGAATCCATACCTCAGATTAGTCCTTCAGGTACTTTTCAATTTTCTGTACTACAGAATGGCATGCCAGTGCTTTAGGGAAATAATTCATCATACCTGTTGCTTAATGTGTCATATAGCCCGGCTGACTGACTAAAATTTTTCACTTCTCAACTGGTTGTTTTGATACAACATAAATAAGACATGAACTTTGGCTGAGATTCAGTGTGTCTGTTCTACCACACTATAATCACAATATCATATCTTTTCTCTGACTTTTTCTTTGGTAGAGCAACTTGTTTTGCCACGCCAAGCACAGCACTGTTCTGCAAAGAAGAAAAGTAAGAGGGTACTTGGGGTCATGGCCATTAGATGACTGGGATGAAAGTATCCAATTACTTTCAACACATTATTATCTCAGAATCATAGAGTTGGCATTCAATCTAATTCAACAAATATTTACAAAGTGACTCTTATGTTAGTCTGACTGAGCTGGCAGATGTGTGTTAACTGGGTCAATCCTTTAGAATTTTACTCTAAATCTGAGTTTGAGCAAAAAAAAGGAATCTATGATTCATTACTTGGTTCATTAGTATGTTTATTGACAACTGTTCTGAATAGGGCAAAGTACACTTCACCTCATTGCCTCTGGCTTTCAGATTTCTGAGAACACTGGAGGATACTATAGCATGGCAATCTTTGCAACATAGAAGGATACTTAAACGGAAGGTGAAGGAGAGATGTGGATGGTGATAGAGAAGATGTTCAGCACTAGAGCTTGCAAGGTTTGGAGTATAAGATTTATTGTGGTATAGTAGAAAGTGATGGATTTATGGATAAAGGTTTTGAGTTTGGATCCTGATTCTGCCACTGGGCAAAATAAACAACCTCTCTGGAGTTCAGTTTCCTTATCTATTAAATGAAAAAAAAATGTTGAACTAGATGACCTGTAAGGTCCCTCCCAGCTCTAGATTTAAGATCTGATGCTCTTATAATTTAATGTTATCACTGAGGATTCTTCTCTAATCTTAATTGTTCTCTTTTCAAGGGAATTGTTGCAACTGGCTAACTAAATGAATAGATATTTATAGAGATTATAATGATATGAATTTTCAAAAGTCATGGTCCTTGAAAAATTAGCTCTTGGCATTCCAAAGGAAATTCACTTAGAGACACAAAGTAAAGAAAAATATTACAGAATATTCTAGTTGTAAAAAAGCATATCCTACTCTCCAACCTAATTAGTATAAGTAATAATAAGTAAAATAAAAATAAAATGTTTTGCATCTTGATACTTTTATCAGATGAAGAAGTCTTTTGGGATTGAGTTACAATATAATTAAAGTTATAAAATTGGTGTACACCCCTCAGTTTGAATCCATCAAAAAACCAAAGGTATAATAAGGTTCAAGGAATCTAGTTACTCATTTTGGCAGAAGTAAGCACTTCCAGACCCTGGATCTAGTCAAATAATAAATTGTATTGGGATTGGTTGAAAGAAATAGTAGCACATTTAATTTATGACTATCAGAGGATGAAATTCACCCTGCAAAAGCATTTCAGCAACTTCTCCTTTCAAAAAGAGTAGAGTTGTGGAGAAATATCTGGGAAGTCAGATTCTTTTACCATGAAATGGGGTGAAGAGAATGAGCAAGGGGGGTGGTCTCCTTTTTCCTCCCAGTTGACCATGTTATTAGAGAGAGAGAGTAGAAAAGTAATTTAAAAAATTCATCTGTCTGGATGCTGAGAGAGAACAAACAGGATATATAGAGGAAAAAAACTTTCAGGTAGTTTTCCATCCTCTTTGGGGAAAAGAAAAAAGTCTGTTTTAGGTCTCTACAAACTCCACATCCACAGAATCCAATAGAATGCTTCATACAAGTCAAGGAAATTCTATAAGGAGTCCAGGAAGGGAAAAATGAACTTCCTTCTAATCAGGAGTTATAAATTTTCGCCTTCAAAATATAAGTTCTTTAAACTCGAGCCTACTTTCTCTTGGACTATGTATGTACTTTCTTGAAAGAGTGTCTTAGATTTTGAGAGTCTGATGTTTTTGTATCAACTTCTTACTCTATTGCTAGATCATCTCAGTAAATACTAGCAGCTAAAAGCTAAATAACTCTGGGTGACTATCTGGTAAACAATAGGGAATACACTGAATGGGGTAGATGAGAAACAGTACAAGACAAATCCACTCTCTCAGGGACCCCTAGAATTTTGAAGAGAGAGTGGTCAACTTCCTTTTGGAACCTAATCTGTCTATGAAAGTTTGACTTGGGAAGTCAGCATAGAGAAGGTGCTACATGAACATATTTAAGCATAAAAGAATTCTTATGGGATATCTTAAAGATAGAGGGATGGAGCTAACTAATCATTTATTCCAACTATACTGAATGATTTTTATAAATATTATCTCATTTGATCCTTACAATAATTCTGTGAGTTAAGTGCCTTATCCTCATTTTACATTTGAGGAAACTGAGGCAAACAAAGGCTAAATGAATTGTCCAGGATCACATAGCTAGTAAATCTTCAAGGCCAGTTTTGAACTCAGGTCTTCTTGACACAAAGCCTGGTATTCTCTTTATCCACTGTACTTCAAAAAATGATGTGCTGCTTCAATTATACTATATACCAATATGTCAGGCTGAGAAATTTTAAGTCAATTAGGTTACACAATAATTGTCTTCTCCATCCTATGCTTGACTTACCTAATTCATAAGCAAAAGCCATTGGTAAATTGAAAAACCTGCAGATCCTGTTCTATATGAGGAGCAATAAATGGAAAGAGCTCAGATATTTAGGCTGAAGAAGAAAAGGAGAGCTGGGTGGAGGGAGATGGTGGCTGCATCATGTACAAAAGGGATCAGCCCTGTTCTGATGGAAGAACCAGGAATAATGGGTAGAAGATGCAAAGAGACAAATTCAGACTTGATTTTGGGGAAACATGTCTTGACAGTTAAGGTTTGTAGGTTCTCTCTGCCTAAGGATCTTCAATCAGAGGCTGTGATGACTTGTCTGACACATTTTAATGGGGATTCTTTTTCAACAAACTCTATGAAAAAAAGCACATGAGACATTTTAAAGTATAACTTCTATGATTAACATCTTTCTCCATCACTTTCTTAGAGATAGACAATCAACAAAACAATTCATCAAAGACTGATTTGTAGCTTTTGCTAATTTCTCAAGCTTAAATGCTTACTAAAATTTTAACAGTTGGCTCTAGCAAGACAATTCCTAGTAACACCAGGAGATACCTAGTTGGACTAGAAAACTACAGAGATCTTTTTTTATTTTCTACTATAAATTCTGAGATTCTATGAACCATGTATGTGTCTATAATGACTTAAAGACACTGTGCTAAGCACTGAGTAGACAGAGATTGATTTGACCCAAGCCCTACTCTCAAGAAGTTTGCAATCAAATAGAAGTAAGGCAATGTATTAATGAGCAAGTATGTATGTATGTGTATATTTAAGAGAGTAAGATAAATGTAAAGAAAATGGAAATAAGGCATTATTAAATATCACAAAAATCAGGGATGACAAAGATAGCAATTGAGTTGACCCTTAAAAAGGAGAGAAAGGGGCAGCTAGGTAGTGCAGTGGGTAGAGCATCAACCCTGGAGTCTGGAGACTTGAGTTCAAATCTGGCCTCCATCACTTGATAATTACTTAGCTGTGTTAATTCACTTAACTCCATTGCCTTGCAAAAATAAAAAAGAAAAGAAAAGAAAAAGGAAAGGAGATAGAAATGATTACTAGGGGCTATGGAGTCACTTCCTGGTATAAGGTCCAGCATTAGTAAAGATGTGGAAACAGTAGAAGAAAAGAGAAAAAATAGAGAATGGTCCAATATGTCTGAAGCATTGAACACACGTAGGGAAACAATATGATGTAAGCATGGATAAATAAGTTGGGGTCAGATTGTAGAGGGTCTTAAATGTCAGGACCAGGAGTGTATGCTTTATTTTTGGGAATTTTTAACATTATATGAGATTTTTTTTGGTAGTCTTGACCCAAGCATTAGTATGTTAGGAAAACTGTTTTGGCATCTGTGTGAAGAAAGGAAAGACTGGAGTTGAGAAGACCATTTAGGAGACTTAGATAAGAGTCTAAGAAGAAAAAGATAAGAATCTGAGCTGATTTGAGGAAGATACTACAGAAATAAGAGAACCACTAGTGTCTGAGTCTTCTTGGGTCTAGTAGGAACAGTGTTTAAAAGCCGATTGGGTGAGGGATAATGGTACCTGAGACCAGGCTAGGGAGCAAGAGGTAAACCATTCAGGAACATTCCACTAAACAGCCTTTGAGTTCAGTCTTTCTATCTTACCTTCTAACTCCTTTCAGATTGTTCATTTTTCCTTAAGCTCCAGGGTACTACTAAAGTGAGTACCACATTACAATGGAACAGGTTTATGTTTCTACTTTGAGGAAAATAAAAGATCAACCATGTGCCCAGGGGTAAAGCAGAAATGAGTAGCAGAAAAGTCTGTGTGTGTGTTTGTGTGTTTGTGTGTTTGTGTGTGTGTGTGTGTGTGTGGTGTGTGTGTGTCTGTGTGTGTCTGTGTGTGTGATGTCTGAGAGCTGCAATTATTGCAGGAGGTCATGTCTAATATTACAGGAATGCCTACTTTGCAAATAAAAAAAAACCTATTGAGTCATGTGGCCAGTGACTTTGGGTCATTAATTTAATTGGTTCCTACAGTTCCTAATAAAGATCCTTAACCTAATAAAACCCATCTCTCCATATTTATGGGGAAAGGGAGGGCTCTTTGTCCTGAATCATGGCAGTTTTTACTTCCGCAGAATGTACATTATGTTTCTTGGGAGAAGTTAAGGAAACCAGACTTGTGTTTCCATGTTCAGTGATGTCACTCACAGACATAAGCAGGCAGAGGTGGTCTGGGACTGGAGAAGTGGGGGGGGGGGGAGGAAGAATCCTAAAGTCCTACCTCTAATAGCTCTAATGGAGAAATGAACTACTTGGAAGTATTTTATACAACCCAGCTATGTATTTCTTCCTTTATACAATGAATATGGCTGGATCCTCCTCCCCAACTTTTGTCATTGTTTGAGTGTGAGCTTATAAAAATAATAAAATCATACTTTAGAACTTGAGGAACCCATGTGACCCAGGGTCCTGTTTTATCTATGAGGAAACTGAGTCTCAGATAAGTCGAATGAAATAATTGCCCAAGTAAAACATGCCCTTTGCATTCTTTCTTATGAAACTTATTGCCTGCCTCTGGCTGTCTTCTTTTGAAATTAGAAAATGTTGAAATTAATTTAATATTGGGGGGGGGGCTTAAGGGCCTATTGTTTATTCTGTTATAGACTAGGAGATAGGATAGCAAAACCCTCATGGAAGCTTTAATTTTGTAAAGGAGATAAGACATAAACACTGATAATTTAAATATGCCATTAAAATATGAGAAACACATGAGAAGTACATAAAAGGCAAGTGAAGAAGATATAATTTTCAGTTAGATCAGGGATGATATAAAGACAATATGACAACTACCAGTTCATGGGTTCTTATATTTTGTGTGTTTTGTGGTTTCCCCTTTGGCAGGATAATATTTTAAGATGGTTAAAATAAAAATACATAGAGTTTCAGAGAGGATAAATTATATAGAATAATTATTAAAAATCTAAAATATATGTTCATGGCCACTAAGTTAAAAACCTCTATAACTGGGGGCAGTTAGGTGGTACAGGTGATAGAGCACTGGTCCTTGAGTCAGGTGTATCTGAGTTCAAATCTAGCATCAGACACTTACTAATTAACTATCTGAGTGACCCTGGGCAAATCAAAACCCCAATGCCTTGCAAATCCTCCCTGCAAAAAACAAAACACCTTGGTAACCTGGGCAGACAATTTTATCTTACCTAGAACCTAATAGAGGCCACTGAAAACATTTAATACTCAAGTGGGGGAATGGATAGAGTACTGGATTGGCAGTTAAGAAGACTCATCTTCCTGAATGCAAATCTGGACTCAGACACTTAACTAGCTGTGTGACCCTGGGCAAGTCACTCAATCCTGTTTTCCTTTGTTTTCTGTGTAAAAAAAAAAACAGAGAAGGAAATGGCAAACCACTCTAGTATCCTTGCCAAGAAAACCCCAAATGGGTTCAAGAAAAGTCAGACGCAACTGAAAACAACTGAGTAACAGTAATAATAAACAAGGATAGTGTTCCATAATGATTTGAGTACTGGACTTAGAATTAGTAACATCTTGTTTAAAATTCTTCCCCAGTTACTGTAGTGAAGTTATTGAATTTCTCTCAACCCTCAAGCATCAAGATCTTTATCTATAAAATGAGGATAAAAATACTAGCACCTAACTCACATATCTGTTGTATGGACCAAATGAGATACTGAATATAAAGTGCTTTGCAAATCTTAAAGCACACCAAAAATGGTAGCCATCATTTTTATTAAATGGTTGTTTACTTGAATTGAATATAAACTGGAATTTGGAAGATAAATAGAATGTCAAGAGGTGGAAGAGAAGGGCAGAAAATTTCAGGTAGAGAGAACAACAATGAACAAAGGCACATGATGTGCTAAGGTTATGGGAAGAATTCTGTTTGATCAGAATAAGTAAATATTAAAGTGGGATGAGGTCATACAGGTAGATAGAGCAAGGAATTTCTTTAATGATTTTTTAAAAGCTGTATTGAAAGAAAAAGGAAGGGATAGGATGTTTGCTTGATAAACATGATACTGATTACAAGGAGAAGGCGGGACTATTCAATTGCTATTTTGCTTCTGTTTTCTCTGACAAGAAAAATGACTCTTGTACAGGAAATGACAGAACAAACATGGATAACAGATATCTATGAGGATAATAATTGTAACAAGTATTCATATGGTACTTTAAGGTTTTTGAAAGAATACTATGTATATATTATCATGTATATATATATATATATATATATATATATATATATATATATATATATATTATCACATTTGATCCTCTAAACAACTTTGTGAGGTAGGAGCTGTTATTATTCCCACTTAATAAGGATGAGGAAAATGATGTCATGGGAGACATGTGGTGAGAGGTATGATGAGAGAGATGATGTAACTTCACCAGAGTCACTCAAGTAGTCAGAGTCTGAGACAGGGATTTGAACTCAGATTTTCCTGATTTCTACATGTGAGTCTCTCAACATTATTGTCTGTAATATTTGAAAAAAAAACATGGGAAACAAAAACATTGTAAGCCTGGAAAAGTATAAATGTCCTGATTTTCATTAAAGGGGAAGGGAATCACACTTGCAAACAATAGATCAATGAAAGACCTTCACTTTGATTTCTAGATAAATTTGGAATGAATCATTAAAAAAAAGGTATGTGGTGAAAATTTAGAAAAAAAATGATGTGATTAAAAGATACTAGTATAATATCACCAAGATCAGGTCATGATGGTCTAATCTCATTAATTTTTCTTTCTTTCTTTCTTTCTTTCTTTCTTTCTTTCTTTCTTTCTTTCTTTCTTTCTTTCTTTCTTTCTTTCACAAGGCAGTGATGTTAAGTGGCTTGCCTAAGGACACACAGCTAGGGTAACTATTAAATGTCTGAGGCCAGATTTGAACTCAGGTACACCTGACTCCAGGGCCAGTGCTCCATCCACTGTGCCACCTAGCCACCCCTCATTAATTTATTTTTTGACAAGATTCTTAAACTAGTAGATGGGGGGATACTGTAGCTATAGGAATGTTGTTTCCTTGGATACTTAGTGAGATTTTCATAAAGCATTTCATGCAATCCCTGTGGAAAAGATGGAGAGATAGAAACTAGAAATTAATAAATTAGAGAGATTCAGGACTTGCACAAGAGTTGCTAATAGTTCAATTTTATTGTGGCAGGTGATCTCTGATCACATAGTTACCCTAGTTACTTTTGCTTGGACCTGTGCTAGAAACATTTTTATTGCTTATTTGGATGAAGAAATAGTGTTTTCAGGAGCCTACAAAAGTAGGCAGAATGACTAACACATTGAATGATAGAATCAGGATCCCCCCAAAATCTTTGGAGTGTATCTAAAAAGGTGAAGTTAGAAGAGTAGAGTTAAATTTGTGTTACACTTATGCAATAATTTAGCTCCACAAGTACCAATTGGAGGGGACATATTTAGCAATCCTGAAAAAGATTATGGGGTTTTGTGGTCTGCTGGTTGGTTCTTGTCTTTCATTATTGAAGAAGACCAAAATGACATCATTATGTTTGAGACAATTACAATGTGTCTGAGTGTGGCTGATCAGACCAATATGAGCTCGGAATGCTCTACCACAGGTTGGGCTCAAATAGTCCATGTGAACACTAAATTTATGTAAACCTGAAGTGTAGAGTAGGGTCTCTGAATAAGTAGTGGCATAATGAATAAAGTGTCAAACCTAGAGTCAAAGAATCTCTTTGTGAGTTTAAATCTGGTCTCAAACCCTTTCTGGCTATGTGACCCTGGGAAGTCACTTAAATCTGTTTGCCTCAGTTTATCATCTGTAAAATGAGCTGGAGAAGGAAATATCAAACTACTCCAGTATCAGGAATATCTTGGGGAAAAGGAATTAGACCTATTCTGCTTGCCCCAAGAAGGCAGAACTTGGTGCAACGGGTAGCAATTGGAAAAAAAATAGTCATTTTAAACTTGATGACAAGGTGAAATTCCTTCACAATCGATATCCAAAAGAAGAATGAATCACTTAGAAGCCATATCAGTGTCTTCAAGTGGAGGCTATATGACCACTTGTTGGGTATTTTATAGACAGGATTTCTTTTAGAAATGTATTAGACTAGACAACTGAGATCCCTTCTTTACATTCTATAACTGTTTCCTTGAGTATGTAAAGGAGGGGGGGAGATGCTCTCAGAGCAATTCTTCAGGCTTCTACCAAAGTGAAATGGAGCACTGACCTATTCCACTATGATCCCAAAGATGTAGGGAGTCCTCTTTCTGAGGATCAGCCTGCCTGAGTAGAGAGAGGTCCACAGCCCCTTAGGGATTGCTATTTTTTAGCCATGGCAACCCAAGTATTTATGATCAACAGGGAAATAAATCAGTTCAGGACTAACTTTGTTCTGAGGCCAGAAGTGGAGATGGCAGCCAGGATGGGAATTCTGCTTCTGGGCATCAGGCCATCCAACTCTCACAGTTTTGGCTTTCCTTTTCCTTGCTTCATTTTCATACTACCTAGCCTGACCTTTCTGTTGGAGGGAGCATCATTTTTCTTTCTTTCTTTCTTTCTTTCTTTCTTTCTTTCTTTCTTTCTTTCTTTCTTTCTTTCTTTCTTTCTTTCTTTTTCTTTCTTTCTTTCATTCTTTCTTGCTTCCTTCCTTCCCTCTTTCCTTCAAGAGAGGAGGAGTAAGGGTAGAAGATGGCAAGACTTGGCAGGTCAAGATCAAGAATAAGGGGACAATGGATTTCATCAATACATAAATGTTCCTGTATTCTTACAACTCCTCTAGAATTTTTCACATTTTTTGATCATTTTTGCCAATCTAATGGAAACAAGGTAAAACTTCAGAATTCCTTTAAGTTGCATCTCTATAATTATTAGTGATTTGGGTCATTTTTTAAAGATTTTTGAAGGCAGTGGGGTTAAGGAGCTTGCCCAAGGCCACACAACTAGGTAATTAAGTGTCTGAGGCCAGATTTGAACTAAGGTATTTCTGACTCCAAGGCTGGTGCTCTATCCACTGAGCCACCTAGCCACTCTGATTTGGGTCATTTTTAAAATATGGTTGCTGTTAGTTTAGATTTCTTCCTTTGAAAACAGAATGTTCATAATTCTTTACTACAATAATTATTAATTAGTTATTAGCTACTAAATTAAATCAGTTTTTTGTGTATCATGGAAATTAAACCTTTATCAAAGAGATTTGTTGCAAAGATTTTTTCCCATTTAGTTATTTTGGACTGTTAGGGAACAGGACCAATAGTACTAACTCAATAACAACTCTATTTGTTCAACCACCAGACCACTATTTGTGAATTTCCCTTATATGGTCATAACTTCCCATCACTATATCCTTTCACTCCTTTTCTCCTTAAGCCTTTTTATTTCCTAAACCTATTGTTTTTAGCTTTAGTGTGATCTTCAGTTTTTCTTGTTCCCTTAGTATATTCCTAGACCATAGTCCCTGCTGACTTAACTTGAAGCCATTGACAATCTTTTCACTTTCTAGATAATCTTCCATTATTTTCTTTCTTTCTTTCTTTCTTTCTTTCTTTCTTTCTTTCTTTCTTTCTTTCTTTCTTTCTTTCTTTCTTTCTTTCTTTCTTTCTTTCTTTCTTTCTTCCTTCCTTCCTTCCTTCCTTCCTTCCTTCCTTCCTTCCTTCCTTCCTTCCTTTCTTTCTTTCTTTCTTTCTTCTCTCTCTCTCTCTCTCTCTCTCTCTCTCTCTCTCTCTCTCTCTCTCTCTCTCTCTCTCTCTCTCTTTCTTTCATTGACACTCATTCTATGACAAAACAGTCCTGGATGAGTCCCATTATCTGAACCCTCCACTTCAACTCACATGCTGCTGTATTGAAGTGAAGGAAATCACCCAACTAAGTCATCTGAGTTTGCCACAAACATCATCTAACCTCAACTGGTCTCTCACTGAAGCAAGGCAATTCTTTTATTCTTGCTGCTCAAAATTTTCTTTTCTCTCCTCAAACCTCCAACTCTTTTCCTTTCCTTTTCCTCTGATCTGCTGATCTTGACTCATGTCAAATCCAAGTGTAGTTCTCAACACTGGGAATGATTTCTCTCTGTTTTTATGAAAGAGAAAAGTAGGACACACAGAGAGAGTTGGGGGAATTTTCCCAATATAATTTAAAAACAAACAAAACAAACAAACAAAAAAAAACAGTGGAGATCAGACTGAAAAAGTGGCAGAGAAGAACCTCAGTAAATCAGCCAACAGAAGTAGGACATCTTCAGCAGAAAGACTAAAGTTGACTTTAGATGAGAAAGAATTTGGAACTTTTCCTTCAAAGATTTGGTTTTTCTAAAGGTTAAGAGAAGTTTCCATTCAGGTAATTAGTGTGCTGTCAAGGCTCTATTGATTACTGATTGTAAACCCCTAGGAGACTACACAATTAGAAGAGAGACTTTGGTTGTTCTTAATGCTAGACCTCCAGAATCTGGAGGTGGCAATAAAAATGTTGGGCTAAAAATAAGAAGGTGAAGGTGAAGGTAATGATTAAATGGATTCATTAACAAAATTCAGTCTTACAGGTTTACCTTTGAAATAATAGAACAAGGGATATCTAGATGGTGCAGTGGTTAGAGTGCCCCTCCAGGAGTCAGGAGGAGCTGAGTTCAAATGTGACCTCAGCCACTTCATAATTACCTAGCTGTGTGACCTTGGACAAGTTACTTAACCCATAGCAACCTTGCAAAAAACTAAAAGAAACAATGGAGCATATTTTTCCATATTAAATTTAAGTATGATCTCTCTCTCTTTTTTTTTTTTTTTTTGCAAGGCAAACGGGCTTAAGTAGCTTGCCCAAGGCCACACAGCTAGGTAATTATTAAGTGTCTGAGACCGGATTTGAACCCAGGTACTCCTGACTCCAGGGCCGGTGCTTTATCCACTATGCCACCTAGCTGCCCCCACTACGCCACTTAGTCACCCCATACGATCTCTTTTTAATAGAATGACTTGATATCAAAGTAAAAAAAAAAAACCCAGCATAGTTCTTAAGTCAAAAAGTTCCTTCCTAGCCCCTTGACACTTGAAGCAGCATATTATTATCTTACTGGACAGCAGATTAAACATAGCAAATCCCCTCTGCCTGCTATTTGCCTGCTATTGGGCATAATTTTAAAATTCTGGCCAGATGCTCATTCAATGCAATT
Source organism: Macrotis lagotis (assembly GCF_037893015.1). Classification (NCBI taxonomy): domain Eukaryota; kingdom Metazoa; phylum Chordata; class Mammalia; order Peramelemorphia; family Peramelidae; genus Macrotis; species Macrotis lagotis. The sequence continues at coordinate 777,094,256 of NC_133658.1, forward strand.
CTAGCAAAGCACATTTGATGTTAAGACTAAATTGGGTTGACTCGTCATATGAATAACAGAGTAGCTCCAACTGTGGTTTATCTTATGAATATGGATAAGGCCTCTGCTCTTTTATTAACTTATATAAGGGTTATGTTTAACCATGAAAGGAAAGAAACTCACAAATTATCCTCCTGTGCAATTTTCAGCAACGCCAAATGAAAACCTGTTCTGCGTCCTGAGTGACACAAATCCTTGAATTGGTCTCTGCACACAAAATTTGAATGAAAGTCATAACTATGCATTCTATTAGAGAGTTGGAAAATAGCCATGAGTGAAATTTGCAGTCAACAGGATTTGTTATCAGGGCTGTGCCCTTGATTACCTGCAAGTTTATTGCCACATTGGCTTTTGAGGAGCCTTTTGCATGCAAAGGAAATGACCCAATTCCAAATGTGCTGTTAGGGATGGAGCCACAGGTCCTAGATAAACCTTATCCAAAAAGATTCATCCTACTGAGTAGTCTCTCTTTTGGATAAGATGCATAGGTTGACATAAGACACCTTGCTCCCTATCCATCTCTATCTCTTAAGAAAGAGAATTATTGGTTCATATATTTAATTTCTATTAAATATAAATTTAATATGAAAGGATAGAAATTTCTAATCTTTGGCAAAGATTCTCAAAATAGCCAAGGTGGTAGGTTAAACTTTGGTTCCTGTTTGCTGAGGTGCCACAATCATAAAGATATAAAGCAAAGAACAAACCTAAGGATCTAATAAAGTCTTGCCAAAGGGATGTTTTTAGTTGTAATCCTAGTTACTTTGCCATCAGAATGTCATATCCAAGCTGTTTGCTGGAAGATACTCAGTTTTATATGATCCTGAAATGTGGCTGCACAGTATTTGAATGATTTATTTATGGCTATTGTAATATTTTCTCCTTAAACTGGAAGTTTTGGAATTTTGTTATGGTATTCCTGGGAATTGATGGAAGATGTTTCAAAGGTGTTTTACTTTGTTTTCCCCTAATCAGTAATTATTTTATATGACTCTCTCTCTCTCTCTCTCTCTCTCTCTCTCTCTCTCTCTCTCTCTCTTTCTCTCTCTCTCTCTATATATGTATATATGTATATATACATATATATATATACATGTATGTATGTATGTATGTATAGCTTAGATTTTCTATGTAACAACTGCCTGTTCATATCTTTATATCTTTTTACCATTTATTAATTGGGAAATGACTCCTATTTTTATAAATTTGATGACATTCTCCATATAGTTGAGATATGCAACCTTTATCTGAAAACCTATAAATCCTTTGATTTTCTGCTTTCAAGTCTTTGCTACATTAGTTTTACTTGTACAAATTTTTTTAATGCAATCAAATCATCCATCTTACATCTTGTAATGCTCTCCAATCTTGTTAATTCATAAATTTGTCTTATCATAAGTCTGATAAGTCAAATATTCCATGTTCTTCTAATTTTCTTATACTATTTCCCTTTATATCCATTTTGTTCTTATCTTGGTAGCAAGGGTTAGAGATTGGCCTATATGCCTAGTTTCTTCCAGATTTATTTGCAGTTTTTCATATACAATTTTTACTAATAAATTCTTAATCCCAAAGCTTAAATCTTTACATTTCTCAAGAACAAGGCTACTTTCTTCATTTACTACAGTGTCTACTCTGTTTCATTGATCTACCTTTCTATTTCTCAATATCAGATGGCTTTGATAATTACTATCTTATGATATAATTTAAGATCTGGTATTGCTAAACTTCCTTCTTTTACATTTTTTCAATAATTCTTTTTATATTCTTAACTTTTTAATTCTTTGAAATAAATTTTAATATTTTTTCTAGCTCAATAAAGTAACTTTTTATTAATTTAACCAGGATGGCATTGAATAAATGGATTAGAATTGTAATTTTTTATGTTGCTTCTGCTCATCCATGAGCAATCGACATTTCTAATTATTTAAATTTGACTTTATTTTTATAAAAAGTTTTATAATTAGTTTCATGTAGTACCTGGGTTTGTCTTGGCAGGTATATTCCCAGATATTTTATGCCCTCTATAGTTATTTTAAACTGTGTTCTCATTGTTTTTCTCAGTTTTTCCTCCACCACTCATCTCTTTTTAAAGGTAATTTTTGACCTTGGGTTCATTTAACAATTTTTTGATGCTTTGTTTGTAACTGTTGTTTTCTTCTAAGTGTAGGTCTTAGTCTTCCCTGCCACTGTGGTGGTATTTTATGGTCAAGTTCTTTTCTTTGTTGACTCATTTCTTTTTGATTCATGAGTTGGCTATATTAGCTCCACACTCTAAATAATGACTAGTCCTGTTGGCAAAGTACTTAGACAAACCATTTTAGTATTCTTCCTGTTTTCTCATATCTTTCTGGTTGCTGTTGTCTGCCCTTCATTCTTTTTTTTAATAAATATTTTATGTACATTTCCAACTTTATACCCCTAGCTGCCCCTCTGTCCACTCATTTTTAATAGTATATTTTATATGTTGCTTACATACATACATATATATATATAAATTTTTCATTGTTCTTATGCAGTAATAATAATAATAATAATACTCATTTTTACCATGTATCTATTTATTGTCTTTTGGGTAATCTATACCTCTACAGAATAGGTCTTGTACATCATAAATGGTTGTTTAATATCTTTCCCTCTCCTTTAGAATTATCAAAGATAATAAATCCTTCAAGATTTTTTGGAAATGAAATACTCAACTAGGATTTATTAAAGACTTACTATGTGCTAAGCAATGGGAGAAAGAAGAACAAAATAGTCCCTACCCTCCAAGAGCTTACATTCTACCAAGTGAGACAATGCAACTAGGTATATATAGGATATATATATTAGACACAGGATAACCTTGGAGGGGTGTGTTTGTGTGTTTGTGTGTGTGTGTGTGTGTGTGTATGAGTGTGCACATGTGTATATGTATAAATGGGGAAGGAGGTCCAAATCAGTTATTTGGGAACTTATCTATAATATATAAAAATTAAATACCTGGGGCTCTGAGATGAAATGATTTGCCCATGATCACTTATTAGAATGTGTCTTCACCCCATGTCTTCCTGTCCAGTCCTCAATCCACTCATCAAGCTACTTCTCATATCTTCATATATCATACACAAAAATCAATTTACCAGCTAAGAACATATGTTGCGTAAATAGAAGCATTGTGGAATAGTGCCAAAAATCCTAGGTTTGAAGCTAAAGGAGAGGAGAACGAATTCCATGTTTGGCCACTTGACCTCATTATTGACTTACTCTAGGTCTCAGTTTTCATACCTGGAAATTAGAAGATTGGGGTTAGGTAAATTTTAAGATCCCTTGTCCTCTAAATCCTAGACTTTAAATTAAATTCTATTGTTCTGAATGTAAAAATGACTTCATAATAGATGAAGAAGTCACTTTTTAATTGCAATATCTTCCCCATCCACTTTATTTAATATCATAATCCAAATTTCATTATACTTTTACAGTGCCTTTACTTACATATAAATATATAAAAATATATACTGTATAATGCACATATGCACATATATGTATACATATATTATGTGTGAACATGTATATATATGTATATGGACTCCCTTTCTTTAGAAAAATTACTCTTGAAAATGTAATCACTATGATATAAAAATGGGTTAAAATGATATTCTAATAAATATTTAAGGGGGTGCTTTCTCACAGGTGCCAGGAAATTATATGACCTTGGTAGGATGAAAGTATAACAAAAAAAAATTTTGATGTCTTTTCAAATTGTTTCAGTATCTCAGCATCAAAATGCTAACTCAGGTTTAGTTTAACTAAGGATTCCACAATGATATTTTGGCTGTGACTATTAAAAGTGTCAAAATGGTATTAAGGCAGCCTGGAAATTATTGATTTAGAAAATCTTACTTCTTTAATGCTGATTTAACATCTGTGATAGCAAAGAGAAATTCAGAGTTGTGGTAATTTTGGTTTTAAGTAACTGGCCTCAAAGGTTTCATAATACAAAGGTTTCTTCATAAGTGATTGTAACAGCAAAAGTCGATATAAGGCAGACATAGCAAGGACTATTTTCCAAGGAGATTTAGTCATTCAGATATAGAAAGACTTTAATTTATGATTATCTCATCTATAATGCATACCATGGACCTAGAAGAAAGTAGAGCATTCTGGCACAGTGGGATACCCACTCAAAGGAAAATTATAATAGTTCACATTAATATGGTGCTTTATGGTTGCAAAGCATTTTCCCCCTAAAATTGGGAAGGGAAGTTAAAATATCACATAAATTTATTACTGAACCCATGCATGAAAACAAAATGGCAGATTTTGCCTCTTTGCCAAAAGTTTTTTGGTAATTATCCCTCAAAAGATAGCATATAGGAAGTAACACAGGCTCTGAAGGTAAAGGACCTAAGTTCAAATATCACCCCTTTTCTTATACCTGAAGGATCTTGAAGAAGTCATTTAACCCCTCTTTCTTCCTTTGTAAAAGAAGGGGTTGAACTAATTATGATCTCTTCAGTACTTTCCAATTCCGGATTGATGACTCTTAGGAACTATTTTTCAAAACGGGAGAGTAATAATGTGTATTTCTTACTGTGTGGAGCTGTCATGGAAGGTTCAGATATAGTAGGATAAAACACTGATAGTTTTTTTTTAAATAACTCTAACTTGGTCTTTAATATCTTTTCTGTGAGCTATTCTGTGAGCTTTTAATTCAGGAAGAAAAAAATTACTATTTTCATGGCAAAGGACCTCTTCATCTTGAAAGTTCTGGGAGCTGATTTGCTGAAGAATTCACTGAAGTGAAAGACAGCACCAGAGCAGAGAGAGTTTTCAAAATACTGCAAATGACCCTACTGGTCCACCCAGGACGAAGCAGATCATGCATGTGTTATCTCCATTTTATAAATGTTAAAACTGAGTTTCAGAAAAGTTGTTCCCTGTTCATGATCACATACCAATAAGGATCAGAAATAGGGTTTGAACCTAGGTTTTCCTGACTGATGTCTAACATCTTTCTTAGTATATGATTCTTTTTGTTTAAAATTTCATTTTATTTTATTTTTCCAATTACATGCAATGGTAGTTTTTCAAAATTCATCCACTTGCAAATTTATGAGTTCCACATTTTTTATCATCCTTCCTTCCCTCCCCCCTCCCCATGGTGGCACATAGTCTGGTAAAAATTGTACATGTACATTTGGGTTTAATATATTTATAAATTAGTCATGAGCATATGATTCTATGAATGGGCCCAAGGGTCAGGACCCTACACTTAACTCCTTTCTGCCTTCTCTCTGCTCTGGACTCACATACTCAGTTGGATTAAATGGAGACTTGGAAGAGTTGGACTCTAGTTCAAGGAACTAGGTTCTTTTTTCTCCTATTCTTTAATTATACCCTCACACTAACATTCCTGAAAAAATTTCTTGAAGCATAGGTTTTGGATCATATCTAGATTCCCCTCCATCTAAAAAGGGGAGAGAATAAAAGGGTACTGAATGTATAATGTAAATCAAATAATTTTGGTTTTATTCAGTTATTTCAATTGTGTCTGAATCTTGGTGATCTCTTATAAAGTTTTCTTGGCAAAGTCACTAGAGTGATTGCTATTTCCTTCTCTAGTTCGTTTTCCAGATGAGGAAACTGAGGTAAACAGGGTCACATAGCCGGAAGGTATCTGCAACCAGATTTAAATTCAGGAAGACAAGTCCTCCTGACTGCAGACTCAGCCCTCTATCCACTTTGCTACTACCTAGCTGCCCATCCTTCCCCCGTCAATAAAATGGTTTACCTTAGATGTAGATCTGTGTCACTCCCCTATTCAATGAAATTTTGGTGACTATCTATGGCCTCTAGGTTAAAACATAAAATCCTTTACCTGATTTTTAACTTCCTTCACAATTTGGTCCCTCCCTATCTTTCCTGTCTAATTATAAATTACTCCTCTGGCTCCAATTTAAGTTTCTCTGTATTCCTAATAGAGTCCAGGAAAATCTTGAGTTATGGGTTGACATGATATTACTCAATTAGGTATGGTATTATTGTTCAATCTTCCTTGCATTCTTCCCCCTCTCTTTTCCCACTAAAATCCCCCTCCTTTAGATTCTTATCTCTTCTCAGTTAGACTATTAAGGCAGCTTCTTAACGGGCTTTCTTACTTCTAGTCTTCCATCTCTGTAATTAAACTTTTATACTATTGTTGGAACAATTGTCCTAATGCACAAATATGATATTATACAAACTTTCAATGGGGCTCCCAGTGCTTACACTGGAACTTGAATTTAAGGTTTTCTACAGACAGCCTCATTTCTTATAATCCTCCCTCAAGTATTCTATCTTCCTGCCAAACTGGGCTATTTCCCATTGTTTTATCCCTGAACCCCTCTGTCCCTCCATTCTTATCCATTGCTTTCTTGAAGATTCTTTCCTTTCTCCTCATTCGTCTTGACTTCTCTGAAGCCTTCCTCTTTCACCTTGATACTATCTTCCTTATAGTTTTTTTTTTGTCTGATACTGCACTTTCCTACTAGTCTTTCTTTTCCTTTGTTGGAGATCCAGATCATGGCCCCTAGTATATATATGTATGCCTTTTACCATATTCAGTTATGCTATTTTATAAACTGGTGTCAAATTTCTCATTGTATGACCAGTGCCTAGCAGAGTGACTTATTTTCAATTGAAGTTTAACAAATGTTTATTTAAATGAATTGCACTGAGTTGACAAACATTCATTATAACTATTCCCAAACCTGATCTCCCACAGCTGGGCTTCTAACCTTACAGCATTGCAGTCTTCATCTGCTGAACAGAGGCTATGTGTTCTGGAAATGCTAGTCAGCAAAATAAATAAAACTTTACTGCCTCAGCAGCCATTAGAGTTGGGATTTGATGCTACCAGATGAGAAAAAATGCTGTCTCATAACAATGGGAAACAAAAGGGCATGGGGTCCTCAGCACTCCACAATTTACTAGCTGCCACCTCAGCTAGACTTTCCTTCCCTATGTTTCTGCACACTTGCTCATATATAGCTCATATATGCCCTTCCAAATGAATTCAGCTCTAAGATCCTTCAATGTTGAGCATGATGAGTATTATGAGCATCGATCTTTAGAAGTATTATGGTCTTGAAACACTTCCTGAATGACAGATATGCAAAAAGGTCAATTTTAACCTTCATTTCAAATAGAAATGATCAGATAGTTCTCAAAGTCACTTTTCCCTTACATCTAGTCATTTGTGATTACCTTTTAGATGTCTGAGATTTAAGTTGGCTTCTCCAGAGCTATTCATTTTCAATAGCACAAACAGAACTCCTTTCTGGGATTCCCATAAGATATGAAATGAACCCTTCACAGTTAATTTTCTTTTGTTGCCTCAACTGTAATGAACTAGGATTTCCATTTTTTCAAAGGTCATATAGGCTTTGAAACAAGGACATGTGACTAAAAGAGATTTTGTGAAAAAAATCAAGTATTTGTTAATACTAGCTGTTTTCCTCCAGAACTCTGTTAGCGTTAAATTTGGGACCCCTGAACAAAGTGAATGAAAAAAGATTAATGGCTAGCTGCAAAAATGGAGGGCCAGTATGAGGCCCTTTCCCACATTGCAGGAATCGGTTAGGAAATAGTAGCACATCTGTGGGCTGAATCTTGGGGTTTTCAGAGACAAGCATTTTTCAAAAATAGAATGTCTATGAGAAAGCATGGACTAAAAATGGGTTAAGGGGCATTTGAAAGAAAGAAATATCACTGAATTTGAAATAAAAAAGACTCAGTTCAAGTCCAGACTTTTCACTGAATATGTAACCTTGGGAAGGTCAACTAATTTTTCGTAATTCCTTCTTCATATTTTTTTTGAAGGAGGAGAGAATGATGTGAGGTCTATAACACAGACTTCAAAGGACTGAGAAATGAGAAAGTTCTTACCCTAAAATGAGACACCAATGGAGGTTGTTGCTTGTGTGTTAACCTTTGTTACCTTGGACTTATGCTAAGACTGCCTCAGTTCATCAACAATCAAGTAATCAATCAACAAATATTTAGTAAACATCTTTTACATATGTTGTACTAAGGCATAAGGAAATAACCCCCCAAAATGAAAGCTTCCCTACTGAAAAATAGCTTACATTCTAACAATCAAGATAATCCTTTCCTTCCTAAGCTATTGTCTGGGGAATTCAAACATTGATAAAAAAAGAGAAAAGGGACTTATTTGACTACTTGTCTTGGCCAGGCTTGGTTAAACATGTATGTGTATGTGTATATATATATATATATATATATATATATATATATATATATATATACACATATATATGCATATATATATACATGATATTACATAAAGAAATTAAAAATACCTTATAGTGAATTTGTGGAAGATCTTGAAAGAGAACTTACATGCAATACCTCTATTAATTCTAAAAAAGATGTTATATGTACAGGTGCACATAAGTGTTTATATAAATGTATGTAAATACATGTTTGTACTGTGTGGATCTGAGGCCATAAAATTCATCACCCTGGGACAAAACACCAACGGTCCCATCCTAATTATAAATCTTATAAACATATAACAAAATAATTTGTATATATATATTTGTATATATATGTATAATATGTATATTGTATGTATTTACAAATAGGAATGAAAATAAGTGTGTGTACACACACACACACACATATATATATATATCCATCTATCTAATCTCCTTATAGCAAGGATAACATAGAATCACGATTTCTCAATTTTATAATAAGTTTCTAATATCTCTTGGTTGACTGATTTCTGGAGTAATTAATAATTATACATATGCATTATATATAATAATTATATGTTATCTGCATATATAATATTGAATATCAAGTCTTCAGTGGTCAGCTTCCATTTTAAGGTAGTGAAGTAGTATAGTGAAGAGAGCACTGGACCCTGACCAAGGAAGATTTGTGTTCAATCTAACTTTTGACACTATCTAAGTGATCCTGGAAAAGGCACTTAACCTCAATTATAAAATGATTAAAATTACATCATATCCCTCAGAGGGTTGTGAGTCTCTAATGAGATAACTTTTCTAAAATGTTTAATGTGAAGGTGCTAGATAAATACTTATTTTATTTTTATTTTGTTTATGTTTATAAGATTTATAATTAAGATGGAACAATTAGAGTTTTGTCCCAGGGTGATGAATTTGATGGCCTCAAATTCACAGGGTACAGACAGTTACAATCCTTCAGTAGGGCAAAAAGAATATAGCAGTAGCTCCTGATTAGGAAGATAACCTAAGTAAAATAGGAAACTACCAGATGGCAAACCCTTGCCTTTTCATTCATGATTCTTCCCAGCAGCCACTTCAAAGAGCATCCCAGAGTCTTGCCTCATTCTCTTTTCCTTATCTCCCTCCTGCTCCCTTCTTTACTGAGCATATACTTCATCGAGCTTGTCCTAGGTGTGGCTGATGCTACTATAGTAGCATAAGAATTGTGTTGTCCCTTTCCTATACAGGAACTACTACTTACAGCATTGTTGAGTTCTTCAAAAACTAGAAGGTAACAAGAGAAGCTTCAGTATTTCTGAATTTACTCATTTTCTCCTTCCCTGAAGAATATCAGAATTGGGAAAGCCAATATCATGATCAGCAGGGGCATTTAGAGTGGTAGAGAATTTACAAAGCATTTGACCAATTTATCTCATTTGATCCTCACCATAACCCTGGAAGACTGGTCCTATTAGTCTTCTTATCCCTATCTTTAAAATGAGGTTTAGAGACTAAATGACTCAAGCAGAGAGATGCAATATGTGTAAGAGGGAGAATCAGAAAAAATATTTCTTCAAATATGATCAAAAGCTAGATCCTAAAATTTTTTAAACCTCATATTTATGTTTTTGTTTCTTTATTTTTATCATTTTGAGAATCTTGAAGACGGTGGTAGTAGTGAAATTCATTTCTCATTATAATAATAGTTAACATTTGTATAGTGCTTTAAAGTTTAGAAAACTCTTATTAAAAGTATCTCATCTGATCCTCACAACAATCCTGGGAGGTTGGGGATATTATTATCATTTCATTTTTCAGGGAGAGAAAGCTGAGTCATGGAAGATTAAAGGATTGCCAAGTTATGTACTTATTGAGCAAGTCTTGACTTCAGATCCAGTCCTCTATAAACTGTGCCAACTAGTTGCCTATTGTCAAAGATAAAAGGCTATATTTTGCATTTTCTTAGCACTTTGCAGTAGGGGCATCCATCTATCACTTGGGAAGTGGTGGAGTGAGAAGTTACTGAAGCAGTGAACAGGTGCTAGTCTCATCTGTATATATGGCAATGGTCATCCTTTGGAAAATCAGAGTTTAGAGATTTGAGGGCTTTTTTAGGTCATCTAGTCCAATCCCTTCTACTATAGATAAAGGAACTGAAGTGGAGAGAAATGAAGTCACTTAGACAAGATCACACAGGCACAAAGCATCACATTTGGAATCTGGACCCATGTCTGCTCAATTCAAGCCCTGTGTTCCACTACTCACTATTCAAAGCCACTTCTTCAACAATGAAGTCCAGGCACCACTCCAGTGTCTCTGCCAAAAAAAAGCCTAAATAGGGTCACTTAAAGTTAAACAGAACTGAAACAATTACTGACCCATCAGGAGGAGTACAGGAGTGAGATCTAGAACAGAGCAAAGGAAGAGAGCCAGATGTTATTTTGCTAAATCTCCTGCATGCAAGGATTGTTCCACCTCTGCCCAGACTAGGTTATGATTCCTAGAAGTCTCACCCTTTAGATCCAGTTGTCCCAACGTGACTCAGAATAAGACTGACTGCTTTATTCACAAAATGACTTTCTTCCCATATCCTCTTTATCTTACACAGGGTTCAGACAAAAGGAAATGACTAGAGTTCAAGCTGGGACTCATATGAATTCTAGAAGAATGACAATAATTTATTTTCTACCATCCACTTCCCCCATCCCAGGTTGTGCAGAGGAAGGAAAAAAAATCTCCTGTTCCTTTGAGAATTGTGTTGTCCCTTTCCTATACCCAATACCATCCTGTTGATAGAATAACCAAGGGACCTCCATTCTGTAGCCATATTTTAGAACACATTTAAACAGTACAGAAATGAAAGTAAAGAGTTAGCAAAAATTTCTCAGAGCCAGTTGCTTTGTTTGGCATCCAAAGAGGAAGAAGAGGAATAGCAGGAATTAGAGGAATGGCTGATGAATGGGAAAATAGCTTTCCCACTGGGATAAGGTGAGTAGGGAAAGGAAAGCATTAACAGATAGATGAACGTTCCTCATTAGCCCCAAGGTCTATTGGTCATCATCTCATTGCTCCTGGCTTATTTCTCATTGCCAGTTTAGAATGTTGGGCTTCTGATGTTCTCTAGTCTGTCACCTATATCAGACTATAATGACTGTGATGTGGCATAGTGGATAAAGTGTAATACTTGGAGTTAGGAAAACCTGAGTTCAAATTCTGTTTAATATTTAATAACTGTATGAAATAATGAAACTAATAGTAGCATCTCTGTCATAGTGTTGTGAAAAAAAACAGATATAAACTACTTTGCAGACCTTAAAGTTCTGCATTATTATCTTCATCTGTCATTTCCATCAGATACAACTTCTGACTTGAATAGTCCAAAGACTCCCTCTGGTTCGCCACTTGTTTGTTCCATCCAGATTATCCTCTAGTTTTTCCCTAGGAAGTCTGTAAAAGTCAAGAGCTATAACCACAGGAGGCAGGGGATTCTGGTTAGTCTGTTAGCCTCTGGTTAGGTTCCTAACTCACCAAATTTCCATCAACATATCGATGGAGAAGAGGAGTGAGTCCTAATTCAGGTTCAAAAGCAAAAAAACCCTTAAAATAATGGACTAGATTAATTTTTGCTATTTTTAAAATGAAGCAGAATTAACTAGTGAGGGGGCCTTAGCAATTTTGCAGTTTTCCAATATAGAGAGTGGTTCCTTTGTTCTTTTTATCCCTACAGAGAAATTTTCCAAGGATCTAAAAGAAGAGAGCAGTTTAAAAAAATCCCTTTTTTCTGATTTGGAAAATTCAATCATAAAATGAAAAAAAATCTGTGAGATTTCATTACATTTATTATGTCTACCTAAAATTCTATCAGGAAAGAACAAAATATGTTAATTAAAAATCCTCTTGACAGCATCATTAACAGAGAATCCTATTTTGTCTAGTTTCAGTTCAGGGAGATCAAAATGTCATAGGTCTGAAGATGATTATAAAACACTTTGCTCTCTACATTTGGGAAAGCTCATGACCTTAATGGGCTATTTGAATTGAAACAAGTCAATGTTCTCCAAAATTAAAACTCCAATGAAAAATCAAAACACTGGAAGTCATAAACTACTACTGAATTTATACAGGAAAGTACAATGGTCAGAATAAGGACCAAGGGGAAATCAGCTAGGAAGTGAAGAGACAGCAAAAATAAACAATGATTAAATCACATAAAGTTACTTTTGTCAAGACATCTAACATTTTGTTTCCAATATATTGAATTCCAGATGCTCTGGACTGGTAAAGAAATTTCCTGCTGTCCTTGTTCCATGTCAAAAACAAGTAGAGCGGAATCCCAGTGGGAAATTTTAGAGTTAATTGGCTTTAGAAAGATAGTGCCCCATGTAGATACTGTCCCATGAGAACTGCCAGGTAGACCCAGACATCAGTGCACAGTGAGAGCTAGACCAAAGATAAAGAATGGAGATCTGGAATAGATTACTAAAGTCATTATTTATTCATCCATGAGGAGACCACTGAAGGTGACTCTCACAAGTTCCATGACCCTTTTCCACCTGGAGATTTTAGACATGATATTTAAAAATTTGGAATTTACACAAGCAGTCCAGGTCAGTGGCCTATTGATTTCCATTTTTCAAATTCTTCCTATGATGAGTCATGAATTAAGAGTCCCTGATGTGTCCATCAGAATCCATGGAGCCAGCTATGACTTCAAGAAGATGGCAGTTTAATGTAGTTGATAACTTAAGGGGGGGGGGGAATTCAAACTGTGTAAATTAGAGACAATCTTAGTAAGAAGACATTCATGTTAAGGGGAATCAGGAGAAGCTTTTTGCAGCTCATGGGACTTTATTTGGGACCTTGGAGCCAGGGAAACCAGGAAATGGGAGATGAAGAGGTAAAGAATTCTAAGCATGAGTGTCGGTGAAAATGTCCAGAATAAAAGAAAAACAACAAACAAACAAACAAACAAAAGAAACATCCAGAATAGAGAAATGGAATGTGTTGTACAAGGAATATATGCAAGTAAATAATACTTAAGAAGATTGGAAAGTTAGGAAGGGGCAAGATTATGAAGGATTTTCAAAGCAAATGGAAGATTTTTCAATAAAGTAAAATAAGGAATCAATAAAATGTATAGAATAGAGGGTCTGGGTTGGAAACATGGTCAGACCTATAGTTTTAGGAAGATATATGGGACAATCAGCACAAATAACTCCATTGAATCTTACTCCTTTGCCAATGCTCTCTGCTATCAGAATATTCCTGTACCATGGACATCCTATAGTCCTGGGCTCCTTCCTCTGGCTCTTCCTCTCCCCAACTGATGATGCTGTCACTGATACTGAAAATCTCAGCTTAAGTATGATACTTCTGTAGTCTTTTCCAGGTTTCACTCAGCCCTGACCTCACCATATTCCCTATCATCTTAGTGTTGGTGGGGGGAGGCTTAGGATTTGAGCTCAGATATTAGGGTTCAAGAGCCCAAAGGGAATTTGGGATTAGTTAGTACTATTTTGAGAACACCACACATTTGTGGGTTGGTTTAAAATCCCATAAAAAATAATAATTTTCTAAGAGGAATCAATTAATTAATTCACAAACACTATGAGGGAGGAATTGGAGGGAAAAAAATGAAGTAGTCGTGACTTGAAGAACCTCACCTTGGGGAAAGCAACAGGGACATACATAGGTAGGTAGTCCCAAATCAGTCTCATGCACTTAACTAGCTTTGTGACCCTAGTTAAATCACTCAATCACTATTTGCCTCAGTTTCCTTATCTATAAAAGAGAGATAATAATGACATGACTTCCCAGAGTTATTGAGATGTGTAAAGTGATTGATAGACCTTAAAGTACTATTTAAAATCTAGCTGAATATATAAGGTAAAACTTCAGGGAGAGGCACTATCATCTGGGAAATTCAAGAAAAACCTAATGGTGGTGGGAATCACTTGAGTTGAACTTTGAAAAGCTAGAAAATTTAAGGAGTGCATTTTAGGGATGCGGGACAGTCTGCTAAGTTGGTGAGACAGATGATGGAATAGTATCTGTTAGGGACAGAATATAGTCCTATCCTTATGTTGACAAGCATTTATTATATACTTACTATGTCCAGGCATTGTACTGAGTATACAAGGGAAAGAAAAAATATCCCTAACCTCAAGATTCTAACAGGGGAAACATGTAAAAATAACTAGCTGCATAAAAATTATATTAAAGACTGAGAGTGGAGCTAGGGTAGGAATGGGGCATAGAACAAAGAAAGTCTTTCTGTTAGAGGTAGGATTTGAACTGAAAGTTAAGTCTTGTAGAAAGAAATAAAACTCAATGGGAGCTGCGAGGGGGCACAGCTAATGCAAATGTAAAGAGATGGAAGATTTCATGTTGTGTGAGAAGACCTGTAAGTTGGCAAAATTATAGTTGTTCAGCTGGATCATAGAGTTTTTGGAGGGGAGTAAAATATAAGAAGACTGGAAAGGTTGAAAAGGTTAGGAAAATGTTTAAATGCCAAACAAAGGAGTTTATTTGGTCCTGGATCTAATAGACAGAACTATTTCTCACTTAAGGGATAAATAGAAGGGAGGAAAGGTAACATAAGACTAATGCCTTAAGAAAAACTGCTAAGATAAGGGGAGGGGATGGCAATGCATCATTAGTCTGCAAAGGAAAAGATATCTCAGGATCAAGTAGCACACTATAACTATATTTTTGGAATCCAACCTATTGATAAGTTGGGGACAGCCTCCAGTATTCTTCCTCCCTTTGTCATAAGACTGAGTCTGGCATTATTGTTGCTGTTGTTTGTCCATTTTCTTTTTCTTTTTTGTTTGTTTCAGAAGTTCATCTATTTTTTTAAAACATTCATCCATATGCATATTTATATTTTTAAATTATAAAATATCCTTCCACCCTCCCTTTCCACCTCTCTCCCCTCAGTGGTGAACAGTCAGGTTAGCATTGCACATACATATTTTTGATAAGTCACATTTACAGATTATCATTTTTGGTATGAGGAATTAGGATTAAGGGGAAGAGATACAAAAGAGATAATTTTTATAAAATATTCATCAGATTCTGAAGGGTTGTTTTTTGTTTATGTTTTTGCCTTGTTTTATTTTGTTTTTCTTCCTCTGGATGGGTTGTCCTTCATTTTCAAATAGGACTAATGACAACACCTTAATGTGAATTGCATTTAAGCAAGGCAGAGTTATATAGAGTCATATTAGTTTTACCCTTTTCCCGAGTCTTCTAAGTTGAGCGACAAGACACAAATAATGATGACGGGCAAAGGCTTGAGGGATAATGAATGACCTTATTGTTTTTTGATGTCTGACCAAATTCTAAGTGCTCCACAATATGTGCTTCAGCTGCTTTTGTGACAGTTGGAACAAGTTGTTCCCATCCACCCATTCTACTGGGGTGAGCCTTCATATGTTTAGAGTAGATATTGGCCAAACTCACTAATAGAATTGAGTGCTGTCAATTACTCTCAAACTCACTTAACCCATCTGCCAAGACCTAGTTGTGACTATCCTACATGTTTCAGCTCATTAGAGACACAGCTGAGAGATGGGCACTTCATTCTCAGAAGACCATACCATAGGAATTGATGTCATGATCATCAAGTGAATTGGATTTGAGTGAGGCAGCAGGGTACAAAGTCACTAGTCTCACTCTCTCCTCCAGGGGTATCTGGGTCCAGGGGAAAGATAAGAATCAGGGTGACTGGAGATGGTCCCTGAGGCAATACAAGACCATGGCTTTTTTTATGCTTATGTCTATCCCAGGTCACAGTTTGTTTGAGACAACACTCTTCAGTGATTAAGACTAACCAAGAAATGAAACAAAGAATGATATCTTTTACTTAGTCCAAAAAAAAAAACAAACCAATTTGAGAGGAAAGACCCTCAGGGTTTCTGGCCAAAGCAGAAACAATTGCTATTTATTCTGAACCATCAGTGCCCAAACAGTGACCAAATAAAGCTTGGGCTGTAGCCTATAGTTGACTAATCAATGAGAGCCAGAGTTATTTGACTTTAAGACAAGGTCCTTAAAAAAGAAATCTACCCTGTAAATCCCAAAATATCATGTGAAGAATCAGTGATCAGATGTCATATTTCTTTGACAGCCCAGAGGAAAAAAGTATGATTCCCTATGTAGATAGAGGGAAAAGAGAGAGGAAAGGAAGGAAGAAAGGAAGGAAGGAATGGAGAGATGGAGGGAGAAAAGATGAAACTGAGTTTCCCAACTGGAACTGGCCAACTGGTTCTCAGTGGGGCAGTTAGTAATATTCACAGATTATTGATTATTGTTTGTCCTTAGTTCTCAAAGAGAACTATGAAGTCAGGAATGTGATGTCATAACTTGCAAGTAAATTGAATTTAAGTGAGGCAGAGCTATGCAAAGTTACCAACTTCACTCTCTTCTCCAGTCATCTGGATCTATATCTTACTATAGGGTGATAGGTAAACACTAAAGGTGAATGAGCATTAAGCATAAGTAGAGTACAACATTATCCTTGTGGCATGATTTAATGGATTTCAAAACTTTCAGGGCAGCTAGGTGATGCAGTAGATAGTATACTGGCCTTGGAGTCAGGAGGACCTTAGTTCAAATTTGACCTCAGACACTCAATAATTATCTAGCTGTATGACCTTGGACAAGTCACTTAACCATTGCCTTGCCCCAACCCAAAAGTTTCCTGAGATTATAAGTCATTCCCCAAATGATAAATGGTCAAAGGGTATAGACAGTTTTCAAATGAAGATAGTATATATATATATATATATATATATATATATATATATATATTGATTAGAGAAATGCAGATTAAAACAACTATGAAGTATCACCTATCAGATTGGCCAAAATGAGAAAAAGGGAGATTGGGACATTGATGCATTGCTGGTGGAGTTGTGAACAGATCCAACCATTCTGGAGACCAATATGGAACTATGACCAAACAGCAATAAAACTGTTCATACCCTGTGACCCAGCAATTCCAATTCTAGGAGTATATCCAGAAGAAATCATAAAAAATGTGAAAAGTCCCACATGTTCCACAATATTTACAGCAGCTTTTTTATAGTGGCAAAAAAATTGGAAATTGGAGGAGATGCCCATCAACTGGGGAATGGCTAACCAAGTTATGGTTCATGAATACTATGGAATACAATTATTCTATAAGAAATCATGAATGGTCAGACTCTAGAGAAGTATGGATTGACCTATGGAATCTGATGCTAAGAGAAGGGAGTAGAACCAACAGAACAATGTGCACATTAGCAACAACATTGTGAGATGAACCTTGATGGAAGCAGCTGCTCTCAGCAGTTCAGAGAGCTAGTACAATTACATGTTATCTCAATCCAGAAGAAGAAAAACAAAACCAAAAAACCCTTCAGAATCTGATGAACACTTTATAAAAATTATTTCTTATGTATCTCTTTCCCTTAATCCTAATTCCTCATACTGAATATGACTAATTTTTAAACTGTTTCCTGCTGAGGGGAGGAGGGTGGGAAGAGAGGGTGGAAGGAAATTTTGTAACTTAAAAAAATATATATGTATATATGCATATGAATGAAAAAAGATGCTACTAAAAAAACAAAACAAAATTAAACAAAAAGGTTTCCATCCAATCCCCTCTTCCCTATTATAGCTTAAACTCAGAAAATTACTTGTATTAATATGATATAGTTAATGAAGATGTTGGCATTGTCTCTAGGAGAATCAATTTAAAATTAATATGATGTTTGGATCAGTCCTTAATTTACCTATACAAATTTTAATTAAACAAAACTTCAATTAATTGAAGATGTGCTTAAACAAAATAGTCCTTGTCCTCATGAAGTTTGTATTTTAAGTATGCATTGAGGAGAGAGATAAAACATGGGAAGGTCTTTTGCTAGAGTGGTACAGTCAGTGGATCTAACACTTAACTTGTATTTGCCTCAGACATTGACTAACTATGTGACCTTGGGCA
This sequence comes from Macrotis lagotis, assembly GCF_037893015.1. Lineage (NCBI taxonomy): Eukaryota > Metazoa > Chordata > Mammalia > Peramelemorphia > Peramelidae > Macrotis > Macrotis lagotis. The sequence continues at coordinate 777,112,520 of NC_133658.1, forward strand.
AGTTACTTATGTTTTCTGAGCCTCTATTTCCTTATCCAAACACTGAGGAGGCTGAAATTCATGACCCATAAATTCCTTTACAGCTCCAAATCTGTGATTCTATGAGCATTTAAACATCTAAGCAATTGAAAAAATAATAAAAAGGAATTTTAAGGTGGAGAGAATTCTTGAGCTTTCTCTGTGTCAACCCAGTTTACTTTATGAGATTAGCTTCTGACATCTTGAATCCTGCAGTGATGAGCTGGAGTCAGTGGTGTGCTAGAACTGGCTTGCATCAGCTTGGGAAAGTCTATTATTACATTTTTAGTGTAAGATTTTATACCTCAGAAATTACAAACTGCATATTAGGGTTTGATTTATTGGTTTGCTGATTTTTCTAGACTTATGAAAGTGATGGAGAAAATTATACAGATTAATTATGCAGATTAAACTGAGACCAATTTTTCTGAGAGTTGTCTTTAAATATTTATAGGATTCTCCTGGATTTGATTCAATAAAATTTATTAAGTACCCACTATGTGCCGGACTGTACTAATGGAGGGGATAGAAATGGAAAAAGACACCTGCAGTGAGAAGCCAAGTTATTATTAATGAGAAAGAATGAGGAAAAGAGGTCAAGAAAAACAGGTTTGGTTTCATGAGCTACCTAGAAGGATAGAGGGTAAGAAGAGATCAAGAGTACTCTGACTGCTCTAGCTAGACCTCAAATTTAATTTTATTCAAGGCTACTCCCATATTAGACTAGCTATGGTAGAATGTACCTTCTGCAGAAATATGAAGACCTCCTTACTACCAGATTCCTAAACAGATAAAAAGGGATCTTTTTCCCCTTTGAGGTCTCTTTTCTAATTCTATTTCTAGACCTACTGTCTTTAATCAGTCTCACCCTAATTAGACACTTAATGTAATATTTAATGTCATGATTGAACACTGTTCATTTAGTAACTACTAATTGTGGCAACTAATCACCAGTTGGGGTCATTGATTTTTCCAGTAGAACGTTCAACAGAAGTACAAGACTGAGTTTCATCTACAACTTGGGGAGAGAGAAGAAATAGTAACTTGGAGTTACCTCTCTATGAGTCTTCAAATTCTGAATCACTGATGATTTATGATCAAAAGTAAAATGTTCGCAGTAGATAGAGCACCGGCCCTGGAGTCAGGAGTACCTCAGTTCAAATCTGACCTCAGACACTTAATAATTACCTAGCTGTGTGGCTTTAGGCAAGCCACTTAATCTCATTGCCTTGCAAAAACCTAAAAAAAAGTACACTGTTATTAATACTAAACATGTTTAGATTTTCTGTTAACACTAGTACAAAACTTAAAGGTCTTTGAGAGACTATTTTAATTGTTTATAGAAGCTGATAGTGTAGCAGAAAATTGGAATGAATTGAATTGTGTTGAGATTTAAGACTCCTGGAACCTTGGAAGTAGTGTGGTGTGGATGAGATGCACTGCATGCAACTTTTTAATGTTTATTATGTAGTCGTTGTTCAGATAAATAGATCAAATAATCTTGGTGAAGAGAAACATTTATTTAGATAGTAGTGAAAAATGTAGCATTACTATAAATTTAAAGTAATTACCTCATTGCTTTTTTATCATCTAGAAGACTGGAATTCTCAAGAAACTCAATATTTTCCAGGAGGTCTCCACTCCCTCCTCCATTCTAATTAAACTTGCATTATCAAAATAATTCACAATAGACATTGTTTTTTCACTTTTCCCCTGTTGTGATTGTATTCCCTTATTATTCCTTTATCTGTGTAGTCACACATATGAACATTTTTTTCTCAAAAAGACTGACCCTGCTGAGGAGTTCTTTCTCTCTGTAAAAGAAAAAAAATGCTGGAATTTTGGAAGCTGGGGGTTGTTAAAGAGGTAATCCAGATGCTGGCGCTACAAGACTTAAGTTATCTTTCTACATCATAGAAACAGAGGACTACCTCTAGAAAGTTGAAATTGTCCAGGAAATAACCCTTTCCTCCGTTCTGGGGTGGTAATGATAGTTTAGGTATTTTCCACTCAGGTAATGTGAATGAGTGTTAAATATAGCAAAAAGTACATCACCAATGGAGGCAACCACCAAGACTCAGATTCATTCATAAATCAACAATTCTCCCAGGATATCTCCAGAAAAAAGAACTAAAATGGCAAAAGGTCAGAAATGGCTAAGTTTATGATGAAGATGCCTTTTTATAGACCTAGCCTGAAGAGAGAGCCCCCAACATACAAAGGTCCATACAAACTACTTTATCTCTATCAATCCTCAACAGTCAAAGCTAATCATTTATCATTTATCCTCATAATCATTTGTTATTAAAAGATGAAGTAAAAATAGTTAAACATGTATAAAATAGTTAAACAGGTACCAGTGGGCATGTTCACATACTCTATATCAAAATTCATTAAAAGCTAAGTCTCACTTTTCTGTAACCTCATCAAGTTGATCAGAAAACTTCCTTTACAGTGTCCAAAGAAAAGAAAGGAAACCAATTTAATTGAATACACATTTATTAAGTACCTAAAATGATTTTGGAGGCAATGGAGATATACATGGTAGATATAAGCAGATAAAAGATGCCATCAGGAAAATGCATGGTTTTAAAAATAAAATTTTAAAAAAGATGATCTGGTCCTATGTCAAGAGTGAAGAATACTGTGTGACCCTGGGTAAGTCACTGAAAAGAAAAAGAGTGAAGAAAAATAGGTGGATAGCTCAAGTGCTCCAGTGGGTATTCTTATGATGTCAAAAAAAAAATCAAGGAATATCCTTTGTCATTTTGAGTATAGTGATGTGATAAGGTTATGGAAAATATATAAACAAAAGTCACAAGGGATGGGTAGGCTTGGAGGGTTGAGGTTTGTATCAAGAAAGCAGGAACTGTTTTTTATATTTCTTTACATTTTTTATTCCTCACCTTAGCACCATAACTAGCACATTGTTGGTGCTTAATAAATGCTTATTGACTGACTGGAAGATTTATCCATCATAATGAGTTAATGGATCTATTTGAATATTTGAGTACATCCAAGACAGCTGTGCTGGAACTGAAGGATACAAAGACAACATTTTTTAAAAAAAGCATTTCTGCTCTCAAGGAACTTGTATTTTACTGAAATGATCCCTGTGAGTGCTAAAGCAATACAAGTGAAAAGAGGAAATCCATTATTCTAATTGTCTAAGGCTACCAAATCCTAGCAACTGTATCCACCTAGACACCCTCATAGAAGCTCACACATAAAACATATGATACAAATAAAAGTGTCCTACTTTAAATGAAACAACAGCAACAACAACTTGAGAAAATAAGATCCTATAATTTCCCTCAGTGACTAATTTGTGTTAATAATACTCACTGTCAAGAACATTGCCTTAATATCTAACCCAACTCCCTCTAGCTTCAACTGTAGCCCATTTCTTCATTTAACTTTCGGTGCAATTCATCAGCTCCTATTGCACTAAGAAGATGAGCTTTCCCTGGTTAATTTGTTGTTAATTTTGAAACATTTTAATAATTAATAACAGCTTTCTGCTCCCACCAGGCTGGCAGGCAGACTTTTCTGAATCTCCTCGGCTTTTAATTGGCACCTTGTGAGCTGCAAACTGAACAGTGAAAATGAGTTAAACATGAGGATTAGGCTGACATTTCTTTGTTGACATAATTCAGCAAATTCAGTCTCAGGAACATTTTGGGAAACTACAAAAGCAGTATTACCTAGGAAGGAAAACCCTTCCTATATTATCCTTTATATGCCACCTCTCAGCAACCTAACCTTCAAAAGACTTGATGGAATGGAGGATGGGGACTTACTAAAGGAAACAGGAAATCTCATTACTTGATATTATAAATATTCTCAGTTGTATATTTTTAAAACACTCAAGTCTACAACATTCCCCTCATATCTAGCAAATAGTGATAAGAATAAAACCTACAAGTGTTGACCCCAATGCTTACTTAATCTTTCCTCTAAGCATCCAGTTCAACTGTATAACTTCTTAGGAAAAAAGACTGGGCGGGGGGGAAATGATTGGATACATTATTGGAAATCATGATAACCCAGAGAATGTCACAGATGAAAGTGATAAAAATATCCTGAGCAGAGAAACACTCTCTCTCTCTCTCTCTCTCTCTCTCTCTCTCTCTCTCTCTCTCTCTCTCTCTATATATATATATATATATATATATGTATATATATATATATACATATATATGTATATATATATATATATTCAAAGATTAATACTGAAAAAATTAAAACCTAATGTTCAAAGTCTGATATTAAACAAAAATACTGGGGGGAGAAGGAAAAAAAACAAAACAAGAACTAATTATGGGATTTTTTATCACTGATCTGTTAATATAATTAACCCTGAGGGAGAAACTGGATTTTCTTCCCTTTTGTTTTATAGTAAACATGCCAGATATTCATGCTGCCTGTGAATCTTGAATATGATTGATTCACTGAACATTATATATTATCAATCTGTATCTGTCTGTATATACAATCTAGTTTGTCTCTATATAAATCTTATCTAGCTGTGATCTATCTCTCCCATGTAATTAATCTATCTTGCAAGTAGTCATTTTGTATGTATAAACTCACATATATTTTTTATATATGTATGTCTTTCTAACTGCCATCTAACTAGTTGTCTATCATGTTTCTCCAATCAATATAATTTTCTTCTATGCATCCATCTAACTGAACTTCCAAGTCTGAAGGGACCTCAGACTAACTTGTAACTGAACAACAATCCCCGCTCACATGAATGATCATCTGACTGTTACTTGAAGATCACAGGTGAGCAGGAGTCCATTTTCATCCTAAGGAAATCACTTGATCTTAGGAGCCCTGAAGAAGTCAGGGAATTCACAGAAAGTTTCACCTATTTATTTTGTATCAGTACATTTTGAGATGGCTGGAATGGACATTTAAGGTTCCTATCTTTGTATCAATTTCCATGTTCTGAACTATGTAGATAAAAGGTTGTCTAAACATCTTTCATATTCAACATGTTCCATATTTTATAATAATAATAAAAATATAAAATCATAGGGGGGAAAATCATCCTGTGCCACTCCTTTTTTTTTTACTTCTTTTTTTTTAGGTTTTTGCAAGGCAAATGGGGTTAAGTGGCTTGCCCAAGGCCACACAGCTAGGTAATTATTAAGTGTCTGAGACCAGATTTGAACCCAGGTACTCCTGACTCCTGGGCTGGTGCTTTATCCACTGCACCACCTAGCTGCCCCAACCCATGCATTATTCTTAAGCCTTAAGCTTTCCCCTCTGATGACAGTGCCTAATCTTTCTTCCATCTTCCAGTCCTCCAAATAGCTGAAATCAAATATCATATCACCTTAAATATTTAATTTTCATGCTAAACAACCTCAATTCTTCCCAGCAATTTTCATCTTAAAACCATTCGTTTTTTTGCTTTCTTCTGGACACTTTCCAGTTTGTCAATGCCCTTCTTAAATGTGATACTTTGAACTATCACAATAATACTAAGGTGGTCTGAATAGTGCAAAGTATAGAGGGATTACCATGTCTTATTTCTAGAAGTTCTCTTTCTCAGTGAAGTTGCATATTACATTACAATTACATTACAATATTACATAACAGCAGCTACATCATATCATTTAGATGAGGATGCCCTGTAGCTTTGTTTCCCTCATTTTATTTTATTTTTTTACTTTTTTGCAAGGCAAATGGGGTTAAGTGGCTTGCCCAAGGCCACACAGCTAGGTAATTATTAAGTGTCTGAGCCCGGATTTGAACCCAGGTATTCCTGACTCCAAGGCCGGTGCTTTATCCACTATGCCACCTAGCCACCCCAGTTTCCCTCATTTTATACTTGTAAGGTGGATGCTTTTTTGAACCAAGTATCAGACTTCATACTTACTTATATTAAATTTTATACTTATTAGATAAGAATTTTCCAGTCTATTTAGGTCATTTTTGATGCTTATTCTGTTGTCCAACTTGTTAGGCATCCCTCCTAACTTTGTGTCATCTGCAGAGTTTATAATTATGCTCATTTATATCTATATAAGTCATGACATCAATGGTTTGTGTGCGTGTATGTGACTTTTTTCCCAATTATAAAGATAGTTTTCAACAGTTTTTTTGGTAAGATTTTGAGTTCCACATTTTTCTCCCTATCTCCCTTAATTCCCTCTTCTCCTTGACAGCAAATGATCTTATAAAGGTTATACATGTACAACTATGTTAAACATATTTCCATATTACATTGGTATCAATTTTAAATAGCAAAGGGGTCAAGAACAGATTATTGCAGAACTATACTAGAAACTTCCTGTCCACTTGATATTCAACTTTAATGATTAATCTATGGTTCCAGTCATTGTTCAAATCTATCTAACTAAATAGAGTTCAGGCCACATATCTTTATTTTCCAACAAGAATACCAGGAGAATTTTTATCAAATTCTTTAATAACATTTTAGTAAACTAGGCCTAGAGACTCCCCAGATCTAGAAGCTTTGTAAACCTGTCCAAAAAGTACATAAAATCCTAATTGGGAACAATCTGTTCTTACTGAAGTAATGCTAGCATTAAAAATACCAATAACATACTTTAATAATAAGCTCCAGAAACCTGCCAGGAATCAAAGTCAGACTCATGGATGACAGTTTGCAGGCTCTATTCTGTTTCCTTTTTGGAAAATTTCAGCAATATTTGCCTTTATCTCATATGGCACCATTCCTGCTTTTAAACCCATTCAAAGATCACTAAAACAATCACATCCATCAGTACTTTTTTTTTTTTTTGGCAAGGCAATGAGATTAAGTGGATTGCCCAAGGCCACATAGCTAGATAATTATTAATTTTCTGAGGCCAGATTTGAACTCAGGTACTCCTGACTTCAGGGTCAGTGCTCTATCCACTATGCCACCTAGCCACCCCTATTAGTACTTTCAATATACTACTGGACCAGACAATTCATGATGTACTTTCTGATTACCATTCCTATAGAGTTTGGGTTTTCATTCTCAGTTAACCATTTTTTCCTGTCCTTTCCAATCCAAAGATTATTCTTCTTGCAAGAGGGGGAAAAAAGTCAAATAAAGTCTCAATCCAGTGAAAATGTATTTAGCTTCTAATATGAATGAGGCATTCTGCTCAACATGCTGGGGACATAAAAACAAAAGTAGTCTGTCTAGAAACTCTCATTCTATTGTCTTCTGATTTGATCATCCTTATCCAATCCACTCTGAGAAGTCATCTATCGTTCCTTTTATTTTTCTTTCTTCCTCCATAAAGCTTAAATTAAAAAAAGCAACCAATTAACCAACCAGCCTTGCACTTTCTGAACTTCTATACCATATTTACAAAATTACGTGGAACTTTTATATTGATCCTCCATTATCTGGCTTTACTTCTATTTTGAAAAAAAGTTTTAAAATACCATATTAAAGTTCACAGTTTATGTGAACATAAAATCTACATAAAATCTATGTACACATACACATATGTATTTCAGTCTTTCAGAATCTGTGATTTCAATATTGTGATGTTAGATTCTATTCTTCCATTAATGAAGAACATGACCTTTCTATAAGTTAAATGAATTTGTTAGTTGCGGTGTCCCTTTGAAAAATGTGATGTTGATTAAGCCTTGATGAACTTAGCAAGACTGGTCCTTGGACAATAATGCATCAATTGTTTATTAAGCACTTAATAACCTGGTATTACAAAGTCAAACATATTGAAGAATTTAATAAAATTCTTCTGTTATTCTTGTTGAAAAAGATAGAGAGATGTGGCCTGAATTGTGTTCAGTTAGGTGGATTTGGACAATGATTGGAACCACGGATTAATCATTAAAATTGAATATCAAGTTGGCAGAAGTTTCTAGTATATTCTGTAAGAATTTGTCCTTGACCCTTTGCTATTTAAAATTAATACCAAAGTAATATGGAGATATGTTTAACATAGTTGTACATATATAGCCTATATCAGACTATTTGCTGTCAACGGGAAGAGGGAATGAAGGGAGCTAGGGAGAAAAATGCGGAACTAAAAATCTACAAAAACCATATATTGGGAGAGAAAATATGTATATTTGTTTAAGTAACAAGTATATGCTAAATAGTCAAAATATATGCAATCGTTTTTCCCTTTGAGGTATAGGGAGGAAGCTTCCAACAACTCAGTGGATTAGAAAAGTCTAATAAAATGATGATGATTGAACTGGGCTTTGAATGACATTGGAAAATAATAAACATACCATTTCTCATGAGGAATCTTTCTAAACTGACTGGATTTACAAGAAACTATGTTATGGGGGTATAGACTTGAAGAACCCAAGATCACTCCCACATCAGAACAAGGCATCAGAGTAGACCCTTAGGGACATTAGGGATATAAAACCTTATATGCATTCATGTTAAATACACTAAGGATAGTCTTAGAAGGAATGCAGACTTCCTCCCACTCATTCATTCAGTAAAAGAGGTTTTGGATCAGTTTTAACATGACTTTTAATTCATTATGTTTCTTCATCAAAACTAGAATAATTTCCACACATATGTAATATTTGGAGCAGAAAAAAATCTATTGCTCTATGTTAAATCAGTCTGTTTTCATATTTGTGTGCTCATAAGCATACATTATCAAATTCTGCCTTGCATATCAATGGTAGAGAAAAAATAATATTCATGCCTGCTATCACTCTTTATGTAAAGATGGTAAATTAATATTAATCATTGTCTTTCTTCTTGATAAAACTGAATAAGACTGAGATGCCAGGGGCTTGATGTGTATATAATAAAAAGAAATCTGTGCCAATACAATGGTGCAGTTTACAAAGATAAACTAATAAAAGATACAGAATGTGTCCAGAACCTGGAAATTAAAAGGTTTCTGAAGAATGACAATCTGCTAGACAATTTTCAATGTCATACAGCTGGTGTGAAGAACAGCTCTCTGATTTTCTTGAAGCCATTTTGAGGATGAACTTAATAGAGTTATCAGAATATAGAATAAATATCCTCTGGATTCTATTTTTATGTGGCCCAGAGAGAAAACATAGTATGTTCTGCAATATACAGTTAAGTAATCTGCAACAACTTCACCTTTAGGAACTAGATTGCTGCATCATTCATGAAAAGAGTCAGCCTGTCATAGTGGATAGAGAGATGGATTACCAGCCAGAAACACTGTATTCAAGATCTGACACTGACACATCTTGGTTGAGTGACACTCAGGAATCATTTAACTCCTTAGAGATAAAGGCATATTGCTAAGATTATAATTTGAAAAGATGTTGACTTGCATTGGTAGAGGGGGTTTCATCATCCAGGAGATCTGTATATCAATTAAATCACAGGTTCAATTCCTAGTTAATAAACATTTATTAAGTGCCTACTATGGACCAGGTACTGTGATTAGCTCTCTGGGCACAAAGAAAAATAACAACAGCAACAATAAAACCAATTCCTGCTCTTAAGGAGTTCACATTTTAATGAGGGAGATAACATGTAACAACTGTATGCACATAAGAGATAGAGAGCATGTACATACATGTACACACATGTTGTATAAATTATACAATTATGTATGTACATATATATTATATATAATATGTAGATTATATATATTTTTATATTTATATATTATATGGGACAGTTAGGTAGTATAGTAGAGTGCCAGCCCTACAGTCAGAAAGACTCATTTTCCAGAGTTCAAATCTGGCCTCAGACTCTTACTAACTTTGTGACCCTGCACAAGTCACTCAGTCCTGTGAAATTGTTTGCCTCAGTTTCCTCATCAGTGAAAAGAGAAGTAAAGGCAGGCTACTTAGTATCTTTGCCTAGAAAATTCTTAAAATGGAGATAAGAATTGAACATTTCTGAAATGACTGACAACAATTTTGTTTGTGTATGTGTGTGTGTGTGCTTTATTAGATTAGTTAAAACAGAGAGAATGCACTAAAATTAAGGGGGAATCTGAAAAGGTTTCCTGTAGAAGAATTTTAGCTGGGATTTGTAGTAAGTAATAGAAGCCAAGAAGCAGAGATGAGTAGGAAGACAATCCCAGGTATGGGGACAACCTTGAGTTGGAAGATAGGGAGTCATATTCGAGGAACTGTCAGGAGACCAGTGTCATTGCATTGAAGGGTATGTGACAATGACTGGGGCAGCAAGAAAATGGAAGGGGAGAGCATATTATGAAAAGTTTTGAATATGAAACAAAGGATTTTCTATTTTCTATTTGATCTTAAAGGTGATAGAGTACCCTTGGAGTTTATGAACTTTAAGTGTATCACTTTGAATACCAAAGATATTTGTATAACTTTTTATCAACATGATCCAGAGCTTAGTAATGTATACAAAGAATTGGACTTAAAGTGCCTATTCCAGTCTCAAAGTGTACTGACATAATATGAACCTGTAAAACTTTCTATGAGCTAATGGATCTTTCCTTTACCATTCCCTCTTAGTCTTCTTTGTTTAATCTTCATCCATGTTATGCCTATTAACTGTTGATGTTCTGCCACAGGTTTTGTTTCTTTCTCAGACTCTCTAGCTTTCTCTCTCTATCATACTTCATTTGATGATCTTATTATCTCTTATGGATTCAATGATAACTTTGTGTTACTTCTATTTATCCAACACTAACTTCTCAGCTGATCTCTGGCATTGCATCTCCAATTTCTATTGAAATCTCAAGCTGGATATACCATAAACAATTTAAACTTAATATATGTAGACAATATGCAGTCACTCATGACCAAATAAACATCATTTGAGGGTTGAGAAGGAAAAGCATAGTTAATAGAGTACATCATGGAAGAATTCATGAAGAATGTATTATATGAGTTGTGATTTAAAGTGTGGGTAAGAATTGGAAAAGTGATGATTAGGGGAAGGAAAAGAGACATGAGTGATGAACAATATGAATTAAAGACCACCGGTGAGAAATTATAGAACATGTTCAGAAGACAGAGGTTTCAGAACAATCCATTTTGGCTTAAGCATAAAGTATATAAAGCATAAAGCATATAAAGAAGAGCATTATGAGATATAGAAAGAAAGCAATGTCATGCAAGATTGGAGAAGGCCTTAATGAGGCAGATGAGTTGGAAACTTGTTCAGAATTATTTGTATTGATGTTACAATTAAAACTGCAGACTGAATAAGATAGTAAAGGTATATCCTATAGAGAGAGAGAGAGAGAGGAACCTTTATATTAATAATTAGGAAAAGGGGTGGCTAGGTGGCACAGTGGATAAAGCACCAGCCTTGGAGTCAGGAGTACCTGGGTTCAAATCTGGTTTCAGACACTTGATAATTACCTAGCTGTGTGGCCTTGGGCAAGCCACTTAACCCCATTTGCCTTGCAAAAAAAAAAAAAAACTAAAAACAAAAAATTATGAAAAGAAATAAGGAGTCGATGAAGATGTCAGACCATAGAAGGCTGAAGAAAAGAATATTGAGAGAAATAATTATTTATAACTAATGATTTGAGGAGATTCAAAGTTGCCTCTTTTTCTATTTTCAATTCTTGATTCTTTCAAGGTTGAGTTAACCTAGTTTTAGCCCACCTCATAAGGAATCTGTAAGGTCTAAATTGGGTGGAGATAGATACTTTTATCTAAATTGTCCAAGACTGGGGTTAGTCTAAATATAAAGGTAGTCTTTCTGTCCAAGGGTGACAGGATGTCACTATCAGCCCCTCATTGTAATATTCATTCCTAAATAATCAGACTTGATTTCCATTCTGGGGAACAGAAGGGTATATAATTTTTGAAGGACATATAAGCTATGAGTCTGCCACCATGATTGTCTTTGGTCTAAGAGAGGTGGTCAAATGACCATTCTTTATTAATAAACATGTTGGACTTATTAACAAAATGATTAAATTACCCAGAAACTACATCTCTCAAATGTTTTTTAATCACTGTGCTGTTTAATGGTAAGTAGTGAGCACTATATAAAAATTATCTATCATCATTATCATCATCATCATCATCTAAAATCAAAGGAAGAAAAACTATCTAGGAGGAGAGATTACTTTCCTTGTCAAAAGGTCAGGAGAACTCAAAAAATTTATGGAAGATGAGGCCTCTAAAAAAACCATTGGTTGGTTTGAATGCTTTGAATAAGAATGCTCAATAAAGTGATAAGAGCTGGTCAGGTTTCAAGGAGTTGAGGGGATAGTGGGTGGTGAGGAAAAAAGAGACATATTATGTAGAAAGCCATTTCAAGAAATTTATCACGGGGCGGCTAGGTGGCATAGTGGATAAAGCACCGGCCTTAAAGTCAGGAGTACCTGGGTTCAAATCTGGTCTCAGACACTTAATAATTACCTAGCTGTGTGGCCTTGGGCAAGCCACTTAACCCCATCTGCCTTGCAAAAAAAAAAAAACTAAAAAAAAGAAATTTATCACTGGAAGGAAGAAAAAATGGTATAATAGCTGAAGATGATAGAAGGGTTAAAAAAAGATTTTTGTAGAATTGGGAAAAGTTGAGTATATTTCTAAGCAAATGGGATTGATTGGTGGAGATGAAGGGATTGATGTCTCTGGGGCTCATTTTTTTCTCACCTGAAAATTGAGAAAGTTGGATTAGATGATCTCTAAGGTCCTTTTGACTAGAAATCTTTGATCCTAGGGTTTTGTTGGAAATCAAGAGAATGACATGATCTAAAGTTTTAGATCAAAGGAAGTCAAGTTGCATATAATATTTGATTAAGTTAAAAAAACAGCTGTGTGCAAAAATATCATATGCCAGAAAACTCAATAAAAGGTAGCATTTTAAAGCCAGTAGATCAGGAATATCTCAACTCGAACATATCTAGCTCTCTAACCTTGGGCAAGTTCTCTCAGTGCTTCAGGCAAATCTGTAAGCCTAAATTTCAGACAAGTTACTAATCTGTTTGGCACAGGAAATATTCAGGTGACCTTACACCAATGAAATCACAGATCTAGATGTTTACAATTGATCATTATTCCTGGTTATATATTATATATATTGTTTATACAGATATATACATATATATGTATATATATATATATATATATATATATAATGTGTGTATTTTATATGTATTATATTTATCCTTCTCTTCCCATCCCTTAGGGATAATTCTGCCCTAAGCTCACTTTTATTTTCCTCTTCTTTGGTGACATCATTAGCTTCCACAGATTCAATTATCATCACTACTCCAATGATTCTTAGATTTGTCAGATGTCTCTCAGAAGACAAAAATGGTATGATACCCTTTGGGAATTTTTTCACTTCAGTATTTGTCTGCCTTTTCTGAGGTATTTAGGGGACTTCATTATCTGTTATCACTTGCTATTTTGTCACCAGCTCTCTTTGCAAGAACAGTTCATAAGGTACTCCAAAGGGGAAAACAGTATATTTGCAGGTAAAAGAAAGCAGTTAGGGCTCAAGGAAAATAACAATGGTCTATGACCAACCCTTTCCCCAAAGTGTCTATATGAATTGGTGACTGCCATGTAGTCATGGATGAGATTTCCAATAGATAATTCCCCAAAGTTGCTTACCATCTGTCTATTACTTAGAAACTCAGTCAGCAATGGCACCCATGTTCACTTCCCATTGAGGCTCCTGTTCATAGTTACTTCAAGTTATTCTGTGCATTTTGCTCTCTTTTCCCATGCCTCCAGAAAGTGATATTTGTCATCTTCTTATACAGCTTCAGTCAATGGCTTCTGCCACCCCTGTAGGCCCACAATCTCCATCAGACATTTTTTTCTTTTTTTAGGTTTTCTTTTTTTTTTGCAAGGCAAATGGGGGTCACTTGGCTTGCCCAAGGCCACACAGCTAGGTAATTATTAAGTGTCTGAGGCCAGATTTGAACACAGGTACTCCTGACTCCAAGGCCGGCATTCTATCCACTGCACCACCTAGCTGCCCCTCCCCCATCAGACTTTCAAGCTGTCTTTCTTTAAAGCCAATTCTCCAAAGCCAATAACATCCTTGTCCTGGTTTCATGGAGTCTAGCCATTAATGGAGAACTCCTTAAACAATTTCACTTAAATAAAATTATATAGAAAATAGAAGTAAAGTCAGTTTATTATAAATGCATATTATAGTGTTGTAAAACAGTGTATGAGAAGTACTAAGGTTCAGAATGAGCAGAGTCTGAGAAAGGAAGCTAAGGATACTGTAAAAGTTGGGGGTTTTGTCGTTGTTGTTGTTTAAGGTAGGGCAAGGGGGAGAAGATGGGATGATGATAACTGATAACAGAAGAGAATGACTTTGACATTGGAAATAGCAAAACAAAAAATATCTAACAGAGATGAATTAGGGAATAGTGAGTATGTAGTTGCCCTTGGTGAATTCAAGTCACTTGGATCAAATGGACTACATTCTCAGATTCTGATAGAAATATCAGTTGCTGAAACATTGTCAGAGATACTTGAAAGATTAAGGAAAATTGAAGAGACACCATAAGACTGAGAAAGGACAGAGACACTGATTTTTAAATTTAATTATTATTATTATATTGCTATTTCAATTTCAATTCGATTTGATAATTACATGATAGAGATGATTGTTGGACATATAGAAAAGGAAGCAATGATCCAAAAAACCCAGCATGAATGAACTAGAAACCAAGGGAGAGTCTGTCATTTAGGAAATTGCTGATCAAATTGAAGAATATTGTTGCACTGTAAGAAATCATGAAAAGGATGGTTTTTGAGAAACCTGGGACAGGTTATATGAAATAATCTAGATCAAAATGAACAAACCCAGGAGAAGAATTTGTATAATAAAGTAATACAAAAAGGTGTTAAAGGTGTAAAGTTGTGATGGGAATTATCAATCAGATGGTCAATGAAACATTCTATCTACCTCACGATAAGAGAGGTGATAGAATCAAAAAATAGAAGAGGACATATATTTTAGACCAAGCTAATAGAAGAAATTATTTTATTTGACCATCTACATTTATTAAAAGGTTTTGTTTATTCCAACATGGGGGTTGGGATAGTGAGGAGAGGGAAGACAGGAATAGATTGATCAAAAAAGTAAGAAGAAAAAAAGAAAATCACATTCAAACAGTTTTGAAAAATTTAAATATTTAAATATTTACAGAAAAACAATAGAAAGTACTTCAAAAGGAATCACAAATAAGCAGGACAGCATTGAAAGTTATACATTAAATATATTAGACTTGTAAAAAAAAGAGGTAAACTGAACAATGAAAAAATTAAGTTTTATGTGTAGCCCTCTTACTTTTGTCATATATATATATATACATGTTACTCAAACATACACATGTATATATGTATATTTATATGTGTACATATATACATGTATAGTATATATACAGAAGTGCTCATTTTATTTGGTACTCAATTCAGGATAAATACATAAAATCCAAAGGAAAAACTACACAAACTATACAAAGAGCCAGTGAGGAATTATGAATAAGTCATGCCAAACAAACCTAATTTTATTTTTTGACTGGTTCACTAAATTGGTAGATGGGGGAACTTTATAGATATACTTAAATATTACCAAAGCATTTGATAAAGTACTTGATACTATTTTATGAGAAGATGAAGTTATATTTTACTAAATGGCAGTAAAATCAGGGTTTTTTTAGGGTTTTTTTTTTTTGGTTAAGGCAATGGAGCTAAATGACTTGCCCATGGTCACACAGCTAGGTAATTTTTAAGTGTCTGAGTCTGGATTTCAACTCAGGTCCTCCTGACTCCAGGGCCGGTGTTCTATCCACTGCACCACCTAGCTGCCCCAATAAAATTCAGAACTGATTGAATAGTCATTGTCAAAGAGTATATTAACACTGCAGTTTCCAGCAAACTATACTAGAAATTGATGGTGGGTCCTTTGACATTTAATGTCATTTAATTTTAATCAATGACTAGGATAAATTATATTTGATATTCTCATCAAATTTGCAAATGACTCAAAGCTGGGAGAAATAGTTAATGCAGTGAAGTATAGAATCCGGAGCAAAAGAGATCTTGATATGCTTAGGGCACTGAGCTGAATATAATGAAGCAAAATTTGTTATGAATAAATACAAAGTATTACAATACTTTTCAATATCTTACAGTTTCAATTTATAATTTCAAAAGTATAAAATTATTTGACTAAAAAACGCCTTGGAGTTTTCGGTGGATGGCAAGCTCAATAAAAATCAGTAGTGTGATTTTGAGCAGACTCAAAAAACAAATTCAGTCTTAATGATAGTTCCTTTCCTTGGGAAATCAGCTCCAATTTATCTTGTGTATATCTTGTTTGTACATAGTTGACTACTTCTGCTTCTGTCATTAAACTATGGGCTCCATGAGGGTGGGGACTATCTTTTACCCTTTTTAAAAAAAATATCCCCAGCACTCAAAATAGTATCTGACACATAGTAGGCGCTTAATAAATGCTTATAAGCTAATTCAGTGCTTAGTCTGCTGATATCAATGTATATTATGTCCTTTTAGCACAGGTACAGTATCATTCCATAATAAACACAATATTTTGACATCAGATTTGATAACAAAATAATCTGCATTACATTGTGTCATAAATGACTTTTCTTGTCTGTCTTGATGAGCCTGTATTGGTAACAAAAATGGGATAGAATTTTGGGGCCCATTGCTACATGTGTCTCTCTCAAATGCTGCTGAGTTATAAATATATCACTGGGACTTGTAGTGATTGAAGCTGCAGTGCTGAAAAAGTGATGAGAACACCACCTTTGGTGTCTTTCACAATTACTCAACTTTGTCACTGTAGCAAAAAGCAGCCTTACACAATACATAAATGAATGTGTGGCCATGTGCCAATTTATAGGCACTCAAATTTGAATTTCCTATAATTTCTACTTGACATGAAATATTATTCTTCTTTTTGACTTTTTTTAATCATTTAAAAATACAAAAAGGTAATCTTGATTTTTAGCCTATATCAAAATAGGTAGGTGGTGGGTTAGATTTAACACAGGGGTCATTTGCAAACCCTTGTCTGAACTAATCCTCAAACAGTGGCTCTTATGGCATAGAACATACAAAGCATGTACTGAAGCTCTTTGATATATTCTAAGGTTTCTTTTTTTTAACCTTGTTGGATTATGTTTAAATTTCCAAGACAAGGTAAGCCTTTTAATTTTACCTTTTGCATTTTTAATATTTCAAAATCTTCCTTATCAAAATTGTAGCATAGTCTTCTGTGAGACTGATCATGGTTCCTTCAAACATGAAATTTATTTTTCTGACTTAGATGAATGACTTTTTTTAGGGTTTTTTTTTTGCAAGGCAAATGAGGTTAAGTGGCTTGCCCAAGGCCACATGGCTAGGTAATTATTAAGTGTCTGAGACCGGATTTGAACCCAGGTACTCCTGACTCCAGGGCTGGTGTTTTATCCACTGCACCACCTAGCCAACCCTGATGAATGACTTTTTTCTTTGATTTGGAAGTTTGCTATTAGTGTTTGAATAGGTGGTTATTGAAGAAGGTAATTGGTGGATTCTTTCTATATTCACTTTGTCCTTTGTTTTTTTTTTAAAAAGATTCATATATGTATGTATGTATATATGCATATATATATATATATATATAATATTTATTTATTGTTGCTGTTCTGTTTAGTAAAGGGAGCCCAACTATTCTTAAATCATTTCTCCTCCTTTTTTTCAGACCAGTTATTTTTGATGTTAGATACCTAAAAAGCTCTTTCAATTTTTCAGCCTTCTGACTTTATTCCACTATTTCTTATTATTACATTAAAAATTTTAGATCTATTTATTCTATTTCAATTTTCAGGGAATCAATTATTTATTCAAGTCCTTTAGTTCTTAAGTTATTTTCCCTATTCCCCCCCTTTTTCATCTCTTGTTTTATTGCCCATCAAATCATTGAATCCTTGGAACCAAGTGATTCTTACTTTGAAGACTGTATTTGTACTAATTGTAGTTCCTCTCTTTTGCTGAAATATGCTTCTTTACCTATTATATTTTCTCATTATATTTCCCTTTAGCTATTATATTTCTTCATTATATATCTAAAATTTAATACCATTCTAGTTTCTGGATTGGGAGTTTGTAGCAGAGTCAGGATCTCTCCCTTCATACTTTTAGATGTTGTTGAACAGTCCCTTCCTGATCATGAACTCTCTAAAATCTGGAAAAGCAAGCAAATCTTTGCTTCTCTATTTTTTTCCAGGTAGATCTTAATAAGACAATTTTAATGCTGGTTCTCCTTTGACTTGCCTCAGATTCCAATTATTGCTCACCTGTCCACACATATGTCCTTGCTTTCCTGCTTCATCTTTCCACCCTGCATGGTCATGAACCCACCATTCTCTTGGAAGGGGGACAATCCACCTTTTTTCCTACACATTTTACTAGGAGATTAAATTAGGTCTCTTTAACCACATTAAAAAAAATTCAGTTGTCTTCAATCTCACCCACACACATATCCACAGGCAGCTTCCAAAGAAAGGCAAGGGAGAAGAACCCACCTTAGAGGTCAGTACTCTGTGCTGAGCTGCTGTGTCAGCTATGCTTAGCTTAATAATTAACATGAATGACATGAGATGGAACCAGGTCTGTGATTCCATTGCTATAGGAACTCAGTGAGAAAATTCTTTCTACTAATGTAGATTGGGATCTGTTCTCTAAGGTAGTCGTAAAGAATTGCCTTGCCCATGCCCATCCCCCAATTGTCCAGGATCCCTCATTCAGGTTGAGTGACTCCAACTC